>NC_132914.1:90964088-92192302 GCF_047675955.1 Chlorocebus sabaeus | reverse complement strand
GTTTCATCATATTGGCGAGGCTGGTCTTGAACTCCTGACCTCAAGTGATGCACCTGCCTCGGCCTCCCAAAGTGCTGGGATTACAGGCGTGAACCACCGCGCCCTGCCCAAGACAGGACTTCTGTCAGTCACTTTGTGACTAGCATATAGCTGGTCCTCAATAAACATTTTCTGAATAAATAGGATTCTTATTTTGGTTTGCTCATGTATACATAAGTAAAGTACTTAAGGTAAGTCTACTTATTGATAAATTGAGAACCCTTTTATTGTATCTATGATAATTCTCAGTTCGGAATATCAATAAATGTATTAAACTCTTCCCTTCTCCAACCATTTGACGTGTGTTTTTTTTTTTTTCTTTTTTATGGGTAGCAGTTGTAATTTTGTTTATTAACTAAACTGTAAACTCTAGACTGTAAGCGATGTGAAGAAATGTCAGTCAGGCGCAGTGGCTCACGCTTGTAATCCCCGCACTCTGGGAGGTCAAGGCAGGAGGATCACTTGAATCTAGGAGTTTGAAACTAGCCTAGGCAACATGGCAAAATGCTGTCTCTACAAAAATACAAAAATTAGCCAGGCGTGGTGGCATGTGCCTATAGTCCCAGCTACTTGGGGGGCTGAGGTTGGAAGAATGCTTGAGCCTAGGAAGTCAAGGCTGCAGTGAGCCATGACCATGCCACTGCCCTCCAACCTGGGCAACAGACCGAGACCCTGTCTCAAAAAAAAAAAAGAAATGTTGGATAAACATGGTGGCTCATGCCTATAAACCCAGCGCTTTGGGAGGCCAAGGCAGGAGAATCACCTGAGTCCAGGAGTTTGAGACCAGCCAGGGCAACATAGAGAGACGCTGTCTCTACAAGAAAAATTTAAAAATTACCCAGACATGGTGATGCACACCTGTAGTTCCAGCTACGTGGGAGGTTGATGCGGGAGGATCGCCTGAGCCTGGGAAGTCGAGACTGCCATGAGCCATGATTGCACCACTGTACTCTAGCTTGGGCGACAGAGAGAGATCCTGTCTCAAAAAAAAAAAAAAAAAAAAAAAAAATAGTTCACCACCATTTCCCTAGTGCTTAGTGCTGGTGGGAACCTGGTACCCATTAAGCACACAATATCCGTTGAATGAGTGGAAAGATTGAAAAAAGGCAGTAAGCATGTGGCATATCACAAACCTTGACATTGGGAATTTACTGCATTGGTGCATACAGACCTGTCCTATTTCATTCACCATTCTTCTATTCATGTGTCTGTTTAACTCACTGTTTTTCTTGATAACCCCTGTGACCTCTTCTATCTCCACCATTTCATGGCTCTGAAGGCCTGTTTGAGTCCTGTCATCTCCTGCCCATCTCTTTAATGGGACACATCTTGGAATACAAACTTCAAGCCAGGAAGCTAATACCTTGCAAGGTATAGTAAGCAGGATAGTCCCTCTGTCCCCAAACAAGGAGGTCAGAGTCTCTGATGCTGGTGCCTTCATTTACCTACAATATGAAGTCCAAATCAATCAACCTCCTGTTGTTCTGGGGCATAAATTCCTAAATCACGTCTGCATGACGGAGCTGGTTTATAGGGATGTGATGTTATCTGGAGGCTGCTGCCAAGACCTGCAGAAGTCATCTAGAACTAAAAAATTCTATTTTTAGGTTTTTGGTTTTTTTTTAATTTCCATGTGCCTGGCTTATTTCACTTAACATAATGATCTCTCGTTCCGTCTGTGTGGCTGCAAATGACAGGATTTCATTTCTTATGGCCAAATAGTATTCTATTATGTATATATACTATATTTTCTTTATTAATTCGTCCATTGATGTACACTTAGGTTGATTCCATATCTTTGCTATTGTGAATAGTGCTGCAATAACCATGCACATGTACCTACCCTTTGATATACTGATTTATTTTCCTTCAGATGAATACTTAGTAGTGGGATGGCTGGATCATACTATAGTTCTATTTTTAGTTATTATTATTTTTTTTAATCTTCAAACTTTGTTCCACAATGGATATACTGTTGAGGGAAACATGAAGTATTGGCAGAGAGATCACATCTCCCCTTTCCTGTGTTGAGTCTTCTTGGGATATGTGTTTCATTTCTTGGGATCCTGGTGAGAATTTGCATGTTTTTGACCATAGCATATTACAAGGAAAAAATCCCTCTACTAATTAGTTTCTCCCTTGGATTACTAGTCCTATTAAAAAGCTTTGTAAGGGAATAAGAAACTGAGGTGGTAATTACTAGAGGAGAAGGAGTAACATAGTTTCATGAGGGGAAAATAATTGTCCTGAACTATGTTTTGGAGCAATGGGAGACAGAAGAAGACTTAAAAACAAATACAAAAGCAACCTGGGATGGCGGAAAAAGTCTTGCTATTTGGTTCATTAAAAAAAGTGTTATAAATTCTCAATGACCTACTCCCAGGCTTAGGACTCCTATTAAAATCCTGCTGTGTGAGAGCTAAAATCTTAATTGAAAATAGAGCAGATTGAGCCAACACTGTATTTATTAAAGCTATTATCAATGCTCACTGCTCTCAAATGGATTTTTCTTATGATGCTGGAAGGACTATGGGAAGCTTTGCAGTCCAGGGCATCATTTAGCTTTAGCTGCAAGGCTAGCTGGAAACCACAGTGCCTGGCAGCACAGAGCAGGGGCTGGGTGTCTGAGTGGCAGGGACTGACATAGCTGTGCTAGAAGGAAGGTTGCACCCTCGTGGTAGATGGTGCAAAATGAGTCTGACTCCTATGTCAGGACATATACATGAGCAGCCACAGAAGCAAATGAATGGTGCCTTGCACACAGAAGAAAGCCAAATGTCGGATGAAAAAGCACCAGGGAGGGCAGAGGAAGGCCAGGGCTTGGATCTGATAAAGGTGCTGTGTTTCTGTGGCTCTGTATCCAAGCCTGTTGAAGTATCCTTGGCTCTTAATTTCAGGGGAAGCTGATTCTTTTTTTTTTTTTTTTTTTTTTAATGGTAGTTTTAAAAAATGGATACATAATATTTTATATACTTATGGGGTACATGTCATATTTTGTTACATGCATAGAATATGTAATGATCAAGTCAGGGTACCCATCACCTTTAGTATTTACCATTTCTCTGTGTTGGGTGCATTTCAGGTTTTTGCTTCTAATTATTTTGAAATACTGCAATACATGGTTTGTAACTATAGTCACCCTACTCTTTTTTTTTTTTTTTTTTCCTTTAGATAGAGTCTCACTCTGTCGCCAGGCTGGAGTGCAGTGACGCGATCTCAGCTCACTGCAGCTTCTGCCTCCCAGATTCAAGGGATTCTCCTGCCTCAGCTTCCTGAGTAGCTAGGACTACAGGCATGCACCACTGCGCCCAGCTAACTTTTGTATTTTTAGTAGAGATGGGGTTTCACCACGTTGGCCAGGATGGTCTCCATCTCTTGACCTTGTGATCCTCCCGCCTCAGCCTCCCAAAGTGCTGGGATTACAGGTGTGAGCCACCACGCCTGGCCCTACTCTGCTCTTGAATATTGGAACTTATGCCTTCTATCTAAGTCTAGGTTTGTACCCATTAACCAACTTCTTTTCATCCCCCTCTCCCTTCCCAGCCTCTAGTGTCTGTCATTCTACTTTCTACTCCCATGACATCAACTATGTTTTAGCTCCTACATATGAGTGAGGACATGTAGTATTTGTCTTTCGGTGCCTGGCTTATTTCACTTAACATAATGATCTCTCATTCCATCTGTATTGCTGCAAATTACAGGATTTCATTTCTTATGACCAAATAGTATTCCATTATGTGTATATACTATATTTTCTTTATTCATTCGTCCATTGATGTACACTTAGGTTGATTCCATATCTTTGCTATTGTGAATAGTGCTGCAATAACCATGCACATGTACCTACCCTTTGATACACTGATTTATTTTCCTTCTGATAAATACTTAGTAGTGGGATGGCCAGATCATACTATAGTTCTATTTTTAGATTTTTTTTTTAAACTCCAAACTTTGTTCCACAATGGATGTACTAATTTATATTCCCACCAATAGTGTGTAAGAGTTTCCTATTTCCACATCATTGCTAGCATTTTTTTTTTTTGTCTTTTTAGTAATAGCCATTCTAACTGGGGTAAGAGATCTCATGGTTTTGATTTGCATTTCTCTGATGACTAGTGATGTTGAGCATCTTTTTTTCATATGCTTCTTGGCCATTTGTATGTCTTCTTTTAAAAAATGTCTATTCATATCCTTTGCTCACTTTTCAATGGAATTATCTATTTGTTCACTGTTGAGTTGTTTGACTTTCTTGTATATTCTGGATATTTGTCCTTTGTTTGACGAAGAATTGGCAAATATTTTCTCCCATTCAACAGGTTGTCTCTTCCCTCTGCTGGTTGTTTCCTTTGCTGTGCAGAAGCTTTTTAGTTTAATATAGTTCCATTTGTCTATTTTTTTTTTTTTAATTCCTGTGCTTTTGAGGTTTTAGCCCTTGCCTAGACTAATGTCCTGAAGTGTTTTTCCTATGTTTTCTTCTAGCAGTTTTATAGTTTTGGGTGCTACGTTTAAGTCTGTAATCCTCTTGAATTGATTTTTATATATGCTGAAAGATAGCAGTCCAGTTTCATTCTTCTGCATATGGCAATCCAATTTTCTGAATACCATTTATTGAGTGGGGTGTCATTTTCCCAACGTGTTTTTGGAGGCTTGGTCAAAAATCAGTTGGTTACAAATATGTGGATTTATTTGTGGGTTCTCTATTCTATTCTCTTGGTCTCTGTGTCTGTTTTTATACCAATACCATCCGTTTTGGTTACTATAGCCTTGTAGTATATTTTAAAGTCAGGTAGTGTGACGCCTCCAGCTTCATTCTTTTTGCTCAGTATTGCTATTTGGGCTCTTTTTTGGTTCTATATGAATTTTATGATTGTCTATTTCTGTGAAAAATGATGTTGGTATTTTGGGCAGTATGGTTATTTTAACAATCTGAATTCTTCTGATCCATGAGCATGAGATGTCTTTCCATTTGTTTGTGTTCTTTTTAATTTCTTTCATCAGTGTTTTGTAATTTTCCTTGTAGAGATCCTTTACCTCTGCTATAGTTTGGATATTTGACTCGCCAAACCTCATGTTGAAATTTATTTCCCATGTTGGAGATGGGACCTAATGGGAGGTGTTTAGGTCATTGGAGCAGATCCCTCATGAATGGGTGTTTAGGTCATTGGAGCAGATCCCTCATGAATAAATTAATGTCCTTCCTGGGTGGATATTTCTCACTTTATTAGTTCCCATGTGAGCTGCTTGTTAAAAAGAGCCTGGTGCTTTCTTCCCCGCCCTCTTGTTTCCTCTCTCTCACCATATGATCTCCGCATATAGCAGCTCCCATTCTCCTTCTGCCATAAGTAGAAGCAGCCGGGAAGCCCTCTCCAGTAGCAGGTATTGGTGCTGTGCTTCTTGTACAGCCCGTAGAACCAGGAGCCAAATAAACATCTTTTCTTTATAGATTACCCAGCCACAGGTGTAGCTACACAAATAGAATAAGACAACCTCCTTGGTTAAATTTATTCTTAGATATTCTAATTTTTATAGCTATTGTAAATGGGATTGCCTTCTTGATTTCTTTCTCAGCAAGTTCATTATTGGTGTATAGAAATGCTACTGCTTTATGTTGATTTTGTACGTGAAGCTTTACTGAATTTATCAGATCTAAGAGTTTTTTGGTGGAGTGTTTAGGTTTTTCTAGTTATAAGATCATGTTATCAGCAAAGAGAGACACTTTGACGTCTTCTTTTCTGATGTGGATGCCTTTTATTTCTTTCTCTTGCCTGATTGCTCTGGTCAGGACTTCCAGTACTTTGCTGAATAGGAGTGGTGAAAGTAGGCATCCTTGTCTTATTCCAGTTCTTAGAAGAAAGGCGTTCAGCTTTTCCCCATTCAGTATGATGTTACCTGTGGGTGTGTCATATATGGCCTTTGTTATGTTGAAGTATGTTCCTTCTAGGCCGAGTTTGTTGAGAATTTTTTTTTAATCATGGAGGGATATTGAATATTATCAAATGCTTTTTCTGTGTGTGTTGAAATGATCGTGTGGTTTTTGTCCTTTATTCTATTTATGTGATGAGTTGCATATGTTGAACCATGCTTGCATCCTTGGGATAAATCCCAGTCAAGCTGTCCTCTGCCCCACCCTTGGTGCCGTGTGTAGACACCGGCTGTGGTAGGCAGGGGGAGGGTGATCCCTATAGGCCACTGGGAAGATGGCCAGGTGCGGGCAGCAGTTTATGTGCTGTGGCCCTGCTACTGGGGAGGGCAGGGTTGCTTTCAGTGGGAGCCGCCATAGGCAGGGGTCTGAGGGATGTGTACTTCACTAGCTTTGGCCCATAACTACCTACATGACTAGCTGTGGTCAGTGGACTTGTCCTGGGGCATGTGAAAATGTGCAGCTGCCCCTCTGCTGGGGATGAAGACTGGGTCGAGTTGTTTCCAGTGGCTGCCTTCTCGGCCCCTGCAGTGGTGGCTGAGGGGGAGAAATGTCAGTGGGACTCCAGGGATGTGGAGATACAGGGGCTGTTGGGCCCCAGGACAGGATGCAGTCTGGTGGGGGCTGGGCTTTCAAAGTGACACTGTGCTGTAGGTGCTTAAGACTCGGGGTTTGTGGGACCCAGCGTGAGTTCCCCCTCTGGAGCAATGTCTCTGGTTGCACAGTCTCCAGGCAGCGCCTTAGGTTAGTCTCTGGGTCCCCCAGAGTGGAGGGGCTCTCTCACGGCTAAGATTGCAGGATTCTGTAGTGGGAACGTGGCACTTACCCTTTCTCTGCATTGGGGAACCTGTGCTGGATCCCAGCCCACCCTGGCAGAGTAGGCCTTGCTTCTCTCTCCTTCCCTGCTTTAGATGTTTCCTGTCATTTCTCTGTTGAATTCCAGTGTTCTGTCTTAGATGATCTATTTGAAGTGTGACTATCTACTCGTTATTTTGGTTCTTCTTGTGGAAGAAGCTGTAGGAGATGCCTCTCGCCAACCATCTGGAAGTCCCTTGGGTTGATGCGTAAGTGCCCATAGAAGCTCATGCATGTGTTTCCAGGGACCCCAGTCCCTCTCCACCTCACACACCAAAGGAGAGTGAGGCAGAGAGGCAGAGCCTATTTATAAGGATCAATGAGGGGAAAAACACGTTTAGAATGAATGGGTGATTGTCGTTTGAGTCTGCATGAATTTAGGATTCTCCAGCTACTCAGAAGAGAGAAAACGTCCAGTTTTGTTGTTGTTTTGCTCCCCTGCCTCCCAGTAAAGAGGACTAAAAACACATTTTGGCTGAGAGAGAAGCGATCACACTTATGAGGGAAGAGCAGTGATGTGGGAAGAAAGAGACTGGCTGGGGTGCTATGGGACCAGTTATGCTGGTCATTTGTTTTGTGATTTCAGGACACATGGAGAATGTGGTTTAGGGGAAAATTTAGGCGGATTGGAAGGCATAGGTCCTGGATTCTAGTTCTGGATCTGCCATAAATTCATTGTTATCAGAATTGAATCTTTTTCTTTGTTTTCTTTCTTTTTTTCGAGACTGGGTCTTACTCTGTCGCCCACGCTGGAGTGCAGTGGCGTGATCTCAGTTCACTGCAACCTCCGCCTCCCAGGTTCAAGCGAATCTCCAGCCTCAGCCTCCTGAGTGGCTGGGATTACAGGCATGCACCACCATGCCCAGCTAATTTTTGTATTTTTAGTACAGACGAGGTTTCACCATGTTGGCAAGGCTGGTCTTGAACTCCTGGCCTCTCAGAGTGCTAGGATTACAGGTGTAAGCCACTGTGCCTAGCCCAGAATTGAATCTTGAGCATTCATTTGGGTATAGGGCCTTTCGATTGTTTAGGAAACAGTGGAGTTGGTTTCCACATGGGTTTCACATGGAGTTTTCCTCAATGTGAAGCAAAGGCAGAAGGAAAATAGTGATGTGTTTGGCTTTTTGTGGAGCTAAGAATATTTAATTTAATGGACTCTCCTTTATTCTAATATTGGATATGCCCTGCTTTTAATGTTAAATTACTTTATGAAGTGATGGTGAAAGAAGTAGATGGTGGTTGGATTTTTTTTTTTTTTTTTTTTTTTTTTTGGAGACTGAGTCTCGCTCTGTCACCCAGGCTGGAGTGCAGTGGCATGATCTTGGCTCACTGCAACGTCCGCCTCCCAGGTTCAAGCAATTCTCCTGCCTCAGCCTCCCAAGTAGCTGGGACTACAGGTGCGCGCTGCCACGCCCGGCTAATTTTTTGTGTTTTGGTAGAGACAGGGTTTCACCGTGTTGCCCAGGGTGGTCGCAAACTCCTGAGCTCAGGCAATGCACCCGCCTTGGCCTCCCAAAGTGCTGGGATTACAGCCACTGCGCCCAGGCTGTTTTTATTTTTTAATGATTTTACTGGCAACATAAAAAATTGACAACATTGTTTTAATCCTTTAAATTTGTTTTGAAATTTTAATGGCACACAAAATCTGTAACTCTCACAGCAGATAACCTTTAAACTTCCTTCCAATTCTAACAGTTGGGGATTCTAACCTTTTCTCACCACCTGTGAATGTGAGGCGAAAAGTTCAAGTGTCAGTTTATGTTTGTGCCCTAGAATAAGCCGTATTTTTGCCTGGAAAGATCATAGTGCCATGATGTAAGTGTTTTATGAGTGCCTTATTTTCTTCAACTGAAACAAAACTCGAAGCATTACCTGAAATCTTAATTTTAGCAAAGATTAGAATGGAAATAGTGGAAAAACCTTCACTGTTATGCATTGCTGGTGGGACTATAAATTGGTGTAGGGCTCAGCAAAGTTTTTCTGTAAAGGGCCAGACAGTAAATATTTGAAGGCCTTGTAAGGTCTCTGTCGCATGTTTTTCCTTCTCCCTCTCCTTTTTCTTCTTTTCTTTTCTTTTTTTTAAAAACAACTCTTTAAAACATAAAAGTATCCTTAGGTCATGGACTGGATTTGACCTGTGGGATATAGTTTGCCACCCCAGTCTAGTGTCTCTGGAAGTGAAAAAAATTCCGAATAAAAGTAAACCTGTATAGTTAAAAAAAAAAAATTATGTTGCACCTTGCTTTTTTCCCTCCTAATATTATATTGTAGACATTATTTCATAAACAGTAGCCTCAGATTTTTCAAAGACTGTATCATATTCTGTTGTATAGCTATTCTATTTAACCAGTATCTAAAAACTAATGAATATTTACAATGCTTTCAGTATTTTGCACGGGCGGATCACGAGGTCAGGAGATCGAGACCATCCTGGCTAACACGGTGAAACCCCGTCTCTACTAAAAATACAAAAAAAAAAAAAAAAAAAGTTACACCAAGTGTGCCTGCCTCTCCTGCCTTCCCTTCTACCTCCTCCATCTCTTCTGCCTCTTACACCCCCGAGGCAGCAAGACCAACCCTCCTCTTCTTCCTTTTCCTCAGGAATATGAATATGATGAGGATGAAGACCTTTATGATGATCTACTTCTACTTATTGATTTAAAATAATGTTTTTAAGATAATACCATTTATAATCTAAAAAGAATAGGCCTGGCACAGTGGCTCACACCTTTAATCCCAGCACTTTGAAGGGCTGAGGCGGGTGGATCACTTGAGGTCAGGCATTCAAGACCAGCCTGGCCAGCATGGTGAAACCCCATCTCTACTAAAAAAATACAAAAATTAGCCGGGCGTGGTGGTGTGTGCCTGTAGTCCCAGATACTCAGGAGGCTGAGGCAGGAGAATTGCTTGAACCTGGGAGATGGAGGATATAGCTGAGATGAGATCATGCCACTGCACTCCAGCCTGGGCAACAGAATGAGACTCCATAAAAAAAAAAAAAAAAAAGAATAGTGTGTGTGTGCACACATGCTTGCTTACCTGCACACATATGCACTTACACTTATTGTATGTACTGAGCATGTGGTAAGTGTGGTTGTCACTGAGGAGAGCAACTGAATAGGGGCAGGAATGACAGGAAAACTTACTTTTAAACTTTATATTATTTTGTAGCTTATGAATGTAAAGCCATGTACATGTACCACCTATACAAAAAATAAGTTGAATTAAAAAAAACTGAAAATTGGAAAAATGATGATAATTTTCAGTGTGAAAAATTAAATTATTGCTTGAAACAGATCTGAATCATTCTTCAATCACAGATGAACTTGCACTGCCCTAAAAAATGTACACATTTGATTCCCTTTCTTTCCATGAAGCTGCTTTGATAGAATAATAATCTTAGCCCGCCCTTGCTCACCTGCAGTGGTGGGAGACCCGTCTGAAGAAGTTGGGTTGAAGGTTATGCTGTTGTTAGTGTTTCTTCTGATTTTTAAAATTGTTGCACAGATAGTCATACTACAAGTTGACATGAAGAATAAATATGTGTGAAGAGAGTTTAGTTTGGTAATGAAATAAAATCTATAGGTGCGGAAGGTTGGTGCTAGAAGGCTCACTGAGACCCGTCCAACCCATTGGTTTTTTCAGTATCCTAAGAGATAGAAGGCTTGCCCAAGGTCAGGCAACAGGCGAGAGCAGAGCCTGAACTTAGACTTGCTGAGGTGGACAAGGCTGTGCTGCTACGGAGTGTTACTCTGTATCGTTTCAACCTTGATTTTTCTATATTCCTGATTCACTGTAAGGTGGAGATGTGGAACATGGCTCCCCAGTGGCCGTTCTTCCCTGAATCATACCCAGCCATGGAGACTGTGTTCTTTCCCCCATGCCCTTCCCACCCGAGAGAGCCTTGAACAGCTCACTTAGCAGTTCTTGTTCCTTATCCTGACCGGAAGGCCCAGCTACTCCTTTTGGTCTCTGAGACAGCTGAAGTGTTGGACTAACAAAAGCCACTGTGTTTTCTGCAGGGAAGGGGTAACTTGTGGCCAAACACTATGGTAGAGAGAAGATGTGAGAGGAAAAGATGCAGGATCACTGATGTGTAGATGTAACTGAAGGTGGAGAGAGAATACGGTGTGGTAGATTGCAAGGGCAGCCAGTTCCCCACCTCTCCCTGGATCCATGCCTTTGTAATTCTTTTCACTAAAGAGACACCTCTTGAGTCTGGGCGTCTCTTTTTTCTTTTCTTTTTTCTTTTTTCTTTTTTTTTTTTAAGACAGAGTCTTGCTCTGTTGCCCAGGCTGGAGTGCAGTGGCGTGATCAAGGCTCACTGATGCAACCTTCACCTCCCGGGTTCAAATGATTCTCCTGTCTCAGCCTCCCGAATAGCTGGGATGACAGGCACACGCCACCATGCCTGGCTAATTTTTATATTTTTAGTAGAGACGGGGTTTCGTCATGTTGGCCAGGCTGGTCTCACACTCCTGACCTCAGGTGATCCGCCTGTCTTGGCCTCCTGAAGTCCTGTGATTACAGGCATGAGGCATTGCGCCCAGCCTGGGCTATCCTCTTGACGTTGGCTTTGACCAACAAGCTGCAGTAGTATGATGGAGAATATGCCGGCTCCAAGCCCAGGCCTTCAGAGACTGCATGATTCTTCTTGCTCTCTTGCACATCCACCATTGTCTCACGGATGTTCTCAGAGCAGAGCTGAATTACCCTAATCTTCCTAGCTAAAGACTTCCTAAATCAGCAAAGAACCAGCTGATCGCAGGGTGATAATTACTCCAGGGCAAGTAATCTCAGCCAGGATGAGCAGAGCCGCCTAATTGACCACTCCAGACACTTGAGCTATGAGCCTTTACTGCTGTATGCCAGTGAGTTTCTCTGATTGCTTTCGCACAGCATTATTGTGAAATAGATAACTGATACACATGGGGATGGTGGGAAATGGACAGGTGGTTGGCCCTGTGTTCAGAAATGGAGAAACTTTCTCCTCCTCTCCTCCTGTATAACACTGTCTGAAAACATGGAGCAGTATTTCTGGTACAGTAGAAAAACAAAATAAAACAAACCAGCCATGGACAACTCTCAGCATCAGGAAAGTACAGCATAGTTGCTGAAGTGCTACAAAGGGAAAGTGAACCTTCAGGCAAGGACTGTATCTTTCTAAGCTGTCAGAAACATCAGTAGTTACTGGGCACAGAGGCTCACGCTTGTAATCCCAGCACTTTGGGAGGCCAATGCAGGCGGCTCACTTGAGGTCAGGGGTTCAAGACCAGCCTGGCCAACATGATGGAACCCCATCTCTACTAAAAATACAAAAATTAGCCAGGCATGGTGGTGGGCCCCTGTAATCCCAGCTACTTGGGAGGCTGAGGCAGGAGAATCGCTTGAATCCGGGAGGTTGCAGTGAGCTGAAATTGTGGCACTGTACCAGCCTAAGTGACAGAGTGAGACTCCGTCTCAAAAAAAAAAAAAGAAGAAGAAGAAATGTCCATGGTAATACTAGCATTTGAAAGGACTGCCTTCCCTTCCTCCATAAATCATTTAACTTCATCTATTGGAAATTTTGTCCTTTTACCATGGAGTCGTCGGTTGCTATTCCAGTTTTACTGATGAGCTTATTCAAGTTCCAGATAGGAGATAATTCCCCTGTTCTATGACTGCTATCACACTCAAGTAGAAGAGGAGAAGGAGGAGGCAGCTGGGGTGGGGAGAAGAAAAGAAAAGAAAAGAAAAAAGAAAAGCAACCACCAAGAAAGTTAACATTCTCCAATGGTGTAGGCACAAAAAAGAGTGATTTCGCGTCTTTTCCAACAACATGGATAGAGCTGGAAGCAAGTATGTACCCAGTGAACTGCCTTTTACTTACAAGTGGGAGGTAAACAGTGGGTATACACACGGTCATCAACATGGAACTGATAGACACTCCAAAGAATAAAACACCGGATAAAGCACATGAAAAAGTTCAAAAAGAAATGCTCGTAAAAGAGTAATTCAGGATGTATATGTAACATTTTATCCTAGGAATGTGAATTTTTTTTAAGGAAGTTTGTAACTAGACTCTTTGGTTAGTTTCAGTTAAGGTAAACTACATGATGATCACAATAGATTCCTAAATTACATTTGACAATTCAGTACCTGTTGTTAATTTAAAATATATAATTCTTATAAAAATAAGATTTTTTAACATGATTTGTTTATGTTATAAACTAAAAAATAAATTTTGTATGTCTATACACCCACACATACATATCTCTTAAACCAATATTTAATGTCGTACTTAATAGTGAAACCTTAGAGAGTCCCTTTAAAACAAAAAAACTAAGATGATATTTATTATTGTTCTAGAATTTCTTGTCAATGCAATAAAGCATGAAACATATGAAATATAGCTGATAGTAGGACGTAAAAAGTTTTTAAAAAAATAAGCAACATAATTACATGCCAACAAAAAAGAAACAAATGTATGGTAATATTCCTAAACTTATTGACAACTCAGTAATGTTGTGGGTTTATACATGAAGCATAATAGCTTTATTATATACCAGCAACAATCTGTTAGATATAATAGAGAAAGTGCTTCTAGTTATAATAACAGCAAAAAAGCATAAAACCTTTAGAAAAACTCTCACAGCACATTGCTGGAATAAGTAAATAATGGAATTTACTAGGAGATATTTTTTAAAATTTTGAACAAAGGAGGTATCAGGTTTGTGGATATAAGAACATTGAATATTTTACATGTATTATTTTTCTCCAAGTTATTTTGTAAATTTTATGTTAAGCCCATGTAGTTCTGCAGAAAAAGTTCATTGCTACATTCTCTCTGGGAGCTCAGTTTGGTAGTGTGTGAGGAAAGCCTTGAAAGAGTCTCTATCCTTTAGGGTGTAAGGAACAGAAAACCTGGTAAAAATGGTTTACACAGAAAGAAGTTTAGGTTTATCATCTCACTGTCCAGAGGTGGAGTGTCTCCAGGAAATTCAGCAGCTCAAAAACATCACAAAGGACATGAATCTTTCCTTTTCCTTCTCCACTATCCTGAGTACATAGCTTGTTCCCATAGACTTAAGTCCTCGTAGTCAGTATGGCTGCATCAGTTTCAGGCATCGCATCTTTTTACAATCATATCTAGAGTTGAGAAAAGGAACCATGGATATTTGTAAAGAAAACCTTTTCCAAGAGCTCCCAAAAGACCTTTTCTCATGTCTTACTGGCCAAAATTGCATTAAATGGCCTATACTAAAACAGGTGGTGAGTTAGATTTAGGTGGTAGCTTAGACTATCAGGATTCTCCTTTCTCTTCCTTGTTGGGAAGAGGCTCCTTACTCTGAGCACATGGTAGAACGTAAGGTAAACAATGGAACAAAATGTGTCTCTACCAGCAATGAAGACGTGTGTGTGCGTGTGTGTGCGTGTGTGTAGGTGTAGGGGGACTGGCTTTGACTAGCAGTCTATACTCTTTGAATCAAGAATTTCAGTTCTAGAAGCTTATTTTAAAGAAATAAGCACAGAGTTGAACATAGTTTTCTGTACTCAAATGAACAATAATACTTACAATAATGAATAAATAACTCCATTATTAATTAATTAGAAACTACAGAAATATATGGCACAGATTTAAATTATTGTACATCCATGATAAATAGAATATTTAAACCATTAAAAATTACATTTTCAGATACTAATAGCATAAGAAAAGCTCTATTAAATGTTTTCGGTGGGAGGAGAAAGATACGGAATTAAAATTAAGTGGATTTCATTTTCATTCAGTCACACTAATATACTGAAGATTGGGGAAAAACACCACCAGAATGTTGGTTTTATTCGAGTGATAAATTATGGGCGATTTTCTCCTTTTCTGTATTTTCTGACTTTCTCTAATACTTTTAAGATCAGAATAATTAACAGCACTAAAATCACACACTTCAATTGTATCAGTTAGATTTTGCTGGATGACAAACTATCGTAAAATGCAGTGATGTAACTATTTAGCCCACGGTTCTGTAGGCAAGCAATGTGGGATGGACCCATGTGGGCAGTTGTCTTCTAGGCTGGGCTGGCTCATCTTTATACCACATATGTTCTCGTTCTCCAGCAGCTAGCCTTGACTTGTTCTCGTGGCTGTCAAGCAGGGTTCTCATGGCTGTAAAGCAGGGAGCAGAAGAAAGCAGAGCCTCGTGGGGCTGGGTTCCGGACTGGCACATTGCCAGCTCTGCCACTTTATGTTGGCTAAAGCAATCCACGTGGCCAGCCCAGCTTCAAGGTTTGGTAAACAAACTCCCTTGATGAAAGAAGCCACATAATCACAGTGAGTAAAGGGTGTGGGTACAAGGGAGTGGGATGGAGGATTTGGGGCCTTTTTTGCAAGCAATCTATCACTTCATCTTAAAAAGAAAGAAAACAGCAACAAGAGTCTTACCCAAAGATTCAACAAATAAAATGTGAACTAAAAGTCATACGTTTAGGTGATGAGAACTTTATTTTTTGAGACAGAATGTCACTTCGTCTCCAAATCATATAGTTCACTGCAGCCCAAAACTCCTGGGCTCCAGTGGATTCTCCCACCCCAGCCTCCCCTCCTGCCTCAGCCTCCCCTCCTGCCTCAGCCTCCCCTCCTGCCTCAGCCTCCTGAGTAGCTGGGAGCACAGGCATTTGTCACCATACCTAGTTAACTTTTTGTTTATTTTTAAAGATGGGGTCTTGCCATGTTGCCCAGGCTGATCTAGAACTCCTGGCCTCCCAAAGCACTGGGATTATAAGCATGAACCACCGCGTCTGGTTGATGAGAACTTTTAAATAAGTGCTTTCCTTTAAGATGTTGGGTAAGATTTTATCTTTCTCATTCATGACTGGTTGAGAGTTTCGTGACAGCTTATCTCTTGAGGTAGCACTAAGCATTTAATCAAGAAAGAGGATAAAGCAAAACCTCTCTATAAATGAATTAATATTGATGCACTCTCAGAATTTGTTCTTTGGGTGTGTTAATAACTCATTCTGTGCAGGTCTTCAAAATGCTGAGTGATGGGACCATAGCCAGAAGCAACAGGCTGAAGCCTTGCCATGCTTGGAGGCTTATCACTTTTCATCCAGGTCCTCACAGCAGTGGGAATTAGGAAAGACCCTTGGGGTACAGCCTCCAGTGAATAACTAGAGGATACATGCTGGTCCTCCTGGATGCATGGTCATCATGGCTATGGTATTCATTAGTGAGAGAGACTCTGATGCATCCCAAACTCTGGGCAAACTCAGGGATTTTGTGGGAACCTGAAGCCTTAGGATACATGTGCTGCATCTTCTTGGAGCATTGCTTTGTTTGGTTTATGGTTTTTTTGTTTTTTGTTTTTTGTTTTTTTTTTAGATGGAGTCTCACCTTATCGCGCAGGCTAGAGTGCAGTGGTGCGATCTTGGCTCACTGCAACCTCCGCCTCCTGGGTTCAAGCAATTCTCCTACCTCAGCCTCCTCAATACCTGGGATTATAGGCACCTGTCACCACACCCAGCTTATTTTTGTATTTTTAGTAGAGACGGGGTTTTACCCTGTTGGCCAGGCTGGTCACGAACTCCTGACCTCAGGTGATCCACCCACCTCGGCCTCCCAAAGTGCTGGGATTACAGGCATGAGCCACCATGCCCAGCCTAATATGAATATCTTAAACAACATGGTATGTTTATCAAAATGAAAACATTTACCTTGGTACAACACTATTAACTTTAGTTGTTAACTACATACTTTATTCACATTTTCCCAGTTTTTCCTCGAATGTTATTTTCTGTTCCAGGATCCAATCCACATTATATTTAGTTGTCATGTCTCCTTAGTCTCATCCAATGTATGACACTTTCATCTTCCCTTGTCTTATATGGCTGCTATAGTTTGGATGTTTGACCCTTGCTAATCTCATGTTGAAATCCGATTTCCAGTGTAGGAAGTGAGTGCCTAATGGGAAGTGTTTGGGTCATGGGAGTGGATCCCCAGTGAATAGCTTGGTGCTGTCCTCGTGATAATGAGTGAGTTTTCACTCTGTTAGTTCCCATGAGAGCTGGTTGCTAAAAAGAGCCTACCCCCGTACTCTCTTTCTCACTTTTTTTTTGAGACAAGGTCTTGTTTTTTGGCCCAGGTTGAAGTGGACTGGCATGATCACGGCTCACTGCAGCCTCAACCTCCTGGACTCAAGAGATCCTCCCACCTCAACCCCCCGAGCAGCTGTGACTAAGGCACGCGTCACCTTGCCCAGCTAATTTTTCTATTTTTTGTAGAGATGGGGTTTCACCATGTTGCCCAGGCTGGTCTCAAACACCTGGGCTCAACAGATTCTCCCCTTTTGGCCTCCCAAAATGGTGGGATTACGAGCATGAGCCACTGTTTCCGGCCCCTCTCCTCTCTCTTGCTTCTCCTCTCACCATGTGATCTCTGCACACACCAGTTCCCTTTCACCTTCTGCCATGAGTGGAAGCAGCCTGAGGCCCTCACCAGAAGCAGATGCTGGCACCATGCTTCTCGAATATCCTGCAGAACCATGAGCCAAAAAAACAGATGTTGCTTTATAACAGCACTAAATGGACTGAGACATATGACCTTGACACTTTTGAACAGTAGTATTCAGGCATTTTGTAGAATGTTCTTCCATTTGGGTTTGTCTAGTGTCTTCTCAGGATTAGATTGAGGTTATGGACTTTGGGGACAAATACAGTTCAGGTGATATGCTGTTCTCACTGCGGTCCCTGAAGGAGTACATGATGTCAAGATGGCTTGTTACTGGTGATGTTAACCTCACTTAGCTATCAAGTCATGTCTGCTAGGTTTCACTACTGTAAGGTTACTGTCTTTCCCTTTCCATCATTTATTAATTAGAGAGGAATCACCAAGTCCAGCCCATACTCGGGGCATGGGGGGATTGAGTTCCACCTCTTGGAGGAGTATCAAAGAGTCTGTAGACATATTTTAAAACCACCACAGTAATTAATATTTGTATTGGTATTCAGGAAGGAGATATTTTAAGGTTGTACAAATAATGTTCCTCCATAAAGTTTCACACATTGATTTTAGCTTCATCAGTGTATCTTGTTGGAGCAGTTATTACTATGGTATTCTAATCATGATTTTCTCTTTTCTTTCTTAAACAAAATTTGTAAACTGTCGAGTTCTGTATTAACGTCCATAATCCTGCTATTACCAAAAGTGCAACAGCTCATCATTCCCGGGACGACTGAAGGCCATAATTTTTTTTAGGGCAAACATTTCTGCTCCAGTGAAATACAGGTGATTTTCTATTTTCCTAGTTCCTTCTACAAGTATTAATTAGAATTCTTTTGTAAGGAAGATCTGTCCCTTTTGCTATATTTACTTAGTCACTTATTTGTTTCGGTATAGTCTTACAGATACTTGGTTTATTCTATGATCTTATACTATTATCCCTGTTTTTTTTTTTTTTTTTTTTTTTCTCTAATTTGTTCCAGCTTTGGCTATTGGGAACTCCTTCAGTTTGGCTTATATGTCCATTTAACATGCCCCATCTTTCTTCTTTTTTCCTTTTTCACCCTTGCCTTTTTAAAAAAGCACCTCCCTTGCTTTGTGGCATTCTAAGATGTCCAGGTTCATCTTGCATTTTCCTTTCTGCAGTTCAAAGGGGACAGAAAGGGCTGCTGGGTGTGCACGTAAACATAGGGTGGCCTAGAGTCAGCCATTTCTTCAAAGAACACTGGTCTCTTGGAGGTCATCTGGAGGATGGTACTTAGAAACCAACGTCCAGATACTGGGTGTGCTTGTTGCTACAGGGACAACACAGCTTCAAGGCTGCCTGAGTGGACAAAGCTGGGAAATATATGTGACATGTACACCCATATATAGTATACATATATCATATATATACACACACACCCCTGCATTTCTGTATCTGTGTGTGTATATAAAACAATGCTGGCTGGGCATGGTGGCTCATGCCTGTAATCTCAGCACTCTGGGAGGCTGAGGTGGGTGGATCATGAGGTTAGGAGTTCGAGACCAGCCTGGCCAACATGGTGAAACCCCATTTCTACTAAAAATACAAAAAAATTAATCAGACGTGGTGGCGCACACCTGTAGTCCCAGCTACTTGGGAGGCTGAGGCAGGAGAATCACTTGAACCCAGGAGGTGGAGGTTGCTGTGAGCTGAGATTGTGCCACAGACTCCAGCCTGGGAGACAGAGTGAGACTCTGTCTCAAAAAAAAACCAAAAAACAAACAAAAATCAATGCCATGAGTCATACTGATATTGCAACATCACTTTTACTGAGTAACTTTTTGGAGAACATGATTTAAAAAATTTTTTTAATGAGAATAAACTTGTACAGTTGATCTATTAGGATGCCATTTGGCCACAAGCAAGAGTTAGCCATGCAGGGGTCCACATTCCTCACAGTCATCCTTGGAATAAGTGGAGGCTGGCCTGGGTGCAGAAACCAGAACCATCCTCCTTGGCCTTCCTGGCTCTTTCCCCATGGCTGCAGATGGCTGCTTTAGCAGCACTAAAGGCAGTAGAAGGGTCAAAAGGCTTCTTTTGTGTGATATGGTTTGGATATTTGTCCCCTCCCAAATCTCATGTTGAAATGTAATCCCCAATGTTGGAGCTGGGGCCTGGTGAGAAGTGTTTGGGTCATGGGGCAGATCTGTCACGTGTTGGTGCTGTCCTTGTGATAGTGAGTGAGTTCTCATGAGATCTGGTTGTTTAAGTTTGTGGCTCCTCTGCTCCAACTCGCTCTTGCTCCTGCATTCACCATGTGACATGCTGTTCCCATTTTGCCTTCTGCCATGAGTAAAAGCTCCCTGAGGCCTCCCTGGAAGCTGTGCTCAGGATGCCGGTGCCATGCGTGTACAGCCTGCATAACTGTGAGCCAGTTAAACCTCTTCTCTTTATAAATCACCCAGTGTCAGGTATTCCTTTATAGCAGTGCAAGAATGGCCTAATACACTTTGCATAAACCTGTGTCTTTTTTTTTTTTTTTTTTTTTTTGAGACGGAGTTTTGCTCTTGTTGCCCAGGCTAGAGTGCAATAGTGTGATCTTGGCTCACTGAAACCTCTGCCTCCCAGGTTCAAGTGATTCTTCTGCCTCAGCCTCCTGAGTAGCTGGGATTACAAGTGTGTGCCACCATGCCCGGCTAATTTTTCTATTTTTAGTAGAGATGGGATTTCACCACGTTGGCCAGTCTGGTCTCGAACTCCTGATCTCAGGTGATCCACCTGCCTCGGCCTCCCAAAGTGCTGGGATTAGGTGTGAACCACCGCACCTGGCCAAACCTATGTCTTTTTATTGGGAAAGGAAGGCTTTCCCTGCTGACCTCCCTGTTTAGTGAGACCTGAGTTATACTTGTCTTTGACTTGTCACTGGCCAAAGAGAAGGAGAAAACCAAAGAAAAGGTTGAATCCTATCATGATTCACTTTCTGAGGCTGAGAGAGGGACCCGTCCTCCCTCAGGTTGGGTTCAAAGGGGACAGAAAGGGCTGCTGGGGGCGCACGTAAATATAGGGTGGCCTAGGATACAGACTTCTTTTTTTTTTTTTTTGAGACGGAGTCTCGCTCTGTCACCCAGGCTGGAGTGCAGTGGCCGGATCTCAGCTCACTGCAAGCTCCGCCTCCCGGGTTCACGCCATTCTCCTGCCTCAGCCTCCCGAGTAGCTGGGACTACAGGCGCCCGCCACCTCGCCCGGCTAGTTTTTTGTATTTTTTAGTAGAGAGGGGGTTTCACCATGTTAGCCAGGATGGTCTCGATCTCCTGACCTCGTGATCCGCCCGTCTCGGCCTCCCAAAGTGCTGGGATTACAGGCTTGAGCCACCGCGCCCGGCTGGATACAGACTTCTTAGGAACTTTTAAAGATTGGAGATACTTAGTGCTTACCTTCCAGGAGGAGAAACAGAGACACAGAAAGGTTAATACACTGGCCAAAAGTCACAGAGTACATGCTGGAGCCAGGGTTGGAAGTCAGGGAGTGTGGTTCCACAGTCTATAGACACACACTAGCCACAGGCACGTTGGATACAGTACACTCTGGGATCTGGACCTGTAGGAATGCAGGCCCGTGTTGAAAAGGTGCCAACCCCTGTGGCTCATTGTGGGTCCTGGCTGTCCACATTGCAGGGTCACTTTTTTGACTGAGATGTTTTCTGTTATAGTTGTCCCTTAGACAAAGTGAAGAGGTACCCCTGACCATTACACCTTAATTCGACTTGGCCTTCTGGATCATTTTATATGTTGACATTTGCCCAAGAGGAGCCTGGGGATTGGACTGGAACTTTTCTTTGCTCTTTTTTTTTTTTTTTTTCCCCTCCCTTGGGCTATAAAATTTTACTGGCAGGTCAGGGGAAGAGCCAGGGGTAAGGGTTCCTTCCTTCCCATCCCCCTACCCAGGAGACGGGCTCTGAGGAGAGCAGAGGCCCTGGAGCCTGCCGCCTCAGAGGACCTTGGAGGTGGACAGGTTGTTGTAGTGATCTTCCTGGCCCTTGAGCAGGCTGTGGTAGGTGGTGATCTCCTGCTCCAGGAGCTGCTGGTACTCCTGATTCTGCCACTCACCTTCAGCTTGCACATCACCCAGCTGGGCTTTAATACTGCTGATCAGTGCCTGGATCTGTGCCAGCTGGGCTCCAGAGCACACCTCTGTTTCTGCCAATGTGCTTTCCAAGGGAGTTTTCATGCTGAGCTGCAACTGCAGCTCAATCTCAAGACCCTGGAGGGTGCACCGCAGGTCAGTGACCTCGGACCTGCTTACCTGGAGTTGGTCTGTGTGGCCAGTGACCTCCCAGTTCAGTTCCTCAGTCCAGCTGGTGAACCAGGCTTCAGCATCCTTCTGGTTCTACTTGGCCATGACCTCATATTGGCTTTGCCCATCACTCGGGATCTTGGCACGTCAGAGCCGAATCCACCTCCACATTGACCTGGTCTCCCACTTGGCCCCCCAGGACATTGATTTCCTCCTCATGGTTCTTCTTCAGGTAGGCCAGCTCTTCCTTCAGGCCTTTGATCTGTGCCTCCAGGTCAGTCCTGGCCAGGGTCACCTCATCCAGCACCCATACTTGGTTCGGACATCATCTGCAGCCAGATGGGTGTTGTCGATCTGTAGGACAATCCTGGAGTTCTCAATGGTGGCACCAAGAATCTTGTCCCGCAGGTCCTCGATGGGCCTGTAGTAGTGGCTGTGGTTGCGGGAGGGCCTGGGCCCCTGCTTCTGCTACTGGTCACGGAGCTTCACCTCCAGTTTGCTGTTGGCTGCCTCCAGGGCATGCACCTTGTCCAAGTAGGAGGCCAGGCGATCGTTGAGGTTCTGCATGGTGAGCTTCTCATTGCCCACAAGCAGCCTGTCGGACCAAGCCAGGATGCCGCTGTAGCCCCCTGAAGGAGGATGAGGACGCGGAGCGGGCAGAGGACACGGATATGCCACAGCCGCCGGAGCCCCGGTGCCTGCTGGGGGACTGGAACTTTTCTAGTGAGCAGTAGAGAGCGCAGTCCAGCTCACACGCAGCCACAGTGCTAAAGGAAGGAGCAGCCATTAGGATAGTTATGTGCTTGGCCTGGCCTGTCACTACAAAGGTTTGTGACCTCAGGCAAAGTCCTGAATCAGATGGTCTTAAGACAGTGTATCATCTTATCTGACTTTGATGGCACAGACATGCAGCCCCCCTTTTTCTGTCTTATTTCCCTAATCTGTGAACTGTCGGGGGTGATCCGGATAAACCTTAACATGCTGGTCAGAGGAGAGTGGGGCTCTGAACAGAGCTGGGAGGCCCCCAGTACTTCTCTCTGCTATCTGTTCTGTGTCTTCTGTCCACTCCTTCGTATGAGCTACAAGGAATTTCTGCAAAAGGGTAAGGTGGGAACTCAAACTGGGAGGAGTGGAGACTGAAGACAAGCCAGGAAGATATGTGCCGAGAAAGATGCCAGATGAACTCGATCTCAGACCCCACGGCGCGTCCTCTGTGGGCCCTGGCTTGCGTCTGTCAGTTGGTGATCTGAGTCAGCAGATCTGTTTCTCACATCTGGATGCCAAAAAGCAGGAAATCCCTGGTCCTGGCTGGGATCGGGGGATGATCTCAGATGTGGAGACAGGGCAGCAGGCCCTCAGATGGGCTTCCAAGCAAGTCTTGTCCCCAGTAGGAGCCCATGAGTCCTCTTTTCAGCCACTTGGATCTTTTGCTTTTTAGTTTTGGTGACTGATCTTCTGTCCCAGCCGGGGGAAAAAATTTCTGCACAGAGGCTTGCTCCAGGATTCTCTTTCTTCTTCTTTTTTTAACTAGGGACTGCTGACGTCACTTCTGTTTTGTTTTCTTTTGGAATTTATTCCTGTTTTACAGAGTCCTTCCCTGGCCTGATGCTCTCAGGCATAGCTTGGTGGTTAAGCTTCCCCCTTCCCCCTAAGTCTTGTTCTCTTCCCAGACACAGGCACTCCCCGCTTGGCTGTCTGAGTAAACACAGGCCCCGCCTCTTGGGATTCTACCTAATAGCCCTTTTGCCGTTTGGGGCCTGGCCTGGTATCAAGTGTCTTCTTTTAAAAAACAGCCTTGGGCTGGGCTCTGAGGCTCTGCCTGTGAGCCCTTCTGGAGACAGAGGCAGGCAGAGGGCTCTGAGTCCAGGGGTTTAAGGTCAGCCTGGGCAACATGATGAAAGCTCATCTCTTCAAAAATACAAACATTAGCTGGGTGTGGGGGCATGCACCTGTGGTCCCAGCTATGGGCGGTGGGGGCTCTGGAGCAGGAGGATTGCTCGAGCCTGGGAGGTGGAGATTGCAGTGAGCTGTCATCACACAACTGCATTCCAGCCTGGGTAACAGAGCAAAACCCTGTCTCAAAAAATAAATAAAAAATAAAATAAAATAAAAAACAGCCGTTAAAACCTACATTTATTTTGATTTCTAAAGCAATACATGTCTGCTGTGTAAAATTTGGGAAGTAAAAGTAATAAAGAAGACAATAAAGATCTACCTTAATCCTAGTGCCCAGAGAATTATTGTTTCATGCATTTTATTTCTCTTTCTTCTGGAAGTATGTATATACATGTGGGTATGAATATTTAACATAGTTGGAGCCATAGTTTATAACACATTTTGCTTTTATGTTCTCACTAACCCCTGTTAATATGACCCTAGCCATGTCTTTGAATTTTTTGAAGTTAAATTATGCTCTACTTATTTAATGATCATACACTCACTTTCTACCTTTTGTACCTATCATCCCTTCTTCACTCTCATTCCCCTATTTTAGGATGATGATGATGAGGAGGAGGAGGAGGAGGAGGAGGAGGATCAGTCATATAGAAACTCTCGGTATTGATACATTCATGCTTGGAGTGCTCTGTAAGGTTGATGCTGTTACTATCCTCTTATTAATGGATGAGAAAATGGAAGTTAAGGAAATTGTCCAGGTTGCATGCCCTAGTAAGGGACCCAACTGGATTTGAACTTTGACACTAGCTCAGAGTCTGAACTAGCCTCCCTTGATATTCTTCTTGTGAGCACTTCTTTTCTGGGTCAAAGATAGCATGACAGCATTTTCCAGATTTTGTGGATAAAGCTGGGTGTTAGTCTTGGCCTGGCCACTTCCATCCTCTGTGGCCTTTGGTAAGTTATTTCACCTCTCTAGATCGCTTGAGCCTTTTTGGGTCTCAGGGTCTATGACTTTGTAGTGGAAAGAAAACAGAACAGAGACAACATTCAAGGACAGACCCAGAATGACAGGAACATCATTGTCTACTTGATTTCAGGGACACTTAAATTTGGCTCTAAAAGACATTTCTGTGAGGAAGTTGGTTTTCTCCACACTTTACTAAGGCAGGAGCTAGGTGGTGCCCAGGAGAAGTCCCCACACGGGCTGTGAGGTTTTCTTGTATGCTAAGTTAGAGCGGTTCTCACGAAGGGTAAGCCCCATGACATATTTCCCTTGAGTGTACTGAGGTCACAGGGCTTCTGTGACTCACCAGCAAGTGTGGGGAGTAAAGGGCATGTGTCCCTCCCTGGCACAGGCATCCACCCCCTGTCATGTCGTGGCATGATCTTTGAGGTGTGTAGGTGGAAGAATGCTCCAGTCAGCTAAAGTAGGCTTCTTTAGTCGCCATGTGTGCTGCTGGGTGAGTGAGGCGGGCTGGGCAAGCCAGAGATGACTGCTCTGCTTTTCCTGACATCAGTGATGGGACTGTCTTGCTTGGTGGCACAGATATTTTTCCAGGGTTCTGTCCCTCCACCCACTGACCAGAAAAAGAAAAAGAGAACAAGAAGACGCTTGTCTTACAAAATAAAAAGTTTACCCCATGCAGTTTCCCTTCCCTTTTCATGTAGATGTTACAAAGCAAAAACACACCCCCACAGCGAGGGGTTTTTGAACTCGGCTGGGTTTCAGCTGTCACCCAGGAAGCAGCCAGCACTGTACGTGGCCCTTTGCTTTACTCTGCAGGTGTTGGTGATTCTCGGGTGCAATGTCTGGCAATTGGGTTTCTGTGCCAGGTCTTCTGCACATGGCTTTCTTTGTTTAGTATTATTTCCCCTGTTTGCCAGGCTTCTCTGAGGAGATACTGATATTTTTTCTTTGTCCAGTTCTCTTATCCTAGAAACAAACAAAAACTGCACCTTTTAAAAATGTTTGTTTTCCTATGGTTGATTTGGAAAATATCTCGCTTTAGCCAGGGAATAGTACAGCTTTTGTTCTGTTAGTGAAATGATCTGGGGATTTTATTTCAAAGTATAAGTCCCTAAGATAATGAATGAGGGTTATAAGGAAGGGAACATGGTTATGTTTGGGAAGTGAATTAAATTGAATAGAGCAATGATGAAGCACTAAAGGTATGTTAGAAACATACACATGTCAGTCAAGTTTTCAAGTCTCCCAAGGAAACTACAGTCATGGTGATGATAATGATGATGTGTCGATAATAAAGATAATAACATCAGCATTTGTTGAGTATTTACCATGTGTTGTTAATAGATAGTGTGCTAGTTTAAAACAACTCAGTTGTATGTATTATTTTTGTTGTATAGGAACAAGAAACTGAAACTCAGTCTAAGTAACATGCTCAAGTCAGCTGGTAAGTAGGAGTGCTGTGTTTTAGACACAGGTTGAGTCCACAGTTCCAACCCTTAACCTCCAGGCAAACTGCCTTCAAAATCATATTTTAAGAGATCTTGGGCCGGGTGTGGTGGCTCATGCCTGTAATTGCCACGCTTTGGGCCAAGGCAGGTGGATCATTTCAGGTGAGGAGTTCCAGACCAGCCTGGCCAACATGATGAAACCCTTTCTCTACTGAAAAAACAAAAATTAGCTGGGCATGGTGGCAGGCGCTTATAGTCCCAGTTACTTTGGAAGCTGAGGCAGGAGAATTGCTTGAACCCAGGAGGCGGAGGTTGCAGTGAGCCGAGACTGTGCCACTGCACTCCAGCCTGGATGACAGAGCAACACTCCATCTCAAAAATTAATAATAATTTAAAAAAGAGATCTGGGTATTTTAGCTTTGATTAAAAAAATAATAGATAGAGTCTTGCTATGTTTCCTAGGCTGATCTCAAACTCCTGGGCTCAAGTGTTTTTCCTGCCTTGGCCTCCAGAGTAGCTGGGACTACAGGTGTGCACCATTGTGCCTGACTTATAGCTTTACATTTTGAGATACCCGAAGAAAGTGCTTTTGATAAATAAAATTGAAGAAGGAAATGTATTATTTCTCTCCATTTTGTTTCTATCTTTGGATTGCCTATGACTCATAATGAATATGACTGGAATATCTGCCGTCTGAACTGAGCCCACAACTTTATTGAGGTATAATTTACATATCTAAAGTCCATCCATTGTAAATACATTGTTTTTTAGTGAATTTGTAAGAGTTGTGCAACCATCTCCGTAATCCATGTTTAGAACAAGCCCATCACTGCACAAAGTGGCCTTGTGCCCATTTGCAGTTAGTCTCTGCTCCCACCCCCAACCCCAGGCAACCACTAATCCACTTTCTGTCTTTATACATTTGCTTTTGCTAGAAATTTCATGTAAGTGGAATCATTTAATATAGGGTTTTGTGACTGGCTTTTCCTCACTTAGCATGTTTTTGACACTTATCACTGTTGTAATGTACCTTGGTAGTTCCCTTTTATTGCTGACTATCTCATTATATGGATATACCACATCTTGTTAACTCATTCACCAGTTGATGGACATTTGAGTTGTTTCTACATTTTGGCTATTATGAATAATGCTGCTATAATCATTTGTATGCAAGTTTTTGTGTAGACAAATGTTTTTATTTCTCTTGGGTAGACACCTAGAATTGTCATTTCTGGGACATATGGTAGATATATGTTTAACCTTTTGAAAAGCTGTTACAGTGCTTTCCACGGTGACTGCACCATTTAACCTTCCCGTCTCTGGGGTATGAGCGGGTTCCAGTTGCTCCACATCCCATTCTACACTTGATATTGTCTGTTGTTTTAATTATAGCCATTCTGGTGGTTGTGTAGTGGTATCTCATTGTGGTTTTAATTTGCATTTCTGTAATGACTAATGATATTGAGCATTTTTGCATGTGCTTATTAGCTGTTCATATATACATATTTTATTATACTTGAAGTTCTAGGGTACATGTGCACAACATGCAGGTTCGTTACCTATGTATACATGTGCCATGTTGATGTGCTGCACCCATTAACTCATCATTTACATTAGGTAGGTCTCCTAATGCTATCCCTCCCCTCTCACCCCGTCCCATGACAGACCCTGGTGTGTGATGTTCCCCATCCTGTGTCCAAGTGTTCTCATTGTTCAATTCCCACCTATCAGTGAGAACATGCAGTGTTTAGTTTTCTGTCCTTGCGACAGTTTGCTGAGAATGATGGTTTCCAGCTTCATCCATGTCCCTACAAAGGACATGAACTCATCCTTTTTTATGGCTGCAGAGTATTCCATGGTGTATATGTGCCACATTTTCTTAATCCAGTCTGTCACTGATGGACATTTGGGTTGGTTCCAAGTCTTTGCTACTGTGAATAGTGCCACAATAAACATACATGTGCATGTGTCTTTATAGCAGCATGATTTATAATCCTTTGGGTATATACCCAGTAATGGGGTGGCTGGGTCAAATGGTATTTCTAGTTCTGGATCCTTGAGGAATTGCCACACCATCTTCCAGAATGGTTAAACTAGTTTACAGTCCCACCAATAGTGTAAAAGTGTTCCTATTTCTCTGCATCCTCTCTAGCACCTGTTGTTTCCTGGCTTTTTAATGATCGCCATTCTAACTGGTATGAGATGGTATCTCATTGTGGTTTTGATTTGCATTTCTCTGATGGCCAGTGATGATGAGCATTTTTTCACATGTCTGTTGGCTGCATAAATATCTTCTTTTGAGAAGTGTCTGTTCATATCCTTCGCCCACTTTTTGATGGGGTTGTTTGATTTTTTCTTGTAAATTTGTTTAAGTTCTTTGTAGATTCTGGATATTAGCCCTTTGTCAGATGGGTAGATTGTAAAAATTTTCTCCCATTCTGTAGGTTCCCCGTTCACTCTGATGGTAGTTTCTTTTGCTGTGCAGAAGCTCTTTAGTTTAATTAGATCCCATTTGTCTATTTTGGCTTTTGTTGCCATTGCTTTTGGTGTTTTAGTCATGAGGTCCTTGCCCATTCCTATGTCCTGAATGGTATTGCCTAGGTTTTCTTGTAGGGTTTTTATGGTTTTAGGTCTAACATTTAAGTCTTTAATCCATCTTGAATTAATTATTGTATAAGGTGTAAGGAAGGGATCCAGTTTCAGCTTTCTACATATGGCTAGCCAATTTTCCCAGCACCATTTATTAAATAGGGAATCCTTTCCCCATTTCTTGTTTTTGTCAGATTTGTCAAACATCAGATGGTTGTAGATGTGTGATATTATTTCTGAGGGCTCTGTTCTGTTTCGTTGGTCTATATCTCTATTTTGGTACCAGTACTATGCTGGTTTGGTTAATACAGCCTTGTAGTACAGTTTGAAGTCAGGTAGCGTGATTCCTCCAGCTTTGTTCTTTTGGCTTAGGATTGTCTTGGCAATGCGGGCTCTTTTTTGGTGGCATATGAACTTTAAAGTAGTTTTTTCCAATTCTGCAAAGAAAGTCATTGGTAGCTTGATGGGGATGGCATTGAATCTATAAATTACCATGGACAGTATAGCCATTTTCATGGTATTGATTCTTCCTATCCATGAGCATGGAATGTTCTTCCATTTGTTTGTGTCCTCTTTTATTTAATTGAGCAGTGGTTTGTAGTTCTCCTTGAAGAAGTCCTTCACATCCCTTGTAATTTGGATTCCTAGGTATTTTATTCTCTTTGTAGCAATTGTGAATGGGAGTTCACTCATGATTTGGCTCTCTGTCTGTTATTGGTGTATAGGAATGCTTGTGATTTTTGCACATTGATTTTATATCCTGAGACTTTGCTGAAGTTGCTTATCAGCTTAAGAAGATTTTGGGCTGAGATGATGGGGTTTTCTAAATATACAATCATGTCATCTGCAAACAGGGACAATTTGACTTCCTCTTTTCCTAATTGAATACCCTTTATTTCTTTCTCCTGCCTGACTGTCCTAGCCAGAACTTCCAACACTGTGTTGAATAGGAGTAGTGAGAAAGGGCATCCCTGTCTTGTGCCAGTTTTAAAAGGGAATGCTTCCAGTTTTTACCCATTCAGTATGATACTGGCTGTGGGTTTGTCATAAGTAGCTCTTATTATTTTGAGATACGTCCCATCAATACCTAGTTTATTGAAAGTTTTTAGCATGAAGGTGTTGAATTTTGTCAAAGGCCTTTTCTGCATCTGTTGAGATAATAATGTAGTTTTTGTCTTTGGTTCTGTTTATATGCTGGATTATGTTTATTGATTTGTGTATGTTGAACTAGCCTTACATCCCAGGGATGAAGCCCACTTGATCGTGGTGGATAAGCTTTTTGATGTGCTGCTGGATTTGGTTTGCCAGTATTTTATTGAGCATTTTTGCATCAATGTTCATCAGGGATATGGGTCTAAATTTCTCTTTTTTTGTTGTGTCTCTGCCAGGCTTTGGTATCAGGATGATGCTGGCCTCATAAAATGAGTTAGGGAGGATTCCCTCTTTTTCTATTGATTGGAATAGTTTCAGAAGGAATGGTACCAGCTCCTCTTTGTACCTCTGGTAGAATTCGACTGTGAATCTGTCTGGTCCTGGACTTTTTTTGGTTGGTAGGCTATTAATTATTGCCTCAGTTTCAGAACCTGTTATTGGTCTATTCAGGGATTCAACTTCTTCCTGCTTTAGTCTTGGGAGGGTGTATGTGTGCAGGAATTTATCCATTTCTTCAAGATTTTCTAGTTTGTTTGCATAGAGGTGTTTATAGTATTATCTGATGGTAGTTTGTATTTCTGTGGGATCGGTGGTGATATCCCCTTTATCATTTTTTATTGCATCTTTTTGATTCTTCTCTCTTTTCTTCTTTATTAGTCTTGCTAGTGGTCTTTCAATTTTGTTGATCTTTGCAAAAAACCAACTCCTGGATTCATTGATTTTTTGGAGGGTTTTTTGTGTCTCTATCTCCTTCAGTTCTGCTCTGATCTTAGTTATTTCCTGCCTTCTGCTAGCTTTTGAGTGAATTTGCTCTTGCTTCTCTAGTTCTTTTAATTGTGATGTTAGGGTGTCAATTTTAGATCTTTCCTGCTTTCTCTTGTGGGCATTTAGTGCTATAAATTTCCCTCTACACACTGCCTTAAATGTGTCCCAGAGATTCTGGTATGTTGTGTCTTTGTTCTCATTGGTTTCAAAGAACATCTTTATTTCTGCCTTCATTTCGTTATGTACCCAGTAGTCATTCAGGAGCAGGTTGTTCAGTTTCCATGTAGTTGAGTGGTTTTGAGTGAGTTTCTTAATCCTGAGTTTTAGTTTGATTGCATTGTGGTCTGAGAGACAGTTTGTTATAATTTCTGGTTTTTTACATTTGCTGAGGAGTGCTTTACTTCCAACTATGTGGTCAATTTTGGAATAAGTGCAATGTGGTGCTGAGAAGAATGTATATTCTGTTGATTTGGGCTGGATATTTCTGTAAATATCTGTTTGGTCCACTTGGTTGGTGCAGAGCTTAGTTCAAGTCCTGGATATACTTGTTAACTTTCTGTCTCATTGATCTGTCTGATGTTGACAGTGGGGTGTTAAAGTTTCCCATTATTATTGTGTGGGAGTCTAAGTCTCTTTGTGGGTCTCTAAGGACTTGCTTTATGAATCTGGGTGCTCCTGTATTGAGTGCATATATATTTAGGATAGTTAACTCTTCTTGTTGAATTGATCCCTTTACCATTATGTAATGGCCTTCTTTGTCTCTTTTGATCTTTGTTGGTTTAAAGTCTGTTTTATGAGAGACTAGGATTGCAACCCTTGCTTTTTGTTTTGTTTTGTTTTCCATTTGCTTCATAGATCTTCCTCCATCCCTTTATTTTGAGCCTATGTGTGTCTCTGCACATAAGTTGAATTTCCTGAATACAGCACACTGATGGGTCTTGACTCTTTATCCAATTTACCAGTCTGTGTCTTTTAATTGGGGCATTTAGCCCATTTACATTTAAGGTTAATATTGTTATGTGTGAATTTGATCCTGTCGTTATGATGTTAGCTGGTTATTTTGCTCATTTGTTGATGCAGTTTCTTCCTAGCATTGATGGTCTTTACAATTTGGCATGTTTTTGCAGTGTCCGGTATTGGTTGTTCCTTTCCATGTTTAGTGCTTTCTTCAGGAGCTCTTGTAAGGCAGGCCTGGTGGTGACAAAATCTCTCAGCATTTGCTTGTCTGTAAAGGATTTTATTTCTGTTTCACTTATGAAGCTTAGTTTGGCTGGATATGAAATTCTAGGTTGAAAATTCTTTTCTTTTTTTTTTTTTTTTTTGAGACGGAGTCTCGCTCTGTTGCCCAGGATGGAGTGCAGTGGCGCAATCTTGGCTCACTGCAAGCTCTGCCTCCCGGGTTCACGCCAGTCTCCTACCTCAGCCTGCCGAGTAGCTGGGACTACAGGCGCCCGCCAACACTCCCGGCTAAGTTTTTTGTATTTTTATTAGAGACGGGGTTTCACCGTGTTAGCCAGGATGGTCTCGATCTCCTGACCTTGTGATCTGCCCGCCTCAGCCTCCCAAAGTGCTGGGATTACAGGCGTGAGCCACTATGCCCAGCCGAAAATTCTTTTCTTTAAGAATGCTGAATATCGGCCCCCACTGTCTTCTGGCTTATAGAGTTTCTGCCGAGAGATCTGCTGTTAGTCTGATGGGCTTCCCTTTGTGGGTAACCTGACCTTTCTCTCTAGCTACCCTTAACATTTTTTCCTTAATTTCAACATTGGTGAATCTGACAATTATGTGTCTTGGAGTTGCTCTTCTCAAGGAGTATCTTTGTGGTGTTCTCTGTATTTCCTGAATTTGAATGTTGGCCTGTCTTGCTAGGCTGGGGAAGTTCTCCTGGATAATGTCCTGAAGAGTGGTTTCCAACTTGGTTCCATTCTCCCTGTTACTTTCAGGTACACCAATCAGATGTAGATTTGGTCTTTTCACATACTGCCATATTTCTTGGAGGCTTTGTTCATTTCTTTTTACTCTTTTTTCTTTAAATTTCTTTTCTCACTTTGTTTCATTCATTTGATCTTCAATCACTGATACACTTTCTTCCACTTGATTGAATCAGCTACTGAAGCTTGTGCGTGTGTCACGTAGTTCTTGTGCCATGATTTTCAGCTCCATCAGGTCATTTAAGTTCTTCTCTATGCTGTTTATTCTAGTTAGCCATTTGTCTAATCTTTTTTCAAAGTTTTTAGTTTCTTTGTGATGGGTTCGAACATCCTCCTTTAGCTCAGAGAAGTTTATTACCGATCGTCTGAAGCCTACTTCTGTCAGCTCATCAAAGTTATTCTCCGTCCACCTTTGTTCCGTTGCTGGCGAGGAGCTGCATTCCTTTGGAGGAGAAGAGGTGGTCTGATTTTTAGAATTTTCAGCTTTTCTGCTCTGGTTTCTTCCCATCTTTGTGGTTTTATCTACCTTTGGTCTTTGATGATGGTGATGTACAGATAGGGTTTTGGTGTGGATGTCATTTCTGTTAGTTTTCCTTCTAACAGTGAGGACCCTCAGCTTCAGGTCTGTTGGAGTTTGCTGGAGTTCCACTCCAGACCCTGTTTGCCTGGGTATCACCAGTGGAGACCGCAGAACAGCAAATATTGCAGAACAACAAATGTTGCTGCCTGCTCCTTTCTCTGGAAGCTTCGTCTCAGAGGGCCATCCAGCTGTATGAAGTGTCAGTTGGCCCCTGTTGGAAGGCGTCTCCCAGTTAGGCTACTCGGGGATCAGGGACCCACTTGAGGAGGCAGTCTGTAGGTTCTCAGATCTCAAACTCCATGCTGGGAGAACCACTGCTCTCATCAATGCTATCAGACAGGGACGGGTAAGTCTGCAGAAGTTTCTGCTGCCTTTTGTTCAGCTATGCCCTGCCCCCAGAGGTGGAGTCTACAGAGGCAGGCAGGACTCCTTGAGCTGTGGTGGGCTCCACCCAGTTTGAGCTTCCCAGCTGCTTTGTTTACCTACTCAAGCCTGAGCAATGGCAGATGCCCCTCCCCCAGCCTCACTGCCACCTTGTAGTTTGATATCAGACTGCTGTGCTAGCAGTGAGCGAGGATCTATGGGCTTGGGACCCTCCGAGCCAGGCACGGGATAAAATCTTCTGGTGTACCATTTGCTAAGACCATTGGAAAAGCACAGTATTAGGGTGGGAATGTCCCAATTTTCCAGGTACTGTCAGTCACGGCTTCCCTTGGCTAGGAAAGGGAATTCCCTGATCCCTTGCACTTCCTGGGTGAGGCGATGCCCTGTCCTGCTTCAGCTCACACTCTGTGGGCTCCACCCACCACCGTCCGACAAGCCCCAGTGAAATGAACCTGGTACCTCAGTTGGAAATGCAGAAATCACCTGTCTTCTCCCTCGCTCACACTGGGAGCTGTAGACTGGAGCTGTTCCTATTCAGCCATCTTGGAACCCACTCAGCTGTTTATATATTTTCTTTGGTGAAATATCCATTCAGTTTTTGGCCTATTTATTTATTTATTTATTTATTTATTTATTTTTGAGATGAAGTCTTGCTCTGTCACCCAGGCTGGAGTGCAGTGGTGCAGTCTTGGCTCACTGCAACCTCTGCCTCCTGGGTTCCAGCAATTCTCCTGCTTCAGCCTCCCAAGTAGCTGGGATTACAGGCATGCTCTACCATGCTTGGCTAATTTGTGTATTTTTAGTAGAGATGGAGTTTCACTATGTTGGTTAGGCTGGTCTCGAACTCCTGACCTCAGGTGATCTGCCTGCCTTGGCCTCTCAAAATGCTGGGATTACAGGTGTGAGCCACCACGCCTGGCCTGGCCTGTTTTTAAATTGAGTTCCTTGTCTTATTGAGTTGTAAGAGTTCTTTATATATTCTGAATATAAGTGCCTTATCAAATATGATTTATAAATATTTTCACCCATCTGTGGCTTGCATTTGATTTTCCTTTTCTTTTGCTGGCAAATGTGTAGAGTAATTGATTTTCTTAATGGTGACTTTTGAAGAGAGCTTTTAATTTTGAAGTCCAGTTCATCAATTCTTTTCTTTTACAGTTTGTGTTTGGCCTTTGCCTTTTAGCACCCAAATATTCCTGTCTCTTTGGTTTATTCTTAGTTTAGGTGTCCCAGTTTTTAGTCTTTCATTCTCCCTGGATTCTACATTTATTCCTGTTTGAGGACAGAAGGCAAAGCCCAGCCTCTAAGTTCTCTTGCTAATACTCTGTGTTGGGCACCTTCCTGGAATTGTGTGTTCAGGCCTCTGGTAAGTATGCAAGTCTTTGGTGACTTTGGCTACCAAATCTTGAGATAGAAGGTGAAATTAGACCTTCCTCAGCAATTTACGATTGAAGTCAGATAAGAAAAATGACTGCTTTATATGGAAATGTTTTCTTTTTAAAAAATTAGTTGAGTGCTTCTCTACTTATTGATAAACCTCAATAATTATAAATATCCCTTACATTGCTTTACGGGTTTTCAGAGTTAATTTACCTTTATCTTCTCATTTAGGTCCTTTTGCAGATAAGAAATACAAGAGTTTAAGTAGATTGAAGGGTATTTAACACAAATTAGTTAATATTGGAGACACAAGTATTAGTTGATCATTTTTTTCCAGAGTCTACCACGAATTTATTTATTTATTTATTTTGAGATGGAGTCTTGCTCTGTCGCCAGGCTGGAGCAAAATGGTGTCATCTCAGCTCACTGCAACCTCTGACTCCCTGGTTCAAGCAATTCTCCTGCCTTGGCCTCCCAAGTAGCTGGGATTACTGGCACACGCTACCACGCCCAGCTAATTTTTGTAGTTTTAGTAGAGACAGGGTTTCACCATGTTGGCCAAGGTGGTCTCAATCTCCTGACCTTGTGATTCACCCGCCTCGGCCTCCCAAAGTGCTGGGATTACAGGCGTGAGCCACTGCACCTGTCCCCAAGAATATTTTTAAGTGTTTACCATTCACCATGCAAAAATGAGTTGGAGGAAAGGGTAGCACTGGGCTCTGTCTACTAATCTGATGAAGCTCAACCATAGTCAGAATCATAGAATTGCAGGTTCTTGATGTTGAAAGGGGTCTCAAAACTTCAGAGTGCATCCCTTCACCCACCAGAGGAATCCTTAGATTGCTCTTGTTGGTTGATAATCTTCTGGCTCTCAGGCACTTTCATAAAGAAAGCTTAAAACTTTTCAAGCCCGTGGGATCAATTCTTGGATAATTTTAAGTATTGGAAAATCATTTTGTGTATGGAGCCTAACCTAGTCTCCCCTGCAAATTTCACCTGTTGGCGACACAAAACAACTAGTGCCATTCTTTATTGACAGCTCTTCAAATATTGAAGAGTACCTTAAACCTTCACATCTATAGTTACCACCTGTTCTATCAACTATTTGTGTTTAATTTGGATTCCAGACTTACAGCGGTGATAGTCACTTCTTGCTGGATACAATTCCGATTGTCTGTATCTTTTGTGCCTAAATGAAACCTACATGTCAGATATGGCCTAGCTGGGAGAGTTTTGTGAGCCTGTCAGTTCCTTTGCTTTGAGTGAGGCCTGCGCAGTGGTGTTAGTTACTTAGCAGCTACATTGCAGTGCTGACACTTGTTGGGATTGTGATTAGCCAAAACCCAAATTATATTTTCTCCTGTGGCTTTTGGCTAAGCCAGTTCTCTATTATCTCTTCTTATGTAATTGCTATTTTCAATGTAAATGCAGGGATTTACAGTTAATATTATTATTTAATATTAATGATACACTAGTAACTAGCATCTTTTGAGGACTTACTATATTTATCTTGTTGGGTTTCCCCAGGATGTGCCTCTTGGGATCATTTTGAATCTTATTTCTTCCCTTTTCTTGGTTTTTCTTTCTACTGAGAGAAATGTTTGCATATTTAGTGCCTACCCATCTGGGTCTCCTGTCTGCCCAGATGTATTTTAATTTTGGCTAGCTCATAGTGATGGTAGGATTTTAAGACCTCATGGAAGGAATTAAAGCCACCCAGATTTCTGCATGTATATCCATGTATTCCTTCATTGATATGGTTTGACTATGTCCCCACCCAAATCTCATCTTGAATTGTAGTTCCCATAATCCCCACGTGTTGGCCATTTGGGGCAGTTATCGTTGGGTGAATACCACAGTGGCCTGGGATAAGGCGGGCAAGATGCTTCTGCAAGTGCCTAATTTTATGTAAGCTTCTGGTGCTAGCAAAAAGGAGCCTTACATTACAGATAGATATTGAGGATTCTGGAAAAAATTTCCAGTCGTAGAACTAAGAGAATGCTCTAGAGATTGGAGTCTTTGGAGATAGTTTTTCAAGGACCCTGCCACCCTCCAGCTTCCTCTCTGCTCAGGACTCCTTTAATCTGGTGTCAGTGGATTTGTCCCATCACTTTGTGGTTTTGTCCCATCACTTTGGACATATTCCAGTTTAGGTTGTAATGCACCAGGATTCTTCTCCTTGACTTAAAAAACAAAACAAAACAAAACAAAAAAACAGGAGGAGGATTAAATTCCTTTTGTTCATAGGATTGCTCTTATAGTGTCATCGTCCTTTTTCTTATGCTCCTGATCTTCTGAAATCATACTTCCCTGTGAGTCATTCCTGAATTTTTTGGTGTGTTCCCTGAGTGTGGGACACACCTCAGATGGATCCGGGGATAGTTTCTTTTTGACTTGATCCAAGATATACCTCTTCATGAAAATGTGTGTTGATCAGGGACTGTGGGTATGTAGAGGGTCAACATTCTTTCCCATCTGCTTTTAAGTAAGTGCTGACTTTGCCAGGCCAGGTGAATGAGCCCACAGTCATTTTAAGGTGGAAATAATTGGTTAGTTTAGGCTGTTTCAGCATTTCCCAAACCTAGATTCTAGTAGATATTCCTTGAAAAAGGTGTTAGCAGTGGTGAGTCCATACAGGTCTGCAGCAACCTCAGTTCTTCCCTCTTCAGTAGGAAAAATTTGACAGAGAGACCAAGGCAAGTTTTAGAGAAGGAGTGAAGGTTTATTCAAAAGCTTTAGAGCAGGAATGAAAGGAGGTAAACTTGGAAGAGGGTCAAGAGGGTGACTGGAGAGATCAAGTGCGTGGATTGACCTTTGACTTGGGATTTTATATGTTGTCCTATTTCCACGGACTGGTGTCCCTTCTCTCCTGATTCTTCCCTTGGGTGGGCTCTCCGCATCCGCAGTGGCTGCCAGCACTTAGGAGAGATGCATGCACAGTATGTTTACTGGAGTTGTACACATGCTCACTCGAGGCATTCTTCCCTTACCAGTTGAATGTTCCTAGAAGGTCATATGCCAGTTAAACTTTGCCATTTGACCTCTTTTTTGCTTGAGCCCACTGGTCCAGCTCCTGAGGTCTTATCAGGAAGCTGCTGATTCTCAGTTTCAGATGTTTCTATCTGTTGGGAGACTGCCTTTCCCTGGTGCTGGCTGTGACTAATTATTATTTTATTTTATTTTATTCTTTTATTTAGATTCTCGCTTTGTCGCCTAGGCTGGAATGCAGTGGTGTGATCTCGGCTCACTGCAACCTCCACCTCCCGGGTTCAAGCGATTCTCCTGCCTCAGCCTCCTGGGTAGCTGGGATTACAGGTGCCCGCAACCACACCCTGCCAATTTTTGTATTTTTAGTAGAGATGGGGTTTCACTGTGTTGGCCAAGCTGGTCTCAAACTCCAGACCTCAAGTGATCCACCCACCTCGGCCTCCCAAAGTGCTGGGATTACAGGTGTGAGCCACCGTGCCTGGCCCAATTATTATTTTAGAGAGACAGTTAACTGCCTGACGCCGATGGTTGCCTGACACTCCTGGAGTGGGGCAGGGGAGCCCTCTTCTGCCCTGCTCAGGTCTAACTAGCTACCTACTATCACAAAAGGAGTCTGTGGTTAAGTAAGTTTTCAAACAATGGGTTAAGCAAAACTAAACAGGTTTTGTTCCTGGAAGGGGCTGAGGCTTTTAAGATGCTAATGGTATTGTGGCAAGAGGGGAGTATAGTATGGGTTCCCCAACCTTACTTGGCCACAACACCTTTGTGTGCCTGAGCGTCTTGGGACCAGCAGCCTGCAGGACCCTGGAAATTGCTGGACTAAAGGACAGTGATCTGAGAGACAGGAAAGTACCCGCAGTGGGACAGTGCGAAGAGAGCAATTTTATAAATACTTCTGCTTTTGTTTCTTAGTTTTTGTTTCTCGGTGCTTATTTTTAACCTAAGTAGTAGTCATTTGAAGCTCTCAGAAGCTCATGGGCTCTTATCAGATGAAAGTACCCCAGACCTTGCAGGATTAGGAACCTCATCTGGCCTGAACAGAAGGTAAAATCGCTGTCTGATTTTCTTTTTAAAGAAACCTGTTAGTGAAGCAGGCGATTCAGTTCTTTCTGGTATACATTTAAGACCTGTTAACTATATATTCTGCCTCAAGGGGAAATCATATTCTAAAAAGTAAACAATTCATAGGCAATTCTTGTACATTGAGAATCCATTAATGGCTTTTAGAAGGCAAATTTTGTTGTCAAGGGGACAGGTTATGTGTGTAACTTGCTTCTATTAATACTTTTCTGGGCAGATTAAATGAACTAATATTTAACTTGGTCTAATAGAATGTTAGCCAGAACAGTGCCTGGTAACAACAACAATAATACTAGCTAACATTTCGTAAGTGGTCACTATGTGCCATTAACTGTTATACATGTGTTAACTAATTTAATCCTCACAAAAATTCAGTGAGGTAGCTGTTATTTTTACTCCCACTTTATAAATGAGAAAATATAGTAATATAGAATATATTACATATATACAGTAATATTGTAGCAGGACGAGCCACAGACAAAACCCCTCAGACACCGAGTTAAAGAAAGAAGGGCTTTATTCATCCGGGAGCATCGACAAGACTCACGTCTCAAAAACCGAGCTCCCCAAGTGAGCAATTCCTGTCCCTTTTCAGGGTTTACAACTCTGAGGGGGTCTGTGTGAGAGGGTCGTGATCGATTGAGTAAGCAGGGGCTACGTGACTGGGGGCTGCACGCACCGGTAATCAGAATGAAACAGAACAGGACAGGGATTTTCACAATGCTTTTCCAAACAAGGTCTGGAATCTATAGATAACAACCAGTTAGGTCAGGGATTGATCTGTAACTACCAGGCCCAGCGTGTGGCACCGGGCTGTCTGCATGTGGATTTCATGTCTGCCTTTTAATTTTTACTGCTTCTTTCTTTGGAGGCAGAAATTGGGCATAAGACAATATGAGGGGTGGCCTCCTCCCTTAATATAGCATAATAGTGAGGCTAGAATAAGTGATTGGCTCTATATTCATAAGAGTGAGTAACAAAGCAAAGCAGATTTTACAGTAAGTTCTTTCTTTAATTTTTTTTTTTTTTTTTTTGAGACAGTCTCGCTCTGTCATCCAGGCTGGAGTGCAGTGGTGCGATCCCGGCTCACGGCCCGCCTCCCAGGTTCAAGCAATTCTTGTGCTTCAGCCTCCTAAGTAGCTGGGGTTCCAGGCCCCAACCACCACACCCGGCTACTCTTTGTATTTTTAGCAGAGATGGGGTTTCACTATGTTGGCCAGGCTGGTCTTGAGCTCCTGGCCTCAAGTGATTTGCCCACCTTGGCCTCTCAAAGTGCTGGGGTTACAGGCATGAGCCAGTGCACCCAGCCTACAGTACAGTTCTTTAATTTTGAAATTGAGCTTGGTTTCGTAAAGTCCTAGGTAGCATGTAATATATAATTGATTTTGGATTACTTTGTTCTCCTTTAGATATCTATCATAGGATTTTTAACTTCTAATTTGGAATTTTTAGACATCAGTAGATAGTATAAAAATGGAATTTACTTATGTATTTATTCAACAGCCTTTTGGGGGGCCAGTTTCTGAGTTTGATTTTAGGGCTGCAAAGATGACTGAGCCCATAGTTCCCTGTCCTCATAGAGATGCCATCAAATGGCAAAGAGGTATAATCCTTCAAGCAGTTATCATTTCTTTTTTTTTTTTTTTTTTTTTTTTTTTTGGGACGGAGTCTCACTCTGTCGCCCAGGCTGGAGTACATGGAGTACAGTGGCACGATCTCGGCTCACTGCAAGCTCCGCTTCTCAGGTTCACGCCATTCTCCTGCCTTAGCCTCCGGAGTAGCTGGGACTACAGGTGCCCGCCACCATGCCCAGCTAATTTTTTGTTTTTTTTTGTTTTTTTGTTTTTTTTGTGTTTTTTTTTGAGACGGAGTCTCGCTCTGTCGCCCAGGCTGGAGGCAGTGGCCGGATCTCAGCTCACTGCAAGCTCCGCCTCCCGGGTTCCCGCCATTCTCCCGCCTCAGCCTCCCGAGTAGCTGGGACTACAGGCGCCGCCACCGCGCCCGGCTAATTTTTTGTATTTTTTAGTAGAGACGGGGTTTCACCGGGTTAGCCAGGATGGTCTCGATCTCCTGACCTCATGATCCGCCTGTCTCAGCCTCCCAAAGTGCTGGGATTACAGGCTTGAGCCACCGCGCCCGGCCAATTTTTTGTATTTTTAGTAGAGACGGGGTTTTACCGTGTTAGCCAGGATGGTCTTGATCTCCTGACCTCGTGATCCACCCGCCTCGGCCTCCCAAAGTGCTGGGATTACAGGCATGAGCCACCGCACCCGGCCGGCATCATTTCTTATGCCATAATAGGAAAAGTGGTTTCATGAATCTTATTTTAAAAAGTCAAAGAGAAAAAGTTTATAGGCTGCCGGCCGTGGGTCTAGACGCCAGGGAGGTGTCACGCCTCTCAGATGACTTTTGAGTTGTTCCCCAGCCCTGGCTCAATGTCACCCAGAGCCCTCAGCTGCAGCTGGTAGCATAATGTTGCTCCTGAATGTGGGTTTCTTAAGACTGGGAGAGGGCTCTATATTAGGGAGAGAGATCATGTGCTCTGAAAGGAGCACCACAGGCCCCTTTGATGATCTCCTTAAATGCCCTTTTCAACAGGGTCAGGTGTGCTTTTTGTAACGCAAATGAAGAGATGAAAGCCGAGCTCCGGAGAGTTCTCTTGTGAGGGAAAGAAAAAGGCTGGCAGTGTGCTTGGCTGTGATGGAACTCATTTGACACTGAGGACTGGGTTATTCTTGTTTGTTTGTTTGTTTTCTTTTTGAGACAGTCTCCCTCTGTCGCCCAAGCTGGAGTGCAGTGACGCGATCTCGGCTCACTGCAACTTTTGCCTCCTGGGTTCAAGTAATTCTCATGTCTCTGCCTCCCGAGTAGCTGGGATTACATACCTGTAATCCTTTAGCTTATTGGCTCATTGACCATATTTAATATAATTGACTTAACACCCTTGATAGTAATTCTGTTGTCTGGGTTCACTTGTTAATATTTCTGACAAATTTCTTTTTTTCCTGTGAATGACTATATTTTCCCATTTCTTTGTATGCTTTGTAAATTTTTGTTGAAAATTGGAAATCTTGAGTACTATAATATTTTAACTCTAGAAATGCCATTTTCCCACTCCTCAGAGATTGCTGACTTTTTTCCATTAAGGACTAGCGCTGTTAATTTGTGACTTTTCTAAACTCTTTTTGCAAATATGTATTTCTTGTTTTGTGTGGTCACTGAAGTTTCTGTTGTGTTATTTCTGTGGTCAGTCAGTGACATGAAAAATATTTCCTTAAATTTCTGGTTCCAAAAAGGGAAAAGTGGGTGAGAGTTGTTTCTTAAAATTTTCCTCGATGCTGCCAGGGGAAGTTGCTGCCACCAAGAGGGCCAGAACCAAAGTGGGTGTCTGCATCTACCCCTCAGGCACTGCTAGACCAACAAAAATGTACAACACCAATTTTTGGAAGAGAAAATCCCCACTACCTACTCTGGTACCAGCGAGCCTAGAACATGGACTGCTGTCCTCAAAGCTGTGATGGGAATGGTAGCTGGTTCACTTATGTTGCTGTCTTAGGAAAGATCAGCAGTCCCTCCCTTCATCAAGCCCTCCCCTAGTTATTTTAAGTGTCAGTTAGGTTCCACAATTTAGTTCCTAGTTGATTCCATGCACTCCTTCTGGGTCAATGGTTGTTTCAGTAGAGGGATAGCTCCTGGAGCTTCCTGCTCTGTTAGTTTTCATGACATCACTCCTGAAAGCCTGATTTTTATTTATTTTATTTATTTTTTTCTCCAACTTTACTGAAGTGTAATTGACAAATAAAAATTGTGTATATTAAAGGCATACAACATGATGTTTTGAGGTATACACATACACACATTGTAAAACAGTTACCATAATGTAGCTAATTAACATATTCATCACCTTACACAGTTCCATTTTTTCATATGTGGTTGGTGAGAATGCTTAAGATCTATCTACTGTCTTAGCAAATTTCAAGTATAAATTGTTATAAACTACCATTGTTGTAAATTGCCACCACTATGTTGTTATTACGTCTCCAGGACTTATTCATCTTATAACTGAAAGTTTATATCCTTGACCAATGTCTTCCCATTTCCTCCACTGTCCAGCCCCTGGCAACCACCATTCTATTTTCTGTTTCTGAGTTCATATTTCTTAGATTCTACATGTGTATGAGATCATGCAGTATTTGTCTGTCTGTGTCTGGCTTATTTCACTTAGCATAATGTCCTCCAGGTTCATCCATATTGTCACATATGTCAGGATTTCATCTTCTTTTTTAAAGCTGAATAATATTCCACAGTGTATATATAGTGCATTTTCTCTGTTCATAGATCTGTTGCTAGACACTTAGGTTGTTTCCATATCTTAACTATTGTCAATGATGCTGCACTGAACGTGGAATTCAGATACTTCTTTGAGAACATGATTTTATTTTCTTTGGCTATATATCTAGAAGGAGGATTTCTGGATCATATGGTAATTCTATTTTTAATTTTTTCAGAAACTTCCATACTGTTTTCCATAATGGTTGCACCAATTTACATTCCCATTATCAATGCATAAGAGTTGTTTATTTCCTCCTTGCCATACACTTGTTAACTTTTGACTTTTTGATCATAGTCATCCTAACAGGTGTGAGATGATGTCTTATTGTTTTGATTTGCATTTTCCTCATGATTAGCGATGTTGAGCACCTTTTCATACACTTGTTGGCCATTTGTATGTCATGTTTGGAAAAAAATCTGATTATCAGTGTCTTTTGCCCATTTTTTTTTCTTGGAGACAGGGTATTTATTTATTATTTATTTATTGAGATGGAGTCTTGCTCTGTTTCCCAGACTGGAATGCAGTGGCGCAATCTCAGCTCACTGCAAGCTCCACCTCTTGGGTTCACACCATTCTCCTGCCTCAGAGTCCCCAGTAGCTGGGACCATAGGCGCCTGCTACCAGGCCTGGCTAATTTTTTGTATTTTTAAAGTAGAGACAGGGTTTCACCGTCTTAGTCAGGATGGTCTTGATCTCCTGACCTTGTGATCCACCAGCCTTGGCCTCCCAAAGTGCTGGGATTACAGGCGTGAGCCACTGCGCCCAGCCGGAGACAGGGCCTTGCTCTGTTGCCCAGGCTGGAGGGCAGTGGCATGATCATAACTCACTGCAGCCTTGACTTCTGGGGCTCAGGCAATCTTCTTGCCACCCAAGCAGCTCGGACTATAGGTGCACATCATCATTCCCAATTAATCTTTTAAAATTTTTTTTTAGAGACAAGGTCTTACTGTGCTGCCCAGGCTGGTCACAAACTCTTGAGCTCAAGGGATCCTACTGCCTGAACCTCTCAAAGTGCTAGGATTACAGGCATGAGCCGCTGTGCCTAGCCCCTTTGCCCATCTTTAAGTTGGGATATAATTATTATTATTATTATTTGCTGCTGAGTTGTATGAGTTCCCTATATATTTTAGATATTAATATCTCATCTTATATATGTGGGGTTCACATATTTTATCCTATTCCTTTCATTGCCTTTTCATTTTACAGATTTTTTTTGCTGTACAGAAACTTTTCAGTTTGGTACAGTCCCCCTTGTTTGTTTTTGCTTTTTTTGCCTGTGCTTTTGGTATCATATCAAAAAAAAAAAAAAAATTCAAGATGTATCTTGATTGCCAAGACGAATGTAATGGAGCCAAGACAAATGTAATGGAGCTGTTCCCCTGTGTTTTTTTCTAGAAGTTTTCCAGTTTTAAGTCTTAAGTTTAAGTCTTTCATCCATTTTGAATTGATTTTTGTCTATGGCATAAGATAAAGTTTCAATTTCACTTTTTTGGCACATAGATATACAGTTTTTTCAACACCACTTATTGAAGAGACTATTCTTTCCCCGTAGTGTGTTCTTGGCACCTTTGTCTGCATGTGTGGATTTATTTCTGGGCTCTCTATTCTGTTCCATTGCCCTATGTGTCTGTTTTTATGCCAGTACGATACTATAGCTTTGTAGTATAATTTGAAATCAGTGAGTGTGATGCCACCAGCTTCATTCTTCTTGCTTAAGATCATGTTAGCTACCTGGGGTCTTTTATGGCTCCAAACAAATTTTGGGATTGTGTTTTCTATTTCTGTGAAAAATGCCACTGTAATTTTGATAGGGATTGCATTGACTCTATATATCACTTTGGGAATATGGACATTTTGACAATATTGATTCTTCTGATTCAAGAACACAGAATATCTTTCTGTTTGTATCATCTTCAATTTCTTTCATCAATGTCTTATAATTTTCACCACACAGATCTCAAAGTCTTGTTTGTAAAGGGATAAAACTTGTTTGATTGTTTGTTTGTTTTCTGTAATAGAAAGGGGCACCCACAGGAAGAAGCACCAGCCGGAAGTTCCTATCCTTCCATATCTGTTGGGAACCTTTTTGGGTCCCTGCCCTCAAGGAGTTCCTTGGAGGAGGAAAGAGGCATGTAAAATGGAAAGCGTGCGGTTCCACAGAAATACTAGAAGTACAGTGCCAAAACAAGAACAAAACGTTCAGGGGACAGAGGAGGGAGGGCTTCAGGGCTGTTGTAAAAACTTCAGGAATAAGCAAAAACTTTATTTCCCCAGGCATGGCAAAGTCTTTGCCAGCTGTCAAGGTCTGGGTGCTGGGTAGTAAATACAGGTGCGCCCACTCTCAGCTTCCCTTTGTGGCATGTCTCCTTGCTGTCTCCACTTCCTTACTTCCTGTTCACACCTCAGTCCTACCCCAGTCAGACCGTCAGCCTCACTCTCACTGAAACCGCTCTTGCTGCTTCTGTCTCAGCTCCTGAGAAGCCTACCCCGGCTGCCATACTCAGAACAGCACACCTTTCTCTACCCTCTTCTCCTGCTTGACTTTTATTCATAGCTGTGGTACTCCCTGTGGTACTCCCCGGTGTTATGTTTATGAATGGCCAAGTGATTTTCATTTAACTTATGTATGTATTTATTCAGCTGACATTGACTGAGCACCACCATATGTCACAGGCACTGCTCTCAGCTCTGGAGACAAGTGGACAAAACAAAGTCCTTGCTTCCATGGGGTTTATGTTCTTGTGTAGAGAGGCAGACCAAAGACAAACAAGCGAGATGGTTTCTGGTAGTGGTTAAGCGCATGGAGAAAGTCAAGTAGGGCAATGAGGTAGAGTGACTGGTGGTTGGGGAAGAGCTTCTTTCAATTGGGTGGTCAAGGAAGGCCTTTCTGTGGAGGTAATACTTGGACTGAGACTTGAATGGTGAGACAAAGCCAGCTGTTATGGATTGAATTGTGTCCCGTAAAAATTAATATGTTAAAGCTCTAGTCCGCAGTCCCTCAGAGTGTGACTTGATTTAGGATTAGGGTCCTTGCATATATAATTAGTTATGATGAGGTCATACTGGAATAGAGTGGGTCTCTAATTTAGTATGACTGGTGTCCTCAGAAAAAGGAGAAATTTGGACACAGATAACACATGGGGAGAATGGCATGCGAAGATGAAGGTAGAGATCTACAGGCCAAGAGACCCACCAGAAGTTAGGAGAGAAAGGTGGGACATATTCTCTCTCACAGCCCTCAGAAGGAGTCAACCTTGCCAACACCTTGATCTTGGATTTCTAGCCTGAATAATGGTGAAACAATAAATTTCTGATGCTTAAGGCACTCGGTTTATAGTACTTTGTATGACAGCCCTAGCAAACTGATACACCAGCCTTGGACAGTTATGGATCTGGGAGTATAGTGTTTCCAGCAAGGAAACAAAGTACAAAGACCCTGAGGCAGTAACTCTATTAACCATCTAGCTCACTGTCTTGTGATTATTTGTTTTTATATGTGTCCTCTTACCTTAGACTGTCAGCTCCTCAAGAACAAGGACAGTGTCATTTCTCATGATTCCCCTGTGTCTAGCATGGCGCTGGACAGAGGATGGGCACTCAGAAAATGCATGTTCTGTCTAGGAACATATGTTCCTTTAGCTGTAAACCTACTTCATTGTCTAGCAGGCAGCTTGTTTTCTCCAGCTCGTCTTGGAGGTATTAAATTTCTAGTTAAATGTGTTCCCTGGGATTCTTCTGCTGTAAGCAACAGAAACTAATATCTTAAATAACAAGGTGGAAAGTAGTTGACTCAGGTACACGGAACTTAGAAAGACGGAGGTACAGCAGACCTCAGGGATGCCTGGATCCAGGGACTTCAACAGCTTACCCCTTCCGTCTTTCTGTCTGTCTGTCTCTCATTTCGGCCCCTGTTCATGGAGAGGCCCATGCTTTAAGCACTTCCTTGTACCTCCATGCCATGGGGCAAAAGGGTCCTGGCCACTTTGGGATCATAGCCTTACAGCTGTCAGTCCAAGGGAAGATAAGGAGAGTTTCTTCCCAGTTTCAGTAGAAAAAAAATTCAGAGAATGGACCTTGTTTGGTCAGGTTGGGTCACCAATGCCCCCCACCAACTTGTGGCTTACATAGGATAAGGGGAAGATTCAAGCCTTCTGGAGTCACATAGGGTCAGGGAAAGGAGCAATTTCCCAAAGAATAACAACACACACCTCTCTCTCTGAAATCAGGGAATATACATGAAGACGTATGTCCTGTGGTGGTTATGAGCTTGGGCTCTGGACCTGCCCTACCTGGTTCAAATCCTGACTCTGCCACTCAGCAGCTGCTGGACATGTTACTCTCTGTGCCCCATAACAGGTATAATAATGTACCCACTGAGAGGACATTGTGAGGACAAAATGGGCTAATACACATAATGCCCTTGAAATGATGCCGGACACTCTTATCTATGCTACCTATGTAGGTGTTATTTATTATTTTTGTCACTGTTTTAAAAGAATGCATGGAACCTGTACCTTCTGATTGATTTTTCATTTCACCCCTTTTCTAGATAAAATATTTTTCTTTCCTCTTTTCTTCATGGTCTTTACCTCCTTCTATGTTATTTCAGATGCAAACATTTGGTTCATTTACTTATCAGCCAGTTCTTAACCCTCAATAATTTTGTCTTTAAAACCTACATTCACATGTATCATTAGGACATTTAAGGTGATTCGTTTTGTTTGTGTTTACTGAAAATGGGTGCATTTTCATTAGGTATAAACTGAAGAAGGGAATACAGTCATTCACCACATAGTGACAGTTTGGTCCATAGTGGATGGTCATCCCATAAGATAATGGAACTGAAAATTCCTATTGCCTACTGACATCATAGCCATCATAACGTTGCAGTGCAATGCATTGCCTTTTCTATGTTTAGACATGTTTAGAGCACACATACTTACCACTGTGTTACAGCTGGCTGCAACATTCCGTACAGAAACATGCTGCACAGGTTTGTAGTCTAGGAGCAATAGGCTATACCGTGTAGCCTAGGTATGTAGTAGGCTATACCATCTAGGTTTGTGTAAGTACACTTTAGGATGTTCACACAGTGACGAAATAGCCTAATGGCAAATTTCTCAGAATGTAGCCCTGCCATTAAGCTCCGTTGTTAAGCAACACATGACTGTATTTCATTGCAGCTGGCAGGAGTGGCGTTTGAGATCTGTAAGACCTTTGAATTTTGAGAGCCAAAGATGTCAGATAAGGTCTGAAGATTAGTAATAGTTAGTGTATACTGAATACTTCCTGTGTGCCAAGCACTGTGCTAAGGGTTTTATGTGGATTATCTCATTGATCCTCACAGAAATGTTGCTAGATGGTGAACCTATGAGTATATTAGGGGTCAAGAAAGTTGGCAGAGTTCTCATCGATGGGATCTGTGAATTAGGCCCAGTCTCTTTGATGCTAATGTCTGAGCTTTGACCACTAACTCAGTGACCATCATTTGCCATTACAGGGTAATGGTAGGTGAAATACAAGATTTCAAATATGAAAAAAAAAAAAAAAAAAGAAAAAGAAAAATGAGATACACAACTAGCTATAGATAAACAAATAGCATATTGGCTATTGATCCATAAAGACAGTTTCAGGATTACCATAGAAATCCTGGCATAGCTAATTCCCCAATTTTATGCAAAAAAATTTATGTTTCTCTCTATAGATATTATATATTATATATGTTAAAAATTAATGTACACATGAAAACAACACACTGATTCTAATTTATTTTTCAAAGTTATTTTTATGATATTATTATATTTTATCTTTGCTCTTTGGGACTGTGAAGTCTAAATGGGGCACTATAATATACTTCTTGCATCCAAAAATCACCCCAGTTTTTAGACAAGAGGAAAAGAAACCAGTGTCTGAGACAGATATTTCATCATTTTCCTGTTCACAGAGAAACGGCTACTATGCATGCTCTGGTGTACTCAGGCTATGCACGGATGCTTGTAGATTACATCATTTTTCACCAAAGAATGCCTACTATGTTCCAGACACTGTTCTCAGTGTTGGAGATACATCAGTAAATAAGACAGACAAACTCTTTCCTCTTTCTGGGGCATGCATTCTAGTTGGGGAATATAGGCAGTAAAGAAGTACATGAATCTAATATAAAATATGTCAGGTGATAAAATTTTATGGAGAAAAATAAAGCAAGGGGGAGAGAAAGATGGTACTTTGAGGGATGGGTTACAATCTAAAATGGAATGATCAGGGAAAGGCCTCACTGAAAAGGTGATGTTTGAACAATTACTGGAGAAAGGTGAGAGAGGGAGCCTCGTGGATACCTGGTGAAGTCACTAAGTCATGGGAATAGTAAGTGCATAAGCTGGAGCTGGCTGGGGTGGCTGCAGACAAGCTGGCACTGCAAAGAGCACCGTGAAGGGCTGAGGGCCCATTTATTGAAATGGCTCTGAGGGCAGAGTTGGGGAGATACAGGAGCTCGTTTGGGGGCATGATATGCCCATTAGTCTGAGCAGAGGTGTTGAGTAGGTAACTGGAAGTAAAAGTCTGGTTCTGGGTAGAGATTACACATTTGGGAGCCATCAGCGTGTGGATTGCATTTACATCCCTGAAATTGGATGAGAGCACCAACAGAGTTACTGTAGACAAGGAAGTCTGGGACTCAATTCTGGAGCACGCCAAGAGTGGGGAAGATGAGGACAAAGTTGCGAAAGAGACTTGGAAGGCGCATCCAGGAAGGAAGAGGAAAATATAGTAGAGAGTAGTGTCTTGGAAGTCAACTAAAGAGATTTCAAGAGGAGAGAACGTTAATTCTGTGGATTTCTGCTGATCAGTCCATTGAGATGACCACAAATTGACCCCACTGGATTTAGCAGTGGCCACTGGAGGTCATTGGTGCAATTTCATTGGAAGCTGACTGCTGATTAATGCCATCTGTCAGGGTTTTTCTCTGCAAAGTGGACATTATGTGCTCAATTGTGCACCCTGCGGCTTACATTCAATTTTTTCCTGCTTTACTATCCCAGCAAAATGTTTCTACACACTTATCCTTGTAGATGCAGTTTTTTTTGTTTGTTTTTTGTTTTGAGATGGAGTCCCACTCTGTCGCCTAGGCTGGAGCGCAGTGGGATGATCTCGGCTCACTGCAACCTCTGCCTCCTGGATTCAAGCGATTCTCCTTCCTCAGCCTCCCAAGTAGCTGGGATTATAGGCATACACCACCACACCTGGCTAATTTCTATATTTTTAGTAGAGATGGAGTTTCACCATGTCAGCCAGGCCGGTCTTGAACTCCTGACCTCAAATGATCCACTCTCCTCGTCCTCCCAAAGTGCTGGGCTTATAGGCATGAGCCACTGTGCCTGGCTTCATAGATGCAGTTTTTAAGCTGAGGGAGATTGTCATCCAGCTGCCTCATCTCACAGCTGTGGAGAACAAAACTTGCACAGGTTAAGTGAGACAAGCAGGTTTGTTCATGGTAGAGTCAGGACAGCGATTCTGGGATTCCTAATGCCAGACCCATTGTTTTATCTGCCAAACCTGGCCTGTGTGCCGAAAGTCATAGACTATCAATTCTGGGGCAGACAGAGAATGGCTCCTTCCTTGTTCCTCTAATTCTTACTGTTTTTTGTCTGATAAACTCATTGAGCATAGATGGAACACAGAGCTCCAGAATGCTTGGAGTTCTTCAAAACCTGGTTTGAATCCCAGTGCTTTCACTCACTAGCTGTATGACTTTGTACTGGCTAATTCATCTCAATGAACCTCAGTTTATTCATCTGCAAAATGGGGATAATAATGGCACCCCATAGAATTGTGTGGAGTAAGCTGCTGCTTGCTGGTAAAGTGCTCCCCACAGTGCCAGTACACAGGCATGTTCCATACATGGTGGCACTTGTGATTATTAGGATATTGGGACTGTAGTTTCCACGATATTGCTCTTGTTAAAACCATCTTTAGAGCCGGGCGCGGTGGCTCACGCCTGTAATCCCAGCACTTTGGGAGGCCGAGGCGGGCGGATCACAAGGTCAGGAGATCGACACCACGGTGAAACCCCGTCTCTACTAAAAATACAAAAAATTAGTCGGGCGCGGTGGCGGGCGCCTGTAGTCCCAGCTACTCAGGAGGCTGAGGCAGGAGAATGGCGTGAACCCGGGAGGCGGAGCTTGCAGTGAGCCGAGATCGCACCACTGCACTCCAGCCTGGGCGACAGAGCGAGACAACGTCTCAAAAAAAAAAAAAAAAAAAAAAAAAAAAAAAAAAAAAAAAAAAACCATCTTTAGAAAGATTTTTAATTGATGCCATTGCCTGGGTTTTATTTGTGAAACAAATTGAGTAGAGTCACACCCACAAATCTGTTAAGATATATCCTAAAGAAGTTACCAGATGTCTTTTTCTTTTTCTCCTGGTTGCTGCTACTAGGGGAAAAACTCTGACAAAATTTAAAGCAACACACTGCACACTCAGGGAAAATGCATAATTTGCTCCACTTTGTTAGCACTGAGAAAACAAAACTGTCAGTTTCCGATTCCCTGGCTTGCCGACACTCATGCAGGGAGATAGCAGCGGGAGGGAGCAGCTGCACGTGTTAGGTATACCTAAGAACTTGATATCTGGGAGGTAAGTGTTCATAGACCTGCAAGATGCTTAAGGGTTGCTCTGACTATTTAGAACATGTTTGTGGTTCCTGTTAGGAATAATGCAGATTGTTTCCAATGAATCTGCACTAACTCTTTTCAAAATACACTTGGAAAATTAATTGGTAGTGCCAATAAAGTGGTAATGTGTGGTTATAGACTTTCCTTTCTCAAATCAGCATGTGGTTAAAAAAATTATTGATCATACCAAACCTCGAGCAGTAGCGGTAAAACATTTCTTAACTCCAGTCCTTTTTTGGGGGTCAGTGAACTGTTTACCTGACTCTGCATGCCTGTGTGTGTGTGTGTGTGTGTGTGTGTGTGTGTGTGTGTGTGCGCGCGCGCGCGCGCACCTGTGTGGAGAGTAGAGCTTGAGAAAGGAGAGAGTAGGGAACATAAAGGAGAAGGATGAATTATAGAATATCTTTCAAAATTGTTGCAAGTCTATTTCTTTAAGCACATACAGGAACTTGAATTTACTCCAGAGTGTTTTTGCATTTAATATTAGGGTGGGACCTGATGTATGAATAGAAAAGATAAATGTGTTTAGATGGTAATTAGTGGCATCATTTCTTTACATTCATGCAATCAACACTGTAATTCCAATTATATGCTAGACATTGCACTAGGCATGGGCCAAAAAATAATAATTAATGCTAACCTCTTTTTGTTAGGTTTAATATAATGTAAACAGTAACATGAAAATGGTAAAGAACTCCATGTTACACAAGTACAGTGAAGAATGAGTTTCTTTTCCATCTTAGACCATCCATTTATTTTGACTGACCTTCCTGAGAATTTCACTGTATATCCATTTATGTATGTATACATCATTATAATCTATTCTTGTTGTTTTTTAATACAAATGAGATACTTTAAAGAGGGTTCTACCTCTTGCTTTTTTTCATTCAGCATTTGTTCTTGTTAATATGTTAACACCAACTGATGTACTCCATTGGTTTTATTGTAGTTGCATAGCATTTCATTGTATGGATGTACCGTAATTTAATTTTCCAGACTTCTAACTTGTTTTAAAATGGGTACATTACCTTCTGCACTACAGGGTTCTCTTTTAATGAGAATTACACAAAATAACATCTATGACTGCCACCCTGGTGCTGGCACCTCATAGATTTACAATGAATATTGGTAGAGGAGATGAATTGGTCTTGTTTCTTCATTTATTTTGCTTATTGTTTTCTTTATGGATAATGAAAAATAAAATTCATTACTAAGAATGATCACATAGTCCAAAGTAATGAGGTCTGTGCTAATGAGGTTTGTGTCCTATCAGCTGCATCCCGGGCATAGTGAGACACTCCGTTTGCATAGTTACATACTCAATAAGTGTTCTTGATGATGGCAGCATAAATAGATCTATTTTAGAAAGCTGTTGTCCGTCAGCACCCAGGAGGAAGTGGTAACTGTCTATAGACTGGCAAACTCTGACACATTTCTTTCTGTCTGGCAGGCCTTTTAATTTGAATGAATGACAGAGGCCTTAAACTCAGTTCAGGCTCTGGAAGCATGTAAACATTGATCAGAATTATTCCCAGAGTCCTTTAAGCCTTTAGGGAATCTGATTCTGAGGACCCAAGAGGTGCAGTTCAGGTGGAGGGATATTCCACCCCCTGTGAAAGGGATTCTCTGTGTTTCACTTCAGGCACGCCTTGGTTCATTGGACAAATGGTCTTCTTCAAGGTCATCTGTGATACAGGTGTTTTAGAAAGTGGCTCACTTATTACTTACCTGCCATTCAGTTCTCTCTGGTGCTTGGAGGCCTGTGGTGGGTAAGATTCCCTGTTAGCCACCAGGGAGGATACCGAGGCATATATGATGCAGACTCTGCTCTGAGGAAGCTAGCATGTTGTCTGGGGAGACGTGACACTACCCCCAGACAGCAAGCAATATGGTGTATGCTGGAAATATAGGAGCAGGGGCTCTGGGGTCAGACTGTCTGGCTCCCCTCTTTAGCTGTGTGACTTGGCAAGGCAGTTAGCATATTGTGTCTCTGTTTCCTCATCTGTAGAATGGGGATAATAAGAGTACTTACCTCATTGTTGTGAGAACTAAATGACTTAATACGTGGAAAGTGCTTGAACAGTGCCTGACACACAATGAGTGCTCAGTGATTGTTAGCTGTTGTTACCATTACATACAACACTGCAAAATGAAAACAGACGACAGTAAGATATTGGGTTTGCAAATGAAAGTCTTTAGGCTAAGTGTTTCGTATTTGATATCTCATCCAATCCTTAGAATAATCTGTGAAGTAAGATATTTTGAAGATGAGAAAACTGAAGTTCAGAGAGGTTAAGTAGCTTGCCCAAGATCATACAGCCATTAAGTAATTTGAAATCATATGTAACTCAGAAATCTATGCTCTTTCCTCTAAACAATATTTCTGGGGAAATAAAGGAAAGGAAGTAACCTTCATTTTGTGGAGAAACAACCAGACTTAGAGCACTTAAGCGACTTGCCTGAGATTCCATGGAAACTCAGGTTTTCTCAGACCACATCCCAGTGTTTCTAAATATCCATGGGGCTGGCATGCTAAGGAGGACAGAATGGAACGTCTTGCTCCCAAGGAGACAGGCAGGACCAATGCACCCAAATAGGCCAACTGGGGCCAAATATAAAGGGAAATCTTTCTATGAAGCCATCCAATATGAAATGAGATAAACAGTGTATTTCTCTCTAACATAAAGGAATTTGGAAGTAGATAGTCCAGAGTTTGTTGTGGTGTTTTCATTAGGTCATCTGGGTTCGAGCTTTTCTTCTTCTTGGCCTTTCGGGTGCTGCCCTTGATTTACAATTTAAAAGGTCTCAGCCATCAATCACATTTCTGTGTCAGGAAGTGGGAAGCTGAATGGCCAATCTCTTCTTTCAGAACTTTCCAGTAGACCCACCCAGCAGGTCTACTTACATCTCATTGGCTTCCTAGTTGTGGAGGTTGGCTGAGAAATGTTATGTTTTAGTGGGACATTAGTGTGCCCAGCTAAAAATCGGGTTCCATTACCAAGAAAAGAGAAGGGAATGAGAATGAGTAGAGAACTACAGTTTTCTATCACATTAATTTATGTAGCCCCCTTAGGTAAAGAAACTGAAATTCAGAGAAGACTTGTAACTTGTCCAAAGTCTCCCAACTGACAAAGGTAGAGTAGGAAGGGGACACAGGGCACTGTCTCCTGGCTTCTGTTTGTTATATTTCTGCCCTGAATCCACACCAAGGTCCAGACCAGGGCTCTGGTTTTAGGATTCTAAAGGTCTTTCACATGAAGTAATTTTATCAAATTAACAGGAGCTGCTTATGCCTTTGGGGGAAGCAGACTGTGGGTGATTTATTTTTTGCTTATTAGTCTTATATCCTCCAGTGTTTTCCTAATTTACTTTTCTTTTATCCTGCCATTTTATGAATTCAATATTATTTATCTTTTTAGTCTCTTTAGTACTTATTGATCCTTTTGTGTGCCTACTGAAGATTGCCCCCGGGCATTCAAATGCTGGTAAAGAATAATTACTATGCCAGCTAGTGAAAATAAAAATGACAACACATGAACCTTCCCTTAGGACATGGGAAATTGAGTCGGAAGTCTAGATTTGCTTTAGTATTCCAGTAAGAAATACCACTTATTGGAATACTTCCTGTTGAGATCTATTGTTTTCCTGGGTTCTTTTTGACTTTCATATGCTCATTCATGGGGGAAAGTCATATTTAAAGAATAAAGTCGGCCGGGCGCGGTGGCTCAAGCCTGTAATCCCAGCACTTTGGGAGGCCGAGACGTGCGGATCACGAGGTCAGGAGATCGAGACCATCCTGGCTAACACGGTGAAACCCCGTCTCTACTAAAAAAAGTAGAAAAAACTAGCCGGGCGAGGTGGCGGGCGCCTGTAGTCCCAGCTACTCGGGAGGCTGAGGTAGGAGAATGGCGTGAACCTGGGAGGCGGAGCTTGCAGTGAGCTGAGATCCGGCCACTGTACTCCAGCCCGGGCGACAGAGCGAGACTCCGTATCAAAAAAAAAAAAAAAAAAGAAAAAAAGAATAAAGTCATTTGCTCAACAGTTCTGAGCAATATAGATGTGATTCCTGCTTTCATATAATTTACCAAATAGCAGGAAATACAGTTACAATTGAATAGTAAAAAAACGCTCTGATGGAATAATTAGAGTTGCTATAAGCACATACCAGAGACACCCACCCAGTATTTGGAGGTAAGGTAAGGCCTGAGGAAGTGACATTTCGTGCTGAGCCCTGAAGGTGATCAAAAATTAGCCACAAGATTTTTTCAGACCTAGGAAGCAGGATGCATAAAGATTAAGGAATGAGGGGGATGTTGGTACATGCCTCTGAGTTCCTCAAATGCACCAACATCTCCCTCATTCCTCAGTGAGGCTGAGGCTCGTTCATACTGAGCCTAGTTAGGAGACTAGAGATAGTAGGTGCAGACTGGTAGGCTGTGACTAGGTCACATGAAGTCTGATAAGCCACACAAAGGCTCTTTCCCATGTTGGGATCCCATTATAGGATTAAAACTAGGGAATGACATCTGAGATTTGGGGTGCAGAAGGTGATGGAGAGTGTTTCAGCATGTGCAAATGTCCTGAAGTGGAAAGGTTGAACATGAATGTGGAACCTAACAGGTGGCCACCTTCACTGGAGTACACCAAGCAAGCAGGGGTGACATCCATTGAAGGCTGGAGATGAAGTCTCCACTTTGAGTCTTATAGTCTGTCAATGATTTTTTTTCTTTATCCTAGGAAAACTATTATTTTAGCTTCTAGGTAGTGAATAAGTTGGGGGTGGGGATAGCAAGAGTAAAAGAGAGAAATCAATTAGGAAGACATTGTAGTTGTACAGGGAAGAGAGGTGATTACGACTTAGACTAAGATGGTCAAGTGGAAAAAATGGAGAAAAGTAGACCAACTTATGTAAATTTTAAAGAGCTTGCTGAAGGACAAGGGTTAGGGATTAACCTGCTTATCCCCAGGCTGGTGTTTGCTTATGAATACAGAAATCCTAGCTCATGGGTTTGTCCACAGAGAAGGCTGTCTTCTGGGAGGCTGGTAGAGCACAGCCTCAGGATGGAGCCATGTGGTTGCCCAAATGCTAACAGGAAAATTCACTGGACACCTCCAGGGAATCTGGACAGGAAGGAAACCTGTAGTTTATATTGTGATCATGCAGCTTGGATGCTTCTTGAGCTATGCTCTTCACCCTCCCCTTGTTTTCTCCTTGTAACTTTGATTTATTGTCAGGGTTCTGACCTCTGGAGCCTGGTAGAGCAAGTGTAATCCCTCTTCCACATGACAGGTGTTCCAAGACAGCTGTCCTGTTAACAAGTCTTCCTCAAAGTACACATCCTTGTTCCTTCAGCCATTCCTCATGGGGTTTAGCTTTGAAGCACTTTGCCAACCTGTCAGTAACTTTTCTTCAGACACATTTCATTGTATAGTGTCCTTCCTAAATGTGATGGATTGCAGCCGGCTGTCACCTTGACAACAGAGACAAAGGCCTTAGGGGAAGAGGACAGAAATTCTTTAACATTTATATCTCTCATTATTAAAGGTAATATATACTCAGAGAAGAATATTGAAAAATACAGAAGAGTATAAGGAAGAAGACTTGAATTCCTGTAATACTACCACCCAGAAATAATTAGCTGAAATTTTGGTTTAGTTTCCTCTGATCTTTTTTATACGTATTTATTACTTTAAAAATTGGTATAGATAGATCCCTTTTATATTCAACTTTTCATGTCATTAAAAGTGCTCATCACCATCATTTTATTGACCATTTCCTGATATAATAAATGTTTCTAGTTTTTCACTTTTCTAAATAACGTGCAATGGTACATAAATAATGTAAGTAACAGCATTGCAGCACATAAATCCTTTTTACTTGTCTTATCTCCTTAGGGTAGATTCTGAAATGGAATTACTGGGTACAAACATTTTCTGGGCTCTTGGTATATATGGCCAGATTGTCCTCCAGAAGGGATTTACCCATTCCACTTCCTACCCCAAAACACAGATAGGCAAACTTGTTCGTTTCAATATGCCTTCACCCAGTCCAGAAGGATATAAGTGGAGATAAGTCCCAAATTCAAGGAGGGGAGGTATGGATAGAATACCACTCATTCAAATAGCTAACATTTTTGGGTGCTTATTTGTGTGCCAAGTGCTTGCTAAGCATGTTTCATATTTATATCAAGTACTTCTCACATCACCACTATACATCATATGCCATTACAGATAAAGAAAAGGCCAGGCGCGGTGGATCACGCCTGTAATCCCCACACTTTGGGAGGCCGATGTGGGTGGATTGCTGGGATTCAGGAGTTCGAGACCAGCCTGGGGCCAACATGGCGAAACCTCATCTCTACTAAAAATACAAAAATTAGCCGGGCGTGGTGGTGCCTGCCTGTAATCCCAACTGTTTGGAAGCCTGAGGCAAGAGAATCACTTGAACCTGGGAGGCGGAGGTTGTAGTGAGCTGAGATCATGCCACTGCACTCCAGCCTGGGTGACAGAGGGAGGCTCCGTCCCCCCGCAAAAAAGAAATAGACACAGATCATTAAGTGATTTGCCAAAGGTCACATAGATAGCTTGACAGTGAAGATAACTATTTGGGTATAAATAATATAATAGTTGACTAAAAGAGGTTTTCATTCTGGATTTATTTTAAAGTAAACATTTTTCTTTAAGTGTAACATACATACAGGAAGGTGTCCACATCTTTAAGCATATTACTTGAGGAATTACCACAGCTGCCACCTCTGTAGCTACCATCCAGATTAAAAATTGGAATATTATCAGCATCCTAGAAGCAAACTCTCTAGGCTTCTCCTGATCAGTATCCTTTCCCTCATCCACAAAAGTAACAGTCTTCATTTCTAACATTACAGGTCATTTTTGCCAGTTTTTGAACCTTATATATATGAAATTATAGTACACATGTTCTTCATTGTTTTTGCTTCTTGCCCTTAATGCATTGATAGTGAGATTACCTTATTGTGTGTAGCAGCAATTTGTGCATTTTTCTTACTGGACAGCATTCCTATTGTATGATGCTTTATGTGTGTGATTGTATCACACTGTACCCTTTTGCTGTTTGTTGATGGACATTTGTATTGTTTCTCCTTTGGGGCCGCTGTGAATGCTGTGGTTGGAAACATAACTTTTTTTTTCTTTTTTGAGTCTAGGTCTTGCTCTGCCACCCAGATAGTGGCACAATCACAGCTCACTGCTGTCTCAGCCTCTTGGGTTGAAGTGATCCTCCCACCTCAGTCTCCCAAAGCGCTGGGATTATAGGTGTGAGCTACCGCACATGGCCAGAACATTTTTGTATGGCAAAAGATATATATGTGCTCAGGCCTAGGGGATACTGTTCTATAATTCTCTATTTTTCCATATGTGAAATATTTTTTTCCTCCCACCTCAGGTCCCCAAGTAGCTGGGATTACAGGTACATGCCACCATGCCTGGCTAATAAAATATTTTTTTTTTTTTTAAAGACAGGGTCTCACTGTGTTGCCCAGGCTGTTCTAAAACTCCTGGGCTCAAGCAGTCCTCCTGCTTTGGCCTCCTAAAGTGCTGGAATTACAAACATGAGCCACTGTGGCTGGCTGAAATATTTCTTTTAAAAAACGATTGTGTGTGTTTGTGTGTGTGAGAGACCACATGCACGTGCAGAAAGGCACGAGGCTGGGGGTTTCAGGAGCCCTGCCGAAGGACAGGGTTACAAATCCCCCACATCGGAGAATGTGGGCGCAGCCTTGTGGAAGACAGTTGCTCCAGTGAGTGCGACATAATACTGCTGCTGGCAGCCACCAGCAGGAGCTGCTTTGGGAGGAAGACTGCTTCTCCATTTTAATTATGAATTTCAGGGAAGCGAGTCATGATCCTCTCCAGCCTGCTGTGATGGATGGAAGATGCCACTGGGAAGTCACCAGGCATTCCAAGTCCCCTGAGGAGGAAGAGGGGAGGGACTGTGCACACTCCGTGACCTCTGCAAGGGCAGTGTATCGCCACACAAGACGAGTGTCAACACTAGAGATTTGGGCCCCATATCTCGTCAGTCGCCCAGATCATTTATATCTGCACTTGGAAAATAAGTGCATATGGTAAAGTTAGACAGAACTAGGGTGTCCCACGCCTGGGTGTGCCTGGGGAAGACTAGTTTACACCTGTTTTCCTGGCACTTGTTAAAGCGCCCCCTGTTACTCCCAGAAATGTCCTCCCTTGTATCACAAAGTATACGGCTCCCTACTTAGACACAGTGACTGAGGCTCTGTCACTTACGTGCACTGTGACCTGGGATGCATTGCTGCAGCCCTGAGCTTCATTTCCCACACCTGCCGCACAGGGTTGTGGTAAAGATGAAAGAAGGAAGTGGGTGCGAGGCCCTTAGCCCCCTCTTGACTCAGGAGAAGGACTCTGATTTCAGGGCCTTTTACACTTTCTCTTTGCCGCAGTTATCATTGGAGCTAGAATTTTCTTCGGACAGTGATGATAAACTGTGAAAGACAAAGACAGCAGAGGCTCAGAAGTCATGCATTTTTTCCATCTTACATCTTAAGGAATTTGTTTTTCTTCTTCCTGGGATAGAAGGAGTAATGAATTGTTTGGGCTTTCCTTCAGGGTTCTACTATGAATGGAGAAGCTAGCAGCATTTGAGATGTGAACTCACCATCAGTTATGGAGAGTTGGGCTTAAATGTCTCAGTCTGCACTTTAGGGAGATAATTAAGAAGCCCTGAGACATGCTCAGTGTGTATAAGGTGACCATACAGTCTAGTTGTTTATGCCTGTTGTCCTCATGTAATTATTAATAGCATTCTCTTTCCTTCTCACAAGTGTCTCAATTGGGACAGTAAGTTATATGGTTACCCTAAATAGGATCTGTGTAAGCCCATCCTTGTGTAAGAAGTCTTAGACTAGAAACAAGGTAAATATCCATTAACAGGGGAATGGGTAAATAAATAGTGGTATATTCCTAAATCGAATACTATTACATAACAATGAAAATGAATGAAGTATAATTATGTGCATAAACATGGATAAAACTAAACAAATGCTGAATGAAAAAGCAAGTTACAAAAGAATACCTGCTCTATATTTTTATTGACATAAAATTTAATATAGCAAAATTAGATTATTTGTTGCTTAGGGATACATATATATGTGAAGAGAGTATAAAGAAAAGCAAAGGAGGCCGGGCATAGTGGCTCATACCTGTAATCCTAGCACTTTGAGAGGCCGAGGTGGGTGGATCACTTGAGGTTGAGACCAGCCTAGGCAACATGGTGAAACCCTGTCTGTATAAAAAATACAAAAATTAGCCAGGTGGTGCATACCTGTAGTCCCAGCTACTTGGTGGGCTGGGGCGGGAGAATCGCTTGAACCCAGGAGGCAGAGGTTGCAGTGAGCTGAGATCGTGCCACTGCACTCTAGCCTGTGCAATAGAGCCAGACCCTATCTCCAAAAAAAAAAAAAAAAGAAGAATAAAAGGAATGATTAATTGAAGATTCAGATTGCTGGTTACCTGCATATTAAGGTTGGGGTGCCTGGAATCATAGAAGGATGCACAGCGTCATTATTCTATTTCTTAAACTGTGGGATGGGTACAGAGGTATTTTGTTGTTCTTTTATTTAAAATGTGGATACATGTTATGTACATTCTCTTGATTTCTTGGACTGTTTCACACAAAATATACCCAGAATAAAATGAAACTAAAACAAGATACTGCATGGTGTCAGATGTTCTACTTGTTATGCTTGTTTGTTGTTTTGGGGTGATTGTTCATTGTTGAGTGAGTTTAGGGAGAAGGTAGCTAGACTTTAAAGCTCTGGACTGAGGTGACAGTGAGACTGATTTGCTGGTACCTTTAAGTCATTAAAATAAATCCTGGCCATTACAGGGAGACCATTTGGTTTTGTTTCTATTGCTGGTATCATTGCTACCAATATTGCTAACACACTGATGTTCATTGAGCAAAGATTTTTCTAATCCCTTAACATATATTATGTCTTTTAATTCTCAAAAAATATGCAGTGAGATAGATTCCATTGTTATGTCCATTTTGTGGTGAAGGACGATGAAGCACAGAGGGAATAGGAATTCCACACCGGCAGTGTCTGCCTTGGGATTCCAACCTTCATCGCCTGCTCCCGCGGCCACAGTGCCTCCAGGGGCCGACCGCAGTGAAATGTGAAATCCAGTCTAACCCTGACCGAGGTGCAAGTAGGTGCTTGACATTTTCAGAGTTCTACAAAAGGGTTTCGCCCCTTCCTGTTTTTGAGGATAGCATTTTTATCAGGCTCCACCTGCCCCATGTCTCAGTTGCCAGCGAGTTCCTGGAGCTCCGTTAACAGGATGGCAGCTCCCCCGGTGACCCTGGTGAGAGCGGCTTCCAGCCCTGTTCCAAGTTGGTTAGGGAACGGCTGTTTTCTGCACAGCACATTTCTGTCTGCACCTCGGGATGCTCTTGACCTGACCGATTTGGACTTAGTTCTTATAAATGAGTGGGAGGGGGCAGAAATGAACAGTCCTGGGTGAAATTTGAATACTTCTTCAGTTCAGTCGACAGACTTAGTATGGTTAGCTTATGAAAAAATATGCACTGACAAAAGAAAAAAGGAGGAAACCTTCTAGATGGAGGGAACTGGATCTCAGCCGAGGGCTGCAGCAGGCAGGGAGGCCCCTCAGTGGAACAGAGCTTTGGCTGGTTGCGTCACCTCACTGTAGATTACAGAGAATACTAATGTGGCAGCTGTCATTTGCCACAAAGCATGACTCTTTCTTTCCTTGTTAGCAAAACCAGGCAGAGAGGTCACTTAGACTCAGGAAAGGTGGGCCTTGCCCATGGTTCTAGGGGCAGACAGGTGAGTGTCTTCTGGTTCAAGAGGTGTATGGGGAAGTTGGTGGTGGGCAGGGGGGCTTCTGGGGGAAAATTTGTTTCCTACATAAGAGGGAAGTAGAGGAGAACCTCTGCCTGTACTGCTTCCTGCGCTCTGCTTTACATGCAGCCGTGCTAAGATGCAATGCTTGGTACTGCTGCAGCCATTTCTTGACTATGAGGGGGAAGACTGAGAGAATCACAGAGGTGCCAACCTTGTGTCCTACCACCATTGAGTCCCCCCAAAGCATCCCTGGAACTGTCTATATTCAGATACCTTGTTATGCAAGGAAATGGACCCGTATTTATGGAAGCTGCTGTTAGCCATATTTTATGTTATTTACAACAACAAAAATGGTTTTTAAAGTATTCCTTATTGACTTCTTGTGAAAATAAGGGAGAATGTGTGTGTATATATGTATATATATACAGTGAGATATATACATGTATGGGTGTATATATATATAACATTTTAAAAAAAATTTTTAAGTTCCAGGATACTTGTGCAGAATGTGCAGGTTTGTTACATAGGTATACATGTGCCATGGTGGTTTGCTGCACCTATCAACCTGTTACCTAGGTTTTAAGTCTTGTATATATTAGGTATTTGTCCTAATGCTCTCCCCTCCCTGTGTCCATGTATTCTCATTTTTCAACAGGGAGAATATATTTTTAATATGTCTGGAACAAAGTAGATTCATAATAGTAGCTGCTGTCATGATTACCACCATCATCACTATCATCCCCAAGGTATCATGGGCTGGTCAGAGGAGTGAAGGTGGCAGAAGAGAAGAAATGTTGAAGGTTTTTGTTTCTTTCTCTTCTTCATCACACCTTGCCTCTTACAAGAGGTTATACAAGGTATGGTGGGGGTACCTGAGATAGGGAAGGGGCATTGGAGATGGAAAGGAAATGAGGGGAGTAGAAAAAAACAATATTAGAGAGAAATCAGGTGAGCAGAATAGACTCGTGGCTTGAACTTATTGCTCTCACATCTTATTTGCCTGAAATACATTCAGTTATCCAAGGTCCCTCATATCTGTTTTTTACAAGCTTAGCATTCATGACTTAAAAACACTGTTAATGCTCACACCCTTAAAATCTTTAATGGATATTCCTTTAAACTGGGGCCCAGGGAAAAGTGCTTTTTGACATAACAAACATTTCTGGTAGAGAATTATGATAATGAGGCAAAGTTTCTATTTTCAGCTCCTAATTACCTTTCAATCCAGTTGCCGTCATTAAGCCACACTTGCCTTTAGTGTGCTGGAAGTTGGAGAAATGAGTGCATTACCATCAAAGCATGAAAGGCCAGTGCTTTGCATAATCATTGCAGGAACTATTGCTCAGATTTGGCATCTGTCACTCTCGCCCTGCAGTTCCCCTGTTTGGAATTCTGCCCATGCAAAGTTCCAGTTACTGGTTTTAATCATTTTCAAACCCTGGTGTGGATTGCCTAGTCACCCACAGTTGCTTTTTCTTCATTGCATATTTTCGTTTTAAACGGAGTCCCTGCGATGATTCTACATTTGCCAAAATAGTAAGAGGAAAGATGCTCTTCACTTGCTTCCTACTGCTGACAAAGTGGACATTGTGAACATCACCTTGGGTGGTAGGAAGGCAAAAGCTCCAACTGGTCTTGTTCAATGATAGTAAAATGGAGAAACAGAGACCCTGATCCTCTTGAGAGGTAAAGAGAGAAAGTCTTTGGTCTCCTGCAGAACTTGTTGTGTCTAGGCCAGGGGAGGAGTTGGTGTGAGAACATGGGAAGAAATGGGCGAGGTGGGTGAATGGGAGTGCAGTGTTAGGTCCGTAGGCCAGTCCTGAAGTGAGGAGGATCTGTTAAAGATACCTGTCCACTGGTACCCAGCAGCACTATCCCATGGAAGGGCTGAAGGCCACAGTGCTGGAGCATGCCCTGGGGTCCCAGCTGGATCAGAAGTAAATCCACGCAGAAGGTCTGGGGCACTAGAAAAGAGATCAGTCAGCAGGGGGACGCTGAGGGGACTTGAGGTACAAGAATATTTAAACATTTGAGGAACTGGCACAACCAAACTGCAGCATGCTAGCAGGAAAGCAGCTCTGAACAAAACCCTTTGTGCTCCCCAAAATGACATTGTGTAGGAAAGGGGCGGGCAGGGTCTATGCCTTGCGTAGTTCCTGGCACATAGTAGGTGCTTGATAAATCTTTACTGAAAGAAATTAATAAATGAATGCGCCACCAAATGATGTGTCAGAAATCCTCCCTATGCACTAAAACAAGAATTGATTTTCATGAGAACCTTCTAGTGTTTTGCAGGGTTTGGGATGTTTGTATCTTATCTGATTTTCACAACATAAAAGGCATGGGGAGGAAAGGAAACGCAATGTGTTTTTGTAGAGGGAAGAGAATATGTCTTCCTTTAAATAAAACCAGAGAGAATTATTGAATCTCCTGGTACTTTTCCCTTTGTCATCTATCTTGTAAAATAATGTATGCAAGATGAAAATCAATAGTCTTTACAAAAGCAGCTAGTTAGTGATTTAAAGGGACATACATTAGATGGTTTGAAGTTGTCTGTGATAGAGAATTATAAAGGAATGTACTTTTTCTTTTTTTCTGTTGAGAACACATGAATAGAAAATGATAACAATCACTTTCTAGCCACAGGCCCTATATCAGGATGAAACACAGTGTTTGTGCTTTAAGGTAAAGCGTCTCCCAGAGGAGATGGTGGTGGTGTGTCAGCTGGCATGGCCACCAAGCAGTGTCTGTTCTGTAATGAATATAATTTTTGCCTTTGAATACCAAATTAAACCTAGGAAAAAGGTACATGTCCTAAGAGCTTTAGCAGTGGATAGTTCTGATGAGCTTGCTTAGGAGGAGCTAGGCAGTATGCTATGTTGATGGAATATAAAAAAGATTCCAGGGAGTTTGTTTATTTGACTTACCCTGCTCCTTCCTAAAACAGATTTGGAGTGACTTCTCAACCAATGAAAAATAATGTTAGTAAAGTAGACCTAGAAATTGAAAATCAGGGCCAGGTGCAGTGGCTTATACCTGTAATCTCAGCACTTTGGGAGACTGAGGTCAGTGAATCACTTGAGGTCAGGAGTTGGAAACCAACCTGGCCAACATGGTGAAACCCTATCTCTACTAAAAATACAAAAATTAGCTGGGCATGGTGCTTTATGCCTGTAATCCCAGCTAGTCATGAGGCTGAGGCAGGAGAATTGCTTGAACCTGGGATACGGAGGTTGCAGCGAGCCGAGATCATGCCACTGCTCTCCAGCCTGGGCAACGGAGTGAGACTCTGTCTCAAAAGAAAAAAAAAAAGGAGAAAAAATCAGGACCATTGAAAAGAAGAGAATGCCAAACTGCTATCCAAAAGTGTTAAATTAGACCTTTTGACTGATTTTACATGGAACTTCCTGGTAGCCGTGGCAGAAAGGAAAACATGATAAGGTACATAACTCATACTTTTGGAAAAGAGAGAGCATGCCAGTTTCTCAGAAGAGGCAAAGCTTGTCTGAAAGATTGCAGTTTTAAGTTGTTGTTATTCTGGAGTTGGTGATTCCATTTCGATCATTCAGTTTCCTTACTTCTTTCCCTCGTTGTTTCTTTACCTATTAAAGCTACTCTTTTGCTTCACAGTCTCTGCACTACTTACTAATGCATCAGGTGATACAGGGAAGGGAAAGCAGGTAAATGCAAAACAGTCAGCTTTGTAGCCGATTACAATTCTGGTTAAAGGTATACGTGATAGGTCATTTTAACTAACCTTGTGCTATCTATTGATTGAATAAATATTCTCCAAGACAACAGAAGAGAGAATTATTTATATTTTAAAAAAATCCTTCTGACTTCATATAAAGCTCATCTAGCTTTGCACTGCGCTGAGGATTGGAGCCCCTATGTAGCAGGTCAGTGTTAAAAAGTGAAAGCTCTGTGCTTGGTCTGGGAGTGACCATATATTAGTCCATACATTGGAAAAAAACTGATTTTATTTCTGTAGTTCTCAAGCCTGGGGGAGCTTTAGAATCACCCAGGGAGCTTTTTAAAAATACAGACCACCAAACCCCATCCTACACTGACTGGATTAGATTCTCAGGTGGTGAGGCCCAGGGATGTGGTTTTTATTTGTTGTTTTGGCTTTAAGCTCCCTTGGTTTTTCTGGTAACCAACCTGGCTTTGGAATTGCTATCCATCTATCTGCAAAGGGAAAAAATAAATCCCTCCTCTGCCCTGTCCTAGCATAGTCAGCTGCCCTAGTGTGGTCACCACCCTGCCGGTGACAAGCTTCCTGAGTAGTGATTGTTGCGGGGACCAGGGGTGGTCACTAGATGGATCCTAAATTGTCCAGTCTACCACCACAGGTAAATAAAATAAGCCAGGCATTACTTTGGAAGATAAATAATTGTCCTCTAAGACACAGAGAGCCACAGTCCAGTGAAATTTCCAAGGAAAGTGAGAAAGGAGAAATTAAATATAATCTCATTTGGTCAAGGGAACTACTAAACACACAAATGTCAAAGAGAAGATCCCCACCCACTGTCTCTCTATATTTGCCTGTAGTTATTCCCAAGTGTAAAAATAACAGCACCGCTGACATTGAGCAGGTGTCATGTATTGGGTTCTATGTTAAACCCTTCTATTGTATGCACCTACCACATTTGTTTCCATGTGTAGGTAACCTGCACACAGTCATGTAAAGTAGATATGGTAATTTTCATTGCCAATGAATAAACAGGTCTAGAGAACTTACATGACTTACGCAGAGACACAATCTAGCCAAGAGTGGGGCTAGGTCTGGAGCCCAGGTCTAAATGACCCTTGAACAAAATAAATTGTTGCTTTTGAATACATTTTTCCATTAAACACTACATGTTTCCTTAAAAGCATCAATCCACACATCTGTTTAATCAAATTCTGTTCGGTACCTGGGTTGATGGAAGAGCATCCATCTATTCATCCTTTCATGGACATCAGACATTCATGTAAAGCTTGTTCTGTGCTAGGCCCTAAAAAGACAAAGATAAACAAGGACCCAGCACTCAGGAGGCTTGTGGTGTGGAGCAACCAGAGCATGGAATGGGCTGATTGGTCAGGCTTCGGGTATGGTCCGTCACTGGGGCCAAGGTATCAAGGTTCTGTTACTGAAGAAGGAGGATGCTGGTCAGGGAAAATAACACAGGTGCCCATTGCAGGTCCCTGCCCTTGAGGAGCTTAAAGTCCAAAGGGAGAAGTTCAGATAAAAACTGCAGTTACAGATGGTCTTGCATGGCCCCAGGAAAGGTAACAGTGCTATCAGCACTTACAACACTGGAGCTATTCCAAGGCCTTAGAAGGTTGCTCTGAGAAAGTAATGTTGCATTGAGGTCTGATGAGTGTGTATGACTTAACTTCATGTCCTCATTTGTATACATTTAATGTATATCTAATAATAATCATCAGTAAAAACTTTCTATTCACTCCATAGGGCAAAGTTTTTGCTTATACGTGATTTTCATTTTTAATGGCTGTATAATATACTAGTGTTTTGTATAGTAAGTCTATCCTGTTGTCCAGTTAAATATTTACTTTCTCTTTTCATTGAATGTTCATCAGCAAACATATTTGTTCGTCAGCAAACATATTTGTGTATAAGTTTGTTTTCCTGTTGAAGAAAATGCAAGAAATGGGTTTGTGGAATCAAAGAATATGCCTAATTGGTCACTGTATTATTTTTTGAAAGCAGCAATTAACTTTCTTTCACATCCTCTTCCTATAGCCCCTTCTTGGTTATCTTCATGCATTTTATCAACAGCTCTTTTTATCTCCTTTGTGGCTCACCTCTGTATACCAGGTTTCCTGATATTTGTGTCAATCTTTGCATCTAGAGTTCTTCAGATTTCTCACAGTGAGCACTTAGTAATGCCTTCCTTTAAAAATACCTACTTTCTGGGCTGGGCACGGTGGCTCACGCCTGTAATCCCAGCACTTTGGGAGGCCGAGGCGGACGGATCATGAGGTCAGGAGATCGAGACCATCCTGGCTAACATGGTGGAACCCCATTTCTACTAAAAATACAAAAAATTAGCCAGGCATGGTGGCGGGCGCCTGTAGTTCCAGCTATCTGGGAGGCTGAGACAGGAGAATGGTGTGAGCCTGGGAGGCAGAGCTTGCAGTGAGCCGAGATGGCACCACTGTACTCCAGCCTGGGCAACAGAGCAAGACTACGTCTCAAAAAAAAACAAAACAAAAAACCACCTACTTTCTGTTCCTTGAGTTTCTAGCACATCAATTGTTGTGGCAGTGACTATTATCCCAACATCTATTCTCTTTTCATTAGAACTCACAAGTTTTAGTTGGGCACATGGCCATTCAGAATAAAGATTATATTTCCTCTTTTGGAGGTGATGGGTATGTTCATTATTTTAGTTATGTGATGGTTCCACATGTGCTTAGAAAATCATACACTTTGAAAAAAAAGACTGTATTTCCCAGCTTCCTTTGCAACCAGAGGAGGCCAGGTGACTAGTTCTGGCCAATAGAACACATTCTACTACTTACAAGTAGAAGAATTGTTTGGCAGCTTTTGGAATCCTTTTTTTAAAAAGTGGTGTGTGCCTTTTGTCTTCTCTTATTTATACCTTCTTCCACCCTGCTCCCTGGAACATGGTTGTGATGACTAGAGCCACCATATTGGGTCATGACAAGAAGGGCCAAACTCTAAAGATGCTGGAATGGTGAGCTAGAAGGCTTTTGGTTCTGTGAAGATTTCAGGGACCAGAGCTTGCGTACCTGTCACTGTGCTGCCTACTTCTGAACTTTCACATATAAGAAAAATGCATTTTTATTTTGTTTAAATCATTAGTTTGGGTCTCTGTTGCTCACAACTGAATCTAATCCTAACTGATACAGATGTGCTAATATAAAAGAGACTATATCAACAGTTGAAGTGGTTAAGATATTATCATTTATTGGACATGAATATTTCATGGTTAGGCTGAAACTTGAGACCAAAGTCAAAGGAAAATGCAAGGAACAAATGCAATTCTTTTTGTAACTCTGTCAATTATTTTCTTGCTATACTCCCCCTATTTAAAAAATACCTTCATGATAATTGCTGTGTTTATGGGACTCTATGTATTTATGTCATTTAATCTAAGATGAGGAGATACAATTGCTATCTCCATTTTACAAATTAGAAAATTGAGCTGGAAAAAAATTAACTTGTGAGGGTTATTTAACACGTGGTGGAGTGGGACTGTATCCTGGATCTTCCTGACTCGAGAACCCAATGTCTTACTTTTGTAGGGGAGCCATCTTCTTGCACATACTATTCTTTCTCCACAGCACACTGAGCCTCTCTACCTTTTTTGCCCAGCTACTTTATTTTTGATTTCATTTTACTTTTTTAGAGATAAGGTCTTGCCCTGTTGCCCAGGCTGGAGTGCCATGGTTCAGTCGTAGCACACTGTAACCTCGAACTCCTGGGCACAAACGATACTCCTGTCTCATACCCCCAAGTAGCTAGGAGTACAGGCAAGTGCCACCACACCCGACTGATTTTGTTATTTTTTGGTAGAGATGAGATGTTGCTATGTTGCTCAGGCTGGTCTTGAACTCCTGGCCTCAAGTGCTTCTCTCATCTGGTTCTCCCAAAGTGCTGCGATTTTAGGTGTGAGTCACTGTGCCCGGCCTGCCCATCTACTTCTACACACCCTAAGTCTCCTCTCCTTCAGCAAATTTCCTTGATCCCTCCATGCTATCCTATAATGCTATTGCTTTCATAGCATCTTGTACATTGTCTATCACAGCATTTATCACATCTTCTTGAATTTGTTGCTTATTTTTCCCCATGGTAGACACTGAGGTTCTGGGAGAGGGTTGGGAAGGACTAAGTATTGTTTTTTTATTTTTAACCCCCTAGATCCTAGCATGGTGCCTGGCACATAATAGGTGCTTAATAAATATTGTTTGAGTTATTGAATGAACTTCTGTCTGTCCAAAAGATGTTTCTGCTTCTTAAAGCGCTTTTTGGCATGTATTATTCTAACTAATCCCTCTGCTAGAACTTTTCCTTATTCTTGCATATTCTTATTCCATAGTGAATGTGTCTGTGCTTTTCAAAGGCTTGATTTGGTAGGTAATTTAGTCTTTGGTCATATGTGGCATTTCCTCTTAGTTCTCAGAAGGCTGGTGCTGCTGTTATGATTTCACAATATGAATAGATTTGCATACTGTTAAGCTGCAGTGATCTTTCACATGCATTCAGGAAAAAATGAAATAGTTGTAAATAAGCATATGCATGAACTCATTCAGAAAAATGACTCTCTGGATTCCAAATTGCATAATCATCCTCTTTTTATATTGAACAGATGAGTAAGAGCTTTAACTTTTCAGAGTTGAAAGACACGCTGCTATGTCAGAGGAGGGAAGAAGAAGAAACAAGAGCTTCCCTAGATGTCGTCTAACTCTGATTGCAGTGTTGTTCAATCCAGTCTTTACAAGATTCCCATTTAAAAAGCATGCAGGTTGAATTAGATTGAGTGCCATTCACAGGATTGAAAATATATTCCTGGTCTGAAAATTCCTTTAGGGCACAGAGTCCTTATCTTAGGCATTTCTGAATCCCCACCCTCAGCATTGTTCTTCACATAGTATGGACCTTTTACAAATATGGGAGTCAGCAGAAGGAATTTGTTTTCCATTTTGCTGTTTCATTGAACTTTGTATGCTGCTTGTTTTTGGATTAGTTGAACCTTTTACTTTTTGTGCTTTTGGCTTATTTTACGTATTGGCATAGAAGTTAGCAGGAAAGAGCAAAATGATAAGCTAAAAACTGAGGACTGGGAACTAGCTACTGCCCTCATCTGTTTATTTATTTACTTTTTTTTGAGATGGAGTCTGGCTGTGTCGCCCAGGCTGGAGTGCAGTGGCGTGATCTCGGCTCACTGCAACCTGCATCTCCTGGGTTCAAGCAATTCTCCTGTCTCAGCCTCCTGAGTAACTGGGATTACAGGTGCCTGCCACCACACCCGGTTAATTTTTTTGTATTTTTAGTGGAGATGGGGTTTCACCATGTTGGCAAGGCTGGTCTTGAACTCCTGACCTTAGGTGATCCTCCTGCCTCAGCCTCCCAAAGTGCTGGGATTACAGGCATGAGCCACCGCGCCCAGTCCCTCATCTGTTTGTTGTTAATTATTTTAACTGTTTTCACTGTACAGTTCAGTGGCATTTATTACAATCACATTGTTCTGCAACCATCACTGCTGTCAATCTCCTTTCGTCTTTTCATCTCTTTTTTCTTCCCAAATAGAAACTCTGTACCCATTAAACAATAACTTTCCATTTACCCCTTCTAATTTTCTCACAACCATCATTCTACTTTCTGTCTATATGAATTTGACAACCCTAGTGATCTCATAAGTGGAATTGTATGATACTTGTCTTTTTGTGATTGGCTTATTTCACTTAGCATAGTGTCCTCAAGGTTCATCCACACTGTAGGATGTGTCAGAATCTCCTCCTTTTTTGAGGCTGCATAATATTCTATTATATATACATATCACATTTGTCCACCCATTCATCTGTTGATGAACACTTTGGTTGCTTCCTCTTTTGACAGTTGTGAATAATGCTGCTATGAACATGGGTGTACAAATAGGCCCCTATCTTAATTTCACCTCCCCTGTAAGATATATACTAAGACGTAGTTTCAAAACCTTTCACATTTTCAAAATAAAAAACGTGTGGTTCAAAAGACATCGTCAAGAAAGTGAAAAGACAACTCATACATTGGGAGGAAATATTTGCAAATCATATATCTGATAAATGACTTGTATCTAGAATATATAAAGAGCTCTTACAACTCAACAATAAAGACAGCTCAATTAAAAAATGGGCAAAGGATCTGAATAGACGTTTCTCCAAAGAAGATATACCAAGGCTGGTAAGTGCGTGAAAAGATGCTCAACATCATTAGTCCTTATGGACATTCAAATCAAAATGACACCAAGATACCACTTGACACCCACTAGAATTGCTGTAATAAAAAAATGGACAATAACAAGTGTTGATGAGGATATGGAGAAATTGAAACCCTCATACACTGTTAGTGGCAAAGTAAAATGGTGCAGCCACTTTGGAAAACAGTTTAGCACTTCCTCAAAATGCTAAACATAGCTGGACACCATGATGTGCACCTGTCATCCCAGCTACCTGGGAAGCTGAGATGGGAGGAACTCTTGAGTCCAGGAGTTCTAGGCCAGCCTGGGCAACATAGCAAGATCCTGTCTCTAAAAAAATCAACTAATCATAAAGTTACTGTATGACTCAGCAGTTCCATTCCTGGGTATAATATACCCCAAAGAAATAAAAACATATATAGATACAAAACTCATATACGAATGTTTATAGCAACACTATTCATATTAGCCAAAAAAGTGGAAACAACTGCAATTTTTCTCAACTGATAAATGATAAACAAAATATGGTATATCCGTGTAATGAAATATTATTCAGCAACAAATAGAATGAAGTACTGATACATTCTATAATGTGGATTACCCTCAAAAATATGCTAAGTGAAAGAAGCCAGTCACAAAGAACCACATATTATATAGTTCTGTTTATATAAAATGTTGAGCAGAGGCAGATCTATAAAGACAGAAAGTATATTAGTATTTCCTTGGGGTAGGGGAAGGGGACAGGTGGTAGGAGAAAATGGGAGTGACTGCTAATAAATAAAAAGTTTTGTTAGAGGATGATGAAAATGTTCCAAAATTATAGTAATGGTTGCAATATACTAAATCTATATAAACCATTGAATTGTGTACTTAGATGGATGCACTTGACGGTATGTAAATTACATCTTGATAAATCTTTTTGGAAAGGAAAAACTTTAGCGGCATTATCGCACATTCCACAAGCTCACCTTGTGGATGTCGTATCATCAAAATAGTCTTTTTTACCCTCCATGAAATAGGACACCATAGTCTTTTTGGAGAAGAAATTAGGGAATTTGTCATTGAAAATACAGGGAAAAAACTTAGGGAAAAACGTTTCCCAAGTTTATAAGAAATAAAACACATTTTGGCAATATTTATTCATTTCCTAAAAATGTGGCATGTCTTCTTTCAAAACGAGGACAGAATTAGTGCAGTTGGACTCTGCATCAGAAGACTTTAACAAACCTTAAAGCTATTTTGGGTCTTCTTTCCCTTGGCATAGGAGTCTTGGTGTTTGGTCTTGCTGCTCAGCTGGCCTCGGATAAACCAGCAGTCCCTCTTCCTCCTGCCTAGTAAGTCAGTCTTCGTCTTGTCAGAAGGTGTGGTTGAAGGCTAATTGAGAGAGATCTACCTGTTAATATTCTGAAAAGGGTTTACCTTAAATTAATTTAAATCTGTGGTTTCAGTGGATTTTATGTATGCCCCCTATTCCTGGCTTTGGTTACCACATAGCCAAACATTAAATGATTTTTTTAAAAATATATATATATTTTTGAGATGGAGTCTCGCCCTGTAACCCAGGCTGGAGTGCAGTGGTGCAATCTCGGCTCACTGCAACCTCTGTCTCCCAGATTCAAGAGATTCTCCTGCCTCACACTCCTGAGTAGCTGGGATTACAGGCACCCACCACTGTGCCTGGCGAGTTTTCGTATATATATATTTTTTCATAGAGATGGGGTTTCACCATGTTGGCCAGGCTGGTCTCGAACTCCTGAGTGCAAGTGATCTCCCTGTCTCAGCTTCCCAAAATGCTAGATTGGATTTATTTTTGACTTTTTGCTCTCACTGCCTTTTGGGCCGCTCACTCAGGGCCTTATGCCTGAGTACCTGGCACATTTTCTTCACCAGTTTGTAGAGTCCTGGGAGGGAGGACCAGGGACGTCATTAAACTTCTCATAGTGCGTGGCACTATATAGGTGCTTTGTAGTCATTCATTGAATGTATAATTCCACTTAGGTGGAACTTTAGGATGTGAGCCAGCAGTTTCTTCATGGTAGCTTTTTTAAATGTTTTTTGAGATGGAGTCTTGCTCTGTTGCCCAGGCTTGAGTGCAGTGGCGTGATCTTGGCTCACCACAACCTCCACCTCCCGGGTTGAAGTGATCTTCCTGCCTCAGCTTCCTGAGTAGCTGGGATTACAGGCGTGCACTGCCACACCCAGCTAATTTTTGTATTTTTAGTAGAGACGGGGTTTCACCATGTTGGTCAGGCTGGTCTCGAACTCCTGACCTCACGATCCACCAGCCTCAGCCTCCCAAAGTGTCAGCATTACAGGCGTGAGCCACCGTGCCCAGCCAGTAGTTTTGTTTTATTATCTAATGTCTGCTAAAAGAATGTGGCACAGTCAACTGAGAGATGGATGTCCTGCCTCCTGCTTGACTGATCATGACCTAGGTTTACAAGCGTGCTAACATGTCTTAAATAACATAAATTAAACCTCAAGAACGAAGATGTTTGGCTCTTCTTCCTGAGAATCTGCGCATGCAGTTTGTCAGCCCTGAATCTCCCAAAAGCGCCCCTGGAATGTGAGCTCTGGATGTCTTTTTGGTTTTTGTTGGAGGTTGATCAAAGCCATCAGTCCTGTCAAGTGGTTAGACCAGGAAGAAGATAAATTGAATCCAGGGCCTTACACAGACTTTTAAAACAAAAGTCTTGTTTCCTGATGTTTTGTTTTGTACTATGAGTTAATTTGACTTGGCTGTGAAGAGTGTAAGTGATTCTTCTCAAGTCTCTGTGTTTTTTTGCATCAGAACTGGCACATGGAATATGTACCATGACAGGGTTAGAACTAAGACGGTGCTTAATTTCCATTTCAGCAAGATGAGTTTCAGAGACTAAAGAGCTGAGGCTGTGAGTGGTTGTGATGTAAATGCCATCATTTTCTCAATACTGGTGGCCAGCGTTAGAGGGAAAGAGGCTGAAGGCCTGACCTTGCTGATGTCCAGCCTTCTCTGTCATGGCTCTGCTGGTCTGTGTCCTCCACTCTCCGGCCACACCTCACCTTTTCAAGAGCCCTTCTTTGAAAGTCAGGACACCCAAGGTTGAGGACTGGTCCTACCTTTGCCTTTGAATAGTTTTTAACCTGAAGCATCCTATCCTCTGGGGGGTGCTTAAATATTTGTGGGGGGCAGTTTTGGTTGTCACAATTATGGTTATTATATTATTTTTGAGTTTTATTTTATATCGAGATAATAATGATGGCATTATAAATATTACTTATAAAAAGAGGGTGCTGGGTGGGCATGGCGGCTCACGTCTATAATCCCAGCGTGGATCACTTGAGGTTAGGTCAAGGCAGTGGATCACTTGAGGTTAGGAGTTTGAGACTAGCCTGGCCAACACGATGAAACCCCATCTCTACTAAAAATACAAAAATTAGCTGGGTGTGGTGGTGGGTGCCTGTAATCCCAGCTACTCAGGAGGCCGAGACGTCCTAGGACAAATGCTTGCCCAGGAGGTGGAAGTTGCAGTGAGCTGAGGTCATGCCCCTACACTCCAGCCTGGGTGACAGAGCAAGATAGTATCTCAAAAAAAAAAAAAAAAAAAAAAAAAAAAGGAAGTTGCATCTTTAGCATTGAGAAGCCCTGAGATGGATCATTGGGTTCTGTGAGCCTTAATTGACCTTTTTTTTTTTTTTTTTTTTTTGAAACGGAGATAATGCTTGCCCTACTCATCTCTCAGAATTATTTTGAGAATCAGTTGTGGAAATCATGTGAATCTGAGTCTGAGTGTTTCCTCAACTGAAAAATGGGAATAGTATAGGTTTAACGTGGCCTTTGTAAGGATTAAGTAGGATTACACATGTAAAGCACTTGGTAAGTGGTAAAGCAAAATGCAACAATGTGTATACCATCAATTGATTATTTAATCCTGACTTCCTGCCTGGCCAGCTGTCTTACTGTTGACTGGGTACATCTTGTGATCTTCCATCTTTATATTCCAGACCTTAGTGCTTGCGTGTGCTGCTCTCTGTCTTTCTTTTGCTCTTTTCCTTTCTATCCTCTCTCTTCCTTCTTCCCTCCTTTCTACTCTGCCCTTCCTGGACTTTTCCCCCTCATCTTCTCTGCCTGTGCCAATCTGCTCTTTCCTGAAAATTTCTCTTATCTGACCTCACACAGGGCCCCAGGGGAAGGATCTTCTCCTTCTCTTAGTTTCCTGCTCCGTGCTGGTTTCCTGCTCAGTCACTGGCTTGTGGAATCATTGGTTATCTTCCCCTGCACGTGCATCTGATTGCTCCCTGGAATGTAAATCCCTTGGATTTAGCATGAGACTGCAGAACTGGTGTCAGTAACTGTTGATTTTCTACACCCGAGAGACATGCTTTCGATGGAAACAAGCCTGTAAACCCAAACCTTTTCTTCCTTGAGGATATGTAATCACCCAAGCAGTAAAGCTAGTTACAGACTTTTAGAACAGGAAAGAACCTCAGGGAGTTACTCTTTATTGCATATAACAGGTGGTTTATATACTTTATATACTTTGTATCTTTTCTTTCTCATAATAATATTAAAAGGTAAATATGGCCACCTACATAGCATGAGCAAGGAGGCTGAGACTCAGAGATGTTAACTCTCTTGCCCAAGGTCACTCATCTTGAAGTAAAGAAGGGCTTCCCTTTGTCTTCAGAATCTATGTTCTACTATTTTATTCTGCTTCTTAAGGAAAATGAAGCTTTGATCATCACTAGAATACCATTTAGGGTAAGAAAGCTGAAAGAGTCAACATTAAGTAAAAACAACAACAAAAAAATCATGAAGCGGCAGTCCTTTCCAGTGTCGAAACAGCTAAGGCATGGCCACTGAGGAAGTATTAGATGGCTACCATCTAATGCCAACCAGTGTTTTGCTAAGGTGCCAAAGGAGAGAGGGGCTTCATCATTAAATGGCACGAAGAAACCCTGAAACCTGTACAGCAAGCAGGTTTGAATAACACAGCAGCAAGTATACAGCCTCTGGGGCCAGACTGTGGGTTTGGATCCCAGCTCTCCTACTTTTTAGCTGTGGGACCTTGGGCAGCTTCCTTATCCATCCCCTTGTATCTCAGTTTCTGCATTTGTAAAACATGGGGGTGATAATAGAACCCGTCCCTCAGGGTAGTGGTGAAAAACAAAGGAGATGATACCCATAAGGACTTAGAGCAGTGCCTAGCATATAATAAGGCTCACTGAGTGGCAGCGTTGGTTATTGAGGCTAAGTATTGCACAGCGAGAACTTAAAAACAATTCCAGCTGCTTGGCAAGGGCCAGAAGTTGACGGCCTTGAATCGGTCACAGAAGCCTGGTGGGTGCATGGTGGTGTCTCTCCTGACTCCACGGAGGGTCCATCTGAGGTTCCCCCACATGTATTTATCCAGGAATGTGTCCAGTGGAGGCAGGTTTTAAGGTCAGACCTCACCCTGTAATGATGAATAACAATTCTCTTTGACTAAGAGATGGGCTTAAGACGCCAAGGGGTTTTGTTATTAAAAGTAAATAGCAACATGCTCTATTCTTCCTCCAAGAATCCAGAATAAATTGATTTCTCTAGGCAGGGTTTGTAACTAAGTACTGAGTCTCTCACACTGCTCTCTGAAAGGTCCCAGTGAAGCCCCTGAGAGGCATGAATAGTTGATGAAGGTTTTATATTTGGACCCTTAATAAAACTGGGCTTACTAGCTTTTAGAAAAGTGCTTCAGTTATTCAATGGGTAAGGTTGTGTGGGCCTAAAGGTATCTGTTTGGCTGGCAGGGTATTCAGGAGCATCAGGAAGTATTTCCCTGATGGGGTGCTACAGGACTAGATCTGGAAAGGGAAATGTAGCCTGTTTCTGACTGCAGGGTTCTGACCAAGCTTGGGCAATAGCTCCCTGTTGGAAAATGGGTTTGAGGGACCACAGCAGTCATCTATCTAATCTACTGGCATTTGGCTATGTAATATGGGAAATGACAATTATTCTTTCATCAGTGTCTTTCAGGTACCTTCTTATGTACCTTCTAATGCATATTGGTTTTCCTGTTCTTAAAGGCCCGAGAACTGGGCTGCTGGAAACAACCACAGCCTTGCTGGTCATGAGCTTACATTGCTCTGTGGTTTGAGACGTGAGGCTTGATTAGGAGATAAAAGCCAGGTGGTGATGATTTTCCCACTCTTCGCTCCAGAGAGGGTCCTTACCAACCTTTACACCTCTCCTGAGTCCCTTCCCCTAGAATTCCTAGGAGTCCCCCAGTGGCTCCCCTGTGCCTCATTTCTGGGATTTGGAAAAGCTGCTGTTGAATAGGGCTCTTGCTATGCGTGTGTGCAGGCACGCGCACACACACACACACACGTGGTTTCAGAAAGACGAAATTCAGGAGCCATGGGAAGCCGCTGCCATGGCTCCTTCCCGGGACTTACCACTTCTGAAATGCTGCTGGTATTCGGAGAACAGCAGCTCTCTGTGCTTCTCTGTGCCTGATCTGAGTGTCGGGGTCTCTCCCCTTGCCCCGGAGAGTGAAGGGATGGGAAGTTAGGGAAGTTGAGGGAAGGAGAGGAGGTACAGTGATTTACCATTTGCTTTCTGAACAGTGTTCAAGATAAAACCATAAATTGAGATGCAGAAAATGAACACATGTTCTCCAATTTTACTCCTAACGGCTAACTTCATGTCTTAGTCCTTGTCATGCAATAATGATAGCTGACATTCATTGAGCTCTTACGTTTCTCATTAAACCCTCTCAGCCTTGTAAGAAATTACTAGTACCCCTGTCTTTACAAAAAGGGAACCACACCTGAGAAAGATGAATTTTCCCAAGGTGTCACAGCTGGTTATAGATGGCGCTAGGGTTTCATTCCAGGCCCCACCGCAGAGCTTTCCATTCAGCGGTGATGCTGGGCTGGCTCTGGGCTTTGCTGTCTGTCTTTTTCTCTACAGTGCAAATTCTGTCTTCAATATGTTAAGACCATTTCATGGTTTGTATTTTGCATTGGTAAGGTCGTGTAAATTGATTTTTTTGACATTCAGCTTTCTATGCTAGGACATTCATTTTATCTAGTTTCTCTAGGCTCTGAAAAGGAAGAGCCTTCCTCTTCTGAGCAGAGCACAGGGTTTTCAGAAGTCTGGGACATGCCAAGGAGAGCCCTGAAGGAGAATTTCTGGTGGAAACAGCCTACTTAGGAGACCCTGCTCTTCCTTTTCTCCCCTCTGCACTCCCTCCCTTTGATCCCAGTAACCACTCCTGCTCCTCTGGTCCACCGGAGATTCTAATTCCCACCTATCTTTGTAGCCCAAACCCCTTTCTCAAGGCATATCTAATAAGTAAATTGACATAGGCAGGGAAAGCAACAAAAAGAATTAATAACTAAAAAGTATTTTTAAACTTCATGTTTCTGTTCCGAAAACTATGAATTTTACCAAGACACCAAACTCTTCAAAAGTATTACACCATGGTTGGGTGTGATAGCTCACACCTGTAATGCCAGAACTTTGAACTTTGGGGGGGCTGAGGCAGGAGGAGCACTTGAGGCCAGAAGTTTGACACCAGCCTGGGCAACATAGTGAGACCCCATCTTAAAAAAAAAAAACTTAGCTGGTGTGGTGGCACACACTTGTAGTCCTAGCTACTTGGAAGGCTGAGGCAGGAAGATCACTGGAGCTCAGGAGCCCAAAGCCACAGTGAGCTGGGAATGCACCACTGTACTCCAGCCTGGGTAACAGAATGAGACGCTGTCTAAACAAACAAACAAACAAACAAACAAACAAGCAAAATGCCACTTATGCACTTGGTAGATGAGCAACCTCCTTTGCCTGGCTTGTAGATACATCTTATTTTTTCAACACTCAAGATCGAGTTTATTTGCTACCCGCTTCCTTTTGAAACACAAACCTTTTTCTCCAGATAGGATCCCCCCACTCAATTCTAGTTTCCAGTCTGAGCTAGAGTGATGGTTTTAACACATGACCATAAATTCTCCACCATTTGAAAGATGGAGCCTAATTCTCTTCCCCTTGACATGGGCTGTACTTGAAGACTCATTTCTAATTAATAGAAAGTTGAAGGAGTGATATTGTTAGACTTTGGAGACTAGATTGTAAAAGGCATTGTGGCTTCTATTTTGCTGTCTCTTAGATTACTAGCTCTTGGGGAAGCCACTTGCCATATGGCTTCACACTCAACCCTATGGAGAGGCCCACATGCCAAGGAAACTGAGGCTTTCTGCCCACAGCTATGTGAGTGGGGTATCTTGGAAGTAGACTGTGCAGCCCCAGTCAAGCCTTCAGATGAACACAGCCCTGGTTGGCATCTGAACTGCAAATCTGAGTGATCCTGAGCCAGAAAAAGCTACCTAAGCTGTCTCTGAATTCTTGACCCACAGAATCTCTGAGATAAAGGATATTTGTTGTTTTAGACCACTAATTTTGGGGGATAATTTGTTATGTAGCAACAGATACTCAATAGAAGATGTGCACCTATTTTTCAGGTGACATTTGGGACAATCACTGTTACATGCTAGTTTTCAACTCTACTCCAGATTGTTCTTCTCTTGTTTAGTACCTTATGAGCTGCATAAACTAAACTCTCAAAGCCTCAGTTTCTTCCTCTGTACAATAGAGATAATAGATTCCCCCTCAATGAGGTTTTTGTTGTTGTTGTTTTTGAAACAGGATCTTGCCTGTCACCCAGGCTGGAGTATAGTGATGCAATCTCGGCTCACTGCACCCTCTGCCTCCCAGGTTCAAGTGATCGTCCCACCTCAGCCTCCTGAGTAGCTGGGTCTACTGGCGTGCACCACCATGCCTGTCTAACTTTTGTATTTTTAGTAGAGATGTGGTTTCACTATGTTGGCCAGGCTGGTCTCAAACTCCTGACCTCAGGTGATCTGCCTGCCTTGACTTCCCAAATGCTGTGATCAATGAGTTGTTATTAGTACTGGGTTCATAGTAGGCCACTCAATACATGGATAGCTGTTAGTATTATTAATATATTTTCAACAAGCATAATTCTTGTTTCATCTCACTTTTTCTGAATTCCTTCTTTTCTCACCTCCTTGAGAAGCCTGGTAAAGCACTTCTGTAACCCAGTGGGCACAGGCCTCTATTAGCTGGTGTGATGGAGTGCTTGTGGATCTCCCCAGCTGACAATAAGCTTCATGAGAATGGGGAGGAACATACTGTTTTTATTTCCATAGTGCCTAATACCAAATAAATGAATGAATGAATTATATATCTGCTCCTGCTGTATTTGCACATAAGCTGTTATTGGCATTCAATGTCATTAAAATGGTTAACTTTTATCTCCAGCCAAAGAAGGTATGCATTGAAAAATAAAAATGCATTAGAGAATCTGTTGTTCATTTTGTTCTCTGTCTTTCCAGCCCAGAAAATCTATGATTTTACTGTCAATTTGTGTAGGCAGACAATAGTTCTCACGTCCATATTTTTTTTTACCATATAGGGCCCACTTTAGCATATAAGGGCCGTTTCAGGGAAAATGTTGCTGTGAGAACCTCTTCCCAATAGCTGGAATGTAAGTTGATTATTCAAGACCTTTTAATTTTAAGATTATAATAAACATTATTTATTGAACACAAATTCTCAGATGGAGGGTGTTAAACATTTTTCTCTAGTGTTGGAAGGCAGCATAGAACAGGCAAAGGGAATGGGGTTGTTTCTGACTTAAGACCAAATCCAGATCCCAGAATTTACAAGCTATATAGCTGCCTGACTGTGGCCCCAGCTGTTTCTTCCCTGAGCGTCCATTTGCTCTACTGCACATGGATGAATGAAGAACATCAGAGAATACTCCTCACATTGCCATCTCCCCACCCAGGCTTCCATGAATCTCTTCATCCTCTGTTCCCTCTCTTTGGTGTCTGTGTATTCACCAGATGTTTCATAGGTATTTACCATATGTCAAGCCATGCTGGGCACGGAACTGTACCAACACACAAGACCTGGTCCTATTCCCTGAGGGCTCCCTGAGGGCTGACAAGCTGGGATCTGCGCATGGAGTGAGTGGGTAGCAGGCCACTCTCTAGCATGGCATTATGGGGTTAAATTTCTCCTAGCACAAATTCTGGGTCAGATTCAGCCCCTGGCGATTGTCTCTTTCCAGTTGGTAGGCTCGGATGCTGTGGAGTAGTCCAGTGTAGGGTTTACTCTCAGTTTTGCTTTGCTAAGGGAAATCTGGGACTTGTTGTTCTGCAGTTACATCATTAATTAGTGATACTTGCAGCAGTAAACATCATGTCAGCTAAAATCAGTAATTCTGCTACCTCTTTTGCTGAAGCTAAATGGGAAGGAGAGCTGGATCTGGTGGGATGTGCACCCGCCATTCCCAAACCAAAGGCTAAAGGATGTTCAGCAGGGTTTAGCAGGGAAGAAAGACTGTGCTCAGGTGCACACGTAAACTGGGCAGGAGAGCTCTTGAAACAGGAAAAAGACCACTTGTTCATGTAGCTCAATGTTTTTCCTGGTAATCCTTGACAAAATTCATCCAGTTCATCTATCCATCCACAATGAGTGCCTGCTGTGTATCAGGAGTAATACCAAAGTAAAAGAAAGTGCTCGCAAGAAATCTGTGATCCAATTGAAAGATAGATCATAGAATTATAGATTTTTAAAAAATATTAGCATCCCTTGTTGGTAAAGGGAAAAGGAGATGAACATCTTTAAACATTGATGCTGGGAGTATTAATTGGTGCACTTGTTCTAGAGATCACTTTAGCAATCTTTACAAATGCTCTAATTTGTATTTCAATTTGTCAAGCAAGTCCACTTATGGGAATCTATCTGGAGAAACTAATAATGGAAATGTGCATAAACATGCAAGAATTTTTATTGCTATTTTTTATGGTAGCCAAGAAGCAAAGGAAACAAGTGAAATGTCCCGTAATGTGGTGTTATTGACAACTTTGTCTAGCTGTACAGTGGAATGCAATGCAGCCTTGAAACAATGCATTTTAGAAGACAGTTCAGTGGCCTATGAAATATTAATGCCACATTGTTAAATGAAAAGAATAGATCACAAATCAATAAGAATCACATGACTCCAATTTTGTATAATATATGCATAAAAACAGTATCAACAGTGGCTATTTCTAGGCTCTTTGAATCTTCAAATTTGCGTTTGTTGTGGATTCCCAAATTTTCTACAGTGAACACATATTGCCTTTGTAGTTATAAAAAACCATTGACAATAGAACGTGATAAAAGTGCAATTTGGCTAAAGGCCTCGGCCAAGTGCCTGAGAGCCCAAGAGTGGAGCTCAGCAGAAACGAGGCTGTTCTTTTTCTCATGTGTGCATGTGTGCATTATTTCATTCAACAAATACCTGTTGTGTTTGCAGGCATATGTGAATCCACACATCACACAGCCGTGGAGCACTTACCATTGCCAGAGTCTGTGCTGAGGGCTGTGGGTGCTGAAGCCTCAGCTCCACAGAGGAAGAGCTGATTGTCACGGAGCATCTATTCTGTTGGAAAGAAAGACAAGCAGATAAACAAACAAGAGAATTGAAGATAGTACCAAATGTTTTGAGGAACGTAGCCAGGGTATTTCAATAGAGAGTGACTGGACAGTCAGGGGTGATCTCTGAGGAGTTCACAGCTACAGAAAAACCAGGAAGAAAAAAAACGTATGAAAATGCCCTAAAGTAGGACAAGCTTGGCTTTTTAAGGAGAAAGAAAATAAGTCAGTGTGTCTAGAGTCTGGGGGAGTGAGGCTCCCGCCTGCTCTAAAAGTCCTTATCTTTTAGAGATACATGTTAAAGTACTCATGGATGAAGTATTATAATGTTCGGGATTGACTTCAAAATTACCCATGGGGAGGGAGGCAGTGGCTGCGGGGATGACCCTAAGTTAATGATTGATAAAGCTGAAGCTGCACTCTGGTTACATGGAATCCATTTTAATATTCTCTCTTTTGTATGTTTGAAATTTGTATGATAAGAAGTTTGAAGTTCGCACATCAATAAAAGTTTGGTGGAAGATGAGCCCACAGTAAATATCTCTTAAGTCTTCTCACTTCTGGAGACACAAACCCACGCGCAAACTCTCCCTTTTCTGTGACGTGCACTATTCCGCCTTTCTCGGATGTTAAGCTTCCTTGCAGAGGCTGTTTTGAGGTGTGTGTCAATGCACGGGGCCATCTGTCATCAAGGAGTGGCTGAGCGTTTTGCTGTCACAGCAGCAGAGGATGTTTTACTTAATGACTTTTAAATAATGCTTTGCATTTTCTAAGATAATGTCTTCTGTGGGGGATAAGCTCACTGGACAGCACAGTTTGCTTTCTAAATTGGTTCCAAGGCTTTTCAAAACATTAGCGTCTCACCTACACTGTCTTTCAGGAAGGCAAAGGGTATGTATAGGGGAAGAAAGGCAGAAGGCCAAGAAACATGAATGGCCTCAGTTTTCTTTCAGCCGCCTCGTTAACAAGCTGTGTGGTTCGGACATGTCATTTAGCTTCTCTGAGCTTCAGTTTCCACATGTAAGGAATAAGAGAATTGGACTAATTTCTCTGGTCCCTTCCAATTCTAAAAATCTCCTTTTTACTGATAACTTTCTCACTAAATATATTCATGTTCACTGGAGAAAATCAGGAACTTGTGGAAAAGGCAAAGACAGTACTGAAAATCACCTTGCCTCTTCCCTCTACCACCCAGAAGATAACTATTTTCAGTGCCTGTGTATGTTATTCTTAAGAATCAACTTCACGCAACATATTTTGTTGAACAACTAATCGGTAGGTTGCATCAACCACTGAAGGAATGTAAAGATGAGCAGATGTGGTCTCTTCCCTCAGGAGCTGGTAATGTTATGGCCAGCACCGTTTCCTGCTGCTTTACATAAGGGGCACTTCCCATGAGAGAGAAACCTGGCATCCGGCACTACACTCTGCTGAGTTTTAATGCTGTTTGCATTGTGGTTTCACACATATTTGAAAACTTTTTTGAATATTGTTTCTTCCGATTATGTGCAGAAGTAGAGCTCTTATGGGCAGGCTAATGAGTAAAGGATAGAATTTTCCAAGAAAAGCAACAGACACTCTTAAACCAGACTTTCTTTATTATATTCATTTTCTTTGGCTGCCTACCTCTAACATATCAGCACTGATGTGGAGAAGCAACTTGTCTGCTTTGAATTTCACCTGCTGCCCTTGGGCCACACACAGCCCCCTCTGATGAAGGCCTAATGGGCAATGCTGCAGTCACGGAGCTGGAAGGCCAGCAGAGGAGGAGAAGGCTTTAGGTGCAACAGGGAATCTGGAAGCTAGCCCTCCTTCCCTGGGACAATTCACTTTGCAACAGGAGGCAGTGAGAAAACCTAGAAATCTGGCGAATGTGGTGAAAGAGCACTGAAGGGAGGGAGGAAAGAAGGAAGGGTGAGGATGTGGAGAGACCAACTTATTTGGCTGAACTGTGCATATATTTGGCTGAAATGTGCATTCAGCATGTCAGGGCTGCTGTATTATTCATGAAGCTCTTATGTGTCTTTTTTCCATGCCAGTTTCAAAGAGGAGGTGTGTGATCCGAGCCTGGCAGAGTGCCCTGCTTAAACAGCACCACCCCAGTACCCAGCCCTCACTTCAAGGGAATCTGGGTCTGTAGCCACAGCAGTCAAGAGCGGGGATTTTGCATTATTCTCACCTTCCCTGCATGTAGCATTCCCGTACCTGCTTCAAGCAAATGGAAGATCAGTTCAAATAGTAAATATGGTATTTAATTTTTCTATCACAAACTTTGGGCGTGTCTTTGAGTTTAGCATAGATGAATGTTCGCCATCGGTCCATTATTTGAAAAAGTTCCGTAGCGCCCCCTCCCTCCCCTCTACGAATGGAATTTGCTTTCCAAGGTGCAGGAAAGAGACATGAAAGAAGAAATAAATATTTTTGATGGCATGCATTTGAGAATTTCCTAGTTCTCAAGGAATTCAGGCCCAACCATAATTTATTGGGTGTTTTCCAGAAAGGCAGTTAGAAGCAAAGAATATGTGGAGAAGGAAGTTCAAGTCCCATAACACAAATGGACAGTAGAAAATCTGCCTTCCTCTTTTTTTTTTTTTTTTTTTTTTGTTGTTGTTGTTGTTTGAGATGGAGTTTCGCTCTTGTGGCCCAGGCTGGAGTGCAATAGCGCAATCTCAGCTCGCTGCAACCTCAGTCTCCCGGGTTCAAGCAATTCTCCTGCCCTCCCAAGTGGCTGGGATTACAGGCGCCCACCACCACGCCCAGCTAATTTTATATTTTGAGTAGAGATGGGATTTCACCATGTTGACCAGGCTAGTCATGAACTCCTGATCTCAGGTGATCCACCCGCCTCGGCCTCCCAAAGTGCCAGAATTACAGGTGGGAGCCACTGTTCCCAGCCACCCTTCCTTGTAAGAGGGACACAGACAACAGGGAGCATGGGAACTTTGGTGGTGTTCATCCTGGAAGGGAAGGTTCTGGAATAACACTTGGCTATCTCCAGATACTTGGAGGCTATCACATGGAGAAGGAATTAAACTTTCTCTGCACATGATGCAAAAGTGTTGAACTGATTTATTAGTGTGTGAACACAACAGAGAGACAGATTTTTCTTTAGTGTAGGAAACATTTATAGGATGATATACAAAGATGGAAGATCTTTCCAGAGAGAACTAGAAAGTTTCTGGTCCCTTTAAGCAAAGGTTAGGAGACTGCTTCCCTCCCTGCCCCCATCCCACCCCCGCCCACTGATTCCACCCTCCTCTTGCTTGCTGCCCTGTCACCACATATCTTTCTTCCAGTTCCCCAAAGGAACCAAACCTTTTCTACATCATTACCTCTGTGTGGAGGTTACCCCCACCCACCCTTTCAACATGCCAAAGCTTGTTTTCCTTTAGGCTTCAGTTTAATTGTGACATCCTCGTATCTATATGTCTTTATTGGCCCCTTACCTAAAGACAGTCTTACTGTGAAACCATGCCATAACGTCTTGTATTTTTCCTTTACAACACTTACCAAATTGGGCCGGGCATGGTGGTTCACACCTATAATCCCAACATTTTGGGAGGCCGACACAGGCAGATTGCTTGAGGTCAGGTGTTTGAGACCAACCTGGCCAAGATGGTGAAACCCTGTCTCTACTAGAAATACAAAGAATTAGCTGGGCATGGTGGCACACGACCGTAGTACCAGCTACTCAGGAGGCTGAGGCAGGAGAATCGCTTGGACCCAGAAGCAGAGGTTGCAGTGAGCCAGGATTGCATCACTGCACTCCAGCCTGGGCAACAGAGCAAGACTCCATCTCAAAACAAACAACATCACTTACCAAATTGATGCATATACACACACACATATATATTTTATATATATATATATATCAGATATATGCACACAGTATGTTTACATATATGTAAAACAACACAAATATACCCAAATACAATTTGTGTAACCATTTGTTTAATGTATGTTTCACCAATGGAAGGTTTGCAAGAAATACCATGCCTGTTTTATTCATTCCTTCTTCTGTTGTGTACAGTGCTTGGAATGTAGTAGATGCTCAATAAATGTATCAAACGACTGGATGAATTAGCAATATTCATGCACCAAAGTATCATGATTCGTGTTACTCTAAGAGTGGGATGTAAACCACTAGAGATGACTTTAGATGTCACCTGAGTCTAGCACTAGATGATATTGTATCACCTTGAGTGAAAGTACTTTTATTTTCAATTTACTTTCAATCCCTCTGATGTTATTAAAGAGAAAAGCATTGTTTGATGACGGTCTTTAATCACTGCTGTTCACTTGCCAGCCTCCCTGGTCTACACAGAGAGATCAGGCCTCAGCCAGCAACACTATCTAACTGAACTTTAATAACATGTTTTGTTTCTGTTGCATTTATTCATAGGTTATGTTTTATTTGTGACACATGATATTGATTTTTCTTTTATGGAAGTGACACAAAGTCTCCTTTTAAAACAAAACTATAAAAGTAAAAATGTGAGTATATTTAAGAGAAATATTAAGGAAATAGTACAGTTATGACATATTGGTGGTTCTTGAATTACTGAAATTTTGGTTTTTGAAGTGTTTGAAGTTTTGGAACTAGCTAGAAGGTCGCTAGAGTCCAAGATGCCCTCCTGAGTCCACCCCCAAACTAGTGCAGGACCATGACAAAGTAAATGCAATGAAGTGGGTTTCTCCCAAAACTAAGTTCATTCATTGTTGTTCTGATAGCATGTTGTTTTTTGAGATTAAAGTATCTTTTCCCCAAATAGATGATGATTTTTAAAAATTGCCCCCAAATCTGGCCGGGCATGGTGGCTCACGCCTGTAATCCCAGCACTTTGGAAGGTTGAGGTGGGTGGATCACTTGAGGTCAGGAGTTCGAGACCAGCCTGGCCAACATGGTGAAACCCCATCTCTACTAAAAATACAAAAATTAGCCGGGCATGGTGGTCCGTGCCTGTCATCCCAGCTACTTGGGAGGTTGAGGCATGAGAATCTCTTGAACCTGGGAGGCAGAGGTTGCAGTGAGCCAAAATCACACCACTGCACTCCAGCCTGGGCGACAGAGCAAGACTCTGTCTTAAAAAAAAAAAAAAAAAAAAAAAGCCCCTAAATGTAGTGTTGGCAGCTCTGTGCTGTTCCCTCTCTTTTCGTTATTTAGTCATATAGTGTGGGAGAAGTTATTTTACCTGCCTTAGAATCCAAAAGTCTGGGGCCCACTGCTATTAGAGGACCTTTATGGTTCCTTCCAGCACAGATTAATAGTTGCCAGCAAACGTGGTAGTGTGTGCCTCCCAAGTAGTCGCAGCTACTCAGGAGGCTGAGGCAGGAGAATTGCTTGAACCCAGGAGGTGGAGGTTGCAGTGAGCCAAGACTGCGCCCCTGCACTGCAGCCTGGTGATAGGGCGAGACTGTCTCAAAAAAAAAAAAAAAAAAAAGTTGCCAGTAAAATCTTGTTTGCCTCCTGTGTGAATAACATGAGAGCGGTTGGTCCCACTCTTGCGTGTGTGTGTGTGTGTGTGTGTGTGTGTGATGGTCCCCAGTGCAAATGCTGATGTGTCATGCATACTACCCTAAAGTAAAAAGCATTTGTGTGTTTTTTTCCCTTTATTTCAAATAGGGATTACAAGTATATTTATAAAAAAAGAGATTGTGAAAATAATTTCTAGATATGGTGAGCACTGTATAAGGGATGTCATAGGAGAACAAGATGGTTGGGGGAGTAGAGGGTACTAGGGGGAGGGTGTTCTGTGGTAGCTTCTTCTATTGGAGACAGGACAGGGATGGACGGCGTCTGAGGGCAGCGGCTCCTAGATGGCAGGATGAGCATTTGGAGGGCAGCAGCCTCCCCATTTTCTGAGATAGGTGGTGTCAGAGGTTGGGCAAGAAGCAGAACAGGGGTTGGCAGAGGAGAGATAGGTGGGTCATCTGTGGAGGGATCCACACGTCAAGTGCTGCTGGACACAGGGAGGCTTCTGTGCCCCAGGCATCAGCCTGGAAAGAAGTTAGCCTGTTGCAACATTGTCGTAACTGCTGTCTTTCTCGTGGTTTGTGTCTGTGCCACGTTTGCTTTGCTTATAGAACCGAAACCTGTGGCTAGGGCTCTTAGATCCCCATTAGAAATTTAGCAGAAATCATAAGACCGGAGAGATTATGGCCTTACTGATTGTATCAGTTTTGGCAACTGCCTAATCAGAAACATCTAAAGAACCAGACCTTTAAAATGACTTCTACTTGTTATAACCCGTGATCAGCTTTTGGCTTCTCATTTGAAGCTGCTGCCTGTGGTGACATCATAGTTAGATACTTACTGTATCTAACTGATCCATAGCAGGGACTATGATTTTCTCTCAGACTTAAAACCGTGGTCAGCAGAACTCTATTTTGCTTTTGAAAATCGGAACTCTTTCAAGGTAACATGCTTCAAGAGGAGTAATCTCCCCTCCCTAAGATCCAGATGTTATACTTAGAAGTTAAAAACAACTGGAAACTGAAAGTCTAACTGCAAGCTGCCTTCTCCTGGTGTGAAGCAGTCAGCATTCACCTACGATGGTCTTTCTCTGTTTTTGCTATTAGTATCATTTATCACCATCCAAGCAAGCTGGTTGTCCATAGTGTACATGTGTGTTTATGCGTGTGTGTACGTGTGCTCATGCATATCTAAGTCAGTGGCCCTTGCTGATGTTTAAATCTGGGCCATAGAATCAAAGGTCAATATCTTTAACTCATCAAATACTCAGTGGATGTTTATGGAGCAACTGTCATTTGTCAGGCATCATGGGAGGTTGCCATATCTGCCATATGAATGGTTTGGCTCCATGTCTACTCATGCATACAGCTCACAATTATCACAGTATCTTGTAAGTTAAAGTGAAAGAAGTGCGGTAAGAAAGAGATCAATAGCCAGGCATGGTGGCACACACCTGTAATGCCAGCTAACGGGGAGGCTGAGGCAGGAGAGGAGCTTGAACCTGGGAGGTGGAGGTTGCAGTGAGCCGAGATTATGCCACTGCACTCCAGCCTGGGTGACAGGGTGAGGCTTCATCTCAAAAACAAACCAAAACAAAAACAGGACAAAGATCAAGAAAATACTTCAATAAAATACTTGAGGACCACAGAGGAAGAAACATTGAATTCTAGGTGGAGAAATCAAGGAAAGCCTTGTCAAAGAGGCCTTTGATTTGGGCTCCAAGAGATGGCATGCATCGTGAGGGAGAGGGTAAGGATGTATCAGCTTGAAGTAGCAAAAGGATGAGCAAAGAGATGGGAAAATATTTTGTCTGGGGCACGGTGCCCTATGAAGCAAATCCCTAGATGATCACACAGTACCTGGATAATAGCTTTGGTAAGGAATGCCTTTACACTTTCTGTGCAGGGAATGCTGCATGATAGTGGCAGAAGATGATACTGATGGACGTTTGTGAATGCCACAGGGCAGTGGGAAAAAATCAGGAGGCATTGCAGACGGACAGCTAAGAGAAGAGTTCAGACCTAATCTATGTGTATCACTTAGTAGATGTCTTTGTAAAAAAGATTACAGCAGATGCATACTTTTCTTTGTATCTTGATGTTTGGGAGAAATGTTTAAGAACATACGAACTATCTGACAGACCACCAAATGACTAGTATTACATGCAGCAGGGACTATGATTTTCTCTCAGACTTAAACCATGGTCAGCAGAACTCTATTTTGCTTTTGAAAATCGGAACTCTTTCAAGGTAACATGCTTCAAGAGGAGTAATCTCCCCTCCCTAAAATCCAGATGTTATACAGAAGTTAAAAACAACTGGAAACTGAGAAGTCTAACTGCAAGCTGCCTGCTCTGCTGTTGTCAGCGTTCACCTACAATGGTCTTTCTCTGTTTTTGCCAGCAGGTGGTGACAGTGCAGTCTGTGCAGTTTACTTAAGTCTCTTGTTATTTATTTATTATTTAAATAATACCTCTCTCTCTCTCTCTCTCTCTCTCTCTCTCTCTCTATCTATCTATCTCGACAGAGTCTTGCTCTGTTGCCCACGCTGGAGTGCAGTGGTGGGATCTCATCTCACTGCAACCTCCACCTCCTGGGTTCAAGCGATTCTCCTGCCTCAGCCTCCCAAGTAGCTGGGATTACAGGCACCTGCCACCATACGTAGAGACAGGGTTTCACCATGTTGGCCAGGCTGGTTTTGAACTCCTGACCTCAAGTCCCGCCCACCTCGTACATAATACATATATATTATAGGAAGAATTAGCAAACAGATAAGCACAAAGGGAGTTGGGGGGTGGGGGGTGGAATTGTGGAATTGTATAATCCCACCATCTGTAGATAATCACTACTGAAGTTCAGGCATACTACAGCCTTTGTGGTAAACTGACCTAAGCCAATTTAGTGGTTCACAGCTAATAGGTTATTTATGGTTGATACCAGGAGCCTCCAGTGATGACAGATCTCTAGCCCACATCCTCTCTGAGGGTGAAAGGAGAAAGCAAGAGCAGTTCGCAAACCAATCCTGCTACAGGGACAAACATGTCTGAACAAGCAGGCACACAGCCTGTGCTGTAAACTGTGCTGGAGAAGCCCAAGCTCCCAGCTTTCAGCCCCTTAGACAAACACCTCACATGAAAGGCTCTCCTGTGGCCTGTGCAGCAGCTGTGTTGTAGCCATAGCATTGAGCTAACTTCATAGAGTAGCTCAGGCCACGGAATCCTTCCTGACGTAAGACTAGAGGGGTGGAGGCTGCTAGAGTTGCTGAATTCTCACACCCTCGTCATAAGAAGGCAGAGTGGCCTGTACAGCATTTCCAGCTGATCCATATACAGCAAGTCCTTAAATTGATGTCATTGCACTTGGCATCATTTCATGATCAACTTGATGAGAAAGTCTGTTCCTGGCTGGGGCCCCTGTCTGTGTGGGGTTTGCCCATCTTCCCACATCTGCATGGGTTTTCTCCAGGTCCCCCAGGTTCCTCCCACATCGCAGAGATGTACATGTTTGGTTAACTGGCTTGTGGTCCCAGCCTGAGGGAAAGAGAGAGAGAGAGAGAGAGAGTGTGTGTGTGTGTGTGTGTGTGTGTGTGTAGGTGGGCGTGTGTGTGTGGTGGGGGTGTGGGTCTGAGTGCACCCTGCTAGGGGATGTGTCCTGTCCAGGATGGGTCCCAACATTGCAGCCTGAGCTGCTGGGACAGGCTTCAGCCACCCTTGACCCTGAAACAGAAATAACTGGGTAAATAATTATCTTCCTTGTGTTTATTAACCTTATTTAAGTGTATGTGTAACTCACATTTATTTCAGTGTTTAATATTATAAATGTTTTGGTTTTTATTTAGAAGTTTTGTGATTTTTTTGTGATCAGAAATATGCCATAAGAACTTAGCTCTTGTTGATATCAATTAGCCTGTGGTAAAATCAGTTTCACTATATGTTGTTTCACTGAAAGTTGCAGTTTCCAAGAACCTGTCGACAACATGAAGTGAGCCCTTACTGTACTGTTGTGCATTGCTTAACAACAGGGATATGGTTTGAGAAATGCATCATTAGTCAATTTTGTCATTGTGTAAACATTATAGTGTACTTGCTGTAGCCTGTTGCTCCTAGGCTAAAAACCAATACGAAGTGTTACCATACTGAATACTGTAGGCAGTTATAACACGGTGGTGTTTGTGTATGTACACATATCTAAACCGAAAAGGTACAGTAAAAACACGACGGGTTATAAAAGATTAAAAACGGCACACCTGTGTAGGGCATTTACCATGAAGGGAGTTTGTAGGACTGGAAGTTGCCCTGGGTGAGTCAGTGAGTGGGAAGTCAATGTGACCACTCACACAAGTGTAAACTTTAAACACTGTATACTAAGGCTACGCTGTATTCATTTAAAACTTTTTCTTTAGTAACAAACCTTAACTTACTGTAACTGTAAAAATAGATTTTAAGAAACTTTTGACACTTTCATAATAACACTTAGGACACAAATTTATTGGATAGCTATACAAAAAAATAGTTTCTTTATATCCTTATTCTATAAGCTTTTTTCTATTATTTATATTTTTACTTTTTCAGTTTTTTGTTATAAACTAAGACACGAACCCACACATTAAGCGTTGGCCTACACAGGGTCAGGATCATCAATTTCACTGTCTTCCACCTCCACGTCTTGTCCCACTGGGAGGTCTTCAGGGGCAATAACACATTTGAAGCTGTCATTTCCTATGATAACAATGCCTTCTTCTGCAATATCTCCTGAAGGACCTGCCTGAAGCTGTTTTACAGTTAACCTTTTTTTTTTTCATAAGTGGAGTACACTCTAAAATAACAATAAAAGGTATAGCATAGTAAATACATACACTGGTAACATAGTTGTTTTATTATCAGGTATTATGTACTGTACATAGCTGTATGTGCTACACGTTTATACAAATGGAATAGTAGGTTTGTTTCCACCAGCAACACCACAAACACATGAATAATGTATTACACTGCAACATTATGATGGCTGTGAAGTCACTAGGGGATGGGAATTTGTCAGATCCATTATAATCTTACAGCATCACCATTGTTTCTGTGCACTCCATTGACTGAAACATAGTTAAGCAGTGCATAACTGTATTTTGAATACCTATTTTCACCCAAAATCATTTCTAATATCCATTATACTTATTAACAAACCCTCTGATGTTTATTAAAGATAAAGGCAGCCAAAGCCTTATAATAGCCATTTTTTTTTGAAATACCATTTTTTTGTTAAAGTCTGTCAAATGCTAAGCAACTGCCCCTAGAGTATAAATTAAGACTCATACACCTGTATACCATACTGTTTCTGCTGGTGTATTTAAAGAGAATTAGAGACACTTTTTCAATGTATATGTGTGTGTAGGTATGTATAAATTGCTTAGCACATTTTAATTTATGTTCATTGTGTATGTATGTATTACTTAACGAAAGTGACATCACATGCTATATAGTATATAGTTTCATAACCTACCTTTTTCTTTAATAACAAATATATTTCCAAATCAAAATAACTGTATCAGTTTTAATGACTGTATACTATTCCATTTTATAACATAATTTACTCACAGCTCACTATGAATGGATATTTGTGGTTTTAGTAGCTTTTATTATTATAAGCATCACTAGAAAGATTATCTTGTACATGTTTCTTTGTGTCCATGTTCATTTTATTAGGGCGCATTCCTAGAAGCAGAATTGCTGAATCATAGGGTCTGCATATTAGACAAATGTTTTAAACAAGATTTCAAATTACTTTGAAAGAATGTTGCAATCTATACTCCTACCAGCATCTGCTTTCTTAGATACTCTCCCACACTGGAAAGAATTTCAAACTTTTTTGTCCATTTGATAGGTAAAAAAATGGTAACTCATGTTACTCTTACTAGTGAGGTTTGACTTTAAAAAAAAGTTTGCAGTCTATTTGCATTTATCTTTGTATTGTTATTTCAAATATTTGTAGTGTAGGAAAATAAACCCTCTACACATCTCTCTATCTGTTACCAGATGCCTTAAAATTATTTATGTTTTAGATTGGGAAATGTAAAGTCAACTTAAAGCAGTTTAAATCATAACATTTCCTAATTGAAGCTGCAGCTCAAAGTGGGGCAGTGTTTGAACTCACCATTTCTGGTCTCCCCCCTCAGCGATCAGAAGGGCATTGGCTTTGGACCCCTCCTTTCAGAAGGGATAAATGGTGAGGTGCTCAGGTCCTCTGCATTCAAAACTGCCAAAGTAATAGAAGCACAACGCGATATGAAATAGAGGTTACAGTTCTTGAGTTAATTTGGTGGATGCAGACAGCCGAAGAGATAATTTAACCACCAGAGGGATATTTTCTTCAGCAGAATTATCTAGTTTCTTGTCTAGAACAGATTAGATTAATGAGAAAATTGCCACATTTTCAGTTCATTTGCTGATGTGTTTTAAGGAAGTGGTGCAAGGGAATCATATTTTCTCCTCCTCCCACTCCTTCCACGTTTTAGAATTCATCCTATGGATCCTGGATCAAGACAGTTCTGAGAGGGGCTTTCCTACATTGTTTAGACCAGGGTCTCCAACCCCCAGGCTGTGAACCGGTACCGATCTGTGGCCTTTTAGGAACCAGGCCACACAGCAGGAGGTGAACGGTGAGTGAGCAAGTATTACCGCCTGAACCATGCCTCCTGTCACATCAGCGGCGGCATTAGAATCTCATAGGAGTGCGGACACTATTGTCAACTGCATACGAGGGATCGAAGTTACACACTCCTTATGAGAATCTAATTAATGCCTAATAATCTAATAATGATATGATATCTAATAATGATATGAAGTGGAACAGTTTCATTCTGAAACCATTCCCTTCCCCCCATCCATGTCCCTGGTGCCAAAAAGGTTGAGGACTGCTGGTTTAGTCATATAAAAAGAGGACCAGCTTCCAAATGTAGGTGAACTTCTGCTCTGTGACCTCCAAGAATCTTCTCTCTCCTTCTTTTTCCACCTGTTGCCTGATGCTCAACACTCCTTTTTAAAAGATGGGCTCTCTAAATGAAGGATTTTTTATTTAGAGCTACAGCCTAGAATTAAAATATATTGAAAGGGAAGGGGCTGGGCGCAGTGGCTCATGCCTGTAATGCCAACACTTTGGGAGGCCGAGGTGGGCGGATCATGAGGTCAGGAGATCAAGATCATCCTGGCCAACATGGTGAAACCCCGTCTCTACTAAAAATACAAAAGTTAGCTGGGCGTGGCAGCGTGCGCCTGTAGCCCCAGCTACTCGGGAGGCTGAGGCAGAAGAATTGCTTGAACCCGGGAGGTGGAGGCTGTAGTGAGCCAAAATCGTGCCAGTGCACCCCAGCCTGGGTGACAGAGCAAGACTCTGTCTCAAAACAAAACAAAACAAAACAAACAAACAAACAAAACAAAAAAAAAAAAAAAAGAGGGAAGGAGAGAGGGAGGGAAGAATGATTATAAACTCACATAGAAGTCCACATGTTTACATTGGATCTTTCTGAGAGGAGGGGCTCCAGAAAGGGCATGAAGTGAGATCCACCAAGAGGAAAGAAAACCCAGAAAGGAGGAACTGGGGTGTAGAGGACAACACAGTTTGGTCTAAAACTCACCTTGGATGAAAGGGACCTTTTCTGAAGTCATTATATGAAAAAGATACTTGCAAATGCATATTTGTAGCAACATAATTCGCAATTCCAAAAATGTGGAACCAACTCAAATGCCCACCAATCAATGAGTGGATAAAGGAACTGTAAAATATATATACACATATATATGGAATACTACTACTTATCCGTAAAAGGGATGAATTAATGGCATTCACAGCAACCTGGATGGGACTGGAGACCATTATTCTAAGTGATGTAACTCAGGAACGGAAAACCAAACAGCTTGTGTTCTCACTCATAAGTGGAAGCTAAGCTATGAAGATACAAAGGCATGAGAATGACACGGTGGACTTTAGGGACTCTGGCGAAAGGGTAGGAAGGGGGTGAGTGATAAAAGACTGCAAATTGGGTTCGGTGTATACTGCTCGGGTGATGGGTGCACCAAAATCTCACAAATCGCCACTAAAGAACTTACTCATGTCACCAAACACCACCTGTTCCCCCCAAAACCCATGGAAATTAAAAATTAAAAAAGAAAGGGCCCCTTTCCATTGTGCCAGTGGTATTTGTAATGGAACAATTTCTGAGTTAATGGATACTTAATAATTTCATCTAGCTTGTTTTTCAATAAAATATTCATTGTGTTCCTGGTGTTCTGCTCAGGGGGGGGAAAAAAAAGGAGTTCTCTCTTGCTCTGACTTTCTCTCTGGCCAAACTAAGAAAGTTAGAGCAGATACTTAGTGAAAACTTGGTTTTTCACAGATGCTGTCCTTTAAAAGAATGCACTTCTTTTCAGATGAGTCCTGCCGGATGAGAGAGCTGCTTCCCACTCTTGAGAATTCCTGGAACCCCTTTCTCTGCAGTGTCCCATATCTTTGAACACCATCCTTCAGTTCTCGTACTTTTACTGTTTGCTCACTGCCCCACAGCTTAGTCCCTTCACTCCTAGTTGAAACACCCCAAATTTGTTTCTTCTTCAAAGTCTTCCTTCAATCCTGTGTCCTGGACTCATATGGCTCCTGTATTCCAGCAATGCTAAGCTGTTTTGAACAGATACCTTCTCTAAAACCTGTGTCATTTTGTACCCATAACTTTCCAATTAGTAAACTTTTTTTTTTTTTTTAAAAAAGGTTGTTATTATTATTATTTGAGATGGAGTCTTGCCCTGTCGCCCAGGCTGGAGTGCAATGGTGTGATCTCAGCTCACCGCAACCTCTGCCTCCCATGTTCAAATGATTCTCCTGCCTCAACCTCCCAAGTAGCTGGGATTACAGGTGCTCGCCACCACGCCCAGCTAATTGTATTTTTAGTAGAGAAGGGGTTTTACCATGTTGGCCAGGCTGGTCTCAAACTCCTGACCCGTGATCTACCCACCTCAGTCTCCCAAAGTGCTGGGATTACAGGCGTGAGCCACCAAGCCTGGCCAAAAAAAAATTATTTTTAAAATATAAAAGGAATATATTCTCATTGTAAAAAATGTGAATATAGAGTAAATAAGAAAATGAAATTGCTTCTCCCCACCCCTACCTCAGGGTGGAAGGTCTAATATGCCTTAAGTGTTAATGGTTTGTTCTTTATCTTCTCAGGCTTTTTCTATTTATATGCAAACATTTTTATGTGTAAAAAACATGTAAAATTATTTCTGCAAAACAAGGATACACTATTCTATAACTTACCTTTTGAAACTTAACATGCTATATATAAATTTTTATTTTTTTCATGACTTTATTCTAGCGTATGGCTACATCACAGCTTATTTAAACAATGTCCTATGGATGCACATTTAAGTTATTTCCAGTGTTTTATTATTACATTGATGTGATAAACATCTTTTTACAGAGATCTTTTGGTGTGTTTTCTGGCATTCTTGTCAGCTGAAATACTGCAAGAGGAACATCTGGTTCAAGGAGTATGCACATTTTCAATACTGATAAATATTGCTGGATTGCCCCCTAGAGAAACTGTACTTACACTCCTGCTGGCAAATCATTCAGCCTCAAGGTCTCAGCTTGAGTGTCACCTTCTCAGGGAAACCTGCCTTGTCACCTTTACCCCCAGGCAGTATGGAATGCCCTTCCTTTCTTTTTTTTTTTTTTTTTTTTTTTTTGAGACGGAGTCTGGCTCTGTCGCCCAGGCTGGAGTGCAGTGGCCGGATCTCAGCTCACTGCAAGCTCCGCCTCCCGGGTTTACGCCATTCTCCTGCCTCAGCCTCCCGAGTAGCTGGGACTACAGGCGCCCGCCACCTCGCCCGGCTAGTTTTTTGTATTTTTAGTAGAGACGGGGTTTCACCGTGTTCGCCAGGATGGTCTCGATCTCCTGACCTCGTGATCCGCACGTCTCGGCCTCCCAAAGTGCTGGGATTACAGGCTTGAGCCACCGCGCCCGGCCTGCCCTTCCTTTCTTCTAAAGGAAGAATACTCCCCCCGAAACACTCTGATGTCCTTGAATTTTGGTACTCATCCCACTATTTGAGTATTTGTTATATAATCTGTTTCCACCACTGGACTTTGAGTTCTTTGTTTCTCCTTTTATATTTTTTTGTTCCTGGTTTTAAAAGTAATACATGTTCACTGTATATAATTCCAGCATCGTGAACTACCTTACGTTAGGGAAGTGTCTATTTTGGACAGTCACCCTGTGTCACCCTGTGCACCCCTCTCTCATGACTACTTCCAGCATGGACCATAAAAAACATATCCATACATCTCTCTCACCCACAGACCTGCGTTCCTGGAGAGAAGGGCTCATGTCTTTTTGTTTTTCTATTTCTATTTCATTTTTTAAGAGATAGGGTCTCACTGTAACCCAGGCTGGAGTGCGGTGGTGCAGTCACGGTTCACTGCAGCCTCCAACTTTGGGGCTCCAGTGATCCTCCCATCTCAGCCTCCTGTGCAGCCAGGACTACAGGTATGCACCACTATGCCCAGCTAAATTTAAAAAAAATTGTTTTTAGAGATGGGGTCTTGCTCTGTTGCCCAGGTTGGTCTTGAATTCCTGGGCTCAAGCCATCCTTCCACCTTGGCCTCCCAAAATGGGATTACAGGTGTGAGCCACTGTGCCCAGCCTATGTCTTTTTCTTTTTGTGCCCTAGCACTTAATATGGTAGCTGGTACATTGGACATGCTCAGTAAATGTCACCTCAATGAATGGGGAATAAGCCTCTCCTTAGAAAACGTGGTAAGCTACATAAGCACCTGTAATAGATACTCACATGACTTATGGATTATTTTTGCTTAGCTTTCTTTAAAAAGAGGTGGCTTTGCACAGCCTCCCACACTGCCCTCAACAGAAACTCTAAAACTGATGAAATTTGCCCTCTTCGAAATGATTTGGCTCCATAGCCATTAGGAACTATTTAGTTCCTCTAACAAAGCAAATGCAGAAGCCTGGAAAGCAGTTATTAGCTGAGGTAGATTGGTTTACCAATGTGATTTGTTGCTATGCGTGTTTATTATCCACTGGTTCTGTGCTCATGAAGTCAATATCCCCTGCATTTGCTGAGCCAGGCAATCTGGTGAAATAAGTGAAGCCAGGCACCGTTCAACTCCCAAATCTAGCAACAGCCGTAATAATAGCTACCATATATTGAGTGCCTACCATGTATTAGATGCTTTACATGTCATTTAATCCTCATAAAAACCCTGTGAAGAAAATATTGTTTTTCTCTAGGTTGCAGATGATATTCAGCCAAGTTACAGTGAAGTAGACTTTCCAAGGTTACACAGCTATTAAGTGGTAGTGTCTGGCTTTGAATCCACGTCTTTTTGGCTAAAAACCATCTTTTTAATTTTATCGTATTTACTCCCTTTTATTGTATTTTTAAAATTTTGTATTTCCATAGGTTATGGGGGAATAGGTGGTTTTTGGTGACATGAGTAAGTTCTTTAGTGGTGATTAATGAGATGTTGGTGCACCCATCACCCAAGCAGTATATACTGCACCCAATTTGTAGTCTTTTATCCCTCACCCCCTTCCCTCCCTTTCCTCCTGGGTCTACAAAGTGCATTTTATCTTTATTATGCCTTTGCATCCTCATAGCTTAGCTCCCAGTTACGAGTGAGAGCATCTGATATTCGATTTTCCATTCCTTAGTTATTTCACTTAGAATCATAGTCTCCAATCCCATCCAGGTTGCTGGAAATGGCATTCATTCCTTCCTTTTTATGGCTGAGTAGTAGTCCATTGTGTACTCCCTTTTTTTTTTTTTTTTTTTTTTGAGACGGAGTCTTGCTCTGTCGCCCGGGCTGGAGTGCAGTGACCGGATCTCGGCTCACTGCAAGCTCCACCTCCTGGGTTCACGCCATTCTCCTGCCTCAGCCTCCTGAGTAGCTGGGACTACAGGCGCCCGCCACCTCGCCCGGCTAGTTTTTTGTATTTTTTAGTAGAGACGGGGTTTCACCGTGTTAGCCAGGATGGTCTCGATCTCCTGACCTCGTGATCCACCCATCTCGGCCTCCCAAAGTGCTGGGATTACAGGCTTGAGCCACCGCGCCCGGCCGTGTACTCCCTTTTAAATCTTCCTTTCTTATCCTTTAACCTGCCGAATGGGCCTTCTATTATGGAACAGGAAAAGTGGATCATTTGATGGGAAGTCTAGAGTCCTTCCTCTTGTTCATCAAGAAAACACTATTCAAATCTCCAAGAAAACATCTCATCTTCATTTAACTTTGTTTTATTCTCCTTCTAAAATCATAGATCTCTAGAGATACAGAGATCAAATTTTACCAGTTCACGTTCTCCTGGAGGGGAAGCAGGAGAACCAATGACAGTATTACCTATTAAATATTTTCATTATCATCACAGTAGAAAGGCTTCCAGATTTCACTGCACGAATGAAAAATCTGGAGTTGCTTTGGATTTATAAGGGTGCAGAGCTAGAGTCTAATAGAACTAAACGTAATAGGCAAATTATAATTTAGAATTAGAAACAGAAGGGTAGTCTGGTTCATGGACCACATGAGGACACCTATATCATAGATTGTCCTAAAGTCATCCTGTGACCTGGAGGCTAAAGAGATCTGGTAGTTTCCTTTTTTTATTATATTCATTCTGTTCCAGGTGGTCAAACATTTCTTTTGTTTTTACTGACCTATAGAAAAGGAAATGTGTGTCCACAATTTTGCCTACCCCAAGTTTTGGAGGACATTCTTTGCTGATTACACCTTATATTATATAATGCCTCCAGTGCGACTCGGGGTTAGCACTTTGCAATGAGACATGTTAATGTGTCTTCAGTAAGACATATTCATATTAGATGGGGATAAGTAAAGATTATAATAACTTCATGTCATTTCAGGTGAAATTTTCGCTTCCAAATGATTTGCACACACTTAGGAAAAAAATTTCTGTTTTCAGAACATTTTGGATTTCAGAATTGCAGATAAAGGATTGTGGAGCCATAATTTTCTCCTGTTTTGCACTGGCAGTAGTTTAACTTGTGGATCATCAAAAAAAATATGTTTGACAGAGGACCCTTATCACCTCTTTTGTTTAAAAAACAAACTTTGTTTCCACCAAAATGCCTGCCTCCCCGACATTTCAGGGCTGCTGTGGCACCATTCCTATGTGTGTCCCCTTGGTAGCTTAGTTCGAAGCTTGGCAGTTCTCAGGGTGGGGAGTTCTCTTTGCTCTCCCTTACCCGCATCCCAACCAGTCCCTTCAGCTGCATCCCGTTTCTCCTCTTCTAAGGGATCTGAAGGGTTGCTGGCTTCCATCATCATCTGTGTGGGGACCGTCACAGCTGACACTGCTCAGCAGGCAGCTTTTCTGGACACCACACACTCCCCAAACCTTTGTTTCTTGATTTTGGGAGTGTTCGCCATGGAAACCATTTTGGCTCATCTTATCCCATCCCCAGGTGGTCTCCGAGGCTTTGCCCACACAGTGCCACAATGAAAAATGCAGCCTGGCTCGCCGGTTTGCTTTTCACGTTTTCGTCGCTTATTTGACTTGTGGCACAATCCCACGGAATCTTCTGCAGAGGGTGGCGTTGTGCCATTCCCTCTGACCCGAGTGTTGGCTCTCACTCTGCTCAGTGTGAGACACACCTTTCACACCCACAGTGATGCCTCACTGCATCCAAAGCCATTCTGAGATTAGGACAGTCTCAGGCCAGATGGTTTGACCAACTCCAATTCCTGCTCCCACTGTGGCTCCTTTAGGCTTCTTATGTTCCATTTAGCTGTTGTTTCTCCAGTATATGAAGTACATCAAGCAGTGAGTATCTTCAGCAACTGTCTATACCAGTAAGTGTCTGGCTGGTGGTGGTGGTGGCTGTAGTTTGGCAGTACTACCAGCTTCTCCCAGCACCTGGCTTACCAGAGTGCAGGATTCATGCTATGTGGCTCTTACTTGGGCCAAGAGTCTTCAGTCAGCCCAGTGCCTTAAGTTGCCAAGGAAACTGTCTAGTGAGACCTCCAGATTTACAACTCTTTCCTAGGCTACAAGGTTTTCTCCAGAATTTTTGCTGACACAGTTTACTCGCATAACCTCCCAGCCCTGTAGGGTGTATAAATCTTTGAGCTTCTCTGCAGAATTCACTGCAAGGCCTAGAAGAGGGGTCAAAAGAAGTTTGGCTTCAGGGGCTTCATGAACTTGGAAATGGTATGCACTATGTTGTGTGGATTATGTATGGGCATTTTTTTAGGGGAAGAGGCTTGTACTGGGTGCTCAGCGGCATATTCTAAAACAGCGTAGCCTTGGGAAATCTGTTTAGTCTTCTGAGCCTCTGGAAAGCGAGGATAATACTAGATTCTATCCTATTCATTTGTAATGAGGATAAAGTGAGAAGTGCATATAAACTGTCTAGTACAGTGTCCATAAGTATTCATAAATGTTAGCTATAATTTGTTTGACTCTGTGAGCCTCAAAGGGTTAAGATGATGTGACTGCCTTTCGTTCCTTAGGATTAGGTGGCAGATATATAATTTGTAGTAATTATCTGTATGCCATACAGAAAATCTTCACCGTACTGTGTGATCTCCTTAGCATCCTTGTTGGTGGGTGGGAAAGAGTGCATGACTATCCTCTTTTACAGGTGAGGAAACTGAGGCTCACCATGATTACCTACCTAATAAGTCTCCAAAAAAATAGGTCCTGCTCACAATCTGGTGGAACAAACAGATCCTAAGACACGTAATTGTTTACTGTGATAAGCACCTTCATCCTTGAAGTACAGGATGTTAAAGCATCTACAAGGGTCGGGGCAGGCTTCCTGGGGTGACCCTTAATCTGATTCCTGAAATGTAGGTAGGAATAAGTCAGGCAAACGGGTGGACTTTGAGAGAGTGTTGCATGTAGAAGGAACGGCATGTGCTGATGCCTTGAGGGAGGGAGCGCTCAGGGCTCAGGTATCTCGCAGCAAGATGGAGTGGGAGATGAGGCCAAGGGGAATTTTCTTTTAACCACTGAAAAAGGGAGATGAATGTGCAAAGAAAAAGGAAAGGAAGGCCGGGCGTGGTGGCTCATGCCTGTAATCCCAGCACTTTGGGAGGCCGACACAGGTGGATCACCTGAGCTCAGGAGTTCAAGAGCAGCCTGGTCAACATGGTAAAACTCCATCTCTACTAAAAATACAAAAATTAGGCAGGTGTGGTGGTGGGCACCTGTAATCCCAGCTACTCGGGAGGCTGAGGCAGGAGAATCACTTGAACCTGGGAGGCGGAGGTTATGGTGAGCCGAGATCGTGCCATTGCACTCCAGCCTGGGTGGCAGAGCAAGACTCCGTCTCAAAAAAGGAAGAAAAAGGAAAGGAATAGAACAGACAAGTAACTTAGGCTGTGTTGGCACACCTGCAAACAGGCAGCCATTTAAAATAATTCTGAGGAAGACTAACAACACGGCCTGTGTTTGCTGTATTAAGTGAGGAAGAGTGTTTATAAAACTGCCCGTGTATCAAGATTGCAGCTGTGTAAAAACTAATCCTCAAATGACAGAGACTTACACGGAAGAAGGAAAGTAACTGTTGTGTTAAGGTGATAGATTTTAAAATGTATTTTAATGTCTTATTTTGTAAGTTTCATTTTAGTTGCTTGTGGTTTACAGTGTGTTACCTGGGAGATCAGGATCCAGTGTTCAGCTGAGCCCCCAGCCCCTTCAGTTCTGATTCACACATTTGATTCATTAATTCCTTAGTTCATTTCAGGCTTGCCCTGTTCCAGGCACCGTGCTTGAGCCAGCAAGGATCAGGAAAGGAAAAAGTTCCTTTCCTTTTTCTTTGCACATTGCTGGCTGGGTCATCTTTCAGAGAGACCAGCTGCTCTGACTCTCCTGAGACCCATCCCTCCATGGCTACATAAAAACATTTGCTCCCTCACTTGTTGTCAGAGACACCTCTAATTAATACTTTCCTTTTGTTCATGTGAGGAGAAGGAACAGGCAGTACCAGTTGGTGAACATGGCAGCTTCCAGGATCTAGAAGGAGTAAGCAAGGAAATTAAGTAACGGGAGGAGTGACAACCAAAACAACTGGGTGTCCGGCAGACATGTCCGTTTGACCTGGCTTATTACTGTTTAGCGTCTAGTGCTTTTGCAGAATTGCCTGGTGTCTTCTAAGCTTTCCACAGGGATCAAAGGCTTTGTTTGCTCCGAATGTTTTCTTAAGCAGTTCGTTAGAAATCCTCCTTTTTGTGCAGGTCAATGAGAAGAAAGCGGCAAGCCGCCATTAGATTGGGCATCAACAAGGAACCTTGACCCGTTGGTGCTCTTAGCATGTGTACTGTGCGATTCCAGGGCTCCGAAGGCAGTCTCAGCACACAGGAACAGTTAAACATTTTGTCAACGTATCTGATGTTTGCTTTAAAATGCTCCAATACGCATACACAGTGTAAGAGAAGAGATGAAATAAGAAGGGTGATGGATACATTAGTTCATTGTACCATTCCCTTTACCTTGTTTGTTTGAAAATCTTTATAAGGAAAAAATTAAAATATTTAAAAGACTGATAAGAACAAATACCAGAAATACGTGTGAAGAGCCCCACATGACAGTAACCCCTCTCATCCCTTTGGAGACAGCCAGCCCCAGATGCTGGGCCCTCCCTCCCCTGGACCCTGCACTTCAGTGGAGTGGGAGTTGATGAGCCAGGAAAGGAGAGGTGGCAGCTGCCCAGAGACACTGGACTCTCTGCTGCTCTCTGAAGTGTGATTTTAGGAGCTACAGACTTCCCAAACCTCCAGAGCAGTTAGTTCATCCTTTGCTTTCCATGATCATCTCTGAGTGTGTGTTTGGTGAGAGGTTAGCAAGTTGTCAGTCTGTGCATTCAGTACGGACCGAGCACTGTTCTAGATGCTGAGGAGACAGCAGTGAGGATTCTGCTTAGGCTGAGGGTACATTCTGCTGGGGGAGCCTGACAATCAGCATGGACCCTTGTCAGTGAGCAAGACCATTTCAGTGCCGTGAAGAAAATCACATAGGATGATACGAAGGTCAGGGAAGATGTGAGAGCCACTGTAGGTCGAGTGATTGGAGGAAACCCCTCTGAAGATGCACTATTTGGGGTGATTCACAAAGGATGAGAAAGGCGTAGCTGCTGTGCCTGAGGGGACAACTTTCCAAACAGAACCGCAGAGCCAGGAAGCAACCTTGGCAAGGCGGAAAATCAGAATGCGAGTGCCTGAAAGGTGAGTGTGTGGACCCTGATTCTGGTGGCTTTCTTCCTTTTCTTTACTCCCTTCTTTCCTTATTCATTTTAAAATTTGTTTCTTCCCAGAAATCTCCCATCTCGCTGGGTTCCATTTTCCAGTCATTTGTAGCTCCCCTCCCAGCACTCACAGATGTTCTATGTTGACTTTTGGTTGAGGAGCCCTATATGGCTAAAATGAGACCAGGCTCACAATAATGGGAAGATCCGTACAAATTAGAGTTGTAACACTGCCAAACAGTGCTTTCTGTGCTTTGGAAATGAGTCTGAAGTCAGCCGAAAGCCTATTAAAACCCACATCCAAATCTTCTACTATGTTTCACAAGTTGGATCAGAGATGTTTAGTTATAAAAGGAAACTTAGAAATTATGTAGTAGTGAGGTATTGGTTTTGGCTCATCTGATTGTTAGTTTTTTTTTTAATGGCATCCCTTGTATGAGGGAGAGAACGAGAAGAGTACAAGTTGGTATTGGCCTTAAAAAATACACGTGCCCCTTGATCAAGAAATTCCATCTCTAGGAGTTTATTCTAAGAAAACAATCATGGAAATTGCAAAGATTTATCTACAAAAATCTTCGACCAGTGTATATTATAGTTAAATGGAAAGTGATCTAAAAGTTGAACAATAGAAAACTGGTTAAATGAATTGTGGTACATCACTTTGATAGAGTACTCTGTATCCATTTAAATTGATATTGTAAATGTAATGGCCTGGAAAGCTGTTTATGTTACATTTTATGTCAGGAATACATTTGGCTACAGCTAGTGAAAAAAAAATTATTTCCATTGGGCTGATATAAATAGGGATTTATTTTTCTCACATAACAGGAAGACCAACGTAGGCAGCTTCTGGGGTTGGCTCAGTTGGTTCAGCAACATCAGCACCAACATCTCTGCTATTCCCATGAACTTTCTAATGCTTGACACCCCGTGGTCAAGAGAGGCCTGCTACAGCTACAGGTGTCCAGTTCACTACCAAAGTAGAGAGGGAGTAGGGGGTGGCAACTACGGCTTCTCTACCTTTACTCAGGAAAGCAAAACTGTTTTGAGAGTTCCCTAGCTGACACGTCTTTGTATCTTATCAGCTAAAACTATGTCACATGGTCACAGCTGGTTGCAAAGGATGTTAATAAAGTGAGTATATAGCTTTTCACATCTGTAGAGTATAGGCAGGCAAGGGAGATGAGGGTTGGAAATGAGCATTAGGTCAGCTGACCCACAGGGTCTGCTCTCCAATGTTAAGTGAAGAATGTAGTTTGTGATCCCATTGAAGTACATAAAGTAAAATGAGTAATCACATGAACTTTTAAAAACTAAAAGGAAATGGCCAAGCGCGGTGGCTCACGCCTGTAATCCTAGCACTTTGGGAGGCTGAAGCAGGCGGATCATGAGGTCAGGAGATCAAGACCATGCTGCCTAACACAGTGAAACCCTGTCTCTACTAAAAATACAAAAAAAATTAGCCAGGCGTGGTGGCAGGTGCCTGTAGTCTCAGCTACTCAGGAGGCTGAGGCAGGAGAATGGCATGAACTTGCAGTGAGCCGAGATGGTGCCACTGCACTCCAGCCTAGGTGACAGAGCGAGACTCCATCTCAAAAAAAAATTAAATAAATAAAAGTAATAAATAAATAAATAAAACTAGAAGGAAATACTCCAAAATTTTATTCCTGGTTATTCATTTTCTTGTTTCATATTTTCAATGTTTTATATAATGCAGAGTTAAAATGACTCTCTAACTCCCTATCAACCACTTTAAAAGCCCTGAAGCTCTGGGTGATGGGATCATGAGTGAGATTATAGGATTATCTCTCCTTTATTTAAAAAAAAATTCTATAGAGTGAGCTATCTTTGTTTTTTGTTGCTATAACAGAATACCACAGACTGGGTAATTTATAAAGAAATAATGAAGTATATTTAGCACACTGTTTTGCAGTCTGGGAAGTCCAAGAGCATGGCACTGGCATCTGGTAAGGGCCTTCCTGCTGTGTCATAACATGACAGAGGGCAAGAGCAAGGGAGCCAGAGAGAGCCCACATTGATAACACATTCACTCACAGTAACCCACTCTCTCAATAGCAACATTAATTCATTCTTGAAGTCAGAGCTGCCGTTAATCCATTCACCAGGGCAGGGGGATTAAGTGGCCAATACATGGCAAAAGGAACTTTTGAGGGACACATTCAAACCATAGCACGAGCACATGTCACTTTGATTTTAAGAAACAATGAAAGATGGTTTTATTAAATGTTACCTCAAGACTTACAAAACGACATTTAAAATTTTTATTTTGCTTACCTCTATATTTCACACATAATTGAGAATCAAGTGACAAGGAACTTGTCCCAAGTCCCATATCCAGTGAGAGGCAGAGCTTGGCCAGGCCCCAGGTGTCCCAGTTCCCAGTAAAGGGATTCCTGCTATACTTTTTCTTTTTTCTTTCTTTTTTTTTTTTTAAATACCATTTCTTTACTTTGGGACCTATTCCAAATTGAGTATGGCCGTTTAAATCCTCCTAACCAACCATGTCCTAACTTCCTCCTCTTCCTTCTGTGTTGTGCTTGGCGTTCCCTGACAGATGATAAATGTCTTCTCCCATTCAAACTGTTGACCTCTAAGGTATGTTGGCTGTGAAAGCTGTCAGAATCAAAATGGAGTCATTTATGTCAAAACTCTGAAAAATGGAGCCAGGGAAGGCCATGAATGAAGGGTTCTCATGCATGAGAACTGTCACAAAAGACTGCAAAAACACAACCTTGCACAAAGGCCCTTGCAGCTTGACACATACAAAAAATACTTCTGTGAGGACATCTGCCCAGCAACCCCCCATCTAACCTTGGACTGATGTCACTTTTGTTAATGATCCTTGTCGCCAAGGATAATTGTCTCAAAAAAATTATGGAATCTTCCTATTTTTCCTTTAAAAACCCTTGTCTTCCTTTGACCTCCCTGAATGTATCCATGCATATTCCCATTGCAATGCAACTCCCAAATAAGTATTGTTTTCTTTGAGTCTCCCTCTTTGTCTGTTATTTAGGTTGACACTTCATTGGATGCTCAGTCAGTCAGTCACTTGTCAATTGGTTATTGAACATTTATTGTCAGACACTGTTTTAGGTACTAGGAATATAATGGTGGACAAGACATCGTCCTTCACTTGAAAAAATTCACATAGGCTCAGGAGGCTGAGGAGTAAACAAGCAGTTGTAACACAGAGGGGTTCCTGCTGTGATGAGCAGGCTTGGGAACATAGAAGGGGTATGAATCTGGCCTTTGGGGGTGGGGTCTTGGAATGGGTATGTTTCTAGGAAGGTCTCCATAAAGAAGTAATTCCAAGCAGAGACAGGAAAAAGAAAAAGGTGCTAACTAGGAAGAGGGTGCAAAAAGACAAGCCAGGGAAGCTTTCCAGGCACAAGAAAACAATTGTGATCTTTCCCAAAGCATATCTGAAGGTGTATGGTGCTAATATTTTTCCTGGAAAATAGGTATTATGGTTAAATATGGTTAAGAAAGCTTAACAGGGTTTTTGCATGTCCTAGACTTTCTTCAGCTCTTTTTTCTGCATATTACCAGACTGCCTTTCTCTTGAGCTCTTGGGCCTCATGATGTTCTGTTCATCTCCAGAATGTCACTGAATCGTGTGACATAGACAAATTCAGTTGTTTTTCAAGTTTTTAATTGAAACATATTATTAGCCCTCCTTTTCCTCACTATTGCTTTTTATCACATTTTGGAGCAGATTTTAAGTTTACAGTAAGAGAAGGTGTAATTCTGAAGATGTTTTCTAGAAACTGACTCAGTGTTACCTTTGTTTGGTTAATTGTAGCAGGAATGCTGTGAAGAAATGCAGTGGGAAGGATAAAAAGGTAAATCGGTTTAAAAATCTTCAGTAAATATGAATTTGATATAGTTTTTAGTAATCCTGGAGATTCTTTTTAACCCATCTGCAAGGTTGTAGAGTATAGTTGGTGAGTGGAGAGTTTGCTTAATGCAATATAAGGGCGGCATACAAACAGGTTTGAAGTTGCTTGCTAAGAGAATCCGGGAAAATAAGAGAGGGCTGCATCTCTTTAAGTTTGTTCCACCTGAGCGAGCCAGCCCTGTCATGCACATGTTCAGTGGAGTCATTAGCAGTGCCTGAAAGAAAAGAAGCAGGAGTGCCAGGAACTGCCTGGCTCCTGCTCACCCTGGATTTGCCAGGATTCCTGCCTTCTGCCTTCCCTGCGGGTCAGCCCGTTCAGTTCCATTGCCATATGCACTGAGTAACTTTTCATTTTCTGCAGCCTCCTCATTGCCTTTCTCAGGGAGCTCTTCATACCTTATGCTGGCTTTTCTCTCCTTATTTTTAAAGCTTTCTCTGGGTAGAAAAAGCAGGATATTTGGAGTCAGTCTGGGTTTGAATCCCGACTTACCAGCTAGAAAATTTTACTTGAAAATGGGGATCATTAACAAGTCTATAAATTATTGTGTGATGAAGTCTTGTTTCCTGTGAAGCTGTTTATTTTCTACTATTAACAAAGGATGTTGTTTAGTCTTGGTGCATCTAGGAGGACAAAATTGGGAGTCTTGGGGATAAAGTTCAAAGAATTTAAATCTAAAGTTCAATTGGGGCTGTGGTTTTTTTTTGAAATTATGGCTGGAAATTAGCCTCTTTGAGGTTTTTTTCCAGATTTATTTTCATGAATAAATTAAATTTCAAATTGTCAGTATTCAAGAAAACATGACAATGTTGTTGTTTAATAATAATAACAATAAAATGACTCCAAAAAATGGGGATCAGTAATAACCTTGTCCTAAGACTATTGAGTTTGAGATATTATAAGTGCAAAATGGTGTATCTGTAGCTGCTTTAAGCCTTCATTAGCTCCCCTTTGCCCATGGAATAAAATCAAAGCCCTCTTAGATGAAAACTCAGGGTCCTCAGTCCTTGTCTTCCTTCCCGCCCCATTACCTCCTGCCCAATGCCCTGGCTCCAGGCCGCCTCTCACCTCCTGCATCTGCTTTACACTGGCCCTTTGCTCAGCTAAAGGGTTGTTCATTGTTTAAGGTTCAGCTCAGCGAAAGAAGCCAGGACAAAAGTGTACGTCAGAAGATTCTGTTTTTATGAAGTCCAAGAACACACAACACTAACCTGTCATGAAAGAATTCAGAAATTGGAGAGGTGGGAGGGATTGACAAGAAAGGGATATGCTGGAACTTTCTGGGGGTGAAGGAAGTGTTTTAAAACTTGTTTTTGATGGTGGCTACACAAACATATGCAGTTGTTGAAACTTATGAAACAGAATACTTAACATCTGTGCATTTTGTTGTATATTAATAATACCTTTCAAAAAATAAGTCATGTACATAACCTTATCCAGAAATCTTTTCCAGGCTAAATTTAGCCTCTCTTTTTGTCCCCAGCTCCCTGCACTCATTTCTGTCCTTACACTTAGCACGCTGTATCATAAGTGTCTCCTTTTTATGGGTTCTGTGCTCTTTTAGTCTGTAGGTTCCTGTAAGGATCCAGACACTTGCTACCTGTGGAACCTTGGATGCTGCTCAACCTTATCCTGTCTGTGCCTGAGTTTCCTAATCTATAAACAGGAAAATAATAGTGTTTCCTACATGGGGTTGTTGTGATGATGAAATGAGGATATGTATGCAAGGAGCCAGCATGTAGTAGGCACTCAGTAATTATTAATCCTGTAATGGGGCAGAAGATGTATTCACATTATACTGTGTGCAAAGAAAGGTTAGCTTATATTTCTATAGCTAACCCAATCCTCATTTGAGCCTCTCTTTTCTCCTAAGCAGGATAACAGAGGAAAACCAAGTTTTATTCCAGTCTGATAACTTTGTCTCATCCAACAATTTAAACACCTAATAAATTATTTTAGTAAGTATTGATGAGAACAAAATGCATATCACTCATTTTCTTCAGGCTCACTAAGAGCTTTCTGCAGTACATTGATTAGAAGGTAATGCACAGTTTGAACCATTTCTGATTCCAGAAAACAAACGTGAAGAAACCCTACAGTCTCTTGGCAGTTTGCAAATAGGTCATTTGTGTCAACCATTATTATGCAGGAAAAAAAAGTGAGCAGACCTTTTGACCTGAGTGTGGAAAAGAAGATCTTTCCCCTGATGTTCCGTAGGAAGAAGGCCCACCCAAGAGCTGGGGGTCTCAAGCAGGAAGAGGATTAATCATTTAGCACCTTCCACTGTGACTCGACTATGCTCCCTATTCCAGTGGACTCCAAACAAGTGTGCAGATCGATAATTCATGCTGGCAATGACTTTGACCTCCCTGAGCCATGTCCCTGATTAGCCAAACATTTAGTCATGGCCATAGATAAAGAGTAATTAAACACTAAGGTCTTCTCTCCAGCCTGGCCTCTGGCTGAGTGTCCTTAGGTTGAATCCTTCTCCTTTAGCTTCACCCAACTGCATTGATTATTTCCTGTTCTGATTGCCAATCTGCCGTGAAGTGTTCAAACCAATCCTGTGGGCACAGGAAGGTTGCCTGGTGTGAGCTGAGAGTTGTGGTCGTGGCCCTCCGCCTATCCAGATGCATTCAGATTCTGTACCAGCCTCCGAGGAGTGTGTGGGCGTCAGATAGGCCTGGTATCTTATGTGCCGTAGGCTTGGACAGATCTCTGAACCTTCCTGAACCTCCGCTCCCTGGGCCTCCAAACCCAGACCAATAGTTTCTGCCCTGCCTGCCTCATGGGGGAGGAAGTGACAATACGTGGTAAATGTTTACAGTTGAAAACACATTTAAATGTAAATTGTTTTTGAAAGGGCAGATACTGTGTGATCTCAATCATATAAGGTACCTGAGAGGAATAAAATTCCCAGAGACAAAAAGGAGAGTGGTGATTGCCAGGGCTTGAGGAGACAGGATAGAGAGTTGTTGTTTAATGGGTCCAGAATTTCAGTTTGGGATGATGGTTGTATATCGGTGTAATGCCACTGAACTGTACACTTAAAAATGGTTCACATGGGCTGGGCGCGGTGGCTCACACCTGTAATCCCAACACTTTGGGAGGCTGAGGTGGGCAGATTACGAGATCAGGAGTTCAAGACCAGCCTGGTTAAGACGGTGAAACCCTGTCTCTACTAAAAATACAAAAATGAGCTGGGTGCGGTGGCAAGCACCTGTAATCCCAGTTACTCAGGACAGGAGAATCGCTTGAACCTGGGTGGCAGAGGTTGCAGTCCAGCCTGGGCAACAGAGTGAGACTCCATCTCAAAAAAAAAAAGGTTCATATAAGCTGGATGCAGTGGCATACACCTATAGTCCCAGCTACTCTGGAGGCTAGGGCAAGAGAATTGCTTATACCTGGGAGTTCACGGCAACATAGGGAGACCCATCCCTTTTAAAAAATGGTTTAAATTGTGATGTATATTTTTCTATAATTTTAAAAAAATGTTAATCGTCTTAACGTTCCCATACCTGCAAGTCGTCACAAGCTAACCCTGAATAGCAGCCTTCCTGCCACTCCTGGTCCTTAGAATAGGACCCCAAACCCCCTTCTCAGTCTCCCATGGCTTTCGTTCCTCTGAATGCACTGGTTGAATGGAGATGGTTTGAGCTGATTAAGTCTGTATGGAGCCCTGCCTTCAGCCTGGCACAGGACATACAAAGATCAATAGATGCAGTGCCTCAGGTCTGGTGTGGGATGCAGATCAGTCAACGGGGCATTTTGATATAGTGTGGGAGAGGCTGTGATGGGGTGGCCAGGTTCTATGGGAGGGCAGGAAGGCTTCCTAGGGTCCTGAAAGGCATGTTGGAGTTAACCAGACCAGGAAACTGTCAGAGGCACAGCTGCTGCCTCCACTTCCCTAGTGCTCCATTTACCCTCATGCTTCTCTGCTTTCTGGTGCTCTTCCTTTGGCTAGAGTGCACCCTTTCCTTTCTTTCCCCATAAAACCCACCTCGTCCTTAAAGTGCCAGCTCAGGTGCTGCCTCCCATCTGGAGGCATTCCCTCCGCCCAGCTGGAATGACTCTCCCCTGCTCCTGAGCTCCCACAGCCCCATCTTATGTCCCCATTCAGCACGTTTCATTCTGTCAGCTAATACAGCTCTTTATATTTCTGTCTCTCTCGTTGGATGTATTTTGGGACTTTTATAGTTCCAAGTAAGAAAAAACAACTGGAACCAGCCACAGCAGAAAAGAGTCATTTATCAGAATACAGGGTGTCTTCCCTGGACCAAGATTGTTCCTGGCTGTCCCTGCTCATCTTTCCCCTTTCTCTGTCTGCTTCCAATCCACGTGGCAGGAGCAGGTGACATTCCACATATTCTAGGTCTGGCCCACCTTTGCCTTTTAAGAGCTCAGCCCAGGGAAGGTTTCTATGCTACTTGGGTCAATGATCACCCCTTGACCAATTAACTGTGGCCAGGGAAGCAGGATCACATGTACACACAGTGGGGGGCAAAGCCCATGTGCCTTGGGGAAGAGAATCCCTTAGGTTAGCATGAACTGAGTTCTGTAGCATTGAGCACTGCAGGCTACTTAGCCCTTACAGCCCTCTCCCCTGGCCTTCCCACCCTGCTCCCACTCCACCTCCCCTATGGTTTTCCTCTCTGGCATTTCTTCATTTTCTTTCTCTCTCTCTCTCTCTCTTTTTATTTATTTCTGTCTTTTTTCTTTCTTTTTCTTTTCTCTCTCTCTCTCTCTCTCTCTCTCGCTGTCTGTCTCTCCCCTTTTCTTTTTTTTTGTTTCTTCTTCTTTTCTTTTTAGAACCAGGGTCTGGCTGTGCTGCCCAGGCTGGAGTGCAGTAGTTATTCACAGGTGTGGTCACGACAGCCTTGAACTCTTGGACTGAAGAGATCCTCCTGCCTCAGCCTCCCAAGTAGCAGGAACCATAGGCATGTGCCACAAAACCTGGCTCCAGTTTTCTCTTTGTCGATGCTGCTGCCTTCATCCATCCCTGATATTAGTATTTTCTATAGTTTCACTTATGCATCTTCCCAATTTTTCGTTTTCTTTAGATGATCTCATGAAGTCCCATGACTTCAATTGCTATTTGCATTCAAATTATAGTTACTGCTCAGATCAGAGGGCCTGACCTATAGATTCTGTTGTCTGGTGATCATCTCCATGAGATGTCCCAAGTACAAAAAACTGAATGTGCCTTGTGTCTCTCACCCCTTCCTGACACTCCCATTCACCTGAGCCTCCCGCATTCCCCGCCTCTGTGGACGGCATCATCAGCCACCCCGTCACATCTGGGAGTCACTTTCACTCCTTCTCGTTCTATACCTAAGAAGTCCAGTCTGTCACCAGACCCTTTCCCCGTTACCCCCTAAACACCTCTGAAATCCATCCACTGCTGTGGCCTTAATTCAGGCCTGCATCTTTGGTTACTGTCTTGTACTAGACTCCTGTGCCACCTTGCAATTTGCTTCCCCATAGTGCAGCCCATTTGATCTTCCTATAAAAAGAATCTGGTTATGTCAGTCCCTTGTTTAAAATCCTTCAGTGGCTCCTCATTGCTCCTGGGATGAAAGTCACACTTTGATGTGCGATATACAAAACTCTCCATTGCCCACCTGCCTGTCTTAATCTCTTGCTTTCTCTACAGCCTTTGTGGCCCATTAGCAGTTTCTGAATGTGCCCTGCTGTCTAAGATTCCCTTTCATGCTTTCTTTTCTTTTTTAAAAAGTTAGGCTTTATTACTTACAAATGAAGCCTTAATATAAGAGTACAAAAGTGTAGACCACTTCTCAAATTATAAAGGGAAGAGATATTCAGGGGCAATATACTTATCTCTATGGTATCTGTTTAAAAAGCTGCAGTAGCAAAGACATGAAATCAGCCTAAATGCCAAGCAATGTTAGACCGGATAAAGAAAATGTAGTGCGTATACACCATGGAATACTACACAGCCATAACGAAGAATGAGCTCATGTCCTTTGCAGTAACATGGATGGAGCTGGAGACCATCTAACACAGGAACAGAAAACTAAACACCGCATGTTCTCACAAGTAGGAGCTAAACACTGAGTACATGTGGACACAAAGAAGGGAACAGCAGATGCCAGGTCTACTTGAGGGTGGAGGGTGGGAAGAGAGAGGGGATTGAAAAACTACCTATCAGGTACTATGCTTATTACCTGGATGATTAAATAATCTATACACCAAACCCCTATATAGTGACACACAATATACCTATATAGCAAACCTGCACATGTACCCCTAAACCTAAAATAAAAGGTCAAAAAAGGGCCAGGTGCGATGGCTCATGCCTATAATCCCAGCACTTTGGGAGGCCAAGGCGGGTGGATCACGAGGTCAGGAGTTTGAGACCAGCCTGGCCAACATGGTGAAACCCCATCTCTACTAAAAATACAAAAAATAGCCAGGCACGTTGGTGGGCATCTGTAATCCCAGCTACTCGGGAGGCTGAGGCAGGAGAATAGCGTGAACCCAGGAGGCGGCGGTTGCAGTGAGCCGAGATCGTGCCACTGCACTCCAGCCTGAACAACAGAGTGACACTCTGTCTCAAAAAAAAAAAAAAAGAAAAGAAACACTTATTTATATTGATATATTTAGAGAGTTGCTTTTCAACTCAAATTTGAATTTGATATTAATAATTTTAAATTAAAATCTGCTATTTAAATATACTTGGACAGATTATAGTTTTCAAGTTGATATGCTTTTGCTAAGATAAAGAATTGTCAAAGTAGATGCAAATATAAGAGAAAAATGATTTATTGATAGTTCAGCTATGGAAACTTTTAAATGTGTTTCAAACAATTTAGGTATGTGAAACTACTCTTATAAATGTAAGTTTTATGAAATCTAACATATCTCAACTATGTCTAATAAAAATTTAACTCTTGGAATAAGATGTTTTATAAGTACAAAACACACACTGAATTCTGAAGTCTTTGTAAGCCTTCAAAGAAATGGAAACTATCTCATTAGTAATTTTTCCAATACTTACATGTTGAAATGGTAATTTGGATATAATGAATTGTTTTTTATTACATTCACTCAAGATATCATATAAGTAACCTCTGCTATTAAATTAAAACATTACTTTGTCCTGTAAACCTTTTACCTAATGCAGCAGGTAATCGTTATTACTTCAGTGTAAGTTGTTCACCATAATTTTTCATCCATGCTGGCTGCCTGGTGAGATGCTCTTCTATGGACCAATCACTGGTGCTTTGCTCTGTTAAGCAGCAAACTTTCATAAGGCAGCCAAAGATGAAAGTGAGCAAAAAGTGTAATTTGGTACCAGAGCGTGGAAATTTGAGGTTGCCAAAATTTTAAATAATGATTTTTAAAAGTTATCCAGTTTGCAAAAATACTTAAACAGGCTGAGTGTGGTAAATCATGCCTGTAATCCCAGCACTTTGGGAGGCCAAGGTGGGTGGATTGCTTGAGCCCAGGATTTCAAGACCAGCCTGGGCAACATAGCAAGACCTCATCTCTATAAAAACTACAAAAATTAGCCGGGCGTGGTAGCATGCACCTATAGTTCCGGCTACTCGGGAGGCTGAGGAGGGAGGATCTTTTGAGCCTGGGAGGTGGAGGTTGCAGTGAGCTGAGATTGTACCACTGCACTATTATTGTTAATAATAGTAATTATTATTATTATTTAAAATGTACTTATAATATGAAGGTATCAGATATCTGTAATATTACAATATAATTTCCTAAAAGTTAACTTGAGGATCATTTTGCTTTAGCTTCTGCCACTAAGATGATTAGTTTGACTCGAGGAGCAACACATAACAAATGAAAAAGATTATGCCATACCTCTCTGCTTTTGCTGATTTTAGGTGTCCAATGTTTGTGTCTTCAAAGTAGTCTATCATATATTGTATTTCTTTTAGCGAAGGTTGCTAAGTAAAGTCATAGGAAAGCTAAGAAAAGGAATATTATACTGCAAAACAAAATAAAATGAGAACTCTTGACTCAAAAAATTAAAAAAACAGAAAACAACTATACTTGAGTTCAAGAATAGTAATAACCCTGTATCAGATATACCAGGTACCTGTACACCTACTTCTACCCCAAACCAAAAAAGTCCTGAAGGGGCCGACAATGTCATTAAACATGCCAAAGAGATAGTCACACGTTAGATCTGTATTCCATATTGAAATCTCCTGAATGTAAGGTGGGAGCTGAAGGGAGCGTCACTGTCTACACAGTTGGCAGAGCACCTCCCTTCCTGTCTTCTGCTAGGCTTTGCCTAGATGCCTGAAATGGGACTTGCCCTGGGGCTAGGAAAGGACATGTGGGTGTCCACCATGGGGACAAATGCAGGACTCTGTGGATGAGGAAGAATGTGGAGAGTGTATGTTGAGTAAACAAGCACCAGCTTCTACCACAGCCCTGATTTAGTGTTTTACAATGATCAATATTTTACACTGCTTCACCATGGATGGACTACTTCCTGGTATCTGTACCGAGTCTCTCACTGCACAGAATTCTCAGTCTCTATAGCTACGGTTGCCCAAGGTTCAAGCATTTTAAATACAGCCTTCTGTCTTGCACTACCTTATTAGGAATGTTTGGTTGCAAATAACAGAAAAATCAAAGAATAGTGGTTTAGACAAACAGGGGCATTTTTTTCTCATATGACACAAAATCTAGAGGTAGGCGGGGTTCAGGGCTTCATCAGGGCTACGTGGTGTGTTGGCTTTTGTCCCCATGGTGGCAGCATGGTGGCTGCAGCTCACGTCTGCATGGAGGAGAAGAAGGGTAGGGAAAGGATTCCTCTCACCAACTCTGCCTCCTTTTATTAAGAAACTTGGCCAGGTACAGTGACTCCTGCCTGTAATCCCAGCGCTTTGGGAGGCCACGGCTGGTGGATCATGAGGTCAAGAGATTGAGACCATCCTGGCTAACACAGTCTCTACTAAACCCAGTCTCTACTAAAAATACAAAAACTAGCTAGGTATGGTGGCATGTGCCTGTAGTCCCAGCTATTTGGGAGGCTGAGGCAGGAGAACTGCTTGAACCCTGAAGGCAGAGACTGCAGTGAGCCGAGATGGCACCACTGCACGCCAGCCTGGTGACAGAGCGAGACTCCGTCACAAAAAAAAAAAAAAAAGAAAAGAAACTCCAAACAGATTTTTATTTAGGTTTTATTCACCAGAACTATGATACAGGCCATCTGTGATTTCAAGAGAGGTCAAGAAAGAGTATATTTAGCAGGGCATCTTAGTAACCTGAACAAAATCGGAGTTACGCTAATGAGGAAGAAAGGAGCGAAGGAAGGTTAATGCACTCAGAGTTAATAGCGCCTCTCATATATTACATCAAATGTGTTTCTATCACCGTAGCTATTCATCCTATTTACTACTGCTGAAATCCTTTTAGTGTTGCCCTTTTAGCTTGCGAACTTCAAATATATTCTAATATTTTTGCAAAGTGCTTCCTGCAGAATGTAGTTTTAATTAGGCTAGCCCTGGCGTTAAACCGGCAAAAGGTATTGGTTGGATTGAGTGTTTTCTGAAAACCACTTAGTTTTTCACTGTCAAGTGGTTTAATCAGACATTCATAATATATATGCAAATCTTATTAATATTCTGTTAATCATGGTGAGACTGGATGGTCCATGCTTGATATATGATTGTTAGAATGACTCAATATGTATATGAAGACTTTATAGTTTTAGTATTATTTATATAAGACTATTTATACATTTAGTATTTATTTTACGTCAGTAATTCTTCATAATCATTCAATTTTACGATAAGAATTTGCTGGGATTGAACAAGTCATAAACAGTGTAATTTTTGTTCCACTTCAGTTTCAATGACTAATTGGTTTAAACCTACGGCTCTGAATTCTCTTTGTTCCCCATGGATCATAACACTCACACTGTAGTGTTACTTTCCACTACAACTGTATGATCTGAGAGGACGTGAACCACATCTGTCTTGTTTACCATCTGCTTCGCAGAGTTCCTGGCTCATAGTAGGTACACAGTAAACATGGGTTGAATAATTTAATTACCAAATGACTCCTAAGGATCAGTTACATTTCAGCAGCAGAACCAGTCCTGACTGTCCTAGTAATTCCTGTGTGCTAGTCAATGTTTTATTTAAGGGGAAAAATTAGACAACGTAAGCTACTTGTTAGAATATGTCAGGCTGTATTTGGGTATTTAGGTTTTAACCTAAATATAGGTACAAACATATAGATGCTATATGTTTGTTCGTTGTTTTTCTCTGAAACGTGTTTATGTTTTAGAGTCCAGAGACCAAGAAAGAAAATGACTTTGTGGTTCCAGTTCCTAAGTCTTAGGGAATCGCTATGATTGCCCACACACGGGTCAGGAGCCTGCCCCTGCTGCAGTCTTCTGTCCAGGAGGCTGGGCCATATGGTCATGTCGTGTTTGTAAACATCAAGCTGGGCTCGAAGCTATGCCTGGAAGAGGCAACTGAGGCAGACAGTTCCATAGGAACTGGCAAGGCCTTCTCAGCAGTCTACCTGCGTAACTGCTTCGAGCCTACCGCACTACGCGTAACACATGCACACTCGCAGCGTCCTGTCATTTATTCAAAAATCATTGAACACCTGCTGTGGGTCACGCGTCCAGTGTTATACTCTGCTGCTTACTCTCTGAGTGTTCATTATAGTCTCTATGCCTTGGTTTCTTTATCTGAAAAATAAGCAAAGGCATAATACTTACTTTGTAGGACTGTTTTGAGGATTAAATGACATATAATATGTATGTAAACCTCAAGTAGTGCCTGGCACATAAGTGTTAATGAAATGTCGGCTGTTACAAGTCCACAGTCCTTTTTCAGAATTCTAAATTTTTTTTTTTTTTTTTTTTTTTTGAGTCAGAGTCTCTCTCTATTGCCCAGGCTGGAATGCAGTAGCATGATCTTGGCTCATTGCTGCCTCAACCTCCCAGGCTCAAATGAGCCTCCCGCGTCAGCCTCCTGAGTAGCTGGGACACAGCTATGTGCCACCACACCTGGCTGATTTTTGTATTTTTTTTTAGAGCCAGGGTTTCACCATGTTGACCAGGCTGGTCTCGAACTCCCGACCTCCAATGACCCGACCACCTCAATCTCCGAAAGTGCTGAGATTACAGACGTGAGCCACCATGCCCTGCCCATAATTCTAAAATTTAAAAGCTATTGAAAACCAAAGTTTCTTCATCCTTGGGCAGAAATTCTCACCTGATCTGAACTAAATGACTTGCACAGCCTGACCTGAAAGGATGTGAGATGATTTTGAGGCTTTAGGTCGCCGTTTAGTGTGACTATTCACCGATTTTGCTGCAGAAATATCAGTGTGGCAGATTGCAGGGTGCTGCCCTGGCCCCACGGGCAATATTACATATTATGATCATTTTCAAGTGAAAAAGCCTAAATTCTAAAACACATCTAAGCCCTAGGTTTCGGATGAGGGTCGTGATATGGTGTTTCCTTCACCAGTATCCTCATCAGTACGTGCCTCGATGAGTGAATTACAGTCTCTGCCTTGGAGGAACGCACAGCACGGAGTGGATTGATGTCAGTCCAGTGTGACAGACTAGGTCGAAGGCAGCCTCGGTCCAAGGGAACACTCAGGGCAGCCCCCACTCGCAGCAGTGTGGGGAAGGGCAGTGGTGCTAACGCATTGGAGTGGAGATGCCTGTGGTGGGACTTGAACCCAGCACCTCCTTGGGTCAGCACTGCACTGGGGACCAGGGATTCGGCAGTGAGGAAACCTGGCTCGGTGGCTTGTTCGTTGTGGTGGAACACCGAGCATCTGTGGGGGCAGGAGCAAGCACTAAATCATCACAGATGTGATGAGAGGTGTTGTGGATGCTATGGGAGCCCGTAAGAGGGAGCTAGCCTTGTCCTGGGGGGCAGAGGACACCTCCCTGGCCAGGTGACGTCTAGGCTGAGACCTGAAGAAGGGATGAGCAGGAGTAAACCAGGTGAGGAAGCTGCAAACCCATGGAGCAGGGAAAGGAAAGGACATGCCAAGGTCCCGTAGGCTGGAGAAAGCAGTCCTTTCAAAAAGCGGAGAGAAGCCAGTGTGGCTAGAGGAGAGAGTGAGCAGAGGACGGCGAGAAAAGTGGGTTGATCACAAGCCAGAGCCAGATACCTCAGGGTAGGGTGCCCATTGTTTGGTCTCTCAGTGAAGACGGCTCTTGTGTATGGCAGTTGTCCAGCACTATTATTATCATTTTCTGAGACTGTGTTGCTCAGGCTGGAGTGTAGTGGCATCATCACAGCTCACTGCAGCATCCACCTCTCAGTCTCAAGCGATCTTCCCACACCAGCCTCCTGAGTAACTGGGATTACAGGTGGGTGCCACCACAGTTGGCTAATTTTTATATTTTTAGTAGAGACAGGGTTTTGCCTTGTTGACCAGGCTGGTCCCAAACTCCTGGGCTCAAGCAATCTGCCCGCCTCAGCCTCCCAAAGTTCTGGGATTACAGATGTGAGCCACTGAGCCCAGCCCCAGCACTATTATTAATAGCACTCTCTTTCACTCTCATGAACGTCCTGATTTGGACCATTAAAGTATGTGGCCCACCCTTCTTACAGGCCGAGTTAGGGAACTGAGAATTTATCCTTAGGGAAGTGGGAAGCCATTGAAAATTTTAAACAAATGCACATTGTTAAAAGTTATTTGGCTTGATTTGGGCCGCTTGACCTTGCACAATAAAAAGATCTTTTGTTTTACTCGGCCCATCGTGCTCTCAGTCTCCACGATGACTGGAAAAGATATCAGAACTGGGAAAATAAACTCGAGTGCTGGTCAGTAGAGTGACATTTGCTCCCACAGGACAGCAGAATTATCTGTGAACCTCTGTGTACACATAAAGCTAGAAACAGAGCGAGTGTCTGATGATCCTGTGAAGTGAAAACATTCTCTTTCCTCAGCTGAACTTCCAGGAGTTCCTGTGTTGTCTGGAACAATCACAGGTCCGTCTCAGAAAATTCAGGAAGGGTGGTGGCCTTTCCTTTCCTTTCTCCCTGCGCGTGTGAGTGTGCATACATGTGCGCGTGTGTGTATGTGCGTGTGTGCGTGCTGGCCCATATGCAAGCCCAAGCTCAACTCGCTTTCCTGATTTGACTTTCTTTTCCCAGTTGATTTTCTTTGCTGGTCAGAGCGAGCAGTTGGCAGACACTTATTTATCGGTCTCATGCTTTCAGCCAAGAAAAGACGGGAGAATTTAGGAAAACCCAAGACTCATGTTTTACATTTTGTGTAGGATGCTTTCATTGCCTCAGAGACACAGATTCGCCCCTTTGGGAATTCCTTTACTCTTAGCTCTTATTTCTGTCCCATTTTGAGCTCTCCTGTCTGCTGTTGGGTAGGTGGAAATATAAAAGCGACATGACAGCTGGTAATCCCCTTTAGGCCGCACAGTGGGATGTAGTTAAGGAAGCTTAGCGATAAGAAGCAGATTAGTCCTTTTCGATAAGAAGGGATTGGAACTTTTCAAAGCTGCTGCAAAGGCTTCAGCGTGGGCAGGTGTCTCCAACATGATGGCGTCCCTGAAGATGGGGCGGTTGTGGATGGGAGGAGGTTAGCTGAGCTCCTAGGGGATAGACTGCTTGAGGACCCACAGGTTGGCTCTTACCTGAGTGAATCATCTGTCTGGTAACCAGGAAATGGCAGACCCAGGAAGGATGGATGATTCATCTCTTAGGGGAAGACTCACATAAACTCATACATGCAACATACACAGTGGTCACAGGCACTCACACATGCACAAATACATACACATGCACATAACATTACAATGCCGATTTATTAATTTGTTCTAAAATACTTGCATTCTTTCTCCAAAGACCATCTAAGGTATAATTTTAAAACGTGTTAATAGCTGGAAGTGGTGGTGGCTCATGCCTGTAATCCCAGCACTTTGGGAGGCTGAGGAAGGAGGCTCGCTTGAGCCCAGGAGTTTGAGATCAGCCTGGGCAACATGGCAAAACCCCATCGATACAAAAAAATACAAAAATTAGCCAGCATGGTGGCGCGCATCTGTAGTTTCAGCTACTTAGGAGGCTGAGGTGGGAGGATGACTTGAGCTTGGGAGGTCAAGGCTGCACTGAGCCGAAATCGTGCCACTGTATTCCAGCCTGAGTGACAGAGTGAGACCTTGTCTCAAAAGACAAAACAAAAACAACAAAAAAATCTGTTTATACATTTCATACTGAAAAAAACCGCAGTCATCTGCAGGCCAGTGCATGCTCCATCTAGGGTGGACTCCACAGGTAGTCATATGTGCCTGTGGTAGGTCTCAACAATGACAAACCTAGACGCTGGAAAAATAAGCCTCTTGGGTGTTCATAAGCCATTTTAGAGTGTCTTTAAAATAGTCTCCCTAGGTATACTTACCCACTATAGTAAGATACTGTAAGTGTGTATGTTTGTCTTCTGCGAAGCTCATGTTGAAATTTGGTACCCCATGTTGGAGGAGGGACCTAATGGGAGGCTTTTGGGTCATGGGGGTGGATCCTTTGTGAATAGATTAATGCTCTCCCTGGGGGTGGGTGGGAGTGCTTACTTTATTGGTTCTCCTGAAAGCTGGTTGTTTTAAAAAGAGTCTGGCCCTTCCCTGTTTTTTCTTGCATTCTCTTTCATCGCATGATCTTTGCACATACCGGCCTCCCTTTACCTTCCACTGTGGGTAGAAGCAGCATGAAGCCCTCACCAGAAGCAGATGCTGGTGCCATGTTTCTCATACAGCCTGCAGAATCATGAGGCAAATAAACTTTTCCTTATAAATTACCCAGCCTGGCGTATTCCTTTATAGCAGCGTGATATGGTTTGGCTGTGTCCCCACCCAAATCTCATCTTGAAATGTAGCTCCCATAATCCCCACATGTCATGGGAGGGACCTGGTGGGAGGTAATTGAATCATGGGGGAAGTTTTGGGGGGAAGTTTTTCCCATGCTATTCTCATGCTAGTGAGTAAGTCTCCATGAGATCTGATGGTTTTATAAAGGGCATTTCTGGCTGGGTGTGGTGGTTCACGCTTGTAATCCCAGCACTTTGAGAGGCCGAGCTGGGCAGATCATGAGATCAGGAGTTCGAGACCAGCCTGGCCAATACAGTGAAACCCCATCTCTACTAAAAATACAAAAATTAACTGGGTGTGGTGGTGGGCACCTGTAATCCCAGCTACTCAGGAGGCTGAGGCAGGAGAATCGCTTGAACATGGGAGGCAGAGATTGCAGTGAGCCGAGATTGTGCCACTGCACTCCAATTGTGCCACTGCACTCCAGTCTGGGTGACAGAGCTAGACTCCATCTCACAAAAATATAATAAAAATAAAAATAAATAAAAATAAAAGGCATTTCCCCTGCACACACCTTCTTGCCTGATGCCATGTAAGATGTGACTTTGCTCCTCCTTTACCTTCTGCTGTGATTGTGAGGCCTCCCCAGCCATGTGGAACTGTGAGTCCATTAAACATTTTCTTTTGTAAATTACCCCATCTCAGGTATGCCTCTATGAGCAGTGTGAGAACAGACTAATACACAACACAAAATGGAATAAGACATTAAGTTTCTTAACTTGGAATCCCTGGCCATGCACTAGGAGTCCAAGAGCACTATTAATTTGTAAGGATGTATACACATGTATATTTTTCTACAGAAAGATCCATAGCTTTCTTGAGATCCTCACACGCACACACACACACACACAGACACACACACACACACACAAACCTGAGACACATGAACATGTAGCTCAGCTAGCTCATAACTTGACACCTTTGAAATAATATTTTAAAATAGTTTTTCAGCATATCCTGAAGAGAGATGACATGGGGAGGAGGAGATGGCACTCAGCTTTTCACTATTGTCCAAAGAAATTCAACTCTGACCCACATGTGTTTGCCGTTTAGCATCAGAAAAGTCCTAAAGATATACGGATCTGTTATATGCATCTCTTCTATAGTTTGAAGTGGTTCTTAATCAGAAGAGAAATCGTTCTGTGAAAAACAGAAGTAATTCTATTAAAGAAGGCTGAGGTGGTTGGGCAAAGCTTGAAAAAATGGGCTTTTAGAGTTGGATTTATTGACCAAAAGCCATATCCTTCAGATGTCTCCAGATTGCGTTATTCATAAAAGCATATTATGAATGCTATCAGTGGCACCTGGAGAGGAACAGCATTGTACTTTGTCAGTCAACAGGAAACATACTTTGCATTCTAGGATAAAATACAAATCATTCATAAGGTGGAGCCCTCCACGCCTCCACTATGGCAGACCTGACACAGCGCAATATAGTGGTGCTTCCCGTTCCCACCCCTCACCCTGTGAGGCCTCTGCTTTCTTTCTTGGATACCTCATTTGCCTTTGGACCTTAGAGTCTATCTTGGCGTGAATTGAGCGTTTAATGCCATGTTAATCTGGAGATCTGAGTATCTCTGCTTGCCCTTCACAGGGGAGATGTTGGCATGCTCCCTTCCATTTCCACAGGATCGAGTTTTGTCCTGTTCCTTTTTACAGCATCACTGCTCCTGTTTCAATAATGACAGATCTTAGTGATGATGGCCTTCATACAAAATGACACAGGACCGTAACAATTAAGGATTAGTTGGAACTTAGCTTTAATTTTAAAGCATGTTAGTGTGTCCAAGAATCAGTTTTCCTCTTTTTGTTTAGGAATCTCCAGTGCACAGAAGGTCATGTTTTTGGTAGCCACACCATGCTGAAAAGTCACATGGAGTTTTGAGTTAACCGTAATTAATCCTTCTAAGTCTTCTTCATATAGTAATTGTTATTCATATTTTTCTCAGCAACATCTCCTCACTCCATTTCCACCTCTCCAATATTTTGTAGGCTTTATAGTCTTTTTTTTTTTTTTGAAGACTTCTCATTCTGTTGCCCAGGCTGGAGTGCAGTGGCATGATCATAGCTCGCTGCAACCTCGAATTCCTGGGCTCAAGCAATCCTCCCACCTCCCTCCCACATAGCTAGGACTACAGACACAAGCCACCACACTTGGCTGTTGTTGTTGTTATTATTATTATTATTATTATTATTATTATTATTATTTTGTAGGGATAAGGTCTCACCATGTTGCCCAGGCTGGTCTCAAACTCCTGGTCTCAAGTAATACTCCAAAGTCATTTTTATCACATTTCATCTTGTTTAGTCTTATCCTGAGAGCTGATCTAGGGTCAAAATGTTGATGTGTTTAAAAAGTACTTACATAAATATATGGATTATAAAACCAAAATGGGTTTTATATATATCTAAATATAGATAGATAGATATTTTTTTTTAGACGGAGTCTCTCTCTGTAGCCCAGGCTGGAGTACAGTGGTGCGATTTCAGCTCACTGCAACCTCTGCCTCCCAGGTTCCAGCAATTCTCCTGCCTCAGCCTCCTGAGTAGCTGGGATTACAGGTGCCTGCCACCATGACCGGCTAATTTTTGTATTTTTAGTAAAGATGGGGTTTCACCATATTGGCCAGGGTGGTCTCAAACTCCTGACCTCAGGTGATCTGCCCTTCTCAGCCTCCCAAAGTGCTGGGATTACAGGCATGAGCCACCGCACCGAGCCAGAGATCACTAACATTTTGAAGTTAGGTAGTCCATTCTTTCAACAACTGTTAAGTTGGTAAGTGTATCAGTCGCTGTTCTGGGTGGAGCATGAGCAAGACAGATGAGGACTTTTCCCTTGGAGTTTGCTTATGGTCAGGGAGAATAGACGAAATGATCTCAAAGGACAGGAGGTGAGGAAAGGACATTTGAGCTCTCGTGAATAAACCACTATGTGGACTTCTGGAGGGAGAACACTTCAGATGGAGAGAACAACAATGGTAAAGACCCTAAGGCAAGAGTGAGCTTAATGTCTAAGGAACAGACAGAAGAAGGCTGGTGTAGCAGTGAGGAGAGGGCAGTAGAAGACAAGCTGAGAGAGACGCGCAAGCCTGGGCACGTAGGTCTCGGTGGGTCACAGGAAGGAACTGGTTTTTGTGTGTGTTGTGTTTCAGTTTTGTGGTAGGCTGAATGAGGCCCCGCTAAATGTCTGTGTCCCATTCCAGAGCCTGTGTGACTATGTTAGCTTACACAGTAAAAGGGACGCTGTGGCTGTGAGTAAGTGGAGGATCCTGACGTGGAGAGACCATCTGGGTGGACCCAATGTGATAACAAAGGTTCTTATAAGAGTGGGGCAGGAGGATCAGAGTCAGAGAAGGTGAGGAAGAGGCTGTGAGCCAAGGAGTGCAGGCAGCCTGTAGCAGGTGAGAGTTTGGATTATCCTCTGAAGCCTCCAGAAGGAAAACAGCCCTGCCAACACCCTGATTTTCAACTTCTGAGCTGCAGAACTGTCAGCGAATAAATGTATGTTGGTCCAAGCTGCTGAATTGAGATCATTTGTTACAGCAGTAGGAAAGTAAACAGGTTTCTAATTCTAAAATGCAGTGGAGACACATTTGGAGGGGAGCAATGGGATGGTATTTAGTTTTTAGCAGAGTTGGTTGTTGAGAGGCAGGAGGGGCAGAGGGAGGCCAGTCAGGAAGCGAAGGCAGTCACCACAGGGGACACATGACAGAGGCCTGGATTAAGGAGTTGGCAGCAGAATGAAGAAGGATGAACAGATTTTGGATACAGAGTCGATAGGAATTGCCAATGGCTTGGTCATGGGGATACAGAAAATGGGAAATCAAGGGTGATGCTGAATTTGGGCTTATGCAACTGAGTGCCGTTTATTGAAATGGAGGAAGATGGAAAAGGAATAGATATAGGAGGAAAATTATGCATTCTGTTTGGCCCATGTTGAAACTTGGCATGCCTATTAGATATCAACGTCCATGAATAAGCAGATGCATGTATCAATGGAGGTCTCACAAGAGAGATCACCCATATGCCCCTCACTTGGACAGTGTTTGTCCTCACACAGGATTGCTCCAGTGCCACCGTCACTGATGAACCACCTGACTGACTAAACGTGATCCACTGCGCCGTCTCATTCTTTTGTTCTTATCTTTTGTCTTGGGCTCGTTTTCCATTGCCTACTCAGTGTGGGCTGAATGAGCAATTAACAGAGTCTAAAATGAGGCCTAGGATGTGTGATAACTAAAGAGTGATGAAGGAAACAATGTAGATTAATTTGTGTCCCAAATGCGTACCGTTAGTTAGTGCTTTTTGAGAAAGCTAAATGAATTCTGTGAATTTTAATTGATGTTTAACTTTTAATTGTGTTCATGTGGGGTGGCCAGTTGGAACTATGCCTAATAAGACTGATGAGTATACACACATTTGCATATGGCAGGCCTTCCGAGGGCCAACCCGGGAGAGAGAGGCTTAAAGTAAGAGGAGGAAAACTGCAGGGAAAGGATAATAAGCTAAAACACATTTATTTTCAGAAAATGTGAAAAATTATCACTTTTCTATTCATCTTAAATAATATAGGTTTACTATAATGTTATTCGTCTCATTGATGTTTTTCTATTTTTTATCTCTTTTTTTTTTTTAAGAAAAAAAAGAGGATTATAAGAGGAGATAGTTTATTTACAGTGGAAGGAATTCTGATTTGCAAAATTCATGGTTCAGATTGTTAGCCAGACCAGCGAACTGTTGTTTATTGAACATCTATTCTCTGTGAAGCAGTTAGCTAAATGCTCGAGGGGGTGCTACAGTAATTAGGATGCTTTTGGGCCAACTCATTGGCTTAAGCAATAAGGAAATGTATTGTCTTCCCTAAGAAGTGGGGCTGTCTCAGGGCCCAGTAAGCCAAGCTGCTGCTCTCCTCTGTGATTCTCATGGCGCATCCCCCTTATGTTTGATGGCTTCATCTTTAGATCAGGAACAAGGATGTAGAACTAGGATGTAGCAATCCTAGCTATCACTTTTAGATTTGATAACATCCAAAGGGGAAAAAAGGGTTGTCTCTTCCTTGTGTGTCTTACATGTGAAGTCGTCTCTCCCAGAAGCCCCCATCAGACTTTTCTCACATCCCTTTCACCAGATTGGATCATATGCCCATTTGTAAGCCATTCACTGGCTGAGGAAGTTGCCACTGTTGACTTAGATCAGCGATAGGCAAACTATAGCTAGCTGCCTGTTTTTATAAATAAAGTTTTATTGGCCCATCCCACACCCACTCATTTACATATTATCTTTTGCATTGCAGTGGCAGAGTTGAGGAATGTGGCAGAGACTGTTTGGCCCACAAAGACTAAAATATATACTGTATGCCACTTTATAAAGCAGGGGCCAATCTTTGGCTTAAACTAATCATTTGGGACATATATGTTGAAAGGGCAAGCACAGCGGCCACTGTTAGATACAAAAGAGGTATAAAATGTGATCTTATTCCTCGAAGAGATTACTGAGGGAAATTTTATGTACGGTAGAGAAGGGGCCTCGCCCTGTTGCCCAGGCTGGAGTGCAGTGGTGCAATAGTAGCCTCACTGTAACCTTGAACTCCTGTGGCCTCAGGTGATCCTCCTGCCTTGGACTCCCAAAGTGCTGGATTACAGGTGTGAGCCACCATGCCTGGCCCAGAAACAATATTTTAGTGCATTAAATAGCTACAAATGCTCATTATCTTTTAATGCCCAAATAAAAGGTATTCCATACATATTTATAATTGGAAACTATGTAGGAAACAATGTCGATTAATTTGTGTTCCAAATGGGTGCTGTTACTTGTTTCGTTCTACTACAAAGTAAAAAAAAAAAAAAAAAAAGAGCAAACTACTCTACCCACTTACCAAGCTACATTTCAAAGAAATTATAAAATGAACATCAGATAAAGAAAACCTAAGAACATGAAAGCATTTTGGAAATTCTAGGAAAAAATAGCAATAATATTTAAAAAGAAATGCTTATGCAGATTATGAAACCATGCTGAAAAGGATTAGAAAGTGATAATGTTAACAAGTAGTCCAGTGAAGGCACAGCCTCTCAACTCTTATTTTGCATCTCTTTTTTCCTTTATGGAAATTGATCTAAAAAACTAAAGAGAGTAAAGCAAACAGTGTTTAAAAGAATCATGAATAGGCAACACAGGGAATCTTTGTAGAGTTAGAACTGTTGAGTATCTTTACTGGATTCACCATTATACATGAGTGATAAAATTATATAGAGGTTCACATACACAAACACAGGTAAAACAGAAAATTTGAGTAAGATGGGGGTAATTATAGCAAATGTCAATTTTATGGTTGTAATATTATACTATAGTTTTGCAAAAACAATGAGGGAAATGGTACAGTGTACAAGGGGTCACTGTATTGTGTTTTACAACTCCATACAAATCTTTAATTATCTGAGCAAAGTTTTCAGTTAAAAAGACAAATGAATTAAAAGGACACTGAAACACTGGATAGGTAGAAAGATGTGAAGAAAACCCAGCTGATTACATCCTATGTATAAAGGAACTGACTTTAAGGCAACTGTTAGTACTCTTTTTTTTTTTTTTTTTTTTTTTTAAATTTTATTTTAAAGACGAGGTCTCGCCATGTTGCTCAGGCTGGTCTCAAACTCCTAGCCTCAAACCATCCTCCCACTTCTGCCTTACAGAGTGCTGGGATTACAGGCATGAGCCACCATGCCTGGCCCTATTAGTAAATTTGGAGAGGTTATAGAGAATAGGAGCGATCCCCAAAAATAGGAAAATGTAGAGTATTGTTCCACTTTTTCACAAATGGTCTTTGATATTTCATTTAAACCCTGACAAGTTTATAATAGATTCTTAAATAGACGTCAGCAATCAGAGAAGAATAAAGAGATCACCAGGAACCCATAAGGGTTCACTAAGAACACTCATTATGGTAACCAGGCTTAGGGAACAATATCTAGATAGTGAATCTCAATTTCAGCAAAGCAGTCACAAAACTCCTCATTAAAATATTGAAAATAAAGTTGTATAGTTATTTGGAGACAGCCAAGTGGATGATTTTTTGCCAGAAAATGTTGATTCTGTTGGTTTTAGACCAAACTAAAGTAATGCCTATAATAAAGACCCATGTTTTTAGTAACTTGGATAAAAACAAAGAAGACTTTATCAAAAAATTTGCAGGTGGGCTGGGTGTGATGGCTCACATGTGTAATCCCAGCAATTTGGGAGGATAAGGTGGGTAGATCACTTGAGCCCAGGAATTCGAGATTAGCCTGGCAACATGGTGAAACGCTGTCTGTACTAAAAATACAAAAATATTAACTTAGCATTGTGGCATGTGCCTGTAGTCCTAGCTACCCAGAAGGCTAAAGTGGGAGGATCACCTGAGCCCAGGAGGTCAAGCAGGAGCTGTGATTGTGCCACTGCACTCCAGCCTGGGCGACAGAGACCCTGTCTCAAAAGAAAAAAAAAACAAAAAATGCAGCTGATACAAACATCTCAGATACCTCATTATGATAAATGATAATTTCAGATTCTATGGAAGTGCTGACATAATGGGCACAAACTATTAAAGCTAAATAAGCAAAAATTGTCGAAGTCCTACATTTAGGTTTCAAAGAGCGATCATAAATGTACACAATGAAATAGCAGCAGCTTTATGGCACTTCATATGGAAAGAAGAAATCAGAGGGATTTAATTGGTGCTGTAATTGGCTAGGCCTTGCCACACAGCATGCAAACAACTGGGAGTAAACCAGGACTGACTATGGGCAGAATCTGGGAGAAAAGGATAGATTGAGTGGGGAGGGCATGATTGGGGGAGGAGGGAAAGGAATAAAGAGATCCACCTTGGCCTCGCAGAGTGCTGGGTCAGTGGCTAGAAGGAATTGCACCCAAGGGACTGACTGACCTAGTGACTGGATTTTGAAGCATCCAGGCTATGTTGACAGAGTTCCTTCAAAATGAAGAACGTATCAGAAGCAACAGAGAAGGGCTGGTAGGAACTCGATAGAGGTTCAAAGTTGAACTCCAATCCCCCCAGAAACTGAGGAGAGCCCAAGTCCCAGGGGTCTGGGAAGCAGGGGTGAGCACTCCAGCAAGGCCAGGGAATGGGCTACATTGGAGAATGTGTATCGGGGTTAAGGACACTACCTTCGGAGCCTGCCAGAGTAGTCTCTGTTCACCCCTTCCTTCCTGGGTGTGCCTTGCACTGGTTACTTAACATTTCTGAGGCTGGGTTTTTGCCTTGATTCAATGGGGAATTGTTGGGAAAACTATACTGTGGTTTATTAGATGGTTAAGACAGCTCCTTGAATTATGGAATAGAAGTTCTACCAGGCACTTTGGGCTCATTTTACAGATACAGATGAATTCTAGAGCACATTTACCTGTTAGGAGGGATTTCCTGTTGCAGTGACTCTGAATCCTGGCTATTAGAATCACTTTGGGAGCATTTTTTAAAATTCTGATTTTTTTTCAAGGATACTCAGATCAATTGACCCTGAATCTCTGTGGTTGGACTCAGGCATTCATAGTTTTTAAAACTTTCCAGATGATTTTACTGCGCAGCTAGCATTGACAGCCATTGTCTTACTCTATCATCAGTCCTGGTTGTCATTGGTTCAGGGCCCAACTAAATCTGCAGGGGGCCACCTCATTGGAGACAGCTGGGAGTAGCTGTGGCCAGTGGAGACTGACAGCCAGCTGTGAGCTTGAGATGAGCTAACAGGGGCAGCTGGCAAAAACCCCATAGACACATTCACTAATATGACCCATCTGCTTGAAGAGAAGCACTCTATGGAGAGAGGAAAGAACAGTCCCACTGAACTCTGAGCTGACCCAGGCACATCTGGGGTGTTGTATTCTGTTTTAGGAAGAATACAGACAAGAGGAGACACTTTTTTCTGGGCCTTTGGATTGAGCTGGGAAGAGTAGCAGCGTCAAGAAAGGCATTGCACTGTCTGCTGCAGCACAGGGCGTTTTCCATGAATGATGAGTCTGGGGAGCCTACAGTATATGGAGAGGAGAAGATAATCCAAGTTCAGGAAGTAGACCAAGAAGTCAAGAGATGAGTGTTGATGGGCATTCTCTCAGGCTTAGGACTGAAAAGTAGAAACAGGGTTGACTGAGAGAGAGAGAAAATGTGTGCATTGGTAAAAGCCAGTTGAGAAATAAATTCAACAGACACTGAGCGTTTAGCATACTCCCCTGGGTCAAGGGCATATTTAAAACTCCGAAAACATACCCAGTGAAAGGGGAGCAGGATGATAAGGAGCAGTGACCATGTCTGGTGAGTAACAGTTGAAGAACTGGGGGTGATGAGCTGCAGGCTGGAGAGCTGAGCAGGATGACAGCTGTCTTAAGATACTTGAAATATTCACTTGTAGAAGAGGGTTTTGGTCCACTGAGTAGACATTAGAGGAAATCAGACTTTTGGTCAATAGTAGGAAATGGCTTTTGTATCAGGAACTGAAACTAGAATAAGGTTATGTCCTGTGAGGCAGTAAACTCCCTGTCACTAGAGATATTCAAGCTGGTATTGTAAAAGAGTTACTAGTATTAAGTGGTAAGTAGGACTAGATTAGTGGGAGGGTTTTAAGTCCTCCAGTCTTATTCCAACAGGCGCTACTCAACTCTTATTTGATTCAAGTGTGTAATATGTTGTAGGATTTTATTTATTTATTTTTATTCATTTATTTATTTATTTTTGAGATGGAGCCTCGCTCTGTTGGCCAGGCTGGAGTGCAGTGGCGCGATCTCGGCTCACTGCAAGCTCTGCCTCCCAGGTTCACACCATTCTCTTGCGTCAGCCCCCCAAGTAACTGGGACTACAGGCGCCCGCCACCATGCCCGGCTGATTTTTTGTATTTTTACAGACAAGGTTTCACCGTGTTAACCAGGATGGTCTTGATCTCCTGACCTCCTGATCCGCCCACCTTTTGGCCTCCCAAAGTGCTGGGATTACAGGCGTGAGCCACTGCGCTGGCTGAATTTTATTTTTTAAAGGGATATGCCAAAAAAAGTAAGAAATTAGAATTATTAAAATTATTTTTAAAACTTTTAAATTGACAATAATTATATCTTTGTGAAGGGTATGATGAAATGTTTCCATATATGTTTCAGTTGTGGAACAGTTAGATCAAGCTAGTTAACATAGCCATCACCTGACATCCTTATCTTCTTTTTGTGGTGAGAACATTTAAAGTCTACTTTGAAAATAAATAAATACAAGAGAGACAGTGTCTTGCTCTGTCATCCAGACTGGAATGTAGTGACATGATCATAGCTCACTGCAGCCTTGAACTCCTGGGCTCAAGAGATCCTCACACTAAGCCTCCTAAGTAGCTGGGACTACAGGCACACACCACCATGCCCAGCTTATTTTTGTATTATTTTGTAGAGATGAAGGTCTCACCATCTTGCCCAGGCTCGTCTCCAACTCCGGGCCTCAAGCTACCCTCCCACCTTGGCTGCCCAGGGTCCTGGGATTGTGAGTGTGAGCCACTGCACCTGGCCCTAAAATCTACTATTTTAGCAAGTTTGAAGTACATATTATATTATTATTATAGTCAAAATTCTATGAAGTAGATCACTAAAGCTTATTTCTGCCGTGTAAATTTAAAAAAAAAAATTGTTGAGACAAGGTCTCACTCTGTTGCCTAGGCTGGAATGCAGTGGTATAATCATGGCTCACTGCAGCCTTGAACTCCTGGGCTCCAGCCATCTTCCCACTTCCCCTTCCTGAGTAACTAAGACTGCAGGTGCATGCCACCATGCCTGGCTAATTTTTGAAAAAAAATTTTTTATAGAGATTTGATCTTGCTGGTCAATTAAAAAGTTTTTAAAATAATTTTAATAATTCTAGTTTTCTACTTTTTTTGGCATATCCCTTTAAGAAATAAAATTCAGCCGGCGCAGTGGCTCAGGCTGGTCTCGAACTCCTGGCCTCAAGTAATCCTCCAATCTTAGCCTCCCAAAGTGCTGGGATTTCAGGTGTGAGCCATTGTGCATGGTCTGAAACTTCATACCTTTTGTTCAACATCTTTTCTTTCCCCATCCCACTCCCCGTCCCCACCCCCGGCCTCTGGTAACCACCATTCTACTTTCTATTTCTATGAATTTGACTTTTTTAATGATATGATTCTTTGATTTCTATTACAAGGAAAGACACAATGACAAATATTTGATCAATGAATGCTGCTTGTTTGCATAACCAACCAAGAGATTCAAGCATGTATGTAAATACGGACTCTTTTTTAATGCAGGTGGAGTGACATGGAGAGTCTGTAAATTTACTTTTCTTGGTCTTGTAGTTTGGGAAGCATCATTGGCTATCTGCCTTAAAAATTTAAGCTATTTTATGTTCATTTCAACGAAGTGTGTGTAGTACGTACCAAGCGTGAGGCATCATCCTGTACTTTGACAATTGGAAACCTTCTCTCCCCAACTTCTACCAATTGGAAATTAATTTCAGCACTGAAACCACATTCCATATTTAACAAGAGCATTACAGCACAACAAATATAACAGTGATGACAGTGAACATTCATCCGTTGCCTCCCCAACATTATTTCTCCCTTCTATCTTCCTAATAGCTCCCATTTCCTTTCTTAACTAGGGCAGAACCAAGACACACTGGCAGTTAAGCTGATTTGTCTGTTGCCTCAGATGGATTTGTGATGACATTTCTGATGACATTTTACACTGCCATCGGTCTTACTGTGCTACTGCTAGTTCACTAGCTTCATAAAGTTACCTCTTAAGCAAGTTTTATATATTGCTGGACTCTTGTCCAGTTGCTTTTTGAGAGACAGAGGAATATCCTGTAATGACTGCTGTATCTGTTACCATGGGTTGCTTTTTTATTTTTTCATCAGTGAAGGAACTCAGTGCTGTGCTCTCAGCTATTTAATTTTTCTTTCCTTCCTCATTAAAAAACAAACAAACAAACAAACAAAAACAGGGCCGGGTGCGGTGGCTCACACCTGTAATCCCAGCACTTTAGGAGGCCCAGGTGGGTGGATCACAAAGTCAAGAAATTGAGACCATCCTGCCCAACATGGTGAAACCCCGTCTCTACTAAAAATACAAAAATTAGCTGGGCATGGTGGTGGTGCACGCCTGTAGTCCCAGCTAATCTGGAGGCTGAGGCAGGAGAATTGCTTGAATCTGGGAGACAGAGGTTGCAGTGAGCCGAGATCACGCCACAGAGCAAGACTCCATCTCAAAAACAAAACAAAAAACCTATTTGTGACCAATTTCAAATTAATAGATACGTAAAATTCTAAATGTAATAAATTATTTTTTTAAAAAACCCAGTAAGAGAGAAGGAGAACCTATCGATTGAAAGACTTAAAGGACATATTAACCAATCACTATATATGGTCCTTATTTGAATCCTGATTCCAATAACTGTAAAACAAAACAAATGTTAAACTAAATTTGGCCTGAGACTGCCTCCATTCCATGAGTCCCTACTTAACAAGCTTACCTAGCTTAGAATGTAAATAAACTTGAAAGCCTAATTTAGGAGTATATTTTGTAACAGGGAGCTGGGTGTTAGGTGTTAGCCAGTGACAGGCTGTTCACCGATCAGACCATGTCCAAATAAGGGGAATGCTGAGCTGCCACCTCTCCAGCTGTTTCTGTGCCTCACTTCTGTTTTCTGTCTGGAGCAGAGCTCTCTGAACCTCCTCTGGTTCACAGTGTTACCAGATTCATGAATTGTTCTTTGCTCAATTAAACTTCATTAAATTAATTTGTATCAAGTTTTTCTTTTTACAGAAAAAACATTTTTGAGACAATTGGAAATTTAAACACTGGACATTTGAAGTATTCAATTGTTATCATTGATATATTTTAGGTATAGTGATAGTATTATTTTTATGTTTTTTTTTTTAAGTTTCCTTGTTTTTTAACAACACATACTGAAATGTTTAAGGGTGAATAGTATTTGGGATTTGCTCCAAAACAATATGGAAGAAAGGAAGTGAGTGGAGGGTATAGATGAAACACAACTAGTCGTGAATTAATCATTACTGAAACTGAGTAATGGGTACATCAGGGTTCATTAAACTAATCTGTTTACTTTTCCTGTGATGAAAGATTATACAAAATTTGAAGACTCCCCCTCACTTTCCAGTGGTAATCAGTTTTAACACTTCGGTATCTATTTTCAGGAAGCTTTCAATGTATGCATTACAGAGAGAAAGGGGATAGTGGAGAGGGTTTGGTTTTTGGCTTTGCTTAATTAAATGAACTCACTAATACGTATTGTCTACAGCTTTCTTTTGGGAAAGGGAGCTTGCTATATCATGGACATTTTGCCGTTTAATTTTATATTGGAGCAGTTCATGACTGTATTTCTCTAAAGAGGACAAAAAAAAAAAAAAAATCCTCGGCTTCTATAACAGTGTAACCTCTGCACTCCGGGGGATAATTTTGGCTTTTTGTGCTGAATACCTGTACTTGAAGCCTGGCGTCTCTGTGGGCTTTGGCCAGGAAGAGCCTTAATTGCAAGCCTTGGGCAGCTCCCACTGGTCTGATAAGACCCTTTCCCAGCACAGGATTCCCTCCCCATACAAAGCATTGAAGCGTCAGCCCCAACCTCCATCACAGGATCTTGCTGTCAGACAGCAGTGGTAAATCTGTTGGAAATTCAGCACTCTCTGTTGCCTACTGTCTGGGGGCCAAACTTTTGTGAGAGTTAGAAAATGCCTTGTTGAATTCCTGTTGCTTTTTTGTGATTTCATAGAATGTGAATTCTTAGTGAGTCGTGTATGTTGGTAAGAGAGAGAATTTGTGTGAGAGAGTGGTTTTGTTTTTTTTTTTTTTAAATAGAGTGGATGAATAGGTGATCAGCCTTGGCTCCAGAATGGGCTTTCTGTTTTTATTATGCTGGGAAATTGACACAATTTAATTCCAGCGCACCTTTCAGTATCTGCTGTTGTTCATTTCCCTTTTGTCCCCGTGGGAAAAGAAAAGCAATCTATGCTTAGAATTCTTTCTCTTTTTCCCTTAACCCTTAAGGAACACAGTGAATATCACACTTTTTGTGATGTATTTTCAAAGTGCTTTAAAATATTGCTATCATCATTTCACTATCTTACACAATATTTTTGGAGCAACTATAGTGGGTCCTTGAATAATGTCATTTTGTTCAACATTGTTTTGTTATTTTTTTGATGAGGAAACAAATCGATTCCTGGCCAAGGCCTCTGTCTGTGTGGAGGCTGTACATTCTCTCCATGTCTGCGTGGGTTTTCTCCGGGTAATCTGGTTTCCTTCCACATCCCAAAGATGTGCACATTGGGCGAATTGGCGTGTCTACATAGGCCCAGTCCAAGTGAGCGTGAGTGTGGGTGTGGATGTGAGCACCCCCTGTTACGGGATGCGTCCTGTCCAGGGTGGGTTCTTGCCTTGCACCCTGAGCTGAGCTGCCGGGACAGGCTTCAGCCACATAAGACCCTGAACTGGAATAATTGGGTAACTAATTATCTTACTTGTTCTCATTAATCTTTCTTAAGTGTATATTTAGCTCACACTGATTTCAGTGTTTAATAGAGAAGTGTTTTGTTTTTACTTAGAAGTTTGGTGATGTTTTCTGATCAGAAATATGTAGGAACTTAACTCTTAAAAATTGATTTCATCATACCAATTCAGCTGTTCCACTCAAAGTCAAAGTTTCCAAGAACCTATGGCTGATATTAAGTGAGGACTTACTGAACTCTGGGCCAGGCACAGTATCAGGCACTTGGGAACAGGGATGCAAGACAAATTGGTTTTCCTGTTGTTATTGTGCTGGTGGAAACACTGAGGTTGAGCATTTAGGAAGGATGGATTTATGATTAGAATGGTGAGCATTTGTTAAATGGGCATGTTTTGCGGATAGATGTAATAATGATAAAAACCATTTACTGATTAATTGCCATGTGCTAACTTCCTTCCTAAAAGTTTTTATGTCAATTATCTCATTTGACACTTACTATGACCTTATGAAGTACATGCTTTTATTATCCCCCTTTTACAGATGGGAAGCACAGAGAAGTTAAACAGATTATTCAAAATCACACAGCTAAAAAGTGACGTAATCTACTTTTTGTTTTGTTTAGTATATGTGCTGCCGAAGAGAGCGCAGTATAATCTGGATTTAAACTCAGTCCAACTCCACAATGTGTGCTCATTATGGAATTACTAAGGAATACATTGGCTCATTGCTTTTTTGTTTTTGTTTTTGTTTTTTGAGACGGAGTCTCACTCTGTTGCCCAGGCTGGAGTGCAATGGCATGATCTCGGCTTACTGCAACCTCCACTTCCCGGGTTCAAGCAATTCTCCTGCCTCAGCCTCCCGAGTAGCTGGGATTACAGGTGCATGCCACCATGCCTGGCTAATTTTTGTATTTTTAGTAGAAACGGGGTTTCACCATATTGACCAGGCTGGTCTTAAACTCCTGACCTCAAGTGATCCACCTACCTCAGCCTCCCTAAGTGCTGGGATTACAGGCGTGAGTCACCGTGCCCAGCCTTATTGATATATTTTATTAGTAGCTTCCAGTTTAAAAAAAAATGATGTTTAATTATTGTTAACCATCAATATCCCTGGAATCGGTTGATGTTTCAAGCTGTGAAACATGTTGAAGGGCTTTCAATAGATACAGTGTCATATTGCAGCATGGGGTCCGAACTAATTTCTAGACTTAAAACTGATCAAATTTTTGCTGTGTGTTGGTATTTTGGGGGATGAAATTTCACTTGTAGTGAGTCTAGAGTCATTTAGGAATGAATCTTGTTGTGTTACTTGCAGTGTTCAGTTGTGATGAAAAGAAATCCCCTGGGCTATTTTTGTTAAATCAATTTTATGTCTTTTAGTTATTTATCATGAAGTTTGCTTTAGTGAGTGAAAGTCTTTGTTTCCCAATGTGCATATGTGCATATTTATGTGTACCTGCGCTACTTAAAGCTATGAAAATCTCAGTTTATTGCTAGCTTCTTGCTGTGTATGACTGTACTTAGTGCAAACTCTTTCAATTGGGAGTGATGTCTGAAACTAAAAACTATGTGGTGCTACAAGCTAGGCTGTGTAACCCTCAATTCAAACTCATAGTCATAGATCATCTTTTCTCCCAGCCATGTTGTCATAACACTGATGAAAGCTATCATACTTCATTCATTCAGCTAACCTTGATTGAGTGAGTACCTACTCTATCCTAAGCATCGACATTGACATTGTAGTGAGTACCTACTATATCCTAAGCATTGACATTGTTGCTGGAAGTAAAACAGTGACTCAGACCTGGTCACCAACTGCTCAGGATGTTTTTTGTTAAGGCTCTTGTCCATGATGTAGTCTAACCCGACCACATGCTAACTGACTACATGTGAAGTGAATGAGGTCAGATTCTGTTCGCAGCTGCCCAGACTGATGTGCTTAAAGCAATCTCTGGACAGATGGGGCATCTGGCACCTGTTGTGACTGCATCATGTGCTGTGGAATAAAGGAGGGAACTGGAAGGCTTGCAGTGAAGCAAAGGCAAAGCTATTTCCCCAGATGCCACGGCATGATTCGTAGCCCTCTTTGGCTGGCTTCACAATCTGCCCAAACTTGAGAAGCTCAAGGTTAAACTAGTTCTAGTTTAAACTAGGACTTTCTGTGTAATTTTTAAAATGTCCCCAATTGAAAAAGAACTACACATTCCTCTCAGCTTACTATAAAGAATAATGTACACTAGTCCATGTTGAATATATTTAAATGGGATGGTCTGCAAATTTTCATACTTGAACTGTAATTTAATGTTTAAACTGAACTCACACAGTCTTATAGGCAGCTGGAATAGAGACAAAGGTTGCTCAGCTCCACAAGTATTTACGAAGCATTTTCCTAAGAAAAGCACTATGAAAGATGAAAACACACACACTCAAAAATCCACAGTAATGTTCAAAACAACCAAACTTTGGGATTTTTAGATGCCACCTCGCCTCTTTGGGTGTTTTTGGTCCAAGTGCTGATGGTGCAGTACAGGAAGCTCTGAGATCATCTATCTCATTCCCCAAGAAAGGTAGCAGATGAGAAGGCTGAGGCCTGGGAAGATAAATATTGCAAACTTTGCGTGTTCATTAGTGAAAGCATGAAAATCAATTGTGGGTCCTCTGGTAGCAAACATGGGCCACCTTCTCCACACATTTCCCACTGCCCCACCCATCCCGCATGTATCATTTCAGAAGGCTACCAAGTAATAACTCTTCTAACTAGTAAAATATATCATTTGGAGAGGAGGAGGAGCTTTGCTGGGAAAAAAGAAGCGGAGGACGAGCTTCTAATCCCAAAAGTTGGGATCAAACTATTTCTAAGATAGCCTTGAATTGAATCAATGTAGCAGTGGTTAATTCGTAGGTGAATTACAGCTTGATGGAAACAATAACATCATCATGCTTGGGGTGCACATTTTAAACTTGTGAAATGATAGCCGACTCGAATGCCAATCATGAGCTTCCCAAACAGCAGCTGTCACTGTGTGGTGGACTTGGCTCTGAGTGTCTCAGGTCACCCTGATGTGTTCCAGTGTTTGCTGTTTCAGTGTCATTGAGTACACGGTGGCCACCGCAGATCACAGACTCATGGCAGGGACTGTCTAACCCTCACAATCAGGAGAGTTGGAGCTTAAGAATCAATGCACAGCCTTACTTACACTTTTCATTTAAACTGTGCTGGAAGCTTTAAATGTTTCCAGCTGTGCATGTATTAGAAGGGATAAAAGAATAAGGGAAGAACTTCAGAAAATAGTGTTGTTCCAAAGGAGGGCTTGGTAATTCTAAATGGCCAGTAGGGCAGGCCAGAGGCCGCTGAGGATTCACATCACAGGAGAGAAAGTATTTACCAGTAGGGCTGCTTTGATTGATGGGTCCTGGGAATTTCTGCAGCATGCCCTGCAGCACCTAACAGCAGGACGGATATTTCCAAGGCTGAATCTTTCTGCCCTTCTGCTCCTGGGGAAAATAATTTCCACTCCCACTGCAGCTCTACCCTAGCCAATTAATGGAGTTCTTTCAGTGATTTTTCATTTGTGAGTCTGATATGCTCAGCTCTTGGCCTAATTAGACAAGAGGGAGCCGCTGATTGCTCAGTCTCCAGACTTCTTGCTTGGGACATGCATTCTCAGTTTCTTTACACCAGTAGTTGTATTAATAAAAGAAAGAGGAGGGGGTTAGGTGCAGTGGCTCACGCCTGTAATCCCCAGCACTTTGGGAGGCTGAGGAGGGTGGATCACGAGGTCAGGAGTTCGAGACCAGCCTGACCAACATGGTAAAACGCTATCTCTACTAAAAATACAAAAATTAGCCGGGTGTGGTGGTGCACGCCTGTAATCCCAGCTCTCAGAAGGCTGAGGCAGGAGAATTGCTTAAACCTGGGAGGCAGAGGTTGCAGTAAGCCGAGATCGTGCCACTGCACTCCAGCCTGGGCGACAGAGTGAGACTCCATCTCAAAAGAAAAGAAAAAAAAGGAAAAAAGAAAAAGGAGGGAAACATTCCAGATTTGCCAAGACATTAAATATATAATGGATGCATATAGTATTTTCAAAATTTAAAAGACATAAAGTAGGTCTCTCTCCCAACCCTGTCCCCTTCCCAGAAACAACCCCTATTAACTTTGTCTATTCCTAGAGATATATCCATGTATATGCATTTAATGTCTGTATATATATACATATAGATCTATTTATCTTTTTCATTCACAGAAATGGTAATATATACATAATTCCATACCTTACTCGTTTCTTTTTGTTTTGTTTTTGTTTTTGTTTTTGAGATGGAGTTTCACTCTTGTTGCCCAGGCTGGAGTGCAGTGGCGCAATCTCGGCTCACTGCATCCTCTGCCTCCCAGGTTCAAGCAGTTCTCCTACTTCAGCTTCCTGAGTAGCTAGGATTACAGGCGCCTGCCACCACGCCCGGCTAATTTTTTGTATTTTTAGTAGAGACAGGGTTTCATCAGCCAGGCTGGCTGGTCTTGAACTCCTGGCTTCGGGTAATCCACCCTCCTTGGCCTCCCAAGTGCAGGGAATATAGGCAGGAGCCCCCGCACCCGGCCACTGTACTTGTTTTTACTTATCTTAGGGATTGTTCCAGGTTAGCACATGTAGACCTCCCATATTTGCTTTTAATAACTACAGGAATGTTTGTTAAACCTTGTTTACTAGCCTTTTATTGCTGAACATTTTGGTTGTGCAATCTTCTGTTGTCCTAACAGTAATTAAATGTTACCCTTTAACATAAATATTTCGGCACATATGCTAATTTATCTGTATTGTCAGTTTGCAGAAATAGAATCACTAGGCCAAATGGTATATACTTTTAAATATTTAAAAATTTAAATATAGACATTGTCATATTGCCCTCCTATAGAGGATTTCTTCATTGACTTCTTCCTGGCAGTACATAAGAATGCATCCTCCAACCTCTTTCCCCTCTCCCCATCTCCACCTTGGCCATATCAGAGTCTCTTTTGCAGGAGAAAAGGTTTTGATCTGGTACAAGCATGAATATTTTTAAAACTCACCCCATGGGTGTCAGCAGTGTTTCAGTTGCAAGTCACAGAAAATCTGCCTCAAACCGAGTTAAACTAAAATTAAAAAAAAAAAAAAAAGATGGAGAAGTTGATGGGCACATATAACAAAAATCCAGAGAAAAAGTGTGCTTCAGGCGTAGCTGGATCTAGGGAGGGCTGGCATGTCATGGCACAGCTTCAGGGGCACAGTCACATTGCATTAGAAAACAGTGTGAAGGCTGCCCCTGGAGTTAGTGGCCATACATTCAGGAACACAACTGAGCTTATAGGGACTTGGTCTCTCTCCATTTCCCAGCCCTGTTTCCTTGGGGTTTGCTTTGTTTGCAGGCAGGCTTTCTCCACGTGGCAGCTCTAGGTTTACGTTCTATGAACTTTATAACCTCAAAGAGCCTCTCCTTCTCTGTAGATACAGCCAAAGTCACGCAATTGTTCTTCATTGATCTGACTTTGGTCAGATACTCAACCCAAGTAATTGATCACTTCTGGGAACGTCTTTTGGTTTGCTTGCCTATCACCCATTCCCTGTTCTTCTGATAGTAGCCCCTTGATTTTCTTCCTCAACTCTGAGTCCCCATGGTTCTAGGGCCCTTGCTTCATCCAGGGCTGAGCATGCGACTGTAGGCATGGCCAGTCAGCACCCATTCTACCAATGGCCAAAGTGATTCTGATTCTTGGACTCTACCTCCTTGACCACTAACCCATCTGTAGGCTAGACCAGTTTGTCTGAGACTCAGGAGAGTTACAGCTGAAGAAGATAGGAGATGGAAGTGCATACAAATCACCTGGTGATCTTGTAGTAAAGCAGATTCTAATTTATTAGGTGTGAGATGGGATCCACTGCATTTCTAACAGGGTCTCGGAAGATGTTGATGCTGCTAGTCCAAGGGCCACACTTTGAAGCAGAGAGACATAAGGTGGATCCAATGGCCTCTCTAGGTTCCTCCTGGTCTAATGATTTTGAGATTTCATAGCATATACAAAAGGATACGAAACAAACAAAATCTCCACGTGCAATCAATTCTAATTTGTCTGCACTTCACATAGCAAATAGAAGTCACATTTTAATGATCACATATATCCAAAACCATAAATATTATGAAAACATTCATTCACTTAAGAAATACAGTTCCATTTCCTGCCTTGATGGGGTTGGGAGAGGAAGCCTTCATTGAATTTTTCTAAAAGAATCATACTTTTGACCAATGTTGGCAAGAAAGTAACTTTTTCTTTTGGGGACTGTGAGCTCTCTGTTGTCTTACTGAAAAACAAAACAAAACAAAATAACTGCTGCTGATTCTACTGTCAAGCTAGTGACTTATTTGTGCTTTACCTGAGGAACCAATTTGCCCTTGGCAGACACTGGGCTTTATATATCTAGTTATCCCATCACAGCTGGGTGACCTAGTGGCAAAAACTGGGGACAGTCTACTGTTTTCTTGAGAATAACACAGTCACTCTCTTTCTGTCTCATGACCAACTGCTCTTCCTATCTTCTTTTTAAATAAATTATTTTCTCATCATCTCTCAGTACCGATATCTCAATCCAGGAATAACTTGAACAACGTCTAAAGAGTTTCTTTGCTCTCCCTTATTCAAATCGGCTGTTGAATGGACTCCCCAATACCCAGCACCATTTATTGAAACAGAAGAATGATTTCTTTTGGAAGGCAATTTCATGCCTTGTTATCCCCAACAATGTCTCTAAAATACAAGGTTAGATGGCATTTCCAGAAAGTCTCTATTCATTCCTGACACCGAAAAGCAAAAGTAAAATTTTAAAGGGGGCTCCAGAAGCCCATGGCATTGTCTGCTAGATATCTTCATGCTTTGAGGATCATTGTGTGGCATTTTAAAGATATTTGCTTTAAAATCATGCCTCCTGTAAGGAAAATTGTAGCCTCAAACACTTGTGTCATTATGTAAATAGGTATTAATGAATCGATTGTACAAAGTAGACTGTGATTGAGAGTTGCTGTTCTTATGAAAAGATCATAGAAAGACAGCTGGATTTTCTTCTGCCTTTTTTGGAATCCTTATACTCATTCTGCTTCACAGATAAGACTTCTACCAGAAGCCAAGTTGTACAGAATTCTCATCTTGTGCTTTATTTTCTCATTGCTAAACTGTTAAGTAAAGCCAGTCCCATCCGTAAGTTTGAAAAGCCGCTTTAGGACTTAATTATTAAAAGGTAACATCTCCTCCATAAATACTGATCCTCTAGAAATACTGTGGTGTCCACATTTGCCTTTTAAGATTAATATAACCCATCCTCTCCTGTAAGAAATGGGATTTCGAGGCCCTCTCCTGGCTCTGTGTATCTGCGATTGACTCGCTGAGTGTTGGAGTTACCCTTAGAGGATGCCTCAGCTGGGAAGTCATTGATCAACAAATTGCACCTTGATGGTAGAATAGAAAGAAGAGCGGTATATATTGTAGCAGGGAGTTGTCTTTATCCATTAGTGATGTACATACCAGGAGATAGAAGATTTGGAGATTTGTCAATTGGCCTAATGACATCTTCCCAGCAAGTCTTTATTGGGCACCTGCTGTGTTCCGAGGCATAATGGTTGGCTCTGGGTATACAGTGATGATCCAGCATACTGAGCCCTGACCTCATGGAGGTAACTTAAATGAGCTATTTAATGCCTGGACTTGACTTGAAAGATGAAGCTAATTCCTAACCTCACTGGATTGCTGTGATAGTGAAACACATTTTTGAAAGTATAAAGTATTAAATGCAGAGTTCCTGAGGTCAGAATGATGACACAGCCTCAGCAATGTCCTTAACCTTGAACTTTCTAATATTAGCTCTTTTTTTCTATTATCTGCTTTCATGAAGTCATCCTCACGGCCCTCACTTTGCCCTTTGTCTTTTTATGATAGTTGCATTTTCCTCTCCAAGGATGATTGTCCCGTTTTCCTGATTCTTGAACAGTGCCAGCTTTTTATCTGCCTTGCAAAATATTTTTCTAAAGGAGGGGCCTCCTAAGAAATTTCATGAGTATTTGATAGGAACTTAGAAAGAAAAAAGTGACTATTCACAAAAGATAGACAAAAACAAAAAGTAGCTTTCTGTATTATACGTACAATAAAAATCAGAACTTAACACCCCAGAATACAGTTCTCATGAGACATCTCTGTCATTTCCTAGAGTTAGAAATAAACAGAGAACAGTTTTGGAGTTGGGCGAGTATCCAGCCTTGTCGTCTGTGGATAGGAATGATGAGGGTCATGTTTGAGTGAGGGAGAGAGTGGAGAGGCAGTCTCTCAAGCATGCTGTTGGAGCAGCTGAGACTTGGAAGCATGCAGGGAACGTTTCTAAGAATGCCTTTGCTGTACATGTTGGAGGAAGAGCTCAGGCTTGCATTTAAAAGACCCCTGGCCTGTCACAGCCTCCCCGGGTATGTTTTGGTTTTGTTTTTTTGGATTTTTTGACTCATTGCACAAACTTCATCTATGATCTGTTAACTGGGGGAGCCCTTCTTCTTCTCTCCGATTCTAATGTCCAGAGTAATGTATGTGTCTCTATCTCTCTCTGCTCTGTGTCCCTGTCTCTGCATCTCTTCTTCTCTCCCACACACAAGCTCTCCACTGCACTTATGTGATTTCATCACTAAGACTGGGAAAGCTGAGCAAATCTCAAGTCTGAGCCCCTAAAGAAATGTTTTAGAGGATTTTGTTTACACTTTGTATATTGCACAATTAATGCATCTTAAGAGATTAAGAGCTGCTGCTTTTCTCCATCCCTGACCTAAGTAAGTAAGTGAATGAATGAATGAATGAATGAATGAATGAATAAAGAGGCAGCTTAGCATCATGGTATAGTGCAGTGTTGGCAAACACTTTCTGTAAAGGGCCAGATATTTTACATTTTTAAGCTTAAATATTTTAACCTTTGTGGACCATACAGTCTCTGCCATAACTACTCAAGTTGGCCAGTGAATCATGAAAGCAGCTATAGGCAATATGTAAACAGGTGAGCATAGCCGTGTTCCAATAAACTTATGGACACTGAAATTTGGATTTAATGTAAGTGTTACATGGCATGAAATATTATTCTTTTTGTTTTGTTTTGTTTTGTTTTGCCAACAGTTTAAAACTACAGCCCTCATGAAAAACAGGCTCTGGGATAGATTTGGCCCCTGGACCATTGTCGTTTGCCAACTCCTGGTAGAGTGGAAGAAACTCAGAACAAGAAGTGAGAAGCCTTACCTTCCAATTTTGGTTTTACTACTTTTTAGTTTTGACATAATCATTTTGCTTCTAACCTCAGTTTCCCCATCTGAAAAATGAGTGTGGAAAGAGGGTAAACAGGAACTTTAGAGTGGAGAAACCTGGCAGACACTGTCTCAGTCAGGTGGTCATGGTCAACATCATCAGTGCTAAGTCGTGATAGAATAAGAAATATTTGGTCTTTGTCCCTGGTTCCTGACACAGAACTTCTATAACCCTTGGAATTTCCTGAGTGACAGGCATGATAGGAGCATTTTCTATTATTCATAACAAGCCCCTTCAGCCTTACCTGAGTTTCTGCTAATGAGGTGACTTTGGTGGGCCCCTAGATAGCTCCAGGATGGAGCTGGTTGCCAAAGGAACCAACCATGTAATTAGAGAGTGGAACTTTCAGGGCCCCTGATATGGTTTGGCTGTGTCTCCACCCAAATCTCATCCTGAATTGTAGCTCCCACAATGCCCATGTGTTGTGGGAGGGACCCGGTGGGAGGTAATTGAATCATGGGAGCAGGTCTTCCCCATGCTGTTCTCAGGATAGTGAATAACTCTCATGAGATCTGATGGTTTTATAAAGAGGAGTTCCCTGCACAAGCTCTCTCTTGCCTGCTGCCATGTAAGATGTCCCTTGTTCTTCTGCTGTGATTGTGAGGCCTCCCCAGCCATATGGAACTGAGAGTTCCAATTACAACTCTTTCCTTTATAAATTACCCAGTCTCAGGCATGTCTTTATTAGCAGCATGAAAACAGCCACCCTTCTTTCAGGGAGTGGTGAAGGGGTCGAGATTGAGTTAATCACCAATGGCCAATGATATATCAATCATACCTCTGTTATGGAAGCTCCATTAAAAATCCCTAAAGGACAGGGCTCTGAGGGTTGCAGATTGACGAATGCATCCATGTACCAGGAATGGGGCACCTCCCAACCCCACAGGGATGGAAGCTTCTGCACTCTGCCCCTTCTGGACCTCACCTCGTGTGCCTCTTTCTTGAGCTGCTCATGTGTATCCTTTATAATAAGCAAGTAAGAGTAGGAAAGTATTCTCCTTACTTCTGTGAGCCCTAAGGAGGGAGTTTTAGGACTCCCCTGACCCCCGATTTATAGCCAGTCAGAAGTGTGGAGGGCCCAGGACTTGCAATTGGTGTCTGGAACAGGGCCGTCTTGTGGGGCTCTGTGTTAACTCCAGGTAGTTTGTGTCAGAACTGAATTGAATTGAATTACAGGATACCTGGCTGCTGTTTAGAAAACTGGAGAATTAGTGTGGGGAAAAAACCCCACATTTGGTGTTAGAAGCATTGTGAGTGAAGCAGTTGAGAGCCACATTGATAGCATGCACCCTTGATAGGATTTGATGAAAATGGCACCCCAGCCCTGCAGTCATCCTTCAGAAAAGCCATTGACACCAGTTTAAGCATGAGAAAACAACCAGGTAGACCTAGGGAGAGTCTACAATATACCCGATCGCTATTCCTCAAAACTGTCAAGGCCATAAAAAACAAGGCAAGTCTGAACCACGGTCACAGATCAGAGGAGACTAAGGAGACATGATTAAACATCGTGTTGTGTCCTGGACATGGGATCTTGGGAGAGAAAAAAGACATTAGGGAAAAACTGGTGACATCTGAACAAAGTGTGGAGCTTAGTTAATAGTCCTGTGTTGGTGTCGGTTCCTTGGTTGTGACAAATCTACTGTGGTCATGTAAGATGTTCATATTGCAGGGACCTAGGTTAGGAGAATAGGTGAATTTTGCAACTTTGTTATAAATCTAAAGCTGTTCTACAATAAAAGCTTTATAGTAAGAAAACATTAAGAAAAATCTCTAGGATTTGGCAGTTGATTAGGTAAGGAGGGCAAGGGAGAAGGAGAAATAAAGATTTTTGTCAAAGTCTTTGGCCTGATTACCTCGGAAGTTAGCTATGTGAGTGGACGGAAATGACAGAATATAGGAGGCAGTCTGGCTTGCAATAGGAAAGAATGAACTTGTGGTACTAGGGATATATCCATGAATGTGATGTACCGTTTAACAGTTGAAGTAAGAAAAATGGCCAGAAAGGGCTTTTGGATTTCAGATGTTTGGTTTAAAATGACCTCTAGCCTCACAGCATTTGGCATTTAATTCTAATTTAAGAAAGAAAGATGAACTGGATTAAAAATAAAATAGTGACTGAACTTGTATAAATAGCTGGACTCCTGCTCTTGTTTCTATGTTTCTATGTGGGTAAATTTATCTTTTTGTCATTAATGCATTGCTTGGAGTTGGAGTAGCTATCAGCCCCTCTTTATTTGTAGAAGGACTTAGAGTCATGTTGCCAAGTGAAACAGCAGCCAGAGCTAGCCCTTTTTCTTTAGCTAGAAGTGCTGGTTGTGTTGACCCAAATATACTGGAGCACATGTTTTGTTTACTTCAGACAAGAAGTAAGAGCTTTGTTTGAGTCATTCCTTTTTCTATCTTCTCTATTTGTATTTTACAGCCAGAACTGCCTCAAAAATGCACACAGCCATTTATCAGAGGCCTGTGATGTCTGCTGTGCATTAACAATATATGAAATGTGTGAAATTTATCAGTGTAGGATCAAACCACAGGCAAGACCTCATGCCTGCATAGGTCATGAACAGGCACTTCACCAAAGAAGAAATTCAGGTGGCAATACATGTGTGAAAAAAATTAAACTTTGCAAATAACAAAAGATATATAATTAAACTTGTGAAGATAGCAAAGAAATACAGGAACCAATGCTGGCAAGGGTATGAGGAAAAGTACACTGGCAGGATTGTAGATCAACATAATTTAGGGGGAGGGCACCTTAACACATATATTCCAGACTTTAAAATGTATTTATCCTTTGTTTTAGTCACTCCACTTCTAGAGATTATTCTAAGGGAATAATGGGACAGGCATATAAAGATATATGTAAAGAATGACCACCTAAACATTGTTTAAAATAGTAAAGAACTGATGATAACATCTAACAATAAACAGACACTGGGTAGCTTCAGTGCTGTAGATGTAGCAATTATAATAGAAAGACTTACATTAAGTTTTTGAAAAAAAAATTTCAAAATGCATTCATATAGTCCAGTTTATACAACTTGTATGTGTGCATGTATACTTCTAAAAGAACATATGCTAAATTTTAAGTGCTTTTAAACTGTAAATGAAAATGTTTTAATTCTAAACCAAAATGTGGACTCTCAGTGCTAAATTCTGAGTGATGTAAACTGTCCTCTCATAAATTACTATTATTTTTGTAGAGCCTAAAACATGTTCCCATCACCACCCATATGCTCCCTCTCCAAAATAATCCTGACTTTCTTAAATAAAAATTATAGTTCATCCTAAATTATTAAGAATTTTCATTCACAGTGTGAAGAATCTAGAGCTGTGTTATAGAGAAGCCAGCAAATAGTTATTGTTCCTTAGTTTTATTTTATGCTATAGTAGTTAAAATACCCAAAACAGTGCTTCATAAAAAAAAAAAAACCCTATACTTACAAATACAGGGTGAAAAATGGGATTTCAGTGGAAAATGGGATTTTCTTCCCCTTGATTTCATTAATTTACATCTTGCCTCTTTCCAAATATATGTAAAGTACCTAGATCTTTCAATAGAACATCCGCTGAACATAAAAAAGTGTTCACACACATGAACTAACCAGCTGTACCATCGTACTGCCTCCAAGGTAGTATGATAAAAGGCAGGGATGATAAAAGGCAGAACATATTTCCAAAGACACTCAAGATCTCTGAACTAGAGACTTCACCTTTCACACATGAATGAAATGATTCAAAAATCATCTTTCTTCCAAAGTCAATTGAAAACCAGTGTGGTCATGTAGTTCGGATCAGGCCAGGGGCAGAGCTTGAGAAGAAGAGCTGACTGTAGCCAGCAGGGTCCCTAAGTAAATAAGGCTTCATGTAACCATATACAGCCTGACAGAGTAGGAGAAGAAAGGAAAGGAGTGAGCAAGGGGAAAAGGTTTAGAGCACCTACTCTTTGCCAAGCACTAAACTGAAATGCTTATTGTGTGCTGTCTGATGTAGTAAGGTGCAGGGATATTTTAATGTTCAGATAGGAGTTTGATGTAAATATTTCTAAATAAGTCAGTCTTCTTCCTGATGTTACCCTTGCCAACTGCATGCCATGGGCTGTCATCTCCAGATCTGCCAGTCACCCAGTTAGTTGCTAATGATCCCAGATTTCCCTGCCTCCCACCACTCTTGAGTATCTCATAAGCCTCTTCTTAAACTGCCTGCCATAGCCAAGGTGAGGAGGGCTTGGGATTATTTCAAGAGGTCTACCAGATACCTTGGATTTCAGAGCCAGAGTTGTGAGCAAGACTTCACTTTTCATGTTCCTCATTTGTATCTGCCTCTTTCCAAAAAGGATTTGAAGTACCGAAATCTTTCAACAGTATGTGCGCTGCGAGCCGTTTCATAAGAGAGAGAATTTTAGGAACTCTACGCAAAGGGACAATATTTACAAAAGCAAGACAAAGTGAGCAAAGGAGAGAAAATAAATGTCTTAACTGTATGTGGGAATGAGCAAAAGGAGAGGGGGAGAAAGACTGAGCACAGTTGTACATGGGGGTGGAGCTCCTTATGATGTTTTAGTGATTAAATAGGTGACACCTAGGAAGGGTGATCACTTGGCTTTGTGGCAAGAAGTTTGTCTAAGCCATTCCCAGCACCTGGTAGGCTTCTTCCTGTATTAGGACAGCTTCACACCAAGATTCCTTCCGGAACCTTGAGCCTAGTTAACCCTATGCCCATTATCCCTGCCATGTTATACCTGCGATGTCAACCTCTCTTATGCTGACATCCCATTGTTGTTCTTCATGCACCTCCATCTTCCCACCCCTTAGCACTATTCCAAACCATCACCACTTCTTCAAGCGGCTGACACCTCCTATTCGCAAGGTTCCGAACAGGGGTCTGTGGACTAAGTCTGGCCCTCTGCCGTGTTTTGCCTAATCTACACATCCCACCTTTATTACTGGCAAGAGCCAAGAATCTGCAGTCTCCTGTTTGCTGAAGTCTCCAGCACCCTCTGTTGTTTCCTATTCCCCTTCCCCACTCCCTGTTGTTCCCACTCCCTGTTGTTTCCCAGTCCTTCCTGTGTTCCATGTCTTAGTCTGGGTGGTAGTCAGCTAAGTCCATTCAGTTAGTAAAACTTCACGGAGCACTTATTTTGCAATTTTCTATGAGCACATTATATACCAGGTTAAAAAAATTTTAAAGTTAATTAAAAAGCAGAATCTTGATTTCTCTGGATAAACCCTGCAGTGGACATCATTATTTTCCCCATTTAGTAGATTAAGATATCCGAAAGGACGGTTTGTCTATGGTCATTCAGCTGGTACACAACAGAACATAGGAGTCACACTTGGGTAGACTGTACTTTTTTTTTTTTTGGAGAGGGAGTCTCGCTCTGTTGCCCAGACTGGAGTGCAGTGGCGTGATCTCGGCTCATTGCAAGCTCCGCCTCCCGGGTCCAAGTGATTCTGCTGCTTCAGCCTCTTGAGTAGCTGGGATTACAGGTGTGTGCCACCATGCCTGGCCAATTTTTGTATTTTTAGTAGAGATGGAGTTTCACCATGTTGGCCAGGCTGGTCTCGACCTCCTGACCTCAGATGACCCACCCGTCTCAGCCTCCAAAATGCTGGGATTACAGGTTTGAGTGAGCCATAGCGCCCGGCCTTGGCCTGTGCTCTTGACCATTGTGTCTTCCTTCCTGTCAAGAGAGTTGGTCCAACCATGAGAGACTCTAATTCTACTCTTGGCTTCTCTTTGCCACTTCGATATCCAAACCATGAGTTTCACAGATTCATTTATATTGTTTGTATTGTTTGTTTTATGTGCTGTGGTAGATTAAAAGTGGTCATGAATTATTTGCAACTCCTTTCATTGAGATGTGGGATCTTATTATCCTCCCCTTGACTTTGGGCTGGTCTTAACAATTTGCTTAACTGGTAGAATGCAGTGGAGATGACACTGCTTGACTTACGAGGTAGACTGGAAGAAGATTTGTAGCGTCTGCCTTGGTTTCTTTGAATACTGACTCTTAGAATCCAGTTGCCAAGCTGTGAGAAGCCCATAGAGAGGTCCACATGGAAAGGAAATGTGGACATTGGCTGATAGCCCAGCTTAGCTCCCAGCCCACAGCCAGCAGCAACTTGCCAACCATGTGAGAGAGCCATCTTGGAAGTGGATCCTCCAGCCTCAATTGAATGACCCCAGTTAATGCCCCATAGAGCAGAGATGAGCTGTTCCCGCTGAGCACTGCTCAAATTGCAGATTTCATGAGAAAAGTAAATGACTAGTATTGTCTTAGGCTACCAATTTTTGGGATGGCATATTATATAGCAGTAACTGGAACACCGGCCAATTTTGCTTAACTGATATACATTAGAATCATATGTAAGATCAAAAAATGTTTTTGCTTTCTTTAATATTAGTGCTATCATAGAAAGTTTCTGCTAGCAAAAAGTTAACTTTTAATTCAAGCCATTTCTGGAAATCACTCCAGAAATTATTTTCGCGTGCTACAAATGTTATTTTCTCTATCCTCACTAAAGCAAATACCAAAGACCACCTATAGTAGTACACATTTGCTGACCAAATTGAAACTTTCTAGGGAAAAAACACATTTGCTAGTAGAATATCAACAAAGTGACATCAAAATAATTGTAGGAAGTAAGCCAATGTAAAATCAGTTTATGAATCTGTGAGTTGCTAGAAATTAGGTATGAAAACTATGCAGTGTAAAGTTAATTCTTCACATTGCTAAATGAGCAGAAGACTACCATCTCACATTTTTAGTTGGGGCTCCCCACTTACCCGACATTTGCTTGGCAAATATTTTCCCAACCAAACTGCACAGTCACCCAGGGTGTGTTCTACCACACTGGACCAGCCAAGTTGGACAGTGACTGATTACCAGGGTCATGTGTTGACTGCAAAGGGAAGTCATAAGGTTATAGCTCCCATTTCTTCTGAGCCCTTTGCAGTATGTACTTTCTGTGCTGTTTCCCCAGCAAGATAAGTGAGGTAGGGAAGAGATGCTTTTGAATGCATGGCTAGTCATGAAATGCCTGTAAGAAACTTAATAGGGATATGGGTGATATTGACATATGTATTAGAAAGTTGGTTGTTCTATGAAAACCTAAAGAATGATGGGCACTGCTCTAGTCTGAATGTTTGTGTGCCTCCACCCTTGGTCAATTCATATGTTGAAACTTAATCCCCAATGCAATGGTATTAGGAGGTGGGACCTTTGGGAGGTGATTAGGTCAAGAGGGTAGAGGCCTCATGAGTGGGATTAGGCTGAGTGGAGCTTGTTTGCCCCTTCCACCACATGAGGATGCAGCAAGAAGGCTCTATCTATGAGGAAGCAGGTCCTACCAGACACTGAGTCTGCCAATGCCTTGATCTTTAACTTCCCAGCCTCCAGAACTGTGAGAAATAAATTTCTGTCGTGTAGAAGCCACCCAATCCATGGGCATTTTTTTATAGCAACCTGATCGGAGTATGACAGCCGCAGTAAATAGTTAAGTGAAAAAAAAAAAAAGCAGATTGACAAATGGGAGGTGTTATATTACACAATTTGTTTGACGTAAAGATGGATGAATAAGAGATGGTGAGTTAGGGCTGGGCACGGTGGCTCACACCTGTAATCCCAGCACTTTGCAAGGCCGAGACGCGTGGATCACCTGAGGTCAGAAGTTTGAGACCAGCCTGGACAACACTATGAAACTTTGTCTGCACTAAAAATATTAAAAAGTTAGCCAAGCGTGGTGGTGCACACCTGTAATCCCAGCTACTTGGGAGGCTGAGGCAGGAGAATTGCTTGAACCTGGGAGGCAGAGGTTGCAGTGAGCTGAGATCACGCCACTGCACTCCAATCTAGGCAACAGAGTGAGACTCTGTCTCAAAAAGAAAGAAAAGAGATGGTGAGTTAGAAAGAGAAGTGTTTTTTAGCAAGGCCAAATAATCTATTCTTTTAGATCAGGGAGGGGTGCTACTCAACCCTGCAGCTCTGACTTGAAAGTAGCCACAGATTATATATAAAGGGATGGACGTGGCCATGTGCTACCAAAACTTTATGGACATTGAACATTGAATTTTGTATAATTTTCACACGTCACATAGTATTATTCCTGTCTTCAGTCATTTAAAAGTATAAAAACAATCCTAAGCACACAGGCTATATAAAAATAGGTGCAGACTGGCTTTGGCCACAGGCCGTAGTCTGCTGACGCCTGTTGTCATTTGGGTTGGGGATAAGTTGGTGGTTTGCTTTCACTCTCTACTGTCTAAACTTTTGTGTTTTGGAACTTTTTAGAACAAGTATTACTTTTTATTGAGATGAGATTCTTGGTCTGTTGCCCAGGCTGGAGTGCAGTGGTGTGACTGTAGCTCACTTCGCCTCAAACTCCTGGGTTCAAGTGATCCTCCCACCTTAGCCTCCCAAGTGGCTGGGACTTACAGGCATGTACCACCACACCTGGCTAAGTTTTTAAATTTTTATCTTTAATAGATATGATGTTTCCCTATGTTGCTCAAGCTGGTCTTGAACTCCTGGACTCAAGTTATCCTCCTGCCTCTGCCTCACAAAGTCTTGGGATTATAGATGTGAGTCATAGCGCCTGGCCTATGACTCTTAAAATTTAAAAAAAAAAAAAAAAAAAAAGATATTTCCATGTTAGAGCAAAGGAAGAGGAGAAAGTCCCTGTGTGGGCCCCTGTTCGGTTTCAGTGAGAAAAGGACAAGTGATAGCACCTTAGGGCTCTTGTTCGAATAATTCAAGATCTCATTTATTTCCACTAACCCACCCAGAATTGGGTTGAAAGTCCCATTTGTTCTCTCTAAAGAGATTTATGAACTTAAGTTGTAAACAGTTTAAGGTAAATAGTGTTACTAATTATAAATTATTTTCATCTGCTTGTTAAAGCAGGCTCGTTAGAATATCAGCCTGAGAAGAGGGTGAGCTTAGATTAAGATAACTTGAAAGCAGCAACACCATATTCTTTTTTAAACACTGTTACCCATACTAATTCAGACTTCCCTCTCTTCTTATTTTACCCACAACTGACTATGCTTTTATGGTACCTACCTTAGGCTAGTTTGCACTAGGTCTGTTTATGTTCTTTTTGTCTATCTTCATTCTCTGTAAATTCCCTGAAGGCATGGGTCTTTATATAATACCTTTTATTCATTCACTTATTCAACAAGTATTTACTGAGTGCTTTCTACATATCAGGCATTGTTCTGGGACCTAGGGATACTGGTGTGAACAAAGAAAATTTTGATCTATGGAGCACACAGTCTTGGTTGAATATGACTTTGTCCTGTTCATCTGCATTAATGTTTTTCCTCAAGGATAAATTAGCTTTACCTCACAGGTCAACTGGGATTGATTATTATTGGGTGCTTAGGTAGTGCTGTGGTTTGAATGTGTCCCCCAAAAGTTTATGTGTTGGGAACTTAATTGCCACTGTAACATTATTAAGAGGTGAGGCCTTTAAGAGCTTATTAGGCCATGAGGGATCTACCCTCCTGACTGTAAGTTAATGCTGCTATTGTAGGAATGGGTTCCTGATAAAAGGATGCATTTGTCCTCCTTTTTCTGTTTCCTGTGTGCTTGCTTCCTTGCCACATGATACCTAGGTGATGACCCTGGCCAGTTGCTGTTGCCATAGTCTTGGACTTTCCAGCCTCCGGAACCATGAGCCAAATAAACTTCTGATCTTTATAAATTACCCAGTCTGTGATATTCTGTTACTGCGGCAGAAAAAGGACTAAGACAGGTAGTGTGTTAGGAGGCATTCTGAGAGTCAACTCGAAAGAGGACCGTTGTCTGTCACTCATCTGGGAGAAGAGTATTACAGCACATGGGTCACATATATATCATCCCTTATATAAACTGTGAATTGTGGCACATAGGAGGCAACTGAGGGGCAGGGTGATGTGGTGATGGTGAAATAGATAAAGATTTGCCGTCAGGATTCAGATTAATTTCCCTTCTGCCTCTTCTTTGTGACATCACCAGTGGAGCCTTAGTTTCCTTTTTAAAATGGGCAAAATAATACCTACTTTAGAAGATTATTATAAGACTTTTAAAATCATTTCTGTTATCATCATCATTATTAATAGCTAATATTTATTGAACATGTGATGTCTTGTGTTAGCCACTTTAGAGGTATTATCTCATTTAATTATCTCAATGCTACAAAATAGATCCTACTATTATTCTCATTTTACAGATGAAAAACTGGGACAAAGAGAGGTTACAGTCGAAACAAGATTACACAGCATGTGATCACACGATGTGTGTGAAAGTCCTGTACTGCACCTGGCACATAGTAAGTGCTCAGTATGTGGCCCTTTGCCTCCTTCTTCCTCTTCCCACCCTCCCCTTGCTATATAGCAGCAGTGCTGGGGAGACCACCAACTCTTCTTGGGTGGTTTGTGAGTCAGTAGAGAAAAGCTCATTCATTCCTTTTTCCTCCTCCAGACCTCCTAAGACTAGACGTGTCATTCATGATATTTCCAATGAGCCCTTCTTTTCATTTATTATGATGGCTTCAGCCCCAGGCTTTGACAAGACTACAGTATCACCTAGAGCCCAAACAGGAAACAGATGATATACCCAAATTAGATCATCTGAAAAGCATTAATGAAGTAACTTCTTACAAAGGTAGAGAGAAAATGCAGATCATTGCAGAGCTCCTTCAGGTTAGTCGCAGAAGGGCTAACACCAGCCCAAGACCTGAGGAGGGAAGGAAGTACTTACCCAAACCTGGGAGCGGAAAGGCTCTGTGGAGGGGGCTTCCTGACCCCAAGCTGTGCCCTTCCGTTAGAGGATGGAGCCAGCCCACAGTGAGCCACAGAGAAGGGAACAAGGGAAATAAATACCCCAGCCTCCCTCTTCTCTCTCCTTCCCCCTGCTGCTGCTCCTCAGGGGTGAGCCCAGCTGGAAGCCATGTCCATGGATGCAGCCATGTACAATGGACTCCCAGAGAAGGTGGGGTGGATCTCAAGGGGCAGGTGGAAGGGATCAGCACCGCTGCCACCCTGGGCACGCCCAGGAAATGGTAGGGCAGATCGCAAGTTCAGTTTTGCACACTTCTTGGCATTCATGCATATTGTGACATTCTGCTTGGCTCCAGCTGTTTAACGGATGGCTAGATCTTCCAGGTAATCGGTTACAAATTACTTTTTGTAAGTGTGCATTTGGAAAGAGTCTGGCAATGGATTAGTTGGAGGACAAAGAATTGAAACTGGTTCTTCTACATAGCCTTTGAGACTGATTGACTGTATCAGTAGCCATATCTCTTAAAAAACCTCAGTTCACTTATTTATAAAATGAACACAGTAATACATGCTTCTCAGGGACATGAAAGGTCTCAACTAGGTTAAGTCTAAAGCTTTTATAGGCCTTATAATTTTTAATAGATTTTTAAACAATTTTTTAATCTATTAAAAATTTATAATTTTTAATAGATTTTTAAACAATTTTTTCTCATCTCGATGAGAAGTCTTAATGTGCAGAGTAATGCAGACCCTCTTAAATTAGATTTGAGATACACATGCCTGTATCTTTCTTTAGATTGTTGACTCTGTGGCATATCATAGACTGTCACATCTTAGAGGTTCATCTTGGAGGTGAATAACTTGACTTGAAATGTCATATAGATTTTTCTTTGACAATTTTGCACTTTAGATCAACAGTCCCCCACCTTTTTGGCACCAGGGACCAGTTTTATGGAAGATAATTTTTCAGACAGTGGGCAGGTTGGGGGGAAGGGATAGTTTGGGGATGAGTAAAGTATATTACATTTATTGTGCATTTTATTTCTATTATTATTACATTATAATATATAATGAAATAATTATACAACTCACCATAATGTAGAATCAGTGGGGGCCCTGAGTTTGTTTTCGTGCAACTAGACAGTCCCATCTCGGGGGGATGGAAGACAGTGACAGATCCTCCGGCGTTACATTCTTGTAAGGAGCGCCCAACCTAGATCCCTCTCGTGCACAGTTCATAATAGGTTTCGTGCTCCTATGAGAATCTAATGCTGCCTCTGGTCTGATGGGAGGCGGAGCCCAGGTGGTAATGTGAGTGATGGGCAGCAGCTGTAAATACAGATGAAGCTTCACTTGCTCGCTACTTGCTCGCCCGCCTGCCGCTCACCTCCTGCTATGCAGCCCAGCTCCCAACATCAGCCCATGGCCCCGGGGTGGGGGACCCTTGTTTTGGGTGGTCTCAGACATGCTAACCAGGATAAATGGGACCCTCTTTACCTAGGATCAACCACTTAAATCAACTAACTAAACTTCCTCCCTCATTATTGTAGTCTGTGCACTACAGCTAAAATCTAGAATAAATTACTGATATAAAAATTGAACATGTAAAGACTGTCATGTCATATATCTACCAAGTACCTTAAGGTTTAGGCAGTATGTTGGTAATTATGTGAAGTAACTGAAACTCTCACACATTATTGGTGGTGGGAATTTAAGTTGGTTCAGCCATTTTGAAAAACTAGCAATTTCCACTGAAGCTAAATGTATACTCACCCCATGTATAGCAGTTCCACTACTAGGTATACAACCAAGAGAAATGTGTACGTGTGTCTTCTAAAAGACATGCACAATAGTGTCCATATCAGCCTTATTCCTGACAGCCCCAAACTAATTAATAATCCAAGTGGGTATCAACAGGGGAATGGATACAATAAAATGTGGTGCTTCCTATACAGTGAAATACTTCATAGCAATACAAATAATGAACTAATTAAAATATAATAAACTAGTGGAACATTCAGGAACATGGATGAATTTCAAAGCTATCATGTTGGGTGAAATAAGCCAGACACTAAAAGAGTACTTTAAAAAAAAAAAAAAAAAAGAATACTTTTATGAAGTTCAGGAAGAGGTAAAACTTAATGGTTATGGAAGGAAGTTAAAAAAAAAAAAAAAAAAGATTACCCCTTATGCCAGGGTGGGGCTGGGAAGTACTGATTTGGAAGAGTCATAATGAAACATTCTGGGTGTTGGAAATATTCTGATTTTGATACAAGTGGTGTTACAGAGGCATACCTATGTAAAAATTCATCAGACTATATACTTTAGCTTGTGTACTTTACCTACTTTGCTTCTTATATACTATAATAAAAATGGTTTTGAAAAAAAATTATTGAGTGTTACAGCCAAATCCTGGCAAATGTGGCAATGATGATACCAGGAAACATAGTGAAAAGTTGACCTTAACTATAACATGATCTTTCTGGAGAGTTTGGCAATGTGTATTTAAGACCTTAGGCACATGCACATAACAGTATTCTATGGAAATCATTAAGATCATGTGTAGAAGCTTCATCATAGGGATGTTCATTTCAATGTCCTTTGTAATATTGAGCATTAGGAAATAACCCGATGTTCAATTTAGAGAATTGGTAATAAATTCTGGAGTAATATGCGGCTACTTAAGAAGTGTAGTGGAAGAAGGAGCTGTGTTTGCTTTCATGTGTGTTTCTATGGAGGAAACAAAGTAGATAGGACAAAGACTTCAGAAAATGGTTAGTTGGCTCAAAAATGGCTGGCTCTAATCATGATAAAGACATTTGAAATATGTGTATTGAATGAAATTGATGGATAGTAGATGTCCGATGATCACATTATTTACATCCCTGGAAGAAAAATGCTATAGGTCTCACATTCCTTCCTTGAAAATCTGTTTCTTCTCATATTCTTTCACTTAGCCTTAGATTTGTCTGTGGTCTGCGTATCTGATTCAGACCCAGCAAATAAAATCTTGTCTGTGGTCTTGAAAATGTATTTTTCTTTTTTAGCATTGTTGGTTGTATTAGTCCGTTTTCACGCTGCTGATAAAGACATACTCAAGATTGGGTAATTTATAATGGACTCATAGTTCCACATGGCTGTGGAGGCCTCACAACCACGGTGGGGGGTGAAATGCACATCTTACATCTCAGCAGAGGAGAGAATGAGAATAAAGCCAAAGGGGTTTCCTCTCATCAAACCATCAGATCTCGTGAGACTTACTCACTACCATGAGAACAGTATGGGGGAAACCGCCCCTATGATGCAGTGATCTCCCACCAGGGCCCTCCCACAACATGTGGGAATTATGGGAACTACAGTTAAAGATGAGATTTGGGTGGGGACACCGCCAAACCATATCATAAAGAAACTCCAGGCCTCTAAGAGAGGCTGTTGATGTAAATATAGGGACTGCAGTTTCTCACACCTGTAATTCCAGCACTTTGGGAGGCCTAGGTGGGTGGATGATGCGCACTTAGGAGTTCAAGACTAGCCTGGACAACATGGCGAAACCCTGTCCCTAATAAAAATACAAAAATTACCTGGGTGTGGTGGCGTGTGCCTGTAGTCCCAGCTACTTGGGAGACTGAGGCAGGAGAATCACTTGAACTCAGGAGGAGGAGGCTGCAGTGAGCCAAGATCACACCACTGCACTCCAGCCTGGGCAACAGAGCACAGTATCAAATATATATATATATGTGTGTGTGTGTGTGTGTGTGTATATTTATATATATAGAGAGAGAGAGAGAGAGCGCGCGCACGTGACACTGAGTGCTAAACAGTAAAGCCATTCAGAGGAAAGCTGCTGGATAAAATGGAAGCCTGAAAACATTCCCACAGTAAAATCCTACCCTGTGTTTCGTTACCGTTAAACATCCTTTCAGAGTTATCTCTAAGAAGCCCACTTGGAGACATCTAGACTTTCTAAAATTTAATAACGTCTCAGATGGAAATAACATTACATGCTAATTAATTGTCATGGAGTAACATTATTCAAATTGGTAACTGTAACTCCCAAAGATTACATTAAGTTTGATCAGTGGGCACAGCTATTCTCTGAGAAATGAATTCGAAAATTTATTTCTGTCTCTTCTTCTGTTGACCAAAGGAAAAATTAAGTCAGTGACCTTGGTAGGTTTCTTATTTTGAACAATGTGTATGAGATTTTGTGCTGTCATTTCTAAAAGCTTTTTAATTCAGATTAGCCAAAAATCTCTGGAAGAGGGTAATTTTTTCATTGGAAAATTCGAGTGTCATGTTATTTTCAAGGTTACCTTATATTGAGCTGGGTTTTTTTTTTTTAATGTCTGAGAGCTTCAGTTTCTAAATCTGTAACATGGAAATAATAGTGCTACAACATCTTAATGGTAGTAGAAGAATTACATAGTGTCTGGCATGCGGCAAGTGCTGAATTATTGTAACTCTGTATGTTTGCATACATAATAACTCCAGGCGTATAGCGTTATATATACAAGTTGTCAGTTTCTCACCTCCTACTTACCACCATGTTTGGCACATAGTAGGCATCAGTTTTTTGCCTGAAGTCCCCTATTATGTGGGATCTAAAAATCCAATCAATTGAACTCATAGACAGAGAGAGTAACAGGATGGTTACCAGAGGCTGGGAAGGGTAGTGAGGGTTGGCGGGGAGGTTGGGATTGTTAATGGATACAAAAAAGAAAAAAAAATAGAAGGAATAAGACCTACTATTTGATAGCACAATAGGGTGACTATAGTCAATAATAACTTAATTGTATATTTTTAAAATATCTTAAATAGTTGGATTGTTTGTAATTAAAGAATAAATGCATGAGGGGATGGATGCCCCATTCTGCATGATGTGCTTGTCTCACATTGCATGGCTGCATCAAAGCATCTCATGCACCCCATAAATATATACACTTACTGTGTACCCAGAAAAAAAACATTTAAAATTAAAAAATAAATTTTAAAAAATGAAGTTCCTTGCTTTGGTTTATCTTATATGGAAAAAAAAAATGGTGACTAGTATTTTTTTTTCTAGACCCCACCGTCCTAGTGTTTCAGTAGAATGACAAATATTGTCTAGTAAAATTAAACATGACAATAGCAATTTAATCCCTTTCAAAACTCTCCATTTTATTGGGATTCTTGTGGTACCCTATCCTTCTACCTCATTCCTTCATTTATTCATTCCACAGATATTTACAGAACGCCAATCTGAGCTGTGCTGGGGACATCATGAACAAAACAAGAAGAGTCCCCTGCCCTCACTCATGCTGGGGGTACCCCGATGGCATCCCTTTTTTTGCTGTTCCACCAAGCATTTGTCAACCCTAGTTTCCCCATTGCTTATGAGCTAGTCCTGGAGGCCAGCCACTTGCTTCCATGAGCACAGCTGTTCCCTGAGCAGAGGGCCTCCTGGCCTTCCAAGCATTGAGGCCCTCCACCTCCAGACCCTTGCTGGACTTACAGACAGGTCAGTGGTTGTGCAGCCGATGCAGAACGGGAACCCTCTCTCCGTGAACTGCATTAAAATAAACTGATCATTGCACAAAATCTTGGCAGAAAGATTTGAAAAATGTCCCACGAACAAATACCAAGTCATCTGAGGCTTGTCCACATGATTTACCAGCATTTTTCACATGACAAAGATGTGAAGGAAAACCAGGGAAATATGTCAGCCACTATTGGTGTGAACCAGAGCTATTTACAGGCGAGGGTGAGGGACTCTAGTTCAGAGTCTCCTCAGATTCTTAAAACAGCAAGGATTATGCAAAGATAAAAAGCAAAAGTAAACACTAAAACTGTGAATGAAGCAAGAACACAAAGAGGGGAAATCCTTCTATGGAAACAAGCTTTCCTTCAGAGGAGAAAAACAAGACTCTGCTAAAAAAAAAAAAAAAAAAAAAATCTGTCAGCCTGGAGTAATAAATGGAGGCTGGTGTATGCACCGTGCCTCCTTAGTCCACGATTCTTTGCTAAACGCGATGTGTTTAAATGGAAATGAACGTTTGGCAGCTGGAGGATTGACGTAGCTGACGCCAGCTCCATTGTGGAGTGGGAGCACAAACAACACATGTGAAGATGGTTTTGGGAGTGAGGCAGAGGGCAAGGGGATGCAGGAAAGTGACAAAAAAGCAAGTGAATTCTATGAAGTCTGGTGTGAGGGCAGAGGCAGCTTGATATGGGAACTGATTCCTCTTGTGTTACTCATCCGTTCATCAAACTAGTATTTCTTGAGCATCTGCTATGTGTCTTACATGGTGCAGGGCTGTGGGAATGCAGTGGAGGCTGTAGCAGGGGAAGGAGATAACATCCCTCGAGGCCCCACCGTTTGCCAGACAATGCTCCGGGCTTTGCACTGAAATCCTCTGCAACCCTGAGAACTGCATCCCAGGGCTCCGAGGTGGTGGAAGCTGGCCTTAGAGCGAGGTCTTTCTGACTTCAGAGCCCACTGCCTCCCTGTTGTTTTGAAATCTTTATCCTGTGGTGATATGCTTTTATGTTTACTTTCAACCAAGGCTAAAACCTTTATTCCTGGTGTGGAATGCCACTTCTCCTTTGATCTTTGGAATCTGCTTTGGGCCACAGTGTCTTCCTGATCCAGAGAACCATATTCTCAGGTGATACGACTGATTCTCCCTTCTCTTTCTAGCTCCTGTTTTTTCCCCTTAGCCTCTGTATGGGTTTCACATTCAAGCTCTGAATCATCCTTTCTGTTGCCAAATACTCATGCTGAAACCCCCTGCAAGATCTTCTCTGCTCTCTCTCCAAGATAGACACAAATGCTTCCTCTCTCCAAACCAAACTTAGTAGAAACCAAAATGAAAGCGAGGAAAAAGACTCAGTGCATTGCTGAAGGCACTCCAGGTCCTTCGCTTTTCTCATTCTACAGTCAGATTTTATTTGAAAGACAAAAAGACACGTACATCGTAGACCATGGTAAAATGAGGTCCATGGGTTTGATTCAGAGAACTCTAAGCAGAGGCTGCAGAAGAATCATAAACGAACATGACTGTGCAAACTTTAAGATGATCTACATTATGGCTGTCTTTTACTGAGCACCTACTATATAGCAGGCACTGCAGTGCTAGCTAGGGAATAAGTTTGGCAGTAAACACAACAGACAAAAAATTTTTTGCTGTCGTGGGGCTTATATTCAAATGGGGGAAACAGTCAATAAACCTAATAAGTAAGGTTAGTATGGTAGGTTAGAAAGTGTTAAGTGCTAGGAAGAAAAATAAAGCAGGGGAGAGAGAGAGGGAATATGAGGGAGTGTGGTTGTAATTTTGCGTAGGGAGGCCAAAGAAAGCCTCTCTGAAAAGATGGCATTTGAGTAAAGATGTGAAGTGAGGGAATGAACATTCAGATACCCAGAGAGCCTTTCAGGAAACAGCAGATACGAAGGCCTTGAGCAAGGAGGCCTGGGGTGTGTTCTAGGATCGGGGAACACAGGCTGTGGAGTAGTAAGTAGATGGGCTCTGACTATATAGGGTTTTGTAGGATTGTGACTTTTCTCTAAATGAGCTGAGAGCCATTAGGGGCTTTCAGACAGGAATGACCGGATTTGACTTAGTTTTGACAGAGGTTAATGGGGTCAAGAGAGGGGTATTTAAGAGTGGGGGAAATACCAGCATGGTTATATGCCATTGGAAGTGATCCATGGAGAGAGAAAATATGACAATGCAGGAAAGAGGGCAGAATTGCTGGTGCAGGGCCCCTAAGTAGGGAAGGGGGCTCAGACTGTGGAAAATGAGGAAAGGGGTTGGCCTCAGGGTCACAGACAGTTCATCCATGGCAGCAGGAGGGAGGCAGAGTATATATGGGCACAGAAGCAGGTGGGAATAGATGTAGTAGAGGGAATGTGTGGAAATTCTCTCCTGATTGCTTCAACTATTTTTCAGAGAGTAGAAACCAAGATCATAAGCCAAGAGTGAAGATGGAGGAGGAGGAGGTGTCGGAAGTTTGAGGAAAGAGGAGTATGAATTCACCATCTAGCAGCGTGGCAGAGTAAATCGACCAGGGAATGTGGTAGGATTGCCAGTTGGCAGTCCTAGTTTCTGGTCGTGAATTTAAAATGCCTGTAATCCCAGCAACTGGGAGGCTAAAGGAGGAGGATCGTTTGAGCCCAGGAGTTTGAAACCAGCCTGGGCAACATACCAAGACTCTGTCTCTTAAAAAAGTTTCAAAAACAAATCATGATGAGATTGGTCTTGTTGGTTTTGAAGGCTGCGAATATATGTGTGTTGGAGGGGAGTGGGGAAGGGAAGGATAGTGTTGTGGTGATGAGTTGGGGGTGGCAGTACTTGCCAGGATCTCTTAGAACTTTGTCACTTCCCAGTTACAAGTATATACAACGAATACTTAGAAGAAAAGTAACACAAAAAAGGCATCAAAGTTCTCGGAATAGTTCTATCAAGATGGTGGAATTATGGGCAGGGTTTCATCTCCTTTTCACTGTTTTCCCTTGAAGTCCATCCAAGATCCTCACCAATGAACTCAGTTTAAAAATTCTACCACCTCTTGCTTGTAATTTATTTATTTGTTTTGTGTTTAGAGATGGAGTCTTGCTATATTGCCCAGGTTGGCGTGCAGTACTTTTTTACAAGATTCAAATTACTTTGTCTAGAATTAATAAGGAAAAAACACACATTAAAAACAACGATGACCACAAATAATATCCCTGCTGACGATGTTTCCCTGGGTGTTCTTAATGTGTTTTCACAGGATATCCCAGATAAAACAAATGCCTTTCTGTCCTTGAATATGGTTAAGTACAATGCATCCTGCCACAGACTGTATTATATTTTTTTGGCCAGATCCAACCTCTCAGGTTCTTCCAGGAAATGTGTTTCTAAAAATTTCCACAGCCAGTATAGAGAGTCCTTATGTGCCCAGATACACAGATTTGTAATTAGTAATAGCTAAAGGGTTGCTTTTCATGTTTTTGAGAAGTTATCTGAAGCCTCAAGGGCTATTCGAAGTCAAATTATTCTGTATTTCCAGTTTGATTATCAAATCTCTTTCTTTTTATTAGATGAAGAGTGCAGGTACGCTCCTAACCATGATCCTTCCTTATCCCCAGCAGCACTACATGGTAATTAAAACTCCTGCTCCTACAAACTAAGACTATTTCATAAATGTTTGTCGAAACTTGCCAATTTATTATTTACCTAACCCAATAAATACCACAGAATATTTTTGAAATTTCCTATTATATCCTGCTTTAGGGCAAGTATATTGATTTTTCTCCAGGTTGTGAGTATAACACTATTTAAAGAGACAGATGCACTGAATTTAACATAAATATAGGGACTATCATAATCACAGTGTATTTCCTCAATGAATGAAAACAGAATTGAATGAATGTTTGACTAGTACCACAAAGACCCTCTTAACCTCCAGGCATTTCAGGAGACTGACCTGAGTGTTGAGTATGAAATCCTGCAGAAAAAGTAAGAACTGCTTGAAACTAACAACATAGAAAACAACTGAATTCTTGAATGTGTCTAAAAGTGAGTACCTCTGTGAGCTCGGGCAGTTTGCTTAACTCACTGGCCTTCAGGTTTATTGGCAGTTTAGTTACCCTCACTGGCCCTCAGTTTTGTCATCTGAAATATTAGATAATTTGAGGAAAACTAGAGTTGTTTCTCTTTTTTTTTTGAGACGGAGTTTTGCTCTTGTTGCCCAGGCTGGAGTGCAATGGCACTATCTCAGCTCACCACAACCTCTGCCTCCCGGGTTCAAGAGATTCTACTGCTTCAGCCTCCTAAGTAGCTGGGATTACAGGCATGCACCACCACCCCTGGCTAATTCTGTATTTTTAGTAGACACGGGGTTTCACCAGTTGGTCAGGCTGGTCTAGAACTCCCAACCTTGTGATCCACCCACCTTGGCCTCCCAAAGTGCTGGGATTAATGCTGTGAACCACTGTGCCTGGCCAAGTTATTGAGAGTATAAAGGGACTATAGGGATTTTCTAATGTCTCTTTAAAGAAAGCAGGAGTGCTAACTCTTAGTTTGTTTCCTTTTCCATTATACTCTGCTGAACTTTCATTACTTCCAAATCAAAAAGTTGATAATTCCAACTTTAAAAGTAGTTGTGGTGGCTCATGGCTGTAATTCCAGCACTTTGGAAGGCCGAGGCAGGTGGATCACGAGGTCAGGAGTTCAAGGCCAGCCTGGTCAATATGGTGAAACCCTGTCTCTACTAAAAATATAAAAATTAGCCTGGCATGGTGGTGTGCGCCTGTAATCCCAACTACTCAAGAGGCTGAGGCAGGAAAACCGCTTGAACCTGGGAGGCAGAGGTTGCAGTGAGCTGAGATTGCACCATTGCACTCCAGCCTGGGCGACAGAGCGAGACTCGGTCTTAAAAAAAAAAGTAGTAGTTTCAAAATTGTGAGACCGGGCACAGTGGCTCATACCTGTAATCCCAGCAGTTTGAGAGGCCAAGATGGGAGGATCCCCTAAGCCCAGGAGTTCGAGACCAGCCTGGGCAACATTGCAAAATCCCATCTTTCCAAAAAAAAAAAAAGGCCGGGCATGGTGGCTCACACCTGTAATCCCAGGAGTTTGGGAGGCCGAGGCGGGCAGATCACGAGGTCAGGAGATCGAGACCATCCTGGCCAACACGGTGAAACCCCATCTCTACTAAAAATACAAAAAATTAGCCTGGCGTGGTGGCAGGCGCCTGTAGTCCCAGCTACTCGGGAGGCTGAGGCAGGAGAATGGCATGAACCCAGGGGGAGGAGCTTGCCGTGAGCCGAGATCGCGCCACAGCACTCCAGTCTGGGGGACAAAGCGAGACTCCGTCAAAAAAACAAAGGCATGGTGGTGTGTGCTTGTAGTCCCAGTTATTCAGGAGGCTGAGGTAGGAGGATCACCTGAGCCCAGGAGGTCGAGGCTGCAGGGACCCACTGCACTCTAGCTTGGAAAACAGAATGAGACCCTGTCTCAAAAACAAAACAAAACAAAATCGTGGTGACTTTGGAAGCAGAATCACACAAGCCTGTCCACATTCCACATCCCAGGCCTACTGAGCCATCTCTAAGGGTCTTTAGATCAACATCCCAACAGTTGTGTTGATGGTTGCACAACTCTGTGAATATGCTAAAAACCACTGCATTGTATATTTGAAATAGGTGAACTGGATGGTAAGTGAATTATATCTCAATAAAGCTAGGTCAGAATTCTTCAGTGGAAGGTGATAATGTTACCAGAAAGGGGTCTCAATCCAGACCCCCAAGAGGGGGTTCTTGGACCTTGTGCAAGAAAGAATTTGGGGTAAGTCCATAGAGTGAAACCAAGTTTATTGGAAAGAAAAGGAATAAAAGAATGGCTACTCCATAGGCAGGGCAGTGGCATGGGCTGCTCCACTGAGTATATATGTATAGTTATTTCTTGATTATATGCTAAACAAGGGGTAGATTATTCATGAATTTTCCAGGAAAGGGGTGAGCAATTTCAGGAACTGAGGATTCCTCCCCCATTTTAGGCCATATAGAGAGTAACTTGCTGACATTGCCATGGCATCTGTAAACTGTCATGGCACTGGTAGGAGTGTCTTTAGCATGCTGATGCATTATAATTAGTGTATAATGAATGATGAGGACAACCAGAGGTCACTTTCTTTGCCATCTTGGTTTTGGTGGATTTTGGCCGGCTTCTTTACCACAACCTCTTATCAGCAGGGTCTTTGTGACCTGTAAATTGTGCCGACCTCCTATCTCATCCTGTGACTTAGAATTCCTAACCTCCTGGGAATGCAGCCCAGCAGGTCTCAGCCTCATTTTACCCAACCCCTATTCAAGATGGAGTCGCTTTGGTTCAAATGCCTCTGACAATAGAAACCAACCCAAGTCAACTCAAGTGAGAAAAGAAAGTTTTCACAGCCCATGTCACTGAAAAGTTCACACTAGATATCCAGGCATGACTGGACCTAGGTCTTAAGCATTAGCATTAAATCCCACACTGTCTCCACCTCTCAGCCCTCGTTCCTCTGCAATAGCTTCACTCTCAGGAAGGCTTTCTCCACAGGTGGCCCCTGGCAGTTCTCAGCTTAAATTCTTCCCCATTTATCAACTCTAGCAGAAGCATCTCATTCAGCAAAAGTCCTGGAACGAAGTGTCATGGATAGCTTGGGCCACATGACCACCCTATACTAATAAACGCTCACGTAGCACTATGTGCCAATTCTATTCTTGTAACATCCCATTGATGGGGTTCAGGACACACTACCCCAATATATGGCACTTTGGCATACTGCATATTTTAATCTGAAGGAATATGAGAAAACGCAGACACAGGAAGGTCTCTCTCACCTTTCCTTCACCCCTCCCTCCTGAAGCACATCATAAAATCTAGGACAGATTTTCTGAGCTTCCCTTGAAGAGGGTCACGAAACACTCATGTGAGAGATGCCTTCCCTATATTCAAATGGAAGGAGCATCCTTATCTCTGAAAGTGATGGGACACAGAGACGAATACAAACAGGCCTTGCTACGTTCCTCCAGGTCACTGCACTCACCTTACACCCTTTGCCCTATCATATTTCTCCACCACCATCCTCTTCATCAACCTACTATGAAAAACACTCAGGTTTCATTGCTTCTCTGTGGTTTCCTTTCTTTATGAAGGCTGCTGTGTCCGGTAAAACATATTAAATAAATCTGTGTGCTTCTCTCATATTAATTTGGCTTTTATTACAGGAGCCCTAGCCAATGCACCTAAGATGGATAGAAGAAAATATATTTTCCCCCTACAGCACTTTATAGATGAAAAACTTAAAACTTGAGGCACACAGAAGTTAAGTAACTTGCCCAGGTTCACACAGTAGTAAGCGTTGGAGCTGGGATTTGAAACTCAGGAAGTCTCTGCCTCTAGAGTCTGTGGTTTTATTGATCTTAAATGCTATGCTAGAGCCAAGGGAAAGAAATGTTCAGACTGGCCAGTGCTGGAGCAGATTCTATATTTACAACCTCACTCTCTCCTGACATCCTGGATTCTAGACCCTTGAGGGATGGATGTCTATCATATCAGATGTTAGTGAATTTTAGAAAGCAGGTTTGTGAGCACCTTCTGCTTCAGAGACTGGGGCTGTTTCTGCATCCTATTCATCATTGCCAATATCAGCCTGACTGTAGCCATTTGAAAAGAAACCTCAGAGTTCGTAATAAAGCAAGACTCAGGCTTCCTGGCTCCAGAATCAGGACCATGTCAAGATCCTGGCCTCTCTCAAATAAAATTTTTACCAGTACACAGCCTTGGGAAGAAACAGTAAAATAACTTGTGCTTCATCAGCAATAAGAAGTAAAACGAGACTGGCCGGGCGTGGTGGCTCACACCTGTAATCCCAGTACTTTGGGAGGCCGAGGTGGGCAGATCATGAGGTCAGGAGATCGAGACCATCTGGCTAACATGGTGAAACCCGTCTCTATTAAAAATACAAAAAATCAGCCGGGCATGGTGGCAGACGCCTGTAGTCCCAGCTACTCGGAAGGCTGAGGCAGGAGAATGGTGTGAACCTGGAAGGTGGAGCGTGCAGTGAGCCAAGATTGCACCACTGCACTCCAGCCTGAGTGACAGAGCGAGACTCTGTCTCAAAAAAAAAAAAAAAGTAAAACGAGACTTTAGAAATTACCAGAATAAGTGGTAACTAATAGACAAACTCATTATTATAGAATCCAAGGATTAGGCTTCAAGGAACATTATTTTCAAAAGCACAGACCCACATTTGGAGAATTAAAAGTTTTTCCATCTTTTTCTGATACAGGAAATAAATTTACGTGCATAAATGTTTCTTTTTTCTTTCTTTCTTTCTTTCTTTTTTTTTTTTTTTTGAGATGGAGTCTCACTTTGCCACCCAGGCTGGAGTACAATAGCACAGCTTCGGCTCACTGCTACCTCTGCCTCCTGGGTTCAAGCGATTCTTAAGCCTTATCCTCCTGAGTAGCTAGGACTGCAGGCACGTGCTACCATGGCCAGCTAATTTTTGTGTTTTTAGTAGAGACGAGATTTCACCACTTTGGCCAGGCTGGTCTTGAACTCCTGGCCTCAAACATTCTTCCTGCCTTGACTTCCCAAAGTGCTGGGATTACAGGTGTGAGCCACTGTGCCTGGCCTACACGGAAAAATATTTCTAAGGTGTCAGTTACTGACCCTGTTTTTGAGAATTGGTTCACAGGACCACTGGTATCAGAAATCACCTGGGATGTTCTTTATTAAGTCATAATCCCAGTTGGGCTTACGCCGGTGGTCCCAGCTACTCAAGAGGGACGGCCAGAGGGTCGCTTGAGCCCAGGAGTTCAAGGTTGCAGTCAGCTATGATCAGGCCACGGCACACCAGTCTGGGCAGCAGAGTAAGACCCTGTCTCTAAAAAGTAAATAAAATTAAATCATAATCATAAATAGACACAAGAATCTGTATTTGTTAAACACCCTAAGTGACTCTTCTGTCCACCAAAGTTTGAGAATCATCACCGTAAGTGGCTGGGGTAAAATAGGATAGAAGAAGTAAGACCATTGGGGTCTGTATTAGTTCATTCTTGCACTGCTATAAAGAAATACCTGAAACTGGGTAATTTATCAAGAAAAGAGGTTTAGTTGGCTGGCAGTTCTGCAGGCTGTACAGGAAGCATAGCGACATCTGCTTTTGGGGAAGCCTCAGGGAGCTTTCATTCCTGGCGAAAGGCAAAGCAGGAGCAGGCGTTGTACGTGGTAGGAGCAGGAGTGAGAGAGGGGGCGGTGCTCCACACTTTTAAACAACCAGCTCTAGTAATAACTCACTGTCTATCACGAGAACAGTACCAGGGGGATGCTGCTAAATCATTTACAAGAAACGGCCCCCATGATCCGATCACTTCCCACCAGGCCCCTCTTGCAACACCAGGGATGGCATGAGATTTGGGCAGGGAGACAAATCCACACCATATCAGGGTCTTAAAATGAACCAAAGGTAATGGCCGTAGGAAGGAATTTCTACTAAGTAGGGAAAGGGGGCAGCTTATTTTTCTCAAAGGCTACCATATTTTGAACAGCTTTAATTGTTAGGTGGTACCCGTAATGTTTATATCTTTTTTTTTTTTTTTTTTTTTAAGACAGGGTCTCACTCTGTCACCCAGGTTGGAGTGCTGTGGTGCAGACATGGCTCACTGCAGCCTTGACATCCGGGGTTCAAGGCATCCTCCCACTTCAGCCTCTCAAGTAGCTGGGACCACAGGCATGTGCCACCACACCCCGCTGTTTATATTTTGTAGAGACAGAGTCTCACCATGTTGTGTAGGCTATATGTATTAGTCTGTTTTCACGCTGCTGATAAAGACATACCTGAGACTGGGCAATTTAGAAAAGAAAGAGGTTTAATTGGACTTACAGTTCTGCATGGCTGGGGAGTCCTCACAATCATAGCAGAAGGCAAGGAGAAACAAGTCACATCTTACATGGATAGCGGCAGGAGGAAAGAGCTTGTGCAGGAAAACTCCCCCTGTAATAACCATCAAATCTTGTGAGATTTACTATCACAAGCACAGCGTGGGAAAGACCTGCCCCCATGATTCAATTACCTCCCACAAGTCCCTGCCACTACACACAGGAATTCAAGTTGAGATTTGGGTAGGGACACAGCCAAACCCTATCACTATATATTTCCCTTCCTTCCTTCCTTCCTTCCTTCCTTCCCTCCCTCCCTTCCTTCCTTCCTTCCTTCCTTCCTTCCTTCCCTCCCTCCCTCCCTCCCTCCCTCCCTCCTTTCCTTTTTTTTTTTTCCTTTTTTTTTCGGAGTTTCGCTCTTGTTGCCCAGGCTGGAGTGCAGTGGCACAATCTCAGCTCACTGCAACCTCTGCCTCTCGGTTTCAAGTGATTCTTCTGTCTCAGCCTCCCAAGTAGCTGGGAATACAGGCGCCTGTGATGTAAGCTGATTTTTGTATTTTTAGTAGAGACGGGGTTCACCATGTTGGTCAGGCTGATCTCGAACTCCTGACCTCAGGCAATCCACCCACCTCGGCCTCCCAAAGTGCTGGGATTATAGGCATGAACCACCGTGCCTGGCATATCTTCTCATTCTTTGTGTTCAGAATTGTTGATCTCTATATTCATTGCTAGCTCTGTAGAGCATAAAAGAGCACTAACCAGTGAATTTTATTTAAGAATTTTTCAGGTGGAAAATGTACTCTCATGAGCTATAAACTAACCAACAACAATAATTAGCATTAGTGAGAAAAGCAATTGTTAAATAATAAGAGCTAACCATTTTTGAGTAGACTATAGTAAGCACTTTACATGCATTATCTCACTCTGTCCTCGTCACCTTATGAATGAATGGATGGTGATATTATCTCTATTTAATCAGACGAGGACACTGAAGTACAGACGTTAACTATTGTGTCGTAGATCACAAATATTGGGGCAAAGTTGGACTCATTCAGACTGAGTCTGTTTAACATTAGAGCCCATTTGCTTTTAACCTTTGAGCCATGCTCTCTTGTCCTCTCAACAAGAATTTATTATTCTCCGGGAGACTGAAAACAGAGTCTGAAGAATCATTGACTGCAACAAGTGAGCATTTATTATATAGTGGAAAAGAAAGCTACCCTGCCCCTGGCTCCGGGACTCACCGTTCTAAGAGATCTAGCTGATGTGCACAGAGGCAGGCTTTTACGTCTCAGATACCTGTTACCCAAATTAGGACAAAATGGTGCCCATATCCTGTGGGGCCCCTCAGTGCTTCCAGAGCGTTCCAAGGGTCAGATTTCTCCTGCTTCCTGGGTCTTGGATCCTTGACTTTGTGAGGCCATTTTAGTTGCTGCTCTTGACCCATCCTAAAGGTCAGAGCTGGGTTAAAGATAGGATAGTTAGCCTGCCTGGAAGAATCAGCCGTAGCAACCTCTCTAAGTGCACTTTTGCTCCAATTCCAGCGACCACTCTAGGCCAAGCCATGAGTTCATGTAATGGGATATCTGAAGATATATGACCTCAGAAATTCACAGAGCAGATGGGACCCTTGCACAAATCATTACAGTATAAGGCAACGTGTAGTAAAATGTGGGAGCTCTGGTGTCCAACTGCCTGACCCAAGTCCAGTGTCGCCACTGCCCTTTTAGAGATAGCACTTAACCTTTCTCAATCACGACTTTCTCAGCTGTAACAAGGAATAGTAGTAATAGCACATGCACATGGAGCGTATCATGAGGATTCAATGAAATAAAATGTGTCAAGTGCTGCTTAGGATTCCCGTCCCTTAGTGTATGTTCAATAAGTAGCTCTTATTATTGGCTCTTATTATTGCTGTAAACAAAATATTATTTGTGGCAAGCAGGAGATACTTCTTTGAGATCTTCTTTGAGGAGGAGCATTTGATCTGGGCCCAGATGGGAGGAATTTCTGTGAGAGAGGAGGGATTATTCTATGCAGCAGCGGAACCATAACCTGCAAAAACACACAGGGAGAGGCAAGGCACGTGCAGGGCGTGGTGAGTGAGGCAGAATGGCTGTAGGGCAGAGGGTGCAGGAGTGGAGGAGGGAAGGAGGGAAAGACTGGTCAGAGGGTGTTTGTGGAAGGTCTCAGAGAATGGTGAGCATCATGTTAATCTCCTAGTCCATGCCTCAGGTTTGAGAACTGAATATCCACTAAATTAAGAATTGCATTTTTTTTAAATTTTTTTTATTTTTATTTTTTTTTACATTTATAATACTTACGATCCTAGCCAGGGTTGACTTGGAGGCAAGAATAATTCCTCGGCAGTTTTAGGAGGCTACATGAATTACGCATTTCTGGTTACGTGGACTCTCAACTTTTTGTAAACCATGAGTGTATTACCAAAGGTGTATGGTCCCTTGTGCAGCCACCCCCACAGCCCCCATCCCACCCCATCCAACCCCTGCCGTGCTGGCCGGCTACAACCTAGCTACAACCACAAGAGCCAAAGCAGCCCAGAAGACAGTGCTGATCAGGGTGTCCCTGTCATTGGACAGCCCTAGACTCCAGGCCTGGGGTGGGGGCGGGAGGGAGGGTAAGAAGAGGAAGGAAAGCCAATCTCTTTTTGCAGAGAGAGAAGAGGGTGCCCAGAAGAATTGTGCTGAGCTGGTGATTTTAGCTATTACCTGCTTGGATGTAGGATTGATTCACTCCTACTTCGAGGTTCTCAGAGTCCAGAATGTTCCATAACTGAAACGCTTGATGCGTTTGGTCTCTGTGGCACTTCATTCACTACCCCCAACCCCATTTTAGTATTTGTAATAGCGATCCATGAAGGGCAGGACTTGGATGTTTTAAAACTAAAAGAGGATAAAAAGTAAAGTCCTAATAATGGTTCTCTTCTGTCTTTGTCCCTCTAATTAGAGAAGGCCATATCCATGTCTCCATAGGAAATGGACGGTTAGGGAGTTGGTACCGTGCTGGAGTTGTGTGTAATCTTGCCCTGCCTGAGGGAGGCCTGATGTTGGAAGTATATAAGGGAATCTGAAAGCTTGGCTGCTCTAATAATTAGACTGGCTGTACTGGTTTTTCTTTGCTTATTAAATCACAGGCCAGCAACACCTCTGTGGCAGGACTTGTATACCGAATTCGTACACTGTGAGATCCAGAGCAAACTGAAAGTATGTCACACTGAGCATTTTCACAGACCAGTCATGGCCACAAGTTTAGGCCTGGCTTAACCTGATTCACTGGAAATCAACTTCAACAGCACCAGCTGTAATGAAAAGTAAATATGCAGGTGTTTGTTGTTATATATTTGGCATTGTTAAGCTATCACTGAATTTTTTTAAACTCTTGAATCAGTTGGTGAATGTACGTGTATCCAAACAGCTTGCTTCCAGACTGTGTACAATATCTTCTTTTTTTTTTGAGACAGAGTCTCCCCTGTTGCCCAGGCTGGAGTGCAGTGCTGCCATCATGGCCCACTGCAGCCTCAACCTCCCAGGCTCAGGTGATCCTCCCACCTCAGCCTCCCGAGCAGCTGGGACTACAGGCACACACCACCAAGCCTGGCTAGTTTTTGTATATTTTGTAGAGATGGGGTTTCACCATGTTGCCTAGGCTGGTATTGAACTCCTGGGGTTGGGCGATCTGCCTCGGCCCCCTAAAGTGCTGGGATTACAGGTGTGAGCCATTGTACCTAGCCCATAAGTATCTTTTAATGCTTACCTTCAATTATGATATTGAAGATATTGGAAATACCTTGCATTTGTATAAAGCATTTTTACTGGTTGTTTCAGTTATTTGAAATCACGCATCCTCTGTCAATCTTCTGGCTGATTCAATTGTTTGATTCTGCCCAGAACCAAGTGCGGTATAATAAATATTAGCCCCTTGATCCACAGAGGATGCTGACCCTGAGTTGAGTGACTTATGCAGGATGATAAAGCTAGATAGTGGCTGGCCAGAAGGAGCAGCCCACTAGGTCATCTGCTTGTGGGTTCAGTGTTGGGGTTTCTCCACCACATTGTGACAGAATAGTCTGGCTTGACTGGTTTTTCTAAAGCACTGATTTTTCAGCTTCCCAAGAAAACCAGAGTAGATCGTCTTTTTGTTTGTTTTGTTGACCCAGTTATACACCTTCTCTTCTATAGATTTTCCCATCTTCTAAGATGTGAGAAGCACATTTTATGCATAGCCAATGATTTTTAAAACCAAACTCATAAGCAAAATCTGAATTTCTTTGGAGCAGGAAGCAGAGAAAACAAATACCTTTTCTGTGCTGATTGCTCACATAGACATGCTAACGCACACTCTGCAAAGGGGTTGGGTTTTAGAAATTTAAATTACTTTGTTGTCACCTAAAATAAAACCCTCCCTAGACACTCCCCCAGCACTCTCTTTTTTATTTTTTATTTTTGAGACAAGCTTTCACCATGTGGGCCAGGCTGGTCTGGAACTCCTGGCCTCAAGTAACCCACCCACCTCAGCCTCCTAAAGTTCTGGGATTACAGACGTGAGCCACCGTGCCCAGCCTCCTCTGCCCTCCCTTCACCTATAGCCTTATCTTCCTCCTTGTCTGCTTCGCAGGCCAACCCTGGAGAGAGTTGGCTAACTTCCTGTCCTCATTTTCTCATCTCCCTCTTGTTTCTCACTCTTCTTCTGGCTGGACACTGGCCAGGTTTTTGTTAAGGTCACCAGTGGTCTCCACGTGACTCAGTTCAGTGGACTTGAGTTTTTCAGACTCAATTTATTTCCTCTCTTAGGGGATTTAGTACACACTATGACCTTGGGGAAGTTACTTCTCTAAATTATTTGCAAAATGGGCACAGCACCTTCCTCCTCGGATTGCAGCGGATTGCAGCGAGGTCTAAATGACATAGTTTGTGGGAAGTGGTGAGCATAGTGTCTGCTACAGTGAGAGGTACATGGTAACGCCTAGTTCCTGTGACACTGTATTTTCCCTATGCCTTTGGCCCCTTCTACTCCTCTGTGCTATCATGAAAAGAAATGAAATGTGTCTGCAGCAAGAGGACTCTGGATGTGAAGTGTTAAAGGAGGGACAGTCCTAAGAGAAATCTTAAGCAACTGAGTGGTGGTGCCATTTGCTGAAAGGTGGGATCCTAGAGGAGCCAGAGGGGCATGGAGGAGGGTGGGCACATTTGGACATAGTGAACCACCCATGTGTAGATGAACTGGATGTATGGGTGAGTAAGGCTGGAGGTCAGAAGAGACATAGGAGCAAGAGGCTCCATGCCCGGGCTGGTGGCTCATGCCTGTAATCGCAGCACTTTGGGAGGCTGAGGTGGGCAGATCACCTGAGGTCAGGAGTTCAAGACCAGTCTGGCCAACATAGTGAAACCTTGTCTCTACTAAAAATACAAAACTTAGCCAGGTGTGATGGCACACGCCTGTAGTCCCAACTACTTGGGAGGTTGAGGTAGGAGAATCAGTCGCTTGAACCTGGGAGGCAGAGGTTGCAGTGAGGCAAGATTACTCTGCTGCCCTCCAGCCTGGGCAACAGAGTGGGATTCCATCGAAAATAAGAAAGAAAGAGAGAGAGGGAGGGAGGAAGGAAGGGACGGAGGGAGGAAGGGAGGAAGGGAGGGAGGGAAGGCAGGCCAGCCATGGTCTGGGAGAGAGAGCAAGATGAGAAGGGAAGGGTCTGGGACAGATGCAGAAAAACGCTGGACTGTTTCAATAGCCTCCTGATCGGCCTCCCAGCTTCCACCCTGGCCCCCCATAAAAAGTCCTTACTCTGCCAGAAAATGCCACAGGATCTGCCCTGCTGTTCTCCTAACCCCAGGCTGCTTCTGTGACCTCATCTCCACCCTCCCCGCTCTCCTGCTGGGCTCGCTCTGCTCCACCTATGCTGGCTTTCTTGCTGCAGTTCCTCAAATAGATCAAGTACTCCCCTTCCTCAGAGCTTTTGCACTTGCTGGTCCTTTTGCCTAGAATGGTGTTTTTCTAGATATTCTACATGTATCACCCCCTCACTTCCTTCAGTTTTCTAGTAAGATATCCCAGCGTATCCATGAGAACTTCCCAGAACATATTATTCAAAAGTGCAACACTCATCTATCCCCTTTTCTCTGCTTTCTAAAACTTACTAGCATCTGATATGATCTATATCCACCTGACATATTTTGTTACATTATAAAATATAGAATTCTATGCTATATGTTTCTATATGTGACACATACAATTATAATTATAAATCTATATACTAATATACCATGATATCTATTATACCATCTCTATTTATTATAATCTGCTATATTATACAGTAATTTTTAAAATTTCCCACCTCCTAATATAACTCCGTGAAGCCAGCAACCTAATTGTGTTCACTGCTATATCCTTGGAGCCAAGAAACTTTCCTGGCATGAAATATATACTTGCTAATATTTGTGGAATTAAGAAATTCCAAGATTTCATGATAGCAAAAAAAAAAAAAAAAAAAATCACCTTTTATCCCCCGCAGGGTTGCCATTTGAAGCTGCAAGTACATTATGTGGAGCTGGTTGCTGTGGTGCCAATATGTTTTACATTTTGTAGAGTAATGTCCATGAAATGAAGGATGGGTTTCCAATTTCCATTAGCGTAGGATGCACTCGAGTCCTGCCAAAAGTTTCTTCCCTTTTGAAACGCCTTATCTCAAGCTTAAAGACTTCAACTTCCTTTTTTAAGACACAGCTCACTTTCTCAGGAAATGTGTGTTTCTACTAGGATACAAATGGGGTTTATGATGCTGAGGGAAGTCCATTTGATTTGCTGAATATACCCTTGGCAATTGAGAGAAGGTTATCTGAAATTAAAAAATATAATAATCCAGTTTGCCAGTATGCCACTCGGGATTACAGAACAGCACCAAGGTTATTGTGCTTGGAACATGTTTGTTTTTCTCTTTTTAAAAATACTGCCTAATTATGGACACGAAGATATAAAAACAAAAGAAGCTCATTCTCTTCCCCATTTCCAGTCTACTGAGGATGACCCCAAGGCAGACTTAGATTTTCTCAGTGATTCAGAAGAAAATTGAGTAGTGTTAAGGAAAAACAGCCTTAACCTGAGACTCCAAAATTGTGCTTTAAGTGTGAGCAGAGGGACACAAAAAGCCTGCTGATGAATGTCACCTGCTGTCTTTTGCAAACCAATGTATGCCACGGGACTCCTATGAATAGTAAATAGTACATGGCCTTTGAGCTGTTTTTATGTCAGTGGTAATAGGTCACACTCTTACCTAATTGCTCGTGCAGTTCAGAATTACCATATGGGGGTTAAGGATGCCCTTTGTATCCACTGCATTTTGGGTCAATAGGTGTGAAGCATAGGCCTCATCAGCCCTGTGGTCCACCTGTGTTTGGCAGCGAGTTTAGCTGTGGAGGAGTAATTAATTACCAAACTATATCAAATAACTATAATTTTTTTCTCTCTGCTAAGTAAAAGTATTTCTAATGAACAGCTTCATGGAAATTGAACACCAAGTGCACAAGGTCCTAAGAAGCTTTTACATCTAAATATGCTTGATATGTTTCAAACGTGCATTCTATACATCCTTGTATGTATTTCTTCCATTACCCGGGAAATGTTAGATAATAAAAAGGATTGGTTTAGGGTGTCAGGTGGTCTTGAGTTTGAATCACTTACTAGCTGGCTGATTCTTGTACCTTTTCATGTCTCTCACCGTGAACACTGGGAATGGACATGTGAGATACGCTCTGAATTTCCTATTCGGGTAAGACATGCTAAAGAGGACTGCCCTACGTTTTCATTTAAATAATTGCATTCAAAATAGAAAGGCTCAAAGGATGAGGGAATTTTTTCCATTAATGATTAATTAAGGTCAAACAGCCAGGCTTTCACCTGATTTACACTTAAGTGTGTATTAATTCATACTTTCTTAAGTGAATGTCAGTTATGCTGCTAAAACAGAAACCAATAACAATTCAGAGATTGAATAGTAGGAAATAAACCTAGGGTTTGGAGAGGCTGTTGAATCTCACTTTGTGTAATGCCATTATAAATATCGGTTTTAAACTCAATCATGTACTTGGTTCTGTTTAGGGAACAGTGTAGGGAAATGGAAGAGGGTTGGTGTGGGGTATCAGACAGACTTGGGTTTAAATTGCTTACTGCGAATGACCGTAGGCCAGTATCCTAACCTCTCTCTGTCTCAGCCTTGCTATCTTGAGTTTGTGACAAGGATGCTTGCTGCAAGGTGTGTGTTTGTGAAGCCACAAAGATGAGGACCTGGCCACCCAGCAGGTGCCCACACTAACTTCAGAGTCTTTCTCCCTCTTCTTCTGCCTCTTCCTCCAGCTCTGCTACCAAGGAGCAAGCCATTTTACATATCCGTGCCTCAAGTTTCCTCATCTGAAAAAGAAGCCTGGACCACACACCTTGTCCTGAAAAGTTCTACAATCTAGGTTTTAAAAGTATAAACGCTTTAAAAAAAAAAAAGGTTCCTACTTAAAAATTGATACCATACTTGGATGTGTGTAAATGAAAATATCTACAGACCATGAACCATGTCTGTTATTTATACTAAAGAAAAATTCTTCTGAGAGCAAGTTAATTGGAAAATCCAGAAACCATTAACAATTTCTTGCACTCCCCTTAAAAGAGCAATGAAATTCCATATCCTGAAGTCTTGAAATGAGTAAATGGAAGGATGTAAATATTTATTGGAGTGAGAGTGGAGCAGAGAGAAGCTCGGCTTTGTCTACTGGTGGGTGGTGACACATCTACGGATCATTGTTTGCACTAAGCATTTAATAATCCCATCTGTTGAAAATGTATAATTGGAGGTACTTTGAAATTGCTATAAGCTACCTAGAAATTGGCAAGAAAGTAATGCTGGAAAGATTCCAAACTCTGCAGCCGACCAAGAAATCCAATATAAATCAATATGTAATTATAAAACCACATCTTTGGCCACAGCTCTTTAAATATATTTATTTAGGCATGATACAGACTTTTAACACCAGAATCTGGAATTCGAGAGTCCTTTGCAAGCCTCAGGTTTGAATCTTTGGGGATACTGTTTATTTGACCTGCAAAACCCGCAGACAAAGGCAGAACTTGCTCCTGCCTCCAGCTGCTGTGGTACTGTCTCCACTGATAACTCCACGTTCTCCCTTGTCTCCCAAGTCCTTTAAAGTTGATTATATCTCATTTCAAAACTGAATCAGTTGGTCTTATTAAATACTTTATACTTCTTTTTCCTTCCTGGTACCTCTTTTTCATACCAAAAATTCACTTGGTCAGGCCTGCCCTGGCTTCTCATTCAGAGAAGCATCTTTGCAGTACATTCCCACCTCTCAGGAGTGTGTGTGTATTTTTCACACTGAACTTCTTTCTTTAACAATCTCCATTCACTGGCTTCCTTTGTAACCCCCCCCCCATCTCCTCTGTTCCTCACCCCACACTCTCCCTTTCTATTCATATATCACAGGCTGTGCACATATACTTTATGCAGAGAAATGGCATATTGAGAATTGTAGCTGTTCTTAAGGAAAGAAGACTGCATACTAGGAAGAGCCGTTAAAGACATTTTATGGGTCATTACCTCTTTAGTTATCTCTTTGGATGAAAATTTTTATGTAACTCTATCTCTATGTAAAATTAAAGTAGGGATTTAAGAAAGTACCTAATCAAAATGGGCAGATTTCAACAAAGGAAATCGGGGCTTTATTTTCCCAGGAATGTGGAGTTTTTTGTAGGTTTCAAGATCCCTACTCTGTCATTCCCCAGCTGCTATTCTCCTTTATCTCTGGGCACAGCTGCTTCCAGACATTTGCCAAGTTCATCATCACATGAGTGGTGTCAGGGACTGAGCTGTGTCCCTGTAACGTTGGTATGTTGCTGCCCTAGACCCTAGTACCTCAGAAGGTGACTGCATTTGGAGACAGGACCCATAAAGAGGTAATGAAGTTAGAGTGACATCATTAGGCTGGGATCTGGTCTATCTGATGTCCCTATTAGGAGGAGGAAACCAGCCAGGCATGGTGGCTCATGCCTCTGTAATCCACCTGGGCGGATCACCTGAGGTCAGGAGTTCCAGACCACCTGGGAAACATGGTGAAACCCCATCTCTACTAAAAATACAAAAATTAACCAGGTGTAGTGGCATGAGCCTGTAATCCCAGCTACTCAGGAGGCCGAGACACGAGAATTGCTTGAACCTGGGAGGCGGAGGTTGCAGTGAGCCTAGATTGTGCCACTGCACTCCAGCCTGGGTCACAAAGTGAGACTCCTTCTCAAAAAAAAGGGAAAAAAGAAGAAGAAGTGGAAACCTGGACACACTGAGAGACACCAGGGATTATCATGTGAGGACACAGCAAGAAGGCAGCTGTCTGCAAACCAAAGAGAGAGGCCTCAGAGAAACCAGTCCCGCTGGCACCTTGGTCTTAGACTTCTAGCCTCTGGAACTGTGAGAAAATAAACTTCTGTTGTTTAAGCCCCCGAGTCTGTGGTATTTTGTTACGGCAGCCTGAGCAAAGTAATACAAATAGTTATAGCAATATCACATTCCTATTATGAGATCGCCGCAGGATCAAACAGGAGAATCCAAGAAGGAGACCTAGAAAAAACGGGTGAAACGACTTTCAAGAAGAAAATAAACTCTCCAGAGAGATGATCTAGCACATGTGTGATACATGTTCTAGGTGTGTAACATCTTTGGAACACTTTTTTCCCCATCAAAGCCCAGTTTTGGAATTTTGACCTCCTTTGAAGTCAGGGAAAAATTTGGACCACAGGCTCAGGCATACAGAAGTGTAAGCAAACCATGTAGCATTCGGAGAGCTGTGTCTACGCTGATGTTGAATGCTAGGAATGTCTGATGCACGGGGTTACGCTGAGAATTAACCTGCTTTGATCCGGGTGAATTAAGATAAAACCACGCTGCGCTCAGTTAACAGCCCAGATGGAGATGAGTGGAGAGGTGCTGTTAACAGCACCGGAGCAGGCATTGTTTAGCTGGATTTTGGTTTCAGCTGTATAGAGTTAGCTTCAAAGAAGTCTTTGGAAGTACTTTGCACAGTCGTGGAGTCTCTCTGTATATTTGATGGCCTCCAGCTCCATTCTAAAACTGTGACCTTTATAAAGCCGTAAGAGACTTCTGCTTGATTCAGTACTTTAAAGAAGGAAAAAAATGTGTTTTCGTACCCTGTGGTGTAGGCCTCTTCAAGATAGGGTCTTAAAAATCATTTGTTCCTTTTATTGCTCTTAATTTATTCCTATTTATTTCTATTCATCAGGTAGGAGCAGTGGATATCAATGTAGAATTTATGTATTATACAGTCCATTTAGAATTCCCAATGAATTATCAATAATAGAAAATGTGGGCTGGGCACAGTGGCTCACACCTGTAATCCCAGCACTTTGGGAGGCTGAGGTGGGCAGATCGGTTGAGATCAGGAGTTCTAGACCAGCTTGGGCAACATGGTGAAACCCCTGTCTCTACAAAAAATACAAGAATTAGCTGGGGGTGGCAGTGTGCACCTGTAATACAAAAATTAGCTGGGCGTGGTGGTGGGCACCTGTAATCCCAGCTACTCGGGAGGCTGAGGCAGGAGAATCCCTTGAACCCCGGAGGTAGAGGTTGCAATGGGCAGAGATCACTCTACTGCCCTCCAGCCTAGGCAACAGAGCGAGACCCTGTCTCAAAAAAAGCAAAACAAATAAAACAGCAACAACAACAAAACCAAGAATGTTCCGAGATGAAACAATTGCACCTGCGTTTTAAATTTTGGTTTGGTATTCAGGGATCTACTGCAGTTTCACTCTTTTCCATATGAACTACCAATTATTTCCTTTCCACATTGATTTCTGAGGCCACCTCCATCCTCAATGAAAGATTGTGCTTTCATATATGCATGAGCCTGTTTCTGGGCTCTCTCTTCTTGTGTCTCTATGCCAATTCCTAATCACCTGAACCATTGGCGATAAAATGTCTGGCTACCTGGTAGGGAGAACTCACTCTGTCTGCCCCTACTCACCATATTTTTCTCCCAAGTTGCCTTTTTTCATCCATTGAATTTTATTTTTTACTTTGTCTGTTTATTATTTTTGAGACAAGGGTACTCAGTTTGTCACCCAGGCTGGAGTGTAGTGGCCTGATCTTGGCTCACTGCAACCTCTCTCCCGGGTTCAAGCCATCCTCCCACATCAGCCTCCCCAGTAGCTGGGACTACAGGCGTGCAGTGCCACCATGCCCACATGCCCAGCTTTTTTTTTTCTCTCTTTTTCATAGAGATGGATTTTGCCACGTTGCCAAGGATGGGTCTGTAACTCCTGGTCTCAAGCAATCCATTCATCTTGGCCTCCCAAAGGGCTGAGATTACAGGCATGAGTCACCACGCCTGGACCCTCTTACACTGACTTTTTTTTTTTTTTTTTAAATGAGGCAAGGTCTTGCTCTGTTGCCCAGGCTAGAGTGCAGTGGCATGATCTTGGCTCACTGAAAAGTAACTGGGACTACAGGCATGCTCCACCACGCCCAGTTAATTTTTTTGTATTTTTGGTGGAGACAGGGTTTCACCATGTTGGCCAGACTGGTCTCCAACTCCTGGCCTCAAGTGATCCACCTGCCTTGGCCTTCCAAAATACTGGGATTACAGGTGTGAGCCACTGTGCCTGGCCTCTTCCATCAAATTTTAAAATAAGCTTGTCAAGTTTTAGGAAAAATCCTTTTTTACTGGGTTCTGTTTCATTTATTGATTGACTTAGGGAAAATTGACATTTGTTTGGTACTTCATCTTTTCCTCCATGAGTATGACCTTAATATTAGTTTTAGGCTTGCTTTTGTAGAAAAATGAATGTTTAAAAAATATTAGTATACACTATATTTAAATCCTCAAACATTTATGGAAGGATTTCCAACATAACAACCGTGCTGGAGACTGATGGATTTTTAGAATGAGCAAGTGAGTCCTCTATTTCAAAAAGATTACAGTCTACTAAAGGGAGGCGTGGTAGACATACGTACAATTTACTTCACATAAATTAGACTGTGATAAGTATGATGCCAAAGCTATACATAAGATGCTACCAGGGAAGGAGGATTAATTTAGACCTGAGAGATCCCTTGGGATCCCTCTCAGAGCCATGTGTAGTACTAGTATTTGTATGTTTAGCTCATGTTTGGCTCATTTGATATAATGAGATGTAAAGAATAGTTGTCAGTCTCTGTTTTCACATTTTGATAATTAAACGTGGGCTTTGTGATTCACATTGACATGTAGTCAGTATAGAATATTTATGAGATACTTTACATTCATTTGTTTATACTATCTTTAAGGTGTAAATTAATTAAGTAAGATTTAAAACTCAGTTCCTCAGTCACAGTAGGTGCATTTCAAGTGCTCGGTACGCTCATGTGATCAGCATCTACTGTACTCAGTGTGCAGATTCTGACAATCATTTATTGTACACTTAATCTTGATATCTAAATGAGGGAAAATATTTAAAGCATAGTAGTTTAAATAGGTTCTGGGCTAGGGTTTTATGAATAATCTATATTCTAATCATCTGTCTTCTAATTGGTTATATGTAAAACATTCTGACATTTTTAGATTGTGGAAAGTATGATTGCATTTGTAAAAGGATTAGAGGGAAACAATGGACAATGGGAAAAGCCCCATTTCAGTAGAGCCTTATCTAGAGAATGGTTTTACAATCACGAGTGTCAAGAAGCACCAATGAAATTTATGGATTTTCTGTCTCTTTCATTGAAGCAGAAATTCAAAATAGATTGGTCAGCATCTTCTTGGATCTTTTCTTTGTTTTTTCCACTACCTCAGTTGCTTTTAGCAGTTGAAGAGGAATCTTGTTATTGTTGTAAACTCCAAATTACCAAATCCTGCTAATGTTCTGAAAAACCTACATGTTGTATTCTTGATTTCCCGATAACTTCTTTTTTTTTTTTTTTTCTTTTTGAGACGGGGTCTTGTTCTGTCGCCTAGGCTGGAGTGTAGTGGCGCCATCTCAGCTTACTGCAGCTTTGACCTCCGGGGCTCAAGCCATCCTCCCAACCCAGCCTCTTGAGTAGCTGGGACTACAGGCGCGAGCCACCATGTCCGGCTGATTTTTTGTATTTTTTTGTAGAGATGGGGTTTCGCCATGTTGCTCATGCTGGTTTTGAACTCCTGGGCTGAAGCAATCCGCCTGCCTTGGTCAAAGTGATCCACCTGCCTTGGCCTCCCAGAGAGCTAGGATTACAGGTGTGAGCCACTATACCTGGCCCCTGATAACTTCTACTGATTCCTTTGTATGTGTGTGTACATGCATGTTAGTGGGTGTACTTGCTTGCTGGGTACCTTATACTCCATGGTATTATATTAGATACTTTAAATCTTGTGCCTTGTATAGCATTCTTCTCCTTTTGTGAAAGACATTCCTTGTAATGGAAGGAAAATCAACGGAATGTCAGAAATATTAACTGGGAGTGCATCAGCCACAGCTGATGTAGGAAGAAGCAGTGAGAAATAATAGAACTAGAGAATACCTTTCAAAACTGTCAGCTAGGACAGTGAGGACTTCTCAATACTTGCAGGAAATTGAACCTTTACTTCCAAAGTGATAGGAGAATTGACTTCTAATTTTGTGAAACTTGAAATGCAAAACTGAAAATCTAGAAGTGCTTAGAAATGATGGAAAAGATTTACAAGGAAGCCTTCAGATAAGGATAAAGTCATGATGATATAATTTTGAATTTCAAAAGTTTCGTTTTCTTTCTTTGTGGGAAGAATAGGAAACAAGAGGCTTAGAATGTAGAAATCATCTTCATGGAAACATTAGCAATAGTGGATGTGTGTTAAAGTGTTTGGGAGAAGCAGGGAAAGGCTGGACAGGGAGTGGGGACAAGTCAGGTTCATTTGTGTTAAATGTTTTGAGAGGGAACCTGCAACAGTGGACTCTGCAGATGCACTGAGATTCTTCCCTGTTTATATTCTCAGCAGTGCCAGCCTTGACTTTTAGTCAAGAGATAGTTATCTTTTAATGGGTATAATTTTTAGAATTCCATCTGCAATTCCATTCTACAGTTGCAATTCTACAATTGCAAATTCCATTCTACAATTGAGGAAACTGAGGCTTATAAAGATTAAAGAGCTCATCCAAGGATATGCACCTAGTAAATAAGCTTAGACCTGAAATTTGGACAAAATTTTGCCATTTATTAGCTGAGTACCTTTGGTCAAATCACTTGATCTATTCAGATGTCCTGGTTGCTACTCCGGATATTGGGAAAATCATAGCACCTACCATCATAGAGATGGGAGGGCAGGAGTTTGGCAGTAACTCAGTTGATATATAGAGAGTGCCTGGTGCAGAAGATGTAGGAAAAATAAATAACTATTACCATTTACTGGCTCTGTGCAAAGTCCTTAGAGATGCTATAGGAAGACACAGAAGAAATGGAGAAAGATGTTTCTCCTACTCTTCAGTAGCAAAATATTTTGGACTTCTGTTGACCAATTTGCCCTGAATATTTTCCGGGGATGGGGTGGGACAGAAGATATCAACATTTGCGATACTTTGCATGGAGCATTTTGTTAGGCTCTGTAGCACTCAGTATATTAGGTTTGATACATATAACAGAAAAACCCTAATTTGCAAAATGAGTTAAGATAACAGGCTCCCAGTTAGCATTTTCACATGGAACATTTGATTTTTGGCAACAAATGACTGACCTTACTTGGGAAATAACTGTACAACAATTTCTTTATCCATTCTGCTGTGGATGACAATTGGGTTGTTTCTAGATAGGGACTGTTACCACTGTGAACGTTCTTGTATGTGTGTGCTGGTTGATGTGTGGCCTCCGGGATATATATACATATATATACTGAGGATTGGAGTGGCTGGGCATGAGGGTTCCTGCTACTCCAGATCATTACCAGCACTAAGTATCATAATACTTTTCAATTTTTGTTAATCTGGTAGAGTTATACTGAATTTTTATTATTATAATTTTTATCATATCATTACAGAAACATTTCTTCATATGATTACATATTCTTCCTAAGTATAATTTTCAGTAGCTGCACTGCATTTTTTGTATGAATATCATTTATATGATCAGTCCATGATTTTTCACAAACAACAAATAATCCTTTGAATTGTTTTCATTTTATCAGAACGATAAAATGTGTGATGTTTGTGTGTAAAACTTTTTCTGTATTATATTTTCCTGTATTATATTATTTCTTTAGCATAGATTCCTAGAAGTAGAGTCATTGGTCAAAGGGTACCAGCAAAAAGACGCTCTGTATTCTACGTGGGAGCTACAGGGCCTTGGGAATGAAAGGAGTTGGAGGTTAGTGTAAATGGAGGAAGTGTGCCCTTGTCTCTTGTGCAAGTTTGCAGACTGCAGTGGTAGGAACAGCACAGGCAGAGGCAGAGGGGGAGGGATGGCCGGGGTCCAGAGCTTGTCCACAGGCTCCTACTTTCATCCTGATTCTATTCACAAAATTTGTGATGATGACATACGGCATCGAAATGCATCCTCCACCTTGCTAGGACACTCCAGGATAACAGCGTACATCCTTACTGAAGTCTTCCTGGTAAGGAAGAAGACATGAAGACAGATTTTAGGTTTTGTTTTGTTTGTGCAGACATTTATTGAGCTCTTATTTTATAAGTGCTTTACATATATTACGTCATTTAATCTTCAACAACAGTATGAGGTGGGTTCCTTAGCTTATGAATGTGAGAATCAAGGCTTTAGAGCTCGTAAGGAGCAGCGCCAAGATGTGAATCCGAGCAGTCTGTCTCCGGTACACCATACCGCCTCTCTGTAACAGCACAAGATCATTTATAATTGAATGTTTATGGGAGTGACTTAAGCAACAGATACTGTCAGAATTCAGAGAAGGGAGAGAGATAACAGTGTAGACTGGAGTGGACAAGGAAGGCTTCAGCAAGCAGCATCCTCTTTTGAAAGGATTGTGACTTGGACTGTTTAAAAACAACATCACATCATATTTTTCTGGCGGTTTCATTTCCCACCTTCCTTTTCTTGCAAAGTGAGTTGATAAAATGCAGAGTGAATTCATGGATGATATGTTCCTGGAGTGTAGCTAGCTCATCCTTCAGATTCAGTATGTGCTGAATGAAAGACAGTTCTCCTGGGCTGGTCGTGCATAGAATGGAGTCAACTAGAGATCCCCAGGGAACTGCTTTCTCCGTGGTTGTGTGAAGTAGGAACCCACGACATCACAACTGCAGTTACAGGTTTAACTGAATGGAGCGTTCTGTGCCTAGTACAGAGTAAGGCATTTTTATCTACGTTTGTTTTCTAACACTGTTGTAGACTTCTGAAAAACTGCAGTAGCAAATAGCCAATAGTCATACATGGTAATCAGAGAGTGAAACTCTTTCCAACTGGTAGAGTCAAGAGGTTAGAAATAGCAAACTACTTATATTATAATCTGTGTGTGCATTATATAAAGACTCAAACCAATATGGGAATCATAAAACATGGAGCAAAGCAAAGCACATGAATTTGCAAAATTCTCTCTTTTTTTTTTTTTGAGACAGAGTCTCGCTGTGTTGCCCAGGCTGGAGTGCAGTGGTGCGATCTTGGCTAACTGCAACCTCCGTCTCCTGGGTTCAAGCAATTCTAGTGCCTGAGCTACCCAAGTAGGTGGGGTTACAGGTGTGCATCACCACACTCGGCTAATTTTTATATTTTTTGTAGAGACAGGGTTTCGCCATGTTGGCCAGGCTGGTCTTGAACTCCTGACCCTATGTAATCCACATGCCCCAGCCTCCCAATGTGCTGGGACTACAGGTGCATGCCACCATGCCTGGCTAATTTTTGTGTTTTTTGTGGAGACAAGGTTTCACCATATCGGCTGGGCTGATCTCAAACTCCTGGCCTCAAGTGATCTGCCCACCTCCACCTCCCAAAGGAATTTGCAAAATTCTCTACTCAACCTTGCTATGTAACTTTTTACTAAACAACTCATATAATGAGTCGTTTTGAACCTGAACCAAATCTATGAACATTAATATGTTCTTCCAACCAAATCAGGACTTAATTATCCATTATTTATTCCAGAAAAACCTTGTAGAATCACTGCTTTGTGCCAGGTGCTATGCTCAGCACTGATAGGCCAAGGATAATGGACACTGCCCTTGGCCCTGAACTTGTGAGGTTGAGACACAGCATACACTGTGGCCAGGTACTGACATTTGTGGTCATATTAATGACACCACCCACAGTCTGTCTTTGCCCTCAGTTTCCACAGCTGGTCAACTCCTCTGGTGCAGCAAAGGGCCATAACCTGGTAGAGTATTCTGTGAACAACTTCCTCAGAGAAAAAGTTCCTGTATCAACCACTCCAGCTGGTGTTGTTCCCATCCTCCCAAAACTCAGTTTTTACTGTGAAAATGACTACAATTGCACTTAAATTTAATTTTTATTTTTATTTATTTATTTATTTATTTATTTATTTATTTATTTATTTATTTTTGAGGTAGAGTCTCACCGTGTCGCCCAGACTGGAGTGCAGTGGCACGATCTCAGCTCACTGCTACTTCCACCTCCAGGTTTCAAGCAAGTCTCCTGCCTCAAACTCCTGAGTAGCTGGGATTATAGGCACCCACCATCACGATGCCTGGCTAGTTTTTGTATTTTTGGTAGAGACAAAGTTTTGCCATGTTGGCCAGGCTCTGGTCTCGAACTCCTGGTCTCAACTATCTGCCCGCCTTGGCTTCCCAAAGTGGTGGAATTACAGGCGTGCGCCACCGTGCCTGGCCTTAAAACACATTTTTATTAAACTTTTAATTTTGAGATTGTTGTAGATTCACATGCACTTGTAAGGAATACTCCCGAGGAACTCTGTACACTTTACCTGTCCCCCAGTGGTAGTATCTGTGTCCTCCATAGTAGTATCTTGTCAAACTTTAGTACAAATATCACATTAATATTGGTGCAATCCATCAATCTCATTCAGATTTCCCCAGTACTTGTTTGTGTGTGTGCGCATGTGTGTATTTAGTCCTCTGCAATTGTATCCACCACCACTCTCAAGATACAGAACAGTTCCATCCCCACAGGATCCCTCCTGCTGCCCTTTTATAACCACACCCACCTCCCTCCTGCCACTACCCCCTCCCATTCCTAGAGCCTGGCACCCACTCATCTCTTCTCCTTTTCTATAGTTTTATCATTTCAAGAATGCTATGTAAGTGGGGCCAGGTGCGATGGCTCATACCTGTAATCCCAGCACTTTGGGAGGCCGAGGTGGGCAGATCACTTGAGGTCAGGAGTTTGAGACCATCCTGGCTAACACGGTGAAACCCTGTCTCTACTTAAAATACAACAATTAGCTGGGGGTGGTGGTGGTGGACTCCTGTAGTCCCAGCTACTCGGGAGGCTGAGGCAGGAGGATGGTGTGAACCCAGGAGGCGGAGCTTGCAGTGAGCCGAGATCGTGCCACTGCACTCCAGCCTGGGTGACAGAGTGAGACTCCCTCTCAAAAAAAAAAAAAAAAAAAAGAATGCTACGTAAGTGGAATCATACTGTATATGACCTTTTGGGATTGGCTTTTTAGATACAGCATAATTCCCTATAGACTTATCCAAGTTGTTGCATATCAAATAGTTCCTTTTAATTGTTGAGTCACAGTCCATGGTATGGATGTACCACAGTTGTTTAACCATTCACATGTTGAAGGATATGGTGCTGCTACCAGGTTTTGGCAATTATGAATAAAGCTACTGTGAATATTTCTGTATAGGTTTCTGTTTGAACGTGTTTTCTTTCTGGGATAAATGCCTGAGAGTGCAATTGCTGGGTCAGATGGGATTTGCATGTTTTAGTTTTATAAAAAACGGTCAAATTGCTTTCCAGAGAGGCTGAACCATTTTACATTCCTTCCTTCCAGCAATCTATGATTTATCTAGTTTCTCCACATCCTTGCCAGCAATATGTGTTATAACTCGTTTTTATTGTAGACATTCTGATAAGTGAGCAGTAACATCTCATTGTGGTTTTAATTTGCATTTCCCTAATGGATAATGACATTTAACATCTTTTCGTGTGTTTATTTGCTATTAGTATAGTCTCTTCAGTGAAATGTCTGTTCCTATATTTTGCTCATTTTTTAATTGGATTGTTTATTGTTTATTTTTATTTGAGTTGGAGTCTTGCTCTGTCTCCCAGGCTGGAGTGCAGTGCCGCGATCTTGGCTCACTGCAATCTCCGCCTCCTGGGTTCAAGTGATTCTCCTGCCTCAGCCTCCCAAGCAGCTGAGATTACGGGCACCCACCACCACGCCCAGCTAATTTTTTTGTGTTTTTAGTAGAGACAGGACTTCACCATATTGGCCAGGCTGATTTTGAACTCCTGACCTCACGTGATCTGCCGCCTTGGCCTCCCAAAGTGCTGGGATTGCAGATGCGAGACACTGTGCCCGGCCAAGGATTACTTTTTTACTATAGAGTTTTGAGAATTCTTTATACATTCTAGGTACTCATCACTTGTTATATGTTTGGTTTTGTAAATATCTTCCCATCTGTATCTTGTCTTTTTATTCTCTTATCAGAGTTTTTTGAGAAGCAAAAGCGTTCACTTTTGATGAGGTAAAATACATGTTTGTACTTCTTAACGTAGCCTCAAGTCTGCAGGCAAGGCACATGCTGAAGACCATCTCCCAGGACACTTGAAGGCTGCTTGGAGAATTTTCTCATTGCTCTTGAGAAATCAATAGCATGGAATTGTTGCATTTGCTAAAAAAAGGAATATTCAAAGGCAAGTTCCCTAGCCTGCAGAGTTTCAATTGAGTCTGTCTACTTTCCTGTTTTTAATCAAAATCTTTCCAAGTGGAAGTTTCGGGTTTCTGTGCCAGATCATTGCTAACACTAAATAAACAGCAGTGATTGTTTCTTTGCAGTCACATAGAACATGCTATGTTAGAAATTAAATGTAAATATTAAGGGTGTGGTCATTTTTAATTGGCTATAAACCAGGTAGTTAGAATTAGAGATTCATGTTTGCATCAGGCCGGAAAGCTGCTGACCCGCAACACAGGCATTTCTATGTATCTGTCTGTAATATAGATATGTAGAGCTGATCAGCATGTGTTCACCTCAAGCTAGTAGAATACATTTTAAAACCCTGATTTATTCTTCCTTTTGCTCTGTTCTTGTATCCTTGTGGTGGGGGAGCTTGTTGTACTTTTTGTCTTATGAATGTTTCCCCCAAAGGGAACACTTCCCTGCACTATTAAATCAAACTGGCATATGAAAAGAAATGCATTTTCCTTTCCTTTACAAGAGACTTGCACTTTTGTCTTCAACATCTGGCTTTCCTTGTGTCTCCTTCTCCCTGCTGCGATGACCGCAGAACTGAAACATCTAAGGAAGTGAGCTGCGTGGTGAGGAGACCACCTCCTTCCTTTGTCCTACTACCATGTCGAGCACATAACTATCTTGGCATCTACAGCAACGTTTTGGGGGGTGCCTCACTGTCTAGATGGGCTGTCCCTTCTGAATGTCTCACTCATTTCTATATTCTCAGCACCAAGAGCAGAGGCTGTCACACCAAATGTGCTCAATAAATGACTGGAGAACTCACAAACGTCATTAACTACTTAGTAGGTGAAAATTGGTAACATCCATCGTTCAGTGAATTTTCATCCTTTCCTATTACCCATTCCAACCCCTTAGGAACAGACACTAGTTTTTGCTTATGTCAGAGTCATTTTTTAAAACCCTAATGCCTAGAAAATAAGTAGACATTTAATAATGTTGATCTCAAGCATTTATTGAATACTATGTTAAGAACTGTCGGGAATGCCTACACGTACCTAGAAAGTACAGTCCATTCCTTCAGGTAACCTACACTCTAGTGTGTCTGGGGGGAAGCATAGAAATTATTGCATGAAACATTTTTTAAATAAATATATTGTGGCCGGGCGCGGTGGCTCACGCCTGTAATCCCAGCACTTTGGGAGGCCGAGACGGGCGGATCACGAGGTCAGGAGGTCGAGACCATCCTGGCTAACACGGTGAAACCCCGTCTCTACTAAAAATACAAAAAACTAGCCGGGCGTAGTGGTGGGCGCCTGTAGTCCCAGCTACTTGGGAGGCTGAGGCAGGAGAATGGCGAGAACCCAGGAGGCGGAGCTTGCAGTGAGCTGAGATCGCGCCACCGTACTCCAGCCTGGGCGACTGAGCAAGACTCCATCTCAAAAAAAAAAAAAAATATTGTAACCTTTGTATTGAAAAAATTAGTCCAGAATATAATTAGTTGAGCGGTTCACAGGTCATCTGGGGTGGGCTGATCACAGAAGGCTCAAGCTAGTGGCCTGAGAAAATTCTACAGTCCTCGGCGCCCCCACCAGAATCCTCTGTTGATTCTCCCTTTATTTGTGCTGTTCAAAGTTCTTGCCTTCTCTTGAAATGCTGCCCTTTTCCTTGTCTTCTTTCTGCCCATACCCTGCATTGAATGTTGCATTAGACAGGATTCTTTGGGTTGCAGGAATCAGCAACCCATCTCTAACAGGCCTGAGCAAAAAGAGGAATCCATTGCTTCATGTCACTGAAAAGGGGGTCTAGGCAAGGCTGGTGTGGTGGATCAGCTGCCAAAATGACAGTCAGCAATTTCTCCCATCTGTGTGCACATCACTCCTTCCATCAACAGGTGGACCCCATTTCTCCTCCCCTGGAGTCTGAGCTGGACTTTTGACTTGCCATGACCAATAGAATGTGATGGAAGTGATAATCTGCCAATTCTAGGCTAGGCCTTAGGACATTTGGCAGCTTTTGTTTTTGCTGTGTTAGAAGGCATCCACCATGTAAAAAAGTCCAACTACCCTGATGGAGAGAGGGGATTCCTGCAAGATGAGGACTATAAAAAAGTGTATTTAAAAAAGTATGAACAGGCCGGCTACAGTGGCTCATGCCTATAATCCCAGCTGTGGGAGGCTGAGGTGGGAGAGGCCAAGAGTTAAGATCAGCCTAGGCACACACCAAGACCCTGTCACTACAAAAAATAAATTAGCCAGGCGTGCTGATGCACCTGTAGTCCCAGCTACTCAGGAGAATGAGGTGGCAGGATCGCTTGAATCTGGGAGTTCGAGGCTGCCAGGAGCTATGATCATGCCATCACATTCTAGCCCAGGTGACAGAATAAGATCCTGTCTCTAAAGGGAAAAAAAAAAAAGTTTTTAAAAAACTATAAACATATGAAAATAAAGACAGAGGCCCGGCCAGCTCCCACCATTCCAGCCACCCTAAGTCTTATAGGTGCTGACACATTGTTTGTAGAAAAATCAACTCAAACTATGGTTTCCCTCTGTTCTCACACCACAAAACCCATCAACACAGAAGACTTCTGTGACCAAATGTGGGAGAGGGGTTTCCCTACACACCAAGTAAGAATCAGTTCTGGACACCAGCTGGTGTCCTCCAAGTCTACCTGGAGATAGCGTCAGACCCCACAGATAGAAGACTGAGTCCCCTAGACTGCCCTTCAGATGCCAGTCACAAGCCCAGGCCTTCAGAACTTCTGGCAGACCGACTTCATGTTGGGGTTCCCATGACCCCCATTTTGGGTTTGACTAATTTGCTAGAGCAGCTCACAGAACTCAGGGAAACTTGTGTTTTACATTTACCGGTTTAGTATAAAGGATATCAGAAAGGACACAGATGAAGAAGTGCATGGGGCGAGGTGAGGGAAGGAGCTCAGGGCTTCTGTGTCCTCCCTGAGTACACCACCCTCCATAGATGTCCAGCTATCCAGAAGCCCCCTGAACCCTGTCTTCTTGGGCCTTTTATGGAGATGTCACTGGATAGGTATGATTGACAACCATGTAGAAATGTGACTGGACAAAAGGGTATATGATCTAATACTGAGAGACTAAGTGGCAAGATCCAGCAAGGCCTGTCTGTTCAGATTCTTCTTGGCTTCTCTGCGCAGCATGCTTTCCTCCAGGGTGTGGGGCAGGACCCCTTCTGAAATGAGCCTTATGTCCTACAGTCAGACAAGGTAGGTCAGAATTTCTTCACGGCCAGCTGCATGACAGAAAGGCGGAGGAAGGTTCCTTCCTTTGGGAGAGAAAAGAGCAGGTGGAACGAGGGCAGGATAAGGCTTCTGAGGCTGGCTTCTGGGATCTAAAGTGCCCCAAAATCATGACAACAGACTATTACAGGGGCATTGGTAATTATGAGCCAGGAACCATGGATGAAAACCAATATGTATATATATATATGTAGCATAATGTCACACATGTGAATGAAGCCATCTTGGATACACTAGCCCCACCCAGTGCCACATGGAACAGAGAAAAGACACCTCATCTCCTTTGGAGACCTGCCCAGATTGCAGAATCATGAGCTAATGAGCGGTAGTTATTGTCGTAAGCCAATACAATTTTTTTTTTTTCTTGCTCTCACCCAGGCTAGAGTGCAGTGGCATGATCTTGGCTCACTGCAACCTCCACCTCCTGGGTTCAAGCAATTCTCCTGCCTTGGCCTCCTGAGTAGCTGGGATTACAGGTGCCTACCACCTGTACAGGTGCCCACCAGCTAATTTTTGTATTTTTAGTAGAGATGGGGTTTCACCATGTTGGTCAGGCTGGTCTCGAACTCCTGACCTCAGGTGATCCACCTGCCTCGGCTTCTCAAAGTGCTGGGATTGCTGGCGTGAGCCACTGCACCCGGCCAAGCCAAAGCATTTTAAGGTGATTTGTCATGCAGCTATAGCAAATGGAAAATGCTGGATCTAGTGCTCTAAAGATTTAGTAAGAAGTCTTTCTCCGTTTCATGGCTCTGCTTTCCCAGGGAGGCTGTCTTTAGATGGTGGAAGGATGTCCACTACAGCATCAGGCTTGCATTGCACCAGCTTAGCAATGCCCACTGGAAGGGCATAGGCTTTCCCAGCAGTTCTGGCAAAAGTCTAGGGATGACTTTCATCGGCTCTGATTAGCTCACATGCCTATCCCTGCACAAGCCACAGTGACTCTGACTGGCCAAGGCTGGATGACATGCCTCTCTCTGGATCCAAGGATGGGAATGGTCTGCCTCATCTAAACCATTTGGATTAAAAGTAGGAGTAGGATAGGTCCCGAAAGAAAACCTAGGTACTGTCTTCAGAAAAAGGGGTGGGATGCTGGGCAGGCTGAAACAACAAACACGCACTACAAAAGTCAAGTGTAATCCTACCTCTTTTCATAGGCCTTTCACCATCACTCCAAACTTTAAACTATTACAGCTCAAATGACCTGGTCTCTTCTTTGGTGCTTTTAGCATCTGCTGCCTTGTTGTGCTCCTTCCTTACACTTTGCAAGTAAATTCTTATTTCACGCTTTAGGTATGAACCTTTGTATTTCTTATTGTTCTGACTGCATTTGTTATTTTAACAGTGTTATATTTTCCATTACTTTCTGCAAAGAGAGGCTCTTGGAGGTATGAAAGGCACAGAATTCTTACATTGACAGGAGGAATTTGCACCTGCACTCACCCTCTCCCTCTCTCTCCAGAGCTGACAAAACCCTAGGCATTGGCATTGCGTCCAAAGGAGGCGATGTGGTCTGTTTTCCCCTTGGGTTCTGCCTCCCAAAAGGAGAGCCAGATGGCGATCAGCACTGATTGTTTTCTTTCTGTTCTGGGGAGCTTGCTCTTGTGCTATTTAATTTGTATATTTTTAAAAAATAATTTTGTATGAGTGCCCAGCAGAGCAGCTTTTGGGCAACTAGCTTATGAAATAAATTTAAGTGATCTAAAAAAGAACATCCTCTGTTAATTGAAATTTAAATGAGCCTAATAAAGTTTTAATTTATCCTTCTCATTGAGGGTCAGCATTCCAGGATGGAATTCTAAGAAACATCAAGACAGTAATAGAAATGGAAAGTAGATGCCCGTTGGTACCCCCAAGCAAAGCCCAACCCTGGTTTGTCAGGGCCTCTCTGAGTTTATTCACACATAAAGTGCTATTATGTTTATTTATTTGAGAAGGTACCCCTAACTGGTGATTTGAATTCCAGAATTAAGGATATCACTATATCTGTTCCTTTGAGTCTTTGTTACCTTTAAAATGTTAAATTATTCTGAACTATTGTGTATATGTATGAATGAATGTACATCCAGTGTACCAACAGTCATTTGTTAAAGAGCATTATATATTTATAATTGTGTACCCCTCTTCTATTGAAGCCTTCTTCATCTCCCCACCAGAGATACTGTCCTGAAATTTGTGTTTAGTATGCTCTTGCTTTTCTTAAACTTTACAGGAAGGCTGGGCATGGTGGCTCACACCTGCAATTCAGCACGTTGGGAGGCTGAGGCAGGTGGATCACTTGAGGCCAGGAGTTCAAGACCAGCCTGGCCAACATGGTGAAACCCCATGTCTACTAAAAATACAAAAATTAGCCGGGCGTGGTGGCGCACACCTGTAATCCAGATACTCAGGAGGCCGAGGCATGAGAATCACTTTAACTTGGGAGCCAGAGGTTGCAGTGAACTGTGATCATGCCACTGTACTCCAGCCTAGGCAACAGAGTGAGACTCTGTCTCAAAACCAAAAACAAACAAACAAAAACAAAGAAAAACTTTACACGAATCTTTTTTTTTTTTTTTTTTCATGGAGACAAGGTCTCACTATATTGCTGGTCTCAAACTCCTGGCCTCAAGTGATCCTCCCACCTCAGCCTCCTGAAGTGCTGGGATTATAGACATGAGCTATCATACAGCCTACATGAATCTCGCTGCAAGTAATTTTTTGCTTTTTATGTTTCTCAGTATTGTTTGTGAAATTTGTCCATATTGGTTTTTTTTTTTAAGCTGGAGTTCAGTCTGTGGCTTATTTTTTCACTTTATTGTTTATTTTCATAAGCAGAAGTTTAAATTTTTAAATGTCAAACCTTTGTGGTTTATGCTTGTTGTATCCTGTTTATTTTTTACTTGAGATGATAATAATGATATGCTTTCATTTTCTTCTGACAATTTTAAGTTGTGTTTTTTCCCCTTTAAGTCTTTAATCTGGTTTTTTATTTTATTTTTATTTTTATTTTATTTTGAGACAGAGTTTTGTTCTTGTTGTCTAGACTGGAGTACAATGGCGTGATCTCAGCTCACCGCAACCTCCGCCCCCTGAGTTCCACGGATTCTCCTGCCTTAGCCTCCCAAGTAGCTATGATTACAGGCATGCGCCACCACACCCTGCTAATTTTGTATTTTTAGTAGAGACGGGGTTTCTCCATGTTGGGCAGGCTGGTCTCGAACTTCCGACCTCAGATGATCTGCTGGCCTCGGCCTCCCAAAGTGTTGGGATTACAGGCGTGAGCCACCACTCCCGGCCAGATTTTTTGTTTTTTAATTTTTAATTTTTTTTAGACAGGTCTCACTCTGTTGCCCAGGCTAAATTCCTGGGCTCAAGTGATCCTCTTGCTTCAGCCTCCTGAACAGCTGGGATTACAGGTGCAAGCCACCATGTCCAGCTAATTTTTTCTTTCTTTCTTTTTCCTCTATCTGGTGTTGGTTTTTGTTTATGCTGTGAGGTACGGATCAATTTTTTTTTTTTTTTCATCCAAGTGAAAAGGTAGATCATGCCACTCCTTTGCTCAAAAATTTCCAAATCTTCCCATATTCCTCAAAATTAAAGTTCTTAAAATGAACTGAAAGTCCCTATATGATCTGGCCTTCTGAAATATCTCTGACCTCATCTCCTTCCAGTGAACACTGGCCTCCTTGCTCTTCCTTGAACACTCCCAAAATGTTCAGGGCCCTTGACTTTCCGTTTGTTGGAAATTTTCAGATGTCTATACTTCTGGCTTCCTCATTTCCCAAGTCTCTGCTCAAAGATCACCTTATCACGGAGGACTTCTTTAGCCACCCTAGCTAAAATCTCGCTCCAACACACACACAGACACACACACACACACACACACACACACCCTCCACATTTGATATTTCTCTTCTCTTCTTTCAAAGAACTTACCCGAAAAACTCTCTGGGCCTGGTATAGTTAGTTGTGTGTTGGGGTAGCTGTAGCTGGGTATTTTAAAAGTGTTGATTTAATTTTTTGAATGGCTTAAGGACTACGTGGGACTTTCAATTTCTTCTTAAGTTAGTTTTAACCCTGCCTTTACAAAAATGTATTTTTAAAATTAGCCAGAAATGGTGGTGCACACCTGTAGTTCTAGCTACTTGGGAAACTGAAGTGGGAGGCTCCCTAGAGCCCAAGAATTTGAGGCTGCAGTGAGCTATGATTGTGCCACTGCACCCCAGCCTGGGCAACAGATACCCTATCTCTAAAAAACATTTTTAAAAAAATTTTACTTTTTGAATAGTTAATATATGCCCACAGTGTAAACATTCAAGTTTCAAAAGTATACACAGTGAAAAATAGATCTCTCTCCTATCTCTGCCTTCTAGCTACCTGGTTCCCCTCTCTTGGCATCAATTTCTTGTCTATTTCCCTAGTTTCTTATTTATCCTCCCAGATATATGTCATACATGTAGAAGCACATAACATATATTGTTTTTACATAAATAGTGGAATGCTATATATATTATCCTGCACATTGCTTTTTTTCCACTTAACCATGTACGTTAGATATGCTTCCAAAGCTATTCATAGAGGGCTCCCTCATTTCTATTCCAGTTACCGAATATTCTGTTGGATGATGTACCATCATTTATTTACCTAGTCTCCTTCTGAAGGATAATCAGGCTGTTCTGTCTTTACAGTGGCCTCCTAGCCCGTGTGTTTTGCCCATCTTGAATCGCTGCTTCACCCTGATGTCAGATATACCTTCTCCTTAAACTTCCATTCTCATGCTATCATTTCCCTGTTCAGGAATCTCCAGCAGCTGCCTAGTTCCCACAGAATAAGGTTGAACTTCTTACCCTTGAACGAAGATTCTGCATGGTCTCCGCCTTCTTTTCCATCATGTCTTCCTGTTCCTGAGGACACTCCCCAAAACTGATGACTTGAGGTTTTCCCAAATGTACCTCTGATTTTGGGGACTCCAAAGTTTTCTTCAGCCTGCTCTAGCCTTTCACTTGAACCCTATGAAGGGCGGGGCAAATCCTTCCCTTCCCCTGGGCTGGTCATATTGGGCTCTAGGTCCTCTCTGGAACAGCTGCACTTTAAATATTTCAGCCCAGTCTCCCACTGTACACCCTACAGAGCCGGCACAGGTGTTCTGAATTTTGTTTGGGGTTACTGATACTTAAATTGTTCACCAGTGGTCCTTCCTCTACGAGACTCCAAATTCCTTGTGAGCAGGGACTGATCACTGGGAATGGGGAATACTAAAATGAAAAGATATCCTGATTTCCAAGTAGCTTAAAACATAAAGGTGAGCCAGACATGCAACATTAAAATACACAACACAGTAGGATCTTAGTTTAAGTGGAAATATGCTCTATGCTCAGGGCAATTGTGGTGCGGGGGGAGTTTTTTATTTTATTTCATTTCTTATTTTAAATCTCTGGTCTCTGGTACATGGCAGCTGCCCAATAAGTGCCTGTTGAATGAAGAATAACATAAAAAGAGACATTTAAGGCAAGTGTCAACTTCTTGCGGTAACAGCCACCTTTTATATACAAAATAAGTCAACAGATAGTGTAGTGTGGATGTCGCTCATCTTTTGGGGAGAAAGAGGGCTGTGTGGGAGGGGGTGGAATCAAGTTTCAGCCAGGGAGGGAGGCGAGGATAGGCGAAGACGTTGCCCGCCGGGTCGCGGGTGGGTGGGGGGTCCCGGAGGCTGCGGGGCGCGGGGGAGGCGGGGAGAAGGGAAGGGGGAGGAGACTCTCGCCTCCTGCCCCGCCTCCCCCACCCCGCGGCGGCGGCGCAGGGCGGCCGCGCGGGTGTCGGTACCAGAGGCAACAGCTGCAGCTGCCGCGCCGCCCCCTCGCCCGCGGCTCCCGGGGTGAGCCCGAGCACGGCCGGCAGCTCGCGGCGCGGCAGCCCCAGGAGACGGGAAAGTTCCCGGCCGGAGCGCGGAGATGCCGGGCAGCGACACGGCGCTCACCGTGGACCGGACCTACTCGGACCCCGGCCGGCACCACCGCTGCAAGAGTCGGGTGAGCGCCGCGGGCTGGGGGGCGGCGGGTGCGCGCGGGCCCGGGGGCGAGGCTGGCTGGGGCGGCGGCTCGGCGCTAACCCACGCGCCCCCTGCGTTTCGCCGCCGGCCTCCGTTGCCGCCGGAGGTCCGTACCTCCCAGATCCTCCGAGCTGAAAAGGTGGGCGGAGGGGGGGCGTGGGAGCCCGGGCTGCGGTTCCTGAACCCCAGGTCCCCCTGCCCCTCGCGGCGCCCAGGTCCCGGCGCTCTGTGCGGGACACCCGGTTCCCCGACGGCCCGGGCTCCGCCTCCCTCCCCGCCAGGGAGCGCCCGCCGCGCCGCGAGGGAATCCCGCCACCCGCGGCCACGCGTGTCCGGGTCTCCGGGGTCTGGCCCCGGGTGTGACGGTGCCCTCCCCGCCGAATGTCCCGGCAGCCGCCCAGTCTCCTGGTCCTTGGGGCGTGTGGCCGGAGCCCGAGCGCGGTGCGCAGCCGGATCGCGGGGAGGCGGCGGACGGGCTCTGCCCAAGTGAAAAGTCAGAATCTTTGCGCTGCCTCTCCGGAGTTTCGAGCCAAGCCGAGCAGGCGCCCTCGCCATTGTTTGCAGTGTAATTTGCTGTTGCTGATTTTGGCTGTGGGCGAAAATAGCTCATTCTGAGCCTGCTGCAGAGACGAGCCCTGTAGGGCTTCAAAATAAAGACGGAGGCCGCAGCCCGAGCGCAGGTCTCTCCTGGGAGAGGAAGCCTTCCCCCTCCCCGGTGAATACCTTTGCCCTCCCGGGCTGTTGAATCGTCGAGGCTGGATGTGAGGCTCTGTAACCCGTTCTCCCCACGGCTGATTGAAGTGCCATTTAACAAAGCACCTCCTCCACGCTGGCATCTGTTCTGGCAGAAGGCACCTGGAGTTGTTCTTTGCTCCGCCAACTACTTACTCGCTTGTCCGAGAACTGGGGATTTGGGTGTCAGCCTCTGTGTAAAGTTCACGGAGGTAGAGCCGGGCTCAGATTCTGGCCTACCACCTCCGAGATCCAGAGACCAACTGGATGGAAATAGTAGCAACAGTGACGGGGTTGTGTCGCTGCCCTTTGTGCAGGATTTGGGTCTTCACTCATAATTTGAAGTAGTAATCGATTGCCCCAGAAGTGAAGCAATGAGTCCCTGGTTTACTGCCCACTTTCCCTTTTTCCTTTAGCATCTGTTAATCATTTTGAAAGAATGATTTGAGTTTTTACAGATTGAATATATTCGGTGGAATAATACCTCGTGCTCTCATCTCAACCCCCCAATTCTCTTATTTTTGCACTTTCTTTAAAAGTTTCCTAACAGTTTGCTATGAAAATAACCAGAAACTCCATTTGGAATAAACATTGAAGATCTGTGCTTACCCACAGGTAGATGTTTCTTCTTAGATAACTGTAATACTAGTTAACAGAACTGTGAAGAAAAGGAGATCATTTTCAAATGCATTTGTAATTGAGAGAATTCTGTAAAGTTAATGTTGCGGACTTGAAAAAAATGTGAAAGCCTGTTTTTTCTTGTCACAACTGTGATCTTCTTTGTGTAAACAAGATTAGTAATCTTAGCGGGATGGATGGCTCATTGTCAACTCATTTAAGTGGTTTGGCATAACTCATGCAACTTTACAAAACTCACTCTTCATAACCTGTAAAATGGTGGTGATAAAGTTTGTGCCTCAACTGCTTAGGTGCAATGTGGTAAAGGAAATTTGTAACGTAACTGCAGACTGTGTTTCTGCCACATCTGCCACTGTTCCCTGTCTACACTAGCCTTTTCTGTTAAAAAGTCAAAACCTTATATGAAGATTTCTTGGTTTCCTTTAAAATTCTGCTGACCGGTCGGGGGCAGTGGCCCACGCCTGTAATCGCAGAACTTTGGGAGACGAGATGAGTGGATCACCAGGTCAGGAGTTCAAGACCAGCCTGGCCAAGATGATGAAACCCCGTCTCTACTAAAAATACAAACATTAGCTGGGCGTGGTGGTGGGCGCCTGTAATCCCAGCTACTCGGGAGGGTGAGGCAGAGACTTGCTTGAACCTGGGAGGCAGAGGTTGGGGTGAACTGAGATCGCGTCAGCCTGGGCGACAGAGCTAGACTCCGTCTCTAAATAAATAAATAAAACAATTCTACTGACAATGTTATTGTACCTGCTGCCTTGTATTAGCATGGAGATACCCAATTTTTAATTTAACTGTGTATTAAAACTGATTTAGACATTATATGTGCTGATTATCCAAAATTAGCACATTGGGCCAGTCAGATCTAGCGAAGAGAAGAAGTCAAAGAAGGGCTAGAACTTTAGCAGACCATAATCACAAATTCTACTGCAGTGATGCTGGACTTCTTGAGGTCCCAGTTTAAACTTCTCAACTATCTGCTTTTAGGTTTTTTATTGCTGAGACAGTGAGGAATATGTAGAACTGGTGAAATTTTTGTAAACTCATAAGAACTTTTCCAAGCAGGGTTGATGTAATTTCAAGTCTGTACTGAGGCTACGATAAGTCTGTTGTAATGAAGGGAAAACAGCAATTTTACTGTGCAGAAAGTATTCATCCCCTTAAATGATCGTAGCTCCTGTATTGTGGAACTCACTTAGATGCAGCTGTAAAGATATGTTTTCCTGACACCCTGAAAGTATGTGATGCAAGAGGAAAACATCAAGTGGTAATTTCTTGATGTCACCATCTCCTTGGGAGGAAACTAGTATAGGATTTAAAAAGAACCCTTTTATGAACTCATTTGGTAAATTAGCTCCCCTAAAAATGCTAATGAGAACTGGGGGTTCATGGGAAGAATTGATTAATCTTTCAGGGATATGGAGTTTCTGCCTAGGAATGGGCTAAGACTCCATGAGATGAAGTTCTTCGTTACTGAATAGTCATTTTTTAAATTCAAAATCGATACCTGTTGAGATGACAGGGAAGCTACATAGTCTCTCTTGCTGGGCTTATTTCAGCCTTTGAGACTGGAATAATAATGAGGCAGTGTACTCTTTCCACATTGCAGCAATCTATTTTTATAGCCAGGTGGACTAACCTAGATAACCCCTCCCCACTTAGTGAAATGTAAGTAATGAATTCTGTGATTGTTGCTAAGCTGACAAGTCAGGATCATTCACATTTTAAAACTTCATCTTGTAAAACTCAGAAATGGTGCTTGTTAACTTGATGCACATATCTCTCTACTTTAAAAGAAAGAGCATCCATAATTAGACTCCTACTTTTTTTTTTCATGCCCTAGATAGTTAAAGCCTATCATCTTTTTAAGAATACAGGCTGTCTGCTTTCTATACAGTACTGGCTTTCTATATAGTAACTGGCTTTTATTAATGATGTGTGAATTAGGTTTTCTTTTAGTTGGTTTTCATTTTAAATGGTCTAAGATGCCCTCTCCAGCCACTTGGGTATAGTGGTGGACAGCTGAGGCTCTGGACCTATGTGGATTGTATTCTGGCTCTTCGAGCTTCTTGACTAGGTGATCACTAGGGCAAGGTCCTAAATAGCCTTTCTGAGTCTCCAGTTTCCCATTTGTGAAAGAGGTAATACTCCACTCTTCTGGGAGTGATCGTGTGTCTTAAATAAGAAAGTATTTGTTTAAGAAAAAAAAACAAAAAAAGGTGTGTGCACTCAAATATTAGCTATTTAAAAAAATTCTTTTTAAAATTTATGTTCTCTCATTGGGTGAAAAAGCTATATTTGTCTATATGTCAGGTTAATAATTTTTTTCTATTTTGTTGGTGCCACTACTAATCAGAACTGCTAGTCATCTTGAGTGCCTGCCCTCCCCCATCTCTCTAACCTATTAGCAGTACCACTGCACCTTTCTCGGACATTTCTCTGGAACTGGTTTCTTCCATATCTCCCAATCATCCCCCACCTTAGTCGCTTATGACCTTCACCAACTTCTGTTCCATCCTGCATGCAAGGACCATATTATTTTCCCTACAGAGCCATTTGCATCAGGATAGTCCCCAGAATACAGATCTTGTACCATTGCTTTTTGCTACTGGTGCAATCTTGGATCCTATAATCACTCTAAGCCTTAGTTTCCACTTCTGCATAATAGGGGTGTTCTCAGGAATAAATTCAGTAATGCCTATAAAATGTTTAACTCCATGCCAGGTGCACAATAAGAAATCAATAGATGGTCACCACTTTTACTACAGGCTGAGCATCTCAGTCCAAAAACCAACATCCAAAATGCTCCAAAATCCAAAACTTTTTGAGCGTCAACATGACGCTCAAAGGAAATGCTTACAGGAGCATTTCTGGTTTCAGATATTTCTATTTGGAATGCTCAACCAGTAAGTATAATACAAAGATTCCAAGACCAGGCGTAGTGACTCATGCCTGTAATCCCAACACTTTGGGAGGCCGAGGTGGGTAGATCACTTGAGTTCAGGAGTTTGAGACCAGCCTGGCCAACATGGTCAAATCCGGTCTCTACTAAAAATACAAAAATATTAGCTGGGCATGGTGGTGGGTGCCTGTAATCCCAGCTACTAGGGAGGCTGAGGCAGGAGAATCACTTGAACCTGGGAGGCAGAGGTTGTAGTGAGCCGAGATTGTGCCATTGCACTCCAGCCTGGGCAACAGAGCGAGACTCCATCTCCAAAACAAAACAAAACAAAACAAATTCCAGAATCTGAAATCTGAAACACTTCTGGTTCCAAGCATTTTGAATCAGGGACCTGTACTATATGAAAGAGGGGTTTGTGAGCTTGGAAATGGAAAGGCTGCTAAGTTTATGAAAAGTATAGACTTTTCTAGCATTGCTAGCATTTTGTGCCTCCTTGCGTCATGTTTCTTATCACATTGACTGTTCATATGTTTAATGCTTACATGTATTTATAAACTATAGACGTTGGCACTTTGAGAGCAAGATGCTTCACTTATTCAAAAAATACGTACTGAGCACCTTCTGTGTGCTGGTTGCTGATCTAGGCATCAGGAATACAATGGTAAATGAAACAGTCTGGTTTCTGTGGAAGCTTAATATCTGGTGGGTGTATCTCATTTATACTTGTGGCTCCAGACAATACCCCTGTCTTGTACAGGAGGACGTGATGATAATACATGCAGAAATCTCTAACATCTGAAGTAAAACTTGTGTCGAGCATGAGTGCCACCTGTTGTATATCTTCAAGTATTCTGTGGTTTGGAAATCCATCTACAATTACAGGATGAGTAATGACCAAAGGCAGTGAAGAAGAGGATGCTGTAACCCTTCTAGCAGTGGAACTGGTTGGGTAGTGATGTAATAAGTTGACGATCACATGCTTACTCCCTGGGCAAGAAGTAGGGGGAGTAGAAACTGACCTCTGTCCTAGAGGACACTGACCCAGTGAAGTGGTAGGCTGAGTAGTACATGGATATCGTTTTCACCAGTGCTTTGTTTTATTCTAAAGAGCTTGTTAAAGAGACTGAATAATGATCAGTGTGTGTCAAGCCAGGTTTTTCTTACATTTAGGATGAGCAAAGTGATGCGGTGTGTGTTTTTTGAGCTGTACTTTGTTGCAGGCTCTCCCTTTAAAGGAGAAGGAATTGCCAGCCACCACCAGCTCACCCGCCTGTCATATCCGCTGTAGAGAGCACCAAGACAGCTGCTACCAAGTTGGATCACAGGGTGTGTTTTGCTTCAGACCCTCTGCCTGAATTTCCAGGGCTGCTGCTAAGGTCAGAAATCAACCTAGTCCTACTTGTAAAATGCCCACAGTTTGACTTAGAAGAGTTTGCAGCTTTCAGTCCTGTGGTTTCTTAATTGTGTTTTCGTGTTTTCAGTGGAGGGGAGGAGGGTGGCAAGGGAAAAGGAAGAGAACCATGAATCACCGTACTGTGAATCAGAATGAGGACTTTTCATTCCTTCGAAAGGGAACATCAGGATATATGATTTGTGCATAGGCCACCTGCTTCTGTCGACTTGGGAGGGGTGCTGCCTGAAAGAAACCATAGTGTATTTGTGGATTATTCCTCTGTAAGGAGATAAAAAGAACATAAGTGAAAGGAAGACTGCAGTCACAATAATAGTTAATGTGTACTACGTGCTTACTGTACACCAGGTAACATGAAGCACTTCAAATACACCACCTCCTTGATCTTCTACAATATCCCGCTTTTCCATTTTACAGATGGGGAGACTGAGGCCCAGACAGATTAATAATTTCTCTAAGATATTCTGTCTATTAGGAAACTATGGTAGAGCTAGGGTTTGAACCTGTATCTGTCTCAACTCCAGAGCTCGATTCTTCACCACTTCCCTGTCTGCCTCCATGGCGAACACTGGAGAGCAGCCCAGTCTTTCTAAACTAGCTGGGTGCCTGGGGATGGATGTGTACAGCATCTGCTGGGCACTTACCCTAATTGTGTGCTCTAATTCTTATGACACACACATTGCCAGTCTTTTGCACATAGTCATATGTTCCCAGTAAACATGTGAATGAATGATACAGAATGATAGTTCATGAACTTTTAATAATGCCTAAGATATGAGAATTTTGCTAGTAGTTTGAAGTCTTAAAGGCTGTCGAATAAGCTCATGATTTAAGATCATTAAAGAACCGTGCTTTCGCCTGATGTTTGGTCTCCCGAGGATGGACTGTTGAATAGCAAGATGAAGGTGGTGCTTCCTTGTGACCATCGAGTTCAAGACATGCCTGCAAACATGTGTCTCCTCAGTAGATCCTCATGACTGGCCTGTGGGTTCACACCTTCTTTTGAGCCATATCGTCAGTCACCTACCTAGTGATCTTTCTGTGAAGTCCCCTGTAATATTAAACCATGCCTTCTTGTGTCCCCTGCAGAACATCACACTTTGGGGGAGTGCACTGAAGTGGTTAAGGGTGCCAGTCTTGGAGTCAGCTGCCTCGGTTGACTTTGTTTTTTGTTTTTTGGTGTTTTTTTCCAGACGTAGTCTTGCTCTGTCGCCAGGCTGGAGTGCAGTGGTGCAATCTTGGCTCACTACAACCTCCGCTGCCTAGGTTCACGCGATTCCCCTGTCTCAGCCTCCCGAGTAGCTGGGACTACAGGTGCACGCCCCCTCACCCAGCTAATTTTTTTGTATTTTAGTAAAGACAGGGTTTCACCATGTTGGCCAGGATGGTCTCAGTCTTCTGACCTTGTGATTCACCCATCTTGGCCTCCCAAAGTGCTGGGATTACAGGCGTGAGCCACTGCACCCGGCCCAGTTTGACTTTCTATAGTGTACCCTGCAGCATGGTACCAAAGTTAGGTTTTTACAAGGGTTGTCCCAATACTTCCCTTGGAAGACTATTGTCAGAATTAAACGGTGTGGTACGTAGAAAGCACTGTTGAGTGTCAGCACCTGCTAAATGCTCAGTTAATGTTCAGATGGAAGAGGAATAATAATAACAGTATGTAACAGTGGTATAGTTGTCTGGCCATTGCAGGAGCTGCAATTGAGCAGAGACTGTGGGTGTGATTTCCAACACTTTGAGTTCTCTCCAGAGACCAGATCTTTTCAAGGATTGCTTCCTGAAATGCATCCCATTTAGTGCCGGTCCCCTGAGGAAGCCACATTTTAAATGGCTGATTGTAAACCTGTGTCTTCCTCGGGTCTTAAAGGCATTCGAGGAGACTGTGCCAACTAAAAACATTACAAGGGGCAGTTTAAAGCAACTAGAAAACATAGCCCGGTGTCCACACCAGAACTCCCTGTGGAACCCTGGCTTGACTGGATTAAAGGTATGAAGGCAGAGGGTTAGAAAGTTAGACTCAAGGATTTACCGTGGTAGAACTGGAAGGGAATTTAGACATTAACTCCAGACCATTCCATTTGCAGAAGGAGAAAATGACACCAGCCAGACTGTAACCAGTAAAATTATGTAATTAATACAGACTGATTGGGACTAACCGTTATACCATCTTCTGTCTTTAAAAAGGATTGCTTTAAATAATTTTAAAATATCAAATTAATTGCTAAGTTATAAGGGCGGAATGAGAATTTAAAATTATTTTCAGTAGATATGAACAAATTTAAGTTTTTGTGACTTTTCCAGGTTAGAAAAGTGAATTTGAATGACACGATATTAGGCCATTCTTCTTCTGAATTTATTTATGGGTTTTTGTGGGGGCACTGGGGCAAAGACAGGTGACAATTCATGTATCAAACTACTTAGCTGCACTGGATTGTTGCTACTTAAAAAAATATATATTTTTTTTGTGGTCCCTCTTGGTGTCTTCATTTTTTCAGTATAAAATTTTGCAAAATGAAGAGTTCATCCATGTCCTGACCTTCTACTTGTTGGGGTGGGATATTGGGGAAAAAAGGATGCCAGACGCATAAGTCATGGAGCTCATCATATGTGCATTTGACTTAGAATTCAACCCGAGTCTGCCCTGGTCTCCAAAGCTCTCCGTTCTGTGAGTCTCACCTTAAGAGTCTCTTCTAGCACCAAGTGTTTTCAGTGTATAAAATTTTCATACAATATAGCACAACCCCTAAACCCAAGCCTAAAACTTCACGTAGTCCTTGACCAAAGAAACAATTATCTGCTCCAACACTAGGGGAAAGACGGGACTTGAGTCCGACGGCCCATGGAGAGACAGCATGTCTGGTGCAATCCCCAGTGAAGCGTCCCCCTAGAAAAAGCCCATCTGACTTCTGCCTTACATGCTGATTTGAGAGCCTAGCCCGGGAGTAAAATGTGACTTTTACTGTACCCTACGAGATATTTCCACCTACCTGTTGTTCCACAGGCATCTCAAAGTCTGTATATCAAATTCATTCTTTCGACCGCTCTTGTATTCCTGGTTAATATTATACTTTTCCCATACAGCCAGTCCGCAAACCAGATGCCTGAGCTACTGCCTCAATCCCCAACCCTACCCAGGCACCCAGTGGTTTACTTCTTTTTTTTTTTTTTTGAGACAGGATCTGGATCTGTTACCCAGGCTGGAGTGCAGTGGCGCAATCTTGGCTCACTGCAACCTCTGCCTCCTTGCAACCTCTGCCTCCCAGGTTCAAGCAATTCTCCTGCCTCAGCCTCCTCAGTAGCTGGGACTACAGGCACGCACCACCACCCTGAGCTAATTTTTGTATTTTTAGTAGAGACAGGGTTTCACCATGTTGACCAGGCTGGTCTCCAACTCCTGCCCTCAGGTGATCTGCCTGCCTTGGCCTCCCAAAGTGCTGGGATTACAGGCATGAGCCACCGCACCTGGCCCCAGTGGTTTACCTCTTAAATGTTGATCATCTGTCTTTTCCTCATTGCCCCCAATGTCACTCTGTTAGCTTACCTCTTTGAGCAACAGAGTGAAGCATCAGGAAATGGACTCTGTAGTGAAGCTTGAATGCCAGCTCTTTCACTTGGCGGCTGTGTGAGCAGCCATTAGAAGCGGTGTTGGGAAACCCATTACTGCATTTGTTGTTCTGACTTTGAGTCCTTCGTGGTCTACCACAGTTTCCCAAAGTTCAGTCATTCCCACATCTGCGACACAGCCTCATACCACCTACACTGTTATTTGCTTGATATTTCTAAATCAGTTATCTCCTTAAAACTTAAATTTATTTTCAAAGTATCAGTGTCACTATTCTAGCTACATATTTTCTGAGTTTGAGGCCTCCCAGCACCAGATTAAGAAGTAGATTAGCACTGGGTGTGGTGGCTCATGTCTGTATTCCCAGCCCTGTGGGAAGCCAAGGTGGGTGGATTGCTTAAGGCCAGGAGTTTGAGACCAGCCTGAGCAACATGGCCAAACCCCATCTCTACAAAAAATACAAAAATTAGCTGGATGTGGTGATGCATACATATGGTCTCAGCTACTCAGGAGGCTGAGGTGGGAGGATCGCCTGAGCCCTGGGAAGGGTGAGGTGGGAGGGGTGAGGCTACAGTGAGCCTTGATTGTGCCAGTGCACTCCAGCCTGGGTGACGGCGAGACCCTGTCTCAACAAAACTAGATGAGCAAGTGTTGGAGCAATGTTAGAAAGTTTTTAGCACCAGAGACTTTTCCTGGACTGAATCAACTGAATTGGATTGAGGATTGAAAAGGAAATAACTCACTCACTGTGATTCTGTGTTATTTAATGCTTTCGTCTTATGCCACCTAAAATAATTCAGAATCATCTAGGAAAACCCTGGTCTTAATGTATCATCTCCTTTCGTTCCTTCATGAAATATTTATCTTTAGACCCATGGTCTAGAAGATGCTTAGAAACATTTTTCCCACTCATGGGTTGTGAAAAATTGAGTTAGTGAGTGTTTTCCTTTTTTATTTTGGCCAACAGGAACCCAGATCCAAATTTCAGCTGAACCGAGTGAGGTTTTTATAGCCTGCTTTTTTTTCTTTTCTTTTTTTTTCTTACCTCTTGATTTTGGCTTCCTTTTCTAATTTATATTTTTTCTGGCCTAGTTTCAATGTGTGTGTGTGTGTGTGTGTGTGTGTGTGTGTGTGTCTTTACACATGTGTTTCCTGTAATCTATCTTAAATCCTTTTATACCAAATGAGGTATGGATCAATTTATTTATTTACTTATTTATTTATTTACTCCAGCCCAGACTGGAGTGTAGTGGTGCAATCTTGGCTCACTGCAGCCTCCGCCTCCCAGATTCAAGTGATTCTCCTGCCTCAGCCTCCCCAGTAGCTGGAACTGCAGGCGCCCACCACTACGCCTGGCTAATTTTTTTGTATTTTTAGTAGAGATGGGGTTTGGCCATTTTGGCCAAGCTGTTCTCAAACTCCTGGCCTCATGTGATCCACCTGCCTCAGCCTTCCCAAAGTGCTGAGATTATAGAAGTGAGCCACCACACCCAGCCTTATCAATTGATTTAGTTCAATATGAACGGTTGTTACTGGGATGAACAGAAGCCCAGTCTGATAAGTCGAAGGCAGTCTCATCTAGGTGGAAATACTTGAAGGAGCTTGGAAATGAGCTGAACTTGCTTCTCTCTGTATTATTTCCTCTTTAGTCTTCTGACGACCATGACCTGGGAGAAACTGAGGTAGTGGACTACCATAGGCCGAAGTGTGGAACATCCAGAAAATATGAATTCTTTGGAAATTTCAGGCAAGGACAGATAGTGGGTGGAGAAGAAATTTGAGCTCCATGTATTTCTGAAGTAAACTTGAACCTAATTAAGATGTGTATGTAGGCTTGTTGTAATGGAAGGAAATTAAATGGTGCCTTGAGCTGCAGCCTTGCACAGAAATTTCAATATAAGCACTCGTCCAAAAATAAAGAATGCCTTTAGTGAAAGCTGTGCTTCAGCACCTAAATATATTTACTCCAGTGTGTTCAATTCTGTGTTGGGGCCAAAAGTCCCTTTTCTCTGTCTTTGTCAAGATGTTGTGATCATCCAGAAAGCCTGAACTTGGCTTCAGATAGTCAGCAGGGTACTATTTTAATCTCACTAATTGGAACAGGTGGCCTCTATTTGTAGCTGAATCACTGGTTGGCATAGATTTAATTTATCTGACAATATGAAGCCCATTCAGTAAGAGCTGTTCAGGCTTTATGTATTGGCATCAGGCACAGTGCCTGAAAGCCCCACTAGAAAGCGTGGAAGACAGGAAGGAAGATGGAAGAAATGCAAGGAAGAGTGTGCTGCTTCCATTCCATCCTACATGTTGAGTGCAGAACGGGTGAAGGGATACATGTGAAGATGCTTGAGAGGGGTGCTTATAGATATTTCTCCAGAGGAGAAAGAGGTGGCAAATGTCTACTTTGAATCCACCCTGTAAGACGGCATGGTGCAAGAGGACCTCATGCTGTCCTCATGTTTTTAATACGAACACATCTTCAGGCACGGGGGAAAGAGCATGTCCCACGTGACTCAGCTTAAGTGCTCAAGTTGAGATACCTTAAGACACCTCTAGTGAAATCAGAGATGGTCCCCAGATTATGACCTTCTCCAGCCAGATCACTCTTTTATTTTTACATTGAGTGTATATTTTGCATAGTGTTTTGTCAATGTTTTGCTTCAAATTCTTCAATAGGACCGAAGCCCAGCTTCTTAGACATACAGAGTCTCCCATCTGACCTTTGCTTTTCACCCACTCTTGGCCCTTGAACTCCGGTCTCCTTTCTTTGTGGACTCCCATGCCTCCCTCTGTGCCTGTGGGCACCTGCTCCATCCTCTCGCATGGAGATAGTTGTGTTCTTTTTATCTAGGCATGGAGCATTGGCCATAGTTGGAGCTTTGTAAATACTGACTGAATGAGTGAATGTGTGTATGTTGTGAAATTGTACTGTGGGACTTGAGAAGCTGAAAAGCATATTCTACTCTTGATCCATATCAATTCAGATTAATTTGCCTTGTTTTAATTGCTGCACAGGATCCCCATGTATGGCTATACCATCATTTATTTAACAATTTCCTTATTAAAGGACGAGTATATTGCTTCCAATCTTTGGTCATTACTGATTTTTGCACGTGTGAGGAATATGTTAGCAGGCTAAATTCATAAGTATGGAATTGCTCAGCCAAAGGGCATGTGCATTTTAAATTAGGATACTGCCAAGCTGAACGCTGCACCTACTCTGTGTTGAACACTGGGAGCTAAGGATGCAGCACTGAACAAAACTGGTAAAGTTTGTATAACTGTCATTAATATGTGAACATGCCTTTACCCACATAGCTTCAGACACAGCGTGTTTTCGACTGTTTTGATCCTTGCCAATCTGATAGGTGAAAACTCCTAGCCCATTTCAGTGTATATCTTTCCTGGTATGGATGAGATTGGTCATATTTTTAAATTTTTTATTTTGAAATAATTACAGACCTACAGAAATTCGCAGAAAATAGTACAGAGATGTCCCATTTACCCCTCACCCAGCTTCACCCAATGATTGCATCTTATGTAATTATAGTACGATATATCATATTTTCATAGACTAAAAAGACATTTGTGTTTATGAGCTGTTTATATGTATGTATTTGCCATTTATCTATGGGCTGTTGGTCTTTTACATAGATTTGTATTGCTTTTCTACTAATTAAATTAATTGCTTTGCAAGTACATTTTTCCCAGCTTGTCATTCCTGACTTTTTTTTTTTTTTTTTTTTTTTTACTGTTGTGTAACAAAGTACCATAAACTGAGCAACTTCAAAAAACAACACCCATTTAATTATCTCAGAGTTTCCATAGACCTAGAGTCCAGGTGCAGCTTAACTGCATCCTCTGCCAAGAGTGTCATCAGCCTGAAATCAAGGTGTCAACCAGGACTGCAGTCTCTTCTTAAGCTTGGGATCCTTTCCCAAGCTCACTGAATATTTACAGGATTAGGTTTCTTGCAACTCTAGACCTGAGACCCTCAGCCCCCAGAGGCTCTTCACTGTTTTCTGCTACACGGCATGTTCCATAGCATGACAGTTTGTTTCTTCAAGGCCAATGGGATAGCATCTTTGTTGCATTTTGTCTTTTACTTCTAGATCCTCTTTTAAGGAGTTCACCTGATTAGTTTAGGCCCACCTAGGCACTCTCCCTTTTGATTAATTGAAGTCAACTGATTAGGGGCCTTAATTATGTCTGCAAAAGTCCATTATTTTTCCCTATAGCATAATATACCCATAGGAGTGAAATTCCATCATGTTCAAAAGTCTCGCTTGTGGAAGGGTACCATGTTGGGAGTCATCTTGGAATTCTACCTGTCGCACTGAATTACATGTTTTGTGTGTGTGCTGAGCATAGAGCTAGTGGATAGCAAGCACTGAATAAATACTAACCATATTTTGCCATGAAGAAATCTACAAATTTTCTGGTTTATACGTTTGTATAATTCTTAGAATGGCCTTTGTACCTTGAGATTTTTTAAAAGCCCACATACCCATGTTCTCCTAATATATTTTATGATTTTTATTTTTGTATATTTGAATCTTTGAATTAGTTAGGATTATTCAGTTCCTCTTCGGATGTCTATACAGTTATTCCAGGGCAATTTTTTGCATTGTTACCTGTCTTTAAAAATATACCACTGTTCATATGTGTCAAGTTTTGTTTTTATAAATGTCTACTTTTTCCATGGGTTTTAAATCTGTTGAACTCAGAAGGTTGTAATTCTGCCTCACTTATTCTGGATTGATAGTCCTCTTCCTCTTCCCTTCCCAACCTCTCCCCGAGGGATTTGAAATGAACATTTTGAGGCCAGGCTCAGTGGCTTACGCTTGTAATCCCAGCACTTTGGGAGGCCGAGGCAGGTGGATCACTTGAGGTCAGGAGTTCGAGACCAGCCTGACTAACATGGTGAAACCCCATCTCTACTAAAAATACAAAAAAATTAGCTGGGCGTGGTGGCGGGCACCTGTAATCCCAGCTACTCAGAAGGCTAAGACAGGAGAATTGTTGGAACCTGGACGATGGAGGTTGCAGTGAGCCAAGATAGTGCCACTGCACTCCAGCCTGGGCAACAGAGCCAGACTCCGTCTCAAAACAAACAAACAAACAAACAAACAAACAAAAAACCCACATACATACACAAAAACAGGCATAACTCCAGTATTATTTACAGTAAGGAAAGACCAAAAGAGGAAAAGATAGCAAAGTTTTGTGTGTGTTTTATAATTTTGCTTTTAATTCTCTTTTGAACTAAGTATTACCTCTCATCAAGTTCGACTTAATGTTGTAAAATCCTGCCCTTCTACAGTTTGCAAAAACTGTTATAGTACAAAGAATATGTATTGTTGCTTCCTAAGCCACTGTTGCCACCTTAAGTAATTTGTGACACACCATCCCAGCTTGGGAGATGGAAGAGCAGGAACCCAGCCTAACTTTGTGTTCTGCAGGGCACAGGACTGCTGCTTCTGCTTTGTTAGCCCCAGACTACTTTCAAGCCTGTACATTCCTCCTGTTTAATAAACACATTTAACATCCTTGTGCTGGGGTTTGTACTGGGAAATTTAAGTTGGTTTGTCACTCATGTTAGGATAGTGAATGTAACAGGATTTCAGATTTATAGGTAACAATCTGTTTCCTTATTTGGCTTAATTCTTATTTGTATGTTACCCCTATGCCTTCCTAAATATCACTAGATGCACTTGTGGTAATTATTGAACAGTCCACCTGCCTCATATCTCTGCATCTGACACAGAAGGAGTTTAAAAATGGGCTGTGCCTAGAAACGAGCACTTAACATTTTATAACCTGATTCAAGAGCATATTAAGGATGGAGTGAATATGCTGATTACATGTGCTTTCATTTGGGAAAGGCACCATGCTTGTAAAAGCCTTCTGACTTAAGCAAATTATCAAGTACTATTTGTTGCATAAAGCCAGCCAAAGCTTACCTCGTGTGCCGGGCAATTTAGAGGCATTCACAGAATTGGTATCTGTTAGGCATGTGGGCACTAAAAGTGAGTCTCTTTCATTCAGGTGGCTCATTTATGCCCTACCTGGGGAGCAGTAGGGACACTCACTTATGCAAAATCAACATCTGTTTCTACCGCCTAGAAATGCTTTATTGTTTGGGTAGGTGGCAGCATATTAAATTCAACTATTGAGAAGTTTGACTAGCGCTCTGGCCGTTTAAAATGATCTAATACCAAGAAAGTTTTTGAAGCACTCAGGGCTCAAATGAAGCTCTTATTTTTAAAGAAAGACTCAAAATGAGAGGTCTTGAGACCTGTTGCTGTTTAAGGACAGTTTTGCAAAGTGAGCCTACCATTCCAACAGACTTTTCTGCTTTTAAATTTTTGGTTTTTTGGTCAAATAGGAAATGGATGAAATAGTCTTGCATTCTTGGGGCCTTCTTTAAATTAAATGTTGATCCTTCCCAACCCTCATTTTTTAAATAATTTGTTACATGTTTGGGGTAATTAGAATGGTAACAGATAGATAAATAAGAAAAATACATATACTGGGTTGGGCACGGTGGCTCATGCCTGTAATCCCAGCACTTTGGGAGGCCCAGCTGGGCGAATCGCCTGAAGTCAGGAGTTCGAGAACAGCCTGGCCAACATGGTGAAACCCCATCTCTACTAAAAATACAAAAAATTAGCTGGATGTGACGGTGGGCACCTGTAATCCTAGCCAGGTGCTGGGATGCTGAGAACCCGGGAGGCAGAGGTTGCATTGAGCTGAGATCACACCTTTGTACTCCAGCCTGGACAACAGAGTGAGACTCTGTCTCAAAAAAAATAAAAATAAAAAATAATAACATATATACTATTGAAAAACAAAGAATACCAAATCTGAATACAAATATTATGTCAGTGTTTCCTGATACTTTGGATATTTCAGAAATCACGGTTACTTGTAGGTAACTAATTCAGTGAATTGTTAGTAAATAATTCTTTAAAATAGTTGCTTCTTAGTTTATTTACACAACAGCCTAAAATGAGCCTGGATATTTTTCTAGGGCAGCAAGCTTATTAACTTCTCAGTGGACTTTAATTTTCCTAAGTTTATGATTGCTGTGGTTGTGAATTTAATTTAAGGTTGAAGTTAATGTAGAGGTAAATGCAGTGACATCAGATTCCAAAATTATAAGGTAATGAAATGACCCATTAGAAACAGCAACTGTTTCACAAAGAGGGGCAAATGTTTGGTGCCTGGGGAAAACCATCATCATTAACCAAGTGGCTCTGTGATTAAATAGGAAGCAGACAAATTGAATTATTAAGTGCTTCAAACATGGAAAAAAAAATTGAAACTATGATACCATTATATCTACCTCTTAGATTTAATGAATGTTGACATTTTGCCATGTTTGCATCAAATTTCTGTCACTTGTTTTTAAGAAATAAATGGTCCCATAAACAGCTATCTAGGTGCCTTTCTCTCTTCCTACTTCCTCAGAGGCCTCTATAACCTGAAGCTGTGTATCATTCCTTCGCGTGTTTTCACACACTGGATGAATCCATAAACAGTTTATTGTATTAGATGTATTTAATTAAATATATGTATTCTTGGGTTACAATTCTACATACATGGCATCTCTTGTAATTACAATTTTTTTTTTTTTTCCCTGAGACGGAGTCTCGCTCTGTCGCCCAGGCCGTAGTGCAGTGGCCGGATCTCAGCTCACTGCAAGCTCCGCCTCCCGGGTTCACACCATTCTCCTGCCTCAGCCTCCCGAGTAGCTGGGACTACAGGCGCCCGCCACCTCGCCCGGCTAGTTTTTTGTACTTTTTAGTAGAGACGGGGTTTCACCGTGTTAGCCAGGATGGTCTCGATCTCCTGACCTCGTGATCCGCCCACCTCAGCCTCCCAAAGTGCTGGGATTATAGATTTGAGCCACCACGCCCAGCCACAATTTTTTTTCTTTTCTCTTCTCTTCTCTTCTTTTTTTTCTTTTCTTTTCTTTTCTTTCGTTTCTTTCTGAGACAGTCTTGCTCTGTCACCCAGCTTGCAGTGCAATGGTGCAATCTCGGCTCACTGCATCTTCCACCTTTCAGGTTCAAGTGATTCTCCTGCCTCAGGCTCCCAAGTAACTGGGACTACAGGTGTGCACCACCACACCCAGCGAATTTTGTATTTTTAGTGGAGACAGCATTTCACCATGTTGGCCAGGCTGGTCTTGAACTCCTGACCTCAACTGATCTGCCTGCCTTGGCTTCCCAAAGTGTTGGAATTACACGCGTGAGCCACGACGCCTGGCCTTGTAATTACAGTTTTCTAATGTGGTATTTTTATAATTTATCCTACTTCATTTTCATATTTTACTGCTGTATGTTATTTTGCTATATGAATAAAACCAGAGTGTGTTTATAGCCATTCTTCTAATGGTGAACAGGTAGGTTGATTCTGGGACAGTCTCTGTATTCGTGGGAGAGTTTCTTAAGGGGAGATGCCAGGAAGTGACATTGCTGGGGCAAAGGAAAAAGAATTTCTTCAACTTTGGCATCCATTCTTAAAGAGCTTTCTCAGTACTGTAATCACTACTGTACTTACAGTAGTGATTTTTTTAAGGCCACATTTTAATATCTATAATAGAAAATTTTTATGATGCTGATAGATTGTCTATGTAGGTGTTGAATAGTATTTGTATATAGATTGTGTATTTTAATTTTGCCTGAAAGCAAATATAAAGTTATTCTGAATTTGCTATCAGGCAGTTTTTGAACCTGGTCAATAATTTTACATCTCTATTCTTGTTAATGCCTAATAAAGCAAATGTATCAATATTTATTGAGATAATTTACATACAGTAAAATTTCCTGCTTTAAGTGCTCAGTCCTATGAATTATGAAGAACACATACAGTCTTATAACCCACGTTTGATTAAGATGTAAAATATTTCTATCACCCCGGAAAGTTATTTCACCTCTTTATAGGCAGCCCTCTCTCTGCCTAGCACGTGACAGTTACTGATCTCATTTCTGTCCTTACAGTTTTGCTTTTTCATAATGCAGTATAAATGGAATCATATGATACGCAGCCTTTTTAAGTGTGGCTTCTTTCATTTAGCATAATGCTTTTGCAATTCCATGTTGTTGCATATAACAGGAGTTCATTCCTTTTTATTCGTGAGTAGTGTCAATATACTTTTAAGAGTAATGCATCTACGAACAGAGATGAAGAAGGCTGAAATCCCACACCTCATCTGTTTTTCTGAATTTACCTGTTTTTTCATGTTACTACCACAGCATTATGAAAAGTTTGGAGTGTCAGTTTCCACAGTTAGAAAGTAGGTTAGTTTATAATCCTGTTACTTTTTAAATGTTGTTTTGTTACTTCAGAATAGAAAAGGTTATACATTAAACGCTACTATATATACTACTTGAGATTAGGGCCAGTGTTGTCTTAACCTAATGTGATAATTTGCTCGGGCTGCTTTAACAAAGTATCCCAGACTGGGTGGCTTAAACAATGCATTTATTTTCATGCAATTCTGGAGGCTGAAAGTCTGAGATCCAGGTGTTGGCAGAGCTGGTTTCTTCTGAGAACCAGGAGGGAAAGAGCTGTTCCAGGCCTCCCTCCTGGGCTTGTAGGTGGCCGTCTTTCTCCTGTCTTCACATCATTTTCCCTCTACGTGTCTGTGTCCAGATTTTCTCTTCTTACAAGGTCGTCAGTCAAATGGCATCAGGGCCCACCCTAATGATCTCATTTGAGCCTAATTACCTCTTTAAAGTCCCTATCTTGAAATATAGTTACATTGTGAGGTAGTGGGGGTTAGGATTTCAATGTGAATTTTTAGGAGTACGCAAGTCAGCCCATATCCCCTCGGCTTTGTGGATTTGATGTGTGTTTATGTATATGTGCATATTTCTAGGGAGAGGTTCCATAGCTTTCTTTAGAATAATTCTCAGTTGTGGCAGACAACCCTTTAAAAAGATGAGGAAGAACAGTCTAAAGTGAGCTCTTGTTTCAAAAGTAAAATGATCAATGTCATAAAAATATATTTATTGACATGTCAAGTGGTGATGCTTTTATGTTGATTGAAAACATTTATGGCAGGCACCATGGCTCACACATGTAATCCCAGCACTTTGGGAGGGATCCCAGCACTTTGGGAGGTGGGCAGATCTCTTGAGATCGGGAGTTTGAGACCAGCCTGGCCAATATGGCGAAACCCTGTCTCTACTAAAAATACAAAAATTAGCTGGGTGTGGTAGCGGGCACCTGTAATCCCAGCAACTCAGGAGGCCGAGGCACAAGAATCGCTTGAACCCAGGAGGCAAAGATTGCAGTGAGCCAGTATAGTGCCACTGCACTTCAGCCTGGGCGACGGAGTGAGACTCTGCCTCAAAAACAAAACAAAACAAAAGAACAACAACAAAACGTTTACAAGATATACATAGAAAATACCACTTTTGTTTAAAAAGTGCCACATACAAATAGAATATTAATGAAGCTAGCATAAATGGGTAGGAGTGCCATTGCCAGCACTATGACAAAGGCTTCCTCACCTGGGGTAAAACAGCTCTCACGCAGCACCAAGAAAGAGACACAGCTATCCTCCTGTTAGGAAAGAAGAACTGAGGCTCAAACAGGGGTTAAGCGACTTGTCCAGGATCATCCCACTAAGTGAAAAGGCTAGAATCTGAACCCAGGTAGCTCTGCATTCCAGAGCCCGTGCCCCTAACCAGTAGACAGAAGCGCCCAGACATCTGCAAGGATGACCACGTAAAAACCCAAATGTAGGCCCGAGCTACCTCCAGGTCATGGGATGATGGGGATTTTATTTTCTTCCTCTGCCTTTTCTGTATCTTCATATCTTTTTTTTTTTTTTTTTGAGACAGAGTCTTGCTCTATCACCCAGGCTGGAGTGCAGTGACAGGATCTTGGCTCACTGCAACCTCCATCTCCTGGGTTCATGTCTCAGCCTCCCGAGTAGCTGGGACTACAGGTGCCTGCCACCACGCCCGGCTAATTTTTGTATTTTTTGTAGAGACAGGGTTTCCCCATGTTGGCCAGGCTGGTCTCGGACTCCTGACCTCAAGTGATCCGCCTGCTGCAGCCTCCCAGAGTGTTGGGATTACAGGCATGAGCCACCACACCTAGCCTGTATCTTCATATCTTTTGTAAAACAAGCCATGTTTTGCAATTAAATGTTAAATGGGCATATATAACTTTATTTAAAATAAATTTAAACAGAGTGATAATGATATTCAAATAGCAGGTTCTCCCTTTGAACCCTATTCAAAATTCGAATGATCAGCCTTTGTCCTGAGAAGAAGATAAATCACATTCATGCTATTATTTTCTAAGTTATTCTTAATTTTGCTCCAGGTCTGGGGAAGGGTTGGTGGTCAAGACTTGTGACCCCAGGGATGGGAGCTCATGGCAGCAGTGTGCTGTGGGTGTCCCAAGCTCATACCTCAGAGCTTTGATCTAGAATTCTCCCGTGGCTTTCTTCTCTGGCAGGGCCAATTAGAAGCAGGCTAGGCCCGATCTTGAGGTCTCAATAGAAAATGTAAGGGGAGGCTGCTTTACTCCAGAGTGCCCTCCGTCGCCCTTGGTGCTTCACAGTGTGCCCAGCACTGTGCGAGGCCCTGAGATCAGTCAGATGTGGGCACTGCCCTCAAGGAGCTCAGGCTGGGGAGGACAGACCTGCAGACAGATAATGACACTGCAGAGTGGCAGGGACTGTTCTCCACGGGGCCCTGGCTTCTCATGGGCCCTCCACAGGAAGAACTCCCCCAGAGTCCACCCTGAGAGACTCTAGACCGGAGGACTGGGTGTTGACTGTTTAGCCTTCCTGGCCCACCCTCCTTTCCTGCTTGGACCCTCCTGCAGGGATGTCTCTGGTTGTTTGTAGGACATTATTGGGAGAGGACAGGTGGCATCAATTTTCAAGGCTTTGGTTCACCTCTGATGAGCCTTTGATATGTATTTTGTATATGTGTGTATATATTTATATCCTGTGCCGAGGAAATACTAAATCATGGGCGTCATAGCTAGGTTCTTTGATTTGACTCGATGGAAGAAGGATGCTGCAGAAGAGGGAGGAACAGGGATGTTAATTGTCATGGCAACCAGCAGGTTTTTATAGTGGAACACTGCCTTTGTAACCCAAATCCATCACCTTTTTTCTAACTACAGAAAACAGAATGACGCAAACTCAAGAAATTATAGTACCATCTCTCAGTGAGGTTTTATTTGCCTTTTGGAAGCAATCTTGCAGTGATTTTAGTCCCTTCGTAGAATTTCAGAACAGAATGGCACCCTTTAAGTGTCCTAGAATTTTACAAAAGTCACGTGCTCATGGCTTTCCCATTATTTGTCATCCCCGTTTCACCACCACCAGTCTAACCCACAAGGGACTGAGCATAAGGATGAGTTTAGAGCTGGCAGACATTGTACCTTCTGCAGCACAGGCTCCCCTTTGGAAAAGGTCCATCTTGCTGTTGCACCGTTTTTGCTGTTTGACCTCATGCAGCCTTGTTGTGCTTGTTTCCTCACCATCCAGCAGACACTGAGATGCTTAAAATAGCTCACTCCTGCCAGTCATTCTGTAGGCAGGTTCAGAGTTCACACTTTGCTGCCTGAGACCTCTTGGAGAATTGAACCCATGTGCCTTTCATTAGTAGCTCTGGTGAGGTTTCGTAGATGGGGAGTTCAAGAAGGTCAATGTAAGAAAAGAGCCCTTTTGTGGATAGGTGGAGCTTCACCAGGGAAAACAGAGATGCCCCCAAACCTCCAGGCAGGTTTTTTTGTTGATGAGCACTTTGGGCAGAGAAGACAAAAAGGTAGGCTGCTCTTTGCCTTCCCTAATGTCCTAGCCCAAGGAGTCCCCTTCACCCAGGACCACACCTTGAGGATGAGTAGCATTAAGGTTAGTGGTACCTGTGTCTCCACAACATGTGGTATGGAAAAGGAGTCACTCAGGCATCTTTCATGGCACTGAATTTAAGAACGAGTTCCTTTTAGCTCTTTAGGTTGGATAATTGTCTCTTCATTGCCCACCCTTCTACCAAGTCAGGAGCGGGTTATGTAGCACGTCAGGCCAGAGTCCATTCATGAGTGGCACAGATGTGAATTGTACTTAAAATGATTGGGCTTTCAGCCTAATTCAGTACATCCATTCAGTAAATGTGTATTGAGCACCTACTATGTGCTAGGCATCCCAGGGAACAAAATAAAAATCCCTACCCTTGTGGAATATGTATTCTGGTAGGGCAAGGCAGACAAGCCAGACCTACACATAAAATATATAGTATGTTAAATGTGGACAAGTGCAATGCTGAGAAATAGACAAGAGGGCTGGGGAGTCCCAAGGCGGAGGTAGAGGAAAGAAGTTTTAAACAGGACACTCAAAGAAAGCTCTTGTCAGGGGAAACATTGAGGAAAGACCTGGGAAGTAAGCTGTGCAGCCATCTAAGGGAAGAACATTCCAGGGCAGAAAACAGCATGCATGGACTCCTTGATACAGCGGTGTGCCTGTTGTGTTTGAGGCACAGCAAGGAGGCTGTGTGGCTGGGGCAGTGTGAGCAGGGAGTTGAGTCCTGGGACATAGGGTCTGAGAGGTGGTGGGGAGGCCAGTTCCTGAGCCAGTAGAGATCTTGCACAGATCTTCTGGGCTGTTGGATTGAAAAGAAATTGTAGGTGGGCATGGACTGGCCCAGGGAGACCTATGGGAGTGATGAGAGTGGCTTGGACTAGAATGTTGACAGTGGAGGTGATGAGAAGTGGTCAGGTCTTCTAAATGCAGGCTGTGGTAAAGCCCTCCCCTAGTGTGCTGACAGCTGTGCATGTTGAAGTGAGGAAGCCGCATGGTGCCAGGGCTTTGGGGGCAATGGGCCTGGTTTTAAAATCCCGGCTCTTACAAACTGTATGAAATCATGTTAGCCAATTTGCTTAACCCATTTGAGCTTCAGTTTCCATAAGTGTGGCTGGGCGTGGTGGCTCACACCTGTAATCCCAGCACCTTGGGAGGAGGGCAGATCACTTGTGGTCAGCAGTTCGAGACCAACCTAGCCAACATGGTGAAACCCCATCTCTACTAAAAATACAAAAGCTAGCTGGGTGGGGTAGTGCACACCTTTAGTCCCAGCTACTCAGGAGGCTGAGCCAGGAGAATCACTTGAACCCGGGAGGTGGAGGTTGCAGTGAGCCAAGATCACGCCACTGCATTCCAGCTTAGGAAACAGAACAAGAAGACCCTGTTTAAAAAAAAAAATTAAGTGTAATTGTTTCCCTATAAGGATGTGGAAGGCTTATGTAAGATAACGTAAATACGAGGTTGTCCCTGAGTCCCTTTCTCAGTTCATACCTGGCTTGTGTGCTCTTCTACCCAACCTGTGCCCAAGTCTGCTATGAGCCATGGCATCCTTGTAACTTGTGACTCACTTGTCCCTCTCTACCCAGAGGTGGGCAGAGATTGCAGAATAAATGGGTAGAGAAGTGGAAGGAAGCATGAAAGGAAAGAAATAATGCATTAAGAATTTCATGCATTGATATTGGTATAATATTTGAGTTTACTATTTCAACAGAAAGCAGGACTTTTTTTCCCCAGAGTTCAGTGTTTAAGTACATCAAAGGATTCGTTAAGGCCTTGGCTACATTATTTATTTAAATAAGTCTAATCAGGGAAGACATGTACTCTTGTTTCTATATTTGAAAATTTATCTTCTCTCTACTTTTGGCTTGTGAAAAATGTTTGTTTGAAGATGCTAATTGGTGTTTTTACTTAGGTGTTCTTCAAGAATAAAGATTTTGTTAGCAGATGATATGGTTTGGCTCTCATCTCAAATCTCACCTCAAATTGTAATCCCCACGTGTCGAGGGAGGGAAGTGATTGGATTATGGGGGCGATTTCCCCCATGCCATTCTCATGATAGTGAGTGAATTCTCACAAGATCTGATGGTTTTATAAATAGTAGCTTTTCCTGCGCTTTTTTTTTTTTCCTTTCTCTCTTGCCTGCCTCCCTGTAAGGCGTACCTGCTTCCCCTTCCGCCATGATTGTAAGTTTCCTGAGGCCTCCCCAGCCATGTGGAACTGTGAGTCAGGTAAGCCTCTTTCCTTTATAAATTACCCAATCTCGGGTAGTATCTTTATAGCAGTGTGAGAACAGACTAATACAGCAGATTTTATCAACATTCTGAGGAAATTTTTACCTCAACATTTTATTATGAAAATCTGAAACAAATGCATACAAAATACAAAGGTAATAATTTAAATGAATGTTAACTGAAGTTACTGGTGATCTAGATCGCTCCCCACGTGTCAGTACAGTAGTGACCGCTGCAGGGCAGGTTTTCTGTGGAATTTTGAATGCTTCTGTTGCCTCCTGGGTGATAGAAAGGCTGAGCCCTTCCTTGCATAACTTTTCTGTTAGAAAAATTGTGTGTGACGACACCTTCGTTCACAGTGAAACTATTTGCCCTTCTCCTGGAGCTGCCATATTATTTACTTTTTTTTTTTTTTTTTTGAGACAGAGTCTTGCTCTGTCGCCCAGTCTGGAGTGCAGTGGCACGATTTCCGCTCACTGCAACCTCCATCTCCCAGGTTCAAGCAATTCTCCTGCCTCAGTCTCCTGAGTAGTTTGGACTACAGGCACGCACCACCACAGCTGGCTAATTTTTGTATTTTTAGTAGAGACAGGGTTTTACCGTGTTGGCCAGGCTGATCTAGAACTCCTGACTTCAGGTTCAGGTGATCTGCCTGCCTCGGCCTCCCAAAGTGCTGGAATTACAGGAATGAACCGCTATGTATTTACTATTAAAGTCAGTGTTATCGTTTGACCTGTGTCCCCCACCAAAAGATATGTTGAAGTCCTAACCCCCAGTACCTCACAGAGTTACCTTATTTGGAAATACAGTCTTTACAGGGGTAATCAAACCTCTGTAAATTTTTTTTTTTTTTAATTTTTTTTTTGAGATGGAGTTTTGCTCTTGTTGCCCAGGCTGGAGTGTAATGGTGTGATCTCAGCTCACCGCAAACTCTGCCTCCTGGGTTCAAGTGATTCTCCTGCCTCACCCTTGCAAGTAGCTGGGATTACAGGCATGTGCCACAACGCCTGGCTAATTTTGTATTTTTAGTAGAGACAGGATTTCTCTATGTTGGTCAGGCTTCTCAAACTCCCGACCTCAGGTGATCCACCTGCCTCAGCCTCCCAAGTGCTGGAATTGTAGGCGTGAGCCATCACGCCTGACCTAAACCTCTGTAAAATTTAACCTCAAGTGAATGAGGTCAGTGAGGTGGACCCTAATCTGAAAAGATTGTGTCCGAATTTCCCCTTTCTATAAAGACACCAGAGACTGACATGCGCAGAGGGAGGATGAGGTGAAGACAGGGTTGTCAGGATGATTGGTGCCAGGCCTGACAAGCCAAGGAGTGCCTGAGGCTACCAGAAGCTGTGAGAGGCAGGGAACAGTTACTTCTCTAGCATCTTCAGAGGGAGCTTGGCTTTGCCAACACCTTGATCTCAGCCTTCTGGCCGCCAGAATTATGAGACAATAAATTTCTATTGTTTTATGCCATGCAGTTTGTGTTATGTTGTTACAGCAACACTGGGAAACTAATACAGTCCACAAAGGTGTTTCCTTACTGACCCAAAACACTGAAGTAGTACTAATTCCTGGCCCCAGCAAGAATAGAAATAGAAGAGGTCCTGAAGCCCCAGGATGGTATTGTTACCAGACGATTATCTCTGTGGTCCCATGAATGCAGTTATATTAATATTCTTTACTATCTCAATAAATGCAACATTTTAAATTATTTGTAGCAAACTTATGAAGCCTTAGGAATATGTCTGTGGACTCAGTTTGGAAAACACAGATGTTGGAATAGGAAAGCAGCACATACTTCAGATCTGAGTTCTAATCCTCTCTCTGCCACTTTGCAGCTGTGCAATCGTGGTTACCTTGCATAACTTTTCCGAGGCTGTTTCTGCACCTGCAGAGTGGGGGAATGATGCCTGTCTCCCCTGTCGATTGTTTTGAGAATTAGAGGTAATGAAAACGGTCTAGCTTTGTTCCATGCACACATGGCAGGTGTTCAGAAGTTGGTTGAGGCACAGAGGCTGGGGTGAGAGGGAGGAACCAGACTGGGGAGCTAACAGTGATTCGATTGGAGGGAGGGGAATGGGTCCTGGCCTGGCAGACAGGAGGTCTGACTCTCCTGTTTGTACTTTACCTGAGAGGTTTTCACCCAAATCGTTTTTCCCCTCAGATATAAAGTCACAGATTCTTTTGCTCAAGAGGGAAGACAGCATTTGGTTCATGCTTGAGCCTTGTTTTCTTACCAAGGCATGAAGACCCTGAGAGACAAAGTAACTTGTCAAAGGTTAGGTGGTCTTGTCAGTTAGACTGTTTGTTGTTTATTAGGACACCAAAACCCCAAAACATTGTTGTGTTGGGTTTTTTTTAAAAAAATGACTTATTGAGGAAACCATCATTCTAAGCAAACTATCACAAGGACAGAAAACCAAACACTGCATGTTCTCACTCATAGGTGGGAATTGAACAGTGATATCACTTGGACACAGGGCGGGGAACATCACACACCGGGGCCTGTCGGGAGGTGGGGGACTGGGGGAGGGATAGCATTGGGAGAAATACCTAATGTAAATGATGAGTTGATGGGTGCAGCAAACCAACATGGCACATGTACACCTAAGTATCAAACCTGCACGTTGTGCACACGTACCCTAGAACTTAAAGTATAATTTTTTTTAAATTAAGAAAAAAATGACTTATTGAGATAACTTACATATCATACAATTCACCATTTAGCATGTACAATTTGATGATTTTTTAGTATATTCACAAAGTTATGCAATCCTCACCACAATCAATTTTCGAACATTTTCTTTTGAGACAGGGTCTCATTCTGTCTCCCAGGCTGGAGTGCACCATCTCAGCTCACTGCAACCTCTGCCTCCCAGGTTCAAGCAATTCTCCTGCCTCAGCCTCCCCAGTAGCTGGGATTATAGGGGCGTGCCACCACACCCGGCTAATTTTTTGTATTTTTAGTAGAGACAAGGTTTCACCATGTTGACCAGGCTGGTCTCGAACTCCTGATCTCAAGTGATCCACCCGCCTCAGCCTCCCAAAGTGCTGGGATTACAGGCATGAGCCACCGCACCTGGCCAATTTTCGAACATTTTCATCAACTCAGAAAGATACCCATTAGCGGTTATGCTTCATTTCTCCCTCTCTTAAAAGTTTCATTCATGTTATAGCATGAATCAGTACTTTATTTCTTTTTATGGCTGAAAAATATATATATATATTTTTTAATTTTGAGACAGAATCTCACTGTAGCCCAAGCTGGAGTACAGTGGCGTGATCTCGGCTCACTGCAACCTCTGCCTCCCGGACTCAAGTGATTCTCGTGCCTCAGCCTCCTGAGTAGCTGGGACTACAGGCGTGTGCCACCATGCCTGGCTCATTTTTTTGTATTTTAGTGGAGACAGGTTTTCACCATGTTGCCCAGGGTGGTCTCAAACTCCTGAGCTCAGGTGATCCACCTGCCTCGGCCTCCCAAACTGCTGGGATTACAGGCATGAGCCACCATGCCTGGCCATGGCTGAATAATATTTCATTGTGTGGATATATTATATTTGGTGGACATTTGGGTTGTTTTCACTTTTTGGCTATGAAGAATAATGTTGCTATGAACACTTCTGTATAAGTTTTTGTGGGGGTATATGCTTTTATTTTTCTTGGGTACATACATACCTAGAAGGAATGTTTCCAGGTCATATGGCAATTCTGTTTAACCTTTGGAGGAACTGCCAGAGTGTTTTCCAAAGCAGTTGCACCAGTTTATATTCCCACTACCAGTGTATGAGGGTTCTGATATCGCCACATCCTCACCAGCACTTGTTATTATCTGTCTTTTAATTACAGCCATCCTAGTGAGTATGAAGTGGTATAGTATTGCAGTTTTGGGTGATTTTTAAAATTTCTTTTAATGAAAACAGTTGTTGTAATCTTTGTACATGAAATAGGTAAATTTTCTTTAGCTGAGAGGCCGGTATAATTAATCATATACTTACGAATTATAACTTTCGTGCCTTGCCACGTTCCTTCTTACTAGTCATTTCTTGAAGCTGGTTGTCCAAAACCAGGTTGGAGAAACAGTTGTGGCTTGCGTGGCTTGACTTTTACTTTGCCAATGATACTGCACATGAAAAGGCCACCCAGAGCTTCCTAGTCCTCCCCACCATGAGGTTCAGGGTTGGAAGGCCCTGGTCAGTGGCCCAGTGTCTGGAAGAGTGTAATGGGTGCCTAGCCCACATGTGTTTTCTTAGGCAAGTAGCCAGGGCATTTATTCGTGATTCCCCCAAGGGGTAGCTGCTGTTGTATAGATGTGGTATTTGTTGTACGTGGGTGTAGCCAGAACTGGCCCCTGTGCCAGTAAAGATGGACACCGTGCTGTCTTTACAGCCAAACTTTACAGGCTGTGAATTCACTCCTGAAGAATAAGAAGCATAACATATGTACAATACTTGTGAGACCAGAAATAAGTGCTGGTTGAATGAAGGAATAGCTCTGGCTTTGGGAACCAGGCAGCACTCTAGCCTGGTAGCTTGAACAAGCTGCTTAAGTACTTAAGCTCTCTGAGCCTCGGTCCCTCATCTGCAAAACAGAGGTGGCATTGCCTCAGTTACAGGGTCCTCACATGATGACGTAAAAGTGCCCAGCTCATGGTAGGCACTCAACAAATGTTAATTCTCTTTCCTTAAGTAGCTCTGCTCAGTCCACTCTGCTTAGTCTCAGATTTTTTTTTTTTTTTTTCCCTGCAGATTTAGTCCAGGTCCAGAACACAGGATTGATTGTATTATTTAGAATATCTTTTCCTTTCAGACAAATAATGAGCTCTTGGCAACAGTAAGTTTTGATGGAAATGAATATTGCAATTTGGCAGCTGCTGATTGACACATGTTTGCTAAATAGCTACTCAAATTTCAGAAAGCTTGCCTAGAAGAAGAAAAAAAGTAAGATATCCCAAGGATATTTTTACCTCCTTTGCCCAGGTATTTACTTGTAAAATCATTTTCTTTGGAAAGTTCCAGCTGAAAACTTTTTATAAAACATGAGCTAGCTTTGGCCGAAGAGTTCAAGTGAGCCTGCATAAAAGATTAAACTTCAGTAGATAGAAAAGTGTTGAGGTTTTTTTGGAGCCTCTTTGCCTTATAATTTTTTTTTTTTTTTTTTAAGAAAGAGCCGGTCTTTTGGTCACTGCGTCTTTTTTTATATCTTCAGGGAAGTCATAGTAACAGGCTCCGTGTCTGATTGGGTTCCATAGCAACAAAGGGTTGTGACTTTATTAAAGGAGAGTTGAGCATGCCAAGAAAGATAAAAATCAGAGTATGGAAAATGTCCGACCAGATGAATGTGTTTTTTGGATCACATGTGCTCTGGACTAGAAAGGTTTCCTGAGTCGACATCAGTCTCCATTGCAGGTTTGAATCTCACTGGGTTGTCGTTAAGGTCATAGGGATCAGTGCTTATTTAAAAAAAGAAAAAATCCATCTACTTCTTTGCTTTTACCCATTCATTCTTCCTTTTTTAATGTCTCGGTATATTTACAAAAATCAAAACAGTGATGGTAAGTACCTAACAAGAGAGGATTCTGACTTTTCAAGGGGGAAAAGAAATGTACCACGTTCTTTGTGGAACAGATTACAGCTCTATGTTGTGAGACCGTGTGGGAGGGCCAATTAGAGGCAGTTATATCTGGATTGAACTCTCCCTGAATTAAAGCTTGCTGGATGCTTTCCAGGCTGGGGGGTTTGGTTTCCCATCCACGTTTCTCTTTGATGGGTTTGGAGATCCTGGTTGCAGGCCATGGGTGTGGAGTACTCTCTCCCAACAGTAAGGAGCAGACTGTTGCCATAACCAAAAGTGTGTGGTAATTAGAGGTCTTTTGCTGAAGTTACTAATATTTGACCAAGAAATGGCATGATCTGAAAACTTTGAATCATCCTGTGTTCCCACTTCACCTGCTTGTTAACTGTGTGGGGCTGGGTTTACTTTTCTATGAAATGTAGAATTGTGTATTTCTCCTCCCACTGATATTGAAAGTGAAAGAACTCCGAGGGCGGGTTGATGTTGGACACTTTACCGTGTCAGTCATCCTTTAAACCAGTGGCACGTTCTCACATGCCCTGTGGGTTCAGGCGTTATTAATCACTTGGGGCCTCTTCATGGTGAATCAGAAACTGCACAGATACTGGGGCTGTCATGATGACGCATACCGTAACGAGCAGTATTGGTCTAAGAGGGAAGAATTAGCTCACCAGGTTTCACGGCACCCAGCTATCATTAATCAGCCATAAGTCCTTGGTGAAATCGCTTAAACTTCTTGGGACTTGATTTCCTTATCTTAAAATGAGTTTGACCTAAATTGATGTTTCCTAACTTTCCTGTTTAGATAAAGAACCTGGGGTACTGCAGAACCTCCAGTATTCACTGGTCTGGGGTGTGGCAAAGATCTCTGGAGCTCCATCCACTCTTAACAATTTGGTGTTTGGGATATACTGGTCTAGCGCAATAGTTTCAAACTATTTGGACATAAGAATGGGGTGGAGGTGGGAGGTAGAAAGGAGGCTGTCAGATGCACATTCTAGATTCTGTCCCTGAGATTGCCTGAAGCCACAGCTTAAACACCAGCTCCAAAGGCTCTTCCACATACTGGTCCTCACTTCCTCAAAGGAGCCAGAAGAGCTGTGTATCAATGAAAGAGCCTGGTGGGTTTTCTTACCCGCAGTGTTAACTCTAAACCCCGTATCAGTGTTTGAGAAAGTTACTTATTTTAAAATCTTGGAGTGCTGCAATAGTTTGTTCATAGAATTCTCTACGCTGTTTCTTGTGGGTAAGACAGTGTTTTCTAAGCATGGTTACTTTAGGTGTGCACGAGGCAATGCCAGCCACATCCAAATTACCTGTGGAGCTTGTTAAAAAACACATGGAAGATTCAGTATGTCCTACACAGGGCCTGGGCATCAATCTTGTTGAAGACCTGAAGGATGTTGTGTTCTTTTTAAGGTTTTGGTCGAAACCTTATAAACTGACCCTAACCTAATTTCCTCAGTGAAATTGACTGAGTATAAACACGTGTGTTTAGTACAAGGGGAATGGTTTACATTGAGTCACTTAGATTGTAGAGGAGTCAGTAACACATAAAGTGCCTTAGAGAAAAATACCCTGGCCTGTGAATATTTAATAATTAAACCATTAACTGCTAAAGCAGACCCATTGTAATATATATCTGGTCTGTACAGTTTCTATTTGTGCCTAGTTTTTCTAGTTCGTGTTTAGCAAAGATTAAGTGATATTGTTTAACGGAGTGTTTAGTAGCTCTAAATGATAAAGGTTCACATTTTTTTCTATTAAGTAGCTTAAGTGTGAATTCATTTGAAAAAAAAAAATTCCACAGGCTGGGTGCGGTGGCTCATGCCTATAATCCCAGCACTTTGGGAGGCTGAGGCAGGCAGATGACCTGAGGTCAGGAGTTCAAGACCAGCCTGGCCAACATGGTGAAACCTCGTCTCTACTAAAAATACAAAAATTTGCCGGGTGTGGTGGCGGGCTCCTGTAATCCCAGGTTGCTGTAAGCCAAGATCATACCACTACACTCCAGCCTGGGCGACAGAGTGAGACTCTGTCTCAAAAAAAAAACAAAAAAAAAGAAAAGAAAAAAAAATCCACAGTACTAAAGGGCTTAAAGCAAAATTAAAGTCTCTCTTTCCAGCTTCTTGTCCTTTTCCCCAGAGATAACAATGATAACAATGTTATATTTCTTTATTTTCTTGAGACGGTTTCGCTCTTATTGCCCAGGCTGGAGTACAATGGCATGATCTTGACTCACTGCAACCTCCACCTCCCAGGTTCAAGCTGTTCTGCCTCAGCCTCCCGAGCAGCTGGGATTACAGGCATCTGCCACCATGCCCAGCTAATTTTGTATTTTTAGTAGAGATGGGGTTTCTCCGTGTTGGTCAAGCTGGTCTCGAACTCCCGACCTCAGGTTATCCACTTGCCTCGGCCTCCCAAAGTGCTAGGACTACAGGCGTGAGCCACCGCACCTGGCTGCAGTGTTACGTTTCTTATGTGTCTTTACAGAAATAGTCTTGACACAAAATATACATATCTATTATTTATTTAACCAGTCCCCTATTGATATACAGTTTAAGTTCCTCCCAGGATGATTTTTTTCACATTTCTTTTGCTTTGTAATACTGTATTGAAAACTTGTGTACATTTTTTTCTATAACCATATTTAGATAAATTTCCAAAAGCAAAACTGTTAGGTCAAAGGGCATGTATCTTTTAAATGAGAATAGAGGCGAACACATTGTTCTCCTGAAGGTTACACCAATTTGCAGGATAAATCTTTTATTTTCAGAAGGATTCCCGGACTCAGCTGAGTCTGATGCAGCAGGTAGCTATCCATGTCTCCTAACCCACAGGAACCTCAGGGGCCTCTGCCTGGAGGAATGACATGAACTGTGAGAAAGAGAAGAATGTAAAAGGTATTTAAAGTGTTCGGAGAGAGAAAAGGATAGGGACTAGCTTAGTAGGGAATCCTCAGTTTACAAGGAGAGTGCTTTGGGTCACAGGAGGTCGCAGATCCTGATCTGGTTTTGAAGAAAGCAAGACAACCCTGGGGCATAAGATAATGTGAGAAAATCCTGCTCTAGATCAGGCAAACCACTTCCTGGATGTGACCTGCTCCTGTAGTAGAAGTCATAGAGTAATTTTGAGTGAAGCATCATAATAGCACTGAGATGCTGTTCATTTTAAACACCACCTCCAATGTGAGTCATGGTGGAGTCAGATGTGTGTATGTGTGTGTAATGCATATGTCAAAAGCCATGTTTAAAGGGAAAGGATTACGTCTCAGTAGTCTCTCCCGGAGACTGCACCTCTTGTCAGTGTCTGAGGAATAACTCAAGTAGACCAGGGGTTGGGTGCCATGGGGAAGTTGCCATCTCAGTGGCAGGTTCCGTCTAATCTGGCCATCTGTCTGCTTTCATTTTTCCCTCTATTGGCAATGGGATAGGAGAGCACCTTGTAGACACACTAAAAAGTTGAGTCCATTCACATCTGGGAAGTTCAAGTCTATTGAAGGCAGAGAAGAACTGGAAGATATCTTGGGTCTATATGTCAGTGGGGTGTCCAAATCTTACAGGCTGGCTAAGAAGGATGGGGATGTGTATTGTGTGTTTAATGGGAGCCACCCAGAGTCCAGAAACATTGTAGAGAGGCAAGAACCTCGGGTTCGAACTACATATGTGAGCGAGGAGGAACTTGTTCTTCCTTGGCCCTTGGGGACTAACGTGTCCTCTCAAACTGGTCATGCTTGAGGCATGTCACATGTGCCCAGGTTGAAGACAGCCAGGAATAAGAGTAGTCCTAAAGACCATTAACTCTGAATTGGATCATTGTCTATGTTTAATCAAAATAATTAAATGAGCCAAACAGTGAGCTTTGAGGCAGTTGCCAAATCATTCTGTATTAGAAACTTGGGCAGGTTTTTAAGAAGATATTTGTGACTGAGACACAGAATGTGAGGTAGGGGTACTGAACTGGGCTATGGGTGAATGGATGGGAATATATGAAGCCCAGGGAAGAATAGGGAAGGAAGAAGTGATCCTGAATGTATTTTAGGAGCTAAGCTGGAGATGAAGCAAAATATCTAGTGACCAAGATATTTTCAGACTAGGAAGGCAGCCATAAAAATAGGTAAAGACAAGTTGGAGCCCAAATTTAAAGGCAAAACCTGAAGAAAAATGAACACGCTTAGCCATGTGGAACTGAATTATGTATGCCTTACTGGTCAGTCTGGTTTTAAAAATCTTATTGTAGTTTTAAAATATTCATTTTAGGAGTTATAAATAGAATTAGCAAAATGACCTAGCAAAGAAAGTATATACGTCTCATATACAGAGTGTACTATTGACTTAACATTTGGTTTAAGGCAAGATCCATTTGCTGGAATTTATTATTTAACATGACTTAAGACCTTTACTTGAACTGAGCCAGAGGCTATGCAATATTAACTTTGGTAGACACTGTTCCTCTTAAATATTACAGTAGAGTTTTCACAGAGTAGGCCTTGACTAGCCTTTATTAGGCTGACAAAATTCTCCCTCTTTTCCAAACCCCACTGCCCTTTTCTCTCCATCCCACCCTTCAACACAGAGTTAAATAAACACCACTTAAGCCACATAGCAATTTTGAGATCTTTGCATTTGTTATTTAATGTCAAAGGCAGGAAACCCCTGGTCCCCTAGAACAGTCTGGCCTTAGTTTTTCATATGACTTGTGGCAATTCAAATATTTGAGAATCTGCGCCTACAAATATGGTCAAAAGGGATTTAAAGATGAGTGACAGCAAGAAAACTTGTAATCTACTGCAAAGGTTAAGTACTCAATTATAATACAAAGCAGTCTATGATCACAAAAGGGCAAGAGGAAAATATTAAATCTCTTCTGTTTGCCATGACATCTTGTCCTTTTCTGATTTCATTAAATCCCAAAAGGAATTTCCTTAGGTGAGACCAGAGTCCCAAAAAGGTTAATATACTTGCCCCAGGTCATATAGCTGCTAAGAGGCAGAGCTGGGATTTGATTAGGTCTGGTTGTCTATGCTTGTCTCCTCAGAGAGGTGCCTAAGGCGCTGTCACCGATGGGCTCCAGTGCTGTTTCCTCTGTCCCTTTCTCTCCGTGTTCATCAGGACATCTGTGTTTGAAGGTCCCATAGGAGCCTTAAGTTGATCATGTCTGAGGCTTGAAACTCCTCGTGCCTGTCTTGTGAATAATCTTAGCTACCAGAAGGAATGAAACAGAAGGGGGTTTTCCTTGACTCGCCCCTTCACCCCCACATCCAGGTGATGTCAAGTCCTCTCATTCCACTTCCTTCATAGACCTCTCGTGACCACCCTACATCCATTCTTCACCAGCTCTTGCCATAGATTGCTGTAGCAGGCTCCAGTTGGCTCCACGGAAATGCATTTTCCATCTTGGTTTCTCAGAAGGACTTGTTTAAAACAGGGATGTGATCATCCTAATCCTCTATGCAGCTGCCAAGTGACCTGCAGGATGAACCCCAAGCACCTCGGCAAGATTTAAGTGGGACCCTCCCGGTGTGACCCATCTACCATCCCAGTCTTCACCTGCACCAAGTCCTCCAAATCCTTACTTCTCTGTCTGATTCACCTTCTGACAAGCCTTTCTTTCGGCTTTCTTTGACTTTTTCCCCTCCCCCTTTCCTCCTATCTCCCCCTTAGCAGCCCCTCCCAAGTGCTCGCATAGCACCAAGTACTCTGCTGACACTTATCAGTGGCTGTCATTGTGTGTCTCCCCCTGGCCACTAGGCCAGGAGGCGGCTGTGCCCCTTTGCCTCCCCAGCACGCCTTGCCGCGCCTGACACTAGGAGGCACCCAGCAAGTGTCTGTCTCATGAATGAATCAACAGAGAGTCTCCTGACTGCTCACTGTCTTTAAGCCACTTCCCTTCCCTTGGCGCTGGCTGGCCCCTTTGCTCTGCCTTCATCACATTGGTGTTTCCTGTGCCTGGTCCACTGCTGGCATTTGCTCTGCCTAACAAGGTTTGTTGAGCCGAGCCCTTTTCCTTATTGGTAAAGAGAGAGTACCAGACCAAGTATCTGTCCTCTTGCAATCCCAGAGTCGAGGTGATTGATAGCAGGCACCCTTCTAGTCGACCTCCCTGCAAAGATACAGAATGTGGATCTCTTCTGCTGGCAGCACAAAGAGCCCATTTGTATAGCAGAGTGTTGAATACAGTGCATTATTACTGACATTTGTACTGGGTCCAGTGCAGGGCGTGGAGTTTCTCTGAGACAAACACAGGAATACCCCGAGATAATGTGAGCAGTATCTCCAAAGTCCAGGCTGAGTCATATGGTAGGTGCTGTTCGGAATATCTAGCCTGCCTGCCTTGCAGATTCAGATGCCTCGGGCAGGAGGGTGAACTGGCTGCCGATCCTGCTGTGCTCCTGGGTTTGCTGTGTGGCCCTTGGTAAGTCTCTTCACGGCTCTTGCATTTCAGCCAGAGCGTGTAAACATGTACTGTGGAGCTTTGTGGTCTTTAATATCCTGGGAGATGCCGGAAAGAAATACAATTTGTCTTTGTGCTCTTAATAGTTGTCTTTGTGCTGGCCCAAATCCCTCTAATTTCTCAGTGGGTTTCTAGGCATTTAAACTGCCTGAACACCTAATGAACCACCAGTCTCCTTAATGTTATGTCCTTTTAAAAATGTCAGTCCAGTGTGAGTGATTTAACAGATGCACAAATATCTGGGTTGGATTGTGCCGGCTACTGGCTGGAGAAGAGCCAGGTCTCCTCCCACCTCCCTGGGAGTTCGAAAGTAACCCCGGGTCTAACCAGACTCTGAGTTGGAATCTAACTTCGTACTTTAACATCTGGTCTTTTGACAAGTGGGCGTCTTTGAGTCGTCCTGCCTTTGCCTGGAAACTTGAAACTCTGTAAAACTGACTTTGTGTAACGCTGCCCAGTCCACCTTGGGGAAGAAGGGTGTGGTGACTGCCTCCAGCTGTGGGAGAGGAAGCAGCTGTGGGGGAAATGGAGAGTGCGTCTGAACTGGGGCTCCTTGGACCATGCTTGGACACCCCATAGTGTGGAGTTCATTCCCCGTAGGGTGGTGAAGGCTCAGGTTCATGTGATCCCTGCCCTGGGGCAGCCTTTGATCTCATAGGAAATCTGTATTCACTTGTGGCTCTTTGTCATAGAAGACTTCTGTATACTGACACAAAATGCAATCTTTCTTTCCTTCCCTCAACATTAAAATATTTGCACACATATATTAATTCAGGTGGTTTTTTCCTAATCCATTCTGTAGCAAAGGTTTGCCCATTATTGATAGTGATCCCCAGTCTTCAGAAACCAAAACACCTGGGGGTCGGGGAGGAGGGAAAATTGGAGAAGTTTGCTGCTTGTCATTTGATCATTTGGGTCTTGGAGGTTACATTTCTGTTGTTTAAAATATAAAAATTAGCTGGGAGTGGTGGCAGTGCCTGTAATCCCAGCTACTCAGGAGGCTGAGGTAGAATTGCTTGAACCCAGGAGGTGGAGGTTGCAGTGAGCTGAGATCGTGCCACTGCACTCCAGCCTGGGCGACAGAGTGAGACTCTGTCTCAAAAAAAAAAAAAAAATTCTGTTGTTTAAAAAAAGAAAAAATTCGGAGGGGCCGGTTGTTCCGACAGCAAATCATCTGATAGCCTTGTAACACTGTGAGTGCAACCGTTTACAGAGCTTGATGCACACAGTTTCCATTGGAATAAAAGAGAAAAGGGCTCCCCAAACTGCAAGAGCACTGCTTGTAAAACAGTCAGAGCTGCATTCTGTGCCAGGCTGTTCAAAAAGATGTGGGAACAGGGCTTGTCTTGGTTGACAGGCCATTCTGGAGAAAGCCTGACAATGCTGGCAGCCCCTCTGCTCTCCTTCCCACCTGTTCCTTTCTAGTCAGTTTATGGAGAGTAGGTTGTTTTTGCTTCGAGGGGAATTACCTGTGGCCTGGGGGACATTAAAGGGCTTTCTCCTGACTACATGCTTCACATTCCTGTGTGTAACCAGTGAAGATAATGATCCAAGAAGATCATTGCAGTGGTGACCTGAGGGTCTTTGAGACCAGGTCACAATTTAAGTAGGGTCACAAATTTAGATTTTTTGTTGTTGTTGTTTTGTTTTTGTTTTTTTTAATGGAGTCTCACTCTCAGGCTGGAGTGCAGTGGTTGGATATCGGCTCACTGCAAGCTCCGCCTCCCGGGTTCACGCCATTCTCCTGCCTCAGCCTGCCGAGTAGCTGGGACCACAGGCACCCGCCACCACGCCCAGCTCGTTTTTTGTATTTTTAGTAGAGACGGGGTTTCACCGTGTTAGCCAGGATGGTCTCGATCTCCTGACCCCGTGATCCACCCACCTCGGCCTCCCAAAGTGCTGGGATTACAGGCTTGAGCCACCGCTCCCGGCCTCAAATTTAGATTTTAACATTATTACCCAAAGAGTTAAGTATAGAGCCAGAGACAAAGCAATAGGATTGAAAGAAGTCATTCATTCTACAGCTTAAGCAAACACACACACACACACGTTTTGTTTATTTTACTGTGTAATTTACTCCATAGTTTTTTTTTGTTTGTTTTTTTTTGTTTTTGTTTTTGGGTTTTTTTGTTTTGAGACGGAGTCTCGCTCTGTCACCCAGACTGGAGTGCAGTGGTGCGATCCCGGCTCACTGCAAGCTCTGCCTCCTGGGTTCATGCCATTCTCCTGCCTCAGCCTCCTGAGTAGCTGGGATCACAGGCGCCTGCCACCACGCCTGGCTAATTTTTTTTGTATTTCTAGTAGAGATGGGGTTTCACCATGTTAGCCAGGAGGGTCTCAATCTCCTGACCTCATGATCTGCCCATCTCAGGCTCCCAAAGTGCTGGGATTACAGGTAGGAGCCATCATGCCTGGCCTACTCCATAGTTTTTATTTTAAAATGTTTGTAAACTAATATTGCACAAAGAAGGTATTCCATTAAGAAATAATAACATGAAACACCCCTGTAGTTATATCCAGGGTAAGGAGATGAACTTGACCTTGTGACCTTCCCTGATTGAGCATCCCTACATCGCAAGCCTTTCCCACCCCCAAGAGGTCATCGCAGCCGTAAGGTTTAACTGTTCTCAAGATTTTTCTCTGTTTACCACGTGTGTGTTCATACCTAAACAAGAGCTTGCCTGCATTTGACCTTTATAAAGTAGAATTCATAAAGTATGTGTTCTTTGACTTGCTTCTTTTAAGATGTAATCATTTTATTCTTTTTGAGACGGTGTCTTATTGTGTCACCCAGGCTGGAGTGCAGTGGCGTGATCTTGGCTCACTGCAGCCTCGACCTCCCAGGCTCATCCTCTTGCCTCAGCCTTCCAAATAGCTGAAACTACAGGCGTGTGTGCCACCATGCCTGGCTATTTTTTTTTTTTTTTTTTTTTTTTTGTAAAGACAGCATTTTGCCATGTTGCCCATATTGATCTTGAACTCTGGGCTCATGTGATCCACCAGCTGGGATTACGAGTGGGAGCCATTGTGCCTGGCCCATTTTAATTCTTGTAGCTCTGGTTTATTCCATTACACTGTACAAATAAACACAATGTGTGTGTGTATTCATTTTATCGTGTGTGTGTGTGTGTATATGTATATCTCCATTTTATTGCCCATAGGCTTTAGATTATTTGTGTGTTGTCTTTTGTTATTGCTTTTATTGTTTTTCTTTTGCAAGTGATGCTGCTGTGTATATTTTCAATGTGCTCCTAGCAGGGGCACTTGATCCTCTAACCTACAAATGGAATTTCTGGGTCTCTAGGGGATGTGCGTGCTCAAATGCCAAACAGTTTTTAAGAATCAGTTAAATTCAAACACTGCAAGTATACCTTGCAGTCTGCTTTTAGCATTGCTTCATTTTAAAATGAATCCTAGAACCACTGAAAAAATTTTAAAAGTGAAAGTAATTCTATCCTGCTTTGTCTTAATGAGAAATTGACTTTAACCTTAAGGAGATAACATTATTCCTTTTTTGTAGTTGTTGCTGTAGAAACGATTTTTGAAGGACAAAACCAAACTTTAAAACTTGAGGCTGGGCGCGGTCACTCACGCCTATAATACCAGCACTTTGGGAGGCCAAGGCGGGTGGATCACAAGGTCGAGAGATCGAGACCATCCTGGCCAACATGGTGACACCTCATCTCTACTAAAAACACAAAAAATTAGCCAGGTGTAGTGGCAGGCACCTGCAGTCCCAGCTACTTGGGAGGCTGAGGCAGGAGAATCACTTGGACCCAGGAGGCGGAGTTTGCAGTGAGCTGAGATTGTACCACTGCACTCCAGCCTGGCAACAGAGTGAGACTCCGTCTCGAAAAAAAAAAAAAAAAAAAAAAAAAAAAAATATTGAGAACCATTTGGGTGCGCTGGCTCATGCTTGTAATCCCAGCTTTGGGAGGCCAAGACAGGCGGATTGCTTGAAACCCAGGAGTTCAAGACCAACCTGGTCAACATGGCAAAACCTTGTCTCTACAAAAAAAAAAAACAAAAATTAGCCGAATGTGATGGTGTGCACCTGTAGTGCCAGCTGCTCAGGAGGCTGAAGTAGGTGGATCAATTGAGCCCAGGGGGTCAAGGCTGCAGTGAGCTGTGATTGCACCACTGCACTCCAGTCTGGATGACAGAGCAAGACACTGTCTCAAAAAACAAACAAAAACACCAAACCTGAGAATCACAGGTGAAACAGTCTAGCCTCAGGAATCACATGAACTGTATGTAAACAGTCTCTAGATGAACTCTGTGACCCTTCAGTTGCCACAAATGGATATATAGTTGGCCCTCCACGTCCATGGATTTCACATTCATGGATTCAACCAACCAGGGGTCAAAAATATTTAGGAAGAAAAATTGCATTGGTACTGAACAGGTAGAGTGTTTTTTCTTGTCATTATTCCCTAAACAATACAGTATAACTATTTACATAGCATTCACATTGTATTAGGTATTATAAGTAATCTAGAGATGATTTAAAGTATACAGGAGGATGTATGTAGATTATATGCAAATACTACACCATTTTATATCAGGAACTTGAGCACTAGCAGATTTTGGTATTTGCAGGAGGTCCTAGAACCAATCCCCCATGGGTTCCAAGGGACAACTGTGTATATACGCCTATCATACACTGCCATGGTCTGCTCGTATGAGTATTCTCAATGAAGAGTCTTTATGGGAAACATCATTGTCCATGAAATACAGATTCAAATCTGTGAGCCTTGGGCAACCCAGTTCTCAATAGAAATATTTCAGTGGCATTGGTCCCTTAAAAAGACAGTATTTTATGCAGTTATATAAGAAAGATGTAACATTAGTCTACAATATTGTAATGAGATTTTCACTTGAAAACTATGACTTGGCGATTCCAGCTTAGTCCCATAAAATTTGTTTTAGAACTGCCTTTTAAGCCATGGTTTCATTTCCTTGGGAAATGGGATTTAAAATTTCTCTTTTCAGTAAGGAGTTACTTTTCTGAAAGTAATTGCATAAACAAAATTCAGTTAGGGTGAGTTACAAAAATGCTTACTATCCTATAGATTATTTATTTTGCTACCATTAGTAAAATCGTAGGTCCCTGGAGGAGACAGGGAAGCATCTTAAGTGTGCTAATGAAATTTTGCAGGTATTTCCATATTAGTCTCACTTTGAGATACAGGCACTGGGGACTTTTTTTAAAAACTATGAAAATAAGGTGAATTATTCTCTTGAAAAGAGAATATAAAACAAAAGGTATCTGTGTCCCCAGATTCCCAGTCCTATTCCCGAGAGGTAACTACCATCCACAGTTCTTAAGACAGCTTCTAGAAATGTTCATATACATAGCGTATACAATTGTACACGTCTATCATAAATCCCTCCACCCCTCGTTTAAATAAGCACAGATGAGCGTGCACAGTAGGCATAGCCCTGCGTCTTGCTTTTCTCTCTTTTTTTTTTTTTTTTTTTTTTTTTTGGAGACGGAGTCTGGCTCTGTCACCCAGGCTGGAGTGCAGTGGCCGGATCTCTGCTCACCGCAAGCTCCGCCTCCCGGGTTTACGCCATTCTCCTGCCTCAGCCTCCCGAGTAGCTGGGACTACAGGCGCCCGCCACCTCGCCCGGCTAGTTTTTTGTACTTTTTAGTAGAGACGGGGTTTCACCGTGTTCGCCAGGATGGTCTCGATCTCCTGACCTCGTGATCCGCCCGTCTCGGCCTCCCAAAGTGCTGGGATTACAGGCTTGAGCCACCGCGCCCGGCCTTGCTTTTCTCTCTTAACAGTTTAGATTGAATAGCTTCCCATGGTAGCCCATTCAGATCCATTTCCATTTTAGTGGCTGCATCATTTTCCATTGTAATAGAATTTTAAAAAGTGGTTCCCTATTGACGGGTATCTATGCTGTTTGCAGAATTGGCAGCAGATGGGGTGGTTGGTGGTGGTGGTGGTAGTGGTAGGGGTGGCAGACTATCATTTTTTTAGAAGCAGCATAGAAGAATCAGAGAAGGAGGCAGCAGACTTGTAAATATTTTCATCTCCATTTCTGTTCTTTAAATCTCTTGAAAAAAATTTTTTTTTGCCTGCCTTAAGGTGTTTTCAGAACTATATGGAAGCCCAAAAAGGCTAGATGTGTTTTTCTTACTAGCCCTTCTTTCCTTGTGGTGATCATGATGGTGAAGGAGATTATGATGTGTAACCAAAACACTGGGGAAGAGGAATGTATTTACATTTGGTGGCTAAAGAAGGTTCCAATTCCCTTCTCTGCTACCTCCAGTGCAAATACACTCTATGGTAACAGGATTATTTGTTTTTAACCTGATTAGCAAGCCTTTCTAATAATAATCTATTTAGATGGGGGAGTTTTCCTTATACAGAGTGTCTTGCTGCATAATATCCATTCAAGGTGGTGTTTGCAAACCCTATGGAGTGCCTTTCCAAATACCCCTTTCCTTCCCTTTCTCCCTGGCTGGCAGAACCTGTTCCTGGAGTGGAGGCTGAAAATGTTATCTGCTGCCTCCCCAGCCTCCCTTGCAACTAGGGCATGGACATGGGCCTCAGCCCTGGTCAAAGGGACCCTGGGGGAAATCTACTGAGGAGCTTCTGGAAAATGTTTTCCTTCCTAATAAAATATGAAAGAAGATAAGGATCCTCGTCTATAGCCGGAAACTGTCTACATGTGATTCCTAGAACTACAGTAGCTCTCTTGCCTCCATGTGAGGAGAAGCAGTGGCCTGAGGATAGTGTGAAAAAATGGAGAGAGATTGGGTCTTTGATATCTTTAAGCCGTTTAATTAGCCCTGCCCTCTGTTCTTAGTTTAGGAGACCATAGATGTGCCCTTATTATTGAAACTGATTTTATTCAGTTACTGAAGTTATCTTACCTGTTATGTAATTTTACCCATAGGAAATAATATGAAAGTAGCAAAATGACTTAGTTAAGATAGTTGAGTGCCTGCTGTGTTCAAGAGACTATTAATATGAGGCTCTGGGGCTGCAAAAAAATCAAGTTTCTAAGAATATGAGGTCAGAGCAGCAAGAGTCCTAAGTAACCACTGATAACTGGATTTGGGGTGGTCAGAAGTGACTGTGTGGGAGAGGTGAAATTGAGCAGACTCTGAAGGAACCCCTAGGTTTTGGTAAATAGGAAGCTGGGGATGAGGATGCCTGGGGCTTTAGAAAGAACACAGGCTGTTGAATCACACCTGGGTTCAAACCGTGGCTTGCTACTCCCTAGTTTGTGACCTTGTCAATTCCTTGATTTCTTTTTTCTTTTTCTTTTTTTTAATTTTTGAGACAAGAGTCTCACGCTGTCACCCATGCTGGAGTGCAGTGGTGTGATCATAGTTCACTGCAACCTCGAACTCCTGGGCTCAAGGGATCTTCCTGCCTCAACCTCCTGTGTAGCTGAGACTACAGGTGCATGCCACCACACTCAGCTAATTTTTAAATTTTTTGTAGAGATTGGAGGGCATCAGGGGTGGTCTGGCTTAGTTGCCCAGGCTGGTCTTGAACTCCTGGGCTCAAGCCAGAGTGCTGGGATTACAGGTATAGGCCACAGTGGCCAGCCCAAATTCCTTGATATATTTGATACATTGAGCATAAATAACTAGCATAATTGAGGTGAGAACTAGAAATAAAATGTGTCAAACATCTGTCATGCTGATGTGCACGTAGAGGGACAGAGTAGATGGCGGCGGTGGAAGGCGTGGTAAAGCCTCATGCATGTGGCATTCCTGAATAAAGGGTGAAGTGACTCCTGAATAAAGGGTCAAATGACCTTAGCACGCTCTGCTTGAGCTGGACAGAGTTCACCTGGATGGCCCGCTAAGAGGCTGAGAGTACAGGATCTGGACAGAGACAGGTTTGAGTCAAGATAATGAAGACTTTTACTTCCGGCTTCAGGAGTTTAAACCTCATCCTGTAGCCAGCCTATGGTGGTGACCACAGAGAGGATCAACCTGGAGAGAGAGGAGTTAGATTGTTGCATGGTCCAGGTGTGCAGTGTGACAGATCTAGACCAGGCAGGTGTCAGGTGTTGGAAGGAGCAGAAGGGTCTGATGTTAGAGTATGTGGGAGGCAAGGGAGAGGTGAGATTGAATGGTGAGTCCCAAAGACTGAATAGCTGTCAGTTATGGAGTGTGAAATTCAGAACAGATGTATAAGACTTTCAAGTCATCATATCCTAGGTGGGAACAAGAACAGTTGGAAAGATTTATTGATATTTTTGATGAAATATGCTATATAAGTGGAAAATAATGATGTTACCCAAATCTGTTTGTCTTTTAATTATTGTCTGATTATGTTTGTCGCTTTACCTCTGTTTGTATATAAAGTTTGATTCCTTTGAAAGATGTGTCCCTTAATAAAATGAACATACCCTTGCCTCTGATTAGATATTATTGAACTCTTTGAGTCAATCCTGTAATATGAAGTATATATTCACTGATTGTTCACTACATGTTTATCCAGGAAGAAAAGCAATCAAGCAAAGTGTTTCTCTGACACAGAGATTGTGGTACTTACAGATATATTTACAATGGCCTTATTAATAAAACATCAGTCATAACATTGAAAGCAATGAATGACATCAGAGTCATTAAAGTATAGAAATCAAATAAATTTTAGTTCATCAAGTTCAGGGTGATATCCTGAGCTGAATGAGAGACTTCATAATTTTCTCAGTTCATGAATTGCAAACAGATGGTCCCCTAACATTTTGAAATGCTAATTAAGGTAGGTGGACTGAGTCAGATTAATCAAGTATACCACATTGTAAATACTGTTATGTAGTTAGCAATCCTTGGCATCTTATTAAGTTCACCTTCTTTCAGGATGGGCACAGTGGCTCACACCTGTAATCCCAGCACTTTGGGAGGCCAAGGTGGGCAGATCACTTGAGGTCAGGAGTTCAAGACCAATCTGGCCAACATGGTGAAACCCTGTCTGTTGCGGGAAGTCAGGGACCCCAAGTGGAGGGACTGGCTGGAACTGTGGCAGAAGAATATAAATTGTGAAGATTTCATGGACATTTATCAGTTCCCAAAATTAATACTTTTATAATTTCTTAGCCTGTCTTTACTGCAGTCTCTGAACATAAATTGTGATGATTTCATGGACATTTATCATTTCTCTAATAATGCTCTTGTAATTTCTTATGCCTGTCTTTAATCTCTTAATCCCGTTATCTTCATAAGCTGAGAATGTATGTCACCTCAGGACCACTATTGTACAAATAGATTGTAAAACGTGTGTTTGAACAATGTGAAATCAGTGCACCTTGAAAAAGAACAAAACAACAGTGATTTTCAGGGAACAAGGGAAGATAAACATGAGGTCTGACTGCCTGCAGGGTCGGGCAGAATAGAGCCATATTTTTCTTCTTGTACAGAGCCTATAAACGGACGTGCAAGTAAGAGGATATTGCTGAATTCTTTTCTGAGCAAGGAATACCCTGGGGAAGGAATGCATCCTGGAGGGAGGTCTATAAATGGCCGTCCCGGGAATGTCTGTCTTATGCAGTTGAGATAAGGACTGAAATATACCCTGGTCTGCAGTACCCTCAGGCTTACTAGGATTGGGAAATTCCAGCCTGGTATATTTTGGTCAGACCAGTTCTCTGCTCTCAAACTCTGTTTCCTGTTAAGATGTTTATCAAGACAATACGTTCACAGCGGGACATAGACCCTCCTCAGTAATTCTAATTTTGCCTTTGCCTTGTGATCTTTATTGCCCTTTGAAGCATGTGATCTTTGTGACCTACTCCCTGTTCATACACCCCCTCCCCTTTTAAAATCCCTAATAAAAACCTGCTGGTTTTGCAGCTTGGGGTCACCACGGTCCTACCAATATGTGATGTCACCCCCGGAGGCCCAGCTGTAAAATATCTCTTTTTGTACTTTTTATTTCTCAGACCGGCTGATACTTAGGGAAAACAGAAAGAATCTATGTTGAATTATTGGGGGCTGGTTCCCCCAATACCCATCTCTACTAAAAATTCAAAAATTAGCCAGGTGTGGTGGTGTGTACCTATAGTGCCACATACTCAGGAGACTGAGACAGGAGAATCACTTGAACCTGGGAGGCAGAGGTTGCAGTGAGCTGAGATTGCCCCACTGCACTCCAGCCTGGGTGACAGAGCAAGATTGTCTTAAAAAAAAAAAAGAATAAGAAAAAAGTTCACATCCTTCCCCAAGGCAAAAGGAAGCCCCATGATTCTTAGGAAACTTGGCATGAGTAAAGCTTCTTGGGCATTTTACCCTTTGGGCATAAAATTCATGTTTCCAAATGATACTTCTGCACACCGGCAGTAGTTCCGTAATAGGCTAAGAGCAGGTGTCCCTGAGTGAGAGTTCTCACAGTCTTGTTGCATTGTTAAGGCTCTAGGTCAGGTACAGACCCATGGTTTGGTTGATTGCAATTCCTAGTAAAGAGAAAAAAAGCATCTAGCTTTGACGCTTTCGAGACTGCTTTCTATCCACCCCCTACACACACACTTGTTTGTTTGTTTGTTATTTCTGTTACTAAACTCATTTGGATTTCTTTTTCCACATATAATTGTAGTCATAGTTAGTACCTGGTTCAATGGAGTAGATAGGTGTAACCGTGGTACTTTCCTGCATTCAGGAGAATCTGGGATATCTTCATAAGTATGGCTTAGAGTGAGGGGAATGTGATTTGCTGTGTACATTGAGGGATTTCTCTTTTCAGTCCATAACAGACAGAAGGCATTGCACTCTTCAGGAAATCATCTTTAAGTCCTGCCATTTTGTTCATCATAGGTGAAAACTTTGCTCTTCTTTAGCCCCCTGATGGAAAGTACCAAGGCTGTGATAATAATTGGAGTTCAATTAGTATTGAGCCTGTAGAGGAGAGATTAGTGGATATGGAATAAATTATGAATCATGTATTTATGAGGCAAAGTGCCTGATTTTCCATATGTAATGGACAGTGTTCTTTTAGGTAAGAACTCAGCTATCCTTGGCTTCAAATGATGCTTACAAAAAAAAAAAGTCCAAATTACATGAACCCAGCAACCCAGACAGAGGCTCACTTAATGTTGGTATGCAACAAGTGTATACACATGTCATGACCAATTACACAGATTCATGAATGAACCATTCTTATGTGACATGAACTGAATCCAAAATCCCTCTATACAGTATCGTCACAGTGCTATATTTTTAAAAATTAATAAGAACCTAAACAGTATCTGTATTTAAGATAAGGCTCCTTTTCTTTTTTGATATTCCAAAGTCTCTGTTTCTCAGTATTTTATTTTCATGATTATAAAAACGCCACCTGCTTTAAAATCCCTGGCTTCCCCTTGTCTGCATGGTCAGGTGTCGAGCCTCGCATGGCTTGCAGAGCCTGTTGCAGGTTGTCTGTGTTCTTCTGAGCCTTGTGCCTCCTCCCTTTAGGAATGTTTGCCATGCACCTCTTTTTTGCCCCAGTCCTCAATCATGCCTTGATTTAGAATGACCCATTTAGCCATTCTCAATTTTAGATACTCCAACTTTTAGTTTCCTAAGTACATATTCTAGTTTTTCCTTCTGCAGATACAGTGTGCTCCTTGCTAGGCGCTCAGCAGATTTTTGAGCCACCTCTAAGCCAATTATCACCTTCTCAGAAGCTTCTCAATGAAGTCCCCTGCTTACTTATTTCCTCCCCTTGGTTCCTATAGTACTTGTTACCTTTTTTTTTTTTTTTTTTTAAATGAAGTCTCACTCTGTCACCGAGGCGGAAGTGCAGTGGCACTATCATGGCCCTGCAGCCTCAACCTCTTAGGTTCAAGAAATCCTCCCACCTCAGCCTCTCAAGTAGCTAGGACCACAGACACTACTACACGCAGCCTTTTTTTTTTTTTTTTTTTGTGGAGATGGTGTCTCACTATTTTGCCCTAGCTGGTCTCAAACTACTGGACTCAAGCAGTCCTCCTGCCTCAGCCTCCCAGAGTGCTGGGATTACAGGTGTAAGCCACTGTGCCTGGCCTTGTTACATTTTTTAATTCTGTATGCCTCCCTGCCCCAACAGTGACCTCTTAGGGCAGAGCTTATCATATTTCTCTGACTCCAGTTCTTTCAACACCCTACTTAGTTCACAAAAGATGCCCAGAAAAACATTTTCAAGTAGCAATTCTGTGTTTTAGGGGGCTTGGTTTGCAACCTCAGTTAATCAGTTCCATTAGCTATCATAAAGACAATTTGGTCTAAGTAAGTAAGCCTTAATTGTACTTTGTGTGCTTTTAGTTAAATTCAGCCTCATTGAGAAACATTGGCTTTCTAAATGACTATTATGTAATAAAACGAGGCATTAGCAATCTGGATCAACATGGTATTAGGATTTTGCTGCATTTTGCAGAATTCTAAATTGCATATTTTTGTATCTAAATCTTATGTATTCAGTTAAACCACAGATATTAATGCCTTGCTAGTACACCATGTGGATTTCTGCTCTTTTTCAATGGCTCTTTTATATTCTAAAAACAAATATTTATGAGACAGTGTCATGAAAGTTTGGGAAACTTTAAAAATGTTAAAGAGCTGACAAAATGCATTACAGGTTGACATGCTAATGAAATTTAAGGGTTATTTTTCCTGCTAGAATTGAGCAATACTGTACATTAACATTTATTCATTGTGTATTTATAATGTTGTAGGTGCTATAAAGATAATAGTTTTGACAGCTCCTGCGTTTTTGTTAAGTTTTTTTGCATCCTATATTTTACTTTTTTGAAGTTTCACTTACAATAAAGTATATACATCTTAAATGTACAGTTGGATAATTGTTACCTGTGTATATGCCCTGAGTAACTGCCACCTGGATCAATGTTACCAGCGCCCCACTGCTCCCTGGTGCCACCTCCTGGTATATCATTCTCCCTACCCCTACTTCCCCGCAAAGGGTAACCACTCTTCTCACCTCTGTAGCATGCTGATCATACAGCATCACATTTTTGTGTGTGGCTTCTTTCATCAAGTGTTACACACATGAGATTTGTCTGGGTTGTTTGTTAAACAGTGTTCATTCCTTTTGTTGCATATAGTTTTTAACGACTTGTTGCTTAAATTTTATTTTGGTAAATAAGATTCATTATAAAGGGCCAGGCAGGATGGCTCATGCCTATAATTCCAGCATTTTGGGAGACCAAGATGGGCAGATCACATGAGGCCAGGAGTTCAAGACCACCCTGGCCAAGATGGCAAAACCTTATCTCTACTAAAAACACAAAAATTAGCCAGTCTTGGTGTTGCACGTCTGTAATCCCAGCTACTCGGGAAGCTGAAGCGTGAGAATCACTTGAGCCTTGGAGGCGGAAGTTGCGGTGAACTGAGATCGCACCACTGCACTCTAGCCTGGGTGACACAGCAAGACTCTGTCTCAAAAAAATAAAAAATAAGATTCATTATAAAGAATAATATTCAGTTTGTGTTAGTTGGTCTGTGCTAATAATTTTATTAAGAAGACTATTGGCATTTTGCATGTGGGGTGCCAGCCTTACAGACCTAGTAGTAACAGAACTGCTACATATAAGAGCTGCAAGGCCCTTAGGGTTTGCATAGTTCAGCCACTTTGCTTCTTCACGAGGACCTAAGGTTAATTTGATCCCAGGTGCCCCGAGTGATCGAGTTCAGTTGTCTTCTTGAGGTCGCTGTTGCTGTGTCACAATTCAAACTTGATTAGGTGGATGTCCATAGTTAACAGGAAAGCAATCTTGGAAATTTAGAAATCCACCTGGGCATGGTGGTGCCTGCCTGTAGCCTCAGTTACTTGGGATGCAGAGGAAGGAAGATCACTTGAGTCCAGGAGTTGGAAGCCAGCCTGGGCAACAGAGCAAGACCTTGTCTCTAAAAGAAATTAAAAGAAAGAAGAAAATGTCGAACTCTCTAATTAGCAAGACTTGGAGTTTCAGTTATCTACAAATTTCATTCACTCATCTAGAATACTTCCCTTAGTGCCAATTAAATGAGATGTTACTGACTGTTCATGGAACTTCATCTTTTATTAAAACCTATTCTTAAAAGGAAGGGGAAAATGTAACCAGTGCACATGTTTGCTATGGCACTTTCAGTTTTAGCGCACTGTCTTGAACTTTTGATGTTCCTAGATTTAGTTCTTTTAAAGCCCTGTGAAAACCACAAGAATTGTTCTCAGTATAGGAGGGCTTAGGGTAAGTTCTGAATCTGTGATCTCTGCAAGTGAAAGACCAGTCCCTAATCTTATACCTTTCTGCTAAAGTCGTAATGATTCACAGGAAGTTTCATAGAAAGGATTTTGAAGGAGAGATTAGTAGACTCAGCAATGGAACATTAAATCCTTTATTGGCCAGGAAGTAACCACAGAACATTCTTCAGAATGTTAGAGACTTCCTTAAGTATGATTAACAAACATACGGACAAGTGGCTTGTCTTTTTTCTAATTATAAAGCACTGTTTTTCAAACAGGATTATGGTCATGAAATAAATTTGATGAGTACCAACTATCACTTTATATACTTGTATGGAAAAGCAGAAGGAACATCACAGCAAATAGTCATCTACCTTACCCAGATTCAACAATTTAAAATGTTATTTTCTTTGTGTGTGTTTGTAACCTGTTAAAAGTAAGTGATATGCAGACATTAGGGTACTTTGTTTCTTTTTTCTTTTCTTTATTTTATTTTTTATTTTTTGAGATTGGGTCTCACTCCATCACCCAGGCTGGAGTGCAGAGGCATAATCTTGGTTCACTGCAACCTCTGCCTCCCAGGTTCAAGTCATTCTCCTGCCTCAGCCTCCCCAATTAGCTGGGATTACAGGCGCACACCACCATGCTCAGCCAATTTTTTAGGAGAGGTGGGGTTAGCCAGGCTGATCTCAAACTTCTGACCTCATGTGATCCACCCACCTTGGCCCCCCACAGTGTTGGGATTACAGCATGAGCTACTGCACCCAGCCTTCTTTTTTGTTTTTTGAGACAGAGCCTCGCTCTGTTGCCCAGGCTGGAGTGTAGTGAGTGTAGTGGCACGATCTTGGCTCACTGCAGTCTCTGCCTCCCAGGTTCAAGTGATTCTCATGCCTCAGCACCCCCCTGAGTAGCTGGGATTACAGGCATCTACCATCAAGCCCAGCTAATTTTTGTATTTTTAGTAGAGATGGGCTATCACCATGTTGGCCAGGCTGGTCTCGAACGCCTGGCCTCAAGTGATCTGCCCACCTCAGCCTCCCAAAGTGCTGGGATGACAGGCATGAGCCACCAAGTCCAGCCAGGGCACTTTGTTTCTAATAGGTATCTGCAAACAAGGACTATTTCTATATAACAAAATTAACAAAAGTAATTGTAATTTCTAATAGCCAGTTGTCCAGAAAATTAGGTAACTGTAAATACAGTTACATTGTGTGTAGTAAAGATAAGTAGTATTTTACGAAACTTGTGTTTTAATTAGGTGTGTGCATGTATACATGCACACACATATGTATGTATATATTGGTAAACATGTATTTCTTTCTTGGACATCTCATTCAGAATTTGTTATGGCATAGAGAAATTGGGTTCGTATATAGGTATTTGCTGCTCAGTGATACTGTGCATTCTGTGCTGAGTGTTGTATGGTACCTAAGAAAGTGAATGCTTTCAGTAATTAGTAAAAAACCCAGCAAAGATGATAAAACAAGGAGGGACCCACCTAACAGTATATATAAGAGCCAGAATGGATCAGGAAGGAGAAGAAGTCCTTTGGAAAGGCCTCATGGAAGAGATCTTGAAGGAATGGTAGGATTTGGATATGACAGAGGCCTTGAGATGCTGTGTCCAGAAGGGAATGGTGTAAGTATTGAGGTGAAACAAAGTCCAGAAATGTGTTCATGTACCATAGTGCTGAGATCTGTTTGGTGGATGGTGACGGAAGGAGGAAGACATTGGAAGTTGAATAGGAAAAATTTACTCAGGGCTTAAGTACCAGCAAGGGGAGGAATCCAATCTCCTTATTGAAGGAAGAATCATTGGACATCTTAAGCAGTGTTTTAATGTGATGGAAGTGGGAGTTTAGAAGATCAGTGTAATGACTTCCTATAGACTAGATGAAAGGAATAGAACACTGAAAACAAGGAAACCCAGTTAAACTGTTGCCCTTGCTATAGGTGAGATAGGAAATGAGTGTGTGGATTAAGATAGATGGCCCTGAGGATAGCAAGGAAGGGTCAATCTGGAGAGAAACTACCACGCCAAAAAAACAAAACAAAACAAAACAAAAACAGGTGACAGTTATAAAGAAGAGATGAAGGAGAGAGAGCATCAATAAAATAATTATGCTGTTTACACCTAAGGTCATGGAATTAAGTATAACCCAGTCCCCAAACCCCCATATAATATCTGTAAAAACAAGCTTCTAAGCATAATTCATATTCATTCATTCATTTTCTCTCTCTCTCCCCCCCACCCCTCCTTTTTTTAGAGATGGGGTCTTGCTGTGTTACCCAGGCTGGCCTCCAACTCTTTGGCTCAAACAATCCTCCTGGCTCAGCTTCCTGCGTAGCTGGGGCTACAGGCACATGCCACTGTGCCTGGCCATGCCATAATACTCTCAAAAAGTAGGCTAAGGAGGCTTTTTAGAGGAAGTAGCAAGTTATAATCATTAGATATGCCTTTCTAATACAATTTTCTCTTGTTTTGCTTAAAGACTTGGAGGTGGAAAATGTTAGACATCTGTCTTGAGGGTCTTACTTCAGAGTCCTAGTTTTACTGAAAATAGCAACATAGAAGACACTTGACAATTATAAAAACATTAAGAGCTGACTGTTGAGAATGTAAAGTTTAGTGATTTTACGTAAGGTACCTTTATACAAGTCAAATTAAATACTAGGTAAGACTGTAAAGCAGTATCTTAGGCTTTTGTATGGGGAGGGGGGCGGTATCTTTTAAAAATTGTCTTTCCTGTTCAGGTTCATTGAAACTTGATTCTTACGGGACCTCCTGGTGTGAATTTGAGATCCTGTTCTCCACTCTCCACCCTGCTTTCTGCTGCAAGATGCATAGACAAGCAGCAGTTTGTGTGCACACAAACACTCCATGCATGTGAGGGCAATGGGGACAATGATCGGCTTCTGTTGAAACAGCTTAATGATGGTGACAGCAGCATCACTGTTCTTGGCTCTGGAGTCTTCTGAAGAACCCGCCTATCTGGGGTATGTTAGGTTTAATAAACCATGGCCAACACTTATAGCATTTACTCTGTACAAGACCCTATCATGAATTCCTGTAATCCTCACAGTTACACTGTGAACTAGTAGATACTGCTGTCCTCATTTTACAGATGAGAAAATTAAGGCATAGAGAAAGTAACTTTCCCAAGATGAGGTAATTCACATGGCAGTGCTGAACCTAGGCAGTCTGGCTCTGAAATCTGTGCCTTAAACCACTAGCTTATGCTATACCCTGGAAGCAAACCTTTATTTAGGATACATGGCTGTGGAATCAGAGCTTTCCCATGAGGTCTGAGCTGCCTGGTTGCTGCGAGTGTTGTGAGTGTGTCCTGGAAGTCTGCTGCTTGTGTTTTGGAAATATAGCCAACCCAAATATAGACTTAGGTTCTAAGAAGGGTCATGGTACCGTGTTTATCTTTAAAATCACAGCCCACTATTCTTTTTTTTTTTTTTTTTTTTTGGTCGTTTCTTTTATCCCAGATCACAAAACAGTATGATCTTAGAGGAGGACTGTTCTCTGCCTGAAACACGAATCTTTGGAGCCTTTAAACGTCTGTGGCTGTGGGAGAAGAAAGCCTCCTCTTATTGATAGCAGAGCAGTTAATGACTGTAGAACCTGCCGGAGCTTTAGCCAAAGAGGGAGTTTATGTATAAGCCGGCCTTGAGGATCTTTGGTAGTGGGTAAAACAGAAGTAACCCACATTTTTTATTATGCAAGATATCTTGGGATTTAAGCTCGTTTCTTTCCTATTTATGAATGTCAAATTGAGAACATCTCCAGTAATTGCCTTGTGGCACCAAGGAGTCTAAAGGAGTCTGTATTTGCTCTTCTGGTTTCTCTATCATACATATTTTTCACATTTGCAGTATTTAATGGTAGCACAATGGTTTGAGTAAACTAAGTAGATTTGAGGGGTTTTAGGGGTTATAGGTAACAGGTATATGTATGATAAATGGTTTGGCATACACAGAGCTCAAAGAAAAGGTAGGATATTCCTGGAGCCAGGTGCACCTGGGCTGGAATCACACAGCTCTGCCACTTACTAGCTTTGAATCACTTTTCTGAGAAGATGGGAGTTTTAATTCTAATATCAGATTCTTGAAAGGAAAAATAAAATAAGGTGCCAAAACCATTTAGAAAATTATTTGATGCTGATGAGTCCTCAGTAACTGGTGGCTTCTCTTTTCTGATAAACTTGAATGATCCTGGCAAGATTCTGTCCTCTCTTGAGCCATTCTTCTTGAGGCCTGCTTGTGTCCTTTAAACAAGTCATTGCCTTCTTGGACTTTGGAGGGTGAAAGGACTCCTTCATTTCTGTGTTCCTGTTCTATCAAATTGTGATTTCCTAAGGAACAAGAAACTACATTTCAGAACCTTGCTGCTGCATTAGAGAAATTATTTTATTTTCATTATTTATTTATTTACTTTTTGAGACAGAGTCTTGTTCTGTCGTCCAGGCTGGAGTGCAGTGGCACGATCTTGGCTCACTGCAACCTCCGCCTTCCGGGTTCAAGTGATTCTCCTGCCTCAGCCCCCCTGAGTAGCTGAGATTATAGGCATACACCACCACACCTGGCTAGTTTTTGTATTTTTAGTAGAGACGGGGTTTTGCCATGTTGGACCAGGCTGGTCTCAAACTCCTGACCTCAGGTGATCCACCCGCCTCCTCCCAGAGTGCTGGGATTATGGGCGTGATCCACTGCACCTGGCCTGAGAAATTATTTAAGACTGCTTCCTTATGCCATCACAAATAGTGGATTGAGTCAGAACATATGAGTGTGTCCAAAGGAGGAGGCACCTGAGCTGTCTGCCACAGTTACAATGGTCCCCCCAGGGAAAAGGTCCCTTAGGGAGGAAAGGATCACACCTGCATATTCTGAACGTGGGAGATCTTAATTTTTTCTTTTCTTTTTCTTTTTCTTTTTCTTTCTTAGAGACAGAGTCTGGCTTTGTCGTCCAGGCTGGAGTGCAAGGGAACAATCATAGTTCACTGCAGCCTGAAACTCCTGGGCTCAGTCAGTCCTCCTATCTCAGCCTCCTGAGTAGCTGGGACTACAGGCATGCCACCATGCCTGGCTCTTTTTTTATTTTTTTATTTTTTTTAATAGGGACAGGGACTTACTATGTTGCCCAGGCTGGTCTCAAACTCCTGGGCTCAAGTGATTCTCCTGCCTCTGCCTCCCAAAGTGCTGGGATTATAAGCATGACCCACCATACCCGGCGATATTTATCATTTGGTAATTGATCACCTATATTCCGCTTGGAGCAGTGAAGAGCCATGAAACACATCAGTTTCCTGTTTGACCTCTCACATGTGTCACAAGCCATGAACCATTCACAGTCCGGTCTGTTTTGAAAGCAACCCAACACAACCTCAGTTGCAGATTCTTCTTGATCTCATTGCAAACAGCTGAGCAAATGTAAACAACTAGGGCAGCCACTTGTCCGTAAACAACTGGCTGCCCTAGTTGGCTGCTAGTCAACAACTGATTCACTTAATAAGAACTAAGGTCCTATTGAGGAAAGAGTGTGGAGCAGACACAGGTGGCCTAGTAGATGATAGATGATCCTTCTCGCCAAGGAGGCATCCAAATGTTAGAGAAACAAATGTGTTATTCAAACACTTGTCATACCTAGAAAAATAAGCACTGTATGAGGAATCAGTGCAAATGGGGGGAAGCACAAAGGAAGCAGTCAATATTAGCTGGGTGTGGGGGTGGGAGAACCTTTGTGAAAGAGACATTGTTTGACTTGGTCCTTGAAAGGTGAATCGGGAAGGAGACCATGCTAGGGTGAGGAACAAACACAGAAATAGCAAAGTGCATGCAGTGTTCAGGTGTGACTGGCTCGTCACACACATGGAATAAGATGGAGGTTAAAAACTAGACTTTAGTACAAATCCTGGCTCTGTGTCTTCTTAGCTGTCACCATAACTTATTTGATGCCTCCCACTTTCAAATCTGCAAGGCAGAGGTAATGACATGGATATATGAGGATTAAAGGAAGGTGTATATAAAGGTCCAGCCTTACCCTAGGGGCTGTACATAGATGTGCTGAAAACATCATGATGGATGGATCTGCTGGAAAATGACTAGAATAGGACCCTGATCAAGAGAGCCTTAAATTCTTTGTTAAGTATTTCACACTTCAGGGAACATTAAAGATCTTTGGGAAAGAACAGGGTATAATCTGATTTATCTTTTGAAAAGATGATTTTATTCAACTCAGGGAAATCAGAGTTTTTATGTTGATGGCCTCATTTGAAGGCCAAGCACAACTTCAAAGTAAGGCTGTTCTTCCATGCCAGAAATAAATGCTGTACCAAAATATTGATTGAATGTACTTTTCATGGACAATTTTTTTTTATTTAAGTGGAATGCTATATTATTTTGATACAACTAAAGGCAGCTTTTTAGTTCTAATTGCCATTTGGTGATAATACTGCTGGCTTATATTAGAAAAATAAAACTGCGCAAAATTAGCTTCAGCATTGCAAAGGGAAAGAAATGACTGTTGATCAGTTTTGCTTCTACTCTTGAAAAGCTACTTATTTCTAAGCCTTGTCTGATAGCTAGTAGTCGTCTGATCCATTTATAAGAAAATTCTATACTGCAAATCATCCAGTATATATGTTTTTCCCCCCAGTATTTGTTATACTACCAAAAATAAATGAAACCCTTACCCTCAGAGAATAATTTAATTACGAGACTTGCATACGCTTTGGGAATGCACTTTGGAGCTCCAGTACCAAACACTATTTCCTGGCTTAGTCTTACATAGCAGCTTGTCAAAGGACATGAGCCAATTTGTGACCATTATGTGGCTTTCTCTGGATGCCCTAGGAATGGGGATGGGGAAGCAGTGGTGCAGGTTCATGAGCTGGGTATGTTTGACCACATTCCCCCTATGAAACATAGGAGTGCTGGTGTAGTGTTCATCTCCGGGCAAGATGACATACCTAGCCTCTTAATAAGCAGGTTAAAGTATACCCACCTCTTTCCACTAAGATGATGATTATGATAAGACACATGGAAGATATAGTTAGAGTAATGCTAATATCCAAAAGTCAAAAAAGGAGGGGAAAACAACTAGGCTGATCACCAGATCTAACTGAGTGACTCTAAGTTTGATTCTGAATTTCCTAGCATCCAAGGCAAAAAGGGAAACAATTATTGTTATCTGATAGATAATACTGCACACCCTTGTTATATTCACCTATTTATCTAGGAAACTGTACTTTAGGAGACAAATTACTTTCCCCGTTGTGCAGGGTGCCTATAGTGAACACAGCACGGTCTGAGAGAGCTCGTTCAGCCTGGAGATGCCAAAGGACTCTGTAAGACAGGCGCTGGATTTGTAACTCTTGTTTAGCAACTTACACTAAGTACAGGTCCCTTCCAGGAAGACCCGCCCTGCGTGTTTTAGGGGTAAGTGAGGCGGTGAATGAATGTGATGGGAAATGGAGAAGCCTGGGCCGCCGGGGCACGGCAGTAGGCAGACCCTCTGCTCCCAGGCGTGGCCTCTTTTCTCTGTTCTCTAAGGGCCTCCGAGACTCGAGACTCGTTTTTCCTGGGGGCGGTTCTCCCGGAGTAAACGTGGTATTCCCGCATCCCTTTCCTTGCTGGCTTCCCCTCTTCCTGGGAAGGTTTTACTGACAGACACTGCCAGAAACCTATGGGAATGAACAAGCATGGATGGGAAATTTTCCAGAACTGCCCCCAAAAGACCTTAAGTTTAGTGCCCAGCAGCTCTTGCTCACGCCTTTTCTCCTTCTCTTCTGAGTTAGGAACTAAAAGCTTCAGTGGACATTTGTTGTATGTTTAGTCCTAAAATTAGGCCTGGTTCTACCAGACACGGTGGCTCACGCCTGTAATCCCAACACTTTAGGAGGCTAAGGCGAGAGCCCAGGAGTTGAAGGTTGCAGTGAGCTAGTGATTGCATCATTGCACTCCAGCCTGGGTGACAGAGTGAGAGACCTTCTCTCTCTCTCTCTCTCTCTCTCTCTCTCTCTGTCTCTCTCTCTCTCTCTCTCTCTCTGTGTGTGTGTGTATTTTTAATTTAAAAGGCATGGTTCTTAGTTCCCAGGCCTGGAGAGGTAAGGGGCAGATATTAAATGCACACTTCCCTTTCCCAAACTTGCTCATTTTCAAGGTACACGGGGTCCCCAGAGACTCCCTGCTTCTCTTAGAAGTTGCCTTTTTTGGGTGTTGCCTCATATCCCTCCACAGTTTCCTCCCCAGGGACTGTGGCTGTCCTTGCCCTGCAATTGGTGCTCATGTAAGGTTGGTCTGTTTTTATCACCATAGCTTTCCCTTCTACTTCTCAAAGGACATTCTTGCTGAATCTGGCCTTTCTCCCCCTTTAATTTAATTCTTACGTAGATTTAGTACGTAGAAATCTTTAGCGGGTCAGACTAATTTTGTAAAGGGTTAGTTTGTATTTATTGGAAGTGTGATTTATAAGCTATTTTGAAGAAAGATACATTTTTTAAGTACATGTAACTCAAAGTAGATTACCACTGTTGCCTGGTAGAGGCTTAATGAGAAGATAATTATTTCTAATTACAGTATCAAGTGCTTGAGGATGCTTGAAGAATTTGTTTTTGAGAATCTTAAACACTGCCTAATCTCCTTTACACTCTTAATTTGCAGTGTCTGAAGAAAGGATTGGGTCATGAAAGATATGTGTATTCTAGCCCCTGTTCCAAATGATCCCTAATTTCAGAGTAACAAGATTTTACTTTACCTGCTCTCAGGAAATAGAATTCTTCTTCCTCTTCCTTTTTTTTTTTTTTTTTGAGATGGAGCCTGTTGTCCAGGCTTGAATGCAGTGGCATAGTCTTGGCTCACTGCAACCTCTGCCACCAGGGACCAAGTGATTCTCCTGCCTCAGCCTCCCGAGTAGCTGGGATTACAGGCACCTGCCACCATGCCTGGCTCTTTTTTTTTTTTTTTTTTTTTTCCTTTTTTCTTTTGAGACAGAGTCTTGCTCTATCACTCAGGCTGGAGTGTAGTAGTGCGATCTCTGCTCACTGCAACCTCCACCTCCCAGGTTCAAGCAATTCTCCTGCCTCAGCCTTTTGATTAGCTGGAATTACAGGTGCCTGCCACCATGCCCGACTAATTTTTGTGTTTTTATTAGAGATGGGGTTTCGCCATGTTGGCCAGGCTTATCTCAAACTCCTGAACTCAGGTGATCCATCCACCTCGGCCTCCCAAAGTGTTGAGATTACAGGCGTTAGCCACCGCGCCTGGCCAAATATAATTATTTCTAATTACAGTATCAAGTGTTTGTGAGTGCTTGAGGATGCTTGAAGATTTTGTTTTTGAGAATCTTAAACACTGCCTAATCTCCTTTACACTATTAATTTGCAGTGTCTGGAGAAAGGATTGGGCCTTCAAAGATATATGTATTCTAGCTCCTGTTCCGAATGATCCCTAATTCCAGGGTAATGAGATTTTACTTTACCTGCTCTCAGGAAATCGATTTTTTTTTTTTTTTTTTTTAGCTGGAGCCTGTTGTCCAGTCTCGAATGCAGTGGCGCAATCTTGGCTCACTACAGCCTCTGCCTCCAGGGTCCAAGTGATTCTCCTGCCTCAGCCTCCCGAGTAGCTGGGATTACAGGCACCTGCCACCATGCCCAGCTCTTTTTTTTTTTTTTTTTTTTTTTGCATTTTTAGTAGAGACAGGGTTTCACCATGTTGGCCAGGCTGGTCTCGAACTCCTGACCTCAAGTGATCCACCCGCCTCAGCCTCCCAAAGTACTTAGATTATAAGTGTGAGCCACTGCACCTGGCCAGAAATAGAATTCTTGAGGCTACAGATTTTCTTTTGTCAGTGATGCCAAGAAAGGAAGAGGGGGGATGGGAGGAATAAAACCTTTATGGCAAAACTACTGACTCAGTTCCTGTGCGGTACACGGTGCACTTATTTAAAGTCCAGAGTGTGCTATTGTCAGAGTTGAACTATGAAAGGAAATGTTCCTTGTCTAAACAAATTAGAACAAACACTGTACTAAGACACTCTCCTAATAAAATGTCCTTCTGGATACCATATGAAGATCCTTAAGATTTTTTCTCTCCAGCACACCATGGGGAAAGTGCAGCTTTCTTCTAGCAAATGTAGGTATCGAATATTCTGTGTAGGTGTCCCATGAAGGTATTAATATGTTTCTGGTAACAGATGACAAGGAGCCTTATCCAGCCTCTGGAGTTATTTTTCCAGTATAGGTTAGCTCTGTTAGCAAGGATGCAGGGATCCAGTGGTTCATTTAGCTTCCCTGGGTTCCCTGTTCACTGACTCTGACTAGACATTTTGCAAGTGCATGTCAAATGTGACCCCAGGATAGCAAGAGGGAGATGGACTAGTGGTGTCATATGTCTATATTTAGAGACAGGGTCTCCCTGTGTTGCCCAGGCTGCCAGGCTGGAGTGCAGTGGCGCGATTCGTGCTCACTGCAACCTCCGTCTCCCAGGCTCCTGACACTCCTGCCTCAACCTCCCAAGTAGTCAAGATTACAAGTGCACGCCACCATGCCTGGCTCATTTTGGGTTTGTTTGTTTCTTTTGGTAGAGACAGGGTTTCATCTTGTTGTCCAGGCTGGTTTCGAACTCCTGGGCTCAAGCAATCTCCCCTCCAAAAATGCTGAGATGACAGGTGTGAGCCACCGCACCCAGCCACTGTATCTTATGTATTTCTTTTTTCTTCTTCTTCTTACGAGGAAACACCAATTTTAATTTAAAGAAAAAAAAAATCAGAAATTGTGAGAATAATAGAGCAAGACAAGTCCTGAAAAAGAGCTCTGCATCTTTATGGTCATTATTTATTGGAAGAGCTTTAGAAAAATTAAAATGCCATTAAGCTTAAGAAGTTGTGAATTATCTGTAAATCATTTCATTTCAGGAGTGGGAGAATCCCCAGAATTATTTCTTAATATCAGAATGTATGCAGGTTTCTCTTTTGAATGTCTTATACATTTAGAAAGGATACTGTACAAAGTCTCCTATTTTCCATACAGGACAAATGGTTTCAGCCAACTGTCAGTGGAGGGGCAACCAGCACAACCATCTCCCTGCACAAACAGCATTGGAATATTCTGCTTCCTTGATTTATATATCTCTTCATATGTTTCTTCATCAATTTCTATAGTAGTCATAGTTTCTTCCTCCTCTTCCAAGATCATATTTAAATGTTGATCATAAGCATGTGATCTGCCTTGAAGCTCTGTCATTTCTCATTTGCACATAAACTCGCTCATCTAGGCTGAGCCCGATAACCTCCAGGGGTTCCTCTCCAGCGTTGGTAGTTTGTTGCTGGTCCGCGTCGTCTGACATGTTTCAAACCCTGCGCCCTCTCCCGTCTCTCGCGAGAACACGCGAGCAACTCCAGTCTCCGAAAGCGTGAGGATACAACCCTTCTAGTTTCTGATAGAAAAGCTCCTGTTCTTTTGGGAGAACACACAAAGGTACCCCACTGTGGGGCCATGCTGAGCAGTACCTGCGTCTCCCAGCTGTATCAGCCAGTATAGAGAAGGGCGCCCTCCCTTCCCTCCAGGCAGATCAGGGATTTTCTGCTGTTTGCCTTTTCCCATGTGGGCAGGTATGAACCCCTCACTCCCTAGGCCCTTAGGGACAGGGGTTCTTTCTCCAGAGGTCCTTTATCTTTTATTTTTATCTTCTGCTTTTATCTCATTCTCTCTCTTAGTGATTGTAAGTGCCTAGGCGTTGTTCCAATACAAGCAGCAAGCTTTTTTTTACCTTCATAAAGTTATTTGGACCAAATCACTGTTTACGTTTTAGAATATGGACCCAAGTGGATCACTTGAAGCCAGGAGTTCAGGACCAGCCTGGCCAACATGGTGAAAGCCCGTCTCTTCTAAAAACAAAAAAAAATTAGCTGGGCATGGTGGCACTAACCTGTAATCCCAGCTTCTCGAGAGGCTGAGACAGGGGAATTGCTTGAACATCGGAGGTTGCAGTGACCCGAGATCGCGACACTGCACTCCAGCCTGGGTGGCAGAGAGAGACTCTGTCTCAAAAAAAAAAAGTGGATTTTATAGACCATATCAAACCTGATTGATGTGGCTCCAGGAAGCCACACCAGTGCTGTGGACACAAAGTTACATCCATGATTATTTCAAGTTCAGCCTGAGGGAGAATTTTCTGACAGAGTAGTCTAAACCAAGCCCAGATTATCCATACAATGGGTGACCATGTTAAGGGCATTGCAGAGGTTCTCACAGGATCTGGGGCTGAGCTGGTACAAATCTTGCTAAGTCTTGCATATTTCATAAGCCTGAGTTGAGCCCCACCTAAGCTATTTATCATTCATGGACTTCAAGAAACATACCCTTTACAAGCCTTGGGTTTTTCATAAAAGCCTTGGTGTGAAGAATATATGAATGCATTAAAAAATCTTTAGCGCAGTGCCTGACTCACAATAAAAGTATTCAGTCATTGTTAGGCAGGTAGGCACTGGAGACAGACAGCCTGAATTTCCAGCCTGGCTCTGCCAGTTACTGGCTGTGTGCCCCCAGGCAATTTACTTAACTTCTCTGTGACTAGTTTATAAAATAGTAATAATAGTAGAACCTACCTCAGAGAGTTTTTAACAATTAAGAAAGGTACTACACGTGTCACTAACATGATATTTTACCTCCTGGGCTTGTAATAGGATTATACTTCCCTGTCCCCTAGAAGTTAGGTAGGGTCAGTGTAATGAGTGGAGAAAGTGTCTCTTTTAGAGAATGTCCAGATGATAGAGGCCCCACTGTAACCTGGGTCTCCCCACTGACTCACAGCCAGCTTTTTAGCATTTGCACGGAATAAGCCTTTTCTTTTATAGCCACTGAGATTTTGACTTTAATACGATGGCAAACCCTAGCACATTCTGGGTGGCATATCATAGGAGCAGCCTAGACCAGGGGTTTCCAATCTTTTAGCATCCCTGAGCTACGCTGGAATAAGAAGAACTGTCTTGGGCAACACATAAAATACACTAATACTGACAATAGCTGATGAGCTTAAAAAAACAAAAGTATCATACTGGCTAAGTGTGGTCGCTAACACCTGCAATCCCAGCAGTTTGGGAGGCCAATGCGGGCAGATCACCTGAGGTCAGGAGTTCAAGACCAGCATGGCCAACATTGTGAAACTCCATCTCTACTAAAAATACAAAAATTAGCTGGGTGTGGTGGCGTGTGCCTTAGTTCCAGCTACTCGGGAGGCTGAGGCAGGAGAATCACTTGAACCCAGGAGGTGGAGGTTGCAGTGAGCTGAGATTCCACCACTGCACTCCAACCTGGGTGACGGGGTGAGACTGGCTCAAAAAACAAACAAACAAAAAGTCTCATACTGATTTTAAAAAGTTTACGAATTTGTGTTGGGCTGCATTCAAAGCCATGCTGGGTCGTGGGTTGGACAAGGTTTGCCTAGACTCTAGACCTGAAATAGAGTTCAGCTAAAATGATTAATAGTTAAAAATGTCAGTGATACTGACTTACATACCAAGGCCACGAAGACTTGTAAAAACCTCCAAGTATTGAACATGCAGGTCCTTGTGGACCTGTGCATAAATCTTCATTCACATGTGCTTCGGAATACCTGTTGCCTCGGAAATGCCAGCCCATTTGAAGGATCTGACCCTTTTCTTATAATGCCTGAGGCTCAAACAGCCTTTCTTTAAGCAAAGGTTCATTGTGTTCAGCCTTGAGACTAAGCAGGCAGTTGTCATCTGTCACATTGTTCTGATAACTCTGCATTCCTACACATTCTGGCTACTCTGTGGCCTCTAGAACCTCAGAGGACTCACTCCTGCCACAGTCCCTGTCATTCCGGGGTCCCCAGGAGGCCCCCATTCTAGTTCTGTTTGATGGAGGGTTGAGTGGCATGCCTCTGTGTTGGTACCCTTCCCTTTTGGTTCATCTCCCTCTGGAGCTTTAGTGGGTTAATACAGAGTGCATTGGGAGACAGCCTTCCATGAATCCTGCACAGCGTGTCCAAGCCATGCTGGTGATGACCGAGTTGCTGTGCCTGCATCCAGTGAGTAAGGTGAGCTAGCTTGGTGTGTTGTACTGGAGGCCGGGTTCATTGCAGAGGTGGCGCAGGGTTAGATTTTGACGTCTGTCCGGGCCTCAGGCTTTTCCTCAGCCTTTGTTCCAGAGCATTGGGGTGACAGTGGAAATGTCTCTGCTGCCGGAAAGAAAACACAATTAGGAATGGCGTTTCAGTAGGCGGTTCTGCCTTTCATCTAAAGTAATAACAGCCAAGTATTCTGGAAGAATTGAAAGAGTCTAGTAGTCTTTCTTAAAAGCAAAATCTTTTCTGCCAAAACAGTAATATGTTTTACTTATTTATTTATTTATTTATTTATTTATTTTTCTTGTGAAATTTTTTTTTTAATTTATTTATTATTATTATTATGCTTTAAATTGTAGGGTACATGTGCACAACGTGCAGGTTTGTTACATATGTATACTTGTGCCATGTTGGTGTGCTGCACCCATCAACTCGTCATTTACATCAGGTATAACTCCCAATGCAATCCCTCCCCCCTCCCCCCTCCCCATGATAGGCCCCGGTGTGTGATGTTCCCCTTCCCGAGTCCAAGTGATCTCATTGTTCAGTTCCCACCTATGAGTGAGATTTATTTTTTAAAAACTTGAAAATACAAAAGAATGCCGCCCCATAACCCCACAGTGCAAAGGTCAGCACTGTTAACACTTTGGAGTTTGTTTCCCTTTCAGTTTTTACATACATTTTTAAATGAAATTGAATTTAGGTACATTTTAGAATGGAATTGAAATGATAGCAGTAATAAACATTTGTTGAAACCATTCAGTGTGCCAGGAGGTCACACTTGAAGAGGTGAACACTTTACATACATTTTCTCATTTATTCCTCACAACTCTTTGAAGAATCATTATCTCCATTTTCAGAAGAGAAACTGAGGCACAGAGAGGCTAAGTCATTTTTCCAAGGTCACACAGCTCTTAAGAGTGGTGCCAAGATGGAAACCAAAGCAGTCTATTTCCAGAGCCCTTTGTCTTCTTATGATACAGTACTGTCTCACAGTAATGATAGCTTGGATTACATTTGATGGAGTTGGGCAGTATTAGTTCTGAATTGTCTGGTTCTGTCTCCTTGTTCTATAGATTCAGAAATGGAAGCCCATAGAGGTGACTCAATTTACCCAAGAAAACATACCTAGTAAATATCAGCGCCCAAACAGGAACACAGTGTCCTGATCCACACAGTGTACATTGAGTCTAGATAATCAGAAACCTTTGTCCTCCCTATGTCCTAACCCTGAAACCAAGCTGCACTGTGTAGTGTATTATATAGGGTCAGTGCCAAGTCTAGATTAAACGAAGGGTGGAGGACTCTGACAGCTTTCTTCTAGCACTCACACGTAATTTCAGTTTGTGTTCAGGGAATTTACAGGCATCTAACAACAATGGGTACAGCTGTCTCTCAATTATCCCATGCAGTGCTAGGGTTATAAAAGGGCAAAAGGAGCAGCCCGTAATAGTTCCAACTTTATACCCTCATCAAACATTTTTAACTGAGATTTGCTGACAAGCAGTAAGATTGATTGATTTGGGGCTTTAAATGCTGTTGCTTTCTCCAACCTGGATTCTTGAGAACATGCCAAGCATTGTTAAATCGTCAAGTAAGTCAAAAGTCATTTGGCCATTTGTGCATATCCTGTGCATACAAGGCTGTCCTGTAACGAGAGGTCTGTGAGAGCATGAGGCTTTGCTTGAGACTCAGAATTGGATGACCAGCCCTGTTGCAGTTGAGAATTAAAGGAATAAGAACAGGTGTTGACTTACTGCTTGGTTTGGTAAGGTAAAGGATGAAAACCTTTCTACCTCTAGATGTTGTTGTGGACTTCTCAATAGAGAATGCCAACCAGATTTTAAATAACTTAGTCTCCTCTTATCTGTGAGCTCCAGGAGGGCGAAGATAAGTTCTTATGAAACTCACAAACAGTGCTGAGTGAAAAATGATAAGAATACATGTATACAACAGGCAAAACTAATGTATGCTGTTTGAAGTGAGGATCATGGTTGCCCCTGGAGGTGGAGGTGATGTTGTTGTGATTGAAGGAGGACACAAGGGAGGCTTCTGTTTTATTTCTTTTCTTTTTTTTTGAGACGGAGTCTTGCTCTGTTGCCCAGGCTGGAGTGCAGTAGGGTAATCTCGGCTCACTGCAAGCTCCGCCTCCCGGGTTCACGCCATTCTCCTGTCTCAGCCTCCCGAGTAGCTGGGACTACAGGCACCCGCCACCTCGTCTGGCTAATTTTTTGTATTTTTAGTAGAGACGGGGTTTCACTGTGTTAGCCAGGATGGTCTCGATCTCCTGAACTTGTGATCCACCTTCCTTGGCCTCCCAAAGTACTGGGATTACAGGTGTGAGCCACCACGCCCGGCCTGTTCTATTTCTTTAACTGGCTGCTGGTCACACATTGTGTTCAGTTTGTAAAAATTCATCGAGTACTTATTTCACTTTGTACTTATTTAATGTGCTCTTTTCTGAGTATAAATTGTGCTTCAATTAAAGTTTAAAAGACCTTATTTGTATCTGTGTATCTTGTTGCACATTGATACTCGGAAAAAAATCTCTGTTTAGTTGAATCGGTTTCAAATGGTGCCGGATTTATTATCCAGGTATTGGGAAACCGTCTTCACCTGGAATTGTCAGGGCTATGCCAGCACAACTTCTGAGGTTATTTTTTGGCTCAATGGAAATGTGTCTTAAATGATTCCAGGGTAGACTCCTTGGAATAAAGAATGATGGCACTTTGGTTCAGTAGACAAACATTTACTGACAGCCTCCTAGGAAAGTACTAGAACTTCAAGTTGGCTACAGCTGTGACATCATGCCTCCCCAAAGGAGCTTGCAGTCTACAGGGGGTTAAAGTGCATGGGTGGTGATCAAAGGAGGAGTCAGGAAGTGCCACAAGACAAGCACAGAGCAACAGGCATGTCACAGAATGGAGAGGGGGCGTTCCAGCAGAACTAGGAAAAGCTTCATGGCAGAAGGGGCATTTGAAATGGGTTTGTTTGTTTGTTTGTTTGAGACGCTGTCTCACTCTGTCACCCAGGCTGGAGTGCAATGGTGCCATCTTGGCTCACTGCAGCCTCCACCTCCTGGGTTCAACCGATTCTCCTGCCTCAGCCTCCCCGGTAGCCGGGACTACAGGCGCGTGCCACCACGCCTGGCTAATTTTTTTGTATTTTTAGTAGAGAGACAGGGTTTCATCATATTAGCCAGAATGGTCTCGATCTCCTGACCTCATGATCCACCCACCTCAGCCTCCCAAAGTGCTGGAATTACAAGTGTGAGCCACCGTGCCTGGCCCTTGAAATGGGTTTTAAAGGATATGTAGGATTTCGATAAACATAACTAAATGGGTGGCAGGCATTGTGAATATCATGCATATGAGAAAATCCATAGAAAATTCATATACATTCTGGGAATGTAGGTTGTATGATTCACTTAAGATATTCTTAAGATAGGCCTGAAAGGTGGGCATAAGGCCCTTCCTAATGCCTGCTAAATGGAATCATATGCCAGGTTATATTATTTCATTTAGTAGCCATTAGAAAGCCAAAGGAAGTTTCTAAGACATAGAGTAGCATGATCAGATATAATATCTCCAGTAAAATCAAATTTCTAGCCTCAGTGATTGTACAGTTACCATTAATTACCTATCTGCCCAGCATAAACATTTTCTAAGTTTCGTGCATTCTCTGTTGCTATAATTTGAACCTGTTCCTGTTTGGGTCCACTAATGAGCCACAGGTACATAAATTCCTTGAGCTTCCTGTGGTCGACCCTCTAGGATTTAAAGAGTATTGTATACCTTCTTTATTCCCTATCCCCATCCTTCCCTCTTGACCAAGTGAAGTCACAACTTTTTTATCCTTTTTTCATATATCCTGTTTTCTAGTCTTGTAGCAATTGGGCATTTGCTTCCTTCCAGCTTTTCCTATATGGTGTTTCTCTGCCAGATAAAGCAACCAGTGTCTGTAATTAATGACAAAATTGTGCATTGGAAAAGAGGGGCTACGAGCTAATGCTAACGAATGTTTGTAAGTTGTGGAGGAGGCCTGACCCGCCCATCTGGGATGGTGTCCCACTGTGCTGCTGTGCTCCCTCCTCTGGAATAAAGCACTGGGCAGGATTTATTATGTGGTGAAGTGTTAATACCCGTTGCTGGATATGGTCCATATTCAAGTCTGGGTCACTCAGTGCATTAGTCTGTTCTCACATTGCTATAAAGAAATACCCGAGTCCTGATACTTTATAAGAAAAGAGGTTTAATTGGCTCACGGTTCTGCAGGCTGTACAGGAAGCATGGCTTCATCTGGTCCTGGGGACGCTGCAGGGAGCTTTTACTCATGGTGGAAGGCAGAGCAGGAGCAGGCACTTCCCACAGCGAAAGCAGGAGGATGCGGGCAAGAGAGGGGAGGTGCCACACACTTTTAAACAACCAGATCTCACGAGGATTCACTACCATGAGAACAGCAGCAGAGGGATGATGCTAAACCATTCATGAGAAATCCGTCCCCATGATTCCATCACCTCCCACCAGGCCCCACCTCCAACACTGGGGACTGGAACAGTTGAACATGAGATTTGGATAGGGACACAGATCCAAATCGTATCACTGAGTGTGAGATTCATTCATTTTTTACTAATGTTTTTGCTATCAGCCCACTAATTCCTTAAAATAAGGTAACATACTGAATATTGTCTTGCTTCTCATTTGATTTCTATTAAGACTGTATATCAAGTCATTATTCTAATCAAAGGGATATTGACAAATGAGATGCTTCAGTTTGGATCTTAAGAATTGTTTGTAGGTTGTGTTTGAACTCTACAAAGAGCTGTTTTTCATCCTCTGGGGATATCAACAATGGAGTGACCTGACATGGAAAGAGGATTACAGTTAGGATGACTTGGATTCAAATCCTGGCCTTACCCCTCAGTTTCTACATGTTTATGAATCTAGCATGTTCTTTGTCTGGCATGGTAATGAAGCGAGACAAGCCATGAGAGACATCCATGGACCCTGGCATATGATCTGCTTCTGCCTTTTCCTTTTAGAGCACAAACTTGCCACCCGCTTCACTGGGAAACTCAACGCTGCCTTGCAGTTCTTTTCCCTAAATGGCCCTTGAATGAGAAAGCTGTTTTATGTGGTCTGAGTTTTATCATTATTTTATTATTATTTTTTTGAGACAGAGTCTCACTCTCTTGCCCAGTCTAGATAGAGTACACTGGTGTGATATCGGCTCACTGCAACCTCCACCTTCCAGGTTCAAGTGATTTTCCTGCCTCAGCCTCCCGAGTAGCTAGGCTCACAGGTGCCTGCCACCACGCCTGACTAATTTTGTATTTTTAGTAGAGATGGAGTTTCGCTATGTGAGCCAGGCTGGTCTCAAACTCCTCACCTCAGGTGATCCACCTGTGTGGGCCTCCCAAAGTGCTGGGATTACAACTGTGAGCCACTTCAGCCAGCACCCCGCCCCTTTTTTTTTTTCTTTTTAATATCACTGTGGTGTGGTTTGGGGTTGTTTCCATATATAAATACTGTTGTATTACCCAGTTATTAAAGTTAATCTTATACCGTATTATTCTATCATATCTATTTAATGATTCCATTAAGAAAATAATATTCTTGTTTGATGGATGTACCTGCTCGTATGTTTTTTCCTATTTTTCCCCATCTTTTTTTTTTTTTTTTTTAAAGATTCTGCTTCTATTAAGTGAGTGAGTTCTGAGTTAGATGTGTTCCCCATAGTGGTGAAGTTCCCAGTGAATGGGGCGTGGCAGGCATCCCAGTTACCTGGGCACTTTGGGAAACCAGGACTGACTGGTGACCTCATTCTATTTTGCATTTTCTACCCTGGGAGCCAGGTTACTGTCTCATCACACAAAAAAGTGGATACCCTGGGAGATCCAAATCTCACAGCTACTTAGTGTAGATGGATGCAGGAAGGAGCCAGGCCGCCCCTATGTTCAACTGGAGGGAACAGCACGGTTGCTTTATCCTGTGACACTTGTAGTTCGAAAATCTGGGACTTAATGTATGTATCTTGTATGTGCACAGATTCTATCACAGTAATTATCTCTTTGACTTCAAATTTTCATGTGCTTCTTTCCTGTCTCTTTCAGGTAGAACGTCATGACATGAATACCTTAAGCCTGCCCCTGAACATACGCCGAGGGGGGTCAGACACCAACCTCAACTTTGATGTACCAGATGGCGTCCTGGACTTCCACAAGGTCAAACTCACTGCAGACAGCCTGAAGCAAAAAATTCTAAAGGTAACAGAGCAGATAAAAATTGAGCAAACATCGCGCGATGGGAACGTTGCGGAGTATCTGAAACTAGTGAACAGTGCGGACAAGCAGCAGGCAGGACGTATCAAGCAAGTCTTTGAGAAGAAGAATCAGAAATCAGCTCACTCCATCGCCCAGCTGCAGAAGAAGTTAGAGCAGTATCATCGAAAGCTCAGAGAGATCGAGCAGAACGGAGCCTCCAGGAGTTCCAAGGACATTTCCAAAGACCACCTGAAGGATATACATCGCTCTTTGAAAGATGCCCACGTGAAATCTCGAACTGCCCCCCATTGCATGGAGAGCAGCAAATCGGGCATGCCAGGGGTCTCGCTCACTCCACCTGTGTTTGTTTTCAATAAATCCAGAGAATTTGCCAACCTGATCCGGAATAAGTTTGGCAGCGCTGACAACATTGCTCACTTGAAAAATTCCTTAGAGGAGTTTAGGCCAGAGGCGAGTGCCAGGGCCTACGGCGGCAGCGCTACCATCGTGAACAAACCCAAGTATGGCAGTGATGATGAATGTTCGAGTGGCACGTCAGGCTCGGCTGACAGTAACGGAAACCAGTCGTTCGGGGCTGGTGGAGCCAGCACGCTGGACAGTCAGGGGAAGCTCGCTGTGATCCTGGAGGAACTGAGGGAGATCAAGGATACCCAAGCTCAACTGGCTGAGGACATCGAGGCGCTGAAGGTGCAGTTTAAGAGAGAATATGGTTTTATTTCCCAGACCCTGCAAGAGGAAAGATACAGGTATTTCAAAGTGTTCCACTGGCATGTTTTTTAATTTTTAATTTTAGTGGGTAAGTGATAGGTGTAGCATTCTTTTTAGAAGGATGAGTTACTGCAGAGAGATTATCTGCTTGAAATGAGAATGCCTTATGGTTGTATTTTCAACAAATATGGATATGGATTAAAAGGCATTTAGCAATCAATACATCCCTAATGTATTGATACATTCCTCTTCCGAAAATCTGAAATCCAGAATGTTCCAAAATCCGAAACTTTTGGAGTGTCAATACAATGCCACAACTGGAAAATTCCACAAATAAAAACACAAACTTGAGGCACAAAATTATTTAAAATACGGTACACTTTTACCTTCAGGCTGTGTGTTCATGGTGCATAGGAAATAAATGAATAGTGTCTTTAGACTTGGGTCCCATTTTTGAGGTATCTCCTTATGTATATGCAAATATTCCAAAATCTGATAAAAATCAAAATCGAAACACTTCTGGTCCCAAGCATTTCAGATAAGGGATACCCAACAATTCCATCTTTCATGATTCTAAGTTTTATAATTTGTGGCCTTTAGCTGACAATTTAGAGAAGGATTTATGTGTGGGTCCCTTAAATTATCAGATACAGGCAATGACTCCCATGCATCTTAAGATTCTGATTCAGTAGACTTCCGTTATAGTGTCGTTACACTAATTCAGAGTTCTGTATTTGATTTCCCTCTATAACAACTATCAAGTAAAAAACACTTATGCATTACCCAGCAAAGTTAATTTTATTTGGTACATCAATCTTGAAGTCCTTATCTAATGTTTTTTTGTTGTTGTTGAGGGGCAGAGGGGTTTGAGATGGAGTTTTCACTCTTTTTCCCAGGCTGGAGTGCAGTGGTGCGGTCTTGGCTCACTGCAACCTCCGCCTTCCGGTTTCAAGCAATTCTCCTGCCTCAGTCTCCCAAGGGGCTGGGATTACAGGCGCCCGCCACCACACCCAGCTAATTTGTATATTTTTAGTAGAGACGAGGTTTCACCATGTTGGCCAGACTGATCTCCAACTCCTGACCTCAGGTGATCCACTCGCCTTGGCCTCACAAAGTGTTAGGATTACAGGCATGAGCCACTGCACCTGGCTGAGGTTTCAAATATGAGAAAAATCCTCTTCAGTGAAAGGGGCAGGGCACAGGAATGAGAATCTTTGTACTTCTGTTCCTTTAGATTTGTACTTTTTGTTTGTTTGTTTGTTTGAGACGGAGTCTCGCTCTGTCGCCCAGGCTGGAGTGCAGTGGCGCGATCTCGGCTCACTGCTCCGTCTCCCGGGTTTATGCCATTCTCCTGCCTCAGCCTCCTGAGTAGCTGGGACTACAGGTGCCCGCCACCATGCCCAGCTAAGTTTTTTGTGTTTTTAGTAGAGGCGGGGTTTCACCGTGTTAGCCAGGATGGCCTTGATCTCCTGACCTCGTGATCTGCTCGCCTCGGCCTCCCAAAGTGCTGGGATTAGAGGCTTGAGCAACCACACCCGGCCTAGATTTGGACATTTTGAAACACCGTGTGGTGAGCCATCTATAATTTGTAATAAGCTTAGTTTTGTATTGTCACTTAGGTTCCAAGAGCTGAAATCCATAATCAGTGTGTGTTTGCGTGCTGGGAAATAGTAGAGTTGACTCCAGAGTAGAAGGTGATACTAAAAGCATGGTGCTTTCCCTGTGGGTTCTCTGGCCATGAACCACAAAAACAGTGTCAGAGCAGAAGAGGGAGAAGGCACCACAGACACCAGAGGTCCTGGCCCTGCATTAGCAGGATCCCACAGAGCCCTGTCTCCTGCCTGACCCTGGCGAATGCATCAGCTGATGAGCTCTATCTTGAGGTCACTGCAGCTAGCGAAGGTGCTAGTCTGACCTGTGTGTACCGTCAGTGGCAAGGACGGAGAGTCAAGACCCCAGAGACTGGATCTTTCCAGAGCTGGGACTCAGTGTTATGCAAAAGCTCATTTCTCACAGCTTAGCCTTACTCTTTTAGAAAAACAGCCCATCAGGGGATGAGAGCAAGCCAAAAGGTACTGGCACAGGAAAATGGAAAGGACATCGTCTCGCAGTGTGCTGTGAAATGTCACACTCGGAATCGGCTCCTCTCTTTTAAAGGTATGAGCGACTGGAGGACCAGCTGCATGACCTGACGGACCTGCATCAGCATGAGACGGCCAACCTGAAGCAGGAGCTGGCCAGCATTGAGGAGAAGGTGGCCTACCAGGCCTACGAGCGCTCACGGGACATCCAGGTACCCTTCTGTTTGTGATTAGACACAGACCTGGGCTCTTCCCTGGCCTTAATTCATTTACCAATCTAAATGTTTATACCTAAGTCCTAGAGTGTTTCTGGCACCTGGGACAAAATGTTTTCTCTGCACAAACATTTTCTCTGCACAACCCCACTAGTTCATGTTGTAGACATTAGTAAGTAAAAACACAATATTCTTTTTTTTCTTTTTCTTTTTCTTTTTTGAGGTGAGTCTCGCTCTGTTGCCCAGGCTGGAGTGCAGTGGGCGGTCTCAGCTCATTGCAACCTCTGCCTCCTGGGTTCAAGCAATTCTCCTGCCTCAGCCTCCTGAGTAGCTGGGACTATAGGCACACGCCACCACGCCTAGCTAATTTTTTTGTATTTTTAGTAGAGACGAGGTTTCACCATGTTGACCAGGCTGGTCTCAAACTCCTGACTGCAAGTGATCCACCCACCTCAGCCTCCCAGAGTGCTGGGATTACAGGTGTGAGCCACCGTGCCTGGCTAAGAGACCATATTCTTTATACTTTCTGTCTAAATCAATTAACAAGTATTTATTATCCACCCCAGCCCATCACCACCAAACCTGTAAAATGTAAAAATAGGAGACAAAGTCTGGCTTCAAGAAGCTCACTGCCTAGGTGGAGAGTGTGGGATAGCGCAGCGCCAAAGAACTCAAGACAGCACACACATGGGCCAAGTTACATGACGCGGACTCTGTGAGCCACAGAAATGTAGCCATATGGTGCCCAGCAAGCTGTGGACTGTGGGAGCAATCAGTCATTTGGCGGCAAAACATTTCCACGTTCAGTCCCACATCTACCGTATCAGTTGTGTGGCCCTGAGTAAGACTTGAGCCTATTCACTTATCGATAAAATAATAGCATTCACATGGCTGGGCGCAGTGGCTCACAGCACTTTGGGAGGCCAAGGCGGGTGGGTCACGAGGTCAGGAGATCGAGACCATCCTGGCTAACACGGTGAAACCCCATCTCTACTAAAAATACAAAAATTTAGCCAGGCATGGTGGCACGCGCCTGTAGTCCTAGCTACTCGGGAGGCTGAGGCAGGAGAATCGCTTGAATCCGGGAGGCAGAGGTTGCAATGAGCTGAGATTGCACCACAGCACTCCAGCCTGGATGACAGAGCGAGAGTCTGTCTCAAAAAATAAATAAATAAAATAATAATAACAACATTCATATTTGTAAGAAATTAAAGCACTTCAGTGCATACTGTGTGCTCAATACTAGCAAGGCACTTCAAAGGTTTCTGTTTTTCCCATTTACTTCTCAGCAACCCTTTAAGGTAGTTTCTGTTATTATCCCCACTTCTCAGATATGGAGACCAAGGCACAACGAGGTTAAGTGGCTTAAACAAGGTCTTGCAAATCATCCTTAAGGAAGGAATGTAATTGAATGTCCTGGAGAAGGCGGGACTGGAAGGACTGGGTAGGATCTGGGTGGATGGAAGGAAAGGATAATGGGATCAATATAAACAAAGTTGTGCTCCAGTATTACCTAATGTGATCCTAGCACATAGTGAAACAACCCCAGGTTCCTTGATTGCCTTAAAAAAAAAATTGCCCAGGGCTGGTGGCTTACACCTATAATCCTGGCACTTTGGTGGGTTGAGGCAGGAGAATCACTTGAGGCCAGGAGTTCGAGACCAGCCTGGGCAACATAGTGAGACCCCCTCGATCTCTAAAAACAACTTTTTAAAATTAGCTGGGTGTGGCAGCGTGTACCTGTAGTCCCAGCTACTCAGGAGTCCAAGGTGGGAGGATGGCTTGAGTCCAGGAGTTCGAGGTTATAGTGATTGTGCCAAAGCACTCCAGCCTGGGGGGTGACAGAGTAAGGCCCTGTGTCTCTTTAAAAAGTACTCTTCAAGCAATGCCCAGCTTCATGTTTATGGATTTTCTCTGTGGACAGTAGTCATTTTCTCCAGCTCTAGGAAGGCTGAAGGCTGTGAGTCCAAGCCCCACTTTACAAGGGAGAAAATTAAACATAAAGATAGCGCTTTCTCCCGCAGTGTGTGAGCTGGAGTTTCAACTGGTCACATTTTGTTCCACTCTGCTGAGGGCTGAGCCTGTGCTAATCCCAGATGCCTACTTGGACAATTCTGGGAACCAACACATTAGAGCTGATGGGAAATTCTGCCCCCAGAGACCACATCTCAAAAGACACTTGGGAGGTTTCTGGCCCTGTTCTAGATTAGGCGAGTTTGCTTCACCACTGGCTGATTCGAGAAACTTGAACCCATTTAAATGTTAAATGTTGCCAAGTGAGCGGGGTGCAGTGGCTCATGCCTGTAATCGCAGCACTTTGGGAGGCTGAGGTAGAAGGATCATTTGAAGCCAGGAGTTCGAGACCACCCTGGCCAAATAATTAGAAAAAAATTTTTTTTAATTATTATAGCTGGACAGGGTGGCATGCCTATAACCTGAGCTACTTGAGAGGCTGAGGAGGGAGGAGTTTGTGGTTACAGTGAGCTATGATCGCACCACTGCTCTCCAGTCTGGGTGACAGAGCAAGACCTTGTCTCCAAAAAACAAACAGATAAAAATACTGCCAAGTGAACAGTACAGTTGCTTCACAGAGTGGTTCTATTTTAGAGCATGTTTCGAGTGTCACTGGGTGGTATATGAATGCATGGTTTTCTTATTTAGGGGATAGTTTGGGTTAATATTGTTCTTCTGTGTTTTAACAAACATATTTTAGTGGTGAAGGACAACAGATAAAGCGGGGAGGGACCACATAAAGGGAACTTAAAAATCTAGAGAGGTTCATTTTGACATTTTCTGGTTTCATCTCTCACTCAAAAGTGCAAAGAGGACGTCTGTGTGAATGACTGGAGCGCCTTCCCTGTCATGATGGCTAGAATCCTGGCCGTCCTCACCTACGCTGTGTGACCCTGGATGAGTTAGTGCGCTGTGCCTCAGTTTCCTCCTCAATAAAATGGAAGGATTAATGAGCTCTACCTCAAAAGGTTGTCAAGAAGATTAAATGGGATAATCATGTAAGGTCTTGAAATCTTTGCCTGGCACATAGTAAACAGTCAAAAAATAAATACTGGCCATTCCTTTTGTTACATCTGGGAGTAGCCACATTCCTCAGGGCTTCTAGCAGTTGAGCGTTTTGACTTCATCTTTATTTCTTATTTGTTTTGTTCTTACCGACAGGGTTGCACAAAGGGAATGGGCTGCCGGAGACAGAGAGGCTGTTGCCTGCAGGGATGCAAGGGTTTTGTCGTTTTAAACAACTGAGTGGTTTTTTAAACCCTGAATTCCCTATTAAAAACGTTTCAAGATAATCCCTTTTTATGGTCATCATCCCCAATAAGTTAATGACTGGACCCAAGGAAGTACCAAAAATTGTGGGGCTGAATACTCGGGCTGCTGTGACTCAAATTCCTTGCAATTCACTGCTTAATTTTCTTGGATTTTTCTTTTCGTTAAAAAAAATTGACAGCAGTTGTAAGGCAATCCTAAGATCAGTCTACTTGTACATGTAATTCATCTTATAATCAAAGGTTCATGGATTTTCCTAAAAGGTTGGTCTTTTGTCTTGTTCCATCACCTTTTCTGTGCTACGCCTAAAATGGAGGAAACCTTGGACTTAAGTCGTTGAAAAGAACGCGTGATTTCTGGTACATGCCTGTTACTGGTGAAAGCCAGCACTTTCTAGGATGTGAAGATCTGAAGAAGTTTTATCCTTTTCGTTGGTAGCCTAGTATAATAGAAGTTACTATAGTAACAGAGAACCTGTTCTTTGGCCCATAGAGTTATTCAGCAGAAGAAAAACAAATCAATCTTGGAGCCATTATGCTTGTTTAAAACCTGAAAAGATGACTATATTTTAATTGAGCAAACACAGATTGGCACATGAGTTAGAACAGAGAACGGCATATTGTACTACCTCTAGTTAGATCCTTTTCACCCAGCAGGCTTGGAGGTTTCTCTCTCAAGCCTCACTTTTTTCTTTTCTTTTCTTTTTTTTTTTTTAAACCATCTCTCTCTGTCGCCCAGGCTGGAGTGTAGTGGCACAATCTTGGCTCACTGCAACCTCCGCCTCCTGGGTTCAAGTGATTCTCCTGCCTCAACCTCCTGAGTGGCTGGGATTATAGGTGCGTGCCACCATGCCCAGCTAATTTTTATATTTTCTTAGTAAAGATGGGGTTTTACCATATGGGCCAGGCTGGTCTTGAACTCCTGACCTCAAGTGATCCACCCACCTTGGCCTCCCAAAGCGCTGGGATTACAAGCACGCCCCACTGTACCTGTCAAGCCTCACATTTTCTTCCTGGCACCTAGCTGTCTCTTTCATATTCAGCCAGTGTGTGGCACGTGCTTCATGCCTGGCTCTGGCTCTGTGCTGGAGAGGACAGCAAATGCGAGATGCGCTAGTTCCTGTCCTCAGGCAGCATATGTCTCGTGGTTGGGGAGGAGAGCTGAAGGGAGACTTGACCTCATCTCATGGATCAGGAAAGGCTTCCCAAGGGTGTGACAATCAAGGCAAGACCTAAAAAATGAGTGGGAGATCCACGGGTGAAGAAGGGACGGAGTGGGGGATGCACACATCTCAGGCAGACTGTACTGAATGTGCAGAAGCCCTGAGGTGAGTCTATGCTCCTTTTCAGAACTTAGAATAAAGCTGGGTGTGGTGGCTCGCACTTGTAATTCCAGTCATTCAGGAGGCTGAGGCAGGAGACCAGAGGTTGAGGTTGAAATGAGCTCTGACTGTGCCATTGCACCCTAGCCTGGGCAACAGAGTGAGACCCTGTCTCTTAAAAGAAAAAAATAACTTGGAAAAGGCCAGAGCACTATGACAGGGCAAGGGGCTGGCATGAAGTCATTGAGGGAGGAGAGGGAGCTGAACCTGGGCCTTGCAAGGCCTCAGAAGGCCATATTAAAGATTGGAAAGGTTTTATGAAAAGGAGTGATATCAAATATGTATCCTTAAAAGACCACTTGGGTGACTCTGTGGAAAATGGATTTGTGAGGGTGGGGAACAAAAGGATATATAGGGAAATTCATGTAAGGTTATTGCAGGCAAGAGATCCCAGTGACTTAGGTGGAAAGAGAACCGGACCAATGAGCTAGAAACTGGATGTTGCCTCTGTGGCTGGGTGGCGGGTTGGATGAGAAGGGTGTCAGGGTATGCACGTTAGGCTTCTGGTATGAGAAACTGGATGGATCATGGTGCTCTGCTCTGAGAAGGACACTGGAAGGGAACAGGGTTGACTGCAGGTGTTGGGTAGCTGCAATACATGAAGTCACATTTGCACGTGTTGCATTTGAGGTGCTTTCAAGAAGCTCTGATGGAGATGTCAAAGAGGCACGGAGATCTGTGAGTCAATCTCAGAAGAGAGAATTGGCCTAGAGATTAGATCAGTTGTCGTCATCTTGTGTCTTAGTAATTGAAGACTTGGCATGGATGAGATCCAGGGAGATAGCTTCGGATGGTGTCCTAAGTAACACCGTGTTCAGAGAGCAGGTGAAAGCACAGTTGCCCCGCAGTCAGCCCCAGTCCCTGCCCCTCCCTTCTCTCGCCTTCCTCTGCCAATCTCTAACCGATGGACAAAATCTTTGAGCAATGGAAATAAGGACTGGCCATTGGAGATCCCACACACTCCTTGGCTGAAGGTGGAGTAGTCACAGAGTGGAACCTCCCTCCTTCTCTGCTTTGTCCCTGATGGCACCAACAGGCACCAATATTTTATATCACTTTATTTCAAAAATGGGGAAAGTCATGCTGGGCACGGTGGCTCACGCCTGTAATTCCAGCACTGTGAGAGGCCATAGCAGGCAGATCACCTGAGGTCAGGAGTTTGAGACCAGCCTGGCCAACATGGTAAAACACTGTCTCTACTGAAAATACAAAAATTAGGCGTGGGGACGTGCACCTGTAATCCCAGCTACTCAGGAGGCTGAGGCAGGAGAATAGCTTAAACCCAGAAGGCAGAGGTTGCAGTGAGCCAAGATCACGCCACTGCACTCCAGCCTGGATAACAGAGTGAAACTCTGTCTCAAAAAAAAAAAAAAAAGAAAGATAAAGTAGGCTGGGCATGGTGGCTCACACCTATAATCCTAGCATTCTGGGAGGACGAGGCGGGCAGATCACGAGGTCGGGAGATCAAGACCATCCTTGCCAATATGGCGAAACCCCGTCTCTACTAAAAATACAAAAATTAGCCAGACATGGTGGTGCGTGCCTGTAGTCCCAGCTACTTGGGAGGCTGAGGCAGGAGAGTCATCTGAACCCAGGAGGCGGAGGTTGCAGTGAGCTGAGATCGCGCCACTGCACTCCAGCCTGGCAACAGAGCAAGGTAACTACGTCTCAAAAAAAAAAAAAAAAAAAAAAAAGTAAAGTCAAAAAACTTAGCCATACTTCCTCATTTGTGGTATTTTGTGGTTGTGTCCACATGCTCTTCTACTCGTGAGCAACAGGAGAAAGTGAGCCTGGGATTCTTGTTCCACATCTTTGTCTGTCACCCTCATCAGCAGTTTGGGGATTTGCAGCCACCTGGGCATTGGGCTTTCGGAGCCGGGGCTTTTGTGTACGGCTGAGCGAGCACTCGCATGTTGCTCACGATCCCAACACCGTTTGACCCTTGCTGTCCCTCTTGCCCACAGGAAGCCTTGGAATCCTGCCAGACTCGCATTTCTAAGCTGGAGCTCCACCAGCAAGAGCAGCAAGCTCTGCAGACAGACACCGTGAATGCTAAAGTTCTCCTGGGGAAGTGCATCAACGTGATCCTGGCCTTCATGACTGTCATCTTAGTGTGTGTATCCACCATCGCGAAGTTCGTCTCGCCCATGATGAAGAGCCGCTGCCACATTCTTGGCACCTTCTTTGCTGTGACTCTTCTTGCTATATTTTGTAAAAACTGGGACCATATCCTGTGTGCCATAGAAAGGATAATAATACCAAGATGAAGCCGCTGGTTCCTGCCTTCAAGTTCTTTCAAGCTTTTATTTTAAAGAAAACTCTGTGCATACTACCAAATTTTACAATGAATGATTGTGCAGACTCGTGTGCAAGAAAAACTAGGGCTGTGTGGTGTAAATAACTACAATTCTCTTAACTCGGTAGCAGTTGCCAACTCAGTCCTTGTACTTCGTTAACACGAATCTATTTCAGAGCTCTCCTACCTTGCTCACTGCCTTAATCAGACCGATTTCCTGCCCACCTGACTAGCCCAGCGTGGTAAACCTCTGTATATTGAGACTTTGGCGTAATTGGTGATCCAGAAGAAAGGTCTCTCTCCTAAGTCTCTGTCAGAATTGAGCTTCACAATTGCTAATGGTTATTTTCTGTGAGTCCTATAAAAAGCAAGGATATGCATGATTCAGGGAATGAAGAACCACAGGCTTGGGCAGTGTTAAACACTGTGGCCTTTGGTCCCCGTGTGATCCACCCTGCTTGTCTCCAGGCAACCATAGGTCCCGTCATGTACCCAGTGTCCACAGCGGTCAGTCGTTTGTGACCCTGTAAGATGGAAATCTTGTCACACACCTGTTATCCAACAAGTCTACCTGAGGGGTTTTGTTACACTTTAAATGGTAAGACATAGGGATTTATGAATGGAGCTTTCCCCTTCTCATACGCAGGAAACAGACACCTGATTTTATTTGAACTGGCTAGCAAATGCCCAGCCTTCAGAGTGCGCAGGAATGTTTTCAGATCCCTCATCAGACTGTGACTTTAACATTAATTTGGAATCCCTTGAGCACTACTCTGAAGGTTTGTGTTTTGGCAAATCTTTTTTTTTTTTTTTTTTTTTTTTGAGACAGTGTTCTGCTAAATATTGCACAGGCTGGTCGCAAACTCCTTGCCTCAAGGGATCCTCCCACCTCAGCCTCCTGAGCAGCCAGGACTGCAGGCACAAGCCACCATGCCTGGCTGTTTTGTGGCAAATCTTGATTGTGATAAGCCCCCCTGGAGGATATGATTCACTTTATGTGATTCATTTTATTCACAGGTCTGTGAGGGACTGCAAAGCTTACTCAGGAAATGAAAACAAATGACGGTCATGTTACAGTTTTTTCCTTGAAGGACGACGGAATCATAGCCTCTAAAGTTAAAGTGGACTGAGGTGTCAGAACGCTGAAAGCATGAGGAAACGAGGACATGGGGTGTGACTGAGTGGTGGCTAGATTAGTGGGGGCAATTTACCCGGATGAAGATTGAGAGTGTCCTTTTCAAGATGTGAAAGGCTAGCAAGAATAAAATAAATAAGTCCAGCGTTTGAGCCAAGGTTGCCCCCTGTCTCTTAACATCTCGCTGAACGTAAGTCCTGAGGTACTAGGATGGCCACACTGCCTCTGCGCTGAAAGCATTCAAAAGTTCACATCCCTGTTTGGGGGATACAGTTCACCACCTTCAGCCCAGATGATACTTTCCTTTAAATCTGTGTCTCTGTGTATATAACAAAGAGGAAGATGTAAACAATGTTCATGGAAACTGCTGTTGAGCCCCTTGTCCCACCACTCCCGCCAGCTGCTGCAGGCAGGAAAGCATGTGAGTGCACATTTTCTAACAGAAGACATCAGGTCTCCTGGATTCAAATTAAGTGCAATATTTTGCAAACAGCTCTTCTGAGGGAAATCTCCTGAAGGAAAAAAATGTGACAGAATGTGCCATAGTCTGAGAGAATGGAATAGTTGAGCACTTAGTACAAAGTCCAGTGTGTATGAGTTGGACTTATGCAGCTCAAGCTTGCTTTTTTTTTTTTAAGTGTGCAATTCAGTGGTTTTAGTAAATTCACAAACTTGTTCAGCCATCACCACGATCTAATTCCAGACTCATGCTTTTTTAAACAATAAATGTCATTTCATGAAATCTTTGGTGATAAAGTATTTTGGATTCAGGGAAGAGGGAATTACCAGTCCCACCCCGATCTCATGACTGTCTCTCCTTTCATTGTCAGACTCCCCGTGGTCTCCCACGCTGATGTGTATACACTGATCGTTCAAGTCCAGGGGACAGATAAGGAGGCCAGGTGCAAGGCAGGGAGGCAGAGAGAATGTTGTGCTTCCTTCAGCTTTTGTATTTCCATGGCCAGCATTACCCTTTACCTGTGGACATCAGACTGAGCGTGGGCTGAGAGCTGAGTGTAACTTACACTCCTAAATCAACCTGGGGCCTGCATGGGCCCCTCTTGGTATCTGTGAATCTTTCCAAGCACCACTTTGGACACACCAGGGATTGAGTGCTGCTGTTAGTTTAGAGAATGAGAGATTTCTAACCCTTAGGTGAAGGGCTCTGGGATGGTCCAAGAAGATGTAGGCCTCATTCTCACACTAGCTCACACCATTCCAGTGCTCAGCCTAGCAAATGTGCTTTAATGTACACTTCTCAGACCTGTGATCAGTGTATCTTCTCCTCAGTGACAGAAGTAGAGAAGAGAATGAAAAGTAGCACACTCTGTCCCTTCTAGTCTGGAGCTGTTAACAGAACCTGCTAGAAACTAGCTTTATTCTAACATACTGTAGGGTCTAAATCCTCCTACCTGGATCATGAATTCCTTTTAAAGAGTTCATATTTTCATTGACTTTCACTAAATGTCAAATAACCTTGTTTTCACTTCGATAGGCTCAACCTACCTGGTATATTTATTTCGCAGTCTTGTTGAAAGTTCATGAAACTTTGTACTTTTTAATAAGATGATACACTCGAAAGAAACTTAATCTCTACAGTTTATTCTCTCTTAAGGAATAAACACTCCTACTGTTCTCTTTAATGCGTAAGGAGATTAAATGACATTTTAGAAATATTACAATTAAAAATAGTGATGTAGCTATAACATATGCTGGAATTGGATATTTAATTTATGTTTGTGTCAACTATAATCCTTTCTCCACACCTTTCATTTATGGTAAACATCTTGGGCCAAGCCCAAGATGAAAGTGCTTGTTGGGTGGGTAAGCACCGCCTGGTCGCTCAGCAAACATTCCTGAGTCTAGATGCTGGACATTGGATTCTAGCACTGCATTTATCTGGTGACATACTGTCCTGTGGGTCTTGAGTTGGTTATTTCAAGTTCAAACTTTGAATATGATTAAACCAGAACACCCTCCCTCGCCCACCGCCAAAAAAAAAAAAAAAAAAGGAAACCCATAGTGAAACAGCAAAAAAGCACTTCGTTGCTGGGTTTGGACAATGAATGTGGGATTAGTCCCAAGTTTCTAGCTTGGAACAGTAGCCTCTTTGCCTGCGTGGTCCTTGTCAGCTATTCACAGAAGGAAATCTGAAACTCCATCTTTCATTTCAGCCGCGGAGGCTGTTATCCTTCTCTGTCAATTAGCATTCATGTGGTTTTCGCTCTTTCTAGCTCTGTCACTCTTGTTTTCATTTAAATATTGCCCCACTCTGTGTGTTTATTGCCTGCCATTTCTCTAGCATATCAGGTTTAATTATGGGCTCAGTAATAATGAGGAACTAGCTTCTCTCAGGCAACTAATTACTTTTGTCTTTTTTGGTTGGATTGTGCCAAATTATTTTGCATTGAATGGGAACGTTTTTGCAGTGAATCCAGATATTGTATTGGTTTGGAAAAACATTTAAATATATTTATTCATGTGAACATGTGTGATTAAACAACCTATTTTACATGTTTCTGTAATTCTGAGGAGTGGGCTGGGGGTAGGAAGAAATGGCATCACTTAAAATTCAGGGCTTATGTGAAGAGGTGTTTTAAAGTTAGCATATGCACAAAGGAACGAGTTGGTTTAAAAAGATAAATCACTGCAAAGAATGAAATTGGCTTATTCACATCAAAACTAGATAAGATGTTAAAAAAAAGATATGAAACAGAACTAACCTATAGTTTCCTGAAATCAGTACAATTCTATTTATAAGAAGCTGGAAAGTAATGCACCTTGATTGTTTTAGGAATGATTTATGTGTTGCAACTTTAATTTATTTAAAGCATGTCTACTGTGTTTGTCCTAAGAGAAATATTTCAACAAAACGTGCTCTGTGTTTAAGATATGTTTAGGCAGTAGTTAGCAACTCTGAAAGTAGAAACTGGAAATGTTTATTGTGAGGCTTGTTGCAGAATTTCCATTTTGTGAGTTACTACTTAGTTTCATGTCAGCCTAAAATTGTGAATTCCCTGTAGATTTTCACCCCATTGTGGTGTCATCAATGAATTCAAAGCAGGTGCCATTATTTTTTAAAATAAACACTTGATGTTAGCTTTGGTGTTAAATAAAGAGGTAGATTTCTTAAATTTTCACATTTGTTGGAACCCATCTTAGTAGCAAATGTGTGTGTGTGACCAATTTTTTTAAATAGATTTTATGTTTTAGAGCACTTTCAGGTACACGGCAAAATTGAGCAGAAGGTACAGAGATTTCTCTTATGAACCCTGACCCCAGACAGGCATAGCTTCCCCACCACATTAGCGACATTTCCCACCAGAGTGGTGCATTTGTTACACTTAAAAAACCTGCATTGACACACATAATTATCCACAGTTCATAGTTTAGGGTTCATGGTGGTGTCATTCCGTGGGTTTGGACAAATGTATGACTATATGTTTCCCCCATTACAGTATCACACAGAATAGTTTGCCTTCCCTAAAAATCCTCTATGCTCTGTCTGTTCATCCCTCTCTCCGCCGTAGTCAATTTTTAAATGAATCTCAAGTCCGATATCGTAGGAAGTTGGCAATGTGTGGCCCGTTGCTTGAGCCCTGGCAGAAGGAAGGGTGGTGTATTCACAGTCATACTAAGATACTAGCAAACATGGCCTTGTGTTGAAAAAGGAGAAGTGATGGCGAGGACAAAGCAGAGCCTTCATAAGCTGGAATGAGACAAGAGCAATGCTAGTCCGGGTGGGCACAGGGCAGAGCACAGGAGGGAGCAGACGCCTGACTCCAGCAGTCGGTTTAGTGGGCTGTCTCCAGTTTGTCTGGGGCTTTGGTGTCTACAATGCGCTTGATTTCACTCTGTGTGAACTCATATGAACCAGTCCAGTGGTACAGATACCAACGCTATTCCTACAATATTCCCCGTTTATCCTCAGGAGATGCCTGAAACCTCAGATAGAACTGAGCCCTGTATGTACCATTTTTCTTATACATACATACTTATGATAAAGTTTAATTTATAAATGAGGCACAGTAAGAGATTAATGACTAATAATAAAATGGAGTGATTATGGCCATGTACTGTGCTAAAGTAAAATAAAGATTACTTGAGCAGAAGCAGTTGATCTTATAACCAAGACAGCTGCTAAGTGACTCACGGTCAGGAAGCATCTATGGGGGTGTCCAGTTTTTTGGCTTCCCTGGGCCATATTGGAAGAAGAATTGTCTTGGGCCACACATAAAATACACTAACACGATAGCTGATGAGCTAAGACAAAATCACAAAAAAACTCATAATGTGTTAAGTAAGTTTACAAATTTGCGTTGGGCCGCATTCAAAGCCGTCCTGGGCTGCATGCAGCCCATGGGCTGTGGGTTGGACAAGCTTGGTCTACGGTATAAATACACTGGACAAAGGGAGGATTCAGGTCCCAGTTGGGACAGTACAGGACACCGCCAGATCAGAATGGCCCACAGTTTTAAACTTACCAGTTGTTTATTTCTCGAATTTTTCTTTCTTTTTTTATTTTAACAGTTCTGTCACCCAGGCTGGAGTGCAGTGGTGCGATTTCAGCTCACTGCAAGCTCTGCCTCCCGGGTTCAAGTGATTCCCCTGCCTCAGCCTCCCAAGTAGCTGGGATTACTGACATGCACCACCCCATCTGGCTAGTTTTTGTATTTTTAGGAGAGACAGGGTTTCACCATGTTGTCAAGGCTGCTCTCGAACTCCTGACCTCAGGTGATCCACCCACCTCGGCCTCCCAAAGTGCTAGGATTACAGGCATGAGCCACTGCACCTGGCCTGTTTCTGGAATTTTTCATTTGCTATATTTGGATCTTGGTGGGCTACAGGTAACTGAAACCACAGAAGCAGCACCGTGGCTGAGAGGGGACTGCTGTATCAGCGGGTAGAATGGAAGCTCAGACACATGAGCCTTTCCTGAGGTCTTGGCTGGTGAAGAATTCACGACTCTGTTTTCCTCATCCTGCCTTTTTAGCCCTCTGCTTCCAGTCACTTCATGTCCTGACCAGTTTTCTACTTTGGTCACTCACCCTGTACAGACAGACAAACTAGAACTCTCAGATGATAGAAAAGTTCTTAACTACAGTAGCCCATTCTGTGCCCTGGAAAATGGAGCATAGCTGAATATTTGGAAATCTTATGGGGAACAACTGTTACTTTGCACACTATTGTCATTTGATGTCTGAGGATGAATACAGACAATGGAAGTGATTGAATGAAATATGTGTCCAGCCCAGCATATTCCTAAACGTTGCATTAGGGAAAACACCTTACCAGTTCTGTGTTTCCCTGAAAAAAAAAAGAAACGGGGAAAAGTGATGTTAGTTGGTTTCAAGCTTCATTAAGCATAGTGCTATAGAATACAGCAATATTTACCAGTTTTAAGTAATGTATGGATTTTTTCTTTTTTGAGACAGGGTCTCATTTTGTCACCCAGGCTGGAGTGCACTGGTGGCATTAGAGCTCATTGCAGCCTTCATCTCCCAGGCTCAAGTGATCCTCCTGCCTCAGCCTCCCAAATAGCTGGGACTACAGGCAAGTGCTACTATGCCCAGCTAATTATTTTATGTTTTGTATAGACAGGGTCTCACTTTGTTGGTCAGGCTGGTGTTGACCTCCTGGGCTCGAGTAATTCTCCCACTTTGGCCTCCCAAAGTTTTGGGATTACAGGCATGAGCCACCATGCCCCACTGGGATTTCTAATATAAGAACTTATTTTGGGCCGGGTGCTGTGGCTCATGCCTGTAATCCCAGCACTTTGGGAGGCTGAGGTGGGAGGATTGCTTGAGCCCAGGAGTTCAAGACCAGCCTGGGCAACATAGACCACCCCCTGCATCTCCAAAAAAAAAAAAAAAGAATTAAAAAAAAAAGGAAGTTATCTTGTACATCTGAGGAGGTCCATAGTCACCATTTGACAAAGTAACTTAAAGTCTTAATAACAATTAATAATAGCCTTTTAAAATTTGCAATTAGGTTTATGAATATCTGCAGCCCCACATACAGAGTTACTTTCTAATAGGTGTGATTATGAGATGTAGAAATGTGTGGGTCACGTAAGGAGCATGACAATACCAAACAGCACCTTTCTGGGCATTCATAGATTTGGGATAATGCCTGGCATTCTTCAGAATTTACTGTGTGCAATGTACTATGCCAGGTGCTTTACTTGCACTATCAAAAGTAATCATTCCAACACCAAGCAAGACAGGCACTATTATTTCTGCTTCATAGATGAAGAAACTGAGGTTCAGAGAGGTAAAGTAATGAGTAACATCAGGCAACAGGTACTGGGGGATCCCCAAGCTTGTGTGACTGTCGCCTACATGGGTGACTGCTGCCCTACACTGTAATAGAAGGAATTGAGCAACTGGTTTCTTGTCAGTCAGGGATCACTTTTAATCCTAGGACTGTAGCAGGACAACTGAGCAGGACTATAATTTGTAATGAATAATATGGTTACAAATTGTGCATTTCCATCTTCATGCTGCTGGCTGTACTAGGTGAGGGCAGAGATACCTGAAGCCAGCATCCTTGACTTTTGAAGAGCCATGAGCTGACAGATTTGTGGACAAAGAGAATGGAAAGCGATTAATTACAGAAACTTTTACACACTCCCTGGCTTCCTGAGATTCTTGAAGTATATAATTGGCAGTTGACGCGGCTGAGTGTTTCTCAGCTTTTTTGCTCAGCTCTGAGATGGTGAAGTCCCTGGTGGCTTCTGCTCTGAGGCTGCATGACATCTGCTACCATCTGTGGTGGCTACCTCAGAAATCCCTCTCCTTGCTAAGCCAGCCAGGATCTCTCCCTTGCCAGGCCTTTAACTTGACTAAAGCAGTTAACAGGAACGTGAGTCAGCCATGTTAACAGCTGTTTTGCTGGTAGTTACTCCACTCCGGCTTAGGCATTGATAATTGGATTTCTTTTTTTTTTTTTTTTTTCCTGTTCTGCTTTAAAATAAGCCACTGAGTAGTAGAAGGAAAATAAAGTCGTGTACTTTCTGGTCTGTACTAGCAGTGAGGGACTCCATTTGCTAAAGAAGCTCTTGGAGGCCTGAATCCTTCTCTGATTCTTAGACGGTCAACGTCACAAGCAACAGTGCTAGCCTAGCCTTCTACCAGGGGTTTCCTCCCAAAGTGGTTTTGAATTTTCTTCCTTCATCATATTTCTTCTGTGTTTTGATGCCCAGGTCTTGTAGCTCGAGGGAACAGTGAACTGTAAGACCCCAAAACTTAGGCCACAGGTAGAAGTTGATACATCCCCACACACAGTGGCTTAAGCCAACAGAGACCCAAAGACATGCTTGGATTCAGAAAGGTGGCTGTCCCCAAACATGGTCAAAATCGTTGCAAGGTGACTTCCTGCTATGCCTTGTCAACAAGAAACAATTGACTAAGAAAATCCATGGAGGCCAGGGAGGGTGGCTCACACCTGTAATCCCAACACTTTGGGAGGCCGAGTGGGCAGATCACTTGAGGTCAGGAGTTCAAGACCAGCCTAGCCAACATGATGACTGTCTGTACTAAAAATATATATATAAAAAAAATAGCAGGATGTGGTGGCGCGTGCCTGTAATCCCAGCTACTCAGGAGGCTGAGGCAGGAGAATCGCTTGAACCTGGAGGCAGAGGTTGCAGTGAGCCAAAATAGCGCCACTACGCTCCAGCCTGGGCAACAGAGTGAGACTCCGTCTCAAAAAAAAAAAAGAAAGAAAGAAAAAGGAAAGTCCATGGAAACCATGAATGAGAGGGAATGGAGGAGACCCTTTCAGTCGATAAACAATCATCCTCAAAGGAGAAGGCAGAGGGATGCAGGAGGCGGGTGACTGGCTCTCTGGGTGAGCTGGAGAGTGGCGGCTGTGTCCCTGGAGCAGGCAGGGATCCTGCCTGGCCAGCTGCACTCAATCTTCTGGGTTTCTGGTTCACAGAGCTGGTTCACGGCCGCCCTGAGGCTATCGACTCCGTGCAGGCTCCAAGCCAAGCTGGGGACTGCTTGGCAGCCCCAGTGAACCCTTTCTACTGGGGACAGATTGAGTTGTCCGACAGGGCAGAACGTTTCTCCTTGGCAGCTGTATATCCTTGAATGTAAATCACTACATTTGCTTTCTCTTGTCAGGGATATTCTTGTCAGAGTGAATCTGTTAGCATGAATCAGTTTCCCAGGAGTGGACACCTAATAAACTGATAAAGGCATTTCTGAACTCCATGACATGTGGGAAGCCCAGCTCAAAACTCGGGGACTTTCCCCTTACTGGCAATTTGATTAAATGAGGATGAGGGGATGGCAGGGGTGGTGTTTCACCTCTTAGAATCGCCCCTTCCTAAACTGTTAACTGCCTAGGATTATAGGGATTAGATGAGATAGTAGATGCTCAATAAATGCATTAAATTATTGAAGGCCTGGGGTGCCCAAGGCCTTCAATAATTTAATGCATTAATTAATTAGTTTATTTATTTGAGACAGAGTCTCAGGCTGGAGTGCAGTAGCACGATATCTGCTCATGCAACCTCCGCCTCCCAGGTTCAAGCTATTCTCCTGCCTCAGCCTCCTGAGTAGCTGGGACCACAGGCATGCACCACCATGCCCAGCTAATTTTTTGTATTTTTAGTAAAGACAAGGTTTCACCATATTGGCCAGGCTGGTCTCAAACTCCTGGCCTCAAGTGATCTGCCCATCTCGGCCTCCCAAAGTGCTGGAATTACAGAATTTAATCCATTTATTGAGCACCTGCTACATGCCATGTACTGTTCTAGACAGAGTACAAAACAATGTTCTTATCCTCTTGGAGATTACATTCTGGTGGGGGAGAAATCAGATGAAAATAAGATAATATTTGGAAGGGGGAAGGCCCAGGCTCTTGGCGTGTTAAACTTACCATGGTATCCTTACAGAGAAAATGAACTTTCTGAGTGTTTCTTTGAATTTGTCAGCTCAATTTCACAGATAGCTGTACGGCACAGCTGAGTAGACTCTTCCAAAGTAGAAATATTTCTGAGTCCGAAAGACTCAGCACAACAGCAGGAGCACTGGGAAGACCTGGGGTGGTTCTGTTTGGAAAGGGGATTAGATGCTCCTGGTATTCCTGCTCCAGTGTTTTTGGCTTGAAATGAATAACATGCAAATGAGCACCTGGGGCTGAGTCAGCAGTGAGTAACCCCCTCTGCCGGGACCCCAGCCCGGAGGCATACACAGGGCCGCCCCTGCTGGCTTCTGCACCCCTGAGATGCTTCCACAGCAGCCTCTGCGCCTGACCCCCGCCCTTGCCCATGCCACCTGTCCAGTCAGAATTCCAGATCCGGCCAGTGGGGCTCTGCTGATAAAAACAGCATTACCTGGAAGCCTGGGACTTCAGTGTTTCTTCCCGCAGCAAGTGCTGAGGAAGCCGCTGCCTTCCCTGGCACCCCCTTGCTGAATAACTTCCCTTCTGCAGAGGGCTGGGGTCCCCACTTCATCAGGCCTCAGCTCTCCCCTCGGCTCACCCCTCCTTCTTCACACGACTCCAGCCCTCTGTCCAAGACACACTCTCCCACCTGGGCCCCCTGCCTCTTCTGAGAGCTGGCATCTCCTTCCTCAGCACCTGTTTTCCAGTGGATTCACTTCAGCATCCACAAATGTCCAGTCGCTGATGTCCTAAACCCACTTTTCCTCCTGCATTTCCTCAACTCACTACTCCTTCTCTCTTCCCTGTCACTATCACGTTTCTTAAAAGAATCACTCCTCTCTCCCAGAATTTCTTAACCCACTAAAAACTACTGTCAGCCCCCAACACTCCCCTAAAACTTCTCTCAGTGGGGTCACCGAGGACCCATTTGCACATCTGGTGCATGCTTCACAGCCTGTGTTTTTACTAAACTTATAGTCATTTCCCTTTGTGGTGCTCCCTCCCATCTGAAACATTTTTCTTCCCTTGGAAATCCCTTCCTTTCCCTTCCCCTCCCCTCCCCTCCCCTCCCCTCCCCTCCTGTTCCCTTCCCTTTCTTCTTCCTCTTTTTTTTTTTTTTTTTTTTTTTTGATGGAATCTAACTGTCGCCTAGGCTGGAGTACAGTGGGGACTCACGCAGCCTCTGCCTCCCGGGTTCAAGCGATTCTCCTACCTCAGCCTCCCAACTGGCTGGGATTACAGGTGCGCCATCACGCCAAGCTAATTTCTGTATTTTTAGGAGAGACAGGGTTTCACCATGTTGGCCAGGCTGGTCTTGAACTCCTGACCTCAAGTGATCTGTCTGCCTCAGCCTCCCAAAGTGCTGGGATTACAGACGTGAGCCACTGTGCCTGGCTGGTTGGGTATTTTCTTGATGCCGCTCTCTGGTTCTTCTGCCACCTCTTGACCATGCTCTAGTCTTCTTTGGCTGCATTATCTCCATCTCACCCCCTTTGCACAGACTCCCTGTGATTCAGCCATCATCTCTAAGACTAATTCCACTGCCTCTGTGTAGTGAGTACCTGCCTCTTTTCTGAGCCACAATCCATATTTCTATTTCCCCTTCATCTCTACATAGACATCCTTAGAGCACCTCAAAATATAAAACCAACCTCATTTTTTTGCCCTTACTTCAAATCTGCTCTGTCTACACTACCTCATTCCATAAAGGCACCAACACCATCCATTTATTCACTCACCCAAGCTAGAAATCTTAAAGCCATTCCCCCTCTTTCTAACCAGTGCCATCTAATCATGTCAAACCTATACCTTCTAAAGACACCCAAAACTTGCCCACCTTACTTTTTCCTACCTTGGTTCAGGGCACCATTATTTCCCCCCAGGAGAGTTGTAACAGTCTCCTATGTGGTCCCCGCTCTTCAGCTTTGCCCATACCCAGTCCGCCCACCATGTAAACTACCTGTGTGATCTAAAATGCAAATCAGATCACCTTATTCCACTTCTTAAACCTTTCAGTGGCTTCTCTTGCCCAGATGGTCATGTCTGAATTTCTGAGTGAAGCCCACTAGGCTCCCGGTGTACTGAAGCCCATGCAATGCCCCAGCCTCATCTCCCACGCCCCCATTCCATGCTCTGCACATCAAGCCCTGAGCCCACCTTGCTATTTCATGCCCTTGGGTGACACACAGGCACCTCCTTCTGCCTGCAATCACATTCCTTCTCCTTCAAGACCCTTTCAGATGTCAGCTCTGCAAAGCCCTCATGTTCTTCTCCTCCTGACTCTGTATTCTGTAAAGAAATGCTCTCTAAATACCTCTCCCCTAGTTATTGAGAAGTATTTCTTTTATGTGTGCTCCTGAAGTAAACAGTGAGTTCCTGGCGGCCAGAGCATGCCCTTGCTATTTCACTCATCTCGTCCTCCCACAGGACTTTGCCAAGTGTCAGGTACATATGTAGGTGGTGTTTAATCAATGCAATGAGCAAAGCAGCCCAGGTACTGTGAGAATGAAATATCTGGCCGGGCGTGGTGGCTCACACCTGTAATCCCAGCACTTTGGGAGGCCAAGGTGGGTGGATCACTTGAGATCAGGAGTTTGAGATCAACCTGGCCAACATGGTGAAACCCCATCTCTATTAAAAAAAAAAAAAAATTAGCCCAGTGTGGTGGCGGGAGCCTATAATCCAAGCTGCTCTCGAGGCTGAGGCAGGAGAATCACTTGAACCTGGAAGACAGAGGTTGCAGTAAGCCGGGCTGGTGCCACTGCACTCCAGCCTGGACAACACTGTGAGACTCCGTCTCAAGAAGAAAAAAAAAAAAAGAGATATCTAATGGGGCTATTTTCCTTTGCCCCTAGATTGTGAGCACTTGGGACTGGGAGTGTGTCTTTTTCTTATCTGCCGTACCTAGACAGCTGGTGTTCAATAAATAGTGTTGATTATGGTTGGATTTACTCAAACCTTCCAAAACCCCCTCCCAATGCAAAGGGATAAAGATATCTAACTAGAATGCTGCCACTTCTGAGCAGCTTTCTTTAACTTCACTTTCCCTGATACTGACCTTTACCTCACCATGCCCTTCCCATTCTCTCCTCACCCCATACTAGGAGAAACTCTGGGCTATAAAGCTAATCTCATAAAATTTGCTGGAGTCTGAAGTCCACCCTGGCTAAAAAAAGAACACACCTCAGAGCCCTGCCCAGGCTGGCTTTAGGTACTTTCCGCTTTTATTGAAATTATGACCACATTTCTGGAATCAAAACAGGGAAATATGGCTTACAAAGAACTTTTAAATGATAAAGGGAACAAGTTCCTCTTCATGGAATATGTCATTTTCCAGGCAGAGGGCTTACATATTATCTCACTTCATCCGCACCACAGCCCTAAGAAGAAGCTGCTGTCATCTTCTCACTTTACACACGAAGGAGCAAGAGGCAATGGTGCTGAAAGGGTGGAGAAATGGTACAGAAATGATGGAACTAGAAATCAAACCCTCCTCTGTCTGATGCCAAACCATCAGGTCACTTCCAGGAACATGAAACAATCTGTGACATGCCTTTGGGATCCTGAATTAGCAGAATTTCTGGGATTTCAATGATTTATGAGAACACTATAAAAATGAGTAGTGTTAGTCCGGGCGCGGTGGCTCAAGCCTGTAATCCCAGCACTTTGGGAGGCCGAGACGGGTGGATCACGAGGTCAGGAGATCGAGACCATCCTGGCTAACACGGTGAAACCCCGTCTCTACCAAAAAATACAAAAAACTAGCCGGGCGACATGGCGGGCGCCTGTAGTCCCAGCTACTCGGGAGGCTGAGGCAGGAGAATGGCGTAAACCTGGGAGGCGGAGCTTGCAGTGAGCTGAGATCCGGCCACTGCACTCCAGCCTGGGTGACAGAGCAAGACTCCGTCTCAAAAAAAAAAAAAAAAAAATGAGTAGTGTTTCTATACACTAGCAGCAAATTATCTGAAAGAGAAATTAAGAAAATTCCATTTACAATAGCTACCAAAAATTAAAATACTTAGGAATAAACTTAAGGAGGTGAAAGATCTGTACACTGAAAACTAGAAACCACTGATGAACGACATTGAACAAGACACAAATAAGTGGAAAGATATCCCATGTTCATGGATTGGAATAATTATTATTGTTAAAATGTCCATACTACTCAAAGCAATCTACAGATTCAATGAAATACCATTCAAAATATCAATGACATTCTTCACATAAATAAAAAAAAAAACTTATGAAATATATATGGGATTCCAAAAGACCCCAAATAGTCAAAGCAATCTTGAACAGAAAGAACAAAGCTGGAGGCATCACATTACCTGACTTCAAAATATATACAAAACTATAGTAAACAAAACAGCATGATCCTTCCATAACAACAGACATATAGACCAATGGAACAGAATAGAGAACCCAGGGACAGAATATTAGAAATTTAGAATTTCTGATTTTGAGTTTTCTAGGATATTTGAAAGCCATCTTCTCAGAATAGGATGGCCGGAAAATACAGAGAGGGACCCAGCCTTCAGTTATAGTTATGCAGCCCTCCCGAGGCCTGGCTGTGTGTCTTTGGAACCTCTTTGAAACTTCAGGGGCTTGAAGATTCCCATTGGGCACAAGGAAGTTGAGATCTGCTCCCAGGTTCTAGTACTTTATATTTATACATTATTAATGCATAAATATATAATATGTAATAACATATATACTTAGGGATGTTTAGTTCATATATGTAAATAAATCTATTTGTTTAAATTTTTTAAAATTTTGAAATGATCATAAACTTAGTGAAAAGTTGCATGTTCCATACAAAGAATTATGTTTTTCCTGAACCATCTGAGAGTAACCATGAGTTGCCAACCTGATATCCAGTCACGTGCAGATACTTAATGCATAGTTCCTACAGATAAAGACGCTCTCCTTCAAAACCATAATACAGCCATCAGAATCAGTAAAGTAAATAGATGTCTTACTGACATCTAGTCCTTAGACCCCATTCAAGTTTTACCAATTGTCCCAATAATTGCCTTTGCAGCAAAATGACCTAGTTCAGAATTATATGTTACATTTAATTATCTCTTTTGTCTCCTGAATGAAACAGTTCCTGCATCTTTCCTTGACTTTCATGATCACGGCACTTTTGAAGCTTATAGGCCAGTTATTTTGTATAATGTCCCTCAATCTGGTGTTTCTTTGTGATTAAACTCAAGTTATCTATCTTTGGCCAGAATATCACAGAAATGACGCTGTTCTCATTGCATCCTATCACATAGGGCTCAATTTCCATTTGTCCCATTACTTATGATTTTGCTTTGATAATTAAGGTGTCTTCTAGGTCCCTTCACCATAAAGGTATTTTGTCCCCATGAGTAATTAATGAGTATTTAGTGGAGAGGTACGTCGTACCTCCCATTTCTCACCAAACTTTCAATTTATTCATCTATTTGCTAATATCAGTATGGAATCATGGTTTCCTATTTTATTCAAAGGGTTGTAATCCGTGATTATTATTCATTTTAATAACAAGTTGAACCTTGTACAGCTGTGGGAACTCATTTAAGCAATCTTTTGTGTCCTTTTGCCATGTCCTCATTGTTCTTTGAGCAAGCACCTCCTTGCTTTTTGGTCCAAGGTGCTCCAGGCTCATGTCCTACTTTCCTTGCCCTAGACCTAGAACTGACCATTCTTGCCAGGAGCCTGGGTTGCATTTGGTGGAAAACTGCATTTTAAAGCCAAGATCTGGATCCTAGGTTTGTTCTGCTATTAGGGCATCACCACTCCCAGGCCCTCACAGTAGACAGAGGTAGGGAATACATGTTTGTATATGGATATATGTATGTGTGTATAATATGTAATGATATAGGTACATGCGTATACATCTGTTATGGACTGAATGTTTGAGTCCCCCAAAATTCATATGTTGAAGCCCTAATCCCCATTGTGATAGTATTTGGAAATGGGGCTTGTGGGAGGTAATTAAGGTTAGATCAGGTTATTAGGGTGGGGTCTTCATGATGGGATTAGTGGCCTTATAAGAAGAGAGAGCATGACTGGGCGAGGTGGCTCACACCTGTAATCCCAACACTCTGGGAGGCCAAGGCAGGTGGAGCACTTGAGATCAGGAGTTTGAGACCAGCCTGGCCAACATGGTGAAACCCTGTCTCTACTAAAAATACAAAAAATTAGTTGGGCATGGTGGCACATGCCTGTAATCCCAGCTACTCGGGAGGCTGACACAGGAGAATTGCTTGAATCCAGCAGGCAGAAATTGCAGTGAGCCAAGATCGCAGCACTGCACTACAGCCTGGGCAACAGAGCAAGACTTCGTCTCAAAAAAAAAAAAAAAGAGCAGCAGTCTCTCTTTCTCTTTCTCTCTTTCTGCCCCATGTAAGGACACAGTGTGAAGGTAAGGAGCAAGCCAGGAAGAGGGACCTCACCAGGAACAGAATTAGCCAGCACCTTGATCTTGGACTTCCCAGTCTCCAGAACTATGGGCAATACATGTCTGTTGTATAAGCCACCCCACCTAGTGTATTTTGTGATAGTCACCTGAGCTAAGACAGTGTCTGTATTTGTTTATACCTACATTCATTTATATACAAATTTAAATCTCTGCTGATTTCTGCATCTATCTCTATGTTGAAAATCATGAGTGCGCACTAATACCTCCAATGCCAATCAACACCTCTGGATTTATTCAAGTTCTCCTTTCCATATTTGTAACTTCTTTCTCCTACAGTGAAAGCATGGACTTCCATTGTCTCTTACATATTTACTCTTTTTCTCCACTCCCTCTGTATAACAAATTTCCCATCTCTGCTGCCCACATCTCCTCCATGTGGGTGATGGTTGGGTACTAACAGTGCTGACTGTCTCGCCCTACTTGGATCTAAGACAACCTTGGTGGTGGCCCCAGTGCATGTATATCCCCGCCACCCTCTCTGGCTTTGACACATGTTCCAGGATGCCCATTCAAGGAAGCCCTCTTCCACCCTTCTGGACTGATGACTCTGCTGGGTACTCCTTCCCCTGTGTCCTCCTCCCCATGCCTGAGCTCGGCCACCCTGCTCGAGGCTGCCAGCCCCTCCCACCATGGGTCCCTGCCTTGCTCTGTTCAACTAACCGCTAATGGCTTTAAAACTGAATTATTCAGGAAGGAAAGGGAACAAGGAAAGGAAGAGCATTTTATTGTGGGTTTTTTCCTGATTATTTTAGTAATACAAAATGACTTGTAGACATTTGGGGAAATATAGAAGAGACAGAGAAAGATAAAAATCCACAATAATTCTCCCACCCAGAGAAAACTAGTATTATCCCTTTCCCTCCAAAAACAATGAACTTAAGCAAAAATAACTCCCCCCGCCCCCAATCCCTACCTGCCAAACTACTAGTTTCCTCAGTTGAGAAAAGAATATATGCACATGCCGGGCGCGGTGGCTCATGCCTGGAATCACAGCACTTTGTGAGGCCGAGGCGGGCAAATCACAAGGTCAGGAGTTCAAGAACAGCCTGGCCAACGTGGTGAAACCTTGTCTCTACTAAAAATATAAAAATTAGCCAGGCATGGTGGCCCGCACCTGTAATTCCAGTTGCTCGGGAATCTGAGGCATGAGCATTGCTTGAACCCAGGAGGTGGAGGTTGCAGTGAGCCAAGACTGCGCCGTTGTACTCCAGCCTGGGTGACAGAATGAGACTCCGTCTCAAAAAAAAGAATATGTGCCCATAGTTGAAAAATTCAGAAGTAACCTTCTTCCCACTCAGATCCCCAAGACCCCTCCCCAGGTGCAACTGCTGAATTCTGTGTATTGTATATTCTTCTAGCTATTTTCCATGCATATGTATGTTTACTCTATTTCTCAACCAAATTGAACTTTTACCTTTCTTACATATTTCCTCTTAGTCTTTTTGCTCTGCGTGTATATAATGTAGCAAAATATGAACTTTTTCCTATGTTCTTGTATTTGGCTTCTTCCAAAGTTATCACTTGAAGTGCCTGCATAACTTTCCATCATATATGTGTTTCATTGGTTTCATCTCCTGTTGTTGGATATCTGCAGTTTTCTTACTATCATAAATGATGGGCTTTGTCTTTATTGTGCCAGGGGAGTCATGAAGCCAACCCAGCGTGGTGAAGCAGTTCAGCTGCTTTTGGTGGCTAGTAATAGAATATTGAGCTAAACTGGCTAAAACAATAGAGGTTTATTTTTCTCAATAATAAACACTCCAAGGCCGGGCACGGTGGCTCACGCCTGTAATCCCAGCACTTTCGGCGGCTGAGGCTGGTGAATCTTCCGAGGTCAGGAGTTCAAAACCAGGCTGGCCAACATGGTGAAACACCATCTCTACGAAAATTTAAAAAAAAAAAAAAATTAGCCAGGCATGGTGGCTCACGCCTGTAATTCCAGATACTCAGGAGGTTGAGGCACGAAAATTACTGGAACCCGGGAGGCGGAGGTTGCAGTGTGTTGAGATCGTGCCACTGTGCTTCAACCTAGGGTACAGAATGAGACTCTGTCTCAAAAAAAAAAAAAAGCATTCCAGAGGTGGGTGATTAAACCAGTTTTGCCCAAGATGCCAAAATACAGAAGATAACATTTCAAAGCCAAATCACTGGGTAGAATTTCCAAAGCACAGGTTTGAGGGTGTCTCCCTGTGTTCCTGAACTCCTCACTCTCTTCAGGATTCAAAGAGGGGAGAGAAAGAAGATTCTTTAACTGGTTTTCTCTTCAGATTTCTTCTGAGGTGCCCGGGATGGAGTTTTACTGCCCTCAACTTAAGGCAGATCTCAGACAGAGCATTGAGACCTACTTCTTGACTGACAAGCGAGAGAGCTAACGAGACCTGTGGCTGCCAGACAGGAGGCCTGTGCTGGAGGCAGCCACCGTGATACTGAGTGCTCCCCGGGTCTGGCATGCAGCACTCAGGAGAGAAAAGCTGCTAGTCCAATGAGGGCAGGGGATCCCCTAAGAAGAAAGTGGGAAGTGGGCACAGCACCCCTGTGAGGCTGAGGGAGGAGACCCCAGACACATGAATCCCCTCAAGAGACCTCGAGGGAATCCAGGAGTCGCAATCTCCTAAGAGCCTGCAGAAGCATCCGTGAGAAAAAAATCATCTGGGTCACAACAGAGACCCCAGTTGGCTTTTAGCAGTACCCACTTAGGAAAGACTCTACCGGTCATCTTGCCAACATGCTGGCCCTAAGGGTTCAAGCACGTCCTAGCAGCCTGGTAGGGGGTAAGTGTTGGGTGGAAGGAGAAGAAGCATGAGACAGAAAAAGAAACGCCAGCCATGGCCTCTTTATACCTCAGGCTGTGGACCTGACACAGGCCTGGTGATGGAAGGGAGACATGATGCAAAATCATTCAGGCTTTTATTCATCTTGGACTATTCTGATTCCACAACTACAAATCTGTTTGCTAGGGAAAGTGACTTTGGATTATCTATTATCTGAGGGTGAGGACAAAAGTCAAGGACCTGCCAGAGTTTTCGTCCAGTAGGGGAATATCACCCCCTGAAGAGTTTCCAGGGCCAATGGGGAACAGCAGTAGAGTTCATTTTCATCACACCTAATGAGCTGTGTGTCTGACATTCCAGTTACAAGCTGAGCTAAAGTGGCTGAAGCAACAAGGCTTTATTTTTATTTTTATTTTTATTTCTTGAGACAGAGTTTCACTCTTGTCACCCAGGCTGGAGTGCAGTGGCACGATCTCGGCTCACTGCAACCTCCGTCCTGGGTTCAAATGATTTTCCTGCCTTAGCCTCCCGAGTAGTTGGGATTACAGGCGCCCACCACCACACCTGGCTAATTTTTGTATTTTCAGTAGAGATGGGGTTTCACCATGTTGGCCAGGCTGGTCTCGAACTCCTGACCTCAGGTAATCCGCCCACCTCAGTCTCCCAAAGTGCTGGGATTACAGGCGTGAGTCACTGCACCCAGCCGAGGGTTCATTTTTCTCACCTAAAAAGAAGTTGAGAGGTAGGTGGCTGCAGGGTTGGTTTATTAGCTCAGTGAAGGCCAAGGACCATGCTCAGCCCTCCTCTTGCTTTTGCTCTACTGGTCTCCCTCTATCAATAATGTCTCCCCTCCTGGCCATAAGGTGGCTGCCCTGGATCCAGACATCACATCCTCACACAGAAAAACATGCCGGACAGGCTCTCTTTCCCTTTTACAGAGAGGAAAATATCTTCTAGAAGTGCCTCCGAAAGACCAACTTTATGACTCTTGAGCTAGAACTTGGTCACATGACCATCCCTCCAACACATTTCCTGAATATCTTTACTTCCTTACTGCCTAAGTTTCCTCAAACCACTATAAACTAGAATCACTGCCTCCCTCCCAAGAATTGCTGCCAGTGAGGTCATCAACCACCTAATTGCCAAAACCAGTGCATGCATTTCACAGCCTGGCCTTACTTGGTTTCTAGATCAGTCAACACTGGAGACCTTTCCCTATTCTTTGAAGCTTAATCCTTTTGTAGGGTGTTTTCTCTCCAGGTGTCTGTGCACCTCTCCACCACTCTTCAGGGTTCTGTGGCTCCATTATCCAGCCCCTCCTTCCTACACACCCCCTGTGGACCCAGATGCCACCTTTGTGGCAAATACTACTACAGTTGCATAGCTAGCACCTACCTCTTTTATAAGCAGTGGATCTATATTTTAAATTTCACCGACCTCTTTTATAAGCAGTGGATCTAGATTTAAATTTTAAATCTATATTTTAAGCAGTGGATCTATAATATTGATTCGGGATGTCCCTAGAGAACCTCAAACTAAAACACCAAGGTCATTGTTTTTTCCCTTACACCAAGTCTGCTCTTTCTGTACTCTTTATTTCCATTAAAGGCACCACCACCACCCAAGCTAGAAACCTCAGAACCATCTTCCTCATCATTACCACCATCAACCCATGTCAATTCTACCTTCTAAATACATCTCAAAATCAAAATACATCTCAAAATCATCATCTTTCCATCTCAACCACAGCTGCACTGGTTCTGGTTCAGTTCTTCCAAGGACAGTTCTAACAGCCTTTTTTTTTTTTAACAGCTTACAAAACATAATTTTATTTAAATTTGTATAGATAAAAAATCTACCAAAATTTTAACAAAAACTTTATCCAAATCCTTTCCCACAACAAAATTAGACATCGTGGAAAAAAACAAAACAAAACAAAACGAACATTCAAATAAGGTTCCCATCTTTCTACCATAAACTGGTAGATTCTGGGAGGATGAGGAGTAAGAGATAAATGAGGAGAGAAGATCTTGATACCCAACACAATTTGATCTTCAGTGTTGTCTCATCTTTAAATGACTTAATAACAGAGATTTCCATAAGAATCGGGATTCATTTTTGACACAAAAATGGAAGCTTCCACTCCAAAATCACAAATAAGGTTTCTGGTTTTCTTTTTAGTGTGAGGTAAATAGTATATTCAATATTAAGGCAAATGGTAAAAACACATGAATGGTATATTAATGCAGACCTTCCATCAAATATATTTTGGAACACTCATGGATTTTTCAAACGTATGTTGGAATTAGAAACCTGTAAAATCTGCTGCAGTGTGTAATAGCTATTTGCTTGAATGTCTTGGCAGTGCCTTTTTAGTAGCTAATATGTTCAGTGCAATCTTGTGCCTTTTTAGCAATTAATACATTAAATATAATCTTGTCTGAGTTTTTAAATGGTCTGTTTTTCTTTTTCATTATGTAGGATTAGATGCCCACCAAAATACTTGTAAATGAAGCAGGACCTGATTTCAAATTCTGTCTATACACACAATATTTGGCCACATAGACCACTTCCCAAAGTCTGCAAAACACTGCCTACTGGGCAGGCTTACAATGACAGAAAAGTATGAGAATACAAGATATTATTTTTATACTAAAATCAGATTTAGGCTGTCTACATATATTATTCCAGAAAACACAGATTTAAGATTTTTCAGTGATTCTTGCCTTCTCCCCCCTTTTCCTCCACAATGAGATAACCGTTTCTTTCACAATGATGAACCGTCCCTTTTTATGGAAAAATGGCTTTCTTTCCCCATCGGATCAGGACAAAGACGTCACTTCTTGGCCACACTGGCCACAGCCTTCTTGGCTGCATCCTCCAGGTCAATGGCTGAAGTAATGGGGAGTCCGCTGTTGTTATCTTCTGGGCCTCTTGGACATTGGTTCCTTCAAGCCGGACCACCAGGGGCACCTTGAGTTCTAGCTCCCAGCAGGCTTTGGTGATCCCATTGGCAATGATGGCACAGTTGACGATACCGCCAAAAATATTGACAAGGATGGCTTCAACTTTAGGATCAGCTGTGAGCAATTTGAATGCTTGATACACTTGAGCTTCCTTTACACCACCTCCATGACCCAAGAAGTTGGCTGGCTTCCCACCATTAAGGAAAATGATATCACAAGTAGCCATGGCGAGCCCAGCACCATTCACAAAGCAGGCAATGTTCCCATCTAGTCCTATGTATTTTAGATCATATTTGGCAGCTTCATTTTCAATGGGCTCATTCTCTGATTTGTCATCCATAGAAAATATGTCTTTTTGTTGGAATTCTGCATTGTCGTCAAAGTTTATCTTGGCATCAAAACAGACAACTTATCCTTCTGGAGTTTCACCAAAGAGATTCACTTCCACCTGAGTAGCACCAATTTTCAGAAAGAGATTATACAGCTTCGTAAGTTGATCTGCAGCCTGGCTTTTCAAAGGCCCAACCAAGCCTAGATTTTCTGCCATCCGCTGAGCTTGGCTGTCCTTTATTCCTTCAAAAATGTCAATTTGCTCCTTAAAAATGAGCTCTGGGTTTGAAGCAGCCACCTCTTCAATGTCGACGCCCCCCTGGGGGCTGCCCACCAGCACAGGGCCATTGCAGGACTTGTCCATCAGAATTGCCAGGTAGGTTACTCTGGAAATGTCAAAGTCTTCAGCAACCATCACCTTGTTAACTTTCACACCTTCTTTTGGAGTTTGTTTTGTTGCTAGATTGTACCCAATCATTTGTTTAGCCAGCTATCCCACAACCTTAGGGTCTTTTGTTAAATGAACACCTCCTTTCAAACCACTATTAAAGACACGTTTTCCTCTTCCTCCAGCTAAGATCTGGGCTTTTAAAACAATTTCTTTTGCATTTAGTCTCTTAGCAGCCTCCAGAGCTTCATTCACAGTGTCTGCTACAAAGAATCTTTGAACTCTCACTCCGTTATTAGACATAAGTTTCTTGCTCTGGTATTCCTGCAAGCGCAGCCATCTTTTGGAGGTTAATTGAACTGCCTGGGACCCAGCCACCAGGAAGCCGGACCGCAATGCTAGGGCTCGCAAAAGCCTTCCAGCTTGCGCTGCCACAGGGGATGCCATCTTAAACATGAAACCCGGCACTTTAACAGCTTTTTAACTACTGCCCCTTTCCTTTTTTCCTGCCTTGTATGAAGATGTGGTGCATGGAACTGTGGCAGCCATCTTGTAACCATGAAGTGATGAGAGTAAGAACTAAAAGCCAAGGAGTTAAGGATGGCAGAAGAAAACCGGACAGGAACTGGGTCTCTGTGTTGAGCAGTTGAGTCAACACCGGGAATCATCCGTCTGGAGACTGCCTGTGATGTGAAGTCATAAATGTCTTTCCTTATGCCTTTGATATTGGCTATTAGTTGCATCATAAGCCATTCCTAATTGACACAGTGAGTAGGAAGATGAAGGTAACAATGTGAACAAACTTACAACATGTTGATGTGGCACTCTTGAAGCAGCTATTTTAGTCTGAGAGGCAGTTTTGTTTGTTTGTTTGTTTGTTTGTTTGTTTGTTTGTTTTAGGTAGCTGGGGGGAAAGCCAAACTATTAAATATTTAGTTTTTAATTATTGTTACTAAGTAGTATATTCAGTAGTCATCATGCCCACATCCCTTGTCCCTTGTTTGTCTTTTTCACTTAGGCCTGTTTTTAATTTTTAATATAAAACAGTGTGTTGAGCAATTTTGTGGAGAGTGTTTTCAAATGGTCACGTCAAACATTCCCTGGGTCAAAATGGCCGCAGCAAACAGGCCTCTGCCAAGTGTATGGCCTCACCTGGAGCAAAGGCATGGGAGGCAGGGATCTGTGGAGTAGGGTGAGGACACAGCAAGTTAAGATGGTACGGGTGAGTCATGTGGGGTGGAACTCAGAGAGTGGGGGGTTGAGAGTAGAGTAGGGGCAAAATATGTGAAATGTAGGGCTTGTGAAATGTGGAAGTCCTTCTTCCCAAATGCAAATTGGGGGCACCCATTTCACTGGGTCGTTCTTGGCCTCCATCCCATCCTGCCTATTTTGTGCACCTTCAGGTGGCCTGCTCTCATCTCAGCCCCACCTGGGTGCCTGTGGGAAACGTGGTTGCCCCAGTGTCACACAGGAAGCATGGCCATCTCTGCTGCTGAGGTCTGAAGTCCATCCTGGGGTGGAGGTATGGTCGTCTGGTTGGAAGCAGGGACCAGGAGACTTGACTGGAAGTTTCTAATGTCTGATGCTGGTTGAAGGGGAGTCACCAGACAGTCCCCATGATGCCACCTGCAGAGGAAGTAGAAATGAGATCCAGAGATCCAGAGCAGGGAGAGAGTGGAGGACCCAGAGGCTGATGGGGACAGTGCAGAGCATCCCCATCCATATTCAGACTTGCAGATGGACTGGAGTACCTGATGATAATTGCGTAGCATCCAGATTGGGAATGAAGAATTCAGCCTCCACCACAAGTGCAAAGTCCCTGGGACCAGCCGTCCAGAGTCACCCAGTTCTTAATCACTAGACCTCTAGAGATAATGGTCCCCATCCTCACACTTCACCCTTCCCCAGACTGCCCCAAATGTGGCTCTTCTGATGACAGTATTCTCCAGGCTTTATGAAGCTTTACTAATTGTGGCTGGTTAGTTATTTCTGAACAAATGTTATGTTTGTTCATAACAAAAGTTAGTTATGACTCAAACAAATTGTTTCCAGTCCTGGTGTTGAAGGATAGCACTTGAAGAGAGAAAACACTTAATAAACATTCCAAGGTCATTGGCCTTTGGAGAAAGCTTGTCTTTTGGTCATATCACTTCTTCTAATGTGGCTTTTTTCTCCCTCAGAGAAGGGTGTTAGAGGACTGGGCATTTTCCCCTCTAGGCATTGTCAGCAGGACAGTTCCATGAGTGTACTGATGGTTCCTGGTCATGTGCTGTGATCACCAAGGTTCAGCCAGTTTTGTGTCTGGGGAACCAGTAGGTTCCTTGGGTATAACGCTCCCCATTGCTGAGGTTATAGCAGCCTCTAGGGGTTGCCACGGGTTACTGTGCTGGCTACAGTGTCTTGGATCCCTTTAAAGTTGGAGTTCTCAGGATTTCCTACAGGTGTTCCATGGGAGCACGGAGGGTCTGATGGCCATGGTCTGCAACTTAGGGTATCAGTTTGCCTAGATCCACCTGAGAATCACCCCCACTCTAACTGCACACACGCAACATACACACATGCACATACAGTGCCTGCTCTGAAGGGGGCGTGCATTCAAGTCCTCACTCCACTTGTTGAAGCCCCCCAATTTCCCCTAGTTCTTCCCCATGTCCCCAACCTCCTCATTCGCTGAACACAGGCATGTTTGTGTTCACACGTGGCCCTGGAGAGCTGTTGCCAAGCGGTATTTAGCATTTTCCTGAGTCTCTCAGCAGGGGCGTTCCAGGCTCTAGTTTTTATGATTTATCTCAAAATCCAATCCAGTCTCATCACTCTCTGCTTAAAGCTTTTGGCGATTTCCCATTTCCCCTTCTTGTGGCTTATAAGGCCCCTTTCCCGTCTCCCTGCCCTCTTCAGCCTCGTCTCTCCTGACACATCATCCCCACCTGCTAGTAGAATGAATTTCTTTTTGTACTTCAAAAGCGCTCTTCTCATTCTTGAAGTTTTACAATTAATCCCATCTGGCCACAGCTCTGTGTACACCATGGCAGTGTCTAATAATTAGTTATGAGTGTCTACGTATCATCCAGTATTCAGCAGGGCAACTGTGACTTGCCCACTGCAAAGCTCCAATACCCACTTTGAAAGACACCAAAGAAGGTTAAGACGCAGTTCCTACTTTCCTGGAATTTTACCTTCTAGTTGGGTAAGACATGAACACATGAAATGCCTAGAAAAACAAGTAAGTGTTAAAACAGAGGTTGCAAACTGGTGGACTGTGAGCTGAAGCTAGGCCTTAAAAAAATGTGTCTTGTTTCAAAATAACAATCTTAGCCAGCTCAGTTGTCGTTTTCCAATTTTTAAAATTCTGGTAAAGTACATACAATGTTAAATTTACAATGTCAACCACTTTTAAGTGTAAAATTCAGTGGCACTAAGTACATTCATATTGGTGTGCAGCCATCACCACCGTCTACCTCCAGAGCTTTTTCATACCTTTTTTTTTTTTTTTTTGGAAACTAAGTCTCGCTCTGTCACCCAGGCTGGAGTGCAGTGGCGCGATCTCAGCTCACTGCACCTCCACCTCCCAGGTTCAAGCGATTCTCCTGTCTCAGCTTCCCAAGTAGCTGGGACTACAGGCACCTGCCACCATGCCTAGATAATTTTTTGTATTTTTAGTAGACATGAGGTTTCACTCTATTGGCCAGGCTGGTCTCAAACTCCTGATCCACCCGCCTCGGCCTCCCAAAGTACTGGGATTACAGGTGTGAGCCACTGCACCCAGCCTAGAACATTTTTCATCTTGCAAATCTGAAACTCTGTACCCATTCATCACTAATACCCCATCCTTGCCCCCCACCCACCTCCTGGCAACCACCATTTCACTGTCTCTGTGGTTTTGACTACCCTAAGTATTACAGATATTGTAGCTCATACAAATGGAATCGAACAGTAATTTATCCTTCTATGACTGACTTATTTCAGTTAGCAGAATGTCCTGAGGATTCATCTGTGTTGCATATATCAGCATTTCCCTCCTCTTAAGGCTAAATAATATTCCATCATGTGATATATATATATGTGTGTGTGTGTCACATTTTGCTTATCTGTTCGTCTGTCAATGGACACTCGGGTTGCATCCGCGTTTTAGCTCTCGTGAATAATGCTGCTATGAATATGGGTGTACAAATATATCTTCAAGACTCTGCTTTCAGTTCTTTTGAGTATATACCCCGAAGTGGAATTGCTGGATCATATGCTAATTCTATTTTTAAATGTTTGAGGAACTGCCATACTGTTTTCCACAGCAGCTGCACCATTTTCCATTCCTACCAACAGTGCTCCAATTTCTCTACATCCTCACCAACACTTATTTTCGATTTTGTTTTTGTTTTGTTTTGCTTTTTAATAGTAGCCATTGTAATGGATGTGAGGTGGTCAATATAGTTAAATTTTTTAAAAATTAGTTACCAATATCTAAAAATCAAATTTCACTTTAAAAATGTGTATTTTCAGTTTTTTTGAAAAATTGGAAGACTCTGGCTGGCCTGGCCTGTCCTCGTCCCTGGTAACAGTTGGCTAGAGCTAAGTAGCAACTGCCCCTTGGCACAGGGCAGGGCCTGCAATTTCCAGCTCAGCTTGCACCTCTCATGTAGGTTCCTGAACACAAAAAATAAAAGCAGGTGCCTCTCACCCCAGCACTGCCACTTTTCCCCATTGAACGGTCAGGAAGAGAGAATTTTCCTTGTATTCGTCCTTGATAAAATGTGGCAAAACTAACAGTAGACAGGGAGATAGGGAGTGACTGTCATTTTTGTGATAGTGTATACCGATTATGTTCAATTGGTAGATTAGTCCATTTTCACACTGCTGTGAAGAAAACATGAGACTGGGTAATTTATTTTTATTTTAAAAAGAAGTTTAACTGGATCATGGTTCTGCAGTCTGTACAGGAAGCATGACGGCATCAGCTCCTGGGAGGCCTCAGGGAACTTACAATCATGACAGAAGAAGAAGGGGGCAGAGTGAGGCATCTCTTGTTGGGAGAAGAAGCAAGAGAGAGAGGTGGGTAGGTGCTAACCAGTCCTCATGTAACTGGTTACACAACCAGTAAATAACCAGTTGAGAATAACCAATTCTCATGAGAACTCTATCACAAGAACAGCACCAAAGGGATGGTGCTAAACCCTTCATGAAGGATCCACCCCTATGATCCGATCACCTCCCAACAGGCCCACCTCTAACTCTGGGGAGTACAATTGAACAGGAAGTTTGGGGAGGGACACAGATCCAAACCATATCAATTGGCAAATACAGTTTCTTGTAGTCAGTCACTTCACTTGTGTTAGTTCTTCCTGGCCCCTGTAGGCATTTGAGTTTGTGATCCTTGGGTTAAACTCTTGGCCACTAGGTGTTCTGAGACAATGGCTGCTCTGGGAGCTGGCTGATCAAAGGCAGTTTGAGAAAGGAGGCAGATTTTCACCTCTGCCTTGAAGGATCATGTATTAGTTTGCTAGGGTTGCCATAAGGAACACCACAGACTAACTGACTTAAACAACAGAAATAAATTTTCTCACAATTCTGCAGGTTAGATATTTGAGATCAAAGTATCAGTAAGTTGATTTTCTTTGGAGGCCTCTCTCCTTGGCTTGTCAGGGGCCACCTTCTTGCTATGGCCTCACATGATCTTCCCCTGTATCTGTCTGCATCCTAATCTCCTGTTCTGACAAGGATACCAGTCATATTGAATTAGGACTCACCTCTATGACCTCATTTTACCTTAATCACCTCTTTAAAGACTCTATCTCCAAATAGTATTGTATTCTGAAGTACTGGAGGTTAGGACTTCAACATGAATTTTGGAAGGACACAATTCAGCCCATAACAGATAGATAGGACCAGGAAGGAGGAGAGAGAAGGTATAGTGGGCATGCATTTTGCTATCTTCTCAGCACCTGTATCTGTTTCTTATTGCTATTATAACAAATTACCACAAATATATTGGTTTTAACAACACAAATTAATTTTCTTCCAGTTCTGGAAGTTCTAAAATCAAGTGTTGGCAGAGCTTCAATCCTGGAGGCTGCAGGAGGGATCTAGTGTTTTGCCTTTTCCAGTTTATAGAGGCTGCCCGTGTTCCTTGGCTCATGGCCCCACATGATCTGACCTTTACATTCATCTTTACGTCTCCTCTGTCTCTGACTTTCTTGGGTCTTTTTGTTTTTTGAACAGAGACAGGGTCTCACTCTGTCATCCAGGCTGGAGTACAGTGGTGTGATTATAACCTACTGCAGCCTGGAACTGCTGGGCTCCAGTGATTCTCTTGCCTTGGCCTCCCAAAGCTCTGGGACTAAGGCGCACATCACCACACCTGGCCTCCTGCCTCTTTTTTGTCAGGATCCTTGTGATTACATTAAGCCCAACCAGATAATCCAGGATCATCTGCCCATTTCAAGATTTTTTTTGAGATGGAGTTTCCCTCTTGTTACCCAGGCTGGAGTGCAATGGCGTGATCTCGGCTCATGCAACCTCCGCTTCCCGGGTTCAAGTGATTCTCCTGCCTCAGCTTCCCAAGTAGTTGGGATTACAGGCATGTGCCACGATGCCTGGCTAATTTTGTATTTTTAGTGGAGATGGGGTTTTTCCACGTTGGTCAGGTTGGTCTCAAGCTCCCGACCTCAGGTGATCTGCCTGCCTCAGCCTCCCAAAGTGCTGGGATTACAAGCTTGAGCCACCGTGCCCAGCCTCAAGATTCTTAATCACATTTGCAAAATCCCAGGGATTAGGACATGGACTTCTTGGGCAGGGACAGGGAAGGGATTGTTCTTTTGACCACAGCACATCTTCCTTCTTCCCCACTCCAACCTTGAAGCCCTAGTGGGCGATGTCCCTCAGAGCACCCCATGAGAGTGCTCACATGACCCACACCAGCCAGTCTGACCCTTGGAGGGATTTCCCTGGAGTGGCAGAGCAGTGCAATTTGAGTCAGGGACTGACAGAGGTCTAGCCTCCTGTAAGGCTGAAGTTTTCGTCTGCACTTGTGGAGATGGAAACTGAGGTGTAGCAAGAAGGAAATAGTTCTGGTGGCATTTTTATCACTGGTTCCAGTTGTTTCCGAGGCCAGCAGTTTAGGGGTCAGTATATCCTCCAATTGTTTTGGTTCAATTGGGTTTCTATCCCTGCAGATCAATATCATCTTGGCATATACAGCAGCTATTTTGAAAGAAGTCTAGATAGTATGGGAGTGCGGAGACAGCGGAAGCAGAGATGAGTTATCTTGAAGCTAATGAAGCTTGAGCTTCAAGGCCACTACCTTACATGAGTCCCTCTAAGGCCCTAAATCGGAATCATGTTCATATGCTGTGCAAAATTTTTAGAAGATATATTAGTTGCAATTATTAGGACCACACCTAGCCAGGTACAGTGGTGTGCCCCTGTGGTCCCAGCTACTCAGGAGCCTGAGGTGGGAGGAATGCTTGAGCCCAGGAGTTTGAGAACAGCCTGGGCAACACAGTGATACCCCATCCCCCAAATATAAAATACAATAAAATAAAACAAAATATTAAGACCACATCAGCCTCCCTCCATTTCAATAGAGGAGACTCTATTAAATCTTCCCCATACCTAGCCCTGAGGTGAACATGCGTATTTAAAAAAACATTTATGGAGAAATGGAGTCGATGACATGTTTAATTTGTGTTGAAAAGGATATATTTATAGTCACTTTGTTAAGTTTGCTAGTTGGTGGGGTATAGATACGGTTTTTAGAAAAACTCTTCCTCGGCTGGATGCAGTGGCTCATGCTTGTAATCCCAGTGCTTTGGGAGGCCAAGGCAGGCAGATCACCTGAGGTCAGGAATTCGAGACCAGCCTGGCCAACATGGTGAAACCCCATCTCTACTAAAAATACAAAAATTAGCCAGTCGTGGTGGCGGGTGCCTGTAGTCTCAGCTACTTGAGAGGCTGAGGCAAGAGAATTCCTTGAACCTGGGAGGCAGCGGTTTCAGTGAGCCAAGATCGTGCCACTGCACTCCAGCCTGGGTGACAGAGCGAGACTCCGTCTCAAAAAAAAAGAGAAGAACTCTGCAGTGTCTGCACTGACCCATCCAGCCTCATAACAAGAAGGTGCAGGGCAAGAGGTCATATTGGAGTGTGAGTGTGCCTCACAGTGCTGGCCACCAGAAACACATGGGAAATGGACGAGAAACAAGTTGGAAATGAACGGGGCCAAAGGCCAATCTGTTGAAAAATTCTTCTAGTCATCAGACTTGTAACATGGGCAGTTGGATTCTTGATTTCTGGTCAGAAATGAAATTCTTTCCTGTCTGGAATATACCAGATAAAGCTATCTAAACACATTATACATTTTTTTTCATTTTTTGATGGAAATTCTACAAATTTGAATTTATTAGGAGTTCTGTGGAACCTGATAATAAACCCATAGAATTAAAGCAAATAGCGAGTATGCCTTTGTGTGAAATTGCATGATTCATACATCCTAATGTATTGGACTATGTCTTAGCAAGACATTACCAATAACAGATTGTGAAGCTAAAATAAACTTTTCTAAACTATCAACCATGCTAGAAAACAGCCTGAAATCTCTTTCTGTTCCCTTTATGGACAATGGTATTTCAAACTTCTTGTCACACGAAGAGACAGTCAAAGAGCATGCAGCCAAAAAAGAATGAAAAAGTCTATAGAAGTGTGTCAGACAATTCATTCACACAAACTCATGTTATTTTTCTATATTTTGTATTTTTCTGCTATTTGCGGGCTTTTAAGCTTTGTGATTTGTTATAATGTTTGCTTTTTTGTTTTGTTTTGTTTTTGAGACAGAGTCTTGCTCTGTCACCCAGGCTGCAGTGCAGTGGCACAATCTCAGCTCACTGCAAGCTCTGCCTCCTGGGTTCATGCCATTCTCCTGCCTCAGCCTCCTGAGTAGCTGGGACTACAGGCGCCCGCCACCATGCTCAGCTAATTTTTTTGTATTTTTAGTGAAGACCGGGTGTCACCATGTTAGCCAGGATGGTCTCGATCTCCTGACCTCATGATCCACCCGCCTCGGCATCCTAAAGTGCTGGGATTACAGGCATGAGTCACGACGCCTGGCCCATTGTAATGTATTTTCCAATTCTATTCATTTTCATATTTAATTTTGTATTTGTAATATATTTTTCTAAGAGTTGAGGTCTCACTGTGTCACACAGGCTAGATGTAGTGGTGCAATTATAGCTTCACTGCAACCTCAAGCTCCTGGGCTCAAATGACCCTCCCACCTCAGCCTGCTAAGTAGCCAGGATATGCTCCCACCTCAGCCTCCCAAGTAGCTAGGTGTGCACCACCATGCCTGCTTTATTTATTTATTTATTTATTTATTTATTTATCTATTTTGTAGAGACAGTCTTGCTATGTTGCCCAGGCTGTTTTCCAACTCCTGGTTCAAAGGATCCTCCCACCTAGGCCTCCGAGGTGCTGAGATTACAAGCATGCGCCACTGTGCCTGGTCTGCAATTCTGCATTCATTGTCTTTAAAAGAGCACCCCGTTATTCAGGCCCCACTACCTGGAATAGCTCCTATACGCAGGCTACAGTGAAGAGATGTAGGTGGCCAGCCTGCCTAGAACTGGGGCTGAGAGCTGAGGAATTATGGCAAACAGGTAGAGAGGGAGACAGGTGGGGACACTGAGGATGGAGAATGTGAAAAGCTGAGTGTGGGAGGACAGGCTCGTTGCGGTTGATACTGGGTGCATGATGGGTTCCTGTCATGGAGAGTGACAGGAGACAGGGGCTCCTTTTCTGTGGGAACAGATGTTTCCAGCTGCTTCAACCTTCTGCACCTGTAATGAGTGGAGAGATGATTAAAGACTAAAACAGGTGGTACGTTCCAGAATCCTGAAAAAGAGTCAAAAACATGTCACTCTCTGCAACTGAGATTATTAAGAGCCAGCATCAAATGGATGAGGGTAATCACACGTTGGGTGCCTCCCAAATCTCACAAGAGTCCTCAAGGAATAAGGGAGCCCCTCCATTCATCAAGAGTTGAGAGTGATCCTCAAACCCCATCCAGGAAGCACCAATTTAAATGTCACTAATAAAAAAATGCACTTTCCAATAATACAGCTAAAGGGATAATGACATATGATAAAGTATTTAAAAAGCAAATGTAAAAGTGGCAGTTCCACATGCATACATATACAGATGAATACATTAGACTAAAAAAACTACGAGGCAGAAAACATCTAATGATTTTTATGCAAAGACAAATGACACATAGGGAAAATATTTGTAACTCATAGCCAAAAAGTAATTTTCCTAATGTATCAGCACTCCTATAAATTGATTTTTTAAACCCAAAATCTAATAGAAAAGTAGGTAGTTCATAAGAAAGGAAATAGAAATGCCTCCTAGACATAGGTAAAAATATTACATCTTTGAATAAGAAAATGAAAAATAAAATTACTCTGCAATATCACTTTTTTTTTTTTTTTTTTTTTTTGAGACAAAGTCTTGCTGTGTCGCCCAGGCTGGAATGCGGTGGCACAATCTCAGTTCACTACAACCTCCGCCTTCTGGGTTCAAACAATTCTCCTGCCTCAGCCTCCTGAGCACCTGGGATTACAGGTGCCTATCACCACATCCGGCTCATTTTCTGTATTTTTAGTAGAGATGGGGTTTCACCATGTTGGCCAGGCTGGTCTCGAACACCTGACCTCAGGTGATCCACCCACCTCAGCCTCCTAAAGTGCTGGGATTACAGGCATGAGCCACCACGTCTGGCTGCAATATCACTTTTCAACTGGCAAAGATAAAAGAAAGTTTGATAAGGATGTGTGGAAACAAAGTATCTCATAAATTGTTGTTGGGGCTTGGCACGGTGGCTCACGCCTTTAATCCCAATGCTTTGGGAGGCTGAGGCAGGAGGATTGCTTGAGCCCAGGAGTTCAAGACCCTCCTGGGCAACATAGTGAAACCGCCTCTCTACAAAAAAAAAAAAAATCAAAAAAATTAGCCGGACATGGGGGTGCACACCTGTAGTCCCAGCTACTTGGGAAGTTGAGGTAGGAGGATCCCTTGAGCTCAGGAGTTTGAGGCTGCAGTGAGCTATAATCACACTGCTGTACTCCATCCTGGGTGATAGAGCGAGACCCTGTCTCAAAAATAAAAAATTAAAAGTCATTGGTAGTGGTAGAGATACAATTTCTGTGAAGAGCAATTTGGCAATTTCTATTCATATTATAAGTGCGTATACCCTTTGACACAGCAATTTAACTTCTTAGAATGTATTGTATGGGTATGGTCACATATGAATGACATGACATATGTACAAGATTATTTCTAACACTCTGTAATAACAAAAGATGGGAGATAGCCTACATGTCCATCTAGAGTGGCCAAGTAAATAAATTACTAGATATCCGTATATTGGAATATTACTCGGCCATAGAGAAGAATGGGGGAACTTAGTTTAAACGGACATGAAATAATCTTCAAGATATACAAAGTGAAAACAGCAATATATAGAAGATATATATACTCTACGCTTTAAAAAGAACAGGTGGGGCCGGGCATGGTGGCTCATGCCTGTAATCCCAGCACTTTGGGAGGCTGAGGCTGGCAGATCACCTGAGGTCAAGAGTTCAAGACCAGCCTGGCCAACATGGCGAAACCCTGTGTGTACTAAAAATACAGAAAATTAGCGAGGTATGGTGGTGGGTGCCTGTAATCCCAGCTGCTCAGGAGGCTGAGACAGGAGAATCACTTTAACCCAAGAGGCAGAGGCTGCAGTGAGCTGAGATTGTGGCACTGCCCTCTAGTCTGGGTGACAGAGCAAGACTCTGCCTCAAAAAAAAAAAAAAAAAAAAAAAATGGGAGGAACGTAGCTGTGTATGTATCTTTTTGAATAAGTATGAAGTATCTGTAAGGATCTGTAGGAAACTCATGACATCCACTGCCTCCAGAGAGAGGCTCTGGGTGTGAGGATGTAAGGAAGAGCGCAGTGTCTTCCTGGTACAGAGTGGATCACAGGAATCCTAATCAACTCAGCAAATGCTACTTGAGGGCTGGCCTTGTGCCGAGCACAGTGGCAGGTGCCAGGGATGCAGCAGTGTCCTGCTCTCCTGGAACTTACACCCTAGAGAATGAAACAGGCAATAAACAAGTAAAATAGATGGATGGAAAGTCAGGTACACAGAAAGAAAAAGAGATGCAGTACTTGAAGAAAATTTAAAAGGGCACATGGAAAGGGTAAATGGGGGTGGCGTATCTATTATTTACATGGGGTGGTGGCCAGGGAAAGTCTCGTGTCATCCAGATACTGGGGGTGCAAGTATCCAGGACACAGCAAGTGCAGAGAGCTGACATAGGTATGATTGAGGAAGAGTGAGGAAGCCAGTGCGGCTGAAGCAGGGAGAGGGAAAGGGACTGAGGCCGGTGCTGGAATGTGTCCCTGCATCAACTGTTCTCGGGCACAGTGCAGCCTGCCTGGGCCTGCCGGGGGTGATGTGAACTGGGAAAGGTAAATGGGTTGGGGCATCCGACATTCTCGGCAATGCCTATCTCTTTTTAGCCAATGGGTGTAATGACTTCTCTCTGAAATAAGACAAGACAAGGCAGCCCTTTGGCCATTCTAGTACCACGTCCCAAACATAGCGCTTGTCCCCGTAGCACAAAAGCCATCCTCCATTCTCTTAGAGAGCCTGTGTGTCTTGGAAGGAAACAGATGCAAACATCTCTTCTAATACTGGCTATTCCTGAGCCTGTGTGTTCCAGAAGTGGCCACAGATCAAACAGCTTTCCGTGCTTCTGTTTGGAAAGACGGCTGGGCCCCCAGGGAACCCCGGCTTCCACCGAGGGTGCACTTTCTCTGTGTGACATGTGCTATGTCAACTCTCCAGTCACAGTGGGTCCTCGTTCTTTAAGATGACAAATCCCCTGGGGAAGCCGGTTGACTCTTGCATAATTGGACAGTTGGCTGTATCCAGAGAGGAGTGTTTACAGAGCACATCAAAAGCCAGCCTGGGGACCCACGTGTTTGCTCAGTATCCACACGGCAAACAGCAAGAGCCTGCCTTGAATGGAGGGGTCAGGAAGGGATTTTCCTCAAATCTGTGAGCCTCTGGGGTGACGGCTCATGCAAAAGGCCATGGTGTAGGAAAGAGTGTCCTGGAGCGTGGGTGCCAGACCTTTGTCGTCTGGAGTGGACACAAAGAGTCTTTGCTCTCCCAGTTTGCTTTCTAGCAACAGAATCGACTCTGGGATACTGAGGGGGACTTGGGCCTGTTTCAGGGTCTAAGTGTCTGGAACCAGAACCCAAAGGCCAGCTGTCAAGCAGGGGGCGGGGAGAAGGAGGGTGGCCCACTAGCTGTGCTCATAACGGAGACCCAAGGCTTTTATGCACATGATTGGTGATGAGCTGGTTGCCTGGCAACCGCAGCCCCTTCCCCCTTCTATCCATACCCCTCAGGCGGCATGTAATGTTTGTGACATTTTTCTTTTCATGGCAAAGACAGGGAATCGCCCCCTTCATTAGCTGAAGATGGTGCCCACCCGCCCATCCCCCCCTTAGTAGCTTATTGATCTGACTCCTGATTCGAAATCATCTCCTCAGAGCAGAGCAGTTAATTATTCATCGCACAGAAGACTGATTTTTGTACCAAGATAACCCCACAGACAGGAGTTCATGGAAGGGAAGGGTTTAGACCAAGACCTGGCACTCAGGAAGAGAGGTATAAAAATGAGCTGTTAAAAGAATTACCAATATCTCTTTCTTCTGGGAAATCTCAGTCCTAAGACCTAGACTTGACTGTTTTCAAAGAGCTTCACTGTCTCTCAGCTTCTCAGAATACTGCAGCCAGAGATTTCGCCCCGTCTGCCCCCTGTAGCCAACTGCCTTAGCTTACAGACAGTGAAACTGAGGCCCAATAAACGAGGGAGTGACTTTGCCAAAGTCACATAGCTCATGACGCCAGGGCTAGAAATACAGACCTCCTGTTCCTCAGTCTCTTCCTACTACACCTCTAGCCCTCAAAATTGAGCATGCCTAACAATTCTACCAGGAGTCACTCAAAAATGCAGATCTAGGAGCCCCTCCATGGTACCATGTTGGCTTCCTAGGGCTGCTGAAACAAACAATTACAAACTTAGTGGCTTGAAACAACACGGATTAATCATCTACAGCTTCAGAGGTCAGAAGTCCTAAAGTGGGTCTTGCAGGGCTGGGGGTGAGGTGTTGGCAGGTCTGAGTTCCTCCTGGAGGCTCTGGGGGAGGATCTCTTCCTTGCCTTTTCCAGCGTTCAAGGCCACCTTCACCCTCAGTGCATGGCGCTTCCCTCCAGTCCCTACATTTTTAGCCAATAGATGTAATGACTACTCTTGGAAATAACTTTCTGGGGCAAGGCAGCACTTTGACAATTCTAGTACCACATCCCAAACATAGCACTTGTCCCCGTAGCACAAAAGCCATCCTCCATTCTCTTAGAGAGCCTGTGTGTCTTGGAAGGAAACAGATGCAAACATCTCTTCTAATATTGGCTATTCCTGAGCCTGTGTGTTCCAGAAGTGGCCACAGATCAGCTTTCCATGCTTCTGTTTGGAAAGACGACTGGGCCCCCAGGGAACCCCGGCTTCCACCGTGGGCCTCTCCTGCCTCCCTCTTCCCTTTATTAGGACCCCCGTGATCCAGTGGGCCCACTGGGGTAATCGAGGATAATCCCCTCATCTTAAGATTCTTAATTTAGTTGCATCTATTAGGCCCTTTTTCCCATGCAAGGTCACATATTTGCAGGTTCCCAGAACCGGGACATAGACACCTTTGGGGGTTCATTATTTTGTTCCTCCTGCCATGCCTCTGAGGCAGGATTCTGACTCAACCTCCTGGGGTAAAGTCTAGGAATCTGCATCCTGAACAACTCTCCTTCCGACTGGGAGGCAGGGGCTCCTGGAGCCTGGAGGGAAAGACCACGCCACACCCGCTGCAGTTGGAGGTGTCTCTTCCGGAGAAAATGACTAGCAGGGCAAGGCCATCATTCCCATTTTATCAGATAGGAGGCTCAAGGGAACAGTGAATTTCTAGAGAACGGTGAGAACAGTTAATTTCTAGTCCAAGGTTCTACAGCTGGAGCTGAAATTAATTAATTAATTTATTTAATGTACTTACGTATTTATTTTGAGATGGAGTCTGTCACCCAGGCTGGAGTGCAGTGTTGCAATCATGGCTCACCACAACTTCTGCCTCCCAGGCTCAAGTGATCCTCCCACCTCAGCCTCCTGAGTTGCTGGGACTACAGGCATGCACCACCAAGTCCACCTAATTTTGTATTTTTTGTAGAGATGGGGTCTCACTATATTGTCCAGGCTGGTCTCAAACTCCTGGACTCAGGCGATCCTCCTGCCTCAGCCTCCCAAAGTGCTGGGATTATAGGTGTGAGCCACCACACCCCGCCTGGAGCCAGAGTTTAGACCCAAATCCCCTATTTCCACACCCACTGTTCTTTTTACTACAGCACAGTCACCACCTAAATTCTTCCTCTATTCTGTAAGCACAGTATGGTGGGGACTGCCCCCTCATCTCACAGACAAAGACACCGTGGCACAGAAGGGATCCAGCCACCTGCCCAAGGCCTGCTGCCTGGCTTCTGGCCAAAGCACCACTGACCCGGGAAGCCCTGGACAGATCAGGCATCTCCTTTGCTTTCTCCCATGGAGATTTTATCCCTACTCATCTGCTGAGAAACACTTTTTAACACAGAATGAGACTCGTTTCAAATACACAGGGCAGAAACAAACTCGGAGCCTTTTGGTGGATTATCTGTGTGGAGCAGACTGACGGCAATTAGGGGTTCGGGGAGACAGCAGGTGGGGTTGACAGGCTTTTCTATCCCTGTCCCATGAGGAAACCTAACAAAGGAGACCCTCCTCACCGGTGCGCAAGTGTGTGAGTTAGCGCCAGGGGGCAGAGTTTGTCCAGGAATGAGAATGCACACGCCACTGTGCTTTGGCTTGAGGGTGATGTTAAGAAGGACGAGCTTCTGGTGTGCAGGGTCATTGCCTTTAGTACAACCTTAGCCAATAGGTTTCTAATTGGGCCACTTATCTGGAAATAAGTGTGACATAAGAGCCCCGGAGGGTGGGTTGAGAGCAGATGCAAAGTGAATGAGGAGCATGCCACGAATGTGTTTTTATAGGGTCAATTGTCTCATAATCTTTGTGTTCTCCTTTGGTGTGAATTAAATTCTGACCACTACTTGGCAATTTATCAGAAGGCAGTCAGCTTAAGTATTGAGAAACACTGAATAATATTTCAAGAGTTTTCTAGTACGTGGCCTCTGCAGCTGGAAAACATTTAAGAAAAGCTCACTTGTTTTTTCTTTTCTTCTTTATTATTCTTATTTATTTATTTTTTTGAGAGGGAGTCTCACTCTGTTGCCCACGCTGGATGGAGTGCAGTGGTGCAATCTCAGCTCACTGCAACTTCTGCCTCCTGGGTTCAAGCGATTCTCCTGAGTAGCCTCAGCCTCCCGAGTAGCTGGGACTGCAGAAGCACACCACCTCACCTGGCTCATTTCTGTAATTTTAGTAGAGGCAGGGTTTTATCATGTTGGCCAGGCTTCTCTCGAACTCCTGACCTCAGGTGATCCTCCCACCTTGGCCTCCCAAAGTGCTGGGATTACAGGCATGAGCCACTGTGCTCAGCCTAATTATTATTATTTTTGAGACAGTGTCTTGCTCTGTTGCCCAGGCAGGAGTGCAGTGGCATGATCATAACACACTGCAGCCTTGAACTCCTGGGTTCAAATGATCCTCCTACTTCAGCCTCCCCAGTAACTAGGACTACAGGTGCGCACCACCACACCTGGCTAATTTTTTTTTTTTGGTAGAGATGGGGTCTCACTATGTTTCCCAGGCTGGTCTTGAACTCCTGGGATCAAGCAACTTTCTGGCCCCAGCCTCCCAAGCATTGGAATTACAGATGTGAGCCACTACACCCAGCCAGTTTATTTTCTATTTTATTTTTAATTTTTTGCAAATTAATGTGATTATGCACACACAGTAGCTGTAGAAGCTTCTCCTCACATCTGCCCCCATGCTGTCCCAGCCCCCGAATGGGACGGTCCCCACAGAGGTGGAGGCAACACAGCACGCTGGGTACGTTGCTTGGGAATTAACCCCAGGCACACACAGTTCAACCATCTGCAAGGCAGCGACATTTGGACAGATTTGAATTATCAGTGGCCTGAGGATGCTGTCTTTTTTAGAACAACAATAACTACCGTTCATGAGAACTCCTTAGGCACCAGGCTTCCCTTGTAGAATCTCATCTAGGCAATAAAATGATTCTGTAAAGTAGATGCTACTATTATTAACCGTATTTTACAGTTGAGGAAACTGAAACTATGAGGGGCTAAGAAAGTTGTTCAGAATTACCCGGCTAGGTGAGGTGGGCATGGTGGCTCACACCTGTAATCCCAGCACTTTGAGAGGCTGAGGCAGGCGGATCACTTGAGGCCAGGAGTTTGAGATCAGCCTGGGCAACATGGTGAAACCCTGTCTCTACTAAAAATACAAAAATTAGCTGGGTATGGTGGTGCACACCTATAATCCCAGTTATTTGGGAAGTTGAGGCAGGAGAATCGCTTGAACCTGGGAGGCAGTGGTTGCAGTGAGCTGAGATTGAGGCACTACACTCCAGCCTGGGCAACAAAGTGAGACTCTCTCTCTCTCAGCAACAACAACAACAACAACAACAAAAATTTACCCAGCTAAGAAGTGGTTCAACCAGGCCTCAGACAGAGCCATCTGACACCAAAGCCCAGGGACTTAGCTCCTGTTTTCCTGGAAGCCTGAGAAATCCTATCTCAATGGAAAAAAACCTGGCCGTAGATTCTGACACTTTACATTCTAATTTGAACATGGTGCTGATGTGGTGGGTGGCCTTAGAGAATTTACTTCACATCTCGATTGAATCTTAAGATCTTAAGGTGAGGCAAATGCTTCATAACTCAACTGGCCAAAGTACCTATAATATGACCTCTATGTTGGGGACATTTGGGTCATCAAGAGCCCACACTAGTATGTGGAGTCAGGGGCCATCGACAGCTCTGAGATCTACAGGAAGCTGGCACTGGGGTCAGAAGGAAGTTTGTGTAAAACGGAAATGTAACAGAAGGAAGTTTGTGTAAAACGGAAATGTAATGGGATGATGTGAGGTATGAGTGGAATTATTCTCTCAAGCTCTTGGTTGCTAAAAGATACAGAGAGTGTATCAATCTGCCCACAGGCTCAGGTTTTGGAGCTGGGGACTTGGCAGAGGATGGTCACATGTTGGGCAAAGAGAAGTAGGCATTGGAGAGATGTTGCACGAGGCCATCAGCTGGGGTCAGCTGGAAGAGGAAGGCCATATGTCCCAAGGGACCCCTGGGAGCTGCTTGGCATTGAGTACCAGGGCAGGTCTTGGGAGCCACTTGCTAAGCCATGGACACCAACAGTTCTGCCATAGGCAATCACAAAAAAAAAAAAAAAAAAAAAAAAAAAAACATATTCAACTTTCTCTTCTCTTCCTTTTCCCCCAAAGCTACAGGGGAAAGCACAGGCAAGGATCGGATGGGAGAGAAGCACCCTGTGTCTCCACCCTGCCACTACCAAATCTTTAAAGCCATGAGTCTAGTCTGCACTAGCGGCGAGGAGGAAAGCTTTGAATCCAGTATAAGAATGAAATTTTACATTGAATGGAGTTGAATCTCAGTAACTGGAGAGAAACTGTTGTGATAACTAAAATGAAAAGTTATAGAATCAGACTGGGATATATGTAGCTAATGGAGCCTGCTACCCGGTGGGAAAAGGAGGTTCCGCAGAACATAATTGATTGATTTTATTGGGGTGAAAATAGTATTTCATGTTTATCTCCCCAGAGAATTGACAATCTTTACTAAACCTGTTACTCAAAGGTGAATCAATAAATATATATTCTGCCACGGGTGAAAGACTACAGCCTGCTGTTTCACACTGCACAGTTGGTTCCTGTGCGTGTGGGATGATCACATGGTTCTCTGGGACTTCAGTCTTCCAGAAGCATCTTGGATACCTCAGATAAAGGTGGGGAAAGCTAAGAGTTGCTCTTTTCATCAAATTTGCAGTTGTAGTTGGTTCTTCTGCTCCCACACAAGTATTAGGTTAGAATATTCATCTTAAATGCCCTTCTTCTGCTCAGAGACTTCTGCCCGCTGAGATGTCTGGATCAATACCAGTTCGCAACCTCTGACACCCCTCCTCACCCCCACTCTCCACCTCTACCTCAGCTGTGTCTCCCTCTTGAGCTTGCTTGCTTCCTTCCTTCCTTCCTTCCTTCCTTCCTTCCTTCCTTCCTTCCTTCCTTTTCTTTTTTTGAGATGGGGTCTCACTCTGTCACCCAGGCAGGAGTGCAGTGGTGTGATCAGCTCACTGCAACCTCCGCCTCCCAAGCTCAAGTGACTCTCCCATCTCAGCCTCCTGAGTAGCTGGGACCACAGGTGCATGCCACTATGCCCAGTTATTTTTTTGTATTTTTGGTGGAGACGGGGTTTCGTCGTGTTGCCCAGGCTAGTCTGGGACTCTTAGCTCAAACGATCTGTCTGCCTCGGCCTCCCAAAGGCCTGGGATTATAGGCGTGAGTCACCTCGCCTGGCCTCCCTCCTGAACTTCAAGCACTCAGCTTGAGCTCTGGGCTTCGGAAGTGATACACAAATGAACTTAAACTGTAGTCACAATGGTGATAACCCCACCTCAACCCTGAGTTCCTGCCACCCCTTGAGTATAGATTTAGGCAGTACAAGAACCCATAGATAGACACATCCATGGGACAAAGGCAGGAGTCCAGAAACAGACCCAAGGATGAAATCGTAATTCACTCTGTGATGAAGATGATATCACCAATTCATGAGAAAAGGCAAAATATTCCATAAACAGTGTTTGGATAATTGGTTAACTACATGTGGAAAAGCAGCCATTTAAATTCCTATTTCTGATGAGGCTCAAAATACCCTACCCCAAAATATGACACCTTGGCATACTGACAATTTTAAGCTGAAGGAAATTGAAAAAAATCACAGTAGCAAGGTCTCTCTGACCTTCCCCCGCCCCCTTTCTGCTGAAGCAAGGCCATAGAAACTAGAACTCCCCTCAACCCTTTTCCCTGACGCAGGCCTTAAAACTGAGAAAAGTCACTCTTTGACTTTCTCCCTCCCTTCTCCACTGAAGACCTTCATGTGGCAGGTGTCCTGCCCTATACCCAGAGGGAAGAAATGTCACAGTGGGGTGCCAAGAAGAATCTAAACAAACAGATCATGCTAAATTCTCCCCAGGTTTTTTGTTTTTGTTTTGGGGGGGTTATTTTGGATGGAGTTTCTCTCTTGTTGCCCAGGCTGGAGTGCAATGGCACAATCCCAGCTCACTGCAATCTCTGCCTCCTGGGTTCAAGCAATTCTCCTGCCTCAACCTCCCAAGTATCTGGGATTACAGGCATGCACCACCATGCCTGGCTAATTTTTGTATTATTAGTAGAGACGGGGTTTTACCATGTTGGTCAGGCTGGTCTTGAACACCTGACCTCGGGTGATCCGCCTTGCCTCTTAGAGTGCTGGGATTATAGGCATGAGCCACTGTGCCTGGCCCTCCCCAGTTTTTTACCATTAGATTGCCCTCCAATCATACTTCTACACGATTGTCTATACAGATACACAAATATTCCTAATTCTTCAGGTTTTTATTTTTGACGGCTCCTGTGTTACATAACATTTATATTAAATAAATATGTTCTGCTGGCTGTGTATGGTGGCTCGTGCCTGTAATCCAATCACTTTAGGAGGCTGAGGTGGGAGGATCGCTTCAGCCCAGGAGTTCAAGTCCACCCTGGACAACATGGCAAAACCCTGTCTCTATAAAAAAAAAAAAAAAATACAAAAATTTGGCCAGGCGTGGTGGCTCATGTGCTATAATCCCAGCATTTGGGAGGCCAGTGTGAGTGGATCACTTGAGGTCAGGAGTTTGAGACCAGCCTGGCCAGCATGATGAAACTCTGTCTCTACTAAATACAAAAAAATTAGCTGGACATGGTAGCTTGCGCCTGTAATCCCAGCTACTTGGGAGGCTCAAGCAGGAAGAGTACTTGAACCCAGGAGGTGGAGGTTGCAGTGAGCCAAGATTACACCACTGTACTTCAGCCTGGGCAACAGAGCAAGACCTTGTCTCAAAAAACCAAAAATTTGCTGGATGTGGTGGCACATACCTGTAGTCCCAGCTACTTGGGAGGCTGAGGTGGGAAGATTGCTTGAGCCCAGGAGGTGGAGGCTGCAGTGAGCCCTGATCTTGTCACTGCACTTAAGCCTGGGTGACAGAGTGATACCCTATCTCAAAAAAAAAATGTTATGCTTCTCTCTTGTTAATGTGTCTTTTGTTACGAGAGTGTCAGCCATGAACCTAGCAATGGGTGAAGAAAAGATACCACTTTTTCTCTCTTATGCTTCACATCCCTCAATTTCTGATGGCTGAAAGAGAGGTAATAGATAAAAGAAGGAAATTGTAAAAGAAAACTTAGGTATATATTTATCAGACCTAAAAACAGTAAATAAATCACATAGGAAAAAATGACAAATTTGAATATATCAAAATTTTAAATGTGTGCCAAAAACAACACAAATTCAATCAAAAGGTATGGTAGTAACAGGGTCCACTAATCCCCATTGCACCAGTGGACAACAAGCCAACAGCCAGCATGTGAATGAGACCATCTTAGACCAACCCTTCCCCAGCCATGGCACTAGCTGACACACACGCGTGAATGAGCCCGGCTGAGATCAGCCAAGCCTGATCCAAGTTATCGGATATGGCCTGCTGCTCCATTGACTTGTAAGCAATAGTAACTTTTTTGTTGTTGTTTAGAACACTAAGTTTTAAGGGGACTTGTTACACAGAATGATACGAAAGAGAAATGACAAATTGGAATAAATATGTGTAAGAAATAGGAACAATAAAGGTGAAAATCTTTAATATGAAATGAGGCCTTGTAAATCAAAAGGAAAAACACCATCTGCCACAGTGAAATGAATAAAAGACATAAGTAGTCAAGTCGTTAAGGAAGAAATACAAATAACTAATAAGCGAATATAAAAGTGTTAAAGCTCACACAAATAAAAGGTGCAATTTAAACATTAAATGACACTAAGATATTTTTTACTTATTAAATTAACAGTTTATATTAACAATTTAGAAAATGTTCAGTAATAAAGGGCAATCTCTTATCTATGGGTGAAAGTCTAATTAACAAACCATTTCTGGAAAATAATTTAGCAAGATTTAGAAAATGTCTTTGGGGCAGATGCAGTTGGTTGGTGTGGAGTACTGAATCATTATTCTCAACTCCTTGTTGCTGCCTGTATCCATGCTGTTTGCATGATTTTGTAGTTCCTCCCACTAGAAGGAGAGTCTGTTTTCTTGCATATTGATGTGGTGGTTTGTCTTGTGGCTGTTTTTGGCCAATGGAAAGTTAACAAATGTGTGCTGCAAGCGGAGGTTTAAACATCCCTGGTGTCAAGTTTGTTCTGTTGCATTTCTCCCTTTACCACAAAAAGAGCTTTCCCTATGTAGTCCTGCCCCTTCAACATGGGCTCTAGAGTGAACACGTGGGTTTGGGAAGTTGGAATGGTAGTGGCAGAATTGCTCTTGAAAGTTTCCTAATTCTCACATAAAAATAGCCAGAACAAGCTCATAGCAAAACCAAAAATCTGCAGACATTTCCAACAAAACCACATGAGAAGGTATGCCTTTGAACCCTGAAAATAGAAGCAGGTGAGAATAAATAATTGATAGTCACAAGACCTGTGTGGCATCCTCATCTGGGCAGGAGAAAGCAGAGGAGAGTAATGAGGCATTTAACAAACCTGAGAACAGGAAACCCCTAAAATATACTGTAGGTATTCACTGGAAGGCTTAGCAGGTCAATTTTGGAAGAGTAGCTGAAACTGTTTTGCCTGCTCCAATTTGCTGGTGAGAGCAGTGGGGAAACCTTCAGTGAGGTCTGAAAGGTGTGGAGCAGTCCCGCCCCTTTGAACTCTCAAAACCCACCAGGTAGGAATCTCTTTTGGGACAGATTCGTTCCCTGAAGATACTACTAGGACTAGAATTAAAATTGAACAGAATAGGCATTACAGAGATGAAGGAAAGAAGGTAGACAAAAGTGATGAGAATCTCCAGAAAATCTTACAAAGCAAGCTGCTTTTTTTTTTTTCCTTCACTACATGAAACACAACAGAATAGGTAATTGTGTAAAGTTGTACCAGTTATTCTGAACAAAGCATCAATCTAAAAGCTCAAGAAACCTAAATCCATATAAAAATAAGCAACAATAAAGTGTTGCAGTCAAACCTCATACAAAGGTATTATAAGGAAAATGAGAATACAGCAAAATAATATCCCTACAGATAATGAAAGCAGATCAGAAAGATTTGCTTTAAAAAGAAAAATAAAACTATAATGTACTATTTCAAAATAAGCTAGAAGACATTTAAAAAATGATACAAAACATGAAAGAACAACATAATCAGAATTAGGAAAACTCAGAAGTGAAGTAACAGAACTCAAGAAAAATAGAAAAATAAAATAAATGAAGACTCAACTATAAGGGACCCAGTAAGTAAACATAGGAGACAATGCCTTAAGAGAAATAGAAGGTAAAAATAAGGAAAATATTAAAAAATCAAAAGCTAAGAAAGAGAGAAAGATTGAGGAACAATACAGCTATTGAATGAATATAGGCAAAGAAGAACCAACATATGGATAACAAAAGTGTCTGAATAAGAAAACCAAAGCGAGAAAATCAAATATTAAGTGTTATAATTCAAGAAAAAAAATTTAAATAAAATAGATTTGAAGGTACATATTGAAAGAGACTATGGGCCGGGTGTGGTGGCTCATGCCTGTAATTCCAGCACTTTGGGAGGCCAAGGCAGGTGAATCTTCTGAGGTCAAGAGTTTGAGACCCACCTGGCCAACATAGTGAAACCCCGTCTCTCCTAAAGATATGAAAATTAGCTGAGTGTGGTGGTGCACGCCTGCAATCCCAGCTACTTGGGAGGCTGAGGCAGGAGAATTGCTTGAACCTGGCAGGCAGGGGTTGCAGTGAGCCAAGATCATGCCATTGCACTCCAGCCTGGGCAACAGAGTGAGATTTTTATCTCAGAAAAGAAAAGAGAAGAAAAGAAGGAAGGAAAGAAGGAGGGAGGGAGGGAGGGAGGGAGGGAGGGAGGAAGGAAGGAAGGAAGGAAGGAAGGAAGGAAGGAAGGAAGGAAGGAAGGAAGGAAGGAAGGAAGGAAGGAAAGGAGGGAGGGAGGGAAAAGGAAGGAAGAAAGGAAGGAAGGAAGGAAGGAAGGAAGGAAGGAAGGAAGGAAGGAAGGAAGGAAGGAAGGAAGGAAAGGAGGGAGGGAGGGGGCTATACATATGAGAATAGTGAACCTGAATGACCAATACTAAGACGTATTCTAGTAAAATTTCTGGATTTTAAAGAAAAAGGAAAAAAAAAAATTTAAGTATCTAGGCAAAAACAACATGAGGTTATAAGGGAAGGAAGATTATTATTAGACTTTTTGATTATTATTAGACTTTTGCTGTCAGAAGAAAATGGAATAGCACATTTAGGACACTCAATGAAAGAAATATAACTCAAGTATAAAGGGCACAGACAAGCTGTTATGTACATGCAAAAATACAGGAAATATTGCTTCTATGCGTACTTCCTGAGGAACCTGTTACAGAATAAGCTTTGGACAACCAAAGTGACTAGACAGTCTCTGGTACAAGGACTGATGGTAAGTATTAAATATATAGGTACTTGTAGATGAAGACTAAATGAGAGTAAAAAGGGAGATAATAGTATGTGATGATTATGTGCCTTGGCAGTGTAGATAGAATATAACTTTAAAAATGAGGCAAGAGTAGGAATAAGGCATGAAAAAGTTAAAAAAAGTTAGTAGTCATAATTTGTAATGGTTATTGTAAGTATTGTTATTTTGAAACTCTTCTTTGTATAATGTAGGAGAAAGTAAATGAGCAGTTGTGGAATATTCTATCACTTCTCCTGTTCTAAGAACCAGAACCAGGATTCTTGGTGTGGAAGGAGTTGCAGAGATAACATGAAAAAGAAGTTAAGGGCCCAGGCATGGTGTCTCATGCCTGTAATTCTAGCACTTTGGGAAGCTGAGGTGGGAGGATTGTTTGAGCTCAGGAGTTCAGGACCAGCCAGGGCAACATAGCGAGACACTGTCTCTATAAGAAACACAAACAAAAAAAAGTTAAGGAATAGCACTGTAGACCTGAATGTGAATTGGAAATATCACTGTCAAGTCATGAAATGTTTTTACCTTCAAAATATATTCTCTAGTTCTGTTCACTAAAATAGCCCCCAAATATTGACCAGTCTACCAAGTAACATAGGGCATCCCTAGAGCCCAGCTTGTGGTAAAGAAATTACACTTTTCACTAAAAGAAAACCAGAGCTTCTTGGATAAATGACTGATTCCAGATCTGTGACAAAAAAAGTACAAAGTAGGCTGGGCACAGTGGCTCATGCTTATAATCCCAGCACTTTGGAAGGCCAAGGCAGGAGGATCACTTAAGTCAGGAGTTGGAGACCAGCATTGCCAACGTGGTGAAACCCTGTCTCTACGAAAAATACAAAAATTAGCTGGGCGTGGTGGTGTGCACCTGTAGTCCCAACTACCCAGGAGGTTGAGGCAGGAGAATCGCTTAAAGCCAGGAGGCGGAGGCTGCAGTGAGCCGAGATTGTGCCATTGTACTCCAGCCTGGGTGACAGAGCGAGACTGTCTCAAACAAAACAAAACAAAACAAAACAAAAACCCCAAAAACCAAAAAGCAAACAACAAAAAATATAAACTTAGCCTAGAACATTTTGTAATACCGGATAGCAAGGACTCTGTCAACTACTAGAGTAATTTCAAAATGACTCAGGAATCAACTTGAAGAGATTCCTAGTGGCCACAAGTCAGGCAATTTTAGCTTCAATAAGGACAAGAATTGGAATGAACTGAAACACATCGAATATATTTACTTTTGTGAATTCATAGTAATAAAACAATTGGTTTCCTTTGAAAGATAACAATTCATTATTTCAAAAAATGGATAAAGAAAAGGAATTGGGCATTATCCTGACTTTCCTGTATATACTATACTATGGGTAATCACTGGCAGATGAGGGAGGCTAGGTGTGGTGGCTCACACCTGTAATCTTAATTCTTTGGAAGGCTGAGTTGGGAGGATTGCTTGAGCTCAGAGTTTGAGACCAGCCTGGGCAGCATAGGGAGACCCCATCTCTATAAAAAAATAAAAATAACTGGATATAGTGGTGTGCACCTACCTGTGTGTAGTCCCAGCTACTTGGGAGGCTAAGGGGAGAGGATCACATGAGCCTATGAGTCTGAGGTTATAGTGAGCTGTGATTGTGTTCCTGCAGTCCAGCCTGGGCAACAGAGGGAGACACTGTCTCTCTCTGTCTCTCTTTCTTTTTCTTTTTTCTTTTCTTTTTTTCCTTTTCTTTTTGAGACAGAGTCTTGTTCTGTCACCCAGGCTGGAGTGCAGTGGTGCTGTCTGGGCTCACAGCAACCTCCACCTCCAGGGTTCAAGCGATTCTCCTGCCTCAGCCTCCCAAGTAGGTAGGATTACAGATGTGAGCCACCACACCCAGCTGTTTTATTTATGTACATTTTGTTTTAAAATAAAAAGTAGAAACAAAACCAATAATGCTTTCTTGTCCCGGCCTGCGCGACGTGGGCTCGTGGGTCTCTGAGACACGAAAATTGAAAGCGTTTTCGCACCCCAGGGGCTGCTCCTGGCGGCTCTGTGGCCATCACCATGCCACAGAACGAATATATTGAATTACACTGTAAACACTGTGGATACCGTTTGGATTACCATGAGAAAAAGAGAAGGAAAGTCGAGAGGCTCATGAACGTTCAAAGAAGGCAAAGACAATGTTTGGTCTGAAGGCTAAGCTTTACCATAAACAGCATCATGCTGAGAAAATACAAATGAACAAGATGATCAAGATGCATGAAAAGAGAAACACTGAACAGAAGAATGATGAAAAGACTCCACAGGGAGCAGTACCTGCCTATCTGCTGGACAGAGAGGGGCAATCTTGAGCTAAAGTACTGTCCAATAGGATTAAACAGAAACGAAAAGAGAAGGCGGGAAAATGGGAAGTCCCTCTGCCTAAAGTACGTGCCCAGGGAGAAACAGAAGTATTAAAAGTTATTCGAACAGGAAAGAGAAAGCAGCATGAAAGAGAATGGTTACTAAAGTCTGCTTTGTTGGAGATGGCTTTACACGAAAACCACCTAAATATGAAAGATTCATCAGGGCAATGGGCTTGCGTTTCAAGAAAGCCCATGTAACACATCCTGAACTGAAAGCCACCTTTTGCCTACCAATACTTGGTGTAAAGAAGAACCCCTCGTCCCCACTGTATACAACTTTGGGTGTTATTACCAAAGGTACTGTCATTGAGGTAAATGCGAGTGAATTGGGCCTTGTGATGGAAGGAGGATGGATGCATAAATGCAGTCTTAAAATGATGGATGCATAAATGCAGTCTTACTGATTTGACAGCAATTTTATATATAATTATTGAGGACTACACACCAATTGAAAAAACTGCCATTACTGTGATGTTTCTGAATACTACCAAACAGCCATGTATGTCTGCAATGCAGAGATTTATTAAATTGTAAACATTAAAAAAATTTTTTTAAACCCAATAATGATAACACATAGAACAGACCAGAGCCCTCCCACAAAGCTAGCCAAACCCAACACAGATCAGACAGGCTTCAATTAATCCAAACTGTGAACATGAAATAAATGCTTATTGTTTTTTACACCTAAGCTCTGGGATGGTTTGTTACACAGCACTGTTGTGGCTTTTGCTATCTAATACAGTTGCAGTTCAACACCTATATCAAACCTTGTCTAATTTCACTATTGAATGTGGAAAAGACTAGATACTTGTTTCCCTAGCCTACCCAGCAGTTAATGATAACCACAAGACTCAGTACTTGGAAATAAGCCCTAAGGGGAATTCTGCTGTGGGGGTTTCTGGTAAACATTTTCTTTCCTAAAGAGTGGCATGTAAAGAGCTTCTCTCACTCTCCGGGCTTCATATACCCTGCCTTCCTGAATTTTGTGTGACAGTGTGATGCTGGGAGACATTTGCTGCCATGAGGCAAATAAGTAACTGGATGAAAAGTCAACATTCTGAGGATGTTGGAGCAAAAAAATGAAAAGAGCCTAATTTCTTGGTTACATCTCCCTATCTTCCTTCATATATCTTGGTTATGTAAGTAATAAATCCTAGTTGTTAGTTTTCCTATTACTTGCAGCTGACTTTTTTGTTGTTTTTTGGTAGATCTCTGTAATCAACCGAACTTTCTAATACTACCTAACTCAGACAGCTTAAAAATGTTCATACTCTTTAATTCAATAAGTAGTTCCATTGCTATCAATTTAGCACAAGAAAGTAATCCAAGATATGGTCCAAGAATGTGTATCAAGGTATTATCTATAAGGAGAAAACTAGAAGATAATCTAAAAGTTCAGTATAAAAGAAGGATTAAATAAATACCAACAATTTATTATACATCCATTAACCTCTATCTTTTTGGAGAATACTTAAGGATATGGAAAATGCTCATGTGTAATAAAATAATTAATGTGTAAAACTGTGTGAGTTATGTCAGAGAAAATGGAAGAGTAAGGATCTCCAAAAATTCTCTCCACCATAAAAGCAACAAGGAAAAAGCTAGCACAATTGTCACCATTGACTAGAGAATGTTGATTCAAGAAAAAGAGCTGAATTTCAATAAAAGAAGTGAGTTTTGTGACATTTTTATTTCCCTTATTCCCATCCTTTTCTTCCCGGTTCTGAAGTAGGGTTGAAAATCAACATCCCACAATTATGTTTGCATTTTTCCTTGTGTCACCTGGTCTTTTCTCTTCTCCTTTCAACCCTGTGCTTGCACTTCCCCAATGAAGTATCAATGCCGTAATCCTTGCCTGCTTCTGCTCTGCTTCTCCTCAGGCTAAGAAGAATGAATATACATTTAAAAACTTGAATAAAACCTTCTAATATCTATAGTAGTAATTGTGGAATTGAGTGTCCTTTATTTTTTCTTTACTTCTTGGTGTTAGCTGTGTTTTTGTAATGAACATGTTTTTAAGAATTAGTAAAAAAACAAACAAACAAACAAACAAAAACACCCAAAACAAAATACACGAGCAACTGGGTTCAGCATGCCTCTTCCAAGATAATTATTTTTACTTATCCAGAAATTAGGCAGTTATCTAAACAGTCATTTGGGTTACTGATATGGCTTGGATGCTTGTCCCTTCCAGATCTTATGCTGAAATGTAATCCCCAGTGTTGAAAGTGGGGCCTGGTAGGAGGTATTGGATCATGGGGGCTGATCCCTCATGGATGGTTTGGTGCCATCCCCATGATAACGAGCGAGTTCTCTCTCTGGTAGTTGACGTGAGAACTGATTGTTTAAAGAGCTTGGCATCTCCTATCACCCGCCACCTCTCTTGCTCCCTCTCTTGCTATGTGATGTGCCTGCTCCTTCTTTGCCTTCTGCCATGAGTAAAAACTCCTTGAGGCCTCACTGGAAGCTGAGCAGATGCTGGCACCATACTTCCTGTACATCCTGCAGAACTAAACCTCTTTTCTTCATAAATTGCCCAGCCTCAGGTATTTATAGCAACACAAGAACAGACTATTACAGGTACTATCTTTTGGCCCTTGCTGAGAATAATCATTCATTCATGTATTCATTCAAGAAAAATACTTATTGAGTGCTTACTGTATGCTAGCTATTGTTCTAGGAAACTAGGATCTATCAGTGGAACAAACAACATCCTTGTTCTCAGAGAACTTACATTCTAATGGGGAGAATGTGACAATAACTGAATGAATGGGAAAGAGTCAGTCTGTGAGAAGTGATTTAAAGCAAAAAGCTGGGTAAGGGACTGTGAACAATGGAGGTGGTATGAGGTGCTATGTTAGCTATGGAATGACTGCTCTAACAGTGACTTTTGCATAGAGAACTAAATAAAGTGAAAGAAATAACCATGCAGACTTTTAGGGGGAAGAATACTTCAGGCAGAAAGAACAGCCAATGCAAAGGCCTAAGGCAGGACAGTGCTAGGCATGTTTGAGCAGGCATGTCCTTGACTTGTTTGGGGAATTGCAACGTCAGTGTGGCTGCAGCAGAGTGGTATGGTAGGGGTAGAGAGTGGTGGGAGAGGAGGTTGAGGGGTGGTAGAGGTCCAAGGATGCAGGGCCTAAAAGGCCTTGGTGAGGACTTTGGATCTGACCCTGAGTGAGATAGAAAGCCATTAGAGATTTTTTTGTTTGTTTTTAAAATTTGATACTATATATATAACTTTAAATTTCCCTTTTTTTTCTTTTTTTCTTTTTCTTTTCTTTCTTTTTTTTTTTTTTTTTTTTTTTTTGAAACGGAGTCTCGCTCTGTCCCCCAAGCTGGAGTGCAGTGGCGCGATCTCGGCTCACTGCAAGCTCCGCCTCCTGGGTTCACGCCATTCTCCTGCCTCAGCCTCCCGAGTAGCTGGGACTACAGGCGCCTGCCACCGCGCCCAGCTAATTTTTTTTTGTATTTTTAGTAGAGACGGGGTTTCACCGTGGTCTCGATCTCCTGACCTTATGATCCGCCCGCCTGGGCCTCCCAAAGTGCTGGGATTACAGGCGTGAGCCACCGCGCCCAGCCTTTTCTTTTCTTTTTTTTTTTTTTTTTGAGACAGAGTCTTGCTCTGTCACCAGGCTGGAGTGCAGTGGCGCAGTCTCGGCTCACTGCAACCTCTGCCTCCCAGGTTCAAGCCATTCTCCTACCTCAGCCTCCTAAGTAGCTGGGACTACAGGCACAGAGCACCACGCCCAGCTAATTTTTGTATTTTTAGTAGAGACGGGGTTTCACTATGTTGGCCAGGATGGTCTCAATCTCTTGACCTGGTGATCCGCCTTCCTCGGCCTCCCGAAGTGCTGGGATTACAGGCGTGAACCACCATGCCTGACCAAATTTACCATTTTAATTATTTTAAGTATACAGTGTTCAGTTTAGTGCCATTAAGCACATTGTTATGCAACTATAACCACTATCCATCTCCAGAACTTTTTCATCTTCCCAAAATGAAACTTTGTACCAATTCAACAATAACTCCCATTCTCCCCTCCAGGCAGCCCCTGGTAAATACTATGTTACTTTCAGCCTCTGTAAGTTTGACTATTCTAGGTACTTCACGCAAGTGGACTCATATACTATGTATCCTTTGATGTCTGGCTTATTTCACTTAATTTTTAAGGTTAATGTCTTCAAGGTATCAACCATGTGATAAAATGTGTCAGACTTTTATTGGAGGGTGTGATGGTTAATTTAGAGTGTCAACTTGACTAGATTAAGGAATACCGGCAGGGCGCGGTGGCTCACGCCTGTAATCCCAGCACTTTGGGAGGCCGAGGCGGGCGGATCACGAGGTCAGGAGATCGAGACCATCCTGGCGAACACGGTGAAACCCCGTCTCTACTAAACATGCAAAAAATTAGCCGGGCGAGGTGGCGGGCGCCTGTAGTCCCGGCTACCCGGGAGGCTGAGGCAGGAGAATGGCGTGAACCCGGGAGGCGGAGCTTGCAGTGAGCCGAGATCGCGCCACTGCACTCCAGCCTGGGCGACTGAGCCAGACTCCGTCTCAAAAAAAAAAAAAAAAAAAAAAAAAAAAAAAAGGAATACCTAGAGAACTGGCCACACATTGTTTTGGGGTGTGTCTTTGAGGATGTTTCTAGAGCAGATTGGCATGTGAGTCTCAGTGGACTAAATCGGGAGGATCTGCCCTCAATGTGGGTGGGCACCATCCAACTGGCTGAAGGACCAGATAGAACACAGTCCTAGGAAAAGTGAATTTGTCTCTCATTCTCTCTCCTGGAGCTGGATACACTCTCCTCCTGCCTTTGGACATCAGAACCCCAGACTCTCTGGTCTTAGGATATTCCAGCACGTACATCAGCAGCCATTCCAGGTTCTCAGGCCTTCAGCCTTGGACTGAGAATTACACCATTGTCTTCCCTAGTTCTGAGGCTTTTAGACTTGGACTGAGTCACACTGCTGGCAACCCAGGGCCTCCAGCTTGCAGACCGTCTGTAGTGGAACTTAGCCTCTATAATAACATGAGCCAATTCTCCTCATAAGTCCCCTCTCATGTATCTACATATATATATATATATATATATCCCATTGCTCTGTCTCTCTGGAGAGCCCTAACTAACACAGAGGGTTTTGAGCTGAGGAGTAATGAGACTTTACTCACACTTCAGAGGGATAACTCTGGCTGCTCTGTGGGAAGAGACTGGAGGTGACCACAAAGGTGAAAGCACAAAGACCAATTAAAAGATCATGATTATAGTCCAGTTGAGAAATGAGAGTAGCCCAGACTAGGGTGGTAATGGTGGCAGTGAAGAGACACATTTCAGAGTCAAGATATATTTTTCAGGCAACGCTGACCAAATTTGCTAATGGATTGGATGTTAGGTATGAGAAAGAGTACAGACGAGGTTGATCCGAAGAGGTTGGCCTGACAGCTGTTAGACTGGCATAGTAATTTACAGAAATGGCCAGAAATGCAAGCACAGTAGAGTTCAGTGGTGGGATGAGAGAAGGGTAAAACTCACTTCTGAACTGTGAAGTTTGGAACGATGATTAGTCATCCAGGTGGAGATATAGAATGGACAGTAGATCTATGATTCTAGAATTTAAGGGAGAAGAGAGAGGTTAGGACTTGAGATACAAAACCGGGTACCATCGGCTCATAAAAGGTATTTCAAGCTCTGAATCTGGATGAGACTCCTCCCAGTACCTGAGTGCAAATCTAGACAAAAAGAGCCTGAGGATGAAGCTCTGGGACCCTCTGGTGCTCAGAAGCCAGGAAAGTAAAGGAGATCCAGTATAAGAGATTGAGGATGAGGGGCCAGTTCCTTAGGATCAGAACTATGAAAGGGGGTGTCCCAGAGGCCTAGGGCAGAGAATGTTTCAGGAAGAGAGATCACCAAGGAAGGTGAAGACTGGAAATGACCATGAGAATTGCAACTTGGGGGTCTCCTGGGACCTTGTCAACAGTGATTTCTCATCACTATTCCACATCCCTGGGAGCTTATCTTCATTTAAAAAAAAAAATAAATTAAAATTCTTTTCTTTTTTAGAGATGGGACCTGGCTATGTTACCCAGGCTGTTCACAGGCATGATCCCACTACTGATCAGCACAGGAGTTTTGATTTGCTCCATTGCTGACCTGGGCTGGTTCACCCCTCCTTAGGCAACCTGCTGGTCTCCCTTCCATTCCTGGGAGGTCACCATATTGATGCTGAAGTTAGTGCAGACACCAGATCGGCATAGCACACTACTGCCCAGAACTCCTGGGCTCAAGTGATCCTCCCGCCTCAGCCTCCCAAGTAGCTGGGACAACAGGCATGCGCCACCATCCCCAGTTTTTCTTCATTCTTCTAGAGGAGCTTTGGAGGGAGTTAAAGAGAGTTATAAAATGTAAGTACAATTTTTTTTTTTTTTTTTTGAGACAGACTCTCGCTCTGTCACCCAGGCTGGAGTGCGGTGGCACAATCTCGGCTCACTGGAAGCTCTGCCTCCCGGGTTCACGCCATTCTCCTGCCTCAGCCTCCCAAGTAGCTGGGACTACAGGCGCCCGCCACTGCGCCCAGCTAATTTTTTGTATTTTTAGTAGAGACAGTGATTCACCATGTTAGCCAGGATGGTCTCGATCTCCTGACCTCGTGATCTGCCCACCTCGGCCTCCCAAAGTGCTGGGATTACAGGCATGAGCCACGGCACCCGGCCAAATGTAAGTACTATTTATCCAGTAAGTGCCATCTCCCAGAGTCCCAACCTCTTCCTGCTCTGAGTCATGTGAGTCCTTGCTGCTGAAGTTACTGGCTATGCTGATCCTTGAAGTCACTTAGCTTCTCTTTGAGCTTCTCACCACCTTTGAATCACAAACACTCCAGGATTTTCAGAGCTTGTTCCTGTGGCCTCCATCCTGTTGTTTTGGGTTTATCTCCTTGCCTTGTCAAGTCTGACTCTGTACAAAAATTTTCCACTTATCATGCTCCTGGCTCTGTCTTCTTGACCAGACTATTTGCATCCATTAAATTTTTTTCCCTCTCTTCACTGCTGACCACATCTCTCCTCATCATATAAATTGTAGCTTTACGTTAATCTCCATTTCTTGCCACCTGCTGCCGAACTGAAAATGTCTATTCATTATTCTGTGGCAATAGGCCGGGCGCGGTGGCTCAAGCCTGTAATCCCAGCACTTTGGGAGGCCGAGACGGGCGGATCACGAGGTCAGGAGATCAAGACCATCCTGGCTAACCCGGTGAAACCCCGTCTCTACTAAAAAATACAAAAATCTAGCCGGGCGAGGTGGCAGGCGCCTGTAGTCCCAGCTACTCGGGAGGCTGAGGCAGGAGAATGGCGTGAACCCGGGAGGCGGAGCTTGCAGTGAGCTGAGATCCGGCCACTGCACTCCAGCCTGGGCGACAGAGCGAAACTCCGCCTCAAAAAAAAAAAAAAAAAAAAAAAAAAAAAAAAAAAAAAAAAAAAACTAGGCAATAAATCTTATTTTCCAAAAATTGCTGTCAAGTCATACTGGTACCAGATGGAAGCCAGGGAAGATGACGTTTGAGCTAGGACATTGAAAGATGAGAAGGATTTAAATAGTAGAAAGGAAAGGGGTGGGCAGTCCAGGAGTAGGATAGATATGTAAAGCTTTGATGATAGGGAGGTACAAGGAAAGGTAGACTTGCTTCAGATAATGGAATATGAAGCACTAAGTGCCATGAATTTAGTGGTGGGTGCTCAATAGGTTTTGAATAACGTAGAAGCAGTGTTGGAAAGAAGAGCTTGGAAGCTTTGGTTGATATGAAGAATTTGAAGACAAGGAGACTGGTAAAAGGACTGAGGCAGTAGTCCAGCTCTGATGGGGTAAGAGCCTGAGCTTCAAACTGGGGCAGAACAAGAGCACCTGTTTCCTAAGAGTTCCAGCAATGGATTTCTCATTGGCCCAGGTTTGGTCATGATCCCGCCCCTGAACAAATCGCCAATGGGCATGAATATGTGGTGATTTGGTTGGCTGGGCCCTGGATCTAGTGGTGGGGCCAGCTCCGCCCAAGCATGGTTAGAGAGGGAAAGGGGTGGCCCCAAAGGAAAATCAAGACAGTGTTCCCAGAAGGGAGAATAGATGCTGGGAACATTAAAGCAGTCCTCCTCGCTATCTTCCATTCATTCTTGGGGTGGCTAACCCGCCACTCCACTGAAACTGTTCTCACGAAGATCATCTCCTAGTTTACAAAATCACAAGACATTTTCAGGCCTTATCATAACCTGACTTCTCTGCCCATCTGACACTGTTCGACCCTGTAAATGTTAGTATTTTCCAAGATTCTATTTTCAGTTTTGTCTCTTCTTACTCTCCTCATTTTCTCCTTTCCTGGCTTTTTCAAGAATTGATACACTTTCCCCTCTCATCTACCATGGACACACCTCTATTGTTGCACATCTTACTCTGTATTGTGATTATATGTGTATGTATCAGGGACCATTATGTATCTTTGTAGCTCTAGCTCCTGGCACTTATTGGGAGTAGATTTAATGACTAAATAGAAATGAGGTATGCTGGCAGCAAGGGTGAATGAGGAGACAAAGATGATGTCATGATTTTGAACCTGGGATCCATGACCAGAAATAGAGAAGTCAGTTTCGGAGAAAAGAGAATGAGTTTAACTTTAGATGTGTTATGTCAGGAATAGTTAGGACACCAAACAGAAAAGCCAAGTGGAGACAGTTATTGTGCTAGAAGCCTATTAGACTATAAGTTTCACGGATATAGAGACCTTGCATATCTTGTCCTCGCTTTTAGAACATGGTACAAAGTAGGTGCTCAGTAAATGTTTGTTGAATTACTGAAATAAGCATACTCTGCAATCGACACAACACATTTGCAGATCTGATACTATCTACCTGAGATGGCATCAGGTCCCACGGATTGAGGGCTTAGCCCCACAAGATCATCCCCCACTTCAGATGCCAGTTGCAGGCCTCTGACTGTGACCTGTGCTTTAGACTGGGTAGCTATAAATTGGGGTTCCTACAGCCCCCTCCTAGGGTTCAACTGAATTGCTAGAGCTGCTCATAGAACTCAAGGAAATGCTTACTTACTAATATGGTTTGGCTGTGTCCCCCACCCAAATCTCATTTTGAATTGTCACTTCTATAATCCCCATGTGTGGTAGGAGGGACCTGGTGCAAGGGAATTGAATCATGGGGGCAGGTCTTTCTCATGCTGTTCTCATGATTGATAGTGAATAAGACTCATGAGATCTGATGGTTTTATAAAGGGGAGCTCTCCTGCACATACTCTCTTGCCTGCTACCATGTAAGATGTGTCCTTGCCCATCCTTCGCCTTCTGTCATGATTGTGAGGCCTCCCCAGCCATGTGGAACTGTGGGTCCATTAAACCTCTTTTTCTTTATAAATCAGCCAGTCTTGGGTATGTCTTTATTAGCAGTGTGAGAATAGACAAATACATTTACATTTCTCAGTTTATTATGAAGGATATTGCAAAGGGTACAGATGAACAGCTAGATGGAAGAGTTGCATAGGAGAACTTATGGGGGAAGGGGCACGGAACTTCCATGCCCCCTCCAGGAACCTCCTCATGCTTAGCTATCTGGAAGCTCATCTGAAACCTGTCCTTTTGGGTTTTTATGGAGGCTTCATTACACAGGCATGATTGATTACATTATTGGCTATTGGCGATCAACTCAACCTTCAGCCACTTTCTGGAAGTCAGGATGTAAGGTTGAAAGTTCCAACCTTTTATTCATGCCTTGGTTTTTCTGGTGACCAGCCCTCATCCTGAAGCCATCTTATTATACAAAAGACACTGTTATCATTCGGGAGATTTCAAGGATTTTAGAAGCTGGGTGAAGACCAAATAGATACTTCACAATATCACACAAATAAAGCCATGTGAGTGGCTGAGATTTCTATGAGTGGGCACAGGGTGAGGTAGGCCTGACCCCAGAAGTTTCTCACATTTAAGAGGAAGAATGGAGACAAGATGTGCCTGGGCCGTTACAGGCAGCCACTTCTTCAACAAACAAGAAGGGAAGGCTTTCCATGGGCTTCTTATTTATTAGCAGAGGAACCTTCCTTAGAACCCCTGTATCAGATTTCTCCAAATTCTATTGCCTGGAATTAGGTCACATGCCCATGCTGGGCTGCAGGAGAGGTGGAGAAAGCAAATATGTGGCATTTTCAGACTCTATAATGGGAGTTTGATTTTGACAGCAAGGAAGAAAAAAGAAGGTACAGGATGGGAAAAAGATTTTTTCTGCCTCCCAGAGAGCAGTGAAATTTTAAATGAGGAGAAGGCCATACAGAGTTTTTAAAAATACCCACTTACTTTGGGAACATTCTTGCAGGTTCAAAAGGTTCTTCCAAATTATTTCTTCTGGCACATTAAACAATGTGCAAATGACCTGGGAGAAAATACATTTCCTCTCCCAGGCCCTCCTGTTTACATCCTCTCATCCTCAGCATTGGGGTCTTAGTTTGAACCCTTAAAGCAATACTCTGCTATTTATTTGTTCTCCTCCAGGTCAGGGAGAAGGTTGAATTTAAATAACTCCAGTTTGGAGCGATGGCACACCATAGGGAAAGTTGACTTTGAGATTTGCCAGATGGGTCAAGCCTATTTGCAGCCTTAAAAAGGCCTGAAATCACAGCCCTGACACAAAGCTGCAGGAAGCAGAAAGTGACAAGCTTCCTCTCCAAAAACTGCATCAAGTAAAATGTTATAACAAAAGAATTCATTTTCCTATTCCTTATCCTAGACCGCATTTGGGCCTAGACTCCAGTTCCTTGGGGGACACATCATAGCTGTGCCAGATGGGAAAGGGAGGGAGCCCATGATTTTTTTAATGCTATATTTATGAACTGAAGAAATATGTGACAATAGCTAGAAAAGGAAAAAGTACAGGCAGTAGGAAGTCACTGGGAAACTGCTGGCACGGCCAACAGGTATATGAAAAAATGCTCAGTATTACGATTCATCAGGCACTGCAGATTAAAACCATACTTCGCACCTCTTAGAGTGGCTATTATCAAAAAGACAAAAGAAAACAAGTGTTGGAGAAAAGGTAACCCTTGTCAGTGGGAATGTAAATTAGTACAACCATTGTGGAAAATAGTATGGGGGTTCCTGAAAAAAGTTAAAAATAGAACTACCGTGTGATTCCAGCAATCTCACTTTTGAGTACATATCCAAAGGAAGTGAAATCAATATGTCAAAGAGATATCTCCCATATTCATTGAAGCACTATTCACAATAGCTACGATGTATGGAAATGACCTAAGTGTTCATCAATGGATGCATGAATAAAGAAAAGGTGGCATATGTACACAGTGGAGTAACATTCAGCTGTAAAAAGAAGAAGGAAATCTTGTCATTTGCAACAGCGTGAATAAACCTAGAGGACATTATGTTAAGTGAAGTAAGCCAGGCATAGAAAGACAAATACTGCAAGATCTCAGTTATTTATGGAATCTGAAAAAAGTTGAACTCATAGCAGCAGAGAATAGAATGGTAGTTACAGGGTCTAGGGGATGGGGGGAATTGGGGAGATGCTAGTCAAACAATAAAAACCAACAAAACAAACATCTGCTGCTATGGCTAAGGCTGTGGCGAAGCTACCACAGACAGAACAGAAAAAGACCTATGACAGAGACAGAGAAGGGAGAGGCCACAGCCAACAGGTGGCCTTTGCAATGTCAGGATGACAAGGGAGATGTTTGCAAAAAGCAGTAGCCTTATTGTGAAGCTCCCGTGGAACTCTGACTCTGCGCCAGGTCCAAAGTTCTTTAAGGGTATTAGTGCATTTGGCCGGTGGTGTTGCTGTTCTCACCTTACAGGTAAAGAGGCTGAAGCACAGGGAGGCGGAATCTTTTCCTTGGGTCTCTTAGTGACCGAATGAGGAAACTGGGATGTCACAAGGGCTGACCGACTCTGCTTAGCACTCTTAGCTGTTGGCACTACCCTGCTGACCCGCTTCCAACTTGGTGACTTATCACTTGGCAAAGACATCACTGGTCCTGGGGCAGCTGACACTTCCACAGAGAAGTGAGCATCTCTTGGCCACTTTGTCTTCCCTGCTGATGGCTGTGGAAGGGCAGGCAGAAATGCAAGTGTCTCCTTCTTCACATGATGCACGGAGCAAGGGCTGGACGTGGTCGATCTCAAACATGCATTGTTCACATCAGATCCATCCCTCATTTTTCTGTATGAGTTTGTTCTCATGTTTCTATAAAGAAATACTTGAAACTGGGTCATTTATAAATAAAAGAGGTTTTATTGGCTCACGGTTCTGCACGCTGTACAGGAAGGACAGCAGCTTCTGCTTTAGGGGAGGCTTCAGGAAGCTTCCAATCATGGCGGAAGGCAAAGGGGCAGCAGGTATCTTACATAGCAGGAGCAGGGGCAAGAGAGAGAGAGGGGAGGTGCTACACATCTTAAACAACCAGATTTCATGAGAACAGAACCAATAGGGATGATGCTAAACTATTCATGAGAAACACAGTGCCATGATCCAATTCCCTCTCACCAGGCTCTACCTCCAACACTGGGGATTGCAATTCGACATGAGATTTGGGCGGGGACACAGATCCAAACCATATCACCTCATCAAGGAGTGTTTGAGGCAGAAGTATTTCATTCACCTCTTACCTCAAGCATGTGAAAACGGCTTTATAAGGAGGAAAAAGAAGCTCAGAAAGCCTAAATCACTTGCCTAGATCTTGCAGCTAAGGGGCAGATCTGGAATTTGAACACGGAGCTGGCTGACTCCCAAGTTCTAGTTCTTTCTATTACATCACACTTCTTTTCAGTGATAACTTGGGGCTCTTTGAGACCATGTTGGGCCTGCTCCTTTCTGTACAGTTTTCTACAACTGCAGGGGCATCTAATGGACCCAAGGCAGAATTTAATTTATGGGGGTGGAAGGGGAGGGAAACACTTTTGCCTGTCATCATCCATGTCTCCAACAGGATTCTCAAAAAGGAGCCACTAAAAATTTGGGGGTGATATGGTTTGCGTGTTTTGTCACCTCCAAATCTCAAGTTGAAATGTGGGCCTCCAGTGTTGGAGGTGGGTCTAGTGGGAGGTGCTCGGCTTACAGTGGCAGATCCCTCATGAGTGGCTTGGTGCTGTCCTTCAGTAAGTTCTCACTCTATGAGTTCACGCAAGATTTGGTTGTTTAAGGCCAGGAATGGTGGCTCATGCTTGTAATCCCAGCACTTTAGGAAGCTGAGGCGGGCAAATCACCTGAGGTCGGGAGTTTGAGACCAGCCTGGCCAACATGGTGAAACTCCATCTCTACTAAAAGTACAAAAATTAGGCCAGATGTGGTGGCTCATGCCTGTAATCTCAGCACTTTGGGAGGCTGAGGCAGGTGGATCACGAGGTCAGGAGTTCAAGACCAGCCTGGCCAACATGGTAAAACCCCACCTCTATTGAAAATACAAAAATTAGCTGGGCATGGTGGTGCATGCCCATAATCACAGCTACTCGGGAGGCTGAGGTAGGAGATTTGCTTGAACTGGGACCCGGGAGGTGGAGGTTGTAGTGAGCCAAGATTGCACCACTGCACTTCAGCCTGGGCTACAGAGCGAGACTCCATCTCAAAAAAAAAAAAAAAAAAAAGAAAGAAAGAAAGAAAAAAAGAAAAAAAAGAAAAGAAAATTAGCTGGGCATGTTGGCACATGCCTGTAATCTTAGCTACCTGTGAGGCTGAGGCAGGAGAATCACTGGAACCCAGGAGGCAAATGCTGTGGTGAGCTGAGATTGCACTATTGCACTCCAGCCTGGGAGACAGAGCAAGACCCTATCTCAAAAAAAAAAGAGAACTTCTTGTTTAAAAAAGCATGGCACCTGCTCCCTCACTTTCTTGCTCCCTCTCTTGCCATGTGATGCGCTGGTTTCCCTTCACCTTCCGCCATGATTGTAAGCTTCCTGAGGCCCTCACCAGAAGCAGATGCTGGCACCATGCTCCTTATCCAGCCTACAGAACTGTGAGCCAAATAAACCTCTTTTCTTTATAACTTATCCAGCCTCAGGAATTCCTTTATAGCAATACAAACAGACTAACACAGGGGGTGAATTAGGGCAGGGAATTTTTAAACTAATATGTGTGTGTGTGTGTGTGTATATATGTATATATATTTTTTTAATTGAGGTATAATGTATATATGGCAAAGAACATGAACTGTGCTAATTGTAAGTGTAGAGCATGGTTAACTACCTGTGTAGATGCCTGTGTAGCCATCACTCACACTGAGATAGAGAACATTTCCTGCATCTTCCCAGTCAAAACCCATTTCCTCCCCAGAGATAGCCACTATTCTGATTTTTATCATAATCGATTTGTTTAGCCTATTCTTGAATTTCATATAAACAGCTATGCTGCCTAATACTTCTTTTGCTCATTAGTGTTTAAACCAAATATACAGAATGGTGTAAAGTAAAAGATGAAATTCTTCCCCTAACCCTACCTTCCCAGTCTCTGTTCCTAGTGTCTAGCAATGGCATCCTTCCTTCTATTCTATTTCCTAATGTTCAGGTACTGTAGAAAACAGAAGGGGAGTCTTGCTTTGAGAGTCAACTTGTGGCTTTTTCCCTGTTTTCTAGAGGAAGAGACTTACCAGCTACAATATGCATAGGCAGGAAATCATTAACAGTTTCCCTTATAAAGGGAGGAGGAGGCAGCTTAGTTGTTCTGCAAGAAAAGGGGGATCATTCCCAGGGTGATATGGGACACAGTGGTTCTTGGTCCATTAAGCAGTGATAAAGATTGCTGACACTCTCTCTGCAGAGGACAGCTGATGCTGGAAACAGTAGCCCAGCTGAAGGCAGTATTTCTCAGCTCCTGCTTTGCATCTGAAAGGGGCTATGTTCTCAATAAACAGCCAAGGAGCTTAAGACAGGGGCATATCTTCTCCATTCTTTCTCCATCTGCAGGCTGAATGCAGAGGACTCAGAGGTCCTAGAGACCCTAAAGGAGGGTGCAGTCATGAATGGAAGGCGTCTGGGCCCCTGGATCACCATGCAGAAGGTTGCATGCCAGATAGGCATAATCACGTGAGACTATTACACCAATAAGGAATACATATGTACTATGTTAAGCCACTAACATCTAAGGGTTTAAGTAGCAATATCACCCTGAAAAACACCATCTATGAGGAAATGAACTCCCGAGAACCAGGTATGACACAGTCATATGCCCTTGGAGGTACCTAGGTGTGCACATGGGAAGATTGGAAAGCTAAAGTGTCAGTACTTTGGGCTCTGGCCCAGATACACATGAGGATCCTGTGTCTGAGTGAGACAAGTCTCTCCTACTTCTGGTGGCTGCTGGAGCCTTTGAGGGAGTGGCTTCCTGGGGCAGGCAGTGTGGCCTCTTCCTAGAGCCTCCATGTGCCTCTGCAGACACCGACGCTGTCTCCTACACACCTGAGCCACCAGGTGTCCAGTGGACAGTATCATGGTGCTCAGTGATACTGGTCCCCTGTCGCCTATATTTCCACCATTCCTCATTATGAGAAGAAAGGGAATGTAAAGCACTTTAGTTCAAAGGGCTGTAGGCATTTCAGCTGGAGCTTCCCCACCAGGTGTAATGTGCACCTGGCGAGAGTGCAAAGAATCCACATTTTCTGTTTCAGAGAATGACACTGCTTTAGCTTTGTGGCCACTACTAAAGCCGGGGCTTAGCCTGTCTCTCATTTTGAGCAGAATTACACCTAGCTTACTCCTCTGCAGTAGTCAATGGCCGAAGGTAGTGGGACTCTGCCCTCAAGACCCAAAAGCATTAGGGAGACTGCTGGATGTATAATGGGGGAGGACTGATGTTCTTGGAGAACAGATAGCCTGGATTTCAGGCTTAGAACATCTTAAACTTTTATCCTCTGAGGGTGAACCTGGAAAGTGGCTTTAAACTTTTCAGATCTTGACCCACAGTAATACATACAACCTATATAGTGACTCAGTACATAATATCTGAAATGTACTCTGATATTATATATTCCATCCCATTCCAAAATATATTTACTTATTTTCAATTCCACTTTCTAAAAGCTGGTCACAACCCATTCAGTTGATTCCATCACACTAATGAGTGGCAGTTTATACTTTGAAAGACTTGGACTAGGACATACTGGCCACCCCACCCCTACCCCAACTGTGCACGGAGGGGGACTGGACTGTGATGGTTAGGAGGATGTCTCTGGAGCCAGAATGCTCAGATTTGAATTTTGCCTCTACTACTTATTAATTTTGTACCCTGAGCAAGTTCCTTAACCACTCTGTTCTTCAGCTTCCCATCTGTAAAATGGGATTGTTTTCAAAATTACCTACCTCATGGAGTTGTTGTAAGAATAGATTATGTATATGTGAAATTAAGGAACAGGACCCAGCATCTAGTCAGTGCTACGTAAGTGTTAGCTTTAATTATTAATGGTTATTTCCTCTTATTCTGAAAGGACAAATATTGTGGAAGAAGTTTTGAAGTCCCTGGAAGACCTGAGGATTCTGACTCTCTAAGCCCCATGTGTTCCAGGCTTGGAACTATTTCTCAGGCAGAGGCAGTGTGACTCTCGCCCAAAGGTATGCCATGACAGATGGGACTAAGTGGCTCTTAGATCCTACTTGGTTTGTGGCTCAGTGGAAGGTGCTATGGCAAAAGTTCAGAAGTGTGATTCTCTCTGATACTTTCTTCCATGAATTTGGACTTGGAAATTAGTTCTTCAAGATGGTCACTCCCCAGATATTATTCATGCATATTTGAGGCTCAGTTTACATATGAACATTTCCATGACAATTCTGTAATTCTCACTGGGAAGTAAATTTTTCATAGCCTGCCTGCTTTTTACATCTCTTGTGGCACCTATTATTATTATTATTACTTAAAAGTAAGCTTTAAACATGTCTATATATCTGTCAGTTTTACTGAGTTATACTTTGTACGTAATGAAACTCACCCTTTTTAGTGTATAGTTTAAGTTTTGACACATTCAGCTGTGTAATCACTACCACCACAGTCAAGTTACAAAATATCATCACCCCCAAATAATTCTCTTGTACCCCTTTGTGGTCAATGCCTCCTGTAACCCCCAGCCCCAGGCAACCACTGATCTATTTTCTGTCTCTGAAGTTTTGTCTTTTCCAGAATGTCATATGAATTGAATCCTATAGTGTGCAGCCTTTTGAGTCTGACTTCTTTCACTTAATACATGAGATTCATCCAAGGTGTTGCGCATGTCAATAGTTCACTCCTTCTTGGTGCTGAGTAGTATAATAGTATTCCATTATGTGGATGTATCATAGTTTATGTATCCAGTCATCTGTTGAAGGATACTTGGGTTCTTCCAGTTTTTTTGAAGATGATGATTTGCCTATAGGTTTTTGCATAAATATAAAATTTTATTTCTCTTGTGTAACTCCTTGGGATAGAATTGCTGGGTCATATGGTAAGTATATGTTTAACTTTATAAGGAACTGTCAAACTATTCTCTAAAGTAGTGGTACCATTTTGCATTCCCATTCGCAGTGTATGAGAGTTGTGGTCACTCTGCAATCTTGCCAGAATCCAATCCAGTTCCCTTCCCCCTCCCCTTGTCTCTCTCTCATTCTTTTTTTTTCTTTTTTCAATGATAATAGGGGTGTAGGGAGTAAACTTTCTGTTGAGGCGTAATCTACATGCAGAAAAGTACACAAATTCTAAGTATCAAGCTGGAGATTTTCAGCCAATACCCCACCTCAAAGGTAACCTTATTCTGGCTTCTCTCAACATAGACTAATTTTTGAACCTTACATAAATAAAATAATATACTGCATACTCCTTTCTGTGGCTTCCTTTGCTCAGTATTATGGTTGAGTGACTCATCAATATTGTTGCATGTTGTTGTAGTTAGTTTTCTTGCTGTAGAATATTTCTTTATATGAATATACATCTATTCTAGTTGATGGTCATTTGTGTTGTTTCCAGGTTGTGTCTATTATGAATAATGCCTCTATGAACATTCTTGTTGCCATTTGGGAGATCCCCAAGACTATCCTTAGGTTCAATAATTCATTAGAAGGACTCACAGAACTCAGAAAGAAAGCTGTTATATTCAAGATGATGGTTTATTACAGTGAAATAATACAGATTAAAATCAGCAGTGGGAAAAAGCACAGAGGACAGAGTCCAGGCAAGTTCCCAGGTGTGAGCTTCCAGTCATTCTCTTTCAGTGGAGGCCTGCGGACAGAGTTTACTTCCCTTGGCAATGATGAGTGGCAGACGCATGGAGTAATGCCAAACAGGGATGCTTCCCTAGCTTTGGTGTCCAGGGATTTTACTGGGGGTTGGTCACATGGAAATGGCAACCACCATGTGGCTGTTCCTAGTCTCTAACTTCTCCAGAGGTTAAGCTGATGCCATGTGGCCCAACACCCTGGCTATAAATGACGTTGTTAACATAGGCTGTTTGGTGTGACCCAAAGCCCCCAGGTAAGGACACTCTTATTCCAAGGTCTTAGAGGTTGCCTCCTAGAAACTGATCGAGGGCCAAACATTGCTTTGGACAAGATTAATCCTTTACTTGTATGTCTTTTGGTGAACATATGTAGCATTCCTGTTGGCAGCTCTACTCTTAGCATACCTAAGAGTGGAGTTACCGTGTCATAGGCATGCATATGTTCAGATTTAGTAGTTATGATCAGTTTTCCAAAGTGGCTATATCAATTTACATTCTCACCAGAGTGTCTGAGAGTTCCAGTTGCACCATGTCTTCTCCAACCCTTGGTATTGTCAGATGTTTCATTTTGCTTATTTCAGTCATTCTAGTGGGTGGGTAGTAAAATCTCACTGTGCTTTTAATTTGTATATCCCTCCTGAATAATGATGTTGAGCACATTCTCATGTGTTTATTAGTCATTTTGATATCATCAGCAATTATTATTATCAACTCCCTGTGCTGTAATTTAATTCAATTCAACAGTCTTATTAAAGCCCTTGTAATGGTGAACACAGTGTAGTTCAGCACAACACACAAACACACACACACACATACACAAAGAAGATATTATATATGTATTGATGTATTGATATGGAAAGATCCTTAATGCAGACAGAGTGTGTATAGCCTGCTACCATTTATGTAAAATGTTTGTGGAAAAACTGAATGCACATACAAACATATAGTCTTAAATATGCATAAACATTTTTCAGAAGGATCAACAGAAACTATAATTACTACTTGTAGAGGAAGAAAACAAAGTGAATGCAGAATGGTGTGGGGAAGGAAAGAGTGATTTTTCACTGTACACCATTTAATATATTCTGATGGGTAAGCAATGTAAATCTTTTTATCTCAACCTAAATCTTTTAGCCTTTTAAAATCATTCTGCAGAAATATTTAAGAAACAAATATCACTTTGTCTACAGAATGATTTTATGGTCCAGTTGGGAGGGATTGTCGAGGAGTTATGGACATTGACAAGAAAATAAGTAACTGCAGCCAGGCCGGGTGCAGTGGCTCACACCTGTAATCCCAGCACTTTGGGAGGCCGAGGCAGGTAGATCACCAGCTCAAGAAATCGAGACGAGCGTGGCCAACATGGTGAAACCCTGTCTTTACTAGAAATATAAAAATTAGCTGGGCATGGTGGCACGCACCTGTAATCCCAGGCTGAGGCAGAAGAATCGCTTGAACCTGGGAGGCAGAGGTTGCAGTGAGCTGAGATCGCGCCACTGCATTCCAGTCTGGTGACAGAGCAAGACTCCGTCTCAGGAAAAATAAAATAAAATAAAAAAGCAAATAAGTAACTGCGGCTGCCTGGATCACACCTGTAATCCCAGCAGTTTTGGTGGCCAAGGAGAGAGGATCGTTTGAGCCCAGCCTGAGCAAAATAGGGAAACCCCATTTCTACAAAAAATACAAAAATTAGCTGGGCATAGTGGTGTGCACCTTCGGTCCCAGCTAGTTGGGAGGCTGAGGTGGGAAGATCATCTGAGCTCAGGAGGCTGAGGTTGCAGTGAGCTGAGATTGTGCCACTGCACTCCAGCCTGAGCAACAGAGTGAGACCCTGGAACTTTGAACTTGAGAGAGATTATTTAGGGTATCTGGCAGAAGAAATTTCTAAGCAGCAAAGCATTCAAGAGGTGACTTGGGTGCTGTTAAAGGCATTCAACTTTATAAGGCAAGCAGAGCATAACAATTTGGAACATTTGCAGCCTGACAATGGGATAGAAAAGAAAAACCCATTTTCTGAGGAGAACTTCAAGCTCACTGCAGAAATTTGCATAAGTAATGAGGAACTGAATATTAATCCCCAAGACAATGGGGGAAATGTCTCCAGGGCATGTCAGAGGTCTTCACAGCAGCCCCTCCCATCACAGGCCCAGAGGCATAGGAGAAAATGGTTTCGTGGACTGGCCCCAGGGTCCCCATGCTGTATGCAGTCTAGGGACTTGGTACCCTGCATCCCAGCCACTCCAGCTGTGACTAAAAGGAGCCAAGGTACAGTTTGGGCTGTTGCTTCAGAGGGTGGAAGCCCCAAGCCTTGGCACCTTCCACATAGTGTTGAACCTGCGGGTGCACACAAGTCAAGAATTGAGGTTTGGGAACCTCCATCTAGATTTCAGAAGATGTATGGAAATGCCTGGATGCCTGTGTAAAAGTTTGCTGTGGGATGGGGCCCTCATGGAGAACCTCTGCTAGGGCAGTGCAGAAGGAAAATTTGGGGTCAGAGCCCCCACACAGAGTCCCTACTAGGGTACTGCCTAGTGGAGCTGTGAGAAGAGGGCCACCATCCTCCAGACCCCAAAATGGTAGATCCACTGACAGCTTGCACCGTGTGCCTAGAAAAGCCACAGACACTCAATGACAGCCCATGAAAGCAGCCAGGAGAGGAGCTATACCCTGCAAAGCTACGGGGGCAGAGCTGCCCACGACTATGGGAACCTACCTCTCACGTCAGCATGACCTGGATGTGAGACATGGAGTCAAAGGACATTATTTTGTAGGTTTCAAATTTGACTGCCCCACTGAATTTCAGACTTGCCTGGGGACATTTTGGCCAATTTCTTCCATTTGGAATGACTGTATTTACCCAATGCGTGTACCCCCACTGTATCTAGGAAGTAACTAACTTGCTTTTGATTTTACAGGTTCATAGGCAGAAGGGACTTGCTTTGTCTCTTTTGCTTTAGACTATGGACTTTTGAGTTAATGCTGAAATGAGTTAAGACTTTGGGGGATGGTTGGGAAGGCATGATTGGTTTCAAAATGTGAGGACATGAGATTTGGAAGGGGCCAGGAATGGAATGATATGGTTTGGCTCTGTGTCCCCACCCATATCTCATCTTGAATTGTACTCCCATAATTCCCACGTGTTGTGGGAGGGCCCTGGTGGGAGATGATTGAATCACAGGGGCAGTTTCTCCCGTACTGTTCTTGTGGTAGTGAATAAGTCTCATGAGATCTGATGTTTGATAAGGGGAAACCCATTTTGCTTGGCTCTCATTCTCTCTCTTGCCTGCTGCGATGTAAGACATGTCTTTCGCCTTCAATCATGATTGTGAGGACTCCCCAGCTATGTGGAACTGTAAGTCCAGTTAAACCTCTTTCTTTTGTAAATTGCCCAATCTTGGGTATGTCTTTATTAGCAATGTGAAAACGGACTAATACAATCATTCTTGCAAATTCCACTTCTAACACCAACTCCAAAGTTCAGGTGTCCCCAAGATCACCCTCACTCTGGCACCAGATGAAAGTGCAGGGATTCCCAAGAACACGCTCAGTTTCAATAATCACTAGAAAGACTCACAGAACTCACTGAAAGCTGCTACACTCATGGTTATGGGTTATTACAGTGATGTATACAAGTTAAAATAAACCAAAGGAAGAGGTGCAAGGGGCAGAGTTCAGGAGAGTTTCAAGCATGAAGCTTCTAAATGTCCTCTCCCAGTGGAGTCAGAGACAGTCGTTGTGCCTCCCAACAACAGTGTGTGGCAATACTCATGGAGTACTGCCAACCAGAGAATCTTGGTGTCCAAAGTTTTTACTGGGGCATCACCACATAGACATGGTTGACTGTCCATGTGGATGACCTTAGCCTCCAGCTTCTCTGGAGGTTGAGCTGATACCATGTGCCCCAAAGCCCCTACCACAAATTATTGTAATCAGATTATCTGGCATGGCTCAAGGCCCCCAAGTAAACAAGGACACTTTCATCAGGCAAGACATCCCAAGGGCTTAGAGATTACCTCCTAGGGGCTGAGAGCAAAGGCCATACCTTACTTTGGGTAAGGTTAATTCTTTCTTACACAATATGTTTATCTATCTAAATATCTATCTGTTATGAACATCCTAATAGTTACATCTTTTTTTTAAGAAATAGTTTTCTTCCTCCCTCCCATCCTCCCTCCCTTCCCTCCTTCACCTTCCTTCCCTTCCTTTCCTTCCTTCCTTTCTTTTCTTTCTTTTTTTATAATTCTTTTTTTTTTTTTTTTTTTGTCAGTGTCTTGTTCTTTGCCCAGGCTGGAGTGCACTAGCATGATCATGGCTCACTAAAGCCTCAATTCCCCAGACTCAATTGATCCTCTTGCCTCAGTCTCCTGGGTAGCTGGGACTATAGGGGTGCACCACCATACTCAACTAGCTTTTTGTATTTTTGTAAAGACAGGGTTTTGCCATGTTACCCAGGCTGGTCTCAAACTCCTGGACTCAAGCAGCCCTCCTGCCTCAGCCTCCCAAAGTGCTGATTAAACAGGCATGGGTCATTGTGTCAACCAGTTTTATTTTCTTTATAAGAAAGAATACATGTCTTTTATATGAACAAAATAAACAATATAGTAAAGTAAAACAAGGAGAGCAAAATCAGTCCAAATCCACTCACTAAGTGATACAATGATTAATACATTAGTATATGTCCTTGTACACATCTTTCATTGCTGTTTATCCATGTAGTATGCATAGAGTTTTATATAAATAAAATTATTCTATTTATGTTGACATATAACTGGTTCTTGGACACTTAAGTTCTTTAAATTGCTTTTATTAAACATTGACTAGACACAAAAATATTTATGAAGTAAAATGAAACACGTTTACAACCAAACACGTCTGAATTTACCACCAAATTTAAGGAAAAAAACCCCAAAACATTATTAATGCCGGGCGAGGTGTCAGAGCTCTGGCATTGGGAAGTAGTCAACTCACAGGTTGGTAAGTAGAACTTACCAACAACAGTATAGGTTTGAAAAAGGAAAGTTTATTAGAAAGAAGGAATACTGCTAAAGGGTGCAGCGGGGCGCTTCAGTGAGAGGACTGAGCTCACTGGTGGATCTTCCTTAGGACCTTTTATGAACGTTAAGGCAGGAGCTTAAGGGTAATTTGGGCCATATTAGTCACATAGGTCATGATAAATTATTACATTTATAAACATTTGGGTGCCTTAACGTCACAAGAGTTGCACAATGAGTTTCGGCTTGGAATTCCCAAGATGTATAAAAATTCTAGTTATTTAATAAAAAATGAAATAGGCCTGGAAGCAGATGCCAACTTTAGATAGTAGGGAAATTTTTACTATTATTATTATTAGTAGTAGTAGTAGTATTATTGTTGTTGTTGTTGTTTGAGATGGAGTTTCCATCGCCCGGGCTGGAGTGCGGTGGTACGATCTTGGCTCGCTGCAACCTCCATCTCCCAGGTTCAAACGATTCTCCCACCTCAGCCTCCTGAGAAGCTGGGATGACAGGTGCCCACCACTATGCCCAAATATAATTTTTGTATTTTTAGTAGACGGGGTTTTACCATGTTGGCCAGGCTGGTCTCAAACTCCTGACCTCAGCTGATCTGCCTGCCTTAGCCTCCCAAAGTGCTGGGATTACAGATGTGAGCAATCGCACCCTGCTGGGAAGTTTAATTACTTCTAAATTTCCTAGATAACTTTTGCCTTCGGATGGCCTGTTTGATGGTCACCAGGTGTTCTTTGCTCCCTTCTAAATTCCTCAGATAAGGAGTTTTCGTCCTGGGCCCTGTTCAGTGGTCTCCAAGTCATTTTCTCTTTCCTCACTCATTACCTTTAAAGTACCCTGTGTGCCTCTGTCCAATCCCCATCCTCCCTTTCTTCTCCCAAAGGTAACAACTATCCTGAATTTAGGTCTATTGTTACTCTACTTTTAGATTTATTGTGTTGGGACTCAGGAAACAAAACATGCAGCATTAGACTTCAGACTGAGAGGACCTGGAGAGCAGTAATGCAGGGAAGGCCTTGCTCTGATATTCCTTTATCCAAGGGAAGTTTCTCCAGAAGGAATGCAGTCATTAACCAGAGAAGATTAGCTCACAGGAAAAGAGAAGAAAGTTCTGATACCATGCTCAGAGAAACTCTTATCAGAGACTACCACCTTCAGGGCTGCTACCTGAGAGACTTCATCTGCATAATAAGACAGCCTGGTTGGGCTCAGTGGCTCAGGCTGTAATTCCAGCACTTTGGGAAGCCGAGGCAGAAGGATCACTTGAGCCCAGGAGTTCGAGACCATCCTGGGTGTAAGGCAAATGGCTGCACTACAGTCAAGAGTGGGCCGGAGTAAACATCCAGTGCAGCATGGCACAGCGGGATTGGAATTCAGCTGCATAATTCCGTGCATTCTATAATCACAGTTATGTAACCATGTTATGGGTGGGCTCATCACCTGGCTCTGAGTCGCTATTGTCTGTGAGGTGTATAGATGTATCACTGACACCGTGAGAGGGTGCTTGGTAAAGCCGGCTGCCTTGCAGGTGAACAGGAGGGAGCCAGGAAGTGGTGAGCACACGAGGGAGCATAACTGCAGGCATGGGGGCAGCAGGAGCCATGGAGCTGGCGCTGAGGGAACTGTGGCCAGAGTGGGCAGCTGAGACAAAGGCTGATGGAGAAGGGGAGAAAATAAAGCTGTATCGTACCTGCCTACAGACCCCTGAGTTCTTTCAGCTATCTGCCACCCGTTCACTGACTCCCCTCAGACCCCAGCTTGAGCTGGAACCTGACACTAGGCAACATGAGGAGACTCCATCTCAAAAAAAAAAAAAAATTAGTTGGGTGTTGAAAAATTAGCTGTAGTCCAAGGATCCCCTGAGTGTAGTTCAAGGCTGCAGTGAGCTATGATCATGCCACTGTACTCCACCCTGACAATACAGTGAGACACTGTCTCTAAAAAACAAACAAAAAGAATTTGTTGACAATGCATTTCCCCCTTACCCTTCCATAGCTTGTTATCACGATCCTTCAGGAGCTCCCAGCCCCCTATTCCTTTCCATATGGTATAGAAATTTGGCCAGGTGTGGTGGCTCACACCTGTAATCCCATCACTTTGGGAGGCCGAGGTGGGCAGATCACAAACTCAAGAGTTCAAGACCAGCCTGGCCAACATGGTGAAACCCTGTCTCTACTAAAAATACAAAAATTAGCCAGGCGTGGTGGCGCACTCCTGTAATCCCAGCTACTCGGGAGGCTGAGGCAGGAGACCTGCTTGAAGCCAGAAGGTGAAGGTTGCAGTGAGCCAAGATTGTGCCATTGCATTCCAGCTTGGGCAATAGGGTGAGACTCCATCTCAAAAACAAACAAATAAAAAAACACTTTAGCCAGCTCAGCTGGTCCTTCTCTAAGTCTCATATTTTGTGTGGCTCATGTGCACTTAATAAATTTGTATGACTTTTCTCCTGTTAATCTGTCTATTGTCAGTTTATTCCAGACACTCAAATTATCCAACCTTGGCCAGGCATGGTGATTTATGCCTGTAATCCAAGCACTTTGCAGGGCTGAGACAGGCAGGTCACTTGAGGTCAGGAGTTCAAGACCAGCCTGGCCAACACGGTGAAACCTCATCTCTACAAAAAAATACAAAAATTAGTCAGGTATGCTGGTGCATGCCCGTAATCCCAGCGACTTGGGAGGCTGAAGTGGGAAGATCCCTTGAATCTGGGAAGCAGAGGTTGCAGTGAGCTGATATCGCACCTACTCCAGCCTGGGTGACAGAGCAAGACTCCATCTCAAAAATAAAAAATAAAAAAAATTTATCAAATCCTTGGAGTGTGGAAGGAATGTTCCCTCTGCTCCTACCATCACATTTGTTTTCCAAAGCAATTAGTTTTGTCTGTTTTCCAAAGCAATTAGTTTTGTGGGGAAGAAGAATCCTTTTTCCTTTACCCTCCTAGCAGGCTGAGTCTGTGAATTAAAATAACGAAAGACAGATTAGCAAGAGAAAAAAAGTTTTAATTACACACTTATGCACATTAGTTTAAATAAGAAATAAGACTCAAGGATGTGGCTGGATAGTTGAGGCTTATCTACCATCTTAGGCTAAACAAAGGAAAAGGGGTTTGGGGTTTCTGGGTCAGTGGGGTAAGCTTATGGGAAAGTGAGGGGATGAAATGTATGATAAATAAAGGCTATCTTATTTTGCAGATAAGAGTCTTCCAGGTGATAAGGGTCATCTCCATGAATAGCTTTCTTTCTGGTAAGGAGACAACTTCTACAAATATAAATTTGCTTTATAAATATAAATTCCTTTACAAAAGGGGAATTTTATACTGCATTTTTAGGTAGTAAGAGAGAGGTAAAGAGCTTTACTTGTGTCTACTATTTCTCAATTGCCTTTAGCTCAAGATATTCCAGTGGTAAAGAGGCATATTTTGGGATGGTATGGTCTGGTACCCTGCAGAACCATACTGTATATATTATTCTGCAACTTTTTCTCACAACACAATATTCCTGAGATCATCCATGTCATTGCGTGTAGCTGTAATTAATTCATTTTCACTGCTGTGTTTATCTATTGTATTGTTGATGGACAATTAGGATTATTTCTTCTTTCTTGGTCTTACAAACCATGTGGATATAAACACATGCATAAGAGTTTCTCTTGAGTATATGCCCAGAAGTGGAACTGTTGAGTCATAAGACATTCACATATTCAGATAATGCCAAATTATTTTCAGATAATGCCAAATTATTTTCCCAAGTGGTCCTGCCCGGCCAGGTGCAGTGGCTCATGCTTATAATTCTAGCACTTTGGGAGGCCAAGGCAGGCAGATAGCTTGAGCTCAGGAGTTCAAGACCAGTCTCAGCAATGGTACTGGAAAGGGGTCCTGATCCAGACTCCAAGAGAGGGTTCTTAAATCTCACACAAGAATTTCAGGCAAGTCCACAGTACAAAGGGAAAGCAAGTTTATTAAGAAAGTAAAGGAATAAAGCCCTCGAGGGCTGCTGGTTGCTCATTTTTATGATTATTTCTTGATTATATGCTAAACAAGGGGTGGATTATTCATGAGTTTTCTGGGAATGGGGTGGGCAATTCCTGGGATTGAGGGTTCCTCCACTTTTTAGACTATATAGAGTAACTTCCTGGCATTGCCGTGGCATCTGTAAACTGTCATGGCACTCGTGGGAGTGTCTCTTAGCATGCTAATGCATTATAATTAGTGTATAATGAGCAGTGAAGACAACCAGAGGTCACTCTCATGGCCATCTTGGTTTTGGTAGGATTTGGCCAGCTTCTTTATTGCAACCTGTTTTATCAGCAAGGTCTTTGTGACCTGTATCTTGTGCTGACCTCCTATCTCATCCTGTGACTTAGAATTCCTAACCTTCTGGGAATGCAGCCCCGTAGGTCTCAGCCTTATTTTACCCAACCCCTATTCAAGATAGAGTTGCTCTGGTTTAAACGCCTCTGACAGCAACATGGTGAAACCCTGTCTCTGCATAAAATACAAAAAATTAGCCAGGCATAGTGGTGCGCACCTGTAGTCCCGGCTACTTAGGGGGCTAAGGTGGGAGGATTGCTTGAGCCCAGGAAGTGGAGGCTGCAGTGAGCCGAGATCGTGCCACTATACTCCAGTCTGGGTGACAAAGTGAGAGCCTGTCTCCAAAAACCAAAAAAACCAAAAATCGAAGTGGTCCTGCCAGCTTACAGTCCCACTAACAGTGTATGAGTGTCCCAGTGACTTTACATTCCCACCAACACTTGATACTTTGTATCTTTTGTACTACCATGCTGTTCAAAGTAAAATTTTAAATTTGTAATAGGTTTTGCCAAATTACTCCTCATGTAACTGCCTAATGGGTTCTTCCTGCCTGCTTCACAAACAAAATCAACCCCCTGAGACCATAGCATTGCAGTAGAGAAAGCGTTTGATTGATGTGAGGCTGGTTATGCTCCATGGGAGATGGAGTTGTAACTCCAATCAGTCTCCCTAAAGGCTCAGAGGTTAGGAGTCTTTCAAAGATAGTTTGGTGGGCAGAGGGCTAGGGTAGGAGGCATGCTGATTGGTTGGGGATGTCAACATGGGGTGTGGAAAATGGTCCTCGTTCTCTGAGTCTGCTTCTGGGTGGGGGCCACAGGACTGGTTGAGTCACAAGTCCAGATGGGGCCATCCAGTTGTCAGAAATGCAAAAAAACTGAAAAGACATTTCAAAAGACCAATCTTAGGGTCTACAATAGTGATGTTATCTTCAAGAGTAATTGAAAAAGTTGCAAATCTCATGACCATCAGAGTAATGGCTGGTAATTATTTAGAATTCAGGCCCGTCTCATCCTTCTAACTTGGTGACCTTTCATTAGTTTTACAAGGGCAGTTTAGTTTTGGGGAAGGGTTATTATTATTTAAACTATAAACTAAATTTCTCCCAAAGAAAAATTTCCAGAAATGAGCAAAGACAGCCAGTCCATGAGGCTAGAAGCAAGATGGAGTCAGCCATGTTACATTTCTCTTATGTCATACTTTTGCAAAGGCGTTTTCACTTAAAAAGATCTTACCAATTTACACTCCCACTAGCTGTATATGAAAAACTGTGTCATTACACCTTTGACAATACTGAAACTTTAATTTTTAAATATTTGCAATTTTAATATTTGTCAAATGATAAGGTGAAAAAGTTATCTAATTTTACTTTGCATTGTTTGCCTACTAGAGAAATTGTATAGTTTTAATGTTTTCTTGGTGTTTGTATTTCTTCTTACATAAAATATCTTTTCATATAAAATGTCTTTTCATATAAAGTTGTGGTATTTGTAGACCCAAGGTTGGAGGCATGAGAGTGGAGCATCAGGTAATAAGAGTTTTCATACAGAGTAAATAGGGATGGTTCTGTGCAGAAGAAGAAAACAAAATTAACTCTGGAGATGTTATTTCGATTTTACCAAGTCTCTTTCACTCCAATTGAATGTGTCAGAGGTGTTTGAACCAGAACAACTTACTCCATCTTGAATAGGGGCTGGGTAAAGTGAGGATGACACCTACTGGGCTGCATTCCCAGGAGGTTAGGCATTCCTTTTTTTTTTTTTTTTTTTTTTTTTGAGACAGAGTCTCGATCTGTTGCCAGGTTGGAGTGCAGTGGCATGATCTTGGCTCACTGCAACCTCCGCCTCCCGGGTTCAAGCGATTCGCCTGCCTCAGCCTCCTGGGTAGCTGGGATTATAGGCACGTACCACTATGCCTGGCTAATTTTTGTATTTTTAGTAGAGATGGGTTTTCCCCATGTTGGTCAGGCTGGTCTTGAACTCCTGACCTCATGATCTGCCTGCCTCGGCCTCCTAAAGTGTTAGGATTACAGGCGTGAGACACTGCACCCGCCAAGGTTAGGCATTCTCAGTCACAGGATGAGATAGGGAGGTCAGCACAAGATACAGGTCATAAAGACCTTGCAGATAAAACAGGTTGTGGTAAAGAAGCCAGCCAAAACACACCAAAGCCAAGAGGATGACAAAAGTGACCTCTGGTCATCCTTACTGCTCATTATATGCTAACTGTAATGCATTAGCATGCTAAAAGACACTCCTGGCACTGCCATGACAGTTTACAGATGCCATGGCAATGCCAAGAAGTTACCCTATATAGTCTACAAAGTGGAGGAATCCTCAGCTCTGGGAATTGCCCATCCTTTTCCCGGAAAACTCATGAATAATCCACCCCTTGTTTAGTATATAATCAAGAAATAACTATAAGGGTACTTAGTTAAGCAACCCATGTTGCTGCTCTGCCTGTGGAGTAGCCATTTTTTTTATTCCTTTACTTTCTTAATAGACTTGCTTTTGCTTTACTCTATGGACTCACCCTGAATTCTTTCTTGCGTGAAGTCCAAGAACCCTCTCTTGGGGTCTGGGTTGGAACTCCTTTCTGGTAACAAAAGAAAACTATAGATATAATATTAGATTCTGACAGACTATCAAATTAAATTTTGTTTTCACTGTATAAAACTTAGAAATCATATTGAACAGAATTAGAAAGTTGTTTAAAAACATCATTTACATAATTGAATTTGATATAAGTACATCTACAAATAACCATGCTGGGCTTGTCCATTTTCTCCAGTGATCTCAAAATAATATCCATATTATTTTTTATAGTTTATAATGAAAAAACTGAAACCACAGGAAGATAAATGATCTCAAAATAATATCCATATTATTTTTTATCATTTATAATGAAAAAACTGGAACCACAGGAAGATAAATGATCTTTGTTAGATCACAACAAGTCAATATGAAGGTCAAGAGTAAAATTAATTTTCAGCCTACCATTATGGCCCAAACTCTTCAAACCCCCTGCCAGGTTTTTACTTATTAGGAATTTAAGTGTTTCACAAATGAAAGTCTTCAGCCAAAGAATTGTTAGTTAAAATACAAAACAAAAACATTAGCATTGAGAGTTTCTAAAGTGTTGAAAGCTAAGTGTTTTAACGCTAAAATCCTTGACATTTAAAAGGCTCAGGAGCCAAACCTACTGAAAGCCAACTAACATGTAAATTATAACAATTTATTTCTCTTAGGCCTTGGCATGCTTCCTTTTGGTGCCAGAAGTAGAGTGAGATATTTGAGATTCAAACTCTTTGGAAACTTTTATAAATTAGAACTATATTCTCCATGGAAAAGTATCCTTGCATCATCTTTCCCATTTCTTCCCCTAAGAACTGACTCGACTTCACAACTAATTTTGGGCTAATGTGGAGAGATCAGCTGTGAGAAACATCCATTGATTTACTCAGGCTGCCCTTTGTATCTTAATGCTTCAGGTTTTGTTATCCTCCGCCTTTCTTCTGTCTTCTTTCCTCATAAGTTGTTTAGAGACATTTTTTTTTTCCCCGAGTCTTGCTCTGTCGCCCAGGCTGGAGTGCAGTGGCCGGATCTCAGCTCATTACAAGTTCCGCCTCCCGGGTTCACGCCATTCTCCTGCCTCAGCCTCCCGAGTAGCTGGGACTACAGGCGCCCGCCACCACGCTCGGCTAATTTTTTTGTATTTTTATTAGAGAGAGGGTTTCACTGTGTTAGCCAGGATGGTCTCGATCTCCTGACCTTGTGATCTGCCCGCCTCGGCCTCCCAAAGTGCTGGGATTACATGCGTGCGCCACCGCGCCCGCCTCTAGATACAATTTTATTGCCAATAATTAAAGAGTGAGAATGAGCGGCAATGGGCTGGTATGGTTGCATTCAAATTCCAAAGTTCACATTTTGGAATATTGATTTTTGCTTGAGAACAGCTTACCTAAGAACCATGGGACTTTGGCGGAGAAGGATGTGATGGGGAATATGTTGAGTTCTTTCAAGGAATTTAATCTTCATTTCTGAGGAAGTTAAAAACTGTGGCATAGTGCTCTCTTTCTTTTGTCTTCCTTCCCCCAAAGGTGAAGAGTTTGCAGTTGTTTGAGAGCCCTTCCAATTCCATTCTTTCACAGCCTATCTCCTTTCATCCCCATCTCAAACTCAGTGTTTTGGGGGGATTCAGGCATCAGTCTAAAGTTAGAACATAACTGGAAATCATCTTGAAAAGCTAAAAATAGTGTAGGAAAGAATAAATCTTTTCTCACCCATAGCTAGGTTCATAAATGAGGTCCCTATAACAAAACACAGATTGACAAGAGAGAAGCATACAAATTTATTTAATATAAGTTTTATGTGACTCAGGAGCTTTCAGAAATGAAGACCCAAAGAAACAGGGACATGTGTGTATTTTTATGCTTAGGGTTGATGAAGAGCAGACAGTTCTGCAGAAGTATGATTGGACAAAAGTTTATGATAACTGCAGGGAACTTAGCAAGGCCTGTTTGTTCGGGTTCTTCCTTGTATCCTTGTGTCTTCAGAGATAAAGACATTCCTTTCTTCCAGGTTTGGGTGAGTGCCTCTGGAATGAAAGTTTTATAACCCGCTTCATGGAAGAAGGTTGAGCAGAAGGTAAAGTGACTTTCCTGCTGAAATTTTCTGAGGGTACCATATTTTGGGGTGGTGTTTCCTGAACCCCATCAATAGGAAGGTAGGTCAAAGCAATTTTGGAGTAAACCCACCCTGGAATGTAATTCTGGCACTGAATTTCTCATGTTTTCCCTTTTCCTTCATTCCTTCCTTCAAGGATTATTCATTGAGCACCTCCTGTATACTCCTAAGTTTGGAGAAGACAGCAATGAAAAAGACAGTTTCCCTGACCCTATGAAACTTACACTAATAAAGATTTCTGATATTGATAAGCGCTATTAAGAAAATAAAAATGTGTAGTCCCAGTTACTTGGGAGGGTGAGGTGGGAGGATTGCTTGAGCCCAGGAGTTCGAGTCCGGCCTGGGCAATGCAGCGAGACATTAAAACATGTCTAAGAAAAAAAAAAAAAGAAAAGAAAAATGATGTGATCAACTGAGAGCTCCAACAGGAGGCAACTTTAGATAAGGTAATCTCTAAGGAGATATTTGAGCTGAAACCTGAAGGATGAAAAATAGCCAGCTAGGATAATGAGCTAAGAGAAGTTTAAGGTAGTTAATACTGCAAAATCTGAGTCAAAAAAAAAAAAATAGCTTGATATGTTTGAGGGAAAGAAAGGAGGACACTGTGGCTAATGCAGAATGATGGAGGGGGACAATTGTAATATCCTGGAGCAGAAGGCATTAACTAGATCATGCATAGCCTTTTACACTACAGTTAGAAGTTCAAATCATACTCTAAGAGCAATGGAAGCCATTGAAGCCATTAACGCTAGCAAGATTCGATTTATGGTCTCAAAAGCTCATTCTGGCTGCTCTTTGGAGAGTGGAAGCAGGAATATGGGTTAGAAAGTTCCTGGTTAGGAGTTGCTATGGTTTGAATGTGTCCTCCCAAAAACATGTGTTGAAAACTTAATCCCCAGTGCAACAGTGTTAGGATATGTGGCCCAGTGAAATGTGATTAGGCCCTGAAGGTGGAGAGAATGGATTCATGCCATTTTCAAGGTAGAGGGTTCATTATAAAAGGGGGAACTCGACCCTGTTTTACTCTCTCTCTTGCCCTCTTTGCTCTTCTGTCATGGTATGACAACAAGAAGGCCCTTGCCAGATGTTAACCCCTTGATCTTGGAATTCCCAGCCTCCAGAATTGTGAGCCAATACATTTCTGTTCATTATAAATTAACCAGTCTGTGGTATTCTGTTATAGCAGCACAAAATGGACTAAGACAGGAGTCCAGGAAAAGATGATGGCTTTCATTAAAGTGGTGGCAATGGAGGTGAAATGAAGTAGACTTAAGATAGATTTTGTGGATAATTCTGAAATTACTTATTTATACATTAGCAGTCCTGGGACAGGGTAGTGGGGGTTTGAGGGGAAAATAAATCAAGGATGACTCTTAGGGATTTTAGCTTAAGCATCTGGGTTAGACAGTGCTGACATTTACCGAGATAGGTAAGATATACAGATAGGAACTGTTTTAGATTTATTACCTTTAAAATACCTATTAGATATCTAAGTGTCAAGTGAACAGTTGCATACCAGAATCTGAAATGCATGTGCGATATCCAGGAAGGAGATATCCATGTGGGGATTGTCAACATATAGAAAACATTTAAAGCCATAGGAAAGGAAGACATTAACTGGATAGAGAAGGGTATAAGTTCTAGGCATTCTATCATTTACAGATCAGACAGAACCAAGAGAGTCAGAAAAGTGTTTGGCCAACAAAGCAGAAGAAAAATCCAGAAAAGTGGAAAATGTTTTAAGAAGTGATCAACTGTGTTGAAGGCTGAGAGGATGAGCACTTATCCTGTGACTTTGAGTAAATTACTTCATCTATCTAAATTCAAGCTCCTCATCTGTAAAATGTGGATAAAAATAGTGTAACACTTAGAGTGTTGTTGGGTGTATTAAAAAACAATATATGTAATGTTCTATGAGTCTGGCATGTAATAAGTGAGAAATGGTAGCTATTATTAGTCTATTGCTGTTGAGTTCTGAATTCTATAAGAAGAAATATAAATATGTCAGGGGAAAAAGCACATACATATAGTGGGAAAGTTCTGAATAACAGATATTCAGTTTTATCACATCTTGCAAATCATTCTTTAATGTTCCCTTTAGTCTTTGTGTCTTTTTAGCTCTTCTGGAGTCAGGGCTTAAGATATGAGAATTCCTTCTTCTCTGGATAGTCAAAAGTTGCTATGACAACTGGCTGGAAATGAAAGTCCTCTGCTTTATTTATTTATCTGAGGGTGATGTGCTGTAGAAAGGGGGGAGTGAGACTGCCACAATGTGCCTCACAACCTTTAGAAAGAAGACATGCAAGGGCCACATTTTCTGCCATCCTGTCAGTGTCCTTTATTGTTTATATATAACTTACCCATTTCTTCTTTTTCTACAAAGTATTTGAGGTCATAAATATTAAGACACATATAACTTGAGGCAGTTTAAAGAAAATAAATCAGATGATTAAATACTATTTGGAGGAGAAGTAATGTATAACAAAAAAACAATGTATAACGAAACAGAGTCATTAACACCATGTAACAAATTTAGCCCCAAGTATTTTGGAAGTGAAAAAAAAACAACAAAGAAAAACATAATGCTTTCAGGAATTCTCTGAAGTATGCTTAAAGGTCACAAGCAGGTTAATTAGGAGAGAAACTTTTAAACAGATATATATGTTGTTCCTCTGCAATAATAGCAGTGGTCAGACGGGTGTGGTGGCTCACACCTGTAATCCCAGCACTTTTGGAGGCCAAAAGCAGGGCAGATCACCTGAGGTTGGGAGTTTGAGACCTGCCTGGCCAACATGGTGAAACCCCGTCTCTACTAAAAATATAAAAATTAGCTTTGCGTGGTGGCAGGCACCAGTAATCCCAGATACTTGGGAGACTGAGGCAGGAGAATCGCTTGAACCTTGGAGGCGGAGGTTGTGGTAAGCCAATATCACATCTTTGCACTCCAGCCTGGGCAACAGAGTGAGACCCTGTCTCAAAAAAAAAAAAAAAAAAAAAAAAAAAAAGGGAAGAAAAAAGAAAAAAATAGCAGTGGCCAACATTTGCATACCACTTTACAGTTTATAAAGCATTTTAATGTTTACAGAAGGTAGTGTTACAACTATTCTTTTTTGCCCCCAAACGACACAGTAGGTTAACACAGAGAACTTGAATCATGAATCCTTTTTTTTCAAATACGGAAGACATTTCTTTATTAGTAGCCAAAATATATAAGCATCTCATGAATCTTTTATTTCCAAAACCCAATTCTTTCTACTATACGAAGAGGCAACTTCCTTAATCGCAATTTTTGAAAAATCTTATGAAACATAACATGCACAAAAGTACATAAAATTTTAAGGAATAACTGCAAAACTAACATCTACATAGCCACCACCAAAACCAAGAGATAGAACACCCCTAGAACTCTAGATGGCTGGGAGTAGTGGCTCATGCCTGTAATCCCAGCACTTTGCAAGGCTGAGGCGGGTGGATTACGTAGGGCTGGGGGTTGGAGACCAGCCTGGTCAACATGGTGAAACCCTGTCTCTACTAAAAATACAGAAAGTAGCCAGGTGTGGTGGTGCACCCCTGCAATTCCTAGCTACTCGGGAGACTGTGGCACAAGAATCACGTGAACCTGGGAGGTAGAGGTTGCAGAGAGCCAAGATCCTGCCACTGCACTCCAGCCTGAGTGACAGAGCAAGACTCCGTCTCAAACAAACAAATAAACAAAAAACAACAACTCTGGAGCAGCAGTTCTCAACCTTTTTGGTCTCAGGACCCTTTTATGCTTTTTTTTTTGAGACAGAGTCTTGCTCTGTCCCCTAGGCTGGAGTGCAGTGGCGTGATCTCCGCTCACTGCAAGCCCCACCTCCCGGGTTCACACCATTCTCTTGCCTCAGTCTCCTGAGTAGCCGGGGATACAGACGCCCACTACCACGCCTGGCTTTTTGTATTTTTAGTAGAGACAGGGTTTCGCTGTGTTAGCTAGGATGGTCTCGATCTCCTGATCTCGTGATCTGCCGCCTTAGCCTCCCAAAGTGCTGGTATTACAGGCGTGAGCCACTGCGCCCTGCCCCTTTTATGCCTTTAAAAATTATTGAGGACCCCAATGAGCTTATGTGTACATGGCCTATATCTAGCAGTATTTTCATTATTGGATATTAAAACTGAGAATGAAAAAAATATTCACTTTAAAAATAGCAATAATACATTTACTACATGTTAACCTAAATAATACTTTATGAAAATTAACTATTTGCCAAAACAAAAAAAAAATTATTGAGAGGAGCGATAGTCATCTGTTTCAAATTTCTTAAATATCTGGTTTAATAGAAGACAACTTGATTCTTACATCTGATTCTGCAGTCTGTTATGATGTTGTTTTGGTTTAATTATATGGAGAAAATCTGGCCCCACACAGATATGTAGTGGGAAAAGGGGGAGTCTTTTAATAGCCTTTTCAGATAACTGTGGATATTGTTTGTACTATACCAGAATTCCACAAGTGCTAGTTTTTAAAGGTTAGTGGTGGCTCATGCCGCAGTTAGTGGTGGCTCATGCCAGTAATCTCAGCTACTTGAGAGGCTGAGGCAGGAGTTTGAGGCCCGCCTGGGCAACATAGCCAAGAAGCTGTCTCTGTGAAAAAAAAAAAAATTAAAAAATTAGCCTGGCCAGGTGGCATGTACCTGTTAGTCCCAGTTACTCAGGAGGCTGAGACAGGCGGATTGCTTGAGCCTAGGAGTTTGAGGCTTCAGTGGGCTGTGATCATGACGCCACTGCTCTCTAGCCTGAGTGACAGAATGATACCTTGTCTCAAAAAGAAATAAATCAATTTTAAAAAATTAAAAATAAAGGTTAGTTGTAATATGGAATCTGAAACCATAGTACTCTGTTACGTTAAAATAAATTTGTCTGACTTGCCCTTTGAATGTCTTTGTCACTCATGTGTAATGTTATGACATTCATTTGAAAAATACTGGTTCACTGAGCTATCCAGATATTCCAAATGTTGACACATTTCGTTATACTGTATCAAAAATCACATTCATTAATATCACTAGTAATCTTAACACAAAAGTCTTTAAATGTTGAAAATTTCTAGTTTTCATTTGAAAGCTCAGATTTTGTCACTGGCCAAAAATTTTGTCAGTTGTTTTTCTTGCAGTGACTAGCTGACTTTATTTTTGAGAAAATGTCTCCCAAATACCCAAGTCTGAATAAAAACTGTTTGCCAGCATTCTTTCAAATAAAAATGGTATTCAATAAAGTAACTAGTTCAACCACTGGCAATTACACAAGTGCTTTTCCTTGAGACAACCATTGTACTTAAGGTGTACAGCAGAAGCTTTATGTTCTTGAACTGTGGTCTCCAGACCAACAGCATCAGCACCACCTAGGAACTTGTTAAGTTTACAAATTATTGGGTCCACTGTAGACCTACTAAATCAGAAACTGGAAGTGAGGCCAGTGGTCTGTGTTTTATGACCCTCCAGGTGATTCTGATTCCATCTACATTTGAGAACCATCACTTCAAACTTAGAGCAATGGTTCTCAGGTTTGGTTGCAGATTAGAATCACCTGGGAAGTTTATTTTATTTTATTTTATTTTGGAGACAGGGTCTCATTTTGTCACCCAGGCTGGAGTGCAGTGGCACAATCACAGCTCATTGCAGCCTCATCTTCCCAGGCTCAAATGATCCTCCCACCTCAGCCTCTGGGGTAACGTGGACTACAGGTGCGTGCCACTATGACTGGCTATTTTTTTTTTTTTTTTCTGTAGAGACACAGGTCTTACTGCGTTGCCCAGGCTGGTCTTGAACTCCTTGGTTCAAGTGATTCTCCTACCCTAGCTTCCCAAAGTGCTGGGATTACAAGCATGAGCCGCCCCTGCCTGGCCACACCTGGGGAGTTTAGAATCTCTAGTGCCTAATTATTCTTCATCAATTCAGAATCTCTGAGGGTAAGATCCAGACTTCAGAATTTTTAAAAATTCCCCCTGATGATTCCAAAGTGCAGTCACTGCCTTGGGCTATCTTTCTGAAACAGTTCTCAGATATGTTCTTGTCTGGGACTGGACAGCTGTCTATTGAAAATGGAGCTCTCTGACAAGTTCCTGGAGTGCTAATAACTAGACTGCTGCCGGGTAGAGACAAATGAATGTTTTCAGAATCATTTTCCCATCTTAAATAGTCAGAAAATCCCAAATGGTGAACAAGAAAATGTCCTAGCAGAATTCAAGAATACTTCCCATTAGTTAACCCTCTTTTTTAGAAAAGGGGAAATCCTGGCAGGTCTGGTGAGGTCTTTCTGCTTTGATTACCACTGAAGCCTCCTTTTCAGCCAGCAGGGCTTGCTTTTCTACTTAGCTTTTATTTCTCCAGATTGTCTTAAGTTAGCGGTTCTCACCTTTACCAGACTCACCATTTCAATTTTAAAATAAATATTTTATCACCCTTTTTTCATCCACAAATGAAATATATAGAGTGCAACCTGACTACATATATAAATTTAAAAAATCAACATGATGCCGACTATATTATAAAGGATAAATGAGATTAATTTATAACAAAAATATATATGGTAGTATATAAATGTGTGGGAACAACATTGACAGACATAATTGTCAGATACTGGCATATACATTTAATAATTTATTATAAAAATTTCAAACATATACTAAAGTAGAGAGAGTAGTATAATTAACTACATGCTTTCCCAGTATCCAGCTTCAACAATTATCAGTTATCAATAGCTGATCTTTTTCATTCTTACCAATGGTACCTAAAATGTGGTCCCTGGACCAGCAGCATTAGTGTTACCTGGAAGATGGTTAGAAATGCAAATTCACTGACCTTACTCCTTACTCCAGACCACTGAGTCAGAATCTCTGAGGTAGGGTTCAGCAGTCTGTGTTTTAACAATCTCTCCAGCTGATCTGTAGGTCCGCTAAGTTCTCAGGGCTACTGATCTAGATAACATTCCTACCATCTCAGATTATTTGAAAGCAAATCCCAGATAGTACCCAGATATATTTTATCCATAAAGAATTATTTTAACTTTAAAAAATATAACCACATACTATTATGTCACCTAAGAAAAGTTTAAAACTCTAATTATTTATCTCATCAGATATATGGAATTTAAAAATTTTCTCAGATTTTCACAAATGTCTTTTTGCAGTTGATTTGCTTGCATCAGTTCAAACAAGGTTTATATATTGCATTAGGTTGATATGCATCTTAAATATCCCTTAATCTAGAATGATTCCTTTTTAAAAAAATTCCTGCCATTTATTTGTTGAAGACGCATTTGTCACATTGTTTCTCACATTCAGGATTTTGCTAATTGTGTCCCTGTATGTCATTTTGTCATGTTCCTCTTTTTTCTGTATTTACTGTAATCTGGCTGTTAGATATAGAGGCTTGATCTATCAGGTTTGGCTTTTTTGGAAGGAATATTTCACAGATGAAGCTATGCCTGTCCCATTACATCATAGCAGAAAGCATATCAATATCTGGGCTGTTTCTCTTTTTCAGTTAAGATTGGTTAGTGGGTTCAAGTATTGAAAGCATAATCTAGTCTATATGAAAGTTTCCCATCAGCCCTTTATCTAATGGTCCTAGCAGCCACTGATGAGCATTGCCTAGGTCAATTTTTTTCACTAAGGGATGGAAAAATGATGATACTCTAATTTTTATCATTTCTGGGTTTTATTACCTGAAATATAAAGAACATTCTTTTTTTCATGTATTTGTATAGGAAATACAGTTTATACAGAAAAGGCAGAGCAAATGCTCAATTTAATTCCTTTATTAACTAGACTTCAAATAATGAATTTGAAACATCCTCTAAATGTTTACTTTTGAATGTCATGTACTATGGATTTTAATATATTTGATATTTTCAATTCACTTTAGTAATCATTCATTATGATGCTTAAATTGTCTCACCTTTGACTAGATGGGGTTTCTTTAGGTTGGCTCCTGAGTTCTTCTGAAACAACCTTAACAGTGTGTGATGCCTTCTTACTTTTGGGTATGAAAAGCTATTTCAAGCTCATCTTATACATTTCCCACACCAACCCTGGAGTCAATTATTTCTCAGAGGAGACTTGGTTCCTTTTACTGGGAAATGGTTTTTAGAGACCATAACCTGAGTGGTAGGGGAGATCATTGCTATAAGGCTATTATTCCTAGTCCTTTTCAGTGGAAAGAGCTATGAAATACGTATTTTTTTCTTTTTTCTTTTTTTGAGACAGAGTCTCACTCTGCTGCCCAGGCTGGAGTGCAGTGGCGCCATCTCAGTTCACTGCAACCTCCGCCCCCCGAGGTTCAAGTGATTCTCCTGGCTTAGCCTCCTGAGTAACTGGGATTACAGGTGCCTGCCACCACGCGCAGCTGATTTTTGTATTTTTAGTAGAGATGAGATTTCACCATGTTGGCCAGGCTACTCTCGAACTCCTGACCTCAAGTGATCCACCTGCTTCAGCCTCCCAGAGTGCATTATAGGCGTGAACCACCACACCTGGCCGAAATATTTTTAAGGAGAAAATTAAATCTTGAGAACATACTAATGCTTCCAATTTAAATATAAGACTATAGGAATTTTAGGTCTTTGATTTTATACTTGCATATCTTTCCTCTTACACTAAAATTTTTGGTTCCTAATGATACTAATATAATCACTTATTTGCTTTACCCATATATACCATAAAAATATTTTTATAACAATATCAGTATATTAATAAAAATATAACTAAAATTCAAGATTTCTCTGTAGTTTTTTCTCTTTTTTTTTTAGACGGAGTCTTGCTCTGTTGTCAGGCTGGAGTGCAATGACACGATCTCGGCTCACTGCAACCTCCGCCTACCAGGTTCAAGCAATTCTCCTGCCTCAGCCTCCTGAGTAGCTGGGACTATGGGCACACACCACCACGCCCAGCTAATTTTTGTATTTTTAGTAGAGATGAGGTTTCACCATATTGGCCAGGATGGTCTTGATTCCTTGACCTCGTGATCTGCCCATCTCGGCCTCCCAAAGTGCTGGAATTACAGGCATGAGCCACTGTGCCTGGCCTTCCCTTCCTTTCTTACATAAAAGTTACTGTATACCACTGTTCCGTACCTTGTTTTTAAAGTTTTTAATTTATGTCCTAGGATTGTTCAGTAACAATATTTAGAGATATTACTCAGTCCTCCTTATAGTGGCATAGTACTCCACTGTGCAAATCTATTACAGTGGATTCAAACAAATTCTCTGCTGATAACATTTGGACTGAAAGATGTCTTATACTATTACAAATATTGACATAATAAATATCCTTGCATATTCATAATTAAATATTTTTGTTATATTTTCTTTGGGTTAGATTCCTAGAAGTTGCATTTTGGGTAAAAAGTAAATGAACTTTTTAATTTTGCTAGCTATTGCCAAATTCTCCCTATGGAAAAAGTACAGTTTTGTATTTCTACCATCAATGTGTGAAAATTCTACATACTTGAAAATTAGTAAGGTTGGATTTTAAAGAAGACATTAAAAGGAAAATTAGCATTTTTCTTTATATTTTCACTTTGAAATAGTTTAAGGACGTATATTCCTATACATACATGAGACAGGCACAAATATAGCTACAGGCATACTGTATTGGTGATTCAAATATCAGGATATTGATATCGTTGCCAGTGATTTAATTTTTCAAAATGGCAAAAACAATTGATAAAGTTTAAACAACATGAACTTCATTTTACTCTTGATTTACACGGAATTTGCATTACTAAAAAATTCAGTAGATATTAAAACTGTACAAAATCATTTTTTAAAATTTTTTTGAGATGGAGTCTCACTTTGTTGACAGGCTGGAGTGCAGTGGAGTGATCCTGGCTCACTGTAACCTCCACCTCCCAGGTTCCAGCGATTCTTCTGCCTCAGCCTCCCTAGTAGCTGGGACTACAGGCATACACTACCACATCCAGCTAATTTTTGTATTTTTAGTAGAGACGGGTTTCACCATGTTGGCCAGGATGGTCTCGATCTCTTGACCTTGAGATCCGCCCGCCTTGGCCTCCCAAAGTGCTGCGATTACAGGTGTGAGCTACCACACCTGGCCTTTTTGTTTGTATTTAAAATAGATTTTAGACCTGGATAATTCCAGATAATGCTAAAGGTTTTTGTGTTCTGTTTAAAAATATATATATATATACGAATATCTGCCTAGATGTATGAAAATCATGAGGTATAAAGGACCATTCTTTGTTATGTGAGTGTTGCTGTGGCAGCTATAGGAGTATACTGGTCAGCTCTTGGAGAACATGCGGTAAACACTGTAGTTAGGGACAGCCGCTCAACTGCCACACCTTGGAGTCATTGCAGGATTCATGCTGAGTACACGCTCTTCCTCCGGCTCTTCCTCCGCTGCTTTCAGCCAGTGACTGAGTATGGTGAAGGCAGACCATTCCTGCCCAATGTGGGACTCCTCTAATGGGTTATCTTTGTTCTGATGACTCTCTGTAGGCTTGGTTGAGATTTTCACAGAACTGCATTACAGCCTAAGGCTCTTCCTTTTTCTTTCTTTTTTTTTTTTTTTTAACAGCCCAGAGGTCTTTTATTTTTTAACACCTATTATGCCATGAATTTCTATTCTTCTTTGCTTCCTTTTCTCCATTCACAGGTGTCATTCTGGAGACTCTTCCTGCCTATTCCTTCTTGTTTTTTATCCTTCACAGACATTTTCCCCAATAAATCTAATTTTGTCTCTTCTTCACGGAAGACTCAAACTGATAGCTACTACTGGGAGTGACCTCACAAAGCAAATAGTAAGACAGGGTTTAGAGAGTCCATCACTTACCACTCAGTTGGTAAGGCCAACTCATTCTGAATGGAATTTGGGGCACAGATAGTACTTGACACAAGGTAGAAGTTCAATTGCTGAAGTTTTCACTGGTGGTGAGCTGGGGAAAAGTCTCAGTATAGGAAATATCCTTGCCTGTATAATGATTTGGGCATTTAAAAGATCTTAGTGAGCAGACTGGAGTTGGCTGGTTATTACTAAGTTGTACTGATGCTCCGAGGAGAGAGAATGAGAAACTTTGAAGGCTGTTTACAAACAGAGCCTATGTCTGAGAACAAGAGGCCTCTCTTGGAGCTTATACAAAACTGGGACATAGTCATAGAGTTGATGGGTCCAGCGACAGATCATCATTACCTTAGGGGCAAAATAGGCAGATATTAAGAGATTAAGAGTGCTGCTTAACATGTACAATCAGAAGGCAAGAATGGAGGGGCAGGAGGCTAAGGGTGGTCATTTCAATAAATGTCCTTGTTGCTCATCCTGAATGTAAGCAAATTTTCAGATCTACAGCCCACTGACTGAGGAGGTAGTTAGGTTCCTAGGAGGACCCTGCAACACTGTGGCAAGTAGATATTTTAATGATCCCTCCTGTCATTCTCCAAAAGGAGTTAGGGCATACACTTGGGTAGGGCATTTACACCGGGGAAAGGGAGTGCCCAGTCATTTCAGAGGAGCTGTGGACCTAGGGACTAAGTCGACTTTGGTAACTGGAGACCCAAAGTGTCATCATGGCCTCCCCTGTGTGTGGGAAATTATGAGGATAAGTCATAAAGTCTTAGCTAAAATCTGCCTCACAGTGAATTCACTGGGTCTGAAGACCCATCTGCTAGGTATTTCTTTGTCCCTGAGTATATAATTACAACAAACATCATTGGCAGTTGAAGTATTGGGTCCCTGAGCTGTTAAAGAGCTATCATAATGAGAAGACCAACTGAAAGCCTTTGAAACTGTCCCCCACCCTAGCCAAGATAAAACATAAATAACATTGTGTCCCAGGGGAGATTAGTACCACGTTTGTATCCTACAGAGTGAATGCAGGCTGCCACAGCAAGTTTGAACAAGTAGTACTCTCAACTGAAACTATGCTGGACATGGTATAGGGCAGATTAATAAGGCCTCAGTCACATAGTTTGTAGACACTGATTTGATTAATGCATTATTTTATAATCCGATCAGAAATAAGGATAAGAAATAATTCACATTCATGTGGAGGAGACAATATTTATTTCCAGCTTTGTCCAAGGGCCATGTCAACTTTTCTACCCTCTATTGTAATACAGTCAGAAGAGATCTGGACTGTCTGGACATACAGTGTATAACATCACATTGATATGTTAAATCAACAATATTCGGACTGAGCATGATGAGCAAGATGTGGCTTTTATACTAGAGGTCTTGGTAAGACATGTATCCAGACACTGGGAGATACACTCAAAGAAGATTCAAGAATTTGTGACTTCAGTAAAGTTTTTTCAAGGTCCAGTAGTCAGTGGTCTGTGGAGACATGCCCTCCAGAATAAAAGACAAATTTCTGCATCTTGCATCTCCTACTATAATGAAGCCCAATGCCTGGTGGGCCTTTAGGTTCTGGAAGCAACGAATTCCATACCTAGGAATACTGCGTTGGTTCACATGTAGGCAACATGTGAGGCCATCTACTATGCGTGCAGAGATGAAGGCTACACATGTAGAAGTATGAATTCCAAGAGTATGAATTCCCACTTACCAAGGTCAATATAGCTATTTGTCTCTGAAGGTCTAATTTGCCAGCAACAGAGACCAACCCCGAGTCCCTGATATGGCACTATTACCTGAGAAGATAAACCAGCCACTTGGTGGCAAGTCAACAACACTGTGCCCTTTCCATTCTGGAGTGGCCAGCAGTTCCTCCTTACAGGGATACATATGTATTCTGGGTATGGGTTTGCTTTCTTGGCTTCAGAGCCACAGCCCATACCACTATCTAGAGGCTTAAAGAAGGCCTGATTCACAGGTATAGTATCTAACTCAACATAGGGTCCAAACAGGGGATCCATTTCATAGTAAAGGTGGTATGAGTATGAACTAATGACTAAGGGATCTACTGGTTTTATCACATACTGCACCATCTGGAGCAACCAGCCTGGGAGAGCACTGGGCAGCACTGAAGGTGCAGCCGGAGTACCGATTTGGAGGCAATATTCTGCAAGAACAGAGTGCCACTTTTCAAGATCAGTATATATACTAAATCAGGGAGCTCTAAAGGCACTGTTCCTAATAGGAAGAATACATGGGTCCAGGAAAAAGACAGAGGAAGCAGAAGTGGCCCCACTTACCATCCACCCAGATGACTCATCGGGAAACTTTGTGCTTTCTATTCCTGAAACTCTGGGTTTTGAAGGTTTAGAAGTCCTGGTTCCCAAAGTGGAGTGAATTTTTGCCAGAAAATACAAGGAAGGTTCCATTGAACTACAAGCTATGGCAACTGTTTTGACATTTTGGACTCTTTGTGTCAAGGTACCAGCAGGCAGGAAGAGGAATCCCCATCTTGGCAGGGGTAACTGACCTAGATCAACAGGAAGAAGGGCTACTTTTATGTAATGGGCAAAGAAAAATATGTGGCCCCTAGGTGATCCACTTGGGAGTCTTTTGAGACTTACTTGTAACTGTGGAAGGACATGTACAACAATCACATGAGGTATGTGTAATTGCCAATAAATATATATTTCTCATCAGGAATGAGGATTTGGGTCACCCAGGTTATACCACTAAGATCTGTGGAAGTGACTGCTGAAGGAGAGGAGAACTTGAAATTGGTATGGAAGAGGAAGATAAGTAGTAGTTGTATTCTTGAAACCAACTGAGTGACAGGGAGTATGGTTTGTCCCAATGACCCCCTTTGTTTAAGTTTTCCCTCAAGAAGTGAGGTCCAGAGGAATCATAGAAAAGCTACTCCCAGAACATGAGAGGTTCAACAGAGAACCTGCTGGAAGGACTAGAAATGAAAAATAGAGTTGAGGAAACCATGAAGAAAACAATACAGATAAAAATGCTTCTAAAGTTACAGAAATATCAGGAAATAATACTTATGAAGATGAAGCAGATGACAAAGATGAAGGAACCAAAAGGAATCCTTTGACAAAATGCCTCCAGCATCCATTAAAATTAGCAATGATTCACCTTGAGAACTCAAGATGCAAAACAAAAATGCCAAGAAAATGTCTGCCAAGCTGGACTATTGAGAAGCAGCTAATGGCCAGTAAACAAACTAGTAAAGCATTTGCTAATGGTGATATGAAGATTTTCTAACAAAAAATACACAAGAGTTTGCCTGTAAGTCAGGTGAAGGGTTCCAGATCATCAGCTAAAAATAAGGTTAGCTGTTATGCTAAACCTGTGATTGCAAATGAAATTGATAATGAAGTGGGACCCTCAGAGTCTAAACGAGAAAGAACAGGGGTGAATCTGTGATAAGATTATTGATACTCTAGGCAAGGTGAAGCCACCTCTGTTAAGGTCTGATGCTATCCCTCCTGACAACCATAAGCAAAACGGAAAAGATGCCATGAAGTTTCCCTAAGGTTTCCAAATGACTTTTGAGGTCAAAAGAAGAAACAAATCTGCTGAAACTACTCAATTAAAAATGTGAATACTTATGCAGCCTGGGAAATTAATTCATCTTGTTTTCCATGCAGGATCTCAGCTCCCAAGGCTTATCTCCCCAAACTTCTCATTTTGTATCCAACTTTAGCCTGGATTAAAAAAAGAGAAAAGAAAAAGATAAAGAAAACATCAAAATCATCACCTTGGCATATCTTGACATGTTATGACTTATGTATATCATCTTGTTCTCTTGCTTTACAAGCAAAGGTATCTGAGTGAAATATCATTTTTGTTTTGCTTTAAAGAGAGAGAGAGAGAGAGAGAGAGAGAACCTGCTATGAGGACTGTAGCGAGCTGACCGTCTTCTAGTGTTGTACCTTGGAGATTCATCATGGCATTTACGGTTTGGCCTTACCCTACCCAAACTTCTTCAATGGCTGAGCACAGCAGGGGTGATACAGCCAGGCCTCATCTGCTCAAATTGGGACCCCCTCAAATGGTCAGTCTTTGCTCTGTGGCTGCCTATTGGCCTGGCCAAGACATTCTTAGAGCTGTTACTATAATCTAAGGCTGTTCATACTGAATCCACCTCCCTCTTCTCATGACATTGACGTGGGTGTCAGATCTGCAACCCAGTCTCAAACTTTCTCTGTAACTGCTTCTTCTTCCCTATAGCCATTTCCCCCAATCCACCTCTTCCATGTCTGTCTTGGTGTCTGTTTCTCTGTGGACCTGAACTGTAAAAGTCCCATTTACAGCAGGATGTCTAGCACCCCTGGCCTCTCCACAAAGACTGGCAGCACTGTCCCCACAATCTTGAGGCAACTAATGACACCTTCCACTGATTTCTGTAATAAAATATTTCTATTGAAAACCACTCACTCAGAGAATAAACATCAAGATCACAAATTTTAGAGCTAGAAGAGGTCTTACAGATAAAGAAAAATTAAAGAACGGGAGAAGTTTAATGACTCCCTCTACTTATTTTCTCCTTTCCTATAGTGTCTTCACCTTCTATTCATTCCCTAACCCAATTCTTGCACCTCAACTGAAACTGATAAGTTTTGAATAGTGAGTTGTAAGTATCAAAGAGGCTGCAAGCCTCAATTCAGAGAAAAATTTAGGAAATGATCACCTTCTGAAAGTGATGCTAGGAAAAAAAATCAGTATATGGTAGATAAAATTAGTCATCTGTATAAGTAACTCACCCTTGGACTTGGCTTTGAATATATTACTTTTGTGATCAAGGTGCTTTCCAAGTTTCCATCAAGTCACATGGATATAGTCTCAGGAAGACAATCTTCAAATGCGGAGGTACTGTGGAGTAATAAGTAGTAGATGGTATTATCTAAAAAAGATTCAAGAATTTTAGCTGCTTAGTTGTTTGATAAGTTTATAGCAGAGACCATTTTTCATTTTAATTCAATAAATATTCATCTAATACATTTATTTTCTGATGGCCTACTGTGTGCCAAGCATTATATTAAGCACAAGGCGTACAATGGTAAACAGGACATGATCCTTCCTCTTAAAGAACTCATGAGTTGGAACACGTTACTTTTAATGGGGAGCTATCACCCTCCAAAGGGGCAAAAAACCTTAGATATTACAATGGTCTGTGGCCCTCCAAAGAGCCACAGCACATAAACAGACATATAGTATATCTGTGGCTTAAGATTTCATGGGGATGGGAGGAGCAATTAGGAAAGTGGTGTCTAAAATGGCTGTTTAGGGGATCAATTATGAAAATAAGGCTAAGAAATATGGTCTAGAAGAAGAAAAAAGGAGAGAAGAAAAGATGAAAGAGAAGGAAAGAAAATAAAAGTAGAATGATGAAAGAGAAAAAGAAAAGGAGGAAAGAAGAGATAATTAAAGGAGAAGGTATGTGAAATTTTAAGACAAAAATAGTTTTGTCTGCCACCAAGCCATATGACATATAACTTTTTTTCCTTGACATTCTGAAATACAAGCTTATTCTTCTTACATTATTTCTGGCTCTGGCAACAAAGTATTAAAGGAAATGCAATACTGGAATGCCTACTGTTTATAAAGAATTCCTTTTCCTAAAGCATTGTTATTTCTTGCACAAATACTCCAAATGTCCATACTTTTTCTCATTTAAAGCTTAAACTTACTTTGGGAGGCTGAAGCAGATGGATCACGAGGTCAAGTGATCAAGACTATTCTGGCAAACATGGTGAAACCCTGTCTCTACTAAAAATACAAAAATTAGCCAGGCATGGTGGTGCGCGCCTGTAGTCCCAACTACTCAGGAGACTGAGGCAGGAGAATCACTGGAACCTGGGAGGAAGAGGTTGCAGTGAGCCGAGATCATACCACTATACTCCAGCCTGTTGACAGAGCAAGGCTCCATTTTAAAAAACAAAACAACACCAAAACCAAAACCAAAAAAAAGCAAACAAACAAAACCCCAAAACAAAAAACATTAAACTTGCTAGGCACGGTGGCTCACACCTATAATCCTAGCACTTTGGGAGGCCGAGGCAGGTGGATTACCTGAGGTCAACAGTTTGAGACCAGCCTGGCCAACATGGTAAAACCTTGTCTCTACTAAAAATACAAAAAAATTAGCTGGACATAGTGGTGCACGCCTGTAATCCCAGCTACTGGGAGTGCTGAGGAAGGAGAATCTCTTGAACCCCGGAGGCGGAGGTTGTAGTGAGCCAAGATCACACCACTGCACTCCGGCCTGGACAACAGAGCGAGACTCTGTCTCAAAAACAAAAACAAAAAAACCCCAAAAAAACCAAAAAACAAAAAACCCTGAAACTTGTTTGTATCCATTGAAGTACAGAGAAATAAAAAATTAAAGTTAAACTTGTATGATAATTTCCTTACTGGGTTCCTAAAAATCCTATTATTCCACTTACCTGTAATACAAATTTTGTTAGCTTCACAATATTGAAGTCCTTAATTCATAGCAGTTATTTATTTCATTTATCTGCCATAGTAGAGTAACCCATTTGTTATTGTTTGAGAACTGATTAAATTTTTCTGCAGTTTGGATTTATCCCTAGGACCTTTCCCTTGCTCTGAGTATGAGTGCACTAACTTTCTGATTACTAGTCTGATTTCTTGGGTTATCTTGATATAAGGAAGAGAGTGCTCTTGCTGGCAAACATTAGTATTCCAGTGAATAGAAAAGTATTATTTCTATTAGCAATATGTTTTATTGTTTAAAATATGTTTTATTGTGGCATAATTAACATAGAATAAAATACACATATCTTACTCAATTTGATGAATTTTGATAACTGTATATCCTGTGTAATTACCACTTGAAAGAAAATATAATCTACCATCTTGGGAACTTGGACTCCTTTCAATCACTGTACCCTATAACCACTTAGAAATTTCTAAAACTAGATTGTCTTAGATTTCATACAAATAGAACAGTACAGTTTGTATTCTGTTGTGCCTGGCTTCTTCTGTTTATCAAAATATTTGTGAGACTTACTCATGTTGTCAGGTATACCAGCAGTTTGTTCCTTTTTATTGCTGAGTTGTATTCCATTGTAAGAATATGTATCATTTTTAAATTGTATCTGTTTTCCTATTGATATACATTTAGGTTATTAGTTTTTGGTTATTATGAATAAGGTTGCTCTAAACATTCTTTGTCTAAGTTTTCTTGTGAACTTGCATTTTCATGTCTCTTGGGTAACTAAGTGAAATTGATGAGCCATGAATAAGGTAGAGGAAAGTACAATGAAAAAGAAATTGCAAAGTACTTTTCCAAAATATTTTACACTCACATCAGCACTGTGTAAGTTCCAGTTGCTTCACATCTTTGTTAATGTTTGGGCTACTAGACTTTATTTCAGCACCTGGGAATGTTTGTGAAATGAAATCCACCGTAGATTTAATTTTCATTCCCTTGATGATCAAAGGTATTAAGTACTTCCTCCATTATTTTTTTATTGTGTTAAAATACACATAACATAAAAACCATTTTGTAGTATACGGTTCCATGGTATTAAATACTATACATTCATAAATGTTGTGCAACCATCACCAGCATCTATCTCCAGAATTCTCTTTATCTTGTAAAACTGAAACTATACCCATTAAGCAGTAACTCCCCAGATCCCCCACCCCACCAGCCCCTGGCAAACGCAATTCTACTCTCTTGTCGCTGTAATTTTGACTCCTTTAAGTACCTCAGATAAGTGGAATCAGATGGACCAGTACCATTCCATGGCCTGTTAGGAACTGGGCTGCAAAGCAGGGAGTGACAGGTGAGCAAGCAAAGTTTCATTTGTATTTACAGCCATTCCCTATCCCTCACATTACCACCTGAGCTCTACAGATCAGCAGCGGCATTAGACTCTCATAGGAGTGCAACCTCTATTGTGAACTGTGCATGCGAGGGATCAAGGTTGTGTGCTCCTTATGAGAATCTAATGTCTGATGATCTGTCACTGTCTCCCATCACCCCCAGATGGGAGCATCTAGTTGCAGGAAAACAAGCTCAGGGCTCCCACTGATTCTACATTATGGTGAGTTATGTAATTATTTCATATTAGAATGTAATAATAATAGAAATAAAATACACAATAAATGTAATGTGCCTGAATCATCCTGAAACCACCCCGCCCCCCACCAGTCTGTGGAAAAATTGTCTTCCACAAAACTGGTGCCAAAAAGGTTGGGGACCACTGTTTGACAGTATGTATATACCATATATTGCTCATTCATTTATCTGTGGATGGACACTCGGGTTGCTTCCACATTTTAGCTATTGTGAATAATGCTGGTATGAACATGGGTGTGCAAGTATCTTTTTGAGACCTATTTTTTCTTCTAGCTCCATTTCTGAGTATAGACAGAAGTATTTTCAATTATTTTAGGTATATACCCATAAGTTGGAATTGCTAGATTATATAACTCTATTTTTAATTTTTTGAGGAGCCTCTATACTGTTTTCTATAATGGCTCTACCATTTTCATTCCCATCAACAGTGCACAAGGATTCCAATTTTTCCACATCCTTGCTAATATTTTTTTAAAATAGTAGCCACCCTAATGGGTGTGAGGTGGTATCTCATTATACTTTTGATTTGCATCATAATGATTAGTTAAATTGGGCATCTTTTCATGTGCTTATCGGCCATTTGTATGTTTTCTTTGGAGAAATGTCTATTCGTGTCCTTTGCCATCTATTTACTTATTTAGAGATGGAGTCTTGCTCTGTCACCTAGGGTGGAGTGCAGTGGTGTGATCTTGGCTCACTGCAGCCTCTGCCTCCCAGGCTCAAGTGATCCTCCCATTTCAGCCTCCTGAGTAGCTGGGACTATAGGCACACACCACCATGCCTGGCTAATTTTTTGTATTTTTGGTAGAGACGGGGTTTTACCATATTGTCCAGGCTGGTCTCGAACTCTTGAGTTCAAGTGATCTGCCCACCTCAGTCTTCCAAAGTGCTGGGATTACAGACATGAGCCACCATGCCTGGCCTCCTTTGCCCATTTTAAAATAGTATTCTTTGTTAGGAGTTCTCTATATATTCTGAATATCAATCACTTATCAGATATTACTTGAAAATATTTTCTCCTATTCTGTGGCTTGCCTTTTTACTCTGTTGATAGTGTCATCTGATAAACAAAATTTTAAAATTTTCATAAAGTGAAATTTGTCGATTTTTTCTTTTGTTGCCTAGGCCTTTGGTTTAATATCCAAGAAATCAGTGTCAAATCCAATGCTACGAAGCTTTCATTCTGTATTTTCTTCTAAGAGGTTTATAGTTTTAAGTCTTATGTTTATGTCTTTTTATCCTTTTTGAGTTAATTTTTGTATATGGTGTGGGGTAAGGGTTCAACTTCATTCTGGGTCTGGTTTTCCTAGCACTATTTGTTGAAAAGACTGTCCTTTCCGCATTGAATGGTCTTGGTACCCTTGTCAAAAACTATTTGATCATAAATGAGAGAGTTTATTTCTAGGCTCTCCATTCTATTTCATTGGTCTATGTCTGTCTTTACACCAGTACTACACTGTTTTAATTACTATAGCTTTGTAGTAAGTTTTGAAATCAGGAAGTGTGAGTACACGAGGCTTGTTCTTTTTTCAAGATTGTTTTGACTATTTCAGTTCCCTTGAGATTCCATATGAATTTTTAGGATGATTTTTCCATTTCTGCAAAAATTGTCATTGGGATTTTAATAGGGATTGCATAATGTGTTGATCATTTCATATAGTATTGACATTTTAATACTGCCTTCCAATCCATGAACATAGATGTGTTTCCATTTATTTATATCTTCTTTAATTTATTTTGCATTGTTCACCTCCTTAATTCCTAAGCATTTTTTTCTTTTTGATGTTATCATATATCAAAATGATACTTTTGGAATTTTCTTTTTAGATTGCTGTTAGTGTATAAATAATAAGAGCTGATTTTTGTGTGTTGACTTTGTATCTTGCTACCTTCTGAATTCATTCATTAGTTCTGTTTTGTGAAATCTTTAGGATTTTCTACAAGATCCTATCATCTGTGATAGGATCTTTTTAAATGTATTATTTAATACAGGATATTGAGGAACTTTTAAATGTATTAGCCATTTGTATATCTTTCATGAAGGGAATGTTCATGTCTTTGCTGTTAGCTTAAATGAGTTATTGTTAATAACTATTTTTATTGTTAGCTTGTAGAAGTCCTTTGCCAGATACATATGTAGTGAATATTTCCCAGTCTGTAGCTTAATGGTAACTTTGAAGAGCAAGCTATTCAATAAACTCCAATCTTTCAATTTTTTTTCTTTTTATGGTTAGTGCTTTTTGTGTCTCATGCAATAAATACCTGCCTACTCCAAGGTTATTAAGAGATTCTTCTGTTTTCTTTTAGAAGTTTTATGGATCTTGGTTTTATGTTAGGCCTAGGAGGCATCTTGAATTTCTGTGTATGGAGATGAAAGGTTGATGTTCTTTTTATTTTCCCTAAATAGTTATCCAGTTGTTTTAGTAATATTTATTAATCAATTTTTTTCTTATTGAATTGCTTTGATGCCTTGGTCAAAAATGAAATGACTTTATGTGTATAGATCTATTTTTAGACTTTAATCTGTTCTATTTAACTATTAGTCTATCCTTATGGAAATAACAGTCTTGATTACTGTAACTTTATAAAAGGCTTGAAATCAGGTAGTAAGTCTTCCAACTTTGTTCTTTTTAAAGATTATTTTGGCATTCTAGATCCTTCATTTTTTCACACAAGTTTTGGATTTTGTCCTAAAAAAAAAAGCCTGCTGGATTTTTTTTTGTGAGATAATTTTATATTTTTGTTTCAATGGTTTTTGGAAAAAAGGTGGTTTTGGTTACATGGATAAGTTCCTTAGTGGTGATTTATTAGATTTTGGTGCAACTATCAACCTAGTAGTATACACTGTACTCAATGTGTAGTTTTTTATTCTTTAACCTGCTGGAATTCTGATATGGAAAATCTGCATATCAATTTAGGAAGGATAGGATAGTATTACTGAGTGTTCCCATCCATGAATATAAAATATTTCTCTATTATTTAAGTCTTCTTTAATTATCTTCTATCCATGTTTTGTGTTTGCTCTTTTTTTTTTTGAGACAGGGTCTCATTCTGTCACCCAGGCTGGCGTGCAGTTGCACAATCTCGGCTCACTGCAGCCTCCACTTCCTGGGTTCAAGTGATTCTCGTGCCTCAGCCTCCGGAGTAGCTGGGATCACAGGCGCACACCACCACGCTCCGTTAATTTTTGTATTTTTAGTAGAGATGGGGTTTTGCCATGTTGGCCAGGCTGTCTCAAACTCCTGACCTCAACCAGTCTACCTGCCTCAGCCTCCCAAAGTACTGGAATTACAGGTATGACCCACTGAACCCTGACTCATTTTGTTGTTTTTCAATACAGAGATCTTGCACATCTTTTGTTTATTCCAAGGTTTTGGATGTTTCTGGATACATTACAAATGGTATTGTTTACAATTCCACTTTCTATTGCTAGTATATAGAATTGATTTTTGCTATACTGAGCATGTATCTTATCACTTGTTAAATGAAGTTACTATTTCTCGTACTTTTTTTTTTTTTGGATGGAGTTTTGCTCTTGTTGCCCAAGCTGGAGTGCAATGGCATGATCTCGGCTCACTGCAACCTCCACCTCCCAGGTTCAAGCGATTCTCCTGCCTCAGTCTCCCAAGTAGCTGGGATTACAGGCATGCACCATCACGCCCGGCTAATTTTCTGTAATTTTAGTAGAGACAGGGTTTCTCCATGTTGGTCAGTCCGGTCTCGAACTCCTGACCTCAGGTGATCCACCCACCTCGGCCTCCCAAAGTGCTGGGATTACAGGCATGAACCACTGCACCCAGTCTCTTGTACCTTTTTTTATATATTCTATAGAGTTTTGTATGCACACAATCATATTGTCTGTGAATATAATTTTACAATAGTCTCCCCTTACCTGCAGTTTCGGTTTCTGTGGTTTCAGTTACCTGTGGTCAACCTTGGTCCAAAAATACTAAATGGAAAATTCTAGAAATAATTCATGTTTTAAACTGCATGCTGTTTTGAGTAGCATGATGAAATCTCATACTACTCTGTTCTGTCGTGCCTGGAATCATCTCTTTGTCTAGTATATCCATGCTGTATATGCTATCCACCTGTTAGTCACTTAGTAGCCAACTTGGTTATAAGATCATCATTATCACGACGCTTGTGTTCAAGGTCAATAGTAGCCTAAAACTATGTCACAATGCCTACCTCATTCACCTTACTTCCTCTTGTCATGTAGGTATTTTATCATCTCACATCATCGCAAGAATAGTACAGTATCTTGGGAGACCAGTCACATACCTTTTATTACAGTATATTATTATAATTATTCTATTTGATTATTGTTGTTAGTCTCTTACTGTGCCTAATTTATAAATTAAACTTTATCATAGGTATGTATACATAGAAAAAAATAGAGTGTATATAAAGTTTGGTACGATCCATGGTTTCAGGTTTCCACTGGGGGTCTTGGAATGTATCCCCAGCAGATAAGGGGGAACTACTGTACTTATTTCTTCCCATTTTAAAAATTGAGATTTGATTCACATACCATAAAATTCACTTTTAAGGCATATAATTTGGTGATTTTTAGCATATTCACAAAGTTGTACAACCATCACCACTATTTAACTTCAGGATATCTCCATCATTCCAAATATAAACTCCATACTTACTAGCAGTCAATCCCCACTGTCCCGGTCCCCGGCACCTGACTATTAATCTATTTTCTTTCCCTATGGATTTGCCCATTATTAACATTTCATGTAAATGGAATTACATAATATGTGGCTTTCACTTAGCATATGTGTTTAAGGTTCATCAATTTGTAGCATGAATCAGTACTTCATTCCTTTTAATGGAGGAATAGTAATCCATTGTATGGATACACCAGAGTATGAGGGTTCCAATTTCTTCATGTCCTAACACTTGTTCTTGTCCATTCTTTAAAAAAATTCGTCATCCTAGTGAAGTGGTATCACCTGGTTTTGATGTGTATTTCCCTAATGACTAATTACACTGAGCATCTTTTCATGTGCTTATGGCCATTTGTATATCTTCTTTGAAGAAATGTTTATTGAAATCCTTTGTCCATTTTTAAATTGGATTTTTATTGTTGAATTATGAGTTCTTTGTATTCTGAACAGTGCACCCTTACCAGATACATGATTTCCAAAATATTCTGTCCCATTCTGTGGATTGTCTTTTCACTTTCTTGATATTGTTCTTTGAAGCAATTTTTTGAGATGGAGTCTTGCTGTGTTGCCCAGGCTGGAGGGCAGTGGTGCAATCTTGGCTCACTGCAACTTCTGCCTCCTGGGTTCAAGCAACTCTCCTGCCTCAGCCTCCTGAGTAGCTGGGATCACAGGTGCACATAATTATGCCTGGCTAATTTTTGTATTTTGTATTTGAGACGGGTTTTCGCCATATTGACTAGGCTAGTCTTGAACTCCTGACTACAGGTGATCTGCCTGCCTTGGCCTCCCAAAGTGCTGGGATCACCAAGGCATGAGCCATGGTGCCCAGCCTGAAGTATAAAGGTTTTGATTTTGATGATTTTTTTTTTTTTTTGAGACGGAGTCTTGCTCTGTCGCCCAGGCTGGAGTGCAGTGGCTAGATCTCAGCTCACTGCAAGCTCCGCCTCCCAGGTTCAAGCGCCTCCCCAGTAGCTGGGACTACAGGCGCCTGTCACCGTGCCTGGCTATTGATTTTGATGAAGTTTTAATTTTAATGCATTCATTTTTTCCCTTGGTTGTGCTTTTTGTCACATCAAAGAAGCCACTGCCTAATTCAAGGTGGTAAGGATTTAGTTATATTTTTTTCTAAGCGTTTTATAATTTGAGCTCTTGTGTTTGGATCTTTGGTTCATCTTAATAGTCATAAATGGTGTGAGGTAGAGTTCCAATTTAATTTTTTTGCTCATGTGGCTATCCAGTTTTCCCAGTTCCATTTGTTGAAAAGACTACTCTTTCTCCAATTGAGTTGTATAGGTGTTTTGCTGAAAGTCAACTGACCATAAATATAAGGCTTTATTTCTGGACTCAATTATATTCCATTGATCTGTACTCCTATCTTTGTAAGAGTATAATATTATCTTGATTACTGTAGCTTCATAGCAAGTTCTGAAATCAGGATACCTGAGTCTTCCCAATCTTTATGCTTTTTCTTATTGCTTTTTTGCATTGATTAGGGCCTCCAATATCCTAAGTAGAAGCAGTGAGAGCAGAAAATTCTTTTCTTACATGTTATTCCTGTTCTTAGGAGAAAAGGCTTTAATATTTCACCATTAAGTTTTTCAAATCATTGAGGAAATTCCCTTCTATTCCTAGGCTGCTTAGAGTTGGTTTTTTTGTTGTTGTTTCTTTTTTTAAACATTAATGGGCTTTGAATTTTGTCAAATCCCTTTTCTGCATTTGTTGAAACAGTTTCTCTTGTTGTTAATGTGATAAATTACACTGATTTTTTAACGTTAAATTCACTCTCCTTGGTCATGGTATCTACTAATCCTCTATATTGCAAGTTTCAATCTGCTAATACTTTAAGAATTTATATATATATATTCATGAGGACTATCAGTCTATAATTTTCTTGTAAAATGTTAAATTTTGGTATCAGGAAAAAAATTTGGCATGATTATGCTTGCCTCATGAGTATAGAAGTATTTCTCCCTGTTCTATTTTCTGAAATGGTGTAGGATTGGTACTTTGTCTCCCTTAAATGTCTGATAAAATTCACTGGTGCAGTCATCAAGCTGGAGTTTTCTTTGTGGAAAGTGTTTTGCTTATAAATTCAATTTTTTAAACAGACATTGAGACATTTAGATTTTCTTTTCCTTCTTGTGTCACTTTTAGTAATTTGTATTTTTTTTAGGAATTTGTCCATTTTGCTTAAGTTACTGAATTATTGGCATAAAGTTGTTCCAAGTATCCCTTTAATATCTATGGGATTTCATTAGCATTTTGGCTATGTTAAAATTAAAACTTCTATACACAAATGTAGATGACAATAAATCAAAAGAAATGTGTAACACGTAGCAGAAAAAGGATGTATGTGCATGTGTATATGTATGGCAGGAGCAAACAATCTACTGGCACAGAGGGAATTACACTGTAGTGTGACAAATACCATGACAGGCACACAGAGAACACACAGAATGGGTACCCAGTCCAATATGGGGAATCAAAACTATGATGTCCAAGTGGTAGGTTAGCTTGTCCAACTATAGGTAAATGAATATAATCAAATTTATAGACACAAGAAAGCTGAGACTCAGATCCCCAGACATAGTTACTTCATCATGGTTACCTACTTGTTGAGGTCAAGAGTCAACTGGCTCCCTTTTCACTGGCACAGCTTTAATTACAAAATAAAACACAACTTTTTGTAAAATAATAAATTACAAAAAACACCAACAAGATAAAAAGTCCAAAAGACAAAATGTAAACCACTTGTATTTTGACCTTCCAGATATTTTTGTACACTTATATTAACATAGGTACACACATATATTCACATTAGGACAGCACTGTACTTGCTAAATTCTTTTTTTTTTCCTGAGGTGAAACTATATTTTTTGGACATATTTTAATGCAAATAAAGAACTTTACATCAGTTTTTAATGGGTCAAGAGTACTCCATTACATGTACCAACCATAATTTCCTTAACTAGTGTCCTAGTGATGGACACTTGTTTCTAGAAGCATTATTTTTAAAAAAGGTGGCAAAGAGTATCCTTGTGATTTTCTTATTTCCTTAGGGTATATGCCTCAGAAATGAGACAGCTATGGGGCAAAGGTTAAAGCATATGTTAAATTTTGGTAAATAGGGTTGTACCAATTTCACCTTCAAACCAAAAATGCCTGACAGTAATTGTATCCCACACTCCTATCAACAATGATAGACAAAAAAACAACTGTTTGGAAGTGGGACAACTTTACGTTTGTTAACTGAATATTTGTTTTTCTTGGCTTAGGAATGTTCTATTGGCATTTTTTGTCAATTTTAGTAATTGGAGTGTTTAAGTTTTTAATTGATTTCTAAGAGCTCTTTGTATATTATGAATCCTTTTTGCACATGATTCTAATGTATTTTCCACTGGTTCACTGTTTTCTAACTTTGTAGATTATAATCTTCGTGTAGTTAAACTTGCGTTTTTTTCTTTTTCTTTTTTTTTTTTTTTGACAGTTTCGCTCTTGTTGCCCAGGCTGGAGTGCAATGGTGTGATCTCAGCTCACTGCAACCTCCGCCTCCCGGGTTCAAGTGATTCTCCTGCCTCCTCCTCCCGAGTAGCTGGGATTTCAGGGCACCCGCCACCACGCCCGGCTAATTTTTTGTATTTTTAGTAGATGAAGTTTCACCATGTTGGCCAGGGTGGTCTCAAACTCCTGACCTCAGGTGATCTATCTGCCTTGGCCTCCCAGAGTGCTGGGATTACAGGCGTGAGCCACCGCCATTTCCCGAATAATCTTTTTCCTACTGACCAGTAATTTGTAATGTATAGTTTACTGGTTACCACTGAGATTTCTGGAGTTGTCTGGCTCCAACGCTTAAAAGTAATGGTCTTGGGCAACTCTGTAAAATGGAGATAACAATTGCACCTACCTTACAGAGATGTGAGAGTTAAATAAGATAACCTGAAAAAGTACTCCACTACTTGACACATAAATTCTCAGCAAATGTGAGCTACTGTTACCATACTAAACATTCACACATACACGGGAATTTCTGGATTCTCTATTCTATCTCCCATGTCTCATCTATGTAATCCATCCAGCAACATTCCATTACTACCCCACTGTCCTTTTTTTCCCTCTTCTCTAAAGAGTCACGGTCCTTTCTAAGGGCCCGTTTCCCCTCATTTCAACAACAAAAAAATCACCTCACAGTTGCCTAATAACTAGAGCCTGAAAATCATAACCTTGGGGGTAAAAATAAGCTTTGCTTCACAAAATAGTGAGAATCAAAGCCCAACCAAGGCACTGAACAAACGCTGGGGATGGGAAGGTGTCTGTTTCTTCCAACACGTATTTTGAAAGGCTTGACCGCCTACTTTGTTTCCGCCTTTGGATGACCATGGAAGTTCTCAAAAGCTAGCATCTCCTCTTCCAACTCCTGTTTACAGCCTTAAGACAAGTAGTTCCCCACGTGACCCCACGTGGGCCCTGAAGTTGGGATAACCAGGACAGGAGACTTGGAGCAGGAGGTGCGGGGGCGAGGAGGGCTCTCTTCTGGGTGGTTGGTCCTGACCTGAGGTTCCCTCGTGGCAAGCTGAGCCAACTCCCCATTCGTGGGCTGATGCCTAGCCGCGGCAAGCAGGCGGCTTCGGGAGCGCATATCTGCACACACGGGGACGATGGCAGGCGGGCGAAGGGAGAGAGGGTGGCGGCAGGACTACCATTTGAGGCTCTCAAAGAGTGTGGGGCAGAGGGAAGCAGAGGCGCGTAAAGAAGTAAAACCCCTGGAGACGCTGTGTCTGCCGGAGGCTAGGGAGACCGGCTTCGCGCTCCAACGACGCGCGTCACTCTGCCTCCCAGAGGCAAGTGCCTGGGGCTCGATTTTCCGTCCCCTGAAGCTCTGGGGATCTCTGAGTCCACCCAGGGCCCTCCAGGAGCGCCTTCGGGAACGCATCCCAGCCCCGCCGCTACCGCACTCACCGGTGACCGCTCCCGCCTCGGTTTGTTTGTCTCCTCCCTCTAACGGCTCCGGCAGCATCTGGCGTCCGTGGCGTCGGTGACGTCGGCGTGGGGGTGGGACTTCCTGCTTCGCGCGCCGCTGGGCCGCTGGACAGAGCCCGCTCCTCCAAGCTGGAGGGGCGGTGCGATGAGGCGGCTTCGGGGCCGGACGTCAGCACGGGGGGTGGCGCCGCACCCCTGAGGAGCGCGGTCCACGCGGAAGAGCGGGGCTTTTCACCGCCGCCGCTGCCCTCGGACCTCTCCCGGGATACTTCACGTTTCCCTAGGGACAGGAGCCCGAGGGGTCCGCTTGTCCCTCCTCCTCTTCAGCTTGCGCCGCGAGCTAAAAAGCTAGGCGTGGCGGGCTGGGCCGACATCCCGCTGTAGGACTGTAACCCTTAGTCCCAATGCCTCCGTAAGCGGAGTTGAGTGGGTGCAGGTGGTTGGAGCTGTGGAGGTGTCCCCGGTGGCGAGCGCGGCCAGAACTGCTGTCACTTAAGTTTTCTGTGTGCGCGTTTCAAGGAGCATGCGTGCGTCTGGTATGTAACCTCTCTTTCTGGGCACGGCGTCTTGTTTGTATTTTGGAATACTCATTTTGTCCCTCCACAAACTGCTCTTGAATCCTTTTTTTATTTTCCTCGTAAAGTAGTGGAAGCTCATGCTAGAAAAGTAGGCGGAGAGATTTGTTCTGAAGCCAGTTGGACGCACGTGAAACTCTTTATGGAGCTTTTGGATGCACTCTGGCTTGGTGGTTGTGTAGCCAGTTTGGTAATTGGCCAAACGTTTAAGTACCTCCAGCCTAATTTATGACGAAAAAGCTGTGCTACCATTTTCCTTGGCTTTGAAGACAATTTGAATGAACTGTGATGTCGACTGTCATTACTGAGATAATACCTAAAATATGTTAGCGTATGCCGGGTTTAAATACTTTGGTGAATCCTCAGTGTCCAACTATTTTGACCATAATCAATGGCCATTTTGCTCTTAAAAATATCCACTGCTAAGTATTTTTAAAGCCTTTAGTTAGTTGAAATGAGGAAGCTCTTTCAAATCTTACAGATGTCTAGGATGGGGAGAGACTTGTCCGAATTTCGTCTGTATGATACTTAAAATCTATTCAGACTTTGAGCAGCTCTAAAACAGTAGGTTGTTAAAGCAGTGCTTCTGTTACCAAGCAACATCTCTGTAAACAAGTCTGATATTTAAAACACAGTAAATGTATCTATCCTACAGTTACCTGGATTCAGAATTCTCCATATTTATGAGTTTAGCTTGTAAGTGGTTAGAAATAATACTCACCTTTTGTATTGAGGTTTGATTTCAAACTCAGTTTGTTCAGAATTGTTAGAATGCTTTATTTATTTATTTAAGACCGAGTCTCGCTCTGTCGCCCAGGCTGGAGTGCAGTAGCGCCATCTTGGCTCACTGCAACCTCCGCCTCCTGCGTTCAAGCGATTCTCCTGCCTCAGCCTCCTGAGTAGTTGGGATTACAGGCGCGCGCCACCACGCCCGGCTAATTTGTGTATTTTTAGTAGAGATGGGGTTTCACCATGTTGGCCAGGCTGGTCTCGCACTCCCGACCTCAGGTGATCCACCCACCTGGGCCTCCCAAATTACTGGGATTACAGGTGTGAGCCACTGCACCAGGCCAGAATGCTTTATATTACAGGTGTCACACAGAACTCTCCTGAGAGTTGCAAATGGTTTTGAGTTGTCCTTTGGTTATTTAGGACAGAGTATGCTGGGTATTCCCCTTACTTTGAGTGTTTTCTTTCCAGATCAGATGAAGTGTGCAGACTGTATTTAGAACATTCTCAAATAATAGTGAAATACAATTTAGAATTCCATGCAGCACTGGGAGAATGAAACACTGATTATTCACAGGTAGTTTTTTTTGTGTGTGTGTGTGACAGAGTTTCATTCTTGTCGCCCAGGTTGTAATGCAATGGTGTGATCTCCGCTCACTGCAACTTCCGCCTCCCGGTTTCAAGCGATTCTCACATCGCAGCCTCCCGAGTAGCTGGGGTTACAGGCGCATGCCACCATGCCCTGCTAATTTTTGTGTTTTTGGTAGAGATGGGATTTCACCATATTGCCCAGGCTGGTCACGAACTCCTGACCTCAGGCGATCTGCCCCCCTTGGCCTCCCAAAGTGCTGGGATTACAGGCATGAGCCAGTGTGCCTGGCCTATTCACAGGTAGTTTTTAATCCTTGGTTTACCAGTCACCTCACTGTCTCCTCTTATTGAACCCTTAATGATATAATTTTTGTGGCAGGTTGTTTTCAGAACACTTTTTGAATGATCTTTTGAAACAGCAACCTTTCAAGTAAGCAAGTATGTGAGAAAATCTGAGACAGGATGAGACTAAATGACTTCTTTGAAATCTATTAATAATGGGAATTGGAACTTGAAGTTTAATGTTCTTTATGTCAGATGCTCTTATGTATTGCTAAAATCTATGGACTTCATTTTAGTTCTCTCCTTTTTTCTTTTCTATATGCTGATGTTGAAGTAATGAAATATTCAAAAGTTGGGCAAGACGGAGAAGAAGAAAAATCAAGAATGACTCGTATAATCCTTAGTAATCAGAAATCAGCATTATGTCATGGGATGTTCTAATTCAAGAAGCTTAGAATGAAATCTTAACAGAAAGATTAGTGAATTTTAGTGGCTTGTCAGAATTTCCCCACCCCCAGGTACTGTCTCTTTGCCTAAAGTAAATGAGCTTGCTTTTAATTTTGTCATACATAATGTATTAGGTTCAGTAAGTAAATTGCCCACATTGTTTAACCTGTATGTGCTTTTAGGGAATGTGTGTAAATCTATGTAAAAAACTTCCTATTAATCCAAGTTCACATTTCTTGACTTAAGCTGAACGCTTCGAAATCCTCTCACCTTGCCTTTTCAAGCGTATGTTTTTCATGGAAAAGGTGTCTCTGCCCAGATTGGTTTCTTCACTATCCCCTTAAACCTGCTCTGTACTTTATCCCTTCCATATTAGTCTGCATGTCCTGATCTTGTTCCCTTCTTTCTTAAAATCTAAATTGTACCTTTTCTATAAGGTTCAACTCCACCATGACCTCATACATACATAGGAATAGTATGTATTTGTGAGTTATATTTATTTGATACTTACACTTTTTGTTGTATTATTTTGACTTTTTTGACTTCCTAACTAGATTATAAGCTTATTAAGGGCAGGACTTTCAGATCTTGATGAGCTGTATCCTTAGTCTTTTCCAAATAGAAGTTGCTGAATAAATATTTCTTAAGGATGACTGATTAGGCTTTGTGTCCCCACCCAAATCTCACCTTGAATTATAATCTCCATAATCCCCATGTGTCAGGGGAGAGACCATGGCAGCAATTTCCCCCATGCTGTTCTCGCGACAGTGAGTTCTCATGATATGTGATGGTTTTATAAGTGAAGTGTTTGGTAGTTCCTCCTATGTCCATTCTCCTTCCTGCTACATTGCAAAGAAGGTGCTTTGCTTTCCCTTCACCTTCTGCCATGATTTTAAGTTTTCTGAGACCTCTCCACCCATGTGGAACTGTGAATCAATTAAACCTCTTTCCTTTACAAATTACCCAATCTCAGGCAATTCTTTATAGCAATATGAAATGGACTAATACAATGACAAATATGCATTTCTACTCTCCCCCCTTTTGTAAGTATTGTGAAAGTAAGGTTGTTGAGAGAAGAGAGTAACTGAAGGAGAAATGGCAACAGTGAACTATAAAAAAGATTAAAGAGTAGGAAATCAGAAATAAAGATTCTGTTCCTAGAAAGTGAGTATTTGAGAATTTCCCATGGCAATACCAGCAGTAAGGACTCTCAGGAATGCTGGTACTATTCTTCAGTGGGCTTGGGGAGTTTGATCAATTTCCTGGTTCCTAGTAGAATATTAGTTTATTTATTATATATTTTTTTCATCAGGACTCCCCTCTCTAGGTCATGGAGAGATCACTGACTGTCAAGTCTAGTACTGTTTCTTTCTTTCTTTTTTTTTTTTTTTTTTTGAGATGGAGTCTTGCTCTGTCTCCCAGGCTGGAGTGCAGTGGTGCAATCTTGGCTCACTGCAACCTCAAACTTGTGGGCTCGTGCGGTTCTCCTGCCTCAGCCTCCCAAGTGGCTGGGGCTACAGGTGCATGCCACCACACCTGGCTTTTTTTTGTATTTTGAGTAGAGACAGTGTTTCACCACATTTACCAGGCTGGTCTCAGAACTCCTGGCCTCAAGTGATCCACTCACCTTGACCTCCCAAAGTGCTGGAATCGTAGGTGTGAGCCACCACGCCTGGCCTACTATTTCTTTTAACTGAGCTATAATCCAGGATGGAAGAAATTAAGAAAGGAAATGCCCAGTTATTTGCCTTCTGTATATTGTGACTTCAGATTGCTTTTGGACTAAAATTCAGAGTTAGTAGGAACCTAAACCTGGCCATTCCCTTTTGGAAAGCACATATCTGTCTCAAAATATGTCTATAAAATATCCATGTAGTTTTTACAGTCTCAACAAAAATCCTGTATCTGATGCTTATAACAAAGAGTTACTTCAGTTGAAGGTATAAAAAGTGAAGTTGAGTCTCAGAATGCTTTCGTAAATATTTGTTTTATTCAGTTATTTCTTGAGTGAATTTGCCATTCTGGCTTCTGAGTTGTTGCCCAGTAACACAATTGCAGTATAATGTAACAACCCTTGAAAACAGTAGCATCAGACTATAGGGATTTTCCCGATGAAGTTGCATTGCCTATCTCTGATGTTCATAATCAGCCTCTCTCAAGTGTGATTGCATTTTGTTTTAAGGCAGCTATTTCAGATATTGTTAAACTTAAGGGGCATACAATATATGGTCTTAAGGATGTTTTTTAGAGTACTGACGAATTATAACTTCTTGCACATTGTTTTACATAGAGATGCATGATAAGTATGTATTGAATTATTTTGTGGGTGAAAGACATGTGAAAATACTGGTTTAATTAAAGATTATTCTGGGCAGAAAAACTATTATGTAATAACAGACTTCTCTACAACTGATATAGCCAGTCAGAGCTGGGGTGAATGAAGTTGAAATGGTTCCTTGTAACATTTTTGTATTACTTCTAGAACTTCATAGAAAGCTTAGATCAATAAGCACAATTTAATAGGCACTGTAATTTTTTTTTTTTTTTTTTTTTTGAGATGTAGTCTCACTCTGTCTGCAGGCTGGAGTGCGGTGGTGTGATCTCGGCTCACTGCAACCTCCGCTTCCCGGGTTCAAGCAATTCTCCTGCCTTAGCCTTCCCAAGTAGCTGGGACTACAGGCACGTGCCACCGTGCCCGGCTAATTTTTTGATTTTTAAGAGAGACGGAATTTCACCGTGTTAGCCAGGGTGGTCTCGATCTCCTGACCTTATGATCCACCCACCTTGGCCTCCCAGAGTGCTGGGATTACAGGTGTGAGCCACTGCGCCCGGCCTAGGCACTGTAATTTTGTGGGAAGAGAATTGTGATTCAGGAGACCAAGGCTTGACTGGGTGAGTCACTTCACCTTTCGTGGCCTATCTTCTCATTTGAAAACATAAATCTCTGAAAGTTTCCTTCAGAAATTGTATGCTTCCAATTTAAAGCAAATTTTATTTCTCCTGTTTATGGGTTTAATCAATATTTGAGTGCCTATTATGTGTCTTGCACTATGCTAGGCACTGGGGGGATTGTGAATAAGACATAGTGCTAAGTCTCCAGCACCTTATTGTCTGATGGGAGAAATGGACAAAGTAATTAGTAATTTGTAATAAAGCGTGTTAAATTTCATAAGGATAGGTAAGAATGTGTTCTGGGACATGTAGGAAGGATACCTGGCCTAGAACTAGAAAGAATATGCTACAATTGAGGACTGTCTCTTTAGAATCTTGTAAGTGTAGTTTGTAGGGTGTACTTGGCCTGGAGGGAGTTAGTCAAAGAAAAGTAGGGAGACATTTCTTGAAGTTGGAGAGAGAGAAGAGTCGTCAACATTAGTGGTAGTTGAAATATCAGGTATAGGTGAGGTTCCTAGAGAGAGTTGTGTAGAATCAGAAGGGAGCTTGTGAACACCAGAATGTAATAGGAAGGGGGAGAAAGAAAGTAGGGAGGAAAACCAGAGTAGGGTAAGGTTTTGGAAACCTTATCAATGTGAAGGAACGCACATCACATTTAGTTTATTGATTAAGTGGAAATTGTTGCTCAAGAAACATTGAGTGTGTAGTCCTATAAACGTAAACCCATCTAAATAAAGATGCCCTCTACAAAGATCTGAACTTACAAATGGGGGTAATTTAAGTTCTTGCTTAGCAGCATAACAGAGGAAAGAGCCTGGATCCTGAGAGTGAAGGTTAGATTACTAGCTTCATAACTTTTTGAACCAGTTACTTAGTTTTTTGGTCCTCATTGTCTTAATGCGTAAAATGATATATATATATATATTTTTTTTTACAAGAGTCTTGTATGGATTAAAACAAGGTAAGTTGTAAACCTGACTTTTAGTGGGCATTCTTTATTCATTTTTATCCATGCCATTATTAATGACTCTTCTGAACTACATACCCTTCTTTCCCTTCCCCATCCCCAGTCATATTCTTTTATCCTTCAAGATCGACCAAAATTCCTTTGATATCTTCCTGTGTGGATGATATTCCAAATTTTCTGTAATGGAATGAACATGTCCTGTGTCCCTTAGAATTAGCAACACTATTCTTTTTTTTTTTTTCTTTTTTAAAGCGTTAAGAAGGAAATTGTAGTATCTAACATGTGAGAAGTCTGGAGATAGGTGGTTCTAAGATTGTCAATTAAGTGGCTCAGTGATAATCTTTAAGAACCTTTTCTTAAAGATTCTTTCTTAAGGATTCTTTTTGCTTGGTCATCCTTTGAACTCAGCCTTGATTACTACAACTGTCATCAAATTTTCCAAAGTTTGGAAGAGATAACTTCTTTCTTCTACCTAGCCCTTTTTAAACAGCTTTATTGAGGTATATTTTACCTACCATAAAAACCACTCATTGTAAGTATACAATTTAATGGTTTTTAGCAACTTTATAGAGTTGTGCAACTGTCATCACAAGGCAATTTCTGAACATTTTATCAATCTCCCAGGTTCTCTTAAGCTCATTTGCATTTAATGTAACTCCTTCCCACAGCCCCAGAGAACCACTGATCTGCTTTCTATCACTATGAATTTGTCTTTTCTAGATATTTCATATAAATGGAATCACTATAGTCTTTTGCATCTGACTTCTTTCACTTCATGCTTTTGAGGTTTATTTAATGTATGTATATCAATGTTTTGTTCTTTATAATTGTTGAATAGTATTCTTGTCTATTTTCCATTCACCAGGTGAATAGTATTGGTGAATAGTGTTTACCATTTATTGGTAACTGGTGAATAGTATTCCCCATTCACTAGGTGATAGACATTGGATTGTTTCCAGTTTTTGGCTATTATGAATAATGCTGCTGTGAAGATTTGTCTGTAATTCCTTGTGTGAGCATGTTCATTTCTTTTGGGTATATTCCTAGGAGTGGAATTGCTGAATTATATGGTAAGCTTATTTTTAACTTTTAAAGAAACTGTCAAAATGTTTTCCAAAGTAGCTGTACCAATTATATCCTACCAGCAATGTATGGGGATTCCAGTTTCTCCATGTCCTCACCAACAGTTGTCGTCTTTTTAATTATAGCCATTCTAGTATCTAGTAGTATCCCATTGTAATTTTAATTTGCATTTCCCTGCACACTAATGTTGGACACCTTTTTCTGTGGTTGTTGGCCATTTGTAAGTCATTTTTAGTAGAATATCTGTTTACGGCATTTGCCCATTTTTTTGCTGGATTTTTTTTTTTTTTTTTTTTTGGTCTTACTGAGTTGTAAGTTCTTTTTATATTCTGGATAAAAGTTTGTATTTTTTTAAATATCAAAGATTAGATTTGCAAAGATTTCTCCCAGTTGGTGTCTTGGCTTTTCATATTTTTACTGGTGTCTTTTGAAGTGCAAAAGTTTTAATGAAATCATTTCTTTTGTGTGTGTGGCATGTGCTTTCATGTTATGTATAAGAACTTTTTGCCTAATCCAAGGTCTCAAAGATTTTTCTCTTGGTTTTCTTTGAGCTTTTTCCTTTAAATCTAAGATTCATATTGAATTAACCGTGCATATATGTAAGAAGAGGACCTAAGTTCATTTTTTAAAATGTGAATGCCAAATTATCCAGTACCATTTGTTAAAAAGACTGTTCTTTTCTCTTCAATTGTATTGGCATCTTTGTAAAATGTAAGAATTTATTCCTAGACTCATGTCTATAAACCTGTCCTTACTCCAACACCATTCTGTCTTGATAACTGCAGTTTTATAGTAAGTTTCAAAATGAGTAGTGTAACATTTTCTTTTTCAAAATTGATGCTATGTTCTTTCAATTTCCATATACAATTTAGGATCAGCTTGTTAATTTCTACAAAAACAAATCTAATATTTGTAGGATTTGCCCTGAATCTCTCCATCAATCTGGGAGGAATCACTAACTTAAAAAACTTGAGTCTTCCAGTCCATGAACATGTAATATCTCTCCATTTACTTAGATCTTTAATTTCTCTTAATAATGTTTTTCACTTTTCAGTGTACAAATCTTGCACTTCTTTGGTTAAATTTATTCCTAAGACTTATAATTTTGATGCTCTTAGAAATCGATTTTTCATGATTTGATTTCAAATTGTTCATTGTTAGCATAAAGAAATGCAACCAACCAGGTGTGGTGACTCACGCCTGTAATCCCAGCACTTTGGGAGGCCGAGGTGGGTGGATCATGAGATCAGGAGATCGAGACCATTGTGGCTAACACGGTGAAACCCTGTCTCTACTAAAAATAGAAAAAAATTAGCCGGGTGTGGTGGTGGGCACCTGTAGTCCCAGCTACTCGGGAGGCTGAGGCAGGAGAATGGTGTGAACCTGGGAGGCGGAGCTTACAGTGAGCCGAGATCACTCCAACTGCACTCCAGCCTAGAGGACAGAGCGAGACTCCGTCTTAAAAAAAAAAAAAATGCTGCCAATTTTTGCATATTATTTGTACATAGATGATCGTGTCTCAAAACAATGATACTTTTTCTTTCCAATCTCAATGTTATTTATTTCTTCATTTTTGCTTTAATTCTTGGGTTAGACCCTCCAGTACGATGTTGAAGAGAAGTGTTGAATGTGCATTGCATTACTCCCAGTCTTAGGGGGAAAACATGCATATTTTTACCATCAGGTATAATGTTAGCTCTAGATTTTCTATAGATGTCCTTTGAAGAAGGTTAAGGAAGCTCCCTTATGTTCTTAGTTTGTTGTGAGTTTTTAATCATGAGTAGGTGTTAGATTTTGTCATGTTTTTTCCTGCATCTGATGATATGGTTATATGATTTTTATTCTGTTAATATGTTATATATTAATTGATTATTGGAGATTAAACCCATCTTGTATTGCTGGGACAGATCGCACTTGGTCATGCTGTAAAACCGTTTTTTATTTTATTTTATTTTATTTTTTTTATAGTGTTTGAGACAGTCTTACTCTGTGACCCAGGCTGAAGTGCAATGGTGTGATTTTGGCTCACTGCAGCCTTGAACTCCTGGGCTGATGTGTTTCTCCTGCCTCAGCCTCCCCAGTGGCTGGGGCTACAGGCTCATGCCACCACACCTGGCTATTTTTCTTTCTTTTTCTTTTTTGGTATTTTTTGTAGAGACAGGGTTTTGCCATGTTGCCTGGGCTGTTCTTGAACTCCTTGGGTCAAGCGGTTTACTTGCTTGGACTCCCAAAGTGCTGGGACTACAGGCTTAAGCCACCATACCCAGTCCGTGCTATATAATCTCTGTTATATGTTGTTGAATATGGTTTGTCTGATTATTGTTAAGGAATTTTGCGTATATGTTCCTGAGGGATATTAGTCTTTTGGTTTCTCGTGATCTTGTTCTTACTGCTTTAAATGTTTGATAGCATTCATTAGTGCAGTTGTGGGGGCCTGGCCATTTCTTTGTGGGAATATTTAAAATTATTAATTCAGTTTCTTCACTTCTTGTTATAGGTCTTTTCAGATTTTCTCTTTCTTCTAGAGTTTTGGTAATTTGTAGGTTCTAGGAAGTGTAGTCCATTTCATATAAATTATCTAATTTGTTGATACAAAGTTTGTATTAAGAAATCCTCTAAGTTAATAATTTAAGTTTGGTAATAATTCTCCCTCTTTCATTCTTGATTTTGGTAATTTGTATCTCTTATTTTCTTGGTCAGTCTAGCGAAGTTTTTTTTTTCTCCCGATTCTGTTGCTCTTTCCAAAGAACCAACCTTTTATTTCATTGATTATTTTTCATATTTATATTTTCTATTTCACTGATTTCCACGCTAAAAATTATTATTTTTCTGCTTGTTTTGGGTTTAATGTCCCTTCTGCTCCTTGTTTTTCTAATTTCCTAAGATGGAAGCTTAGATTATTGGTTCGAGACTTTTTTTCTTTTCTCATATAAATGTTTAAAACTAGACATTTTCCTCTAAGCACTGCTTTAGTTGCATTCTGTACATTTTGGTTTGCTGTGTTTTGTTTTCATTCAATTTGAAATACATTTTAAAATTTTTCCTCGCAATTTCTTATTTGATCAATGGCTTATTTAGAGGTATGTTTTTAAATTTACCAATAATTGAGGTGTTCCCAGATTTATTTTTGTTTGGATGACTAATTCCATTGTGATTAGATCACACATTTTTTATGAGTTCAATCTTTTAAATTTTATCGAGACTTGTCTTGTGCCCCAGTATGTGGTGTATCCTGGAAAATTTTCTTTGTGTGTGTGAAAAAGATGTATATTCTGTAATCATTGGGTAGTGTTTTCTGTCAGTTATGTCAAGTTTATTGATGAGGTTAGTCAAGTCTTCCATATCCTTGCAGATTTTCTGTCTCGTTCTATAAGTCATTGCAGTCTTCAACCGTTTTTGTTGAATTATCTATTTCTCTTTTAAATTATCTCTATTTTTTTGCTTCATGTATTTTGGAGTTCTTTTGTTAGATGGACAGTTATTGTTATATCTTCCTGATATAGTGACCCTTTTTTCATTATGAAATGTCCTCCTTTGTCTGTAATATTTCTTATCTTAAAATCTATTTTTCTTGGTACTATAGTCACTCTGGTTTTTTTATGGTTACTGCTTCTATGGTGTAGTTTGTTTTTTTTAAATCCTTTTAATTTTTAACCTATTTGTGTCTTTGAATTGAAGATTTATCTCTTGTTGGCAGCCTATAGTTAGGTTTTGTAATCCATTCTAACATAATCCCCCCTTTGAATAGAGTGTTTAGTTCATTCACATTTAATGTAATTGTTGATATTATTGGATTTACATCTGCATTTTTCATATTTTTCTATTTGTCTCATTTGTTTTTTGCTTTTTCCTCTTTACCATCTTTCTGTGTTAAATATTCTTTAGTGTATCTTTTTAATTCTGTTGATTTCTTTTGCTATATTTTTAGGGATTACAATATGCCTTTTAACTTAATTACAGTCTCCTTCAGAATAATACTAAATTCTGATAAATTATAGAAACTTTTCTCCAGTGTATCTCTTTTTTCTCTTTTTGGTGCTATTATATATATTACAGCTGTATGTATTACAAACCCAGCAATACAGTACTATAATTATTCCTTTATGTAGTCTTATGTCTTTAAAGGAGATGAAGTGAAAATAATTATATTTTTACAGTCTTTAATATTTACCGATGTAATTACTGTTTCCAATGAGCTTCATTCTCCTATAGAGTATTATTTTTCTTTTTTTTCAGACAGGTTCTCCTTCTGTTTTCCAGGCTGGAGTGCAATGCAATGGTGTGATCTTAGCTCACTGCAGCCTCTGCTCACCCAGTTCAAGCAATCCTCCTGCCTCAGCCTCTCAAGTAGCTGGAACTACAGGCCACCACACCTGGCTATTTTTTTGTAGAGATGGGGTTTTGCCATGTTGCCCAGGCTGGTCTCGAACTTCTGGGCTCAAGTCAACCACCCACCTTGGCCTCTCAAACTGCTACAATTACAGGCATGAGCCACCGTGCCCAGCCTAGATTAAAGTTATTCTATGGTGTGACTTTTATCCTGAAGGACTTCCTTTGTTATTTCTCATAAGGCATGTCTCACAGCAACGACTTCTCTTCATCTTTGGTTATCTATCTGGCAATATCTTTATTTCATCTTCATTTTTGAAGGGCAGTTTTGCTGAATATAGAAATTTTAGTGGTGAGTTTTTTGTGTTTCTTTTAAAAATTTGTTTTTTTCCATGTCATTTCTGATGAGAAATCAGCGTTAATAATGTTGCCGTGTATGTGAAGTCATTTTTCTCTCGCTCCTTTTTTAAGGTTTCCTCTTTGTCTTTCAGCATTTGCGGGTTTCTTTGGATTTGTTGGGCTGTTTAGATGTGTCAATTAATGTTTTTCATTAAATTAGAGAAGTGTTTGGCGATTATTTCTTCAAAACTTCTTTTCTGCCTCTTTCTCTCTTTCCTGACCTTCTGGAACTCCCACTGCATATTTCATATACAGTATGTCATCACTTAACATTATTATTATTATTTTTTTTTTGAGATGGAGTCTTGCTCTGTTGCCAGGCTGGAGTACAGTGGCGTGATCTCGGCTCACTGCAACTTCCGCATGTCAGGTTCAAGTGATTCTCTTGCCTTAGCCTTCCGAGTAGCTGGGACTATAGGTGTGCACCACCACACCTGGCTAATTTTTGTATTTTTTAGTAGAGATGGGGTTTCACCATGTTGGCTAGGATAGTCTCAGTCTCCTGACCTCGTGATCTCCCTGCCTCGGCCTCCCAAAGTGCTGGGATTACAGGCGTGAGCCACCACGCCCTGCTGTCACTTAATGTTATTGATAGGTTCTTGGAAACTGACTTTAAGTGAAATGATGTATAATGAAACCAACCCTAGGCTAATTGATAAAAACAGTGGTTAAATTCCTATGGCATATCTCTGGTCAAAAAACTTCTTCAAACTTCTAAATAAATACCCAAGACACTTCCTACATTAAACGTTGAAATAAATGTGAGCTGTAATGTTTAAGAAAGATTAGTAAAAACAAGTAAGATAGTTACTTACCTAATTTTTGGTTAACCAGTGAGTGACAGTGGTCATAGTGGTGGTGGGTTAAACCAAGAAATAAATGTTTGCAAAACAAAAATTATAAGGGGCACCTCTTACTATCATGCAGTTCAAAAATAATCACAAATATGGCAGGCTTGATAAGAGTGCTTTTGTACTACATAATGTATTGTCATGCATTTACATGACTATATACTTTATTTGAAATTTCATTTTACAATAATTTGTATTCATTCATTCATTCATTCATTCATTCATTTTCCAACCTGCTCTAGGGTTCAGGCTTTCTGGTGGCCAGAGCCTGTCCTGGCACGGAACCAACCGTGGACAGGATGACATTCCATTGCATGGTGCACTTAAACACACACCCATACTCATGCCTACTGGGACAGTTTCGATCTCCCGGTGAACCTAACGTGCATATCTTTAGGATATGAGAAGAAGAAACTGGAGTACTTGGAAAATACAAACAAATGTTTACTTAATCATTTTTGGTGAGTGTCCATTTAAATGTTTTGCTCATTAAAAATTTTTGATTGTTTATTTTCCTATCATTTAGTTTTGAGAGTTCTTTATTCTGGGTGCAAGTCCTTTATCAGATTTATGATTTGCAGTTTTTCCCAAGTCTGGTGTATCTTTTCACTTATGTAACAGTGGATTTTGAAGTTCTTAATTTTGATGAAATCCAGTTTGTCAGTTTTTTCTTTTATGGATTGTGCTTTTGGTGTTATATCTGAGAAGTCTTAACCTAAGATCAAAATGATTTTCTCCTGTATTTTTTTTAAGGAGGTTTATAGTTTAGGTTTTTAATTCAGGCCTCTGATTTATTTTGATTCTATTTTTGTACATGGTGTAAGGAGCAACTTGAAGTTCTTTGTGTGTGTGTGTGTGTGTGTGTGTGTGTGTGTGTGTGTGTGTGTGTCTATGGAAAAGGCAATTGTTCCAGGACCATTTTTTGAAAAGACTATTTTTTCTTCACTGAACTGACTGCATTTTTGTCAGAAATCAATTGACTTTATATTTGACTGTATTTCAGGACAGTCTTTTTTGTTTAACGGATTTTTGTGACTCTGATGTAATACTACATAATTTTTATTTCTATGCACTTTAATAAGTGAAGTCAGGTAATACAAGTCTTCTAACTGTTCTTTTTCAAAGTTTTTTTTTTTTTTTTTTTGGCTCTTCTAGGTCCCTTGTGTTTCCATATGAATTTTAGAATCGGCTTGTTAATTTCTATGAAAACTACCTCAGTATTTTGAATGACATTGCATTGAATTTGGGAGAAATTAACTTCTTAACAATATTGAATTTTCTGATCCACAAATATGGCATATCTTACTATTGTAACCTGCTTTTTAAAAACAATTATAGACATAGAGTCTCACTATGTTGCCCAGGCTGATCTTGAACTCTTGGGATGAAGTGATCCTCCCACCTTGACCTCCCAAAATGCTGGGGTTACAGGCATGAGCCACCACACCTGGCCATGACCTGCTTTTTTAATAGTCTCTTTCCATTGTAAACACCACTATTAAGTTAGTACCATGAGGATAAGAACTGATTCTATCTTCCACTCCTACCTGGAATTTAGGATACACTCAATAAACACTTACTGAATGACAAAGAAGATTCTTGAACATAAATGTTTCTGCATCTCTAATTAGTTTCTCAGGATTAATTCCTAAAATTAGAATTATTAAGTCACAAGATATATTCATTTTGAAAGCTTTTGCTTAGTAAACTGTCCTCCAGGTAGAAATATCTTTTCTGTTCTTTTTTGAGTTGGAGTTTTGCTCTTGTTGCCCAGGCTGGAGTGCAGTGGTGTGATCTTGGGCCACTGGAACCTCCCCGCCTCCCAGGTTCAAGTGATTCTCTTGCCTCAGCCTCCTGAGTAGCTGCAATTACAGGTGCCTGCCACCATGCCTGGCTAATTTTTGTATCTTTAGTAGAGAAGGGGTTTCACCGTGTTGGCCAGGCTGATCTCGAACTTCCGACCTTAGGTGATCTGCCCACCTCAGCCTCCCAAAGTACTGGGATTACAGGCGTGAGCCACCACACCTGGCCTGAGATAGAAATTTCTTGATAACTAACTTTAATGCATGCATAATTGGTTAGCAAACAGTGTTCTCGGTGACATCCTTCCCCAAGGTTTCTCTGAAATTACATTATAAGCCTATGGGAGAGTAGGATTTACATCATAGAAATTTTGTGGATCACTTTACTGTCATTAACAGTTTACAGGAATTCGGAGCTATGAAGATGACCAAAACAGTTGAAGATAGTTTATATGGTTATAAAGCATCTGGAGGGGAAAAGTGCAGACGTTATAGAATATGGAATAAATTAGGCTGGGAACAGTGACTCATGCCTGTAATCCCAGCACTTTGGGAGGCCGAGGTGGGTGGATCACTTGAGATCAGGAGTTCGAGACCAGCCTTGCCAACACGGTGAAACCCTGTCTCTAAAAATACGAAAAATAGCCAGGCGTGGTGCGTGCCTGTAATCCCAGCCACTCGGGAGGCTGAGGCAGGAGAATCACTTGAAACTGGGGTGCAGAGGTTGCAGTGAGCTGAGATTGCGCCATTGTACTCCAGCCTGGGTGACAGGGTCAGGCTCCGTCTCAAAAAAATGTATATGTATATATAGAATAAATATCCTGCGGCAAGCACAAGGAAGGCAGGAACCTATGAAGCACATGGGCAAAAGCTACTCTTTTTGTTCACTTTTAGAGCAACTAAAACTCTGAAAATAGTTTTGTGATTTTGCAGACTATAGGGTTTCAGGTTTGACTGTGATTGTGATTTGTGGATTAATTGACAGGATTTAAGAAGGTATTTTAGTTTGGCATAACTATGAACAAAGTTTTGAAGGCAAAGAGAAATGTGTTTGAGAGTCTGTAAAGTAAACTTAATTGACTGTAGCACAGGGGTCCTGTGGGGCAGCAAAATGTTTGAATTTGTGTAGGGAGCTGGCTAATACAGGGCTGAGAGTTTAGCTGGGAAATTTAGATTTGAGTCAGAAAAGAATAAGCATTATCATAGGAGTTGTAGTGACGAAGGCAGTGTATGAGAAAGATTGTTTTGGTGATATTTGTAGGCCATGTAAGAATGAGAAAAGACTAAAGTCTAGGACACCATCTAGGAGGCTTCTGTTAAGTTTAAAGTATTTAAGATTCGGCACTGGAGTGTGATGGCTCCCAAAATGGGGAAGAATGATTATATTCAACAAATAGATGATGAAGAATCAGCAGGATTAATTTGTTACAAATAGAGGATAGAGGATGGGTAGTGGTTAAATGAGAGGAGGATAGTGGTAACTGACTTTTTTAAGAAGACAAGTAGAAAATTTGAACCTAATGAACTGAATTCTTGTTAGGTTGATGTAGTGGATAAAATGTGATAACTTTTCCTCACCTATTACTGGATTCATGACTGAGACCCCTATAACAAAAGACATTATCAAGAGGAAAGCATACACATTTATTTAATGAAAGCTTTACTTTATATGAGTCTTCAGAAATGAAGACTGAAATAAACAGGGAAACCTTTCTTTCTGTGTTTTTCTAAAAAAATTATTATTTCAATAGTTTTGGGGGAACAGGTGATGTTTGGTTACATGGATAACTTCTTTAGTGGTGATTTCTGAGATTTTGCTGCACCCATCACTTGAGTGGTGTACACGCACCCAGTGTGCAGTCTTTTAACCCTCACCCCCTCCCACCCTTCTCCCCAGGTCCCCAGAGTCCATTATATCATTCTTATGACTTTGCATCCTCGTAGCTTAGCTCCCACTTATGAGAACATATGGTGTTTGGTTTTCCATTCCTGAGTTATTTCAGTTAGAATAATGGCCTCCAACTCTATCTCGGTTGCTGTGAATGCTGTTATTTCATTCCTTTTTATGGCTGAGTAGTATTGCATGGTATATATATACCACATTTTCTTTACTCATTGGTTGATGGGCATTTAGGCTGATTCCATATTTTTGCAGTTGCAAATGTGCTGCTGTAAACATGCATATTCGAGTGTCTTTTTCATATAATGACTTTTCCTCTGGGTAGATGCTCAATAGTGAGATTGCTGGATCAAATGGTAGTTCTGCTTTTACTTTTTTTTTTTTTTTTTTGAGATGGAGTCTTGCTCTGTTGCCCAGGCTGGAGTGCAGTGGTGCGATCTCTGCTCACTGCAAGCTCCACTTCATGGGTTCACGCCATTCCCCTGCCTCAGCCTCCTGAGTAGCTGGGACTACAGGCACCCACCACCACGCCTGGCTAATTTTTGTTTTGTATTTTTAGTAGAGACAGGGTTTCACTGTGTTCATCAGGATGGTCTCCATCTCCTGGCCTCGTGATCTGCCCACCTCAGCCTCCCAAAGTGCTGGGATTATAGGCATGAGCCACCTCGCCCAGTCTACTTTTAGTTCTTTAAGGAATATCCAAGCTGTTTTCTATAGTGGTTGTACTAGTTTACCTTCCCACCAGCAGTGTAAAAGTGTTTGCTTTTCACCACATCTCCATCACCATCTATCATTTTTTGGTTTTTGAATTATGGCCATTCTTGGAAGAGTAAGGTGGTAGCACATTGTGGTTTTGATTTGCATTTGGCTGATAGTGATGTTGAGCATTTCTTCATATGTCTGTTGGCCATTTGTATATCTTTTGAGAATTGTCTATTCATGTCCTTTCCCCAGTTTTTGATGGGAATATTTTTTTTTTTCTTGCAGATTTGTTTGAGTTCCTCGTAGATTCTGGATATTAGTCCTTTGTGAAATGCATAGTTTGTGAATATTTTCTCCCACTCTGTGGGTTGCGTGTTCGCTCTGCTGATTATTTCTTTTGCTATGCTGAAGCTTTTTAGTTTAATTAAGTTCCATCCATTTATTTTCATTTTTGTTGCGTTTGGTTCTTGGTCATGAACTCTTTGCCTAAGCCAATGTCTAGAAGAGTTTTTCTGATGTGATTTTCTAGAATTTTTCTGGTTTCAGGTCTTAGATTTAAGTCTTTAATCCATCTTGAGTTGATGTTTGTATAAGGTGAGAGTTGAGATTCCGCTTTCATTCTTCTACATGTGACTTGCCAATTGTCCCAGCACCATTTGTTGAATAGGTTGTCCTTTCTCTACTTTATGTTTTTGTTTGCTTTATCAAATATCAGTTGACTGTGAGTACTTGGCTTTGTTTCTGGGTTGTCTATTCTGTTCCACTGATCTATGTGCCTGTTTTTATGCCAGTACCATGCCGTTGTTTGTTTGTCTGAAAAAGACTTTATTGCTCTTTCATTATGAAATTTAGTTTTGCTGGATACAGAATTATTGGTTGATAAATTTTTGTTTAAGGAGACCCAATTTCTTCTAGCTTGTAGGGTTTCTGCTGAGAAATCTGCTGTTAATCTATTAGGTTTTCCTTTGTAGGAAAATGCTTCCTTTGTAGGTTGATGCTTTTGCCTCACAGCTGTTAAGATTCTTTCCTTTGTCGTGACTTTAGATAACCTGATGACTGTGTGCCTTGGTGTTGATCTTTTTGTGATAAATTTCCTGGGTGTTCTTTGAGCTTCTTGTGTGTGTGTGTGTGTGTGTGTGTGTGTGTGTTTTAGACCAACTCTCTCTCTGTCGCCCAGGCTGGAGTGCAGTGGCGCGATCTTGGCTCCTTGCAGCCTCTGCCTTCCAGGTTCAGGCGATTGTCCTACCTCAGCCTCCTGAGTAGCTGGGACTACAGGCACACACCACCATGCCTGGCTAACATATATATATATTTTTTTGTTTAGTCGAGGTTTCACCGTGTTGGCCAGGCTGGTGTCAAACTCCTGACCTTGAGTGATCCTCCCACGTTGGCCTCCCAAAGTGCTGGATTACAGGCAGGAGCCACCACATCTGGCCAAGCTGCTTGTATTTGGATGTCTAGATCTCTATCAAAACCGGGGAAGTTTTCCTCAATTATTCCCTCAAATAGTTTTCTAAACTTTTAGATTTCTCTTCTTCCTTAGGGACAGCAGTTATTCTTATGTTGGGTCTTTTAACATCCCAAGTTTCTTTTTTTTTTTTTTTTTTAATAATTTTTAAAAAAAGAAACTTGGGATGTTAAAAGTAAATAATTTTTTCTTTTCTTTTCTTTTTCTTTCTTTGTTTCTTTCTTTTTCTTTTTCTTTCTTTTTTTTTTTTTTGAGATGGAGCTTCTCTGTTGCCCAGGCTGGAGTGCAGTGGCACGATCTTGGCTCACTGCAACCTCCTTCTCCCAGGTTTAAGTGATTCTCCTGCCTCAGCCCCTTGAGTAACTGGGACTAGAGGTGTGTGCCACCATGCCTGGCTAATTTTTTGTATTTTTAGTGGAGATGGGATTTCACCGTGTTAGGCAGGATGGTCTTGATCTCCTGACCTTGTGGTCCACCTGCCTTGGCCTCCTGAGGTGTTGGGATTATAGGCTGAGCCACTGCACCCAGCTAAAATTATTTTTTCGTTGTCTTTGTCAGATTGGGTTAATTTGAGGGCCCTGTCTTTGAGCTCTAAAGTTCTTTCTTCTACTTGTTTAATTCTGTTGTTGGAACTTTCCAGTGTATTTTGTGTTTCTCTAAGTGTGTATTTAATTTCCAGAAGTTGTGGTTGTCTTGTTTTTATGATGCATATTTCTCTGGAGACTTTTTCATCCATATCCTGTTTTTTATTTTATTTTTATTTTATTTTTTTATTTGTTCAAGTTGGTTTTCACTTTTCTCTGGTGCCCCCTTGAGTAGCTTAATAATCAACCTTCCAAATTCTTTATCTGGCAATTCAGAGATTTGTTCTTGGTTTGGATCCATTGCTGGAGAGCTAGTGTGATCTTTTTGTTGTCAAACTTTGTTTTGTCATATTACTAGAATTACTTTTCTAGTTCCTTTTCATTTGTATGTTTCATTGGAAAGATCTGGAACTGAAGGACTGCTGTTCACATTTTTTTTTTTTTTTTTGTCCCACGAGGTGATTCCTTGATGTGGAGTCACCCGTTTCCCCTAGGGATGGGGCTTCCTAACAGCCAGACTGAGGTGATTGTTATTACCGTTCTGGATCTAGCCACCCAGCAGGGTTACTGGGCTCCAGGCTGATGCTAGCGAATGTCTGCAAGTTGTCTTGTGATACAGTCTGTCTCAGGTCTCCGAACTGTGGATACTGGCACCTGCTCCAGTGGAGGTGGCAGGGGAGTGAATGCTGGTTAGGCTAGCAGTTGAAGTTGTCATGTGGGCAGACTCAGGACCTGTGAGTGTTGCAGGCAGTGGAATTAGCTGTTGTTTTCTCTTTTGGAACAGAGTTGTTCTGTTATGAGTTGCTGTAATGGCTTGAGTCGGTTGGCCTCCAGTCAGGAGGTGGCACTTTCAAGAGAGCAGCAGCTGCAGTAGTAGAAGGGGGTATAATCTTGCCCTACGTTGGCAGGGTAAGTACTGAGGTTTCTCAGACGATGGACAGGCCCATAGAGCTCCGGAGAGTTCATGTCTTTTGTCTTCGGAGATTTTTGGCTGTCTTGTGGCATTTGCATCAGTAAGCTGCTTTTTTCAAAGCGTCTGTCTCTCTGTTTTTTTGTGGACAGTCATGCAGAAGTATCATTAGAGGACAAATGGATATGCTCTAGCAGTAATAAACTGGGGGAAACTTAGTAAGTCCCGTTTGTTCAGATTCCTCTTTGTGTCTTCTTTCCTACAGGTATAGGGAGGACCCCTCTGGATTGAGGATCTTATGACCTACTTTAGAGGAAGGTGAGCTAAACCTTCTTGCTTCTACTTTTTTCTCAAATGCCAAGGTGCCATATTTTGGGTAAATTCAAAATATGTCTTAAATCCCATCTTTGCGCTTCTATTGTAGAAAGAACATGTGAGTAGAGGGGGATTTATAAGCGGAGAGAGGTTAGGAACTAGGGTGCAAATTTCAGTATCATTCAGATCAAGTAATAGATGAAGCTTTGAGAGGTGCAGCTTGACTTTTCTTACGAGATGGGATAAGGGACCAGAGAATAAGGAAGAGTATTTAATAATTTCAGTTCAAGTGAAGGGACTAGTATAATGCTTTATACAGGTTGAGGATCCCTAATCCCACAATCCAGAATGCTGTAAAATCTGAAACTTTTTGAGCACCAACATGACACCATGTGGAAAATTTCAAACCTGACCTCGTATGATGGGTTGCAGTCAAAATGCAGGCGTACAACATACAGTTTATTAAGCATCCTCAAGGGAAAAATAAAATTACCTTCAGGCTATGTGTATGTATAAGGTATATATGGAACATAAATGAATTTTATGTTTAGACTTGCATCTCATCCCCAAGATACTCATTATGTATATGCAAATATTCTAAAATCTGAAAAAATTCAAAATCTGAAATCCTTCTGGTCCCAGGCATTTTGCAGAAGGGATATTCAACTTGTGTTTACAGTTTGTAAAGTGCTTTTGCCTACCTAATGTTGTGACATTTTTAAGAGTTTGATTTCTCAACCTTAATTTTTCAAATATATTATTATACTTGTACAAATTATCTCATTACTATGGTTTCGAGCTTTCCTATTTTCTAAGCCGGTTTTCTTGCGTCTCTGCTGTAAAAAATATTTTCTAAGATAATTTGTATAATTTGAAAAGTCTTACCACAAGGTGTCATTGTAACCTGTAAAAAGAATTTCCATGTAAACATTTGCGGTATCAGTTGTACAATTTTTACATTTTTTGTGTGTTTAAACATTTTTTTTCACATCTGTTCCTTATTTTTTAGTTGTAACCTAATATATTGTGTATCTCTTATATTAAAGAAAAAAATAAAATAGCTCATGTTCTTGAGTTCTCATATTTTTTCACAAACATATGCTTTCCACCCACAAATTCTTTTAGAGTGTGTTGCTATAGAGATGATTTGTTTGAAGGAAAGAATGAGGAGGAGTAGCAGCAGGTGGACATTTAAGGAACAAAATCCTCATTTTATGTCTTTGTTCCTGACAGAGCCAGCTTTAGAGTTTGCCCCTCTGCTTTTGAAATCCCTATGGAAGAAAGGTGGATATTCTGAGTGTTTTACAGTGATGGTTTTTGCAGTTTACTAAGATTGATTTGCCAAAGGTCAGTGTACAGGATTCCTCATTCTTATGTAGGATTAGCGCATGAAGTAATTGTAATCTTTGAAACAGCCTTTCTTCCATTTTAACTGGATTCCATTTTAGTGTTCTTTGCTTTCCTATCTTGGTTTCCTGATTGACCTTTTAACTAGTGACATTAAAATACTTTTTGCTGGGGGTTGGGTATAGGTATCTAATTATTAACTCCTGCTCTTACTGCCCCCAAGTTAATTTTTCCCTCTCCTCTCCTCTCCCCTCCTCTCCTCTCCCCTCCCCTCCCTTCTCTTTCCTCTCTCCTCTCTCTTCTCTTCTCCTTTCGTTTCCTTTCCTTTCGGGACAGGGTCTCACCGTGTCACCCAGGCTGGAGTGCAGTGGTGCAATCTCGGCTCACTGCAGCCTCGACCCTCCTGGGCTCAGGCGATCCTCCCACCTCAGCCTCCTGAGTAGCTGGGACCATAGGTGCATGCTACCTTACCTGGCTAATTTTAGTATTTTTCATAGAGACAGGCTTTTACCATGTTGCCCAAGCTGTTCTTGAACTGCTGAGCTCAAGCCATCTGCCTGCCTTGACCTCCTAAAGTGCTAGGATTATAGGTGTGAGCCACTGTGCCTGGCTTCAAATTAATTTTCAAGATTATTGACTACCTGCTGCTACTGTCTTAGTTAAGGCCCTCATTATTGCTTTCCTGGACCTTTGATCTCCTTTTTCTCTTTCTTCTATTCCTCCTCCTCGAATCTGTCCTCCACAAATAAACCACTTATTTTTCTGAAATGTAAATGTGAGTCTACCCTATAATGTCTTCTATCCATCTAAGTGTAAAGTCTTTCATTGGCTCTCCAAGACCATGGGATAAACTCCAGTCTTCTGCATGTGGCCTTCAAGGCTCTACCTTACCTCCCCAGGGTGTTTTCCTCTCCCCTGCCCTCCACCCCTAATGTTCTTCTCCTTAATCTCCAAGACTTTGCACTTGATGTTTCTTCCTTGCATCCCTTTCTTAATTTTAGCTGCTGCTTTGTGAAGTTTCCCCTGGCAACTTCACTAGCAGAACTAGGGTTCTCTCCCTTGTCCATTCATACTACTGGTAAATATGTTATAATATTTTTATAATTTTTTGGAAGTTCCTCTTTTTTTAAACTGGCACATAATTTACATATTTATGGGGTACATGTGTATTTGTTACATGCATAGAATGTGTAATGATCAAGTCAGGGTACTTGGGGTATACATCACCTTGAGTGTTTACCATTTCTATGTGTTGGGAATATTTCAAGTCCTCTCTTGTAGCTACTTTGAAATATATATGATTCAAATTAATTATTATTAACTGTATTCTGCTGTGCAACATTAGAACTTGTATTGTCTATCTAACTGGATATCTGTATTCATTAACCAAACTTCCTTTATCCCACCTTCCCCCACACACATACTTCCTGGCCTTTATATCATTTTATTCTCTACCTCTATGAGATCAACTTTTTTTTTAAGCTCCCACATGAGTTAGAACATGTGGTATTTGTCTTTTTGTGCCTGGATTATTTCACTTATTGTAATGACCTCCAGCTTTATCCATATTGCTACAAATGACATGATTTCATTCTTTCTCATAGCTGAGTAGTATTTCACCATGTATATATACCACATTTTAAAAAATCAGTTCAGGTCAGGTGCAGTGGCTCCTGCCTATAATCCCAGCACTTTGGGAGGCCAAGGTGGGTGGATCACGAGGCCAGGACATTGAGACTGTCCTGGCTAACACGGTGAAACCTTGTCTTTACTAAAAATACAAAAAAAAAATTAGCCCAGCATCGTGGCAGGTGCCTGTAGCCCCAGCTACTTGGGAGGCTGAGGCAAGAGAATGGTGTGAACCCGGGAGGCAGAGCTTGCAGTGAACCGAGTTTGCACCACTGCACTCCAGCACTCTAGCCTGGGCGACAGAGCGAGACTCTGTATCAAAAAAAAAAATTCAGTTCATCCATTAATGTACCCTTGAGTTGATTCTGTATCTTTGCTATTGTGAATAGTGCTGCAATAACCACGTAAGTCCAGGTATCTCTTTGACATGCTGATATCTTTTCCTTTGAATAAATACCCCATTGTGGGATTACTAGATTGTATGCTAGTTCTATTTTTAGTTTTTTGAGAAATCGTCATGCTGTTTTTCATAGTAGCTGTACTAATTTACATTCCTACCAGCAGCAAGTGTTCCCTTTTTCTCCACATCCTTGCCAGCATCTGTTGTTACTACTTTTTTTTTTATAATAGCCATTCTAATTGGGATAAGATGATATGTTACTGTGGTTTTGATTTGCATTTCCCTGGTAATTAGTGATGTTGAGCATTTTTTCATGTACCCGTTGGTCGTTTGTATGTCTTCTTTTGAGAAATGTTTATTTGTGGCCTTTGCCCACGTTTTAATGAGACTTTTTTGTTTTTGTTTTTTTTCTGTTAAGTTTTGACTTCCTTGTGTATTCTAGGTATTAGTCCCTTGTCAGATGAATGGTTTGCAAATATTTTCTCCCATTCAATGGGTTTTTTCCTTCACTCTGTTGGTTGTTTCCTTTGCTGTGTTGAAGCTTTTTAGTTTAATATAGTCCCATTTGTCTATTTTTGTTCTTGTTTTCTGTGCTTTTGAAGTGTTAGCCATAATATCTTTGCTGAGACCAATGTCCTGAAGTGTTTTCCCTATGTTTTCTTCTAGTAATTTTATAGTCTTGGGTCTTATGTTTCCGTCTTTGATCCATCTTGAGTTGATTTTTGTACATATGAGACGTAGGGATTCAATTTAATTTTTCTGCATACGGATATTCAGTTTTCCCAGCATCATTTATTGAAGGGGACATTCTTTTCCAAATATATGTTCTTGGTGCCATCGTCAAAACTATTGGCTATTCGTGGATTTCTTTTTGGGTGTAATAATGTTTCCTTTGTATATCTGGGTGCTCTTGTGTTGGGTGCATATATGTTTAGAATTGTTATCCTCTTGCTGAATTGATCCTTTTACTATTACATCATGACTTTTGTCTCTTTTTGCTGTTTTTGACTTAAAGCCTATTTTAACAGATACATGTATAGCTACTCCTGCTCCTGCTCCCTTTTAGTTTCTGTTTGCATAGAATGTCTTTTCCCATCCCTTTACTTTCAGTCTGTGTGTTTTTATAGGTTAGATAAATTTCTTTTAAGTAGTATATGGTTGGGTCCTGTTTTGTTCTATTTTAATTTTAAAGATTTATTCAGCTAGTCTGTTTTTCAGTGGAATGATGTTTAATCCATTTACATTCAAGGTTGTTATGGATATGTAGGGGCTTGTTTCTGTCATTTTATTAATTGATTTCTAATTGTCCTTTGTTCTTATTTATTATTATTGTTTGATGGCATTCTGTAGTGGTAACATTTGAGTCTTTTCCTTGCTTGTGTGTTTGCTCTACTAGTGGATTTTATATTTTTGTATATTTTCCAGGCGTAAGACTCCCTTAAACATTTCTCATAGGGCTGATCTAGTGGTGATGAATTCCCTCAGCTTTTGCTTGACTGAGAAAGATTTTATTTCTCCTTCATTTATGATAACTTTTCTGGGTATAGTATCCTTGGCTGAGAGTTTTGGGTTTTTTCCCCAGCACTTTGAATATGTCGTCCCATTGTCTCCTGGCCTGTACGGTTTTTGTTGAGAAATCTGCCATTAGTCTCATGGGGATTCCTTTATAAGTAACTAGACACTTTCTTTTGCTGTTTTTAGAATTCTCTTTTTGTCTTTGATTTTTGACAGTTTGACTATAACGTGCTTTGTGGAAGACCTTTCTGTATTGTATTTGTTTGGGAATCTTTGAGCCTCTTCTGTCTGGATGTTTAAATCCCTTGCTAGACTTGGGAAGTTTTTATCTGTTATTTCATTAAGCAGGTTTTCTATGCATTTTATTTTCTCTTTGCCTTCTGAGACTCTGAAAATGAGAGTATTTAGTTGCCTTATGCTGCCCATGTGTCACAAAGGCTTTACTCATTGTTTTTTATTCTTCTTTATCTTTTGTCTGATTGGGTTATTTGAAAGACGTATCTTCAGGTTCTGAGGTTCTTTCTTCTGCTTGATCTAGTCTGTTGTTGAAGTTCTCAAGTGTATTTTGTATTTCACTCAGTGAATTCTTCAGATCCAGAATTTGATTCTTTTTTTTTTTTAATGATACCTATCTTTTTCATAAATTTCTCATTCATATTCTAGGAATTGTTTTTCTGATTTCTTTATGTTATTTTTCAGTATTCTCTTGTATCTCACTGAGCTTCTTTAAAATCAATATTTTAAATTCTTTTCCCAGAATTTTGTGAATTTCTTTTTGATTGGGATTTGTTGCCGGAGAATTACTGTGTTCCTTTGGAGGTATGATATTTTCTTGCTGTGATGTTAGTAGCTGGGTGGGTGAGCCCAATCTCAGGTTCCTGGGAAGATTCCTTAGTTCCCAATGGTGGCTGAGTTGTGTGATCTCCAGGCCTCTGGATCGTGTGCTCTGGCATGGGGGGCGGGCAAGGCCAGGTAGGCTTGTCTTTAGACTCCCCAGTGGTGCCTGTAGGTGCTGGCTGTGTTAGGAAGGGGTAGGGTGATCCTTAGGCCCTCAGCGCAATGTTCATGTTGTGGGAGGCAGTGCCTGTGCTGCAGCCCTACTGCTGGGAAGGGTAGAGTTGCTTTCAGTGATACCAGCTATATGCAGGCAAGTATTAGAAACATGCATTTCACTTGCATTTTAACCCTGGTGGTGGCAGACCCTACTTGGCTTGTGTTTCAGCCCTGGCATTGCAGCCTGTGTTTCACTCACATTTTAGTCCTGGTGGTGGCAGCTCATGCTTGGCTTGTGCTTTAGCCTGGGCAGTGGAAGTTCATGCTTTGCTTATTCCTTAGCCCTGTTAGCACAGTGATGGCAGCTGTGGGTGAGGGACTCTGGGCACGTGAAAATAAGTGGTGGCTCCACTGCTGGAAGCAGTGGGTGGGACTGGAGCCAGAGGCATGCACCTTGGCCCCAGCATCAGGAACCAGGCATGGTGGTTGCTGTGGGCTGGGTATGTCAGCGGGACTCCAGGGATGTGAAGAGACAGGTGCTGTTAAGCCCAAGCGCAAGGTGCAGTCTGTTGGGACTGGGTTCTCAAAACGGTGTCTTACTATAGCTGCTTGGGACCGGGATGGGTAGTGGGGAGGTTAGTGTGCCCCAGCCTGTGCTCCCTCTCTGAAACAGTGCTGTTGTGCAGTCTTCATGCAGCTCCCTGTGTTAGTTTCAGGGCCTGTGAGGGTCCAGGGCCTCTACTGTGGCTAGGATTGCAGGTGTCCATGGTGGGAATGTGGACCCCTGGGCATCTCTCATTTACCCTTTCCCCACACTGGGGAGTCTCTCCAGGCTCTTAGCTGATCTCGGATAAGCAGACTGCCTCACTTCTCTCTCCTTCCTTGATTTAGGTGTTTCCTGTCGCCTCTTTGTTGAATTCCTTAATGTTTTACAATTTAAAAACTTTCTGAATTTATGACTTTGAATAGGTAATATGTGCACATGGTAAAAAAATTTTTAGTCCAAAAAGTTTAAATAGTCCATTTTCTCTCATCCTTATTCAGTCAGCAATTGTTGGTTAACGAGTATATTCTGCTGACCATTGTAAACTCCTTGAGGACAAGGGTTTTCTTTTATTTATTTCTGTATTCCTGTATCCAACAAAATGTCTAGCATATTAAAAGTACTTAGAAAATATCCATGGAGTATTCTGAATATAGGCAGGTTCTTCTTTCCTGATGAGAAGTGTGCTTGACTTGATGGTCTATTTATTTTTTTTAATCTCTCAAAACCCTTTTACTGTAAGTAGACCATTCAGTAAATATGGTATAGCAGTCACTTAATCATATTGGTTGTTTAATCAGTTTTTAGAAGTATATGGTTTTAACATTAACCTGCATGTCTTGAGGATGGCTTTTACTTATCTCCTTTTTCTGGCTGTGAAAAATTTTATACTTGCTTTGTGACAGATTCGAAATAATAAAGAGAATGTGTCAACTGCAGTAAAAATATCAGTTAAATTCAGTTTTAAGTATCAATTTCTCTTTAACTTTTCAGACCAAGGCATAAATCTCATGGAAATAAAATTAAATCAGGATTTATTTAAAAAACAATTTTCAGGATATGTTGTTGCATCCGTAGACAATCTTTATTGTGTATTAGCAGCCATATTATGGGTAGCCTTTTCTATTTCAGAAGAAAGGTGGGACTGTGAGCAAAGAAGAATGTACAACTGAGACAGAAGTGGTGAGTGCTCATAAATCTTCTCAAAGTCCTCATGTTATTATAACAGACCTTACATTAAGAAATGTTAAAACGAATTCGGACAAGAATCATCTTTGCCTTTCAGATCACAACTTTCAGAGACTTTGGTAATTTACACTAAGCATTTGAGGTTGACTCATTACTATGTCCTGCTTTCTAGAATTCTTTTGTGTGAATTAAGCTGTGCAGAGGCAGACAGCACAATCGTAAAAATAGAGTAACATTTTAATTTAAGAGTGCTTGGTGGTTGATTGCTAACCACTTGAATACATATCTTCTTCCTTTTCTCTTTCCTTGCTCTCCCTTGTTTCTTTCTAAATCACAGTTACAGAGCCTGGCACCTTACCAGGGCTTTGAAGGGTCTGCTCCCAGCTGCACTTCAGGTTCTGGCAGGGTGTCAAGTTGTGACATTTTTTTTGTACGCAAGACATCCTGGATGGCTGTCCAAAGGCTGTTTGGGTGACTAGTGTAGGATTATCTCTGGATTTTGAAGAAATTCATTTCGAATGTTTTGTTTGTAAGTAAAGTAAATGCCTGGTGTAGGTCCTCCCTAGACTTTTAATGTTGTTTTTAAAAAACATCATTCACTTTGAGGGCATGTAGTATTTAAAGCATTGTTTTGAAATGTTCAAAGGCATAGCATGTGCTTTTAATGGAATGTGTTTTGGAAGCTTTCCATGAGCATCAGCAGCTGTGCTTTTTGAATATTTTGAATTACCATACTTTGGGGCAGACATTGTACTACTCACTGCTTAAAAAATACAGTGCCTATGCAAAATAAAATGTCATATGGAGGTCTGTAAAGCTGGGACCAGTCAAAAGAAGTGGTAGGAATGACACATGGATGTGATTATGTATTTGTAATGGTTGCAAAGAGAAGATGAAGAATTTGGAAAAAGGTTGTACTAGTCTTTTAAAAACTGCCTTTCACTGAGACTAGCCCAGCAAGTACTCACTGATTAACAGGCTGATTGAGATAATGTTTCACTTTTTTTCCCCTTATTTCTGTTTGAACTTTGTACTTTACTTTAAAAAATTTTCAATATGAATTTTTGTATTTAGTAAACTCTGCATAGTAGGAGACGTTTTATTGTGTATTTCAGGCATCTAATGCATGTGTAAGTGTCTTGCAAATAATTGATAGCTGTGTGTTGACTGATCGAAATCAGAGAAGTCTAACCATGGTAGGAATTTAAAATTGTGTTAGAAATTTTGAGTTTGATAAATTTTATTACAAGTAAATATTAATACAAGAGAAAGCCATTGTATTAGTTACTTGTGGCTGCTGTTACAAATTACCATATAATAGTATCTCAAAACAACAACAAAATTATTCTTTCAAAGTTTTAGAGATTAGAAGTCAGAAATCAAGTTGTTGGCCAAGCCACGTTCCCTCTGAAGTCTCTGGGGCAGAATCCTTTCCTTGCCTTTTCCAGCTTTTTGTGGTTGTAGGTTTTGCTTGGCTTATGGCTATATCTTTCCAATCTCTGTCTCCGTGATCACATTGCCTCTTCCGTCTCAAAACTCCCTCTCCTTCTCTCTCAGAAGGTTACATGTGATTGTTTTGGGCCCACTTACATAATCCAGCATAAGCCCCTCCTCTTAAGATCCATAATTTAATCACCCCCACCCCTTTTTAAAAACTATGTAAGGTAATATTCATAGCATCCAAAGATTAGGAAATGACATATTTTGAGGGGCTAGCATTCAGCCCACTATTGTTTGGAAGACTGTTTCTGAATTTGAGAAGAAAAGTGAATTGAGCACATTATTTGTTCATTTGCTATTTTTGAGCTCTTAATATGTGCCTGTGGTTGTTTAGGTGCTGGGGTTATGAACATGAGTAAGACATGTTTCTTGTCATGGACAAAGTTACATTTCGTGTGTTATGTATACTAAAATGCAAGATAAAACACGGAATAATGAACTATATATGTTTGGTAGGGTCTTTACTTCATGGAGAAAGTAATGCATTCCTCAGCCGTGTTTTGAAGGCTGAATAGGAATTCACTAGATCAGAGTACAAAGAGATGGAAAAAGCCTTCTGAGCAAGGAAATTAGCATTTACAAAGCCATGGAGGTAGAAAACAGCAGTATATGCTCAGGAAGCTAATGGTAATTAGTGCAATGAGACAAATTTTAGATTTGTTTTCTTTTCTTTTCTTTCTTTGTTTGAGATGAAGTCTTGCTCTGTTGCCCAGGCTGGAGTGCAGTGGTGTGATCTTGTTTCACCGCAAGTTCCACTTCCCGGGTTCACGCCATTCTCCTGCCTGAGCCTCCCGAGTAGCTGGGGCTACAGGCGACTGCCACCAGGCCTGGCTAATTTTTTTCTTTTTTTTTTTTGTATTTTTAGTAGAGACAGGGTTTCACCATGTTAGCCAGGATGATCTCAATGTCCTGACCTCGTGATCCACCTGCCTTGGCCTCCCAAAGTGCTGGGATTACAGGTGTGAGCCACCACACTGGTCTGTTTTCATTTTAATATACACATTAGCTATTACAATCTCCCATTTTGCTGGCTACGAAGTAAATATTCTTTGCTATGATGGTTCTTAAAGCAAAAATCTTTTCAAAGATTAAGATCATCTGTGAACAGCCTTTAAATACATGAAAAAGTGCTTCAGGAAAATGTAAATTAAAATCACAAGGCGATACCACTTTATGCCTCCTAGAATGGCTACAATTAAAAGGACTCAAAACACCACGTTATTAACCCACACAACATGTGGATTTGGTTGCTTGGCGGGTATCATCAACTTGGTGCTCACAACCAAGGAGGATTTAGCATGAGGATTTTATTACTTGCAACAAGTAAGGAGAACGTGGGGATGGTTCCCAAAGCAGGGGCCCGAGTCAGGTTTCATAAGTGTAGGATAACAAGGCGTGATCTGATTGGATCTTGCAGAGGTGGTGCTGGAGGCATGATCTGACAGGATCCCACCATGGGATGATGCCAGAGCTTGATCTGATTGGATCCTGGATCCTGCCATGCAGTGTCTGCTTCTTAATTCAGTCCCCATTCCTTGGTCCAAGCACTTAGGTTCCTCCTGAGATTGCAGTCTTGGCTCATCTTGGCATGCTCAGGTTATGTGAGCTGAGGGTCCATGGCAACTGAAAAATAACTCACAATTTGTTACATAAAAGTTGAACCAGATTGATCTGGTGCAGCTACAAGGTATTGGGGAAAAATGTGGAGCAAACAGAATTCTCAATATGTTGGCCGGGCATGGTGCCTCACACCTGTAATCCCAGCACTTTGGGAGCCTGAGATGGGCGGGTCACTTGATGTCAGGAATTCAAGACCAGCCTGACCAACATGGAGAAACGCCATCTCTACTCAAAATACAAAATCAGCCGGGTGTGCTGGCACATTCCTGTAATCCCAGCTGCTTGGGAGGCGGAGGCAGGAGAATCACTTGAACCCAGGAGACGGAGGCTGTGGTGAGCTGAGATCACACAATTGCACTCCAGCCTCGGCAACAAGAGCGAAACTCCATCTCAGAAAACAAAACAAAACAAAACAAAATTCTCATATGTTTTTGGTTGGAATAGAAAATGGTACAACCACGTTGGAAAAAGATTTGGCAGTTTCTTACACAAAGTTAAATATAAACCTGCTCCATGACCCAGCAATTCCATTCTTAAATGTTTACCACCACTCACCCCCAATCTGAAAATGTGTCCACAGAAGTCTTGTACAAGAATATTCACAGCAGCTGTATTCGTTGTAAGCAGAAACAACCAAATGCACATTAGCAGGAGAATGGATAAACAATATGTGGTATGTTTAAATGATGAAATGCTACTCAGCCTTAAAAAGGAACAAAGTACTGAGATACACAAAAACACAGGTGAATCTCACAGCCATTTGGGTGAAACAAGGCAAATATATGAGAGTACATACTGTATGATTTCACTTTAATATGTTCTGGAACTATGGTGAGAATAACCACAAAAGTAGTTGCCTCTTGTGGGTGGGGTGATTGGGAAGGCATATGAAGGAACTTTCTGGAGTGATGGGACTGTTTTATATCTTGATGAAATTGAGACTTTCTTGAGTTCTTTTGTGAACTCATGAAATTGTGTACATTCATGTGCTACATATAACCACATACACAACGGTGGTACCATATGATTATAATGGAGCTAAAAAATTTCTATTGCCCAGTGATTTGTGTTACAATTGCTGTTGGAAGTGGGTATTCAGTGTTATGGAAATCAAAACTTAAGACAAAGGATCTCTTGGCTAATTTTCTTTCTGTGGAAAGGGTGCCGCTTGCTAGCAGTCGTGCCACGAGAGCACACATGAACAAAGGAGACAGGGTCATTTATAATCTAACGCGTCCACCCTATGGCTGTGTCCAATTTCCATTGGCTGGAACGGGACCTTACATTCTGTACTTGTCCCGATTGGCTAGCAACTTAGAACTTCCCAAAAGAGGCAAAGGTAGAGAACAAAGGAAAGGAGGAAGTAACTTGTGGAATGCTGAGAAAGGCCAAAACACCTCCAATTAAGGAAGAGGAACAGGCTACGAACTAATGCTTGCTTGGGCCTGTATAGGCATGCCAGGGCAAATATCTAGGCTAAAAGATGAGGACTAAGAATACAAAATATATTGCTTTCTTTATTACGACTAGCAGATATTTAAGAATATTTGAATAAATTTTGCTTCTAAGAGAGGCTACTATTTATTCTCAATTAGACTGGAAGGAAAGTCCTTTTGAAGAGGAACCTCTACTTCGTTTTCTACAGTTGCCTCCAATATTTAGTAGAGTAACATGTTGTACAGGTTTGTAACCTACAAGCAATAGGCTATACCATATAGCTTAGGTGTATAATAAGCCATATCATCTAGGTTTGTGTAAGTACCGTATATTCTTTGATGTTCACACAACAATGAAATCACTTAACAATGAGTTTATCAGAGCATATCCTTGTTAAGTGATGCATGGAGATAGTATTTGAGCATTTCATTATATGTAAATTTTACTTAAAGGACTGTAAACAAGCACATGGATAAAAGAGAACTAGTAGAAGAAATTTTTAAAAAATGAATATTACATATCCATGTGGTAGCCTCACAACCATGAGGAGAATTAAGCCAACAGGATTTGTTGGAAGAACAATGAAAAGGACTACGGTCTTTGACATGATGCTGATCCCAATTTTTGAGTTACTCTCCCTTCTGAGTCCCTTTTTAAAAAATTGTGAATTATAAGGTTGGTTGCAGTGGCTCATTCCTGTAATCCCAGCATTTTAGCAGGCCAAGGTTGGAGGATGGCTTGAGTGTGGGAGTTCAAGCCCAGCCTGGGCAACAAAGCAGGACCTTGTCTCTACAAAATAAAAATAAAAATTAAAATAAATAAAAAAAATTGTAAAAAGCCAGGCTTAATGGCATGTACCTGTAGTCCCAGCTACTTGGGAGACTGAGGTGACTTGAGCCTGGGAGATTTACAGTGCAGTAAGCTGTGATCGTGCCATTGCACTCCAGTGTGGATTACAGAATGTCTCAAAAAAAATTATAAATTATAATATACATATAGAAAAGTACACAACAACGTACAGCTGAGTGATTTACAAAGGAAGTTACAAAGCAAACCTCCATGTATCCGCAAAAATCAAGAAGTAGAACATTACTAGCCTCATCAAGTAATATTTTCCTGACTTTAATGATAATTAGTTCCTTTCTTTATACATGCTTATACCTAAGCATGTATCCCCTATATACTATAGTGCTTGTTTTTAATTTTTAAACTTTATATATTTGTAATAAGTTATATATTTGTAATAATTTAGTGTTTATTCTTTTGTGTTTGGCTTCTTCTGGACAGTATGTCTGTAATATCCACCCTATATATAGAGTATCTGTAGCAGGGGTGTCCAGTCTTTCGGCTTCCCTGGGCCACACTGGAAGAATTATCTTGGGCCACACATAAAATACACTAACAGTAATGAAAGCTGATGAACAACAACAAAAAAAAAATGCAAAAAAATCTCTCATAAGGTTTTAGGAAAGTTTATGAATTTGTGTCGGGCTGCATTCAAAGCCACCATAGGCTGTATGTGGCCTATGGGCTACAGGTTGGACAAGCTTGATCTATAGCTTATTTTTATTGCAGTATAGTACTAGTTCCATTATACCACTGTTTGTTTCTTTAACTATTGATGGTCATTGGATTTGTTTCTAGGTTTCAGTTGTTAGGAATAATACTGCTATGAACAGTATCATAAAAATCTTTTTTGTACCTGTATTTACCACATTTCAAGTGGATATATGCCAAGGAGAGGAACTACTGAGTCATAGTATATGTATTTTTTTAACCTTAGTAGATAATGCTAGTTTTTTTCCAAAGTGAATATGCCAGTTTACACTACAACTTTGCATCCTCTCCTCTCCAGACTTATCGTCTTTTTGGTTTTCTCATTGAGATTTAAATATGAATAATTTTCACAAATTAGTAATTAAAAAGACAATTCAACAGAAAAAATTCGGCAAAAGATGCGAATGGATATTTTATAAAAGAAGATATCTAAATGGCCAGTAAACAAAGAAAGGTGCTTGGTCTCATTATTTATCTGGGAATCACCTTTTAGAGTTTAGACATACTATTTTTCCTGCCTTGAGTTACTGGATATTTTTTGCTATATTGTGGCAACTTTGTGCTTCTGCTTTTCACATTTCAGTCCAAATGGAATTAATTTTAGTGTGTAATATAAAGAAAGGCCCAAGTTTGTTTTTTTCTACAAGGTGATCTAGTTGTCCCAGTGGCGTTTATTGAAGACTCTCTTCTTCCAGTTCAGCAAAACTACCTTTGTTCTAAATTATCTTATATGGGTGGATCAGTTTATGGGCTGTATCCTGTTTTATTGGTCTCTTTGTCTATAATTAAGCCAACGGCATACCATACCATCTTAATTACTGTATATTTATACTAAGTATTGATATATAGTAAAGTCCTCCCATTTTTTTTCTTTAAAATCATTTGTATTTCCACATAAATTTTTGAATCAGCATGTTAAGTTTCTCACACATAGAGACACACTCATTTGGATATTGATATTGCATCATCTGTAGATTGGGGAGAATTTGTCTCTTTAGAATGTTTTCTTATCCATACACCTGATCCATATCTCTATTAGGTCTTTTTTAGTTTCAGTAGCTAGCCACAGTTTTCCTATAGTAAATAGTTTGCACATCTTTTTACCTAGGCTTTTGGTATTTTTTTATGTTATTAAGAATGTCTTTAAAAATACTTTGTTAAAGAGTATCACTATTGAAAAAATAAAAATATTTTGTTGCTGGCGTATAGAATGCAATTAATTTTTGTATATTGCTCTATCTACCAATCTTGCTAACTTTTTCTAATTATTTTTCTGTAATTTTTTTTAGATTTTCTACATACACAATCAGAACATCTGTATATAAAGAATTTTTTTTCTTTTTTTTTCTTTTTTTTTTTTTTTTTTAGTTTTTATACCTTCTATTCCTTTGTTTTGTTCCAGTTCTTCAATACACTGTTGAATAAAAGTAGCAATAGTGGCCTTTCTTGTTTTGATCACATTCTCAGAAAAAGATGTTTTAAGATTTTAAAATCAGGTATGGTGTTTTAACATACTCTTTTTATATACAGCTTTCATGAGACTGATGCACTTTGAAGTTTCTAGTTTGCTAGGTTTATTTTTCTCTTTTTTTATTGAGGTGAAATTAGTGTAGCATAACATTAACTATTTTAAGTACATAATTTAGTGGCCTTTATTACATTCACAACATTGTGTAACAACCACCACTGTCTAGTTCCAAAACATTTTACTGCATCAAAGAAAACCTTGTACCCATAAAGCAGTCAGTTCTCATTTCCCCATTCCCTTAGCCCCTGGCAATCATCAGTCTACCTTCTATGTATTTGTTTATTCTGGATATTTCATATAAATGAAATCATACTCCAAGAACAGGAATGGTAGGTATTTTATTTTAGTTCTGACAGTCCCTGAGCTGCTTGTTTATTTTGTGTGTCTATTTTCTGTCTGTTGTTCAGGCTGAGTAATTTCTGGAGTTCTCTCTTCCCAGTGTATTAATTCTTTTCCTTTCTATTTCTGCTGATGAGCTCATCTAATATTTTTATTTTGGTCATTGAATTTTTTTTTTTTTTTTTAAAGACAGAGTCTCAGTCTGTCACCCAGGCTGGAGTGCAGTGGCACAATCTTGGCTCACTGAAGCCTCTGCCTCCCAGATTCAAGCAGTTCTCCTGCCTCAGCCTCCTGAGTAGCTGGACTACAGGCGCATGCGACACTGCCTGGCTAATTTTTGTATTTTTAGTAGAGATGGGGTTTCACTATGTTGGCCAGGCTGATCTCGAACTCCTGGCCTCAAGTGACCCACCTGCCTCAGCCTCCCAAAGTGCTGGAATTACAGGCTTGAGCCACCAGGCTTAGCCTGTATTTTTCAGTTTTAAAATTTCCACTTGGTTGTTCTTTTTACCTTCTTTTCTGAGGCTTGTATTTCTTTGCTGTGACCCTCTTTTCATTTATTTCAAGCTTGTTTGTCATTGTTTGTTTAAGCATTTTTATCATCAGTGCTTTAAAGTCTTTGTCAGATAACCATAACATCTCTGTCATCATAGTGTTGGCTTGTTACCTTTTTTCATTCAGTTTGAAATCTTCATTCTTGATATGATCAGTGAATTTCTTTTCTTATATTTATGTATGTATGTATTTATTTATTTTTGAGATAGAGTCTCCCTCTGTTGCCCAGGCGGGAGTGCTGTGGTGTGATCATAGCTCACTGCAACCTCTGCCTCCTGGGTTCAAGCATTTCTCCTGCCTCAGCCTCCTGAGTAGCTGAGATTATAGGCATGCAGCACCACACCCAGGTAATTTTTGTGTTTTTAGTAGAGATGGGGTTTTGCCATGTTGGCCAGGCTGATCTTGAACTCCTGACCTCAGGTGATCCACCTGCCTCAGCCTCCCAAAGTGCTTGGATTACAGGCCTAAGCCACCGTGCCTGGCCGACCAGTGGTTCTCTATTGAAACTTGGACATTTGGGATATTATAATACCATGGATTCTATCTAAACCTTTTGTTTCAGCTGGCTTTTTCTGACACTTTTCTGGTAGAGGAAACTACTACCTTGTTTTTGCCAGGTCGGGGTGGAAGTACAAGGTTTTTTTTTGTTTATGTGTGTTTTTTTTTTTTAAGAGGTGGGAGTCTTGCTTTGTTGCCTGGGCTAGAGTGTGGTGGCATAATCATAGCTCACTACAGCCTTGAACTGGGCTTAAGCAATCCTCTTACCTTAGCTTCCCAAGTACCTGGGCATATAGGCACATGCCACCATGCCCAGCTAATGACTTTTTTTTTTTTTTTTTTTTTTTTGAGACAGGGTCTCACTGTTGCCCAGGCTGGTCTCGAACTCCTGGTCTCAAGCAATCCTTCCACCTCACCTTCTGAGTGGCTGGGATTTACAGTCACAAGCCATAGTGCCTAGCAAGTCGAGGTTTCTAAATTGGCCTCTGTTGACACTTTAGTTTTTTTGGGAGGGAGCTTGCGGGAGGGGTCTTTGTTATTGCCAGGTAGCTGTAGTTCTGGCTCTCCACGTGATCTTCACTGATACCCTGGAGAGGGTAGCCTCATTACTGTTGGTGGTTGTGCCTGTCCTAACTAGGCCTTCTGTGCCAGTACTTCAGTGGGGTGAGGGAGGTCCTCTTTGTTACTGTTGGTGGAGGTGAAAGTTTAGGTTTTCTGTGTCGTCTCCTCTGACATTGCGGGATCATTGAGCTTTATTACGTTTTCAGGAAGCAATGGAAGTTTCTATTTTCTAGTCAGCCTTCTTGTGTACCATCTTGGCCCAGTACTAGGGTATTTTATTATAGCCTACCTTGGCTTCCACCTGATCTTTGCTTGTGTGGATGGAGGTGGAACTGCAGTTGTGTGTGTGTGTGTGTGTGGTGTTTGGATAGAGTGCATTGTAATTGTCTACATATTATCTTGCTAGGCTTCCTCTTTTTTGTTCCTTTGGCTAGAGAGTAGGCTTTTTTTGTTCAAGACTTATTTGTCTGAATTAATTGGTGTTTCCTGGTTGCCAGTTTCTTCAGCTCTGTGTCTGAGATATATGAAAAAGAAAGCCCAGGGAACTAAACTCACCACTGTATTTGTCCTTGCATTCTCAGGTCCTTAGGTGGTCAGCCTTCTAGTCTCCGTTATTCAGTCTTAAGTTTGTCATAACCTAAATCCAGCACTCTTAGTTGTATTAATGAGTTTAAAAGGAAAATGTGTATCTGCTCCATCTTCCTCAAAGTAGAAACCTTTATTCCATAAATTTTGAAATGGGGTATCAATTTTCATTTAGTACTACATATTTTCTAATTTCTATTTTGACCTTTTCTTTGATTCATAAGTTATTTAGAAATGTGTGTCTTACTTTGTAAACACATGTGGCTTTTCTGGTTATTTTTTGTATTGAGTTTTAGTTTAATAGCATTGTGGTCAGAGAAGGTGTCTTGTATGATCTTGGTCTTTTAAAATGTTTGAAATTTTTAAAAAATACCTGGCATGTGGTTGATATTTATAAATGTTATGTGTATACTTGTGAGTTGTGTGTATTCTGTAGTTATGGGGTATAGTCTTCCATATGTGAGTTAGGTCAGCATGGTTAATTGTGTTGTTTAAATTATCTGTGTTCTTACTGATTATTTTTAAAAATCATCTTGTCCCATTAGTTACCAAGAATAGTGGTGAAATTCTCCTCTTATCATTGTGAATTTGTCTGTTTCTCCTTAGAGTTTTGACAACTTCTGCCTTACGTATTTAGTGGCCATAGTAAGTGCATATAAATTTAAAATCATCACATCTTTCTGGTGTATTTAACCTTTATCATTATTAATTTCTCTCTCCATTTTAAATAGTGGGTTTTTTTGGCCTTAAAATCTACTTTTATTATTTTTAAATAGTGGTGTTTTTTTGTCTTAAAATGTACTTTTATTATTTTTCATTGAGAGTAATCAGTACTCTAAGAAAATCTTGTTTTAAAAGAGAATATCAAATTTTAGTTTTGTATCAGTGTACTTTTGATATGAGGAGTCAATTTTAAGACAAACCTATAAATAGTTTACTTTTCATCTTAGCCAATTTGTTCACAAATAAAATTCCTTTCATAAGATTCATCTCTCACAAACCTTTCATAATTTGCCCAGACCTTCTACAACTTGCTCAGTGCTTTAGTTTTGTCTTGTATTTCTGTTTTCTATATTGAAACAATCATTTTACCTTAGGACAAAAATTTACTTCCCTTTTTTTTCTATCATTTCAACCACATAAGATTTTTTTATACAAAAAATTACTGTCATTCTCTTTTCTTACCAAAAATACATTGTCATAGTTTTTGTATCTGTTTTTTGCTTCTTCCTTTCTGCCTTGTTTTTATGTTTTTCCAAATTCATATTTTGAAATAATCTTTCAATAACCTCTGAATTAGACAAACTTTTAAATAAAAACATTTTTATGTCTTTTAAAACAATTTTTCACCAAAAACAAATTTTGTTTTTTCTTGTACACTTTGCATACAGAATTGTATGTATTAACTAGAATTTTAACTCTTAGTAATCTTAATTTTTAGTTAAATCTTAGTAATCTTAATTTTTAGTGAAAACCTAGGAAGTAGGCAATTTTGAGCTGTCACATATCAACATTTTATAAATACACATTTTATAATCTTTAAAAATGTATTTTTTTCCGTAGAATAATTTTTAATGTGGAGCCAAACGTATTTATTAATCCCCAAATATTTTTTCTTCCTATAAAGCTTTAAGAAGCCAAGAGTAAACCTAACCTTACATTTAGCAATTAGTGTTTCTTTATTTTAACTTATTTGGATTGCTACTACAATAAAGCATGTCACATGAATTTTCTGGTTTCTCAGTGCATAGAAAAGTTATGTTTACACTATACCGTAGTCTGTTAAGTTTACTATATAATTATGTCTTAAAAATGTAGATACCTTAATTAGAAAGTACTTTGTTGTTAAAAAATACTGTTGATCACCTGAGCCTTCAGTAAGTCATCCTTTATTAGCAGATGGAGGGTCTGGCCTTTCTGCTGATGGCTGCTAACTATTTAGAGTAGTGGTTGCTGAAGGTTGGGATGGCTGTAGCAATTTCTTAATATGAGACAACAGTGAAGTTTGCCACATCAGTTGATTCTTCTTTTCACGAAAGATTTCGTTGGAGCATGAGATTCTATTTGATAGCATTTTACCCACAGTGGAGTAAAAATTGAATGCCAGTTTTATGATGCAATTCATTAATCCTTGGCAAATGTATACTTTTGGCAGGATAATTTTGTGGTAGCTGCTACAGATAGCACATTCTGTATTTACAAAGATTGAATCCCAGTGCACATTAAACCTAAGAGTAAGGAGTATAATGTTCTTGAGGGACTTTTCCCCTTCTGTTAAAATATAATTTCAGAGTAAACCAAAACAACTGCAATTATAGTTTAAAGGTTGTCTTAAGTAATATGTAGATATCACACTAATTTATCAGAGATGGTATAATTCAAGCAAGGCTGAATAATTTAATGGTTGATTTGCATAGGACAAAGATTTTTTTTGTTATAAGAAGTGATTTGTTAATAACCCATGACTAAGGAAGATTCTATCAGGAAAAAAATATGTATGTATATATATGTGTGTGTGTGTATGTGTATATATATGTGTATATGTATATATGTATTATGGGACTAGAGAAAGAAAGGTGACAACTATTTTAATTAAAATTTTTGTTCTTAGTTATAAGAACACTTTGAAACATCATTTTTTACTTCTAGATGAAATAAACAGTGACGTTCGTAATACTGAGTCAGTGCTTTTGGAGATAGGTGAGATTTAGTTTTCTGTTCATAACAGTGTATAACAAATAGGAGTTGATCAATATTTATGTGTTGACTAATTTCTCATCTGAATCTGCAGTCTGGGTGCAGCTTGCGTTGTGTCAAATAAAAGACTCTTCAAAGGATTAATCATAGACATAGTTACTTGCTGGAAGTCACCTTTCGAAGACCTTGATTTTCCCCAGCCAGTTACCAGGTTCCAAATAGCTTTTCCTCTAATTTGGAAGTATGGATTTTGTACCAGGATCTATACTTGAAGCTTACTGCAGTAGCTTCAGGAAACACAACACTGGTTTGTGAATTTAAGACTACCTAAACTGGAGAAGTCTGTGCTTCTAGTGGAGCTAGGTTAATACTTGAAGATGTGATTTTTATGGTCACAGAAGCTGCATGGAAATAAAGAAAATTTTTCGAGGTGTGATTCGGCTTTATATTTGCATTTTGTTTTATGAACAATTAAAATCTGAGAATTGGGCTTTGTAATAAAAATGATAAGGATAGGCTGGGCATGGTGGCTCACACCTGTAATCCCAGCACTTTGGGAGGCCAAGGCAGGTAGATCGCCTGAGGTCAGGAGTTGGAGATCAGCCTAGCCAGCATGGTGAAAACCCGTCTCTACTAAAAATACAAAAGTTAGCCAGGCATGGTGGCAGGCACCTGTAATCCCAGCTACTCAGGAAGCTGAGGCAGGAGAATCGCTTGAACCTGGGAGGCAGAGGTTGTAGTGAGCCAAGATCACACCATTGCACTCTAGCCTGGGCAGACTCCTCCCAAAAAAAAAAAAAAAAGAAAAGAAAAGAAAAGATAAGGAGAATAATAAAAGTGATAAAAAGATGTGACATTAAAGGAAGCTTGCTTTTACTGATCGCAAATTATGTTTTTTCTCTGCGCAGGTATAATTTGGCCTTCTGAGATTCTGCCTTAGCAAGAAAGGAGCAGGAAATACTCTTGGAAAGAAAACTAAAACAGTAAGAAAGCCAAAACTTATTTTTACATGGTTGTCAGCACATTTACCGATATGGACACTTTTCCCAATAATTTTCCTCCTGGTGGAGACAGCGGATTGACAGGTTCTCAGTCGGAGTTCCAGAAAATGTTAATTGATGAAAGGTTACGATGTGAGCATCATAAAGCTAATTATCAGACTCTGAAGGCTGAACACACAAGGTAAATTACTTAAATCTAGAAGTGGGGTTTAGTTTTAAAAAGTTATTGGCATTATCTTGGCTGAATGTTTGCTATGGAATATAGTATAATTTTGTTATTTTGCAGTGTATACATTTAAAACTGTTTTAATATAGTAAAATTTTTACTTTAAAATTATTTTGTTCCAAACTAAGTATGATATCAAGTGGGTTATGAATTTATACACCTTATTTTGAAAGTAGCAAGCCATGTAAGATTAAATGTATCCAGATGGCTAAATGTGTTCCCCATCTCCCACCAAAGTAAAATTGTGTTCTAAAACTACAGTGTTAATAATTAAATGAAACTCTGTAAAGAGAAGATATTTGTGGGTTTAAAGTAATGTGTGATATTGGTCTTGTTTTTCTGTAGTGTTGATTGACTTTACATAAAGTAATGCAATTAGAAAGAAAGGATTTACTCAAAATTGAATTCTTTTTTAAAAAACCAGGTTGCATAATGAATATGTAAAGTTACAAAATGAACTCAAGCACCTGTTTAATGAAAAGCAAACTCAGCAGGAAAAACTTCAGCTGCTGCTTGAAGAACTAAGAGGAGAATTAGTAGAGAAAACTAAAGACTTAGAAGAAATGAAACTGCAGGTGAGAAAATATATTTGAGTTAGTATAAAAGTAGTCAGATACGTAATGGAAGTAAGTAGTTTTGGTGAATTTGGCAATTTCTGTCTATATCCTTAATGATTACTTTGCTGTATCTCCAAGTGGTACAATTTAATCTTCTTTCATATATTTTAGAGTGTTAGCTACCATGTAAGGGAGCCATTAAACTATTATTTTATGTAAATTGGTATTATATTGCCTATTCTGATATAAATAATATTTTACCATTAAGAATAATTAGGGAAAAAGTGAGTTTGAATTGATAAAAATCCAGAATTAAAGAATTTTTTTAAAAGAAAGATTTACTGATATTTGTATATGTATTATAACTGAAAGTAAACTAAAAAAAGATAGCTGTTCATAAGGAGCTTCTTAAAAGAGACTGTAAAAACAGTATGTGCACATAATTTTTGTGTACGTCGTAAAGCAAATGGGTTTGTAAAGCAAAAGGTGGTTATCTCCGAAGTGCTGAAGTACAGTTTCTTTAGATAATTTTCACACTATTCATTTTTTCATTTGTCTGGAAAGTAGACCAAAGCCAGACTTTAAACTCCAGTCAAATTTCCTGTAAATTTTAAATTAGTAGGTTCTCACAAATAATATTTTCCTGTATTTATTTAATCTCTGAAGAGCACCAGCTATTTATTTCTGCTTAACAATCTACTTGGTACAAATAATAAGGTATTATTAATATTAGAGTCAGAAGTTCAGAGAGTAAGAAGGCATCTTTCAAGTCACCTGTCTGGCATATCACCCAACTCTTAGATATCCTTTGACAGAAGCCTTGTAAGTTTGTCATTCAATAACTTTTTGAAATCTACCATTGCTGGGAACACCACGAAGCCTGGCTTGGAGCCTCCACTATGCTCACTGTTTCATTCCTAGGTATATTTAGGACATTTAAATATACAAATAGAAACCTCAGAAATGTAAATTGAAGAGGGAAATGTAATTTAAGCCTGTACAATCAATGCATTAATTTGTTTTGCAAAAATTTAGAGCCTTGTGTGAATGGAAGCTGTGAATGCTGAACCCAAGATATTTGAGAGATTCTTCAGGTATTATAAATTTAATTCTGTTTTGTGAGAGTGACATCTAAACGTGATTATTTGTACCAAGCACATCCAGAAAGTAAGTAAAGCACATCCAGAAGGCTGGAGTAGCTATATTAATATCAGATAAAAGAGACTTCCAAACAAAGAGTATCACTAAAGATAAAAAGGACATTTTATAATGAAAAAAAGGGGTCAATTCTTCCAGAAGATGATACCTTCAACAAGTGACTATGTCTCTATGCCTAGTTTTCTCGTGTGGTAAAGGGGATAAAAGTTTCTGCTTAACAAGAAGAGTTGTGAGGACTAATGAGATAACATCTACATTTTTACTACCATACTTGCCACATAGTAAATGTTCATAAATGATGACCTGTTTATTTGAATTCAGGCTCCATGAAGGCAGGAACTTTTTTTCAGTGTGTCTTCAGTGTTTAGGATAATGCCTAGTAAACACCTATTTGTTGAATGAATGACATGAAAAATTGAAATAAATGAATGAATTGGGATTGTTGTTCATATATTGCACTGTCTGTTTCAAACATACCTAGAGCCTCAGCATGTTAGAGTTGGTAATCATCTATTTTTTCTTTGAATCTATTATGGGTCAAGTTGTATCCCCAACCAGGATATGTTGAAGTCCTAACTCCTAGTACCTCAGAATGTGACCTTATTTGGATGTAGAGTCATTACAGATATAATTTGTTAAGTTGATGAGGTCATATTGGAGTATGTTGGGCCTTTAACTCAGTGTTACTGGTGTCCTTAAAAAAAGAGGAGAAGAGAGATGGAAACAGATGGGTTTGAGGGGAACACTGTGTGATGGTGGAGGCAGAGATTTAAGTGCTTCAGAAGCTTTCTAGAAAGAGGCAAGGAAAGATTCTTCCCTGCAGATTTTACGGGAAGAAGGCCTGTCAACACACCCTGATTTCAGACTAATAGTCTCCAAAACTGAAAGAACAAACCGGTTATTTAAAGCTGCGTGGTTTCTGGTATTTTATTATGGCAACCTAGGAAACGAATACACTGTCCAAAGCAGAATCCCTTTTAGAACATCTTTCAGACAGGACTCTTCATTCTCTGCTTCAGTGCTTTCAGTGCTAGAGAACCTGGTGAACTTTTTAAAGTGATCCGATTGTATTTATAGATTAAAGTATGTTAAACATTTTCCGTCTCCTATTAAAATGAAGTCATCTACGCTATAGCCTCCATGTTGATAACTTTGCATGTTCCTCCAAGTGAAAACTTCCCAAATGTTTGCTCACAAATATAATTTATCTAGTAAGGCTTCTGTTTTTTAAGATACACATATCTAGTTTCTGTGTGATATTTATTTGGCAAAAATAAGCTAAAGAAACAATCATGTATACATATGAACACATATTTTGAAGCAATTTAGCTGTTTATTTAATGGATGCTTGAAATTTATGTGAATTGTAAGTTTAGAAAAGTAAATTCAACAAAGATCAAGAAATATTTCAATGAAAGTTTATGAAAGGAGATTATTTTTAAAATATACATGCATTATCTAGTCTACCTACAAAAATGCTTTTTCTAAGATTTAATGTCATCTCTTTGGCTTTTATAGGAAAAAGATATAAGAGATTCATTTAAAGAACATTTCTGCATCAGTAGTGAATGGGAATGATAATAGTGCCTAGCTCATAGGATGACTGTAAGGATGAAATGAGACAATGCATGGAAAGTGTTAGTTCAGGCTGAGCATGGTGCACTTTGGGAGGCAGGAGGATCACTTGAGGCTAGGAGTTGAAAACCAGCCTGGGTAACATAGTGAGACTCTGTCTCTAAAAAATAAAGTTAAATAAATTAGCCTGATGTAGTGGCATGCACCTGTAGTCCCAGCTACTAAGGAGGCTGAGACAGGAGACTTGTTTGAGCCTAGGAGTTTGAGGCTTCAGGGAGCTGGAGCCTGGGCAACACTTTACCCTGGGCAACAGTGTGAGACCCTGACTGTTAACAAAAAAAAAAATAAAAATAAAAATGAAAAGAAACTTGTACTGTTGATAAATGCTAATGAAAAAGAGGTCTCATTTTTTCTAAAACCAATAAAAAGGTACAGTTTCTTCAGCGAGAAATACAGTTTTCACCAAGGACCCAGAGATTGTAGTATTTTGTTTCTTATTTATCAAGCAATAACTGAGAATTTTAGAGCAGGCTAAAAACAAATGAAAATTTGAAGCGGGGAAAAAAAAATCACAGGAAAAGGAGTTGTGATGGTAGAAATTCATAAAAAAAAAGTATTAGTATGGTACTTTGATCTAGTAAGTGGTCAGTACATGTTGTTATTGTGTTACCATGTACCATGTTAACAAAACCTTTTTACATATGGGGATCATTTGATATATTCTAATAAAACTAAATGAAAATTACTTTACCAATGATTAATATGCTCTTTTTGTGCTAATGAAAACTATAACCTAGTATACAGTTTCCCATTTTGTTTTGACTGTTGGGAAGCTCAGATCAAAATATAATACTCAGTTTCAGTCATTAATTTATTAAGAATGTTTGACATAGCAGTATTTACCTTCTTAAAGTATTCTTTGTAAAATATTGGCCTTTTTTAGATTATTAAATGGCAAGTACTGATTATTAAATGGCAGTGTTAAAGATTTGTTTTTATAGATTTAAAATAGATAATGACACCTAGACTGTTGTATGGTAAAGCATTCTTATGTTTCTTTGGAGACAAGTAGTGACAATATTCCATTAGACGTCTAAGACACTGCTGGGCGCGGTGGCTCATGGCTGTGATCCCAGATCTTTGGGAGGCCGAGGTGTGTGGATCACCTGAGATCAGGAGTTTGAGACCAGGCTGGCCAACATGGTGAAACTCTGTCTCCATTAAAAATGCAAATATTAGCTGGGTGTGGTGGTGCATGCCTGTCCTCCCAGCTACTTGGGAGGGTGAGGCATGAGAATTGCTTGAACCTGGAGGCAGAGTTTGCAGTGAGCCAAGATTGTGCCATTACACCCCAGCCTAGGCGACAGAGCGAGACTCTTTCTTTCTCAAAAAAAATAAAATAAAATAAAATAAAAGTAGTCTAAGAATATTTTTTCCTAAAATGGGATGGGAGAAATCCTCTAATTCAGTCAGTGTCTTTGGTTTATGTGTGCTTTGGAGATATAGGGGATAAGAGAGGGAGAGATGGGGAGAGACAGAGGAAGAGAGGATTTATTATGTGGGTATTTGTTTTTAATAAGATTCCTAGGAGTTAAGAAAAAGTTAGAGATCCTTTGTCAGAGACCTCAGATCAGAAGACCCCTAAACTGTTGTATGCTGTTAGATTGCTCAGGCCAATCGTAAGGTGCACACCATTACAGAATTTAAAGCACTGTTGTGTCCAAGAGGCATCTGTGATGTAATTGAACATGTAATATTAGGAGCTGCATGGATATTGTGCAGCTGCATCACTCCACAGGGTAGTGAGCACAGGTTATCTTTGTTCTTTGTAATGCACCTTGTCTGGTTTTTTGGCTGCTCTTCTCTTTATTGCTGGTTTTAAGCAATTTGATTGACATACTTTGCAGTTTTCTTTGTATCTGTAGTGCTTGGGGTTTATTGAATTCCATAGGTCTATGAGTTTACAGTTTTTATCAAACTGAAAATTTTGGAGATTACTTCTAAAAATATTTTCTGTCTCCTCTTTCACCTCGTTTGGAGACTCTTAATTACATTCTAACATTAGACCACTTAAAGTTCTCCCATAACTTGCTGATCTTGTTTATTAATTTATTTTTAGTATTTTTTGTCTCTGTGCTTCATTTTGGTTAGTTTCTCTTGCCATGTTTTCAGATTCATTGATTTTCATTGATTGTTTTCTTCTGCAATATCTAACCTACCATTAATTCCATGCAGTGTAATTTTCATCTCTGGAAGTTCAATTTTGGCCTTTTTTTTTTTTTTTTTTTGAGACAGCGTCTCTCTGTGTTGCCCAGGCTGGAGTGCAGTAGTGTGATCGCTGCTTACTGCAAGCTCCGCCTCCCGGGTTCACGCCATTCTCCTGCCTCAGCCCCCCGAGTAGCTAGGACTACATGTGCCCGCCACCATGACTGGTTAATTTTTTTATTTTTTATTTTTATTAGAGACAGGGTTTCACCATGTTAGCCAGGATGGTCTCAATCTCCTGAGCTTGTGATCTGCCGCTGTGGCTTCCCAAAGTGCTGGGATTACAGGCGTGAGCCACCTTGTCCGGCCTTGGTCTTTTTATATCTTCCTTATCTCTATCTAACATGTTCAATCTTTTCTCTAGTTCTTTGAACATACGGAATTCAGTTACAATAACTGTGCAATAAAATTTCAGTGACATCTGTGTCATTTCTGGGCCTGTTTTAAGTTTATCCCCCCTGCTGCTAACACACACACACACACACACACACCCCCCACACACACACACTCTCTCTCTCTCTCTCTCTCTCTCTCTCTGTCTCTCATGCTTCTCTGCATGCCTGGTAATTTTTTATTGGATGTTAGATATTGTGAACTTTCTTTTTAAAATGCTGGATTTGTTTTGTTGTTTTGTTGTTGTTTTTGTTTTGTTTTTGAGACGGAGTTTCACTCTTGTTCCCCAGGCTGGAGTGCAATGGAGTGATTTCAGCTCCCTGCAGTCTCCACCTCCCAATATTTTTATATTCTGATACATATTCTTGAACTTTATTTTAGGACACAGTTGAATTATTTGGAAACAGTTTTATCTTTCTAGGTCTTGCTTTTAAGTTTTAAGTGGGAGCCAGATTAGTATTTAGTGTAGTGCTAATTATTTCCCACCACTGACGCAAGATTGTTCTGACTACTGTAACAATTTCCTTATGAAATGAAGGATTTTAATCTGATTTGGGGGAACAGAAACTATTCTTAGGTCTTTGTGAGCTCTGTGTATTCATCCTTCTACTCCTTTCAGGTGTTTCTTTGCCTAGCCTTAGGTAGTTTCCTTGCACACATGTGCTAATCAGTACTCTACTGAATGAGTCAAGACTTTTTGTAGGTCTTCATAGTTATCCTTCTGTGCCCTCTTTTCTCTGCTACCCTGTCTTAGGACTCTAATCACCCCAGTGTCCCTAGATGCTCAGTTTCCTCTCCTCAACTCAGGGAGTCCATCATAACTGCATGGGTATCCTTTCCTGTGCCAGGTCCTGAAAACTCTCAAAGCTCATCTTCTATGTTTTGTGCCTCTCAGGGATCTGCCCTTTGCTTTCTTATGTCTAGAAACTGTTTAATTTTTGTCTGTTCTTTTGTTTGTTTCAGGCAAGAGAGTGAATCTGGGCTCTTACTCTACCTTGGTTGAAAGGCTTTTTACTTTCAGTTAACTTTCAGTTTTGGAAATCTCAAACATGTAATGCATTCCCATGTACCCATCATCTAGCATTAATAATAATTCTCTCTGAGCCAGGCTTGTTTTATCTACTACTTTGTTCCACCCACTCCCACTTTTTTCCTCAATGTCTCTGGATTATTTTGAATCAAATCATATTGTTTCAACAAATAATTGAGTATATATCTCTATAACAAACCAGTGCAGTCTCTCTTAAAAGCATAACCACAATACCTTTACCATATTTAAAATACTTATTCATTAATACCTTTTAATATCCCATCTTTGTTCAGGTTTTCTTAGTTTTCCCATGGTTTTGCTTGCTTAGTTTTGAAGTTAGATCATTTGAAACAGGAGCCATGTAAGCTTTACCTATTAATCTCTTCCTTTTAATTGCTACCTCGTCTTAGTTTGGACTCTTGATGTTGTCACCCAGACTTGATACTTGATACCGTAAACCAGATTATGACATGAGTTTTCTATCTGGTTTCTTTGGCTCCATTTACTGCCTCTTCTTCCCACAGCTACAGCTACTCTCCCACTAAAGCTTTTGATTCATCTTGCTTCTTTGTAAAATATGGATATGGTAGTGTCACTCTTAACCTTAAAAACCTTCAATAAATAAGGTACAGAAAAATATATGTACAATATCCTTTTTGTATAGAAATCAAAAGTGATATATATGCTTGTGTATCTGTAGATTGTTTTAGGAAGGGTACATAAGAAGTTATTAACAATGACTGCTTCAATAGAAGAAAATTGGATTACTGAAGTGAGAAGACCTTTTAAGCTTTTGTTTGAATTATTTATGTAATTATATATATTCATTTTAAATAAAATAAATTTTTAAAGTAAATACTATTGAATACCGAATAAATAATAAGAGTCTAAACCTGGTATTCAGGAACCTTTCACTCTTTGGCTGCAACCTCTTTTCCTTTTGTTTCCAGCCAGGGTACAGCCCTCCAAGGTGGCATTTGGAAATGTTACAGTGTTTAGAGATTTATACCAGTGTGAATATAGGGATCCACAATTTTAAATTTTCTGTAGTACTTAATGTGGTCCCATTCAAAATGGCTTTAACTCACCTTTGAGAATCGCTTTTCTCCCATACAGTCTCTGACACCCAGGCAAATTAAAATGTTACCTGGCTTGAGTTTGGGTTCTGTAAGCTTTCTATATAAGGGTTCTGCATAAGCTTTAGTTTTCCCATTCCTTTGATGCATCATGCCTTCTATCCTAAATGTGTTTTCTCTTTTTTACCTGTCTGGTAAGGCTGTATTGCCTACTTTTATAGTTATTTGTGTGTATGAGTTATTTTTAACACCAGAGTTTGAAGTTTTTATGGGGAGATATGTGCTTCACATGAGTTTTTGTGATCTTTATAAAGTTATTTAAATACCTTGTATGCCTCAGTGTAGCTATACTGTGGGATTGTTCTAGGAATTAAATCAATGAATGCATATAAGGTGCTTAGAACAGGATAGTATGTAGGTTAGAGTGCATTGTACAATGCTTTATATATAGTATGCTCTCCATTCAGTAGAATGTAATATTTTGAACATAGTATTTGGACTGTTCATAAAAAAACAAACTGAACATTATCATTTTTGTAGAAATTAATATAAATACAAACTTTAGACTTTTTTTTTTTTTTTTTACAGCTGGCATTTGTTCCCCATTCATTCATGAACTAGTGTAGTTGAGTGGTTCCTATGTGCCAGACATTCGTGGGAGGTATTGGGAATACAATGGTGAATAAAGACTGTGTCTTCCCATATGAGGCTTACATAAATATTTAATTGCTTATTAAAATATGAGTTCTATAAAAGAGTGTGACAAGGAGAAGCCTAAATTAGGTACAGTGTGAGAGTACAAATGAGCCTTTTCTAATTGAAAATAAGTCTGAAAGGTTCTCTTTGGTATAACAAATTGTTACACCTTTATTTTGCCTGCTTTGGAAAATAACTAGACTATTAGCCATTGTATACAACATGATAGTCTTAGCTACCAACATAGTTATTCCTAACAATAGCAATAATAATCAGTAACTGTCTTTACTTCATGTTAATGGAATTTTTGACATCTCCAAGAGCCTGAAATTGAGATTCTTAAAGTATTATTTCAAATGATGATTCTATTTGTATAGTGATGACTATAAAAATAACTATATTGTGAAAACTTTCATGAATTCCATTTTCATAATTAGGAGAGAGTCTTTGAAATATGGAGAATTCTTGATTTTAATGTGATTTTATATTGTTTGCATTTCTCTACATATTAGATATTAACTCCACAAAAATTGGAATTGCTAAGAGCCCAAATACAACAAGAATTAGAAACTCCAATGAGAGAACGTTTTCGGAATCTAGATGAAGTAAGTAACTTACGTTGTTTACTGTGCATTTATCCTCATAGGATAAAAGTCTCGATGAAAAGCATCATTCCCCTACTCCAAAACCCTGCAATAGTTCCCCCTTTTACTCAGTCATTACAGCGGCCTCTAAGGCTTCACAGGATTGGACTCCCATTACCTCTCTTATCTCCTTTCCTTTTTCCACATTGGCCTACTGATGTTTCTTTGACACTCCAGAATTGGTGCATTTCTTTAATTTTATTTTTAGTTTTAATTAAAAAAAACTATCTTTTTTTGAGATAGAGTCTGGCTCTGTTGCCCAGTTGGAGTGCAGTGGTGTGATCTCAACTCACTTCAACCTCCGCCTCTCAGGTTCAAGAGATTCTCTTGCTTCAGCCTCCCAAATAGCTGGGATTACAGCCACGTGCCACCGTGCCTGGCTAATTTTTGAATTTTTAGTAGAAAAGGAGTTTCACCATATTGGCCAGGCTAGTTTCGAACTCCTGATCTCAAGTGATCCACCAGCCTTGGCCTCCCAAAGTGTTGGGATTACAGGCGTGAGCCACCATGCCCAGCCAAATTGGCACATCTCTTCTGCCTTGAATACTCTCCCTCCAGATGTGTCATGGCTAACTTCATCTCCTGTAAGTCTTTGCTAAAATGTCACTTTCTTAGTGGGGCCTACTTTGACTGCTCTCGTCTACCTATTTAATATTGCAACCTGCCTTTCCCATTCCTACTTAGACCTTTAGACCTCCTTACCTTCCTCTGTTTTTCATTTTCTTTCTGATATACATACCTTCTACTGTGCTATATAATTTACTTATTTATTGTGTTTATTTTCTGTTTTACCACCTCTAGAATGGAAGTTGCATGAGAGGAGGAACCTTTACCTGTTTTGTTCATTGTTATATTCCAAGTTCCTAGAACAGATTTTGGTATACAGTAGGTGCTCAATTAATATTTGTTGAAAGAGAGAATGAGTTTCATGCCACTTCATAAAAGTAAAAATCTGTTACAGTTTTACTTCAGGTTGAGACTAGTCTCCTTTGGTGAAGTGTTGGTGTAGTATGATTAAATGCTTAATAAAGGAGACAGGATAAGACTGCAGATAATAAGTGTATTAGATACTTGCTAGACATTTTATATGTTACCTTATATAACAAATATAGCTGGCCTTATACATACAAATGATTATTGTCTCCTTCAAAATGGGCCCCTTTGGAGAGCTGTAGTCTAGTGATGTGGTCATTACCCAAAACAGTGTAGAATCGTCTTTTATAATGGCTTACTGGCTTGATAATATGATCTTTCTAATACACACCTAGTGGCAAGCCATTATGGTTGGGGAGTAGATTTAATTTTTGTAAATAAACAAAATTTGACCCAAGATAAGTGATTAAGTTCAATACAAGCTTTTTTTTTTTTTTTTAAATCAAAGCAAAGTGTATCTGTAGTGAAATCATGAAACCCATTTTCTTGGTTTATAAACTGGCTTAGAAATCTTTGAACTAAAGATTTTGGTGATGTTTTAGGAGACATGCTTTCTTTGTTCAATCGAATTTCTTGTTAGCGTCTCCTGTATCTTTCTGCTCTGTTGCCTGAGTTTCTCGTTGCATATTCAGAATGCCAGCAGCTTTCATAGAGTAGTGTTAGGAAGCAGGATGAGAGCACTCCAGAGAATTGCATGTGTTCCTGGTCAGTCAGTAGAGATGATGCTGCATTTATTTTTCAGGTTGGTGTGTTGAACTATCATTGTAATATTTAATTAGATGTTAAGATGCTGTACTAAATATTACAATACCTTTTATCTCTCTTGAATTTGTTTTACTTATACTAAATTATACATTTAAAAAATCTATCTTTTGAAAGGTGTGCTGCATTCTTACATGTTGTTTAAGTCCAGAGATTAACACTTTCCTCATACTATACACTTTTATTATAATGAGAACCAGTGAAGAAATAAGATTAATTGAAATGGTAATTTACTTTTTGGGTATCTTTTCAGGAATGTACTAATTCTATATGTAGGATACTTGTTATGAGGACTTTTCCAAATTCATTTGTATTTCTGTTAAATTTATTTTTTACTTTTAGAGTGGCTGTCATTATAATGTAATTTAAAATTATATTTGTAAAAGTGACTATTGGAGTGAGTACAAATTTTGTTTATAAATCTATGATAAATTGCATTCTCCCTTTAATTTAGGAGGTGGAAAAGTATAGAGCTGTATATAATAAGCTTCGCTATGAACATACATTTCTCAAGTCAGAATTTGAACACCAGAAGGAAGAGTATGCACGTATTTTAGACGAAGGAAAAATAAAATATGAATCAGAGGTAAGTGATTGATTATACAAGTTTCTTCATTGTTCTAGTCAACACAATTTTATAATTATATATTTTTAAAAATTTCAAATTAGAGTTGATTGCATAACTTCATTAATTAATGGTGGAGTATTCATCATGATTTTCATCAGCTCCGTATCAACAGTTTTCTTGTGAAAGTTCTGTTTTGACTGTAGATTTTTAAAATTCTATTTATCTTTTATTTTGTCTCAGCCAATGGAGACAGACAACTTTGGGGAATTTCATTATACAAAGTCTTTTGTCTCATATAGCCACAGAGATGGACTTCTCTCTGCAAATATAGTTAGTGTGATTCCTTACTTAGCATTGTTCTTTCTGCTTCTTGGAACCAAACCACATATAGGAAAGCTCTAGCTGTCAACCTGTGCACTTTGATATAAACCGGGAGTTTATACCTTAAAGTGTACCCATCAACTTCAAGAAGTAGACTTTGTTTTTTCTGCCATTTGCAACTGGAGCGTTCTCTCTATGCTGCCTACACCATATATTCCTACTTCATCTCCATTGCTTTTGGCAGCCTTTCTACTCGTTTTGTGGTTTGTCTCCTAGTTTTGCCCAAAATGGGGTTACTGTTTTTCATTCCTTGTGTTGCTTTTGGAATATTTTTCAAATGGAAGAGAGAAATACTAGTTTTATCCTGCCATATTCATAAAAAATAGGTTGGTATCTATAGTTTTGTGAAATATTCTCTTTATAAACGTATCTACATTTTAAATTTATTGCATTGTCTTTATTTGGAATTAAGAGTTAAAATATACTTACCTTCCTTTACCAATTACTAAATATTTACAGTGTTCTGGGCTTTTAATAAAAACTAAAACTGTTCTACTTGGATCAGACTGTTTTATTCTTATTAGTGAGCAAACTGCTATGAGTGTTTCATCTGTAAGAAACTATATGAACCTTGGATCATTTGTGTCCATTGACAGTGTAGTACCAGAACACTATAAATATTTATAATAGTTTTTTTTGCATTAAAAAAAACTCTTTATAACTTTAAGGCTTTAAGTGCTTTATTCATATATTATCTCACTTCTATTACAATAGTCAATGAGATGAGGCAGTACTGTCTTATTTGATTGATTGAGCAAGAGAAAGTCTTGCTCTGTGGCCCAGGCTGGAATGCAGTGGCACAATAATAGCTCACTATAACTTAAGCTCAAGTGATCCTCCTGCCTCAGGTCCCCAAGTAGCTAGGACCACAGGCATGTATTACCTCATCTGGCTAATAAACAAACAAACAAACAAAAAATATAAAAACTCTAGTAGAGATAGGGCCTTGCTATGTTGCCCAGGCTGATCTCGGGCTACTGGCCTCAAGCAATCCTCCTGCCTCAGCCTCTCAAAGTGCTGGAATTAGAGGCATAGGCTGTTGTGCCCAGCCCTTATTTTCTTCATTTTAAATGAAACTGAGGCACAGGATAAGTGAATTTATTGGGGGAACTCACCCCCAATATTTCAATGTAGGTTCTTTCTATTTTCCATAAGTGTCGGCTGGCTGAGAAATAAAGAGAAAGAGTACAAAGAGAGGAATTTTACAGCTGGGCCTCTGGGGGTGACATCACATATCGGTAGCACTGTAATGCCCACCTGAGCCTCAAAGCCAGCAAATTTTGTTAAGGATTTCAAAAGGGGAGGGTGTGTAAGAACAGGGAGTAGGTCACAAAGATCACATGCTTCAAAGGGCAAAAAGGAGAACAAAGATCACAAGGCAATGGGCAAAAGCAGAATTACTGATAAGGATCTATGTTCAGTGGTGCATGCATTGTCTCAATAAACATCTTAAACATCAGAAAACAGGGTTCGAGAGCAGAGAACTGATCTGACCCCAAATTTGCCAGGGTGAGATTTTCCAATCCTATTAAGCATGAGGGTACTGCAGGAGACCAGGGCGTATTTCAGTCCTTATCTCAACCGCATAAGACAGACACTCCCAGATTGGCCGTTTATAGACCTCCCGCTAGGAATACATTCCTTCCCCAGGGTATTAATTATTAATATTCCTTGCTAGGAAAAGAATTTAGTGACGTCTTCTCTACTTGCACGTCTGTTTATAGGCTCTCTGCAAGAAGAAAAATATGGCTCTATTTTGCCTGACCCTGCAGGCAGTCAGACCTTATGGTTGTCTTCCCTTGTTCCCTGAAAATCGTTGTTATTCTGTTCTTTTTCAAGGTGCACTGATTTCATATTTTTCAAGCACACGTTTTACAATCAATTTGTACAGTTAACACAATTATAGTGGTCCTGAGGTGATGTACATCCTCAGCTTATGAAGATAACAGGATTAAGAAATTAAAGTAAGACAGGCATAAGAAATTATAAAAGTATTAATTTGGGAACCGATAAATGTCCATATTAAAATGAAATCTTAATAATTTATGTTCCTCTGCCACGGCTCCAGCTGGTTCCTCCATTCGGGGTCCCTGACTTCCTGCAACATGAATTGTTTAAAGTCTCAGAGAAAGTCAGCAGCCAGGTTATAGTAGAACTCAGATGTACCCACAGCCCACAACATGTTTTATTTGTTATTGTTTTCATTTAATGTCATTATATTATATTGGCATATGCCATAACATTTACAAAATGCCCATTCTCTCCAGCTTCAGCTGAAGAGGGAGTGGGGAGGCCATACTAAGTCCATGTTCAGTGTTGCACTCCTACACTTTGCACAAAGAAGAAATCGTAGTCTCCCACACAGACCCTCAAACCCACAAACCAGTCCACCACTTACATTCCATATGCCCTAAACCTGGGTCTCAACAATGTGTAGTCAACACAAATCCTAGACCTTACCCATTGGAAGGTGACTGGCAGTTTGAAGTTGCCAGTCTGATTATGGGCCATCCAGCAACTGCAAATTTTGTTAAGTAGCCAGTTGATCTACACTGCATGTGGTATAAAGAGTTTTGAATCCAAGGAATTACATGTAAAAATTATCTTGTGGAAAGTAGGAATGATAAAGATTGCTAGCCTAAAACGAAGATTTAGTATATTGAAGAGAAAACACTAAGGTTTCATATAGTGGTGCTTTATTTTATACTTTCCTTTTAAAATCTAATGATATTTATCTGATAAGGATTATTTGTATTCTCTAGTTTCTTAGTTTTGTTGTTTTTCAGATAGTGAAACCTGCATTTGAAATCTGATGACTAATCTATTTTTCACTTATGAAGGACTAAGTGATATTCATTAAAATTTTTAAGGGGTTGGTAATTTATCATTATTATTATTATTATTATTATTATTGAGATGGAGTCTTGCTGTGTCACCCAGGCTGGGGTGCAGTGATATAGTCTCGGCTTACTACAGTCTCTGCCTCCCAGATTCAAGTGATTCTCCTGCCTCAGTTTCCCAAGTAAGTGGGATTACAGGCAGGTGCCACCAGGCCTGGCTAATTTTTGTATTTTTAGTAGAGATGGGGTTTCACCATGTTGGCCAGGCTGGTCTCGAACTCCTGACCTCAAGTGATCCTCCCACCTCAACCTCTCAAAGTTCAGGGATTACAGGCATGAGCCACCACACCTGGCCATCATTAATTTTCATATGTGATGTTTTATAATAGTCTTAAGGATCTGAAGATAAACTGCTAGCTAAGAAGGTGGGAAAGTAAGACTGACGTTTCTTTCATTTTACTTCCCAATTGATTATGTAGGAGCAGTATTACTGAGTGGATAACTGTGGATTTACTTTTGTTCAATTACCTTCATACTTGATTTTCTATATACAAAAACAGTAAAAACCTGGTGAGATGATTGTGGATCATGAAACAGCAAATACAGTTTCAAATATACTTTATAGAAACAACAAATTTAGTTTGAAAACTTCAAAGTAGAGCTGACTCTTGTCATCTTCCATTTTTACAATTTAGTGTAAAAGGAATTCATGGAATAAAAATATTTGGATTTTCTTGTGTTAATTAGGACTTATACAATACTTGCGCATTTTTACTTATACAGATGAAAGTAATGGTGTTCTTTAGTGTGTTGGTTCTCAGGGGAATACTTTAGGAAGATTTAGGAATACACATGTCCCTGATGATATTATAAACTAAAAAGAATATATGAAATAATACATGAAAGAACATATCTCATCTTACAAATAAATACAGTGTCGGCCAGGTGTGGTGTCTCACATTTGTAATCCCAGCATTTTGGGAGCCCGAGGTGGTAGGATCACTTGAGGCCAGGAGTTCAAGACCAGCCTAGGCAACATAGCAAGACCCTGTGTCTACAAAAGATATATATATATATATATTTTAATCAGCTGGGCGTAGTAGTGTGCAGCTGTAGACCTAGCCACTCAGGAGGCTGAGGTGAGAGGAATGTTTGATTTCAGGAGTTCCAGGCTGCAGTGAGCTATGATTGTGCCGCGTACTACAACCTGGGTGGCAGAGACCCCCATCTCAAAAAAAAAAAAAAAAAAAAGAAAAAATAATGTCGACCGGGTGCTGTGGCTCACATCTGTGATCCAGGCACTTTGAGAGGCTGAGGCGGGCGCATTACGGGGTCAGGAGATCAAGACCATCCCGGCTAACATGGTGAAACCCTGGCTCTACTAAAAATCCAAATATTAGCCTGGCATCGTGGCACACGCCTATAGTCCTAGCTACTCAGGAGGCTGAGGCAGGAGAATCGCTTGAACCCACGAGGAGGAGGTTGCAGTGAGCCAAGATTGTGCCATTGCACTCCAGCCTGGGTGACAGAATGAGACTCTGTCTTTAAAAAAAAAAAAAAAAAAAAAAAGTCATGCTTTTTCATGTGACTGTAAGAATGTATTAAGTCTGGGACTTCATACAGGTGAAATGCTGAAGTTGCATATATAGTCATTATTCAAAAGTGGGACTATTTTGTTTTTATTATATTAGGACTCTTATATTTTCTGGAAATAGTAATGACAATACAGAGTTGTAGGCACAGGTGATTATAATGGTAGACTGAGTGAAATAATCAATGGTAATTCAGTGGAGACAAAATATTAAGATCGCAGGAGAGAGGGACGAGGAGCACTACATCCTGTGAAAAACCATCAAGGCGACAGTACATAATGACAGGCCACTGAGTTTCTTCCATCATGCTTTGCAAATTGGCTGTGCTGTTCCTTGGCGTTATGGGTCAGGTGCGGAGCCAAAGTTTCTATGGCAAAAAGGAGACCTCCCCTGATTTCCTGGAAATGCTGGCGTTCTTTTTTTTTTCTTTTCTTGAGATGGAGTCTCGCTGTATCCTCCAGTCTGGAGTGCAGCGGCACAATCTCGGCTCACTGCAAGCTCTGCCTTCTGGGTTCACACCATTCTCCTGCCTCAGCCTCCCAAGTAGCTGGGACTACAGGCGCCCACCACGCCCGGCTAATTTTTTTGTATTTTTAGTAGAGACGGGGTTTCACCATGTTAGCCAGGATGGTCTCGATCTCCTGACCTCATGATCTGCCTGCCCTGGCCTCCCAAAGTGTTGGGATTACAGGTGTGAGCCACCGTGCCCGGCCAAAATATGAACTTTAAGTATGTAAGTAATTTAAGTGATATTTTATTTGTGTAAGGAATGATAAAACGTTTTTGCATAAAATATGCCATCATTAATTTAGGAAAAATAAATTATAGTACATAAAAGGAAAAAGAAAAAACTCACTATAGTAGTGATTATTGTTTTCTTTTTTTTTAATTTGTTACTTTTTCATATGTCTGTTTTTTTTTTTTAATTATACTTTAAGTTCTGGGGTACATGTACATGACATGCAGGTTTGATACATAGGTAAGGAAGTGATCCAGTTTCAGCTTTCTCCCTATGGCTAGCCCATTTTCCCAGCACCATTTATTAAATAGGGAGTCCTTTCCCCATTTCTTGTTTTTGTTGTAGATATGTGGTGTTATTTCTGAGGGCTCTGTTCTGTTCCACTGGTCTATATCTCTGTTTTGGTACCAGTACCAAAAGCTGTTTTGGTTGTTGTAGCCTTGTAGTATAGTTTGAAGTCAGGTGGCGTGATGCCTCCAGCTTTGTTCTTTTTGCTTAGGATTGTCTTGGCAATGTGAGCTCTTTTTTGGTTCCATATGAACTTAAAAGCAGTTTTTTCCAATTCTGTGAAAAAAGTCATTGGTAGCTTGATGGGATGGCATTGAATCTACATTACTTTGGCCAGTATGGCCATTTTCACGATACTGATTCTTCCTATCCATGAGCATGGAATGCTTTTCCATTTGTTTGTGTCCTCTTTTATTTCATTGAGCAGTGGTTTGTAGTTGTCCTTGAAGAGGTCCTTCACATCCCTTGTAAGTTGGATTCCAAGGTATTTTATTCTCTTTGTAGCAATTGTGAATGGGAGTTTACTCATGATTTGGCTCTCTGTTAATGGTGTGTAGGAATGCTTGTGATTTCTGCACATTGATTTTGTATCCTGAGACTTTGCTGAAGTTGCTCATCAGCTTAAGGAGATTTGGAGCTGAGATGATGGAGTTTTCTAAATATACAATCCTGTCATCTGCAAACAGGGACAATTTGACTTCCTCATTTCCTAATTGAATACCCTTTATTTCTTTATGTTGCCTGATTGTCCTGGTCAGAACTTTCAACACTATGTTGAGTAGGAGTGGTGAGAGAGGGCATCCTTGTCTTGTGCCAGTTTCCAAAGGGAATGCTTCCAGTTTTTGCCCATTCAGTATGATATTGGCTGTGGGTTTGTCATAAATAGCTCTTACTATTTTGAGATATGTCCCATCAATACCTAGTTTATTGAGAATTTTTGGCATGAAGAGCTGTTGAATTTTGTCAGAGGCCTTTTCTGCATCTATCGAGATAATCGTGTGGTGTTTGTCTTTGGTTCTGTTTATATGATGGATTACGTTTATCGATTTGCATATGTTGAACCAGCCTTACATCCCGGGGATGAAGCCGACTTGATCATGGTGGATAAGTTTTTTGATGTGCTGCTGGATTCAGTTTGCCAGTATTTTATTGAGGATTTTTGCATCGATGTTCATCAGGGATATTGGTCTAAAATTCTCTTTTTTGTTGTGTCTCTGCCAGGCTTTGGTATCAGGATGATGCTAGCCTCATAAAATGAGTTAGGGAGGATTCCCTCTTTTTCTATTGAATGGAATAGTTTCAGAAGGAATGGTACCAGTTCCTCTTTGTACCTCTGGTAGAATTCAGCTGTGAATCCATCTGGTCCTGGACTTTTTTTCATTGGTAGGCTATTAATTATTACCTCAATTTCAGAGCTTGTTATTGGTCTATTCAGAGATTCAACTTCTTCCTTTTAGTCTTGGGAGGGTGTATGTATCCAGGAATTTATCCATTTCTTCTAGATTTTCTAGTTTATTTGCGTAGAGCTGTTTATAGTATTCTCTGATGGTAGTTTGCGTTTCTGTGGGATGGGGGTGATATCCCCTTTATCATTTTTTATTGTATCTATTTGATTCTTCTCTCGTTTCTTCTTTATTAGTCTTGCTAGCAGTTTATCAATTTTGTTGATCTTTTCAAAAAACTGGTTCCTGGATTCATTGATTTTTTTGAAGCGTTTTTTGTGTCTCTATCTCTTTCAGTTCTGCTCTGATATTAGTTATTTCTTGCTTTCTGCTAGCTTTTGAATGTGTTTGCTCTTACTTCTCTAGTTCTTTTAATTGTGATGTTAGGGTGTCAATTGCAGATCTTTCCTTCTTTCTCTTGTGAGCATTTAGTGCTATAAATTTCCCTCTACACACTGCTTTGTCCCAGAGATTCTCGTACGTCGTGTCTTTGTTCTCATTGATTTCAAAGCACATCTTTATTTCTACCTTCATTTTGTTATTTACCCAGTAGTCATTCAGGAGCAGGTTGTTCCGTTTCCATGTAGTTGGGCAGTTTTGAGTGAATTTCTTAATCCTGAGTTCTAGTTTGCTTGCACTGTGGTCTGAGAGACAATTTGTTGTGATTTCTGTTTTTTTGTTTGTTTGTTTTTGCATTTGCTGAGGAATGCTTTACTTTCAATTATGTAGTCAATATTAGAGTAACTGCAATGTGGTGCTGAAAAGAATGTATATTCTGTTGCTTTGGGGTGGAGAGTTCTATAGATGTCTACTAGGTCTGCTTGTTGCAGAACTGAGTTTAGTTCCTGGATATCCTTGTTAACTTTCTGTCTCGTTGATCTGTCTAATGTTGACAGTGGGGTGTTAAAGTCTCCCATTATTATTATGTGGGAGTTTAAGTCTCTTTGTAGGTGTCTAAGGACTTGCTTTATGAATCTGGGTGCTCCTGTATTGGGTGCATATATATTGAGGATACTTAGCTCTTCTTTGTCTCTTTTGATCTTTGTTGTTTTAAAGTCTGTTTTATCAGGGACTAGGATTGCAACCCCTGCTTTTTTTTTTTGCTTTCCATTTGCTCGGTAGATGTTCCTCCATCCCTTTATTTTGAGCCTATGTGCGTTTTTGCACGTGAGATGGGTCTCCTGAATACAGCACACTGATGGGTCTTTACTCTTTATCCAATTTGCCAGTCTGTGTCTTTTAATTGGTTCTTTTAGCCCATTTACATTTAAGGTTAATATTGTTATGTGTGAATTTGATCCCGTGATTATGATGTTCGCTGGTTGTTTTGCCAGTTAATTGATGCAGTTTCTTCATAGCATCGATGATCTTTACAATTTGGCATGTTTTTGCAGTGGCTGGTTCCGGTTGTTTCTTCCCATGTTTAGTGCTTCCTTCAGGAGCTCTTGTAAGGCAGGCCTGGTGGTGACAGAAATCTCTCAGCATTTGCTTGTCTGTAAAGGATTTTATTTCTGCTTCACTTATGAAGCTTAGTTTGGCTAGATATGAAATTCTGGATTGAAAATTAATTTCTGTAAGAATATTGAATATTGGCCCCCACTCTCTTCTGGCTTGTAGTGTTTCTGCCGAGAGATCTGCTGTTAGTCTGATGGGCTTCCCTTTGTAGGTAACTTGACCTTTCTCTCTGGCTGTCATTAACACTTTTTCCTTCATTTCAACCTTGGTAAATCTGACAATTATGTGTCTTGGGGTTGCTCTTCTCAAGGAGTGTCTTTGTGGTGTCCTCTGTATTTCCTGAATTTGAATGTTGACTTGCCTTGCTAAGTTGAGGAAGTTCTCCTGGATAATATCCTGAAGAGTGTTTTCCTGCTTGGTTCCATTCTCCCCATCACTTTCAGGTACACCAATCAGACATAGATTTGGTCTTTTCACATAGTCCCATATTTCTTGGAGGCTTTGTTTGTTTCTTTTTACTCTTTTTTCTCTAACCTTGTCTTCTCGCTTCATTTCATTAATTTGATCTTCAATCACTGATACCCTTTCTTCCACTTGATAAAATCGGCTATTGAAGCTTGTGCATGCGTCACGAATTTCTCGTACCATGGTTTGCACTCCATCAGGTCATTTAAGGTCTTCTCTTCACTGTTTATTCCAGTTAGCCATTCATCTAATCTTTTTTCAAGTTTTTATTTTCCTTGCAATGGGTTCGAACATCCTCCTGTAACTCAGAGAAGTTTGTTATTACCAACCTTCTGAAGCCTACTTCTGTCAACTCGTCAAAGTCATTCCCTGTCCAGCTTTGTTCTGTTGCTGGCAAGGAGCTGTGATCCTTTGGAGGAGAAGAGGCGCTCTGATTTTTAGAGTTTTCAGCTTTTCTGCTCTGGTTTCTCCCCATGTTTGTGGTTTTATCTACCTTTGGTGTTTGATGTTGGTGACCTACAGATGGGGTTTTGGTGTAGATGACCTTTTTGATGATGTTACTACTATTCCTTTCTGTTTGTTAGTTTTCCTCCTAGCAGTCAGGTCCCTCAGCTGCAGGTCTGTTGGAGTTTGCTGGAGTTCCACTCCAGACCCTGTTTGCCTGGGTATCACCAGTGGAGGCTGCAGAACAGCAAATATCGCTGCCTGATCCTTCCTCTGGATGGCTTCATCCCAGAGGAACAGCCACCTATATGAAGTGTCTTTTGGCCACTACTGAGAGGTGTCTCCCAGTTAGACTACTCGGGGGTCAGGGACCCATTTGAGGAGGCAATCTGTCCGTTCTTAGAGCTCAAACGCCATGCTGGGAGAACCACTGCTCTCTTCAGAGCTGTCAGACAGGGACTTTTAAGTTTGCAGAAGTTATCTGCTGCCTTTTGTTCAGCTATTCCCTGCCCACAGAGGTGGCGTCTAGAGCTAGTAGGCCTTGTTGAGCTGTGGTGGGCTCCGCCCAGTTTGAGCTTCCTGGCCGTTTTGTTTACCTGCTCAAGCCTCAGCAATGGGGGACGCCCCTCCCCAAGTCAGGGTGCTGCCTCGCAGTTCAATCTCAGACTGCTGCGCTAGCAGTGAGCAAGGCTCCGTGGGCATGGGACCCATCAAGCCAGGCATGGGAGAGAATCTCCTTGTCTCCCAGTTGCTAAGACCTTGGGAAAACGCAATATTTGGGCAGACGTGTCCTGTTTTTCCAGGTGATCTGTCACGGCTTCCCTTGGCTAGGAAAAGGAAACCCCCTGACCCCTTGCACTTCCTGGGTGAGGCACCCCTCCCTGCTTTAGCTCGCCCTCTGTGGGCTGCACTCACTGTCCAACCAGTCCCAATGAGATGAACCAGGTACCTTAGTTGGAAATGCAGAAATCACCCGTCTTCTGTGTCCATCACGCTGGGAGCTGCAGACCAGAGCTGTTCCTATTCGGCCATCTTGGAACACCCCCCCCTATTGTTTTCTTAAGTAATACAAAAAGTTAATGTAATAATTCAGCAACTAAGATCTGGGAACTTGAAACTTCATGTGCAAAATATTTACCATAATGCCTGACACAGTAGATACTCAATTAATAGTATTAGTATCATTCATACCTGACAGTTATTATCATGGTACCAACTAACATAATAAATATACAGATATTTTAAGTTGATTTCAGATTTGTAAATCAGACTTTACAGAAGTTGAAGAAGTGAAAGAAAGAAATAGGGGCAGGAGACACATTTACCTTTAATTTATTGAGTGAAACACTTTATATATAGTTTAAAGATTATTACATATTTATTTCATGGAATTTTCTTTCTTTCTTTCTTTCTTTCTTTCTTTCTTTCTTTCTTTCTTTCCTTTTCTTTCTTTCTTTTCTTTCTTTTCTTCTTCCTTTCCTTTTTCCTTTCCTTCCCTTTCCCTTTCCCTTTCCCTTTCCCTTCCTTTCCTTTCTTCGTCCTGTCCTGTCCTGTCCTGTCCTGTCTTACTCTGTTGCCCAGGCTGGAGTGCAGTGGTGCGATCTTGGCTCACTGCAACCTCTGCCTCCTGGGTTTAGGCCATTCTTCTGCCTCAGCCTCCTGAATAGCTGGGAGTATAGGTGTACATCACCACACCCAGCTAATTTTTGTATTTGTAGTAGAGATGGGGTTTTGTCATGTTGGCTAGGCTGGTCTTGAACTCCTGACCTCAAGTGATCCACCCACCTCAGACTCCCAAAGTACTGGGATTATAGGCATGAACCACTACACCCAGCCAGATTTTTTTTTTCAATTTAGCAAAATCACTATACTGTTATAAAGAAGCTTCTTACATGTTTGTTTTCCATTAATAATAACATGTAGAATTAAAAACCAAAATGCAATTGTATTCAAAATGTAATAAGTGAAATGTATTTTCATCAGAAGCACAAATTAAAGTCGGTGTAAAAAAAAGTTTCCGAATTATTTTCTTTTTTCTTTTTTTACTACTTATACTTTATTCTACTTAACTTTTCTTTTTTAAAAAAATAATTTCAAGGTTTATTTTAGATTCAGCAGGTACATGTGTAGATTTGTTACATGGGTATATTGTGTGATGCTGAGGCAGAACTTTGGGGTGATAAAGATTCCGTCACCTAGATACTGAGCGTAGTACCTAATAGGAAGTTTTTGAGCTCTTTCCCCCTCATCCTCTCCCCTCTCTAGTAGTCCCCACTTCTGTTGTTCCCATCTTTATGTCCATATGTAGTCAGTGTTAAGCTCACACTTAATAAGTGAGAACATGTGGTATTGGTATTTGGTTTTCTGTTCCTTTGTTAATTTGCTTTGGATGATAGTCTCCAGCTGTATCTATGTTGCTGCAAAGGTCACGATTTCATTCATTTTTATGCCTGCATAGTATTCCGTGGTGTATATGTACCACATTTTCTTTATCTAGTTCACCACTGTTGGGAACCTAGGTTGATTCCATGTTTTTGCTATTGTGAATAGTAGTACGATGAACATACGAGTGTATGTGTCTTTTTTATAGAATGATTTATTCTCCTTTCAGTATATACCCAGTAATGGGATTGCTGGAATGGTAGTTCTATTTTTAGTTGTTTGAGAGTATCCAGACTTCTTTCCACAGTGGCTGAACTGATTTACATTCCCATCAATAGTGTATAAGTGTTCCCTTTTTTCTGCAGCCTTGCTAGCACCTGTTGTTTTTTTTTTTTTCCTTTTAGTAGTAGCCATTTTGACTGGTGTGAGATGGTATCTCATTGTGTTTTTTACTTTGCATTTCTCTGATGATTAGTGATGTTAAGCATTTTTTTTCATGTTTGTTGGCTGCTTATATGTCTTCTTTTGAGAAGTGTCTGTTTATGTACTTTGCCCACTTTTTTATGGGGTTGTTTTTTCCTTATTGCATTATGTAAATTCCTTATAGTTTCTAGATATTATAACTTTGTCAGATGCATAGTTTGCAGGTATTTTCTCTCATTCTGTGGGTTGTCTGTTTACTCCATTGATAGTTTCTTTCGCCAAACAAAAGCTCATTAGTTTAATTAGGTCCCAGTTATCAATTTTTATCTTTGTTGTAATTGCTTTAGAGCAGTGGTCCCCAAAGTACCTGGTGCCATTTGACACTGAGGACTGGTTTCGTGGAAGACAATTATTCCATGAACCAAGGCTGGGGGAGGAATGGTTTCAGGATAAAATTTTTCCACCTTAGATCATCAGGCATTAGGGCATTAAATTCTCATAAAGAGCATGCAACCTAGATCCCTTGGATGTGCAATTCACAATAGGGTTCACACAACTATGAGAATCTAATGCAGCCGCTGATCTGACAGGAGTTAGAGCTCAGGCGATAATGGTCGCTCCCCTGCTGCTCACCTCCTGCTCTGTGGCCCTATTCCTGACAGGCCATGGACTGGTAGTGGTCCATGGCCTGGCGTTTGGGGACCCTTGCTTTAGAGGGTCATAAATTTAGTCGTATATTATTTGCCAAGGCTAATGTCCAGAATGGTATTTCCTAATTTATCTTGAGTTATCTTTTGGGTGTAGTTAAAAGTAGAGATCCAGTTTCATTCCTTTGCATATGGCTAGCCAGTTTTCCCAACACCAGTTTTTAAATAGGGAGTCCTTTCCCCATTGCTTGTTTTTGTCAACTTTGTTGAGCATCAGATCGTTGCAGATACACAGCTTTATTTCTGGTTACTGTATTCTGTTCCATTTGGCTATATGTCTGTTTGTACCAGTACCTTTATATATACTTTTAAAAAATCATCTCAACAACACTAGTAGTTAGATAATCATCATTTTATAAATGAGAAGATGAAAACACTGAGAGACTGGCCCAAGGTCACACAGCTAGTGTATGGTCAGGATTAAAATCGTGGAAGACAATTATTTCTGCTTCTGACTGGGATGGAATAGGGATGGAATTTACTTTAAGGCCTTTACTGAAAACTGGGACAAAATACAGGAAACCACGGTTTTCAGACATTGGAAAATGGGCAACACAGGGCAGATCTGAGGGAAGGAAAACAAATGATAAGAGCTCTATGATTGCCCCATCTTAGGTTCTGGAGAGAGTTTCCAGGCCACTGTACAGAGATAAAAAACCTAAATTGAGCTCCATGATCTTTGAGCTGAGGAGTTGGAGTTCAGAATTTGAGAGGCCAAGGAAAGTAGAATTTTAAAAGCAGAGTATTGGAGAGCTCCAGAGTTCTGTAGAGGGTAACTTTGCAGTATTTCTTAGTGCATGTGTGGAGGAAACTATACAAGGCCAGAGAAAGAAAATTATTTAGGTGGGACAGTCCCTAGAGTTCACATGGGACTGGGCAAACATTTATTTTTCCATTAGACAGAGTGAAAAATACTCTAACGCATGGTACTTTGAGTAGAAATCTCAGAAGGATTTTGCCTCAGTAGCAGGGCCAAATTAGCCATAGACTAAAGGCTATTCTAGTTTTGGTTAACAAGAATAAAAGTAGGCCGGGCGCGGTGGCTCAAGCCTGTAATCCCAGCACTTTGGGAGGCCAAGATGGGTGGATCACGAGGTCAGGAGATCGAGACCATCCTGGCTAACGCGGCGAAACCCCGTCTCTACTAAAAAAAATACAAAAAAATTAGCCAGGCGAGGTGGCGGGCGCCTGTAGTCCCAGCTACTCAGGATTCTGAGGCAGGAGAATGGCAGGAACCCAGGAGGCGGAGCTTGCAGTGAGCAGAGATAGTGCCACTGCACTCCAGCCCAGGCGACAGAGCAAGACTCTGTCTCAAAAAAAAAAAAAAAAAGAATAAAAGTAAGGTTTGAAAAGATCTGACTGTTTCTAAGTACAGTAACGTGTTGCTTAATGACAGGGATATGTTCTGAGAAATGTGTCATGGGGCGATTTTGTCATGTGCAAACATCATAGACTATACATATATCCACCTAGATGGCACAGTATACTACATACCTAGCCTATATGGTACAGCCTATTACTCCTAGGCTACAAACCTGTACAGCATGTCACTGTGCTGAATACTGTAGGCATTGTAACATAATGGTTAATATTTGTGTACCTAAACATATCTAAACATAGAAAAGGTTTAAACAATAAAAATACAATATTATACTCATGGGAGCCCTGTCATATACATGGACTGTTGTTGACTGAAACTTCATTATGTGGCTCATGACTGTATCTTAGCTGCATTCCAGAACGAAGATTCAGAAATATGTAAAAGAAAACAAAGAATCCAGCTCTGAAAAAATTAAATTCACAATGTCTGACATCCAATCAGAAATGACTGGGCAGCCCAGGTGGGTTCACTGGTGAACTCTATCAGACATTTAAGGAAGAATTTATGTTAATTCTCTATAATCTCTTCCAGAAGACAGAATCAGAGGAAATGCCTCCTAGCTCATTCTACAAGGCCAGCATTATCCTAATACCAAAACCAGACAAAGACATCTTCACCTGGGTAATAACAAGGGCTCCCATCCTCTGCCATGGTGTCACTAGAGACAGTGAGGAGCTTGGACATCCACTCCCAACTGGCAGTAATGAGGCATCCAGCCCTCATCCTGCCTGGGTCATGTCAGAGGAGGCCTAGTACAGGGTCAGGACTTTAACCACTACCCAGCTGTGTGTTGTCAATGGAGGCCACATCTGGCCCTGTGGTATCAATGTAGGTAACATGAGGAGCAATAATAAATTACTCCTATGCTTCCCATCCAGGGAGGTGTCAGTTGAGGCCTAATGGGGAACCAGAACTCCCACCCCTGTTCAGCATGGATATCATGAGGAGCCCTCCCTCCTTGGGTATCAACAGAAGTAGAGTGGAGAATCGGGACTACTGCCTCCTCCTGGCAGTAATGAGGTGGCAACACCACCCATCCCCTACCACAGCAATATCACAGAAAGCCAGCTAATACAAACTTTGTATAAGATCTGGAGTCTCATAACTTAATTCCCCAAATGTCCAAGTTTCAGCTGAAAATCACTTGTTAGTATAAAGTATATATAAAGGTACTGGTACAAACAGACATATAGCCAAATGGAACAGAATACAGTAACCAGAAATAAAGCTGTGTATCTGCAACGATCTGATGCTCAACAAAGTTGACAAGAACTAGGAAGGTCTGAAACTGAATGTAAAACATACTAATAGATGCCAACACCAAGATGCAGAGGTGTTAGAATTATTTGACAAACATTTTAAAGCAGCCATGGTAAGAATGATTCAATGAGCAATTACAAATGTGGTTGAAACAAATTTTAAAAAATAGACTTAGCAAAGAAACAGAGAATAAAGAGAAGAAAATTGGAAATTTTAGAACTGAAAAATAGAGTGACTAAGAAAGCCTGAGTTGCCAGGCTCAACTGCAGAATGGAAGGGATAGAGGAAAAAATTACTGAACTTAAAGGTAGAACGTTAAAAATTACCCAATCTGAACAGACTAGAGAAAACAGATTTAAAAAGCAAATAAACAGAGATTCTCAGTGTCCTGTGGGACTATAACAAAATATCTAAGATTTCTGTCCTTGAAAGGAGAAAGAGGGAAGGTTGAAAAGGTAATGGAAGAAATAATGACTGAAAACTTGCCAGGTTTGATAAAGGCACAAACATGTAGCTTCAAGAAGCTGAACACATTCACACCAAGAGATACCATGGTCAGGTTTATAAAAACTGTAGGAAAATCTTGAAAGCAGCCCAAGGAATTATATCTTACCTATTGGGGAAAACAATTAGAAAATTAGCTCATTTCTCATCAGAAATCATAGAGGCCCGAAGGAAGTGGCACATTATTAAGTGCTGAAAGATAAGGACTGTCAACTCATAATTCTATATCCAGCAAAAATATCCTTCGGGAATGTAGGGGAAATCAAGACATTCTCAAATGAAGGAAAACGAAGAGAACTTTTTGCCAGTAGACCTATCCAAAAGAGAAGTTGGTCTAAACAAGAAGAAAACAGTAAAAAGAAGGAATCTCAAAATATTGGGAAGGATAAATGTACATGGTAAACAAAACTGTGGGTATATGTAATAGACTTCCTTTTGCCTCATGAATTTTCTAAAGTTTGGTGGTTGAAGTAAAAATTTTAACTCTGATGTGGTTCTAAATGTATAGAGAAAATATTTTAGATAATTATAAATGAGCAAGGGCAAAGGGATATAAAAGGAGGTGAAGTTTCTACACATCACTAAAACTGACAAAACGAATTCAGTAGACCATAGTAAGTTACATAAATATAATAAATAGAACAACTACTAAGAAAGCTATATGAGGAGATACATTCAAAACATTATAGATAAAATGGAATCCTGAAATATGTTCATGTAACAGGCAGGAAAAACAGAGAAACTAAAAACAGAGAAGAAACAGAACAAAAGTGACTTAGTATATCAATGATAATAAATGTAAATGGTCTAAATACATGAATTAAAATACAGAGATTTACAGTGTATATTTTTAAAAATGACCTAACTGTACTGACAGTCCCCAGATTACAATAATTGAACTTGGATGATTTTTCAACTTAACGATGAGTTTATTGCGATATAACTCCGTTGTAAGTCAGGGTGCTCCTTATGACATAGTGTGGTTATGGTTTCTATTGAATGCATGTCACTTTATACCATTGTAAAGTTGAAAAGTTGTAACTTGAACCATCATAAGTCAGGGTCCATATGCTGTGTTGCCAGCATAAACTGCATTTTTCACATATGTTTTTCACTTTTCATGAGTTTATTGGTATGTAATTGCATCATAAGTCAAGGGGTAACTGTATGATGTCTGTAGGAAACTCCAAGTATAACCGTATAGGCAGTTTGTAAATAAAAGGATATAAAAAGATACATCATGGAATCATTAATTAAAAGCAGGAGTGGCAGTATTAATATCAGATAGAGCAGACTTCAGGGCAAAGGAACATAACAAAGAAAAATACCAGATTTAGGCCGTGCGCGGTGGCTCACGCCTGTAATCCCAGCACTTTGGGAGGCCGAGGCAGGCGGATCACAAGGTCAGGAGATGGAGACCACGGTGAAACCCCGTCTCTACTGAAAATACAAAAAATTAGCTGGGCACGGTGGCAGGCGCCTGTAGTCCCAGCTACTCAGGAGACTGAGGCAGAAGAATGGCGTGAACCCGGGAGGCGGAGCTTGCAGTGAGCCGAGATCGCGCCACTGCACTCCAGCCTGGGGGACAGAGCGAGACTCCGTCTCAAAAAAAAAAAGAAAAAAAAGAAAAGAAAAATACCAGATTTGTATAGAAAGAGATTATATAATGACAAAAGAGGTCAACCCAGCAAGAAGACACAGGAATACTAAATGTAAATGTATGTGCACCAGAGGTGCAAAATGTTTGAAGCAAAAATTGATAGAACTAAAAGGAGAAATAGACAAATCTATAATTATAGTTGGTGACTTCATACCCCTCTCTTAACAAGTGATAGAACAATTAAAAATCAGCAAGGATAAATAATAATGCAATAACACCATCAACCATTAGAACCTAAATATTTCATTTATAAAACATGCCACCCAAGGAGAACACCCGGACATATTCTTTTGATGTATTCACTGAATGTATATAAATGCTTACTGAACATATGCAAGATAGACCATATCCTGGGCTATAAAATAAACCCCAACAAACTTATACAACTTGAAATCATAACAAGTGAGTTTTCTGACCACAGTAGAATCAAACTAGAAATTAATAACAGAAAATAACAGGGAAATCTTCAAACACTTGGAAATGAAATGACATACTTAAAAAAAATTTATGGGTCAAGGAAGAAATTTCAAAGAAAAACATTTCAGTGAGATTACATTTCAAAAAATACATTGGATGAAAATGCAGCATATCAAAAATTTTAGGGCACAGCTAAAGCAGTGCCAAGAAAAATCTGTAGCACTAAATACATGTGTTAGAAATGAGAAAACAAGTCAGTAATGTAAGCTCCCATCTCAAGAACCTGTAAAAAGAGCATCAAAAAATAAATAAATAAAGCAAGCAGAAGAAGGGAAATAATAAACATAGCAGAAATTGAAAACAGAAATAATAGAGAAAATCAGTGAAACAAAGAGCTAGTTCTTTGAAAAGATAATAAAAGTGACCAATTTTTAGCAAGACTAACAAAAAAGATGGAAGATACAAATTTTACCTATCTCAGGAATGAGAGTATCACTCATGACCTTGCAGACATTAGAAGGGAAATGAGAATCCTTTGAACAACTCTACTGTAATAAATTTGACAATGCAGGTGAAACAGATCAATTTCTTAAAAGGCACAAACTACCACAACTCATTTAATGTGAAATCTGCAGTTTGTATAGCGCTATTACTGTTAGGGAAATTGAACTTGTAATTTTAAAACTCCCAAAATGAATAGTTAACTAGAGAATTTTACCAGGTGTTTAAAGAAGAATTAGTACCAATTCTACATAATGTCTTCCCCAAAAATGGAAGAGGAATGTTACCAATAGGGGAATCTTGGTTAAAGGATATACAGGATCCCTCTATATTAATCCTTATAATAATTCTTGGTGAACCTACCATTATCTGAAAAAGTTTAATTTTAAAAGAAGTAACTGGAGAAAGAAAAGACATCTTATACAGAGGAACAAAGAATGACAACGGACTTATTTTTACGAGTAGTACAAGCCAGAAGACAGTAAAGCAATATCTTTAAAATATTGAAAAAAAAAAAAAAAGAAAAAGAAACCTAGGCACTTTGATTCCAGAGCCTTTTCTCTTACCCATATCCCTATCTTGTATCGTAAAGGTAATAAAAACAAGGAAGGATGGAGTAATTAGATAACACTACCTTTCCCTCTTGTGTGCCTTGGGGAATTGAAGTGCTATCATTTTTTGAAAAGGAAATCAGTCACTATTCCTAGTCCTATTGTTTCTGTTTAGTTTCCTTTACTTCAATAACTTTTAAAAAAGTAATATCAGTTAGCACATTGTCTTATCTGTCAAGCAGGTTTATATTTAGAATAGAATACAGTAAATGTAGAGGTAACTGCAATACAGGCGGATTTAGATAAAGTTCATAAAAGAGAAATTTAAACAAAGCGCTTTGGAAATTTAGAGGAAAGATTGAGAGCACAAGAAATTGAGGACATCAAGGAAGATGACATGTGAGTCTGATTGAAAATGGCAGAAAAGGGAAGAGCTGAGGCTTTATCCAAGATCTGTGCCGAATGTCTGGGACATGAGTAGTGTTATGGCAATGATTGTAATAAGCTCTGCATCAGCAGAGATTTTGTGTGTGTTTGCTTATCTGCTGGGTTGTGTCCTTACTACCTAAAACAGTGTTGGGTACTTAGTAAGTACTCAGTAAATATTTGTTGCATGAATAAATACATGAATAGTAAAATTAGATGGCAGTTTTGATAAGAATGATTTGATACGTCTGGTTTAGGAGTTATAAACATGGAATCTAATTCTCAGCCATCAGCTAGCTGTCATCCAGTCTCATAGCTTCAACTATGACTTCGGCCATCACACAGATGCCTCTGAAAACGTGGAAAGGAAGCAATAATATAAGAAGTATATAGGTCAAGAACATTGTGAACTGTGTGACCCTATGTGTAAAATGGGAACTACAAGAGAAATTATTAATATTGATTTTACATGTGGAGCACTTAGCTCAGTATTTGATCCATATTAAGTACTCAGTAAAGGGCACCATTGTCTGAAACTGAGTTACACATTGACTCCTGACCTTAGATGAGCCATCACACCTGTAATATAGCACATTAAAACCATATTAAGTTACTTCATGTAAAAGGTAAACAGGATCTTAACGATCAGCTAGCCCAAGTTCTTCATTTAAACTGAGGACAGAATACAGTGGATAAAAAGGTAATCTTGGGACCTAACCAGGAAGTAATAGTTATTTGTAAAGCGTGGGAGGAAAAATAGGAGAGAAACACTAATTAGTTGGGCTTTGAGGGCTTAACTCTAAATACCACAGCTGCCTTCAAGGATGAATTTTATTCTCTGGAAAACAATATTTGTCTGCTGGATAGCTCTACCTATATTTCTCATTGGCATTTAAATTCAGCATGTCCAGAAAAAAATTGGAATCACTATGTGTTAAAACTAAAAAGGTTGTTAGAGTGCATCTAATTCAGTTTCCCATTTTACAGGTGTGGAGAACAGATCCTGCTCTGGGGTGGAGGTCTTAAACTTTTTAGATTCATTGATAGTGCTGTGATCAAACAGTTGTTCCTTGGACCACTTTTGCCTAGGTTGTGGAGCATTTCTTTAGGTTTTTTTTTTTTTTTTTTTTTTGCAAGGGGAGCTTACAGTGAGCCTTTGATGTTCATCCTGGCTGTAAACAACCTCTGTCTTGTTTTGAGCAGCAGTTTTCAACTTTTTAAAAAACAAAAAAACCCAGCTGAATCTTTTACTTAAGTTGAATCATATGAAGAAACCCCAAAAAGAGACTAAAAATAGAAGCTTATGGTTAATGCCAGAGATTTGGTGGGGGTGGTGGTAGGGGATAGATAGTTGGGGAGATCAGGAAAGGGAAAGAATGAGTTATAGACCGTAGTTGCTTGCCACTGGTCTCCAGAGGTGAGGAGCTTCTGAAATGCCTTGGAGGTTAGGAAACAGTTTGAAACCCACTGATTTGGAGGCCCACGAAGTCCAGCAGTGATAATTGGCATGAATGACAAGACCACTGGTGTCTCTGCTCTGCAAGTTCCCCAGTGACTTTAACACTTGCCCTGGAGTAATGATTTTTCAATTCTTTCTTGAATCTAAGGGCTAAGAACTAGGCCATCATTACAATTAGGACTTTAATAAACTCTCAGCTATCATTTAAAAACTCTCATCAATCACATTTGCTTTTATGTACACAGACAGGCAGTTTTTGTGTGAATTAAGTTGCCCTGACATAGATAATTTTATTAGTATAGACATAGCTCAAGAATTACAGTCATGTGAGGAAAAGCTTAGGAGTAGTCAGAGTTTTGGTCATGAACCCCTATAATGTTATGATGAATTTTAAAATACTTGATGTATTTTTAATAATTATTTTTATAGTATTATAATTTTAAATTTTAGTCAGCAACTGATTAAGCCCTGTGCTAGACACCACGTGGAAATAGAGGGAAAACAGGACACAGTCCTTGAACTCAAATTTGAGTCTCACTAAGAACAGAAAGAAGGTGATACTTAAAAATTTTTCCTTTGTACTTTGTTTCAGCACCCGAGCTTTGATTTTGTGCAATTTTTAATTTTACTGATTTGTAAAGCATGTTCATGACTGAAAATTTAATTAACTTTGTATGCTTTCTTTAAAATTATTCTTAGATTGCAAGACTGGAGGAAGATAAAGAAGAACTACGTAACCAGCTGCTTAATGTTGATCTCACAAGAGACAGCAAACGAGTGGAACAACTTGCTCGAGAAAAAGTCTATTTGTGTCAAAAATTAAAAGGGTTAGAGGCTGAAGTAGCGGAATTAAGGGCTGAAAAGGAGAATTCTGACGCTCAGGTGGAAAATGCCCAAAGAATACAGGTGCGGCAGTTGGCTGAGATGCAGGCTACAGTCAGATCCCTGGAGGTAAGATTCTAATTACTTCCCAGTAGAGTATGGCATACTTTTTTAAAGTGCAATTGACAAACCTTTGATTTTTAGAGCATAAATGTATGCTCTCCAAGCTAATGCTGACGCATTTGTGTAATCCCAAGAGTATTTATTCTTTTAGTAAAGAAGAAAGCTATTGATTCATAAGCAATACGTATGCTACCACATTTATAAAGGGATATTTATTCTGTGGGAGTTAAGTCACCTATCTGAAATGTCTTAACTCTTAAAATGCCACATAATAGAATATGCAAAATAAAAATGTATGTATTTGAGTTTCTGAAAGTAAAGTCATCTCAAACCAGAAAGAATAATTTCTTTCAAGATAGTACATTCCTTACACTGGGATTTGAGATCTTAAAGTCACAAATCCTGCTTGAACAGAAATACTATACTGATATATCTTATGATAGCTTCTTCCCAGACTAGTAAAATCCAACTGTAAAGGTATACATGCCTTTGCAGAATTATTTCCCTGGATTAATTAGAGAAAGATAAGTGTTGGCAGACCTGACTGGTACTCCTAGGGGTATTGCCTTATGAAAATTCTTGGTTTCCATTTTATTCAGACATACTTATTCTTCTTAGTTCTTAGTGCCTAACTTGTAGCAAACATACCTGTTTAATTGTTTTTATTTTTTACAATTCAAAGTGTTTCTTTTTCCTTTGGAATAGTTATAAAATGATTTGGGTGGGGGGGGGGCATTAGCGGGCATTTAATTTGTAGTTAAAATCCATATCCGAATCCAAGATGGTGATTTTTTTTCCCCCAGCCAGTGATAAAGGAATACATTGGTATGTTTTGAAGAGTAGAAGTCACTTTTTTATTTTGTTGCATGACGCTAGGTCAGTATTTACTGGTTTTCTGAATTAAAAGTTGTCAGTATCATTGTACCTTAAACATGAAGCAGTTCATTGTGAGACTGTTTATGTTGCCATCCTTCCATCCTTATGTATTTTACACAGTGACAGAATAAGTGAGACGATTGCAGTTGAATATAGCATACAGTTCTGATGGGAAACTTTCCATTGAGGTCCTTTAGAGTGATTATTTTCAGGGCAAGTTGAATGATGACAAAAGATTTGTGACATTTTCATAAGAGCCTATATTTTTATCATTTGTCAGATGAAATGAAAATAAGCATATGACAGCAAGCATTTCTTTCTTCTTTAACTTTCTTGGCTATCATTGTGCCCAGAGAGTATTATTTCATATATGAAGAAAATAGGTTTTTTCCCTAATTATTTGTCGAATATAGTCCTTACATATTTAAGATAGATGTTCCCCAACTTAAGGTGGTTTAACTTATGATTTTTTGACTATACAATGGTGTGAAAGCCATATATGTATTTATGTACTTTGAATTTTGATCTTTTCCTGGGTTACTGATATGTGGTATGATACTCTCAATGCTGTGTAGCTGCACTGAGCCACAGTTCCCAGTCAGTCACATGATCATGAGGGTAAATAACCTCTTTACTGAGTACTGTGTTGCCAGATGATTTTTTCCAACTGTAGGCTAATTCACGTGTTTTGAGGATGCTTAAGGTAGGCAGTCTAAGTTATGGACTTAGATATTTTCAATTTGTGATGGGTTTATCAGGATGTAACCTCATCATAAGTTGAAGAGCATCTATATGTACGAAATGAGCTATTATGAAACTGAAGGGTATCCTTTAAATGTCGAAACGTTTTCATTTTGATTATGTTGAGGTCGGGTATGGTGGCTTATGCCTGTAATCCCAGCACTTTGGGAGGCTGAGGTAAATGGGTCACCTGAGCTCAGGAGTTTGAAATGAGCCTGAACAACACGGGTAAAATCCTGTCTCTACAAAAAATACAAAAATTAGCCAGGCGCCATGGTGTGCACCTGAAGTCCCAGCTACTCGGGAGGCTGAGGCAGGAGAATTGTTTGTGCTTGGGAGTCTGAGGTTGCAATGAGCCAAGATCGTGCCATTGCACTCCAGCCTGGGAGACAGAGCAAGACCTTGTCTGAAAAAAATATGTGTGTGTGTGTGTATATGTGTGTGTGTGTGTATATATATGTGTATATATGTGTGTATATATATATAATGTTGAGTAGACATGTTTTTTAAAAAAGGTTTTAGTTCCCCTCCCCTCGTGAAAGAGTACTATCAATATTACCAACCAGAAACTTTTTTTGACAACCTACAGACTTCATTAACAATCTTAATTGTGTCATGAGATCAGGAGCCTCTTTGCTCACACTTAAGAAGTCTACAGATTAGCTGAGGATTTTGAAATAATATATTTCCCTATTTCTTTTTTGAAAATCATTGATTTTAGATTTTCAATTTGTACTTGTTACTATCAATGAGCCCTGTCTTCTACTTTCTAATACGCTTTTTCCTATCTGTTGTAGACTGGAAACTTCCAAAAATGTTTGAAATAAGTCAGTGTTAAAAATAAATAGACATCAAATGAATGCCTTAGGTAGTTTCTCTCATGAGAGAAGTATATAAACATTATTTTGTTGGTGGTCATTCATATGTTGTTTGTCTAGATACCTTTGTTGCATATTTCCTGAAACACTATCTTTCGAATTCTACCAATTAGTTTGAGAAAATGTTTGTTACATTGGTATATGTTAATGTTGAGGTTTTGAATAATTTTTGTATAATTGTAAATGTATTTTAAATAGTGCTTGTTTGATTTGAAATACTTGAAAAATAAATGAATTTTAAAATATTTTGTTTGAATGAAAGGCTGAAAAACAATCAGCTAATTTACGGGCAGAACGCTTGGAAAAAGAGCTACAATCAAGCAGTGAACAAAATACCTTTTTAATTAATAAATTGCATAAAGCTGAACGAGAAGTAAATACATTGTCCAGTAAAGTAAGTTGTTTTATGTTTTTGTTTCATTCTTTAGAATGTTTGTTACTATATAATGATAAATTTTATTTTTAATAATTCATTTCTTTATACTGAAATGTTTTATTGTATCATTCTACCTTCCAAGAAATAAATACATTGATCAGTAGAGTGTGTTATCTTATGCCTCTACCTCATTCTGTAGAATACTTGATACTGTACAATGACGAATTTTGCATTCTCTGTATTGAAGTATTTTTAATCCTATCACTCTGCCTTCCAAATACATGCAGAATCTGATCAGTTCTTACCACATCCACTGTGACCTTTCTAGTCCAAGCCATGATTTTTTTAGGCTCAATTTCTGTGCCAGGTTGCTTACTGGTCTTTCTGCTTTCTACCCATTCAGAGCTCTGTGTGATCTGGAGTCTTTTCACAGCCATGACCATGTATTTTTCCTCCTGTTCACTTTGCTCCCTTTGCCCTTGTCACTCTTTGAGCAAACTCACGTCTTGCTCAGAGTTTCTGCACTTGTCTGACCTTGACTCAGTCTTCCCTCACATATCCACATAACTTGCTTCCTCACCCCCTAGATGTTGCCTAACCAGAGAGGCTTTCCTTGTCTTCACATTGTAAAATAGCATCTTCCTTCTTCCTCTGTCTTTCTATCTTCCTTACCTGCTTCATAGCTCTAAATACTATCTGATATAGTTATTTGGTTTTTATGTTTTGGTCTCTCCTTTTCTTTCCCACCACCTTACTTTCAACCCAATATAAGCTCCAAGAGAGCAGGGACATTGTTTTCATCACTACTACTTTTCCAGCTTCTAGAACAGTGCCGGCACATAGTAGGTACTCAGTAAATATTTCTTCAATGAATAAATTAGTAGTAGCAGCATGTTCTACATTTATATTCTCCTTAACAGACTGGATTCAAATTCTGGTTTTTCCGTTACTAAAAAAAGCTGTGTGACCTTGGGCAGTTCACCATCTCTCTGAAACTTAAGTGAAACTTAAGCCTATGAAATGGGACTAATACCTACTTTATAGAGTTGTGGCAAAAATTAAATGTAGCTGATGATGAAAATGATAAGAGCAGTGATTATACACTGTAATATCCTTAAATAAGAAAATATTGTAACATAAATAATACAGAATTTTTAGTCCATTGACTAGTCTGTATCTCACTGTCTCAATAACTGTGTATAACCTTAGGCAAGTTTACCTAATATCATTAGGATCCAATTTCCTTATATCTGTAAGAACTCTTCCAGCCTACTAAGACTGTGTTAAGAACTACTAGGAAATAATTTGATTGCCTCCTGATTAACTATAAGTAGATTATATATTCAACAGATACACATTGAACGCTTTTAACTATAGAGTATATAAAAAAATAGATATAAAACACAAGTAAATTCAGGATAATAGGGAGTTTCCATGCTTTTCTTCCAATTCCAGTATAAATTATTTTTAGTTTTGTAAAATAATATTGAATACCTAGTATTGCAGCACATCGTTCTTGACCTGAGTAGCCAGACTACACTGCTGGAATAATTGGAACCACACATGTCGCAACAGGACATGGGATATGCTGGCTTGTGCAGTGGCTTCTCTCTTGGGGGGTCACCAAGTATAATACTTTTCATGCAGTACATTTTACCTGAGCTCTCTGGCTCACCTTTGTTCTTACCCTGATTTTCCTTCTTTTTTTCCGTATATATGCTCTTCCCTGTTGCTCTTTCCTTTTAGAGTTAGAGCATAGGTGATTTCTCCTACTCTGCTGGAGAAAAAACAGCAATCTAGTATAGTATTTATTTCTTTGTGCTTATTAATACACGTTGCTAAGAGTTGCCTGTCTTTTTAAAGGCACACTTGCATTATTTTGCATGTAAATGGAGTATTAAATACCATCCTTTAACTTTAAACAAACTAAGTTTCATTTGAAGTCTTGCATGTAAAGATTCCTTTGGAAGGGTAAATTTTAAAATAATATTTCAAACATGACTGCCACAGTTTTCTTTGCAACTTGAAATTTTCATAAACATTTTGCAATTCTAGCAAATGGTTGTTTGCGGTGCAAAGGAACACCTGGGGTGTGTTGTCTAAGTTATTCAAATTCATAAATGTTTGTCAGATTTTAGAACAAAGTTAGTCAGTGTGAGTATCAGTGTCTTAGATTAAAAGGTGTTACTAAAGATGGCCTGAAAACGATGACCTTAAGGAGATTTCACATTCAGCGAGGTAAATTCTTCTAGTTCCCTCATAACGTTTTTCATTTTCAGAATGCCAATAAAAGATAGTTTTAAGGAAGCCACTCAACAGAGTTGTCTTTATTTACCTAAATTAATGAGGTAATTACGTCTCCGAACTTTGAAAACGATCAGAATTTGAGTACCGTCTCTTTGGAATCTGTATCCAGGGCTTCTTAGGTAATACATATTGTCAATTATATTTCCGTTTTTTGCTTGTTTATACTGTGCTCTTGTGTGTCTTTCTGTGAGTATGTGTACTTTAACAGATCCTGACCCCCTGTAAAATGCCCAGTATTGCCAGTTTTGACATTTATTAAAGTTTTGTTAGTAATATCTGAATACTTCCATTGTGTGAAAAACATAAAGCAAATTCACAACATAAAGGCCAGAATCTATATGGCAGACATTCTGTGAAGAACAGGGTGACTTGATCCAGTGGAGCTTCAGGAGACCATGAATTACTTGAAATTTTATGCAACATTTTAACATGAGCATTTTATTTTTTAAAAATCCCTAATTTTCCTAGGATTTGGGACTTGATCACAAAGAAGATTAAGAACCAGGGATCTAGGGGCAGAAAGAAACCTTATTGTAACATTTGGAATTTGGTTCAGATTACTCATAGAAAGGTGCTATTATTGTCATTACTGGGTAATAAATTTTCATACGTTATTTTAAGTAAAATTCCTTTTAGTATATTTTTAGGAAATTAACAATGTTCATATAAGTGCATCGGTGATGTTAGGATGATACGAATAAGGCAATAAAGAAAAGCTTAAGATCCATAGATGAGTAAATTTGAATGCAGAGAGGACAGGTACATTGCTTGAGCATATACCACTGGTTTAACAGCAAAAGTAGGCCTGAAGACAGACCTCACTTGTTGCTTGACTTCCTATTCGGTGTTCTTTCAGTTTCAATAATTATAGTTTGGTTAAAAATGTCTTCTCATTTCAGTAAATCTTAGGGTGAAATGAAAAAGAAGTTTTTGTAGATCTTGAAGTTACCATGAGATGAATCAACTTCCTATGAAATAAGATGGCTCTAATTTTCCACCTTATGCAGCTATAGTATGTTTGTTAATGAAATGCTGTGTCGTTCTTACCCTTTTACAGTTAGTGTGTAATAGCAGGTTATAATTACGTTTGTCATAGTGATTGGATTTTCTTTGTAATTGTATTTCTTCAAAATTTTAAAGTATTTGTAACTTAAATTCTATCTGTCCATGAAATTATAATGTAGTAAAACCCAATCTACGGAAAGTTTAAGTATTAAATTCTCAGCTGCTTTCATGTAAACATCATTTTATAAAACTTACTTTTGTAGAAAAGAACTTCCAAAAGGAAATTAAAAATGCAGGCTGGGCGTGGTGGCTTGTGCCTGTAATCCCAGCACTTTGGAAGGCCAAGGCGGGTGGATCATGAGGTCAGGAGTTCAAGACCAGCCTGGCCAAGATGGTGAAACCCCATCTCTACTAAAAATACAAAATTTAGCCAGGTGTGGTGGTGCATGCCTGTAATCCCAGCTACTCGGGAGGCTGAGGCAGGAGAATCGCTTGAACCCCGGAGACAGAGGTTGCCGTAAGCTGAGATCAAGCCACTGCACTCCAGCCTGGGCGACAGAGCGAGACTCTGTCTCAAAAAATAAATAAATAAAAATGCAAAACTGATGTCAGCACAAGGTTGCCATTTTATGAACGGTCATTTAAAAATCTACGAGTTAATTTGGAGGGATGTCTTATTGTAGTTACCAGTACGAAGGCAGTACTCACTTTTCTGTTTATTTCCTTTAAATGAAGATTTTGCATGAAACTATCCCTTGAAACATTTTCAGGACCTTTTGTTGATGGAGTCTCTTCCAGTAAGACACTTCTATTTCTCTTCCTTGCCCTCTTTGGCTCTAGGACCTCTTTTTGATTTGTGTCTGACTCTCAACTCCAGTTTTTATGGGTTTTTTATTGGACTCTTAAGTAAATTGTCTTTTACTTTCCTGTTTCTGCCATCTCACATTTTCTGTATTTGACTTGTATATATTTGTAGTTTCCTACTCTGATTCCATGGTTTTCTATATTTGGGTAATATATCAGAAAACGGGTCATCTAATCTTTATGTTTGTATTGATTAAATCCTTATTATATGACTATATCTAATTTTAGAAGCTCCTTACCAAAGAGAAGGGCTATGGAAAATGAATTTATATGATTTATTCTTGTTCCTGCCTCTATCCCCTACCTCATACTTGTGCACATGCGCACACAGACACAATCTATACACATAGACTATTTTGTCACCAGATTCAATTGATTCTTCATTCCCCCCCTTTATTCATTCTTTGCCTCTTAATTGATTTATTTACCTTCAGTTTCTTAAGCCAACAGATTTGCATTAATTAATTGTGCCACCTTCAACAGCTAACCGAAAAACAACCCTTTCGTATGGTAAAGTTTATTCCGTGCCATTCCTCCACAGATTTCACATCTGCTGGTGCTCTCCATGTAATACATAGCTTGTTTTAAGGGCAGACCATGTCATGTTATACACATAATAACATTTTATATGCTGTTCCTTCTACCTAGAGTACCTTCTTTGTCCCTAACACATTTTTTATTCTTAAATTTAATTTTAATTTTTTTAGAGACAGGGTCTCACTCTGTTGCCCAGGCTGGAGTACATTGGCACAATCATAGTTCACTGCAGCCTCAAACCCCTAGACTCAAGTGATCCTCTTAGTCTCCCCAATGGCTGGGACTAAGGGGCTAATTTAAAATTATTATTATTATTATTATTTTAAGAGAAAGGATCTCACTATGTTGCCCAGAGTGGTCTCCAACACCAGGCCTGGGACACTTCCTTCTGCCACAGCCTTTTGAGTAGCTGGGATTTTAGGTGCAAGTTACTGTGTCCAGCTCTGGACACTTTTTAAAAGGAAGGTTTCAGGCCAAGTGCAGTGGATTACACCTATAATCCTAGCACTTTAGGAGGCCAAGGCAGGAGGATTACTTGAGGCCAGGAGTTTGAGACCAGCCTGGTCAACATAGCAAGAGCCCATCGCTACAAAAAAATTGAAAAATTATCTGAGTGTGGTGGTGTGCACCTGTAGTCTTGACAGCTACTTGGAATGCTGAGGAGAGAGGATCACTTGAGCCCAGGAGTTTGAAGTGAAAGTGAGCTATGACTGTGCCACTGCACTCCAGCCTGGATGACATAGTGAGACCCTGTCTTTTAGAAATATTAACAAATTTAAAAAGTTTCAGAATTTTTTCCCTGCAGATTTTCCAATCATCAAGTATTTGATTTTAGATACTTGTAATTAAGTCTTTAAGGCAAGATTAAGCCAGAGGACCATACATAGATATTCGTAAGGAAATGCCTCAGTTCTGTTAGGAAAGAACAGTGTTTTCTTGGTGTCTCCTTATTTGAAGTACTATTGCAGGCACTGACACTCCTTTCTTCTTGAAAGGTACTTAGACTCTACTTTACTATCAAAGCGTTTTCTCGTTTCCACTTATGTTTTAGGGTAAGTATTGAATGACAAGAAAATGACGAATAGTAATTTCAATTTTTAATTATCAACAGGTGAAAGAACTTAAACATTCAAACAAACTGGAAATAACAGACATCAAACTGGAGACAGCAAGGGCTAAGAGTGAGCTAGAAAGAGAAAGGAATAAGATTCAAAGTGAACTGGATGGTAATGTGTGATTTTCCTTGCTGCTGCTGCTGCTTATTTTCAGATATGAACTCAAATTATTAAAATAGTTGAACATGAATTTTTATTTCCAGATTTTCAACTTAGTTTAGTTTTAATTTTGGAGTACATATGAAATGTTTATTATATGTTGAGTGTTTTGTTCATTGTAAGACTTAATAACTTTTAAAAAATCAGTCTTATGTTTTTATCATAGTTTTTGGGTACATAAATGAACTTTGTAAATGGGATGCCATACTTCGTGATTTATAAATCTTAAATCTATTTATTGTGTAGTTTATTAGTCCCAGGACATTTTAAGTCTAGAGAATGTGAAGAAGATAATTGGGTTCCAGGCTTAATTTTTTTCAATTAAAAAAATTTTTTTTATGTAGACCCTAGGCCAGTCATTGTAGCCTAGTGTAGAGTAGGCTTATTTTTTTTATTTTTTATTTATTTATTTATTTTTGAGACGGAGTCTTGCTGTGTCCCTCTGGCTGGAGTGCGGTGACGTGATCTTGGCTCACTGCAAACTTCACCTCCCAGGTTCATGCCATTCTCCTGCCTCAGCCTCCCGAATAGCTGGGACTACAGGTGCCCACCACCAGGCTGGCTAATTTTTTGTATTTTTAGTAGTGACAGCGTTTCACTGTGTTAGCCAGGATGGTCTCGATCTCCTGACTTCGTGATCTGCCTGCCTCGGCCTCCCAAAGTACTGGGATTACAGGTGTGAGCCGTGCACCCGGCCAAGTAGGCTTATTTTTAAGTTCCAGTTTAATCTTAGAACATCCATCTCATCAGGTTTCTTCATTATTTATGTTGTTTCTAACTTGAAGTATTTAAATAAGCTTACATTTGGCCTGTAGCTATCCTTGAGTTGATCTGTAGTTGAACTCATTTCAGACAGAGTTTATGATGAATGCCTTTCATGTTTTGAAACGGGATCTCACCTTGTTGCCCAGGCTAGCTTTGAATTCCTTGGCTCAAATGATCCTCCCACCTAAGCCTCCTCAGTAACTGGGACTACAGGTGCTAACACCGTGTCTGTATGCTGTGAATGATTTTTTCCAATTATTGATTTCTATTTATTTGGCTCATGGATTTCCATAGAGTTAGGGAGTAAATTTTTTTAGGAACTTAAAGGATGCTGCATTTTGTTTTTACTTTGAGTTAGATGTGAGTTTGCTTTAATTATTCCATCTGCAAAGTATTTGCCATTTCATCACAAAGATTTCTGAATTCATTATACAAACTTGAAAGTGTCCGTGTTATTTATACTTCTGCTAGAAATCTAGCAGTTCTGCTAGAATCAACAGGTTTTGAAGGGTTTTGTGATTTATTTCACTCTGCTATCGGCCAGCTTTGTCTATGATGCTGTCTTAGAGGCTTAGGTCACAGAACCCCTTTAGAAGTGAAGAAAGTAAACCTCTGGTTTATCATCCAGGTTGTTCTCAACTTTCAGTGTTCGAATGAGTAAATGTATATAGCCTTTTATTAAAGTTTTTATATGTGTATGCACTAAATAAACAGTGACAGGAAAATTTGCTCTGAGTTTTATCTTGTTTCATTCTCTATTTTAAGAGAGTTTATTAATGATGTGAGTATTATTGAGAATATATATTCATAGAGACTTTCTACATTCTTTTAGTTGTCTTACCAGCTTATGAATGCTTGCTGTTAAGTGTGACTTTTCATCTTAGTAACATTGAATATAGTACATTTTTCTCCTTAAAAAACACTAGGATTACAGTCAGACAATGAAATTCTCAAAGCGGCTGTTGAACACCACAAAGTGCTCTTAGTAGAAAAGGATCGTGAATTAATACGTAAAGTACAAGCTGCCAAAGAAGAAGGTTATCAAAAACTTGTGGTATTACAAGATGAAAAGTAAGTACTTAATTACCTTAGTTTGACTTAAATATCCTTGCAAATGAAAACATTTTGCTGTTATATCATCTTTATTATAGTTCTTGTAGCATAATTATGATCTCTTGTTTTAGGTTAGAACTCGAGAACAGATTAGCAGATTTGGAGAAAATGAAAGTAGAACATGATGTCTGGAGGCAATCTGAAAAGGATCAGTATGAGGAGAAATTGCGGGCTTCACAGATGGCAGAAGAGATCACCAGGAAGGAGCTTCAGAGTGTTAGGTGATATATACATATATATTTAAAGTTTTTCATGTTGAAATAATGTCGGAGTTAACAAAATGATGTACAAGTAGTACAAAGAATTCCCATGTGCCCTTCACCCTTATCTCCCAAATATGGATACCTTATGTAACCATATTATAATAACCAAGATTAAGAAATTAATATGAATATGATCAGGAAATCAGACATTACTATTATAAAATCTATTAACTGTACTCAAATTTTACCAGTTGTCCCATTGATGTCTTTTTTCTGGTCTAAAACCCAATCCAGGATCACACATTGCATTTAGTTACTTTTAATATGGAACATATGAACACTTTGACAAATACTTATCAGTATTTTGTATATCTTCTCTTAATTTGGTTTTGTATTGCATTTTTCATGGTTAAATTCAGGTTAGGCATTTTTAGGAAAACATCAAAGTCATGTGTCCTCAGTGCATCATGTTAGGAAGTTCATGATTTGGCCCCTTAACTGGTGATTTTAACTTTGATCACTTGGTTAAGGTGCCATCTGCCATGTTTTTCCTGTATAAAATTACTATTTTTTTCCCTTTGTAATATATAATTATCTTGTGGTTGCCCATATGATATTTCAAGTCTATGTAAATATTCTCATATTTTGCCTTTATATATTCTTCCATTAATTTTAGTATCCATCGATAATTGTTATCTGAAACAGTTATAATTCTAGCGTTTGCCAAATGTGATCTTTCCATTTCTGTGATCCTTCCACATTTATTAGTTGAAATTCTCCTGAAAGGAAGAGCTTTCCATTCTCCTCTAGATATATTTATTATCACTATGGATTTATACATTCATATTTTTTCTATAGATTATAATATTTTGTTATAATATTTTGTGTTGCTCAACTTCTCTCAGATTTGACTATTGGAAGATCTTTCAAGTTGAATCCCATGTCCTTTTGACATAATCCCACGATTTATTGTGACTTTTTTCTATCATTACAGGATGTTCTATGATTCTCTTTCACTTTCCCTGCCCCAGCCCTGGAATTAAGCATTTCTCTGAGGTGTTTTGATTCCTTTTTAATTGGAGAATGGCATTTAGAAACCAAAATCTCAGCTCTAGGTATTCTTGTTGGTATTAGAGAGTCATTGCTTCTAGGTCCTCTCAGTGAACTGAAAAGTACATATTTATGTCTATTTCTTTATTTTTTTCTCTATATTAATAATCTTGAGTTTACATTGATATTTATGGCTCTGTTCCAGCACCATGGAGTTCATTCTGGCCTTCCTCTTTTCATACTTGCAATTCTTTTGACAGTGAGAAAACTGATATTCATTATTCATACTGTATTTACTCAGTCCTAGAATATAAAATTGTTTTAGAATTGCTAACTCATCACTCAATGAAAAACAAACCCATTAACTTACATGTAATATTTGTGTATAGTTGTTTTTATCTTTAACCTCAGAGTATATAGTCAAAATATTGTTTTCCAAAGTTACTTATGATTTTTCTCCCTGAATTCTCCTTTAATGTGGTTTGTTATTCACTTATAAAGCAGGTCTATTCTTTCTGTTCTATTCTTTCTGTTCTGTTCTTTCTGTTCTATACCAAAAAACAAACAAACAAAAAACAAAAAAAAAAAACCTCAAAAAGGTGCCACTTCCCACATCTGCTCTACCCTGTTCCCATTTCCCTCATCTTTTCTCCTCTGTCCTGCCCTTATGTGAGATTAATCTCATTAGTTTCTGGTTTAGACTTCCTACATTTTTTTTTGTTGTTGTTGTTCCTCACAAATATCAGATGTCATTGTATTTTTCCTTCTTTCTTATCAGTGTACCCTGGAAACTGCTTCAGATTAGTTCATAGAGATTAACCTCATTCTTTTTTATGGCTGCATAGCACTCCACTATGTGTTTCTGTCAGTGTTTAGTGAAACAATCTCTTAGGTTTATTTAGTTTCCAATATTTTGTCTTTTTTTTTTTTTCTGAAACAGAGTCTTGCTCTGTTGCCCAGGCTGGAGGGCAGTGGGATGATCTTGGCTCACTGCAGCCTCTACCTCAACCTCTGGGATTCAAGTGATTCTCCTGCCTCCTGAGCAGCTGAGATTGCAGGCATCTGCCACCACAACTGGCTAAAATTTTGTATTTTTAGTAGAGGTGAGATTTCATCTTGCTCGCCAGGCTGCTCTCAAACTCCTGGCTTCAGTTGATCTCCCCACCTCGGGCCTTCCAGTGTACCAGGATTATAGGTGTTGAGCCACTGCACCTGGCCTCCAGTATTTTGTGATTACAACTGATGATGCAATCAGTAATGTTGTACATGTAAATATTTTCATTTTCTGGAGATGCATCTTCAGGGTGAATTTCTGAAGTAAATTGGTGGGTCAAAAGGTAAATCATATGCAGTTTTGTTGGATATTGCCAAATTTCCATCCAAGAGAATTATATCACTTTGCATCCTAGTGTAGTTTAATTTGCATTTCTCACATTATAAATGAGATTGAACAATGTTTCATTTGTTTAAGGACCATTTTTACATCATTTTTGTATGAATTGTTTGTTCCTGTCTTTCCCTATTGTACTTGGTTTTTTTGGCCTTTTTTACCTTGCTTAAATTTTTTTTTTTTTAATTAGCTTGCTTTTTAGGAGTTCTTTATATATCAGGATTATGCTGCAGATATTTTCTGTCAGTGTGTGTCAGCAGTCTTTTGAGTTTGCTTCTGTTATTTTTTTGCCGTGCAAAAATTTTTATTATGTAATCAAATTTAATCTGTTATTGCCTCTGGGTATTAAGTCAGAGTTAGTAGTCTCTCCCTGAACTGAAGTTAAAGAGGAATTCACTTCTTTTTGCTTGTATGGTTTCATTTTTTACATTTAGTTCTGTGATCTATTTGAAGTGTATTTTTTTGTATGCTGTGAGGTATGGATTTAATTAGTTTTTTCTAAGTGGCTAATTGTCTCACACTTTTATTAAAAACCTGTCTTTGCCCCAGTGATTCATAATGATACTTTTATTGTATTTTAAATTTCCATATATACTTGGGTATATTTCTGGACTTTCTATTCTGTTTCACTCATCTGGTTGTCTGTTCATGTGCCATTTTACAATTTAAAAAAAAATTTTTTGTTTCAATTTTTATTTAGAGACAGAGTCTGTGTTTGTTGCCCAGGCTGGAGTGCATGATCATGGCTCACTGTAACGTTGAACTCCTGAGCTCAAGCAATCCTCCCTCCTCAGCCTCCCAAGTAGTTGGGACTTTAGGCGCCTGTACCATTATTATGATACTTTAATTATAGAGGCTTTATAGTATGCTTTAATATCTGGTGGTGGTACTCGGTTCTTAGAGTTTTTCTCTCAGTATTTTCCTAGCTAGGATTATATGTTTGTTTTTTCATATCAACTTGAATATTAGTGTCTAGCTCCATAAAAAAGTTTGTTTGCAGTTTTATTGGGATTTCATTAATTTTTTTCCAATATTTGAAAATTGATAAAATACACATAAAAATAAAATCTTGCATCTGAACTAATTTTTTGTTTTATTTTGTTTTGTTTTTTGTTTTTTTATCTTAACTAATTTTAAGTGTACAATTCAGTGGTATTGAATACATTCATATTGTGGAGCCATCATTACCATCCATCTCCAGAGTTCTTTTCACCTTGTAAAACAAACTGCCCATTAAACAATAACCCCCCATTACCCCATCCTCCCAACCCCGCGTAATCACCAGTTCACTTTCTGTCTTTTAGGATTTTTGACTGCTCTACATACCTTTGTAAGTGGAATCAAGCAGTATTTGTCTTTTTTTTTGTTTTTTTGTTTTTTTGGGGGGGTTATTTTACTCAGCATGATGTCTGTTTTTTTTTTTTTTTTTTTTTTTTGGACTGGGTTATTTTACTTAGCATGATGTCATTATTATTATTGTTATTATTTTGAGACAGAGTCTCACTCTGTTGCCCAGGTTGGAGTGCATTGGCGTGATCTCAGTTTACTGCAGCCTCCATCTCCTAGGTTCAAGCCATTCTCCTGCCTTAGTCTCCCAAGTAGCTGGGATTAAAGGCGCCTGCTACCAAACCTGGCTAATTTTTGTATTTTTAGTAGAGATGTGGTTTCACCATATTGGCCAGGCTGGTCTCGAACTCCTGACCTCAGGTGATCCGCCCACCTCTGCCTCCCAAAGTACTGAAATTACAGGTGTGAGCCACCATGCTTGACCTAATGTTCATTATTTTCTAAGGCTTAATGATATCTCATTCTGCGTATATACTGTATTTATTGATTTGTTTACAGACACCTGGATTGCTTCCACATTTTAGCTATTAATGATGCTGTTATGAACATGTATGTACAAACATCTCCTTACAACCTTGGTTTCAGTTATTTTGGGTGTATATCCAGAAGAGGAATTACTGGATTATATTGTAATTCTGTTTATAATTTTTTGAGGAACTGCCATTCTGTTTTCTTCAGTGGCTGCACCATTTTAAATTTCCACCAAGAATGTACAAGCCTTCTGATTTCTCCATATCTTCACCAGCACTTATTTCATGTTTTTTAAAAACTTAATTGACACACAATTGTACATGTTTACAGGGTACAGTGTGATATTTTGATTCCTGTATACAGTGTGTAGTGATCAAATCAGGGTAATTAGCATATCCATCACCTCAAACATTTAATGCGTTATTTCATTTGGGAACATTCAAAATCGTCTCTTCTAGCTCAAATGTACAATAAATTAGTGCTAATTATAGTCAGCCTGTAGTGCTGTAGAACACCAGAAATTATTCTTCCTATCCAATAGTAATTTTGTATTTGTTAACCAACCTGTATCTTCCCTCCTCACTACCCTTACAGCCTCTAGTAACCACTATTATACTCTCTAGTTCTATGAAACAAACTTTTTTAGCTTCCACTTGTGAGAACATGCAGTATATATCTTTGTGTGCCTGACTTACTTACTTAACATATTGTCCTCCGTATTGTCCATGTTGCCATGAACGACAGGATTTCATACTTTTTTTTTTTTTTTTTTTTTTTTTTTTTTTTTTTTTTTGAGACGGAGTCTTTGCTCTGTCGCCCAGGCTGGAGTGCAGTGGCACGAACTCGGCTCACTGCAAGCTCCGCCTCCCGGGTTTACGCCATTCTCCTGCCTCAGCCTCCCGAGTAGCTGGGACTACAGGCGCCCGCCACCTCGCCCAGCTAGTTTTTTGTATTTTTTAGTAGAGACGGGGTTTCACCGTGTTAGCCAGGATGGTCTCGATCTCCTGACCTCGTGATCCGCCCATCTCGGCCTCCCAAAGTGCTGGGATTACAGGCTTGAGCCACCGCGCCCGGCGGATTTCATACTTTTTTATGGCTCAGTAGTATTCCATTGTTTATATATGCCACATTTTCTTTATCCATCCATCTGTTGATGGGCACTTAGGTTGATTCCATATCTTGGTTATTGTGAATAGTTCTGCAGTAAACATAGGAGTGCAGGTGTCACTTTGACATACTAATTTCCTTTGGTTTGGGCATATACCCAGTTGTGGAATTGCTGGGTCCTGTGGTAGTTCTGTTTCAGTTTTTTTTTGAGACAGGGTCTCACTTTGTCACCCAGGCTGGAGTACAGTGGTATGGTCGTGGCTCACTGTAACCTCTGCCTCCGAGGTTCAAGTGATTCTCTTGCCTCTGCCTCCCGAGCAGCCGGGATTACAGGTGCGTGCCACCATACCCGGCTAATTGATTGATTGATTGATTGTATTTTTTGTAGAGACGGGGTTTCACTGTGTTGGCCAGGCTGGTCTCCAACTCTTGACCCCAAGTCATCCGCCTGCCTTGGCCTCCCAAAGCGCTGAGATTACACGCGTGAGCCACTGCACTTGGCCTGTTGTTTTTTGTAGAGCCTCCTTACTATTTTTCTTAATGGCTATACTAATTTACATCTGCACTAACAGTGTATTAGAGTCCCTTTTCTCCTCATTCTTGAAAACATTTGTTTTGTCTTTTTGACGGTAGGCATTCTAGCTGGTGAGATGAAATGTCATTGTGGTTTGATTTGCATTTCCCTGATGAATAGTTAGGTTGAACAATTTTTCGTAAATGTTTTTCATAAATTCATAAATCCATTCAGATCATTTGCCCATTTTTAAATGGAATTATTTGGGGCTTTTTGCCATTGAGTTGTTTGAGTTTCTTGTTTATTCTAAATGTTAATCCCTTGTCAGATAAATGGTTTGCAGGTGGGCCAGGTGTGATGGCTCACACCTGTAATCCCAGCACTTTGGGGAGCCAAGGCAGGCAGATCACCTGAGGTCAGGAGTACAAGATCAACCTGACCAACATGGTAAAACCCCATCCCTACTAAAAATACAAAATTAGCTGGGCCTGGTGGTGTGCGCCTGTAATCCCAGCTGCATGGGAGGCTGAGGCAAGAGAATTGCTTAAACCTGGGAGGCAGAGGTTTTGGTGCGCTGAGACCATGCCATTGCACCCCAGCCTGGGCAAAAAGAGTGAAACTCTGTCTCAAAAAAAAAAAAAAAAAGGTTAGCTTGCAGGTATTAATATTTTCTCCCATTGTATAGATTGTCTCTTTACTCTGTTGTTTCCTTTGTTGTGCAGAAACTTTGGTTTGATACAATCTCATTTATCTATGTTTGCTTTTGTTGCCTGCATTTTCTGTTGTTATGGTTGTTTTATTTATTTTGTTTTTGTATTTATATAAAGGGTGGTATTTTGCTGTGTTGCCCAGGCTGGATTGCAGTGGGTATTCACTGGTGCAGTGCTACTATTCTTCAGCATAGAGTTTTGACCCACTCTGTTTCTGACCTGGGTCAGGTCAGCCCTCCTTAGGCATTCTGGTGGTCCTCTACTCCTGGGAGGTCATTATCCTGATGCGAAACTTAATGTGGATGCCCGATTGGAATAGCACACTATAGCACCTACAGCACAAAATTTCTGGACTCAGGTGATCCTCTTGCCTCAGCTTCCCAAGTAGCTGGGACTATAGGCATGTGCCACCATGCCCAACTTGTTGCCTGTATTATTGAGGTCTTACCTGTAAAATCTTCACCCAGGGCAATGTCCTGAAGTCTTTTCCTTGTGTTTTCCTGTAGTAGTTTCATAGTTTGGGACCTCATACTTAAGTCTTTGATTTTTATATATGATGAGAGATGGACCTAGTTTTAATTCTTCTGCATTTGGATATGCAGTTTTCCCAGAATCATTTATTAAAGAGGCTGTCCTTTCCCCAATGTATTTTCTTGGTGCTTCTGTTGAAAATCAGTTACCTGTAAATATGTGGAATTATTTTTGACTTCTCTATTCTGTTTCATTGGTGGGTGTATCTGTTTTTATGCCAGTACTGTGGTGTTTTTGTTACTATAGCTTTGTAACATATTTTGAAGTCAGATAGTGTGATAGATATCTCCAGCTTTGTTCTTTTTACACAGGATTGCTTTGACTCTTTGGAATCTTGTGACTCCATGCAAATTTTAAGGTTTAAAAAAAAAAATTTCTGTGAAGAAATTAATTGGTAATATGGTAGAAATTGCGTTGACTGTGATCACTTTTGGTAGTATGGTCATGTTAACAGTATTAATCTCCCAATCTGTGAACATGAGATTTCTTTTCATTTTTTGGTGTCTTCAATTTCTTTAATCAGTATTTTATAGTTTTCCTTCTGGAGATCTTTTACTTCCTTGGTTAAATTTATTCATAGGTATTTTAATTTTTATAATAAAGAAGATTTCTTTCTTTTCCAGTTAGTTTGTTAAGTATGTAGAAATGCTACTGATTTTTGTATGTTGAGTTTTTTTTATCCTGAAACGTTAATGAATTACAAGTTCTAAGAGCTTTTTGGTAGAATATTTAGGTTTTTCTGTATATAAGATAATGTCACCTCAAGTGGACAGTTTTGACTTCTTTTTTATTTGGAAGCCATTTATTTCTCTCTCATGTCTAATTGCTTTGGCTGAGATTTCCAGTGCTGTGTTGAATAAGATTGACGAGGGTGGACATCCTTGTATTGTTCCGGTTCTTAGAGGAAAAGCTTTCAAGGTTCTTTTGTTCAGTATGTTGTTAGTTGTGGTTTTGTCATATATGGTATTCATTGCATTGAGGTATGTTTCTTTTATACCTATTTTTTTTTAGTTTTTGTCATGAAGGAAAGCTGAATTTTTATCAGATGCTTTTTCTGCATGTATTGAAATTATCCTTTTTTTCTTCATTCAGTTGATATGATGTATCACATTTATTGATTTGCATATGTTGAACCATCCTTGCATACCTGTGATAAATCCAACTTGATCATGGTGAATAATCTTTTTAATGTGTTGCTGGATTTGGTTTGCTAGTGTTTTATTGAGGGGTTTTGCATCTGTATTTATTAGGAATACTGGCCATAGTGCTCTTTTTTTGTTGTGTCCTTGTCTGGTTTTGGTGTCAGGGTAATGCTGGCCATATAGAATGAGTTTGGAAGATTTCTCTCCCTTTCAATTTTCAGGAGTAGTTTGAGAAGAATTAGTATTAGTATTCTTTTTTAAAAGTTTGGTAGAATTCAGCAGTGAAGCCATCTAGTCCTGGGCTTTTTTTCTTGGGAGACTGTTTATTGATGATGCAGTCTTGTTACTCATTATTGATCTGTTCAGGTTTTGTATTTCCTTCTGTTTCAATCTTGACAGGTTTTGTGTGTTTAGCAATTTATCCGTTTTCTCTAGGTTTTCCAATTTGTTGTCCTACAGTTGCTCATAATAGTCTCTAATGATCTTTAGTATTTCTGTGGCATCAGTTGTAATGTCTGCTTTTTCATATTTTATTTTATTTATTTGGGTCTTCTCACTTTTAGTTAGTCTAGCTAATGTTTTGTCAATTTTGTTTTTTCAAAAAACCAGCATTTTGTTGATATTTTATAGTTTTTTAGTCTCCTTTTTTGTAAATTTCTGTACTGATTTTTTTGTTTTATGTCTCTCTACTAACTTTGGGTTTTGTTCTTGTTTTTCTAGTTCCTGGGGGAACATGATTATGTTGTTAATTTGAAGTTTTTGTACTTTTTTGATGTAGGCATTTATTGGTACAAACTTTTACTCTTAATTCTGCTTTTGCGGTATTCATTGCATAGGTTTTGGTATGTTGTATTTTTGTTTTTATTTATTTGTTTTTAAGAAATTTTTCTCTTTACTTGTTTTTTTCTGTTTGTTTGAGACAGAGTCTCACTCTGTAGCCAGGCTGGAGTGCAGTGGCATGATCTCAGCTCACTGCAGCCTCTGCCTCCCAGATTCAAGCAATTCTCCTGCTGCAGCCTCCCGAGTAGCTGTGACTACAGGCGCATGCCACCACACCCATCTAATTTTTGTATTTTTAGTAGAGACAGAGCTTCACCATGTTGGCCAGGATGGTTTCGATCTCTTGACCTTGTGATCCTCCCGCCTCAGCCTCCTGAAGTGTTGGGATTACAGGTGTGAGCCACCACACCCGGCCTTCAGTTTATTTTTTAATTTCCTCCTTGACTCATTGGTCATTCAGGAGCGTGTTATTTAATTTTCATGTATTTGTACACCTTTCAGAGTTCTTCTTGTTACTGATTTCTAGTTTTATGTTGCTGTTGTCAGAAAATATACTTGATATGATATTGATTTTTAAAAATTTATTGAGACTTGTTTTGTGGCCTAACATATGGTCTGTCCTGTGGAATACTCCATGTTCCGATAAGAAGAGTGAATATTCTGGCCAGGCATGGTGGCTCATATCTGTAATCCCAGCACTTTGGGAGACCAAGGTGGGCAGATCACTTGAGGTCAGGAGTTGGAGAGCAGCCTGGCCAAAATGGTGAAACCTTGTCTCTACTAAAAATACAGAAAAAAATTAATTGGGCTTGGTGGTGTGTGACAGTAATCCTAGCTACTCGAGAGGCTGAGGCACAGGAACCCAGGAAGTAGAGGTTACAGTGAGCCGAGATTGTGCCACTGCCCTCCAGCCTGGGTACCAGAGCAAGACTCCATCTCAAAAAAAAAGAAAAGAAGAAGAAGAAGAAGAAGAATGAGTATTCTGCATTCTGCAGCTACTGGATGAAGTGTTTTACAAGTGTCTGTGAAGTCCATTTGGTCTACAGTATAGTTTAAATCCTATTTTTCTTTCTAGGTGATCAGTCTTATGCCGAGAGTGGGGTATTGAAGTCCTCTACTATTACTGCATTGGTGTCTGTCTTTCCCCTTAGATAATAATTATATTTGCTTTAATATATCTTGGTTCTCTGGTGTTTGATGCATACATATTTACTATTGTTAATCCTCTTGCTGAACTGTTTTTTTTTCCATTATATAATGAACTTCCTTGTCTCTTTACAGCTTAAAAACTTTTTTTTACAGTTTCTTTTTACAGTGTGACAAACTTTTCACAGTTTTTGATGTAAAGTTTATTTTATCTAAGTAAGTTACTTCTGTTCATTTTTGGTTTCTCTTTGCATGGAGTTTTTGTTTGTTTGTTTGTTTTCCCACTTCGTTTTCAGAGTATGTATGTCTTTATGGGTGAAGTGAGTTTCCTTTAGGCAGCATGTATTTGGGCTTTGAGTTTTTATGCCTTTACCCAGTCTATGTGTCTTAATTGGGGGATGTAATCTGTTTACATTCAAAGTTATTCTTGATAGGCAAGGACTTAGTCCTGTCATTTTATTAATTGTTTTCTGGCTGTACTGTAGATCTTCTGTTTCTTTCTTGCTCTCTTAATTGTTTATATTTGTGATTTGGTGGATTTCTGTAGTGACAAAGCTTGATTTCTTTCTCATTTGTATATCTATCTGCTCTACTAGTGAGTTTTATTCTTGCATATTTTCATAATGATAGTCATTGTCAAAGATCAGATGGCTGTAGATGTGTGGTATTATTTCTGAGGACTCTGTTCTGTTCCATTGGTCTATATCTCTGTTTTGGTACCAGTACCATGCTGTTTTGGTTACTGTAGCCTTGTAGTATAGTTTGACAAACCTGAGAGAAACAAGAAATGGGGAAAGGATTCCCTATTTAATAAATGGTGCTGGGAAAACTGGCTAGCCATAAGTAGAAAGCTGAAACTGGATCCTTTCCTTACTCCTTATACGAAAATTAATTCAAGATGGATTAGAGACTTAAATGTTAGACCTAATACCATAAAAATCCTAGAGGAAAACCTAGGTAGTACCATTCAGGACATAGGCATGGGCAAAGACTTCATGTCTAAAACACCAAAAGCAACGGCAGCAAAAGCCAAAATTGACAAATGGGATCTCATTAAACTAAAGAGCTTCTGCACAGCAAAAGAAACTACCATCAGAGTGAGCAGGCAACCTACAGAATGGGAGAAAATTTTTGCAATCTACTCATCTGACAAAGGGCTAATATCCAGAACCTACAAAGAACTCAAACAAATTTACAAGAAAAAAACAAACAACCCCATCCAAAAGTGGGCAAAGGATATGAACAGACATTTCTCAAAAGAAGACATTCATACAGCCAACAGACACATGAAAAAATGCTCATCGTCACTGGCCATCAGAGAAATGCAAATCAAAACCACAATGAGATACCATCTCACACCAGTTAGAATGGCGATCATTGAAAAGTCAGGAAACAACAGGTGCTGGAGAGGATGTGGAGAAATAGGAACACTTTTACACTGTTGGTGGGATTGTAAACTAGTTCAACCATTATGGAAAACAGTATGGCGATTCCTCAAGGATCTAGAACTAGATGTGCCATATGACCCAGCCATCCCATTACTGGGTATATACCCAAAGGATTATAAATTATGCTGCTATAAGGACACATGCACACGTATGTTTATTGCAGCTCTATTCACAATAGCAAAGACTTGGAATCAACCCAAATGTCCATCAGTGACAGATTGGATTAAGAAAATGTGGCACATATACACCATGGAATACTATGCAGCCATAAAAAAGGATGAGTTTGTGTCCTTTGTAGGGACATGGATGCAGCTGGAAACCATCATTCTTAGCAAACTATCACAAGAACAGAAAACCAAACACCGCATGTTCTCACTCGTAGGTGGGAACTGAACAATGAGATCACTTGGACTCGGGAAGGGGAACATCACACACCGGGGCCTATCATGGGGAGGGGGGAGGGAGGAGGGATTGCATTGGGAGTTATACCTGATGTAAATGACGAGTTGATGGGTGCAGCACACCAACATGGCACAAGTATACATATGTAGCAAACCTGCACGTTGTGCACATGTACCCTACAACTTGAAGTTTAATAATAATAAATAAATTTAAAAAAAAAAATGAGATTAAAAAAAAAAAAGATATTAAAATAAAAAAAAAAAAATGATAGTCATTGTCTTTTCATTTTCAGTTGTAGGACTCCCTTAAGAATTTCTTGTTGAGTAGGGGTAGTGGTGATGAATTCTCTCAGTTTTTGCTTGTCTGAGAAAGACTTTGTTTTTTCTTCATTTCTGAAGGATAGTTTTGTTGGGTATAGTATTTTTGAATGGAAGTTATTTTTCTTTCACTACTTTTGAGTATATCATTCTGTTCTGTTCTTGCCTATAAGGTTTCTCTTGAGAAATCTGTTTGTCTCATGGGGATTTTCTTACTTGATGCTTTTTTCTTGTTGTTTATAGAATTCTTTGATTTGATTTTTGATGTTTGAGTATAGTGTGCCTTGCAGAGGACCTTTTTGGGTTGAATCAGTTTGGGGTCTTTGAGCTTTTTGGATTTGGATATTCATCTCTCTCCTAAGACTTGGAAACTCTATCTACAATTACGATTTTGTTTACAACATTTTTGATACCGTTTCCCATCTCTTATTCTTCTGGAATTTTATGATGTGAATATGTGTTCACTTAATGGTGTCGCATAAGTCTCATAGGCTTTCTTCATTCCTTTTATTCTTTATTATTATTTGTCTGACTGGATTATTTTAAAAGACCTGTCTTAATGTTCAAAAATTCTTTCTCCTGCTTGATCTAAACTGTTGCTGAAATTCTTGATTGTATTTTTATTTTTGTTCATGAAATTCTTCAGCTACAAGGATTCTGTTTGGTTCTTTTTTATGATATCTATCTCTCTAAAATTTCTCATTCATATCATGATTTTTTTCTGATTTTGTTGAATTTTGTATCTGTATTCTCTTGTATCTTTCTAAGTTTCCTTAACATTGTTATTTCAAATTTCTTTTCAGGCATTTTTTAGATTTCTTTTTCATTAGGATCTATTACTGGAGAATTATTGGGTTCCATTTGAGGTGTCATGTTTTCTTTTTCATATTTCCTTTTTTTTTTTTTTTTTTTTGAGACAAAGTCTCGTACTGTCACCCAGGCTGGAGTGCAGTGGTGCATTCTTGGCTCACTTCAACCTCTGCCTCCCAGGTTCAAGTGATTTTCCTGCTTCAGCCTCCCAAGTAGCTGGGATTACAGGTGCCCGCCACCAAGCCCGGGTAATTTTTTGTATTTTTAGTAGAGACGGGTTTCACTGTGTTGGCCAAGCTGGTCTCAAACTCCTGACCTTGTGATCTGCCTGTCTTGGCCTCCCAAAGTGCTGGAATTACAGGAGTGAACCACCACGCCCAGCTTTTTTCATGTTTCTTGTGTCCCTAAGTTATTAGGTGCATCTGGTAGAACAGTTGCCTCTATTTTATGGAGTAGCCTTTGTAAGGAAGGACTTTTTCCTGTATATTTGTCATGCAGTATTGTTTGGGTAGGTGCTTTGGCTTTGTTTCTGGATTAGTGCAGTAATGTAGTCTCCATGTGATATCTTTGGCTGTAATTCGCGTCAGCAGTGTCTGCAAGTACCTCAGTGGTCTCTACTGTGGGTTTTTGTTGAGTGAGTCTCATGTCTTTGCTGTTGATAGGGGCCTCTAGGTGGAACAGTTCTCAGGTTTTGGGTGGTGGGTACTCATTGGGTGTGGTGGCTTTGCCAGTTGTGGGGCGGGGTTGCCAGTGGTGGCTGTTGCCAGATAGGTCCATCCTTGGTCCCTACAGGTATGTGGAGTGCATTTCTGCTTCACCAGCTGTGGGAATGGGATTGCTGGCAGTGGCTGGCAGCTAGTTCTTAAACCCTAGGGACTGCATGCACCAGCGCCCTTGGTCTTGGAGGTGGCCTCCCTGCTGTGCTAGATTGCTTATTCCTTTAGGTCCACTATACCAGCTCAGGTGCTGGAGTTTTGGCTTTACTGCTCTGTGTCGCTGAGGTTGTGGTGTTGGACCCTTTTATTTGGTTGTGGTGTGATTACAGTGGGACCCTTCAGATGTGGAAATACCAGGTCTGTTGAACCCCACGGCAGCATGTATTTTAGCATTGGCTCGGTTCTCAAAATGGTGCATGCTGTAGCAGCTTGGGTTACAGGGAGTGGGGGTACGCAGTGTGTGTGCCTTCTCTGGAGCAATGTAACCACGTGGACTGCAAACAGCTCCCTGTACTGGATTCAGGGCCTGTTAGGACTCTAGGGCTCTTCTGTAGCTAGGTTTACACATGTCCACAGTGGTATTAGGGACTGCTAAGGAACTCCTACGTACCATTTCTCGCACAATGGGGAGTCTTTCTTGGTTCTGAGCCAATCCCAGCTGGGTGCTTTGCTTTCTTCTCTATGCTGCCATCTCAAGTCTCCATGATTAAGTAGATTTTTTTTCCCTTTCATGTAAATTCTGTTGTTCTCCCTTGGAAACTCTACTTGAAGTACAGTTATTTACTTGTTATTTTGGACCTTTGTGGAGGAGTGTTGGTCCTCTAGTCAGTCGTCTTAATGATGTCTTCCTCATGTTTTTTTGATAGTAGCCATCCTAATAGATGTGAGGTAGTATCTCATTGTAGTTTTGATTTGCATCTTTCTAATGATTAGTGGTGTCAAGCATCTTTTAATATGCCTGTTAGCCACTTGTATATCTTTTTTGAGAAACAGCTAGTCAAGTTCTTTGCCCATTTAAAATTTTTATTTTTTATTTTCGTTTAGTTTTTCTCTGTATATTCTGGATATTAATGCCTTATCAGATATATGATTTGCAAATATTTTCTCCTATTCTGTAGTATTTTACTCTGTTGATAAATATCTTGTTGCACAAAAATTTATTTTCATGGAGTTCATTTTGTCTGTGTTTTTGTTGTTGTTATTGTTATTGCCTATGCATTTCGTGTCATATCCAAGAAATCATTACCAAATCAAATTCCATGAAGCCTTTCCCCCATCATTTCTTCTAAGAGTTTTATAGTTTTAGGTTGTACATTTAGACCTTTGATCCATTTTAAATTAATTTTCCTATATAGAGTTAAAGAGAGGTCCAAGTTCATTCTTTTATATGTGTGTATCCAGTTTTCCCAGCACTGTTTGTTGACAACATTGCCCTTTTTTAATTGAATGACCTTGGTACTCTTGTCAGATTCATTTGACCCTATATGGGAAGGTTTATTTCCGCATTCTGTATTCTATTCCAGTTGCTTATATGTTGGTCATTATGTCAGTGTCACACTATTTTGATTATTATAACTTTGCAATAAATTTTGAAATAAGGAAGTGTGAGTTCTCTAGTTTTGTTCTTCAGGAGTATTTCATCTACTTGGGTTCCCTTGAGATTCCATATGAATTTTAGGATAGATTTTTCTATTTCTGTACAAAGTACTGGGATTTTGATAGGAATTGCATTAATTCTGTAGATTATTTTTGGTAGTATTGACATCTCAACATTAAATCTTTCAATTTATGAACATGGGATGTGTTTCCATTTATTTATATCTTCTTTAATTTCTGTTAGCAATGTCTTTTAGTTTTCTGTTTATAAGTATTTCACCTCCTTGGTTCAGTTAATTTTTATATATTCTTTTTGATGCTGTTGTAAATGGAATTATTTTCTTCATTTTCCTTTTCATATTATTCATTGTTAGTGTATAGAGATGCAGCTAATTTTTGTTTGTTGGCTTTGTATTCTGCTACTTTGCTGAATTCATTGTCTTTCTCTTGCCTAATAGCTCTGGCTAGAACTTCCAGTTTCATGTCGAATGGAAGTGGCAAAAGTGGGAGTACTTGTTTTATTCCTGATATTAAAGGAAAACATTTCAGAGTATCACCATTGCTTATGATACTTACTGTGGCTTTTTAATGTATGGCTTTATTATGTTGAGGTAGTGTCCTTCTATTCCAAGTTTGTTAGTGTTTTTATCCTGAAAGGGTGTTGAATTTTGTCAAATGCTTTTTCTGTATCAGTTGAGATGATCATGCATTTTTTTCTTCATTCTTTTAGTATGGTGTATTATTAGGTTGTTGCGAAAGTAATTGTGGTTTTGGACCATGAATTTTAAATCAGTGTAACTGGGCTGAAACACATCTTTATTAATCAAAATAGGAACCATTGCAGTCAACACTTTTTTGCCAATAAGTTTGTTTATTCTTGTAGTATAAAAATCCATGCTTGGGGATTCGACAAACCTTTTTTTTTTTTTTTTTGAGACAGTCTTGCTCTTGTCGCCCAGGCTGGAGTGCAGTGACACAATCTTCGCTTACTGCAACTTCCACCTCCTGGGTTCAAGCGATTCTCCTGCCTCAACCTCCCGAGTAGCTGGGATTATAGACACCCGCCACCACGCCTAGCTAATTTTTGTATTTTTAGTAGAGACAATGTTTCAAGATGTTGGCTAGGCTGATCTCGAAGTCCTGATCTCAGGTGATCCGCCTAGCTCGACCTCCCAAAGTGCTGGGATTACAAGTGTGAGCCACCACCCCTGGCGGGATTAGACAAACACTTAGAAAGCATTTTGTGCATCCTGCTCGTTGTGGAAGGATTTTCCCTGCAAAAAGTTGTTGAGATGCTTAAAGAAGTCATAGTCAGTTGGCAAGAGGTCAGGTGACTATGGCAGATGAGGCAAAACTTCGTAGTGCAGTTCGTTCAACTTTTGAAGCATTGGTTGTGTGACATACAGTCGGACATTGTCGTAGAGAAGAATTGGACCCTTTCTGTTGATCAATGCCAGCTGCAGGCACTGCAGTTTTCAATTCATCTCATCGATTTGCTGAGCATACTTCTCAAATGTAATGGTTTCCTCGGGATTCAGAAAGCTGTAGTGGATCAGACTGGCAGCAGACCACCAAACAGTGACCATGAGCTTTTTTGCACAAGTTTGGCTTTGGGAGGTGCTCTGGAGCTGCTTCTCTGTCTAGCCACTGAGGTGGTCATCGCCGGTAGTCGTATGAAACCCACTTTTTGTCGCATGTCACAATCTGCTTGAGAAATAGTTGTTGTTGCATAGAATAAGAGAAGATGACACTTCAAAATGACGATTTTTTAAAATTTTCACTCAGTTCATGAGACACCACTTAACTAGCTTTTTCACCTTTCCAGATTGCTTCAAATGCCAAATGACCATAAAATGGTTGACATTGAGTTCTTTGGCATCTTCTTGTGTAGTTGTAGAGGATCAGCTTCAACGATTGCTCTCAGTTGGTCATTGTCAACTTCTGATGGCTGGCCACTGTGTTCCTCCTTTTGAAAAGTAGACCTCTTTTTCTTTTTAGATTTTTTTCTATTTCAATACTTATTTCCCCTTTGTTATTTTTTGTTCTCTACGTGTGCTTTCTTCCTTTCTTTCTTGGTCAAGTCAGCCACTGCTTTGTATATATATATTTTTATATTGTGGTAAAATATACATAAAATTTACCATTTTAACTATTTTAAAACGTACAGTTCAGTGCATTCATTTAAATTAGGATTTTGATTTATTAATTAGATCAACTGGTTTCCCATTTTATGCCTCATTAATTTCTGTTTTTATCTTCTGGTTCTTTGCCCTTAAAAAGTTTGTATAGTTTTATTGTTGTCATTTAATGTACCTAAAATAAAATTTACCCATTTTGTATACAGTTGTACAGTCGTCACCACAATAAAAATATGGAATAGTTTCATCACCCCAAGTTTCCTCATGTCTCTTTATAGTTGACTTCCTTTCCTGAGTCCCAGCATTAGGCAACTTGTGACTTATCCATGCTCTGAGTGTATCAGTAGCTCATATGTTCATTGCTGATTAGTATTCATTGGATAAATATAATATGATTTATTTATTCTCTTGATGGACAAATGTCGGGTTGTTTTTAGTTTGGGGCTATTATGAATAATGCTGCTGTGAACATTCATTTACAAGTCTTTTTGTGGAAATATGTTTTTATTCTCCTAGTTAAATACCTAGAAATGGGATTACTAAGTCATATGGTAAGTATATGTTTACTTTTATAACATACAGAAATACTGTTTTCCAGTGTAGAAACACTTGACAAAGTTTTTTTCATTCCAACTAGCAGTATATGAGGATTTTGTTTGTTTTACATCCTTACTGATACTTGTTATTTTCAGTCTTAATAATTCCAATTGGATATGTTGTAACATGTCACCTGTGGTCTTAATTTGATTGTCTCTGTTACTAGTGGTGGTTAGCATCTTTTTATGTGCTTATAAGCTACTTCTGTGAAGTTTCTATTCAACTGTTTTGCCCACTTTTTACATTCAGAAGTTATCTTATTGATTTATAATAGTTATTTATGTGTTACACATATAAGCTCTTTCTTAGATTCATATTTTACAGATATTTTCTCCTTATCTATGACTTGCCTTTTCATTTACTCAATTGTGTGTGTATGTATATGTATGTGTGTATATATATATGTGTGTATGTATATATATTTATTTATTTGATTATCTCTGTTACTAGTGGTGGTTAGCATCTTTTTGTGTGCTTGTTTATTTTTTGATACAGGATCTTGCTCTGTTGCCCAGGCTGGAGTGCCATGGTACCATTTCAGCTCACTGCAGCCTCTGCCTCCTGGGCTCAAGTGATCCTCCCACCTCAACTCTCCCGAGTAGCTGGGACTACAGGTGTGCAACACCGTGCTTGGCTAAATTTTATATTTTTAGCAGAGACAAGGTTTTTCCATGTTTCCCAGGCTGGTCTCGAACTCCTGAGCTCAAGTGATCTGCCTGCCTTGGCCTCCCAAAGTGTTGGGATTACAGGCATGAGCCCACTGCACCTGGCCACATTTACTTAATTGTGTATATTGAAAGTGGATTTTACAAAATCTACTTGTGTGGTGTTCTTTTCCTGTGTTTTCACACCACAACAATGCAGAAAACTTCTGTGACCAAATGTATGGATTTCTACCCATCAACAAGTAAGCATTCATTTCTGCAGTGGACACCAGCCTGACATCTTCTACTCTAATTTGATTCTACTGCTCTCTACATGGAGATAGCATTAGATCCTGTGGGTTGAAGGCTTTTCCCATTTCAGACACCAGTCTCACTTTCAGACCTCTGGAACTTCTGACTGACCAACTTTTTAAGTTGGGGTTTCCATAACCTTCTCTTTCAGCTAAATTTACTAGAGTTGTTCACAAGCTTAAGGAAACACTTTATGTTTCCCAGGTTTTTGAAGAGGATATTTTTAAAGGATACAAATAAACAGCTAGATGAAGAAATAATAGGCCAGGTACAGTGGCCCATGCCTGTAATCCCAGCACTTTGGGAAGCTGAGGTGGGTGGATCACCTGAAGTCAGGAGTTTGAGACCAGCTTGACCAACATGGTGAAACTCCGTTTCTACTAAAAATACAAAAAAATTAGTTGGGCATGGTGGCAGATACCTGTAATCCCAGCTACTCAGGAGGCTGAGGCAGGATAGTTGCTTGAATCTGGGAGGTAGAGGTTGCAGTGAGCCAGGATTGGCCATTGCACTCCAGCTTGGGCAGCACAGCAAGACCCCATCTCAAAAAAAAAAAAAAAAAAAAAGGAAAGAAAAGAAAAACAAAAAGAGAAAAGAAGAAAAGAAATAATAGGGTAAGGTCTCAAGGGTCCAGAGCTCAGGAGCTTCTTCTGTTCCTCTGAAGTTGGGGTGTGCCATTCTTCTAGCACATGGGTGAGTTCTTTTACCTTCATGTAATCCTCCATGAGTTCAGCTGTCTGGAGGCTTGCAGTACCCTGTCCTCTTGAGTCTTTTTTGGAGACTTCATTGGATAGACATGATTGAAGAATGGACAGTCGTATGGAAATCTTATTGGACAAAAAGGGCATGATCTAATACTAACAGACTGTGCAGAGAATCGTAACAAGTCCTGTGTGTTTAGATTCTTCTTGGCCGCTCTGTGTAGCATTATTTCCTCCTGGGTAAGGGGCAAGACCTCTTCAGAAATGGGGGTCTAATGACCTACTGTCAGATAAGGTAATTCAGAGGATTTTTTTATGACCAGCTCCAAGACAGAAAGGTGGGGGAAGATTAGAGTATATTTTTAGTGTGTGTGGCCTGCCTTGAGGAGAAAAAGGTACAGGTAAAAGGAGGACAGAAGGTCAGAGAGAGATTCTGTTTTCTGAGGTCTGTTTCTGAGGCCCAAAGCACCCCAGTATTATAACCAAAGACTGTCTTTCACCTTTATCACTGTGAGGCTGTTTTGAAGCTGCCTCCCGAACCATGAACAAAGGGCCAAATATGGTTAACAAAAGATATGCGTATTGTTTTAGTCCCTTAGGAAATGTGGACAAGGGCTATGGAAGTTAATTGAGCCAGGAACCATGGATGTAAACCCATATGTATATATGTAAACCAATATATATACATCATAATACCACACCACACCACTTTATCAATTTTTTTCTTGTTTGTATTTTTTGTGTTCTCTTCAAGACTTTGCCTAATTCTGTGTTAAAAAGATATTTGTTTTCTTCTAAAACATTAATATTTGGTTCTTTAGATTTTAAGGTCTAATTCATGTTAACTTTTATGTGGTATAAGGTAATGGTACACATAAGCTTTTTATTTTCATGTAGGTATCCAGTTATTCCAGCACCATTTTTTGAAGACCTATCTTTTCCCCCATTGAATTACAGGTGTGAGTCTATTTCTGGACTCTGTTCTATTTTACTGATCTTTGTCTTTACACCAATATCATACCATTTTGATTAATGTAGCTTTATAGTAAGTTTGATTCAGGTAGTGCACGTCCTCTACCTGGTTCTTTTTTGTCTAAATTATTTTGGCTTTTCTAGGTCCTTTGCCTTTCAAATATTAATTTTTTAATCAGTTTTTTACCTTTTTAAGAAAATCTTGTTAAAATTTTAACTGGGATTGTATTGAATTTTTAGGTCAATTTGAGGGGAATTGTTACCTTAACAATATTGAGTCTTCCAATCCAAAAATATCATACATCTCTCCATTTATTTAGGTTTCCTTTCTGTCATCAGTGTGTTGCAGTTTTCATTGTATAAATCATGCTCATCTTTTATTCAGTTTCATTTCTAAATATATTGTAAATGGAGTTCATTTTGACTTAATTGTTCATTGCATATAGTAGAAATATAGTTTACTTTTATGTATTGATCTTGAATCCTGTGACCTCACTAAAGTCACATATTTTCTAATAGCTGCTTTATTGATTTCTTAGAGTTTTCTAAGGTCATGTTATATACCTTGGGCTTTCTTTTAGTTTACTTTGTTCATTTGGTTGTTTTTGAGTTGACAATTTAATTTTACTACAGTTTATTCTTTCATTCTTATTGGTAAGAGTATTTAGTGCTAATAATTTTCTTCTCATCACTACTTTAACTATATTCCATAAATTATGATTATATAGTGTTTTAATTATTATTTTTAAAGAAATTCACTAATTTTAATTTGTATTTTTCTTTCTGCCAAAGAGTTATTTAACAGAAGATGTAATAGTTTGCTAAGTCTGCCATAATAAAATACCACGGATGGGTGATCAAACAACAGGAATTAATTTTCTTACAGTTTTTGGAGACTAGAAGTCATAGATTAAGGTATTGCCCGGCTTGGTTTCTCCTAAGACCTCTCTTCTTGACTTGCAGGTGGCCACCTTATTCTCACTTTGTCCTCACGTGGCCTTTTCTCTGTACCTTTGCATCTGCTTGTGTGCTTGTGTCTATCCTTTTTTTTTTTTTTTTTTTTTTTTTTGAGACGGAGTCTTGCTCTGTCGCCCAGGCTGGAGTGCAGTGGCGCAATCATCTTGGCTCACTGCAAGCTCCGCCTCCCAGGTTCACGCCATTCTCCTGCCTCCAGAGCAGCTGGGACTACAGGCGCCCGCCAGCACACCCGGCTAATTTTTTGTGTGTTTGTTAGTAGAGACGGGGTTTCACCGTGTTAGCCAGGATGGTCTCAATCTCCTGACCTCATGATCCGCCCACCTTGGCCTCCCAAAGTGCTGGGATTACAGGTGTGAGCCACCACGCCTGGCGTGTCTATCCTTTTTATAAGGACACTAGTCATTGGATTAGGGCCCACCCATATGACTTTAACCTTAATTGTCTCTTTAAAGGCCCTGTCTCCAAATGTAGTCATATCTTGAAGGAACATGTTTTAGTCTATAACAGAAGTTTTTTTAAATTTCCAGCTAGGAGAACCTTTTTAAAAAGTTAATTTCTACTTTTATTGCATTGTAATCAGAATATTTTTGTATTGTTTCTACTTTGTGGAACAGTCTGATGTTTCTTTGTATCCTAATCTATCAAGGGCAAGACTAGGGTAAAGCAAGTGAGGCAGCCAGGGTGCAAAATTTAAGGAAACAGTCTCATGTGCCGACCCTGCACTTGCAGGAGTCTTAGAATGGGTGTCTTCTTAAGTTTCACTTTCTGGACATGTCACATGCCCAGCGACTATAGGACTATAGTCACTTTGTCCTATAGTGTATGTCAGTTATTGTGTTACATAAACACATGGAAAGAGTCTTATAAAAGAGTATGAAGTTATACACACACACACACACACACACACACACACACAGGACCTACCTTGTTAACTGTGATGTTTAGGTCTTCTGTATACTTGCTTATTTTTTGTCCACTTGATTTGTTTTGTACAAAGAATGATATATTAAAGTCTCTTTTTATTAATGTGTTTCTATATGTGACTCTTTGTATATCTTGTAGTTTTTGCTTCATAGAGGTGAGTTTCATGGTATTTGGTACAGAATATAAATATTCATAGCAGTTCTATTTTAAGTGTGAATTGTAGCTTTTAGCATTAAAAAGTGCTTTGTCTTTTTTTTTGCTTGACTTGTCTGATATCACCACTTCTGTTTTCATGTAGTTTCTATTTGCCTGGTATACTTATATTGTCTTATTTTTTAATTTTCTGAGTCATTTTGCTTTTTAAATGTGTGTTTTGTATATAGCATTTAATTGGGTCTTGTTTTGTGGGCCAAATTTTAATAAATTAAACCTTTTATTTTAATGGGCAAATTAAGTACATTCACATGCAGTGAGCTCTTACCTACAAAGATTTGCAGGCAGGGATGGGAGAGATCACTTGCTGGGATTTGGTGTTTTTTCCTTCATTTTACTTACAGGTACTTTGAGGTTTTGGGCATTTTCTGTCTGCCAGTTATGCCAAGGGTATGGTTTTGTGTGGCTTTATTTGTTCTCTTTGCTTTTTTGTATTGTTTTTGCAGAATATATGGAAAACACAGAGCTAGACATCTGCTGTTATCTTCAACACTTGGAAATTCTTTATGTCTGCTTTTCAAATTCTAATATCTTAGTGACATCTCTAATTATATAAAGTTTGAGTGGCTTTTAAAAATCATGTTCATTAAGTGATAGGCTATGTTTTGAGACAGGGTTCTTGATCTGCATTACTTAGGAAAGAATTACTTCAGGCAGAGGTGTACTTAACTATTTACCTAGGTTTCATAACTTTATTTAAAGTGTTAGTAGCTGTGATTCTAAAAGCATGAATCTGTAATAGATTTTAAGAACCAATCTTGTCTGTCCTTTTGCTTTTAGGTGGGTACATTTTTTAGGACATATTCAGGATAGGTAGGTTTTAAATCTGTCTTTGACAGTCTCCAGAAAGTGGGGGAGACCCTCCCCAGGCATCCTACTCTAATGTTTTATCCTATTATAATCCCACAATTTGGCCAGTTAGAATCTTTTCTGTTAGAATTTAAGCCTGTTTCTCCTGCTTTGGGTTTCTGTTGCCATAGTGATAAAATGTTCAGCATTCTGTCATTACTTGAACACAATAATGAACTTGACCCTTAGGTTTTGTTTTGTTTTTTAGTTTTTTGCTATATAAAACAGCTTTCATTCCTTTAGCTTTTCTTAAATATGAATAATTTTCTATTCTGTTAGTCACATTGATAATTTTTCTTTGATTCCTCTGTAGTTTCACTTATAATATGTAAATAACCTCAACTTATTTTTAAAAAAAGACATAGTAACCAACATAAAATCTAGCAGGATTAATTCACACGATTGGCATGACTTTTTTTTTTTTTTTAAATGTTCTACAATTGTGGTGGTAGTTTTTCCTTGACAGTTATGATTTACTGATTTTTAAGTCCAGCTACATCAACCAGGTCTGTTGTGATCACTCCTTAAAATGATCATAATTGCAGCACCTCCTATTTAGATAACCAGAGACAAATTGATCGGAGATTTATCTGTGGAGCAAAAGGTCTTACTAAGGAAATGGAAAGTATAAATCATGCAAAGCAGAAATATCCATTTATTTACAAATAATATATATCTGTGATAAGTAAATATTAATCTATTACATATAAATCACTGCTTTGACAGATCCTTTATTAATTATATACCAGTCTTTTCTCTTCATTAAAGTGTTTTTTTTTTTTTACCACTAGCCTATCATAGTGCCAAGAGTAATAAAAAATTATTTTTGTAAAAGTACTGTATTTCAAAAGGCTGCTCCACTGCACATTTGTTCAATTTGCAAATTAAGACCATGTAAAAATTAAAGGAGTTTAAATATAATAGAATATGTAATCAACTTTTGGTTATGACAGTAACCCAACTCCAATTAATGCAAGCACAACAAAAGGGACTTTCTTCATTTACACAATTGTGGGAAAGATAAGGGTTATGCTGGTTTCACGGACACCTGGATCTGGGAACTCAAATGTAATTAGATAATAGTGACTTTTCCCTTCCTTTTCTTTTCTTCCTCTTCTCTTGTTTTCTCTCTCCTTTGTCTGCTGTTCTATCTCTGTGATGCTAGGAACATGTGTTGAAGCCAAGAGGACAAAGTTCTTATTAGCAAACTCAAGTTTAAAAAGTCTAGAGTCGAGGCTGGGAATGGTGGCTCACGCCTGTAATCCCAGCACTTTGGGAGGCCAAGGCGGGTGAAACACCTGAGGTCAGGCATTCGAGACCAGCCTGGCCAACTTGGTTAAACCCCATCTCTACTGAAAATATAAAAATTAGTGGGTCGTGGTGATGACCACCTGTAATCCAAGCTACTCAGGAGACTGAGGCAGGAGAATTGCTTGAACCCGGGAGGTGGAGGTTACAGTGAGCCAAGATTGTGCCACTGCACTGCAGCCTGGGTGACAGAGTGAGATTCTGTCTTAAAAAAAAAAACAAAAAAAAAACTAGAGACAAGTTTGGGTCTGGTTCACATGCTCATCCTTGGACCTACCAGGGCGATTGTGGGTATCAGGCACTCTGACTCAGCCAAGGTTATATGCCCATGTCTCTGTGTGGAGTGGGTGAAGGAAGAGGAAGGAAATGATGTGCAGTTTGATATTAAAAGTTGGGGGAGGTTTTTGGGGAAATAGCAATAACCAAGGAAAGGGAACCTGAACATTTATGATATCCTGTAGTCAATACCCCCTTAATTTATTTTTTGCATAGCTTAAAGCCAGGGCTATTATTTCCCATTTGGAGCTTTCTGTTTTTTTCTTAAACTTTTAATAAACATTTAAATTTCATCAGTTTGGATTTCTTTGCTGCCAGTAGTGGATATTTGCTTTAAAAAAAAAAAACCAAAAAGTTATCATTTAATATATCTGCCTTTCTACTTACACTGCATCTTGAGAAGAATTATATTGGCCCATTGGACACGTTTTCTCCCAAGAATTTAAACTGTGAAGTAAGGGATGAAAGGATATGTGCCAGTGTTTGAAGGACCAGGCAGGCCTGTGGCATGTCTTTGCCTGTGATTCCTGTCAATTATTGTATCCTGGTTTTGGTTTTCTAGTTCTCTTTTGAGCGGGTTCTTATACTCTTTCAGGGAAGTTTCTTTTTGCTAATAATGGCCAGTGTCAATCTCCAGTGCTCACAAGCAAGAACCATGCTTTCAGAAGATTGGTATGAGAAGGCCACTGCTATTCTCATGAGACTTGTAGGACCCTTTAACAGTAGAGAAATCACAATTACAACTTCTGTTGTTTGCCCTGTATGTTGCTTCCCTTTGGTAACAGAGACTCATGTTAAATGAAGCCAAGAAGTTACGTTAGAGGCTTTGCTGCCCAATATGGTATTGCTAGTCACAGATGACTCTTGAAACCTAAATTTAAATTAGGATTTTAAAAAATTAAAATTCAGTTTCCTCAGTCACACAAACATGTTGCTAGTGACTATCATATTGGAAGGCACAGATTATAGAATATTTCCACCATCAAAGAAAGCTCTATCAGACGACACTGTTGGAGTATAAACTCCTCAAGGGTAGGCATTCTGTCCTTGTTATTTTCTGATGTATCCACAACACTTAGAATGAGCTCAGCATGTATAGGTACTCAATAAATATTTGCTGAATGTTGAAACAGCATATATTGGCAGACCAAGGAGGTCAGATCACTTGAGGTTGGGAGTTCAAGACCAGCCTGACCAACATAGGGAAACCCCGTCTCTACTAAAAACACAAAAAAGTAGCCAGGCATGGTGGTGGATGCCTGTAATCCCAGCTACTTGGGAGGCTGAGGCAGGAGAATCACTTGAACCCAGGAGGCCGAGGTTGTGGTGAGCCAAGATCACGCTATTGCACTCCAGCCTGGGCAACAAGAGCGAAACTCCATCTCCAAAAAAAAAAAAAAAAAAAAAGAAATAGTATATATCAGTGTATCAGCTGCCTGCCACAGAAGACCTAGACCATGATCCTTACAGCTGACTTCCCTGTACTTTGAAGGGAACTTGAAATAGCACCATCTTAATGTTATTCCAAAGTTTCCATTTAAACTCATTCATAACTACATTGTCTATTGTAACTTGGCCCTCCAGTTCACCTACTTTATAATTGCTTTAAAAGTATAAAGTACTTGATCTCATAGTTACTTTCCCCCCCACTTACTCATCCTTCACCTTCTGATTTCTCCCTATCACCTACTCATTAACTCATTAAAACTTTTAACAATTTCCACTGTAGCCTTTGGAATCCCTATTCTGATACCAATAACTTTTTTTGTAATCTCAACATTTTTTTGAATGCCTCTCCCCCTACTGAGAACTGCTTTTTTCTCATAGCATATAACCTGGAACGCCTTTTAAGTAGAAATTACTCTTCCTTCCTGTCTCCTGCAACAAGAGACCAAGAAGAGAAATCAACATTCGTAAACCCCGTTTGTGCTTCCAGTTCATTGTTTGAGTATGGTTAAAGTGATTTTTTTCTTTGATATTTGTTGCATCCAGTTTTATACCTGTCTTTTATCTCTTCCAGTTAATGACCTACAGTGTATTCCTTAATAGTCACTGAGGACTTTGATATCTGACTCAACTTTTTTCTGTTTTGTTTCTCTTGTCATCATTCTTAGTGACTATGTATTCATAGTGTTGAACTACCCAACACCTTAGCCTTATAGTTTATTCTATCTGCACTCTGGCGTTCTTTTATCTTTATCCTACTTTAGCATCTTGTACACCTAGACACTTCTTGGACCTTATCGTCACCTAGAACTGATCACTTCAAAGATGTAAATATCTTTTCTTTCTCTTATCCATGCTACTCTCACTGAAGATACTGATATTGGTAGTCTTTGGACTTCTCTTTTTCTTCCAGCCTATTATCCTGGCTCCCTTGCTTCCTTTTCAGCTTGGAAACTGATGTTCTTACTTGTACATGAGCAAAGGATATGAATTTTCTCAACTTCTTGCCATCTTAGAATTTCGGTATCTTCATCCATTCTCTCCTCCCTTTCTATTTTGAAAATGTCCTTTCCCCCTTTACTTCTTAAGTGAACAGTGCTTTAAATTCCATATCTCTACTTCCTCTACACTCTTCGTCACCTATATCTTTAATTTCTCTATCTCGGACTCTTATTTTTCCTTCAAGATCTAGTTCAAATTGCATCTCTTTTATATAGCCTTAACTTATCCTCTAATGAAAGTTAATTGCAGTTTTTTTCTGTTCCTTGTATGTCTGTTATAAGGTATATTTTCTTTTGACTTATTGTGACACACCTTGAGTATTCAAAACCTAATAAAAAGAGATACTGTACTCCTAAATTTACAGCACTGTCTTTTGAAACATTATCTGCCTTTTTGAACTTTAATACCATTAGTCTTATTCCTATCTTATTTAAGTTAAGATCCGTTATCCCATAGAATCCTAAATGTAATGATCTTAAATCATGGACTAATTTTCTCCTTAAAAAAAATTAGTTTTAAATTCTAACCCAGTACTGCTTCAACAAAATGAACTGAAGAAGGCCTTGTTGTATATCATCTTCTATAGTCTACCACAATGGTGCTTTTACTTAGTTCATATTTCATTTAGTTTTTCTCCCATCCTTTCATATTTTAATGATTTTTCAGATACTCTTTACCATTGGTTTCTTTGGCTTCAGCTTTTGTATGTAGGGCACTACTGTTTCTCTTCATGTCTGTGTAACTTACGTAGAAAGCATTAGGCCATGACTTTCTTACCTGGGTCAGGTTTCATGTTAATTTACCAATTGTATTCAGATTCTCAACTGGAGCTAGGATATACTTAGGACCTAAGTTTTCTAACAGTGGACCTGAACTGGGACCCACAGTGTTCTCTCTTCCGTTTTCATCTTCATGATTTTGTGGAAAGAAACCTTTACTAAGTCAGTAACCTAAAAACCCCAAGTTAGCCACGCTGCTGAGAGGCTGAGGCAGGAGGATTGCCTGAGCTAAGGAGTTTGAGGCCAGCCTAGGCAATATAGTGAGATCACATCTCTTACTTAAAAAAAAAAAAAAAAGGGCACCCAGTTGGTAACATTCATAAACATTTAATGGAGGAAGTGCACAGAAAGTTTGAAAGAGTAATCATGTAACTAGAATTATGAAATAAGAGTGTGGGCCGGGCGCGGTGGCTCAAGCCTGTAATCCCAGCACTTAAACCCCGTCTCTACTGAAAAATACAAAAATCTAGCCAGGCGAGGTGGCGGGCGCCTGTAGTCCCAGCTACTCGGGAGGCTGAGGCAGGAGAATGGCGTGAACCCAGGAGGCGGAGCTTGCAGTGAGCTGAGATCCGGCCACTGCACTCCAGCCTGGGCGACAGAGCGAAACTCCGCCTCAAAAAAAAAAAAAAAAAAAAAAAAAAAAAAAAAAAAAAAAAAGAGTGTGACTGGTACTGACAGTGGAGCAAAAGGAAAAGGACTGGCCCTCTTAAGGTTCATCGTTTCTGGCATTTGTATGTAAACGTCTCAGGAAGCAATGAGTCTTATCTTCAGGATTTTTTCATGTTATATTATCCAATCATCTCACACATTTAAACAGCTAATCCATGATTTGGGTTGGTTCATTCAGTCTGCCAACAAATGTTTATTGAGTCCTTATTGTGTTTAAAGCACAGACCTAGGTTCTTGAGAGTGTTGTCCAGATAAACACATTCTACTTGGGCAGATAAGACATGCTAATAATACCAAGCTATAAATAGGTGCCGAGTGCATTGTATTTGAGATAGGCGTTTGGAGAGTTTTGAAAGGGAGGAGGCTGCAGGGCCTATCCTGCCAGACCTAATTAGTGTAATGTCTTCCTCATGAGGTTACTCATTTGGTCACTAGAGCTGCTCTGCATTTTAAGGATCTGGCTGTAGATGTATTATTCCCTTTGAAGAGTCTGCAAATGTTTAAGTATTCATTCATCTCAGGCATGAAAAGCTCCATAAGATATTTTATAGAATACAGGATGGTGTGTTGTATTAGTTTTCTTTTAAATCTGTAGCCTTGTAGAATGAAAGTGAAGTAGCGTGTGTCTGAAAGAATTTTGTAAATTGTAAAATGCTATATGGATGTAAGTTGGCCTCTCCTAAACTAGATTACTTTCTGATGCCTTAGCAACACATTCTATAATTTTCCATGAAAGACCACTTTTTCAGGCTGTTCTTCATGTATATCAGAATCCTACCTGTCAGGTTTTTATCCATGTAGCATTCCCTGGTACCCCTGGACATAGTTGATTTCTCATCCTCTCCATGCCCCTAGTTTGTAGATTTTCCTATCACAACAGCAGTAATTTGTTTTACATTTTTGTTATACGTGAACACAACCTAGTTTCTCAAAGTCTCAATCTTTGGTTGTATTTGTGCTTTTGCACAGTGGTGTCCAACAGGCATTCAATAAAATGACTGTTTAATTCAGTGAAATAAATGAATCATGGATTCTTAATAATGTATTTTGTTGGGTTGTGATTTTTAGGTTAAAACTGCAACAACAAATTGTGACTATTGAAAATGCAGAGAAGGAAAAAAATGAAAATTCTGACCTAAAACAGGTATGATTTTAGCAAATATTTTCCTTTTATTTTTTCAAGTGCTTCTTTAAATTTGTGTTTTGCAAATTTAAAAAAAGATTTGCAATCAGTATTTTTAGAATCTAACCACAATTGGTAACATATTGTTGGAGGTAATATGTAAAGATAAAATGTTTAAACCTCTATACTTTAATAAGCTTCTTTTGCTAACTGCTATTATTCTTAAGAGAGATATATATATTTTTTTACTTATGCTGTGGCCCATGATAATTTTTTAAATTACAGTTATAAGGGCAGTATTTTAATATTCTGAATTTTAAAAACTCAATAGAAATATCATCCAGGTTTTAAGTTACTTGTGTGATTGACTTGTAATTTTATATCATGAGGTATTTTTGCTATAGCCCTATGAAATCCAAGATTTGTATTTGTGGAAGGAAATTTGTATTTATAATTAAAGTTATTTGGGTTCAGGAAAGATTTGTATAAAGTTGGGTAAAACATGGAGGAGTGATATTTTCTGAATTCTATTTTGTTTTTTGTTGTTTTTTTCCCCTATAAATTATGAAGTAGGAATCCATTTTTAGAATTCATGCTCATATGCTAGTTGGTACTGCTTTTCATGTGCAGTTATGGTTTCTAAGTCTTAACTAGATGGACATAATGTTTGATACCCAGAGAGAAGTTATTTAGTATCATTGGCATTTGGGCTTTCTGTCATGCTATGCATATGGAGAGGTATTAAGCTCTTTGAAGTTTGCTTATTCAAGCAGCTGTAATACAGATATAATATTTGCCACTCCAGTTAAAAATAGTGAATAGTTCTGCATGGAGAAATTCATTCTAAAAGAGAAATCTGAGACATACCATTTAGTTTTATTCTGCTAAAAATTGCTCTGTGGACATTCAGAGTCATATATGAATTGGTTTTGTTACCATTAGGAAGTAATGGGATTATTACCCATTTATTTACTTTATTATATAAGAATCTTGTTTCTTTTTACCCTTGAATCTCATAATAGGTTCTTTTGATCCCTATCTCTTGACTGTCTTTACTCTGAAATGTCTCTCAGAAAATGGCTAAGAGAGATAAAAGGAAGTGAAAGGAAAATAAGAACTTTTATTGTTTATTAATTGGTAAAATCATTTGTGGGGGAGGTATATATAACTGTCCCAAATAAAGATTATTTAGATATAATTTAGAAGAGTGTGAATCTTTCTAGCCTGTTAATCTTTAATTAGACTTCTTTTGAGAAAAAGTACTCCCAGATAAAGGTAAATTGAGATGGAAAAAAAGCTTTGAGTGACAGTATGCAGTTTGGTAAATGGCTGTAGAGGCCAAGGAATCTGTAGCGTTTATTAGATTTCCCAGAGCATCTTTCTTCTGCCCAGCACTGGACATATGAATGGAAACCTTTTAAAAACAATGTGAGAGTGATCCTTCTCATATTTACACTGAACAATTTTGATTGCTTGGAGAGTAGACTTCTGGAAGGTTGCTGATCTCAGGGTATGTGGGAAGAGGAGGATGGATTTTTTTTTAGCTGCTTTCCCAGCTGACTTGCTTTTAATATCAGTTTTTTTCCGTAGGACGTGAGGGGAAGGCTAGAGTGGTAGGAGACTCACTCTAATCACTGGATTCCCTTTCCTCATCTCACTGCTAATCCCCCTGATAATCTTTCTGTCCATTCCCAACACCTCTCCTGGCCTTCATATTTTGGGAAGAAGAGGGAGGGGACTCAGTGACTGAAGAATATACTTCTTGATAGTCTCTGACTATGATAAGAAATGCTCCTAGGTGCTGCTGTTTGTTATTTCCTTCAGGGGGCATCTTTCAAGGGCACACCAGCTTGAGGGAGTATTTGCAAAGGGAGATGCTTAGTATCTTCTGCTTCTCTCATACCTTACTGCATTTATTTAGTGGCCTTTATCTTCTTTCTTCTCTTTTAAGCAAATCAGTAGTTTGCAGATCCAAGTGACCTCACTTGCACAGTCAGAGAATGACTTGCTGAATTCAAACCAAATGCTGAAGGAAATGGTGGAGAGATTAAAACAAGAATGCCGAAATTTTAGAAGCCAAGCTGAAAAAGCGCAACTAGAAGCTGAAAAGTAGAGTTTGCTCTTTATGTACAAACTATTTTTTCTTTTTTCTATATAACATATAGTTATGTTAGTAATGATTCCAATGTTGATTATATTTTAGAAACTAGTTACAAATACACTTTAATAGTATACAGTGGTATACTGAGGTAATAATGTACTTTATGTTTCTATAGAATGACCTATACTGACTCAAATTCTTTTAAAAAAGGTAAAATTAAGACATATTAAAATTCTGACAGCATAGTATTCTGAAAAACCTTAAAGAAAACTTTTTTTATTCATTGATTAAATGAAAACATTTCTTCAAAAATCTATTCTTCTGAATGCCAGAGAACAGAATGGTTTTGTTTTGTTTTGTTTTGTTTTTGATGTGCAAAACTTAATTCCTTCTAGAACTAGTCTCTTGGATTTTCTTTGAAAAGCTAATTTATTTGTTTATTTTTTTTTGGTCTTAAAATTTGTTACTAGTAGATAGTATGGAGTAAAACTGGTAGGGATAAAATTATTGTGGTGATGTTCAAGATCTTATACCTTCTGGAAACATTTGTTTAGATGTGGTAGAATACTGTACTATTTTGTATTTGCTTTGTCTTTATGTTTGCCTTATAAGTAAGTTTTTATTTTAATCTACAAAACATAATTCTTCTCAAATTTCTTCTTCTGAAGGCCACCATGCCACATAAAACTGTGTTTCTTCAGTTTTTCTATTATTACATATTCTAAGGTTTGTCCATGGTTTTATATATGGGGTTGAATTTCAAGAAAAGGAAGGAAGCAAGATAAATATCCATAGCATGTTGTGACATTTCAGATGATCCAACTTATTTTTCTTTTATTTTGTAAAAACCAAAAACATGTGCTTGGATTTCTCAAGTGTTTGATTGAAACGAGCTTAATAATTCTATGACAGTGTAGCTAGCAAATTTAAGTAATCAATCATTGGTTTCTAAATAATATTCATAGAATTGTATATAAGAAAATAGCTGTACTAAGGGTCAATGGAATGTGATTTTAGTTCCAGCTAAGATACTTAAAATCTTGTATGACCTTAGGCAAGTAATCTACCTTCTCAGGGTTTGTTATTTTCATTTGTACTGCCTATAGTAGGAATACTAAAAAAATCATATAAAGTATGCAGAATAGCTTTAAAAATATAAGTTGTTATGATGTTATTTTATCATTTATATGCATTTTACTCTAGTCAGAAGACATACTGCATTAAGATTTGATACCAGGCTTGATTTTCTTAAACCAAATTTATGAGGACAGATATTTGTAGTTTGATGGTTATTATACTTCACACCTGTTATCAAGTGTTTGTCTTGCCATTAACTAGATGTGAGCCGTTAAGTTAGCTAACTGCTCTAATCCTCGGTTTCCTCATTTGTAAAATGGACAGAGGTATAAAGGTGACAGAAACACCTAACTTGGGATTTTTGTAAAGAACAGATGATACAATACACATAGTGTTCTAAGTCCAGTGCCTTATTCACAGGAAGTGCTCAGTAATGGTGGGATTTGCAAACAAGTGGCCACACAGGCCCTCCTGCAGTTGGATAATTAAAAATGTGGTCAGGCAAGTAGTGAGTTTGCTTATACTTGTGATATTTAATCCTATTTAATCCTAAGAACTTATTTAGCTTCCATGTTTTACATACATTCTTCTGATAGGACATTGGAAGAGAAACAGATACAGTGGTTGGAAGAAAAGCACAAGCTTCATGAGCGTATCACAGAGAGAGAAGAAAAGTGTAATCAAGCTAAGGAGAAACTTCAGCGAGCTGCAATTGCCCAGAAAAAGGCAAGTGGTTCTTATTAAAGTGATTTCTGGCCGGGCACGGTGGTTCACACCTGTAAGCCCAACACTTTGGGAGGCAGAGGCGGACGGATCACGAGGTCAGGAGATTGAGACCATCCTGGCTAACGTGGTGAAACCCTATCTCTCTAAAAAAATACAAAAAAATTAGCCAGATGTAGTGGCGAGCACCTGTAGCCCCAGCTACTCTGGAGGCTGAGGCAGGACAATGGCATGAACCTGGGAGGCGTAGCTTACAGTGAGTCAAAATTGTGCCACTGCACTCCAACCTGGGTGACAGAGCAAGACCCTGTCTCAAAAAAATAAAAAGTGATTTCTGTGGAGTAAAATATAATTAAATCCCTTTTTTCTTTTTTTTTTTTTTTTTTTTTTTGAAGAGTCTGACTCCATGGCCCAGGCTGGATTGCAGTGGTGCGATCTTGCCTCACTGCAACCTCCATCCCCTGGATTCAAGCGATTCTCATACCTCAGCCTTCGCATAGCTGGGATTATAGGCACGTGCCACCATGCCCAGCTAATTTTTGTATTTTTAGTAGAGATAGGGTTTCCCATGTTTGCCAGGCTGGTCTCAAACTCCTGACCTCTAGTGGTCCTCCCACCTCAGCCTCCCAAAGTGCTGGGATTATAGGCATGAGCCACCACATCCATCCTAATAAACTCTTATAGGAGAATAAATATATAGTTGAATCTGAGATTTTAGTGATATGTTTAATTTAATATATAAGCATGACATTTTGCTGTCAACCTTGCAGAAATACATTGGGAAAATCCAGACTGCCCAGCAGGTTTGTTTCTAAATTTTGTGTGTAAGTCAATTGTTTTGAGTTGACATGCATTTTTCCACACAGAAGGTGTTTTTCAGAGTGATAGTTTCCAGGCCAACCCATGGAAGTCATATTGTACACATTCTCCAGTTAAGTTATAGTGTGATTAAGATTGTTTCATTTATGCCTAATATCTATTTTATTACTTTTGTGGTTAAAAGGCTTTTTTGTTTCCAATTCAGAAATACAAGAGCAAGTATTTCTTTGCTCCAGCAGGAGGAACTGGGACTCCCTTGGCTTCTGAAACCGCCACAGTAGTTCCCACAGCATTGATCCTTTTTAAGTTTTACCTTTGCAGGCATACTTTTCTCCAGAACCTAACTTTGTTTTCTTGGAAACAGTCCAGGCCATCATGGAAATAATGCATCTAGATGGATCTTCTAAGTCAGTGGCTTACAACTTTTTTCTATTTCAGCAAACCCAAGGAATGTAACAGGTCCCATTAGTAACCATGACTCATGGCAGTGATTAAGGGAGGAGAAGGACATGGTAATCTTTTCAACAGGATTAGAAGAAGAGGAGGGACATGATAAAGTGTGTGTGTGTGCGTGTGTGTGTGTTATATGTAAAGTCCCAGAAATGATTTGAGTTGTCTCCATTTGATAAATTCCCTTAATAGTAGCATTTGTTGTGGAGAGAAGATCTGAGATGAGAGGAAAATACTTCTAGATGCAGTAACCATTATCTTAATATCTGTTTGTTTATTGGAAAGGTTAACTGTTCATATTTAGGTAAGAGAAAATAACTCTAGATCCTTCACTTATTCTGAATTTGAAAAATCACACATCAGTTCCTAGATCCCTTTTTATGTAATTGGATATCACTGCCAAATGTTGCTGACAGTTGGAGTGACAACATAAGAAGTCATTACTTCTCTACTTTCTTGGTCTCTGAATATTACTTTTATCTTCTCATACTAGAAGTAGTAGTATTAGAAAAACAGCATTTATTATATAGGGATCCCAGTGTTTTATACCCAAATATGCACACTTGTTTGCTTTTCTGTATATGTCACTTTTTTTACTTTCTGTCGATGTAGGTACTGAAAAGTGTATGGATATTAATGGGATTTCAGAGGATTGTTTTATGACCTATGATCTCAGAAATCCTGCTGATTTTTGTTTGCACTGTGTTTGAAGCCTAGAAACATCTGAAGCCATGTTACAGCAAGAAATTGTAAGAGCTAAATTTTGAGACTTTAGGGATAAGTATCTTACAGATCAAATTCTAATTATTGAGGTTAGTTTGGGTTGAATTCTTTTGAAGCAAAAGTGACACCCAGTGGTGAGATTATCAACTAATCATAAGTATACCAGAAGGAGGGGAGGAGGTGATATTTTTAAAAATCTACAAAATATAGCCAGACCCCATCTCTACAAAAAATGAAAAAACTGTGCATGGTGGCACGTGTCTATAGTCCCAGCTATTTGGAAGGCTGAGGTGGGAGGATCACATGAGCCCAGGAGTTCAAGATTGCAAAGAGCTGTGATGGCACCAGCCCTCCAGCCTGGATGACACAGCAAGACCCTATCTCAGAAAAAAAAAAAAAAAATTAAACTCAAAAACACTACAAAGTAACATTTCATTAGTATTGCAACAGGATGAATTTTTTTTTCTACTGAAATGTCTGCCAGATGATGAGTGTGAAGATAGTAAATAGTCATTTTACTTTTTAAAATGTGATCTGTGGATTGCGATTTAAGTCGTAGTGAAATTGTTAAGGTCAATTCAGTGAATGATTATGACCTAGAGTTGTCATACTACGTGGGGCACTGCCCTAGGAGCTTACAAGTTTACATCAATTAAAATAGAAAAACATCATGTGTAACTTAGAAATACAATTAAAAAGTATATAACTGTATATAATTTTAGGACTGGAAGGGATCTTAGCATTCAGATAGCTTTTACAAGTTAGCAAACTAAGAGAGGAGGTACCCAAGATTACTTAACAAGTAAGAATCAAAAGTTAACTAAAATCTACATGTTTCTGTTCTCAGTCTGGTGCTCTTTCCATTGCTCTGTTAGGCTTTAATTTCCTACTTTCTTTGATTCCAAATACTTTACAGTTTTTCGCTTAATATAGCTATGGTCCATATGAGTTGTTTCTTATGTCAGAATAATCACTGTAAATTAATTTAACTCATATCCTTTTCCCATTCAAGTTAAAGATAATGCTTCTATTTGACAATTTTAGCTATCAGATTACATAAATATAATTCATAAGAGTGCAACAGACTTTTTAGGTTCTTTAATGCCAAAAGTCGTAACATTTTTTGCCGTAAGACTTAACAAAAGTCACAAATTATGATACCCAGGGCAGAAATAATCCTTTAGAGTTGCTTTCCTGTGAAAAGTTCTTTTTTCCCTCAGGCTGGATAAGATGGCTCACTGCCATCTGTGTTTACTCAGAGCTCCAAGCTCCTAAGCACAGAGATTGTCATTTCTGCTGTTTTTAAGTAGTCTTTGGTGTAAATGATGTTTTGTTGTGTTGATTTGTTTGGAAAAGTTTGACCAGGATCTTGAGTTGGGGTGCCCTTCTATGATTGATACATACAGAGAGAATGTATTTCCCCTATCCCCATTGAAGAGAGATCTCTTGAAGCGAGCACAGTGAGTTGGGTTTTTCTTTTTTCTTGAGGAACCTGGAATGACGACTTGTTATTTTTATTCTAAGGTATATGTCTCTGAAATGCTTCTTGGTCAGATACTATTATGGATGTTTTCAAAGAAGAGATGAATCATAGTCTTGAAGTTGCAAAATATCTGATTGAATATGTTGTGTGGCCTAGATTATGCTATACATTGGGGGGAAATAGAAGCCGTGATTATTCCTTGGTTTTGATAACTATATAATCTTGTTGGAGAAATAAGATAACATGCAAGAAACACTTAAATAATCCCACTAGTCACTCCTGGGTGATTTATGTGGACTCTAAAATTTGGGAACCACTGTGCTAGATCGAAAAAAATCTGAAGACAAGGAGACCAGTTAGGAAGATGCTATAGTAAACTTAAAGTGAGGTAAGAAGTCTAAAATTGGGACTTGGAATATAGGAATGAAGGTGAAAGGTGACTGCCAGAGGTATTCCAAAGGAAAAAATAATTGCAGAATATATTGGTAAATAAGAAAGAAAACTATGAAGTATTTTAGCTGTGAGAAGACATAAGTGGAGTTACTATAATGGATTGAAGAACGTCAGTTGAGTAGAAAGATATGAAACATATGTCAGATAGGAAATGATGGCAGTGCGTCCATGTAGACATGATGTAGAGTCTTAAGTAAAGATATTATATAGGTAACTAGAAATAATAGAATGTGAATTTCAGAGATGAATAATTCAAATTAGAGAAATAGAAACTCAAGATTTTTTAGATCGCCGAAGAATACTAAATTTACTTAGAACGAGGAGCTAGGTGTGGTGGTGAACAGAGGTAGAAGCTATATTGTGATGTTATGGGAACCAAAGGTAAAGAAAGGTATCAAAGATAAATGGTCATTAACATAATCATTGATAAAAAGTTAATTGGATTTGACTAGAAGGTGGTAAAAGGGGAATCCCAGCCTTAATTCTTACACCTATATTCTTTTAATTGTTCTATTAGTCCTTTGTGTCATAATGTTTATAACACTAAGGCATCCATTTGACTATCCTGTAATTGTATTGGACCACTCAAGTAAAAATTAGAATCATTCCTTTCCACTAATTTTCCCTCTGGACTTTCCATTTCTTTCAGTAGAAGTTATTCTTGCAGTCACTTAGGCTTCAAACCTGTGATTCATCCTGAGGTCTGCCTTATCTCCAAATTTAGTCAGGCACTATATTAGTTTCCTAGGGCTGCTGTGACAAATTACCACAAACCTTGTGGCTTAAAACAACAGAAGCTTATTCTCTCACAGTTCTGGAGCCTAGAAATCTACAGTCAGAGTGCCAGCAGAAGCATTCTTCTTCAAAAGGCTCTGGAGGAGGATCTTTTTTCATGCCCCTTGTCTAGCTTCTGGTAGTTGCTGGTAATCCTTGGGGTTCCTTGGGTTTTAGATGGACACATCTCTCCAGTCTCTGCCTTGTCTTTACATGATGGTCTCCCTGTGTACCTATAGCTCTGTGTCCAGATTTCACTCCTCTTATGTAAGTACACCAGCCATAGTGGATTTAGGGCCCACTGTAATCCAATCTAACTTCATCTTAACTTGATTACATTTGTAGACCCTATTTCCAAATAAGATTACTCTAGGGTCTTTTCCAATACCAGCGATCATTTCTCTGTTCTCTGGATACCAACCAGGTGTCCAGAAATTCAATTCTGAAACTATCTACGTGGAGTTAGAGTCAGATCCCACAAGTTAAAGGGCTCAGTCCCACAAGACTGCCCCAACTGCAGACACCAGCTGCAAGTCTGAGTCACCTATATTCTGACTGACTAACTTAGGGATTCCCACGACCCCCTCCTTCAGTTTAATAGTTTGCTAGAATGGCTCACAAAATTCAGGAAAACACTATATTTACCAGTTTATTGTAAAGGATAAAAGTCAGGAATAGCCAAATAGGAGAAATGCATTGGGCAAGGTGTTAGGGGTCGGGGTGTAGAGCCTCCATGCCCTCTCTGTGTGAGCCACCCTCCCAGCAAGTCAATGTGGTCACCAGCCTGGAAGCTCTCAAAATCTCATTGTTGAAGAGTTTTTGTAGAGCACAATCTCCAGCCCCCACCCCTTCATATGGGTCAGGGGAGTGAACCTGAAAGCATTCACCATCTAATCACTTGGTCTTTCTGGTGACCAGCCCCCATCCTTAGGCTGTCTAGGGGCCTCAACTTTAAGTTACCTCATTAACATCAACTCAGGTATGATTGAAAGGGACTTGTTATGAATTATACAAAAACACTCCTATCACTTACAGATTCCACAGTTCTTAGCAGCTCTGTACCAGGAATTGGGGACAAAGACCAAATATATTTCTTATTATACCACAGTCACATTCTAAGGTTCTGGGTGCCCATGAATTTTTGGGAGACACTATTCAACCTAAAATGAGAACTCATAAAGCCTATGAATTCTTCCTTTATGATGCCTCTCAAATTTTCCCCCACCCCATTTATTTTCATTCCTGTTACTAACAGCCTTGGTCAGACTGTCTTCCCTACAAGGTTTATCTGTATTCATTTATCCAATTTACTCAATAGATCTGTTAAGCATCTATTATGTATCAGGTACTTACTCATTCACTGGAATACAGAAGTAAACAAAGACCCTGCACCGAGGCATTTACATTGTAGTTGGTTAGGAGACATAGAATAAAGAAAGAAATACTATCAGGTGGAGGTGAGTACTAAGAGGAAAATTGACAGGAGTAGGCGGGGCGTGGTGGCTCACACCTGTAATCCCAGCACTTTGGGAGGCCAAGGTGGATGGATCACCTGAGGTCAGAAGTTTGAGACCAGCCTGGCCAACATGGGGAAACCCCATCTCTACTAAAACTACAAAAATTAGCCAGGCATGGTGGCAGGCGCCTGTAATCCCAGTTACTCAGGGGGCTAAGGCAGGGAGAATTGCTTGAACTCTGGAGGCAGAGGTTGCAGTGAGCTGAGATGGTGGCAGTGCATTCTAGCCTGGGCAATCGAGGAAGACTCCATGTCAAAAAAAAAAAAAGGAAAATTGACAGGAGTAGGGGGTGCTGTTTTATGTAGGTGGTCAGGCAAGGCTTCTCTGGTAAGGTAACATATGAGCAGAGACTGAAGGAAAGGAGGGAGGATGCCACATTGTTATATGTAAGGTAAGGGTGTTCCAGACAGAGGGAATAGCAAGTACAAGAGAGGCAGGAATCTGCTTGGTATGTTGAAGGAACACAGGAGGCCCAGGAAGCTAGAATAGAGAGAGGTATAGTAGGAGGCCAAATTATGCCATGACTTCAGCTTTTATTCTCAGTTAAGGTAGGAACACACTGGAGGTTTTTGAATTGAGAAATGATATCTGAATTACATTTTTGACGAATCTCCGGCTGTTGTGTAGAGGGGCAGAAGAGGAGTCAGGGAAACCACGTTTTCGTAGTCCAGGTTACAGATCAGCACTAAAAAGGATGAGTTTAGAGCTAAAAAAACACAATAACAATACTTAACTCAATGGATAGATTTAATAGCAGACAATGTCACCATCATCAAGAGACGAGCAGAAATCAGTGACAGAGACAGAAGATGTACAGTGAGGAAAATAGAAATGCCAAGAGTTGGTTTTAAAAAGATGAAATTGATAAAACGTTGGAAAGACTGATTGTCCTCAGACTCCCCACAAAATAGATGAGATGAGATTTAGAGCCACAAATGAACAATATAGTGAATGAAAAAAGTGATATCTACCTATAGATATTAACTATCTGCATATAGATACTAAAACAAAAGGAATGGTATAAAAACTGTTATGCTAATTAATCATGCAATTTAGAATAAATGAATACATTTCTTTAAGAACATCTTAAAGCTAATACAAGAAGAATTAGGTCATTTGGATAGTCCTGTATCTATTAAAGAAATGAAATCTTCAGTTAAAAACCTTCCACAAAGAAATGCCTCATTTGGCTTCACTGGTAAATTATTCCAAATACTTAAGGAAGAATTAATAATAATCTTAACACAAACTCTTCCAGATAATAGAAAAGGAGGAAACACATCTCCACTTACAAGGTTAGAACCTGATACAATCAATATAAGAAAAGAAAAATTGCATTATAAACATAGATATAAAAATCTTAAATATTAGCAAACTGAATTTAGTGATACAGAAAAATGATAATATATCATGAGCATTTAGGTTTTATTCTAGGAATATAGGTGGCTTAACGTGCAAAATTGTTCAGTGTAATTCAACACCCTAACAGAACAAAGAAGGAAAACTATTGTGATCCTCTTAAGAGACACAGAAACATAATTTGGCAACATTCAGCACCCATTCATGATAAAAACTTTTGCCAAACTAGGAACAGAAGGGAATTTTCAATCTTATAAGTGGTATCTACAAAAATTCTGCAGCTAACATCATACTTACTGATTAAAAATATTGACTGCTTCCCCTTACTTACCCAAGGTCAGGAACAGATGTCTACTATCACCATTTTGTTTAATATTTTATCGGAGGTTCTAGCTGGTATAATAAGGCAAGAAACAAGATGGCCAACTAGAAGCAGCTAGTGTGTGACATTTTCATGGAGAGAAATAGAAGGAGTAAGTAAATACAGCACCTTCAACTGAAGCATCCAGGTACACGCATTGGGATTCATCAAGAAAACAACTTGACCTAGAAAGAATGGAGAAAAGCAAGCAGGACAATCACTCACTTGGGAGTGACACAGAGCCGGGGAGCCTCCTCTTCCCAGGGAAGTGGTGAGTGAGTGAGTGACCCCAGTGACCCACACTTCTCCTTGGATCTTTGCAACCCATGGATCAAGAAATCCCCTTGTGAGCCCACTCCACCAGGGTCTGTAGGCTGATACACAGAATTACGTGGAGTCTCAGCAATGCAGCCGCTCAGATACACATAGAGCCCTGGGAGCTTTAGATACCCAGGTTTCCCATCAAAATCAACTGCAACTCCAGCCAAGCGGGATGTTAGACCCCTGTACATACCCCTAGGAAAGAGGCTGAATCCAAGGGATACAGCAGTGATAGTCTGCAGGCTCCACTACCATGGCACCTTGCAGGATAAGACCCACTGGCTTGGAACTCTAGCCAGCCACTGGTAGCAGTGTTACACCTCTCTGAGAAGGACCTCCTAGAGGGAGGGATGGGCTGCCATCTTTGCTGTTTTGTAGCCTTAGCTATTGTTGCCTTCAGTGCAGCCACCCGATGGAAAAGCGCCCAGACTGCTTTTTTATGCAGGTCCTGGACCCTGCTTCTCAATGAGTGGGGGACCTCCCGACCAGGGTCACTAGTCACTCTTGTTGTTTTCCACCTGGCAGTGGTTCCAAGCCTCCCTGGGACAGAGTTCCCAGGGGGAGGGATCGGCTGTCATCTTTGATGTTTCACATTCTTAGCTGTTGTTGCCTTTGGGCTCTAGGGAGTCTGAGATGGTTAGGGACTGGAGTGGTCCCCTGGTGCACAGCTCTAAGGAGAAGTGGCCAGGCTGCTTTCTCATATGGCTCCTGGATCTCATTTCTCCTCACTGGGTGGAATCTCCCGACAGGTCTACAACCATACCTCCACTAGTGTTTTCTGGCCAGCAGCAATTTCAAACCTCCCTGGAATGGATCTCCCAGAGAGAGGGATGGGCTGCCAGCTTTGCTGTTTTGCAGCTTTAGCTCTTTGCCTTTGGGATCTGGAGAGTCCAAAGCAACTCTCGAGGAGACCCCGATCACAGCACAACTGCTCTGTGAAAAAGTGGCCAGACTGCTTTTTCACATGAGTCCCTAATCCCATTCCTCCTCAGTGGACAGGGCCTTTTGACCAGGGTTTCCAGCCATGTGCACCAGTGTTTTTTGACTGGCAGCAGTTTCAAACCTCCCTGGAACAGAGCACCCAAAGAGAGGGGTGGGCCACCACTTCTGCTGTTTAGCAACCTTAGCTGTTGTCTTCAGGCTTTAGAGAGTCTGAGGTGACTAGGGGCTGGAGTGGACCCCTAGCAAAGCATGGCTGCCCTATGGAAAAAGCCAGATGGCTTTTTTATGTGGGTCCCTGATTCTGTTACTCCTCACTAGGTGGGATCTCCCAACCAAAGTCTCCAGCCACCTCCTGTTAGCGTGTTCTGCCAGCAACAGGTCTGTGCCTCCCTGGGACAGAGCTCCCAGAGAGAAGGGCAGTCCTCCATCTTTGCTGTTTCACAGACTTCCTTGTTGATATCTTCAGGTACTGGAAAATTCAAGATGAAAAGGGATTGGAGTGGACCCGCAGCATACTATATGTAGCAGCCCTATGGAAAAGTGGCCAGACTGTTATGTGGGCCCCTGATTCTGTATCTCATCACTGAGCAGGTCCTTCCAACATGGATCTCCAGCCATCCCCACCAGGGCCATCAAGCCAGTAGCAGCTCTGTTACTATCTGGGACAGAGCTCCTAGTGGGAGGGATGGGTTGCCATCTTTGCTGTCTTGTAACCCTCACCCTTACTGTCTCCAGGCTCTGGAGAGTCTGCAGGGACCATGGGCTGGTACGGATGCCCAACACAAAACACCCACCTCAGAAAAGTTGCCAGACTGTTCTCCATGCAAGTCCCAGTCCTCACTTGTCCTCCTTGGGCAGGGTCATCCAACCTGGAACTCTAGCATAACTACCCTGACCTTGGCTGACCACTTCAATCAGAGGCAGCCCAGCAGTTAAAGGAACGCCCCCAAGCAGAGATGGAACCATCAAACAGAAGAAATCAACTGAAGAACTCTAGCAACTCAGATGGTCAGAGTGTCAACTCACATGGCCACTAGTTCTCCAACAAGGGTTCTTAACCAGGCTGAGTTGGCTGAAGTGACACAAATAGAATTCGGAATATGGATAGGCATGAAGATCATCAAGATTCAGGAGAATGGCAAAACCCAATCCAAGGAAACTAAGAATCACAATAAAATGATACAGGCACTGACATATGAAATAGCCAGTATAAAAAAGAACCTAACTGATCTGATAGAGCTGAAAAACACACTATAAGAATGTCACAATGCAATCACAAGTATTAACAGCAGGAGAGAGCAAGCTGAATAATCTCAGAACTTGAATACTGGCTCTTTGGAATAAGACAGACAAAAATAAAAAAGAATAGAAAAGAATGAACAAAACCTCCAAGAAATATGAGATTATGTAAAGAGGCCAAATCTACAAATCATTGGCATCCCTGAAAGGGTTGGGGAGAAAGCAAACAACTTAGAAAACACATTTCAGGATATTGTCCAAGAAAACTTCCAACAGGAACTATAGAGAACAAGATTCTACACAGGAAGATAATCCCTAAGACACATAATCATCAGATTTTCCAAGATCAAAATGAAAGAATATTAAAGGTGCTTGGAGAGAAAGGGCAGGTCACCTACAAAGGAAACCCCATCAGGCTAACAGCTGACCTCTCAGCAGGAACCCTTCAAGCCAGAAGAGACTGGGGACCTGTAATCAACATTCTTAAGAAAATCTTCAACAAAGAATTTCATATCCAGCCAAACCTTCCTCAACAAAGGAGAAATAAGATCCTTTTTAGATAAGCAAATGCTGAGAGAGTTTTAGATAAGCAAATGCTTGTAAAAGGGAGACCCATCTTACAAGAGATCTTGACAGGAACACTAAATATGGAAAGATGGTTACCATGATTCTGCTGAGAGAGAGCATAAAAAAAAAAAGATAGTTACCAGCCAATACAAAAACACACTTAAATACACAGATTAGCCACACTATAAAGCAACCACACAAACAAGCCAGCCTAATAACCTGCTAACAACACAATGACAGGATCAAATCCACACATATTAATACTGACCTTGAATATAAATGGGCCAAGTGCCCCCATTTAAAAGGCACAGAATGGTAAGCTGGATGAAAAAGCAAGACCCAATGATATGCTGTCTTCAAGAAACCTGTCTCATATGTGATGACACCCATAGGCTCAAAATGGGTGGAGGAACGTCTGCCAAGCAAATGGAAATCAGAAAAATGCGGGGGTTGCAATCCTAATTTCAGACAAAACAGATTTTAAACCAACAAAAATCAAAAAAGACAAGGGATTACATGGTGGTAAAGGGTTCAATTCAATAAGAAAACCTAACTATCCTAAATATATATGCACCCAACATAGGAGCACCCAGATTTATAAAGCAAGTTCTTAGAGACCTACAAAGAGACTTACACTCCCACAAAATAATAGTGGGAGACTTTCACATTCCACTGACAGTATTAAATCATCAAAGAAGAAAATTAGCAAAGATATTCAGGACCTGAACTTAACATTGGACCAAATGGATCTGATAGACCTCTACAGAACTCTTTATCCAGAAACAACAGAATATACATTTTTCTCATTGCTGCATGGCACATACTCTGAAATTGACCACACAATCAGACATAAAACAATCCTCAGCAACTGCAAAATAACTGAAATACCAAACACACAGCACAATAAAAGTTGAAATCAAGACTAAAAATATAGTTGCTCAAAACCATGCAATTACATGGAAGTTAACCTGCTCCTGAATGACTTTTGAGTAAATAATGAAATTAAGGCAGATATCAAGAAGTTATTTGAAACTAAGAGAACAAAGATACAACATACCAGAATCTCTGGGACACAGCTAAGGTAATGTTATGAAGGAAATATATAGCACCAAATGCCCACATCAAAGAGTTAAAAAGATCTCAAATTAACAACCTAGCAGCACAACTAAAAGAATTAGAGGACCAAGAGAAAACCAACCCAAAGCTAGCATTAGAGCTGGACAGAAGGAGATCAAAACATGAACAGCCATTCAAAAGATTAACTAATACAGGAGTTGCATTTTTGGGAAAATTTGTAGGCCATTAGATAGACTAATGAAGAAGAACGAGAAGAGCCAAATAAACACAATTTGAAATGACAGAGAGGATGTTACCACTGACCCCACAGAAATACAACCAACCATCACAGACAACTATGAACACCTTTCTGCATACAAACTAACAAAGCTAGAAGAGATAGATAAATTTCTGGACACATACACCTTCCCAAGACAGAACCAGGAAGAAGTTGATACCCTGTACAGACCAATAATGAGTTCTGAAATTGAGGCAGTAGTAAATATCTGCCAACCAAAGAAAGCCTAGGACCAGATGGATTTACAGCCAAATTCTACCAAATGTTGAAAGAAGAGCTGGTACTGTTTCTACATAAACTATTACAAAAAATAGAGGAGCAGGAAATCCTTCCCAAATCATTCTGTGAAGCCAGCATTGTCCTGATAACAAAACCTGGCAGAGACACAACAATGAAAACTTTAGGCCAATATCTTTAATGATCATTGATGCAGAAATCCTCAACAAAATACTTGCAAACTGAATCCAGTAGCACATCAAAAACCTAATCTACCATGATCATGTAGGTTTTATCTCTGGGATTGCAAAGGTTGGTTCAACATGTGCAAATCAATAAATGTGATTCATCACATAAACAGGACTAAAGACAAAAACCACATGTTTATCTCAATAGATGTAGAAAAGGCTTTTGACAAAAATCAACATCCCTTTATATTAAAAACTCAATAAACTAAGTATTGAAGGAATATACTACAAAATGTAAGAACCATCTGTGGCAGACCCACAGCCAACATCATACTGAATGGGCAAATTATGGAAGCATTCTCCTTGAAAACCAGCACAAGACAATGATACCCTCTCTCACCACTCCTATTCAACAGAGTATTAGAAGTCCTGGCCAGAGTAGTTAGGCAAGAGAAAGAAAGAGAGAGAGAAAGAGGAGAGATAAGAGGGAAGAGAGAAAGGAAAAGAAAGGGCATCCAAATAGGAGGAGAGGAAGTAAAACTATTCCTGTTTGCAATCAACATGATTGTATGTTTAGAAAACCCCCAGAGTCTCAATCCGAAAAGCTCCTTCAGCTGATAACTTTAGCAAAGTTTTAAGATACAAATTCAGTGTACAAAAATCACTAGCATTCCTGTACACCAACAACAGCCAAGCTGAGAGCCAATCAGGAACTCAATCCCATTCATGATTGCACAAAAAGAATACAGCTAAACGGGGGTGAACAATCTCTACAATGATAATTACAAAACACTGCTTAGACAAATCAGAGATGATACAAATAAATGGAAAAGCTTTCCATGCTCATGGATAGGAAGAATCAATATCATTAAAATGGTCATACTGCCAAAAGCAACTTATTGATTCAGTGCTATTTCTATCACACTACCAATGGCATTCTTCATGGAACTAGCAAAAATACTTTTAAAATTCATATGCAACCAAAAAAGAGTCCAAATAGCCACAGCAATATCCTATGCCAAACAACAACAACAACAACAAAAATGTGGGAGGCATCATGCTACTTGACTTTATAGTATAGGGCAACAATAACCAAAACAGCATGATATGATACAAAAACAGACACATAGACCAATGGAACAGAATAGAGTAACCAGAATTAAGGCCTCACACCTACAACCATCTGATCTTCAACAAAGCTGACAAGAACAAGCAATGGGAAAAAGGACACCCCATTCATTAAATGGTGCTGGGATAAACAGCCATATGCAGAAGATTGAAACTGGACCTGCTTACACCATATGCAAAAAATCAACTCAAGAAGGATTAAAGACTTAAATGTAAAATCCAAAACTATAAAAACGCTGGAGGACAACCTAGGCAATACCATCAGGACATAGGAACTGGCAAAGATTTCATGGTGAAGATGCCAAAAGCAATCACAACAAAAGCAAAAGTTGATAAATGGGTTTCTAATTAAACGTAAGAGCTTCTGCACAGCAAAAGAAACTGTCAACAGAGTAGACAGACAATGTACAGAATGGGAGAAGACATTTGCTAACTATGCATTTGCATCTGACAAAGGTCTATCCATCATCTATGAAGAACTTAAATTTACAGGATAAAAACAACTCCAATCAAAAGTAGGCAAAGGAAATGAACAGATCATTTTCAAAAGAAGACATACATGTGACCAACAAGCATATGAAATAAAGCTCAATATCACTGATCATTAGAGAAATGCAAATCAAAGCCACAGTGAGATACCATCTCACACCAGTCAGAATGGCTATTAAAAAATTTAAAAATAACAGATTTTGGCAGGGTTGTGGAGAAAAGGGAATACTTATACATTGTTGGTGGGAGTGTAAATTAGTTCAACCATTGTAGAGAGCAGTGTGGTAATTCCTTGAAGAGCTAAAAACAGAACTACCATTGGACCCAGCAATACCATTACTGCGTAAATATTCCCAAAGAAATATAAATCTTTGTGCCATAAAGACACATACATGCATATGTTCATTGCAACACTGTTCACAACAGCAAAGACATGAGAATCAACCTAAATGCCCATCAATGGAAGATTGAATAAAGAAAATGTGGTAAATATACACCATGGAATACTATACAGCCATAAAAAAGAATGAGATAATGTCCTTTGCCAGGTACATGGATGGAGCAAGAGGCCATTATCCTTAGCAAACTAACACAAGAAAGGAAAACGAAATACTGCATGTTTTCATTCTCATAAGTGGGAGCTAAATGATGAGAACACACAGACACAAAAGAGAACAACAAACACTGGGGCCTACTTGAGAGTGGAGCATGGGAGGAAGGAGAGGATCAGAAAAAATAACTTGGGTACTAGGCTTAGTACCTGGGTGATGAAATAATCTATTTACCTCTAAAACAAACCTGCACATGAGTTTACCTATAAAACAAACCTGCACATGTACCTCTGGGCATAAAAAAGTTTTAAGAATAAAGAAATGGATATAAAGAGTAGAAAGGAAGTTAAAATTATTCACAAATGTCACTGTGCATGCATAAAAGTCAAATCTGTCAAACTGTTAATGTGTATTTTTAAAATTTCTAAATACGAAGTCAAGTAACAAATAGTTATTTTTCTTTACACACACCATTAGAAGATATTTAAATGCCATTTACAATAGCATGAAGATACATAAAATACCTAGGAACAAATCTGGTGAAAGATGTTTATGCCTTCTACACTGAAATACAAATACTGCTAAGAAAAATTGAAGAATGCCTAAAGGGAAAACGGTACCATGTTCATGACTTGGAAGATTCAATATTAAGGTGTCAGTTCTTCCCAAATTTATCCATAAGTTGAATGCAGTTCTAATCAAGAGCTCAGCAGGTTTATTTGTAGAAATTAGAAAGTAGATTCTAAAATTTATCTGAAAGTACAAAGGACTAGAATAACCAAAGCAATCTTGAAGAACAATAAAGCTAGAGGACTTAAAACTACCAGGTATCAACACCAAATATAAGCTACAGTAATTCAGTGTGGTATTGGCATAAGGATAAACAGGCAAATGGAACAGTAGCAGAAGTAGGTTTACACTAAAGGCACCACTGCATTTTGATAAAGGATGCTCCTTCAAATAAATAGTAGTGAGTCAATTGATTAAACTCAACCTAACCTCACAACATAGATAAAAATGAACCATACACCTAAGTGTGATAGATTAAAAAAAAAATAAAGCTTCTAGATGAAAACTTGGGAGAAAATTTTAGGATCTTGGGATAGTAAAGGTAAGCAGGATGCAAAAAGTTCTTACTATAAAATACATGATTGATGTAATTGATTTTATTTAAATTAAAAACTTTTTATTAAGGGATACTCTTAATAGAAAGAAAATGACACCACAGGCGGAGAAGGTCAATCTGCAATACTTATGTATCTGACACACGATTCATATCTTGAATATATAAAGAACTACAAATCAGTAGGAATCAGGTTACTCAGAAGTTTTAATGGACAAAAGACTAGGATGGACACTTCACAAAGAAGGGATATCCAGATGACTAACATGCATAAGAAAAGGTGCTCAGTACCTTTAGCTATCAGGAAAATGTAAATTAAAACTACGGTGAGATACTGTATTTCACCAAAACAGGAGGCAAAAACTAAAAGACTGACCATACCAAGTATTGGCAAAAATGTGGAACAGCTAGAACTCACATATTCCTGGTGAAAATGTAACTGGTAGAACTGCTTTAGAAAACTGGCAGTATCTACTAAAGCTAAAACATGTATACACTATGACCCACTTATAGGTGTATACTCAAGAGAATGAGGTACTTACATGTGCCAAAAACATGTTTAGGAATGTTCATAAAATATTTATGATATCCCCAGACTGGAAACAATTTAAATTTTCATCAACAGGAAAATGGATTAAATGTGGTATATTTGTACAGTGGATGACAGCATTACAATGAAAAAAAGGTGCTGTGACAATACAACACCCATGGCTTAGTCATATAAAATGCTGAGAAAAAAGTCCAGATACAAAAGAGCATAAATTTATGATTTCTTTCATATGAATGGGTGGATGGATAGACAGATGGACTCCTTAACTACCTATAAATTCGTAAATAAATACTTGTGGGTGATAAAGGCCAGAAGAGTGGTTATTTTGCCCCAGACAGGAGCATAAGGAAGCCTTCTGGGATGTTGGAGGATGTGGGACAATCAAAACATGAGAAAGAATGCTCGTAGCAGAGTTATTTGTAATAGTCCCAACTGGAAAAAATGCAAATAACCCTCGATGGTATACTGAGTGAATATACTAGACTATGCAATAATCATAAGTGGAATATAATATGTGGGAATTAATGAAGTTTATCTGTAACAAATCTCACAATGTTGAGTGAAATAAAGCCGTTAATAAAAGAGTACATACTATGGTTGTATGTATATGAGGTTCAAAAATGGCAAAAGTAAACTATACTTTTGGAAGTAAATTAGTTGGTTACCTTTTCAGAGGATGACAGGCCTAGTGATTGGAAGGGGGAAAGGAAGGTGCCCTTCTGGCATGGCAGTGCTCTTGACCTACAAGGGAATCATGCCAGCATTTGTTTTGTGGTTTTTCATTGAGCTTTACATTTATATTCTATGCATTTCTCTATAAGATTATGCTTCAGTTAAAAAAGAATTCAAAAACAAATACCTAAAAGGTTTGTAGTGACTAAATGAGTTTTAACATTATAGGTGTTTTTCTATTAAAAAACAAAAGGCCTGTGTATAAAAACTGGAAAAAAAAATACTACTTTTTTCCATATATTCCTTTTGCATTTTACCTGGGCTTTTCCATATTATTTAATCAAACCATACAATATTTACTTAGAAATTTTTTCCTTTGTATATTGTAAAGTTTAAACTTTTTCGTTTTAAGATTTAGAAAAGCAGCTTTTAAATAGATGCATCCGTATCTATCTTAGCTTTCTGATCCTTCAGTTTATTAATTTTGTAGTGATTTATAAATTACAAACATGCTTGTAATTTTTTTTTCTTTTCTTTTTTTGAAACGGAGTCTTGCTCTTTTGCCAGGCTGGAGTGCAGTGGTGCAATCTCGGCTCACTGCAACCTCTGCCTTCCAGGTTCCAGTGATTGTCCTGCCTCAGCCTCCCAAGTAGTTGGAACTACAGGCACCCACCACCACGCCCAGCTAATTTTTGTATTTTTAGTAGAGACGGGTTTTACCATGTTGGTCAGCATGGTCTCAATTTCTTGACGTTGTGATCTGTCCGCCTCAGCCTCCCAAAGTGCTGGGATTACAGGCATGAGCCACCGCCCCCAGCCCCGCCCCGCCCCGCCCCGCCCCGCCCCCCACCTTTTTATTTTTTTAAGATGGGTTCTTGAATGGCACAATCATAGCTAACTGTAGCCTTGAACTCCTAGGCTTAATCCATACTCCTGCCTCAGCCTCCCAAAGCACTGGGATTACAGGCGTGAGCCACTGTACCTGGCTTAGTTCTCTTAAACACATGCTATCTTCTGGGACAATGGAGAACTCATTATTTCTTACCAGATGTAAAGGCAGACTTGGTAGTAAAATTTGACTCCTTCCCTTTGTAGATTTTTTTATTTGCAGCAATTATTGATACCAATTTTTTTGTTTGGCATTCATAATTGTCACATTGAGAATATTAGATAGATTTGTGGTTTATTATCTTTGCAATTTTCAGAAAGAGCCATGTCTACTAATCTTTGTTTCTAGTATTCACTGAAAACATTCATATCTAAATACAGTTTTTGGTGAGTAAAATATTTTCTATATAGTTTTATTCAAATAAGAGATTATGTATTAACATACTTGTTCATATTTCTCTTTTCCTAGAGAAAATCTCTCCATGAAAACAAATTGAAAAGACTACAAGAGAAAGTAGAAGTCTTAGAGGCAAAGAAAGAAGAATTGGAAACAGAAAATCAGGTGTTAAATAGGTAATGTGTTTGTATGTGTATCTACCCCATGTGGTTATTTTGAGGTCATAGAACTTTGTCTCTAAGTATAATGTACCTTCTTTTCTTTTAAAATATACATTTATAAGAGTTCTAAGACAACTTGATAACTCCTAATGTACTATCCTTTTTTTTACCCCCTAACTGAATGTTCCTTTAAACCAAAAGGTCTCTATCACATGCCAGGTGTTTGCCTTATGGTTGGGACTAACAGAAAGTGTCACTGGGTTTGGTAGCAAGGAGTGGTGTTAGTTCTTGCTGCTGAGACAAGACAGTTGTAGCTATTGCATAGTTCTGAAAATTGTGGCTGCAACTTTGAATCAAAGGTCAGTTTTGGTTTCCTGGTGTGGAGATACTATTGAGCTTTTGTAGTCACATTCAAGCACATCTGATAATCAGGATCATCAGCATTTTTAAAGCAGAGATTTGTCATATTAAATTGTTGGTAGTGGCATTATATGACACATTTGATTCAAGTTAAGAAAAATCTTTTTAATTTAGTGAATTAGTGGTAGCCTTTAGCACCTTAGCTATTCAAGTATTAGGTTTTTCTGTAGTGGAAACTGCCTATAATACCATGCAGTGATGTTTTATGATGTGCACTGGTGTTCTTAGGTGCAATTATTACCAAAAGGTGAACAATTGTTTTTTAAAGAACATTCTAGAGGCTTCTAGACTGTAGAATTAGTGCCAGCCTTATAATACTATGTTCCAAAGTAGGAAGCCACCTTTAGTTTATTAATTTGGTAGTAATTTGTAAATTACAAACACACTTGTAATTTTGAATTTTGTTTCAATTCTTTTTTTTTTTTTAATATGGGGTCTTGGTCTGTTGTCCAGGGTGGAGTGCAGTGGCACAATCATAGCTAACTGTAGCCTTGAACCCCTAGGCTTAATCCATTCTCCTGCCTCAGCCTCCCAAAGCACTGGGATTACAAGCATGAGCCACCATTCCTGGCTCAGTCCTTCTAAAACAGAATTCAACGTACTTCCTCTTCCATAAACATTAATATTGAAACGTTAGCAATTCAAGATTGGCCAGCTGTGGTGCAGATCATCTAGAATTTTGAGCGATTTTGAAATTATATTTGATTACTGGTGTGATTAATGGTTATTGAAAGTCATGTCCAAAAAGATGATGATCTGTGAAGGCCTGGAAAGTTAGCCTTTTTCTCCTTGTCGTTTTTCCTAAAGTTGTGTAGCTTCACCTTTGTGATTACCTTCAGCACAACATTTCTGACACCAGATGTTTGGGGTTTTTTCCTATACATGGAGTAATCAGTTCTCCAGTGGACACGAGCTAGGTGTCCTGTAATTCAGGTCTGATACTGCCTACCTGGATTTAGCATCAGATCCCACAGGTAGAGGGCTCAGTCCCACAACACTGCTCCCCTCTTCAGAAAGCAGCCATAAGCCCCAGGTTGTAACCCGCACTTCTGACTGACTGGCTAAAAATGGCTGTAAATTGGGGTTCCCATGATCTGCTTATCATGTTCAATTAATTTGCTAGAGCAGATTACAGAACTCAGGGAAACTTATGTTAACCAGCTTATTAGAAAGGGTATTACAAAAGATACAGATGAGCAGCCAGATGAAAGAGATACATAGGAAAAAGTATGAGGAAGGGGGCATGCCTGCCTCCAGACACCTCCACATGTTCAGCAATCCAGAAGCTCTCTGACCCCAGCCTTTTGGATTTTTATGGAGGCTTCATTACATAGACATGATTGATTACATCATTGGCCATTGGTGATCAACTCAACCTTTAGCCCTTTACCTTCCCAGATGTCATGCGGTGGGGGGGGGTTGGAGAGTGGGGCTGAAAGTTCCAACCCTCTAATCATGCCTCAGTCTTTCTGGTGACCTGCCCGATCATCCTGAAGCTATTCAGGGGCCCCCAGCCACCAGTTATCTTATTTATATACAAAAGATACTCTTTATCAATTCAGTTTCCCAGAATTTTAGGAGCTATGTGCCAGGAACCAAGGGCAAAGACCAAATATGTATTTCTTACTATAATATCACACTGACATTTTAAAAATTAGATTGAACTATGTGAAAATCTCTATTTGACCATATTTCACCTATTAAAAATGGCAATTTTGTAAGCTTCAATCTAGCATTTTCTTTACACTTGACCCTTGACAACATGGGCTTGAACTGCATGGATCTACTTATGTGCAGATTTTTTTTCAGGCAAACATGGATAGAAAATATAGTATTCACAGGATGTGAACCCCTCCGGAGAACCAACTTTTCCATTATGCAGGTTTCTGCAGGGCTGACTGCAGGACTTGTATGCATAGGCTTTGATATATGAGGGATGTCCTGGAACTAATCCCGTGCGTATACTGAGGGATGAACTGTGTTTTTATTTGATTCTTTCTGTAAGATAAGGCACTCTTTTGGTTTAGAGTCTCCCTTTAGTTTCAGGATTCATGAATGGGAGTGAGTGGGAGGGTAGGAGTGAGTACCAAAGTATCAAAAGATTTTAGATCTTTAATTAGCAAATATAACTTTATAATGAGTTGATAGTCTGCAATGCTAATGATTGCTAATGAGTAAGATGTTTATGTCATGTTTCTGTTTATCTTTCTAGGTAAACAGATTTTTTATCTATATATTATATATAGATCTCATAATTTAGAAATCCTCTTCCAGTTTAAAATTATATTCTGTGAATCATACTGTGCTTCAATAGGGTATAACCATATTAAATAAACATTTTTTCTTTTTAAGACAAAATGTTCCTTTTGAAGACTATACAAGGCTTCAAAAAAGACTAAAAGATATACAGAGAAGACATAATGAATTTCGAAGTCTAATTTTGGTCCCTAACATGCCTCCAACGGCATCTATCAATCCTGTTAGCTTTCAATCATCAGCCATGGTTGCAAGCATGGAACTACCATTTCCTCCTCATATGCAGGTATGAGCATTTATTTTTTTTAGAAAAAAAGTCATACATTTTTGTAGGTTTTTAATGTTTAAATATGGTGATAAAACTCAAATTATCACTTTGGTCAGTGCTCAAAATTCACCACAAAAATGGCATAAACATTTAAAACTAGTTTTAACTTCTTCCCTTTCATTTAGCCTAGAAATTTGCTGAATTCAGTTTGAATCATGATCCTTTAGTGATGGTGCTGGGAGTGAAATCTCTTACTGGACAATAGAAAAGAGGAAAGTTGATTGAGTCTTTGAGTAACCTAGAGTTTGTAGCTTATTCATAATGTTAATACTAATTACTACTGAGAATTTACTAATGCAGTGAACTGTGCATGTTCCGTACAATGCCTAATACTAACGAAAAATGCTTTGAGGCCAGATATTACTATTCCTAATTCATAGGTAAGGGAACTGATTCAGACTGAAGTGACTTGCATAAGGTCATAGCTAATAAGTGACAAAGTTTCAAACCTAAACCTGTTGAATCCAAAACCTGGGCTCTTTCTGTTGTATCAGGCCCCTGAGGTATTGAAGGAATCAGATTTGATTCGTTTTCAGAAGATGGAGTATTAATAAGTAATTATGTTTTATAATGTAAGCACAGATTTTAATCACTGAATTGAGTCTAAGGCCAAGTGCTTTATTATATAATAAACTGCTGTTAAACACCAGTGTTGTTGGAAAGATGCCATGTAAGTATACTTAGGCCCTGCATTAGTATTTTCTAATTCACTCCCTGGTGAATTTTACACTTAGAGAAGAACAGACTATGGGTTTTGCTTAAGGCTAGAGCCTGAGGCAGGAGAGAAGCAAAACTAGATGGTAGTTTAGCCCATGCTACTGTTTTTAGACTGCTACGGTGGTCAGCATTTCCTTGCCAGATATTATAGGCATATATAAAAGAGGCAGTCCAAGGCTGCTCCCTAACAGTTACTTTTCTACTGGTTTTTTAATAGTTTCTTTTGCTATGCTTTCTCTACATCATTTTAAGGAGGAACAACATCAAAGGGAACTCTCCCTACTTCGCAAAAGACTAGAAGAACTGGAGACAACACAAAGAAAACAACTAGAGGAACTTGGATCTTCTGGAGAATGATGTTCTTGGAGAACAGGCAGATCAAAAGAGGTGAAGTTGGTGACTCAGTAAAACTTGATGTTTTAACCTGTGGCATTTAGATACTTTTTACTGTTTGCCAAAACACTTGAATGTGCCTCAAGAAAAGGTACCTACTACTACATGCTGTACTGTATGACTGTCAGGATTTTAGGATTATACAAGTGAAGCATTACAAGAGAAAGTCTCAGAGAGATATTTAGAATATTTGACAATGGTTTGAGAATGAAAGGAACTAGAGTCAAGTTTTAAAATTTTTACTTTGTTGAAATTTTTTTTGGCATTTTGAGTGAAATATAACTATCATTAATTCCCTCTTCATCCTTGGGATACTTGGCAATAACAGGGTCCGTACACATCTTCTGGTTTACTATATAAAAATATGACAATTTAAAAGTCAGCATAAAGAAGGTAAAGGTATCTATATTCAAAAGGCTACCTTTTCTAAAAGCTGTGTACACATAATTTATTAAAGAGCTTAATATTTTTTTAATCTGTATTGTCTTGTGTTTAATTTTACATAAACCATATAGCATATTTAGCAATATGACCGTCTACTGACTTTGGCTTTGTTAGAAGAGAATATAAGTGCAAATAATTAAATCATATTACTGTATTAACAAGGGGGCCATTGATTATAAAACTTGAACTCAGGTCCCTTTATAAACATTGTTGGTATTTAACTTTATTTCCCATTACTGTAGCTCTAACCAAATAATTATGTGTTTTGTGTCCCTAAGTAAGTATGCTCTCATTTTTTTTTACACCCACTGGAAGCCTTTTTAATGTGGTATCTTTTAGAGGAATTCTGCTGGAATAATTTCATGTTAACAAGGCTAAAGCTCAAGTCTCCCAAATTAAGTGGAATGTTCATTATCCCAAAGTGTTTATAGTCAAAAGTCCAGGTTGATAGTAGAGGCCAGGATTGTAATTGAGCAGTCCTTAGCACCATTTAGCAAGAAACTAGGTTTACTTACTACATAATATAGCTGCTTATTCACAGCATATACAGTGACACCTTGTCTCTGAAAAATAATTTCCATGGAGCCACTTAGAATAAAAAACTTATAACTAGAAAATTGGAAAAAAAAAAAAAAAAAAGACAGTCCACAGTTACATCAAAATGTTTATTTTTTTGGGGTATAGACATTAAAACATTCATCTCCAAGAACAGCTTCAATCAGGTATACAATAAGAAATAGACTTTAAATCCTAATACAGAAAAGGTAACAGAATTTTTAAAATGCTGCTGTAGACACTAGTGTTAGAAAAAAAAGTTTATAAATGAACTGTTTTGCACCAAAAAAATATGCAAAGAAACTTGAAAATAGAAATTGTTTGCCATTTGTTGCTCTGGTTGCTGTTTAATATAGACCCAGTGACTGATTGTCTTCAGCACACATCTAATTTGGCCATTTACTGCATTTGGCTAATGTGATCCAAAATGTGATCTAGATAGTGCTTTTCACTGGAGGATTGACAAACACGCTACATACATTAGTGAATCTTCATACCACCTCAGTGAGGTAGCTTAGAAATATTATACAGAAATTGAGGCACAAAGAGGTAAGTGACTTGCCCAAAGTTCCCAACAGCACAGTCCCCGGAAGAGGAGGTAACTCTCCACACAGGACTCATGTGTCAGAAAGCTGGACAGGGACACCCTCATGTAGCATTCAGTAAATACTTAGATAAAGCTGTAGCTGATCCTTTGCGTTTTCAGTACCCTAAAGTAGGGGAAGTCTTTTGGGCAACTCTCCTACCCTTGGCTCTCAACTCTCCTACTGTTGTTCTCTTATGAACTCCTTTGCCTCTTTGAAGACTGTAGCAGCCTTAGATGGGGACCAGACCTCTCACCTTTATTCTGATCTATAACCTATTTGGTAGTTTTGTTTGTTTGAGGTGTGTCCGTTGGACAGACAATGGTCAAAAGCAACAGGATTGGGAAGGTGCCTATCAGGGTAGTAACTGCTTATTTTCTCTGATCAGTTTGTTGAGGTGTCACCTCTCTCATGCTTTTCCAGATAATTCAGGAGCAAAAAGGAATTGCCTTTATCTAAGACAAATTCATATTTAAATCCTAATGCTCCATACAGTGTTGGTAAATGATTTCAAGGAATATGTGATCAATGTTATTTGACTTGAAAAAATTTCTTTCCTAGATGGGGGATTTGGAGCACCAAGGGTAAAAGGTGCCTGCCACAAGAAAAGAGTTGCTAATTATGCTGTTTACTTCTTCTGGTTTAATAGAAGGAAAACACAGTGGTATTAAAACTGGTCATGAGCAGCAAAAATTCAGGAATAAAAAATCAGCACTAAAAAGACTACAGTATAACTGGATAGAGAATTTTTTAAAAAGAAAGGCATGAATAAAATGGGTATTTTAAATTCTTTCTCCTGCGAGGAATACTTTCAAAAAGTACATAGTAAGACTAAGATACCAAGTTGTATACTAATACTTTTCAGGCCTTGGGCCTCAAATATATATATTTATATATAATACTCCAGTGTGAACAGCAATTCGATGAAATGTAAAATGTATCTTTTTTTTTAAATCACACACAAGTATTCATAACCACAGGGTTCACCAGAAATCTAAAGCAAGGAGACACTCATATAGAAATGGAGTTACTCTTCCACAGATCGTTCTGATCAAAGGTTTTGAAACAGAAATGAATTAATGATTTTTTTGTAAATATTCAACATGTCCACTATCAAATACATTTAGTACGAAAAAATAGATGGGAAAAAAAGGAACATACATTAAGACAAAGTATCTGGTTAAAATGCTGTTCATTTAGATAAAGCCCACTCTCCTTACTTTAGAGCTCCTTGGTGAAATGGAGGTGAGTTTGATGGAGTGCAGTTGATGACCACTGAAAAACACGAGCCCTTTCAACAATGTTGCAACACTGTTAGTTTTTGGTTTAAACACACACACACACTCACAAATGCTAAGTGTACACTACCAAATTCTGCGGTCGGCTTTTCCAAGAACTACTGGGGAAAGTTTCAATGCTGCAAATCCTCGAGGTTGCCCTAACACCCCCACCTTGTTTCCAAATGACTCATTTCACATTTTGTTTTGAGCACTGGCAGTATCCCTTTACAATGCAGAGGTACAGTGTAGCACAAGTGCTACATAGCTGTAGTTTTCAAACAAAACCACTTATATCATTGTGCTTAAGTGGAGACTGTAGTTACAATACTGACATTCGCTTACTGGCCCTGTATTCTCTGTAAACAAGGAGACTGTTTGCAACAACCACTTCAACTCTATTTACAGAAGGGTTCCCACAGTAGACACACAGGCACAATGGTTGGTATGCTTTTTTAAAGCTGTGCATGTGCCTTGGTCTCTTAAAAAGACAGTGCTCAAAGTGGAACCTATGTGCAAACAAGAAATTAACGACACAGAGTAGCTCAAGCAGCCATTTTGCTCCCAAGTCGTCTGAAGAACTTTGCCAGATTAAGCCAGGCCCCAGAGTGCTTACATCCACTTGCATTTCTTCTTTTCATCAAATAAGACTTTTACATGCAAGAGTTGTTTCTGAGCTTCTTCCAGCCCTCGTTCTCTTTCTAGTTTATTTAGAATCTGTTGACAATTAGAACAGTTATTTTAGATATTGTGGTTTTAGCATTACAATTCTGTTTTTTGCATACCTGATGCTATGAGTGGTAAAATCTGTATGAAACAGATGCCAACATTTTCTTCCATCATTTACATACTCACTTTGCAAGTTGTTCTGCTAAGTCCTTATCACAGGATCAACAATACCTTGGCTTAAAATAGAAGCTCGCAAGAAATACCAACTATTTGCTTACAAATATGGGGCCAGGCTTCCAAGGCCCTGCTTTTATGCATTATGTCACAGCCATTCCAAGCACAGCAAGCATTCCTGGGCAGCCAACATGCAGGCAAGTATTTCTCCTTAAATGCAGCAGGCAAGGACATCCTGGTCAGAGACAGATCCTTCCCTTCCCTCCCATCTGGGCAGTGTAGTCCCTCCTCTTCCCCTCCCTTCCCCAGTGCTTCCCTTCTCTCCCCTGACCCCTGGAACGAGGGATGCTTATCATGTTTAAGAACTCATTGCCTCTACCCTACCTTAGAGCTTCACTTCATCTTCAAGTAGCAAATGGAATTGGTGAGCTATTCTCACCATTGACATGGATAGCCTGTCCCAGCATGACTGATTGGGGGGGAATCAGGGAAGGGGGAGTTAACATTTGTTTGGAAACAAAGCATCTGATGAATGTGTCTGTGTGAATTTCCAAAGAAAAAAACCCAGATTAAGGAGAATTAATCATAAAGGAGAATGGTTTATTGAAATAGTTGCTTAAGTTAGAAATATGTCATAATTTCATATAACGATTGAATACAGAATCTAGGCAATTTAACAAGCTTAGCTTTCATTTTTAGCAAATTACAATCAAGCATAAGCTGACCCCATTTGATAGGGCCACTACTTACTCATCAAAGTTAACTTGAGTCAGTGTGACTGTAGGCCCCATGAACTCAAATGTACATTCAGGCTGGTCCAAATGTGGGCAGCATGATAAAACTGTAAGAGGAGCAGCCATGTGCAGGGTCTGGCTCAGTGCCAGGATCCCCCATCTCAGACAGGCTTCCTGGCTTCCCTTTCTGGCCTTTTGGGATGCCAGAGCTGTTCTGAAACTGATAGAATGCTATAACCAACATCCTTGTGCCTGATTCATAGGTTAAAAACAATGTTATTTAAAATCTTACCTCATCAAAATATTTTACGATGTATTTGTAAATTTCTGTCAAGGCCACTTCTTCATTAAATTCATTTTCGTGTTTCTAAAAGAAAGACTTGTTGAGAGATTCTGAAATGACTTAAAGTAACCAAATATAAGCTTATTTCTGCTTTCTAATGATACCTTAGATTCCTGAGTTAAAAATTCTTCCATTTCTGAGGATGACAATGGAGGCAAATCCCTGATTGCTTTGTAATAAGATTTTACTTCTTCTTTGTAGGTTGGGATATCCTTGGCATAGAGAAGCTTATTAGTTGGTGCTTCCTGGTGGGGGGGAGGGGGGAAAGCAACAATCACCAAAACAGTAAAAAAAAAAAAAAAAAAAAAAAGGTGGGGGAGGAATTTATAATACACCAATGTAGCTGAACCCCCACTACCAGTTTTACCTCTTGCTAGAAGGCTTCATGCAGTAGGCCTTAAATGTTGTTGACTGAATGACTGACTGCTATCTAGATAGTTCTGGTGAGTCACTGTTATTTTCAGGCAGATTAAATGCTAATATATTCTGCCTTCCTCTCATAAAAGAACTAAAATTATTATTTTTGCATGATTTTGAGTTACTGTAACAATGGAACTTATTTCAATCATAGTTCATTACTAATGGTTGTAAAAAGCCTGAATTAAAACATTAGCTCTCATCCTCACCCACCAGTGAATTTGGCATTTATAAAAGACTTGATTGTAGGTCTGATTGAGCCCTTTATATAACCATGAAACTGGTAAGTAATTGGCAGTGGCAGATTTTCCAGCTTGTCCCTTTTATTTCATTAGATTATAAAGATCTTCCAGTTTCTTCAAGGGAACACATGTTCATTAGTATTGGTGGCTCTGATGTGTGATTTTGCAAAGGTTCCCTGGCAGTTTGAATGTTTCTGCATAATTATAACAGTGATATTTAAAAATTAAATATGATTTTATTTTTAAAAGTCATTATTTTTCACAAAACTTTAAAAAATTCTACTCAGGAAAGATAGGTAAGTTAACGATAGGGCTAATGTCCCAGCCCATGAGGCTGAATCAATGGCTTGATGAATCATTCTGAAGGATGCCTAGAGACTGAGATATTATTGAGATTTTCTCATTTGTCAAATTTAAGTGGAACCCAGAAATCATGCTATCATTCATTCATTCAGTAAACATTATTAAGCAAGCACTGGAGCAGGCATTGAGAGTACAATGATGAAGACCAGTGACTGCCCTTGAGAAGCTTACAATCTAGTTGCAAAGACAGATTTACGAAGTGCTTACTATGATACAAATAATTAGCAGCAGGAGTTGACAAAAAGAGTTGGATAAATCAGAAATCATAATTTGCTACTTTGTGTGGTTTCAAGCAAGACTTGTAACCTCCCAGAACATCAATTTTCTCATCTATAAAATGAGGGTAATAATAACTACTTTATTTGGTACTTGTGAGGATTAAGTGAAATGTGTCAAGAACATAATTCATAAACGTTTTTAGTGTGAATAAACATTTAAGTGCCTTTCAGTGTGCTGCAAGCTACGATGAACTTTGTTAGTCAAATGAAGAAAGTACTGTAGGAAATACATTGGGGAAGTTCACAAAGTAGGCGTATTTAGACTGATCTGAGTCTCCTACAGTTTCTGGTCCTCATTAGGAAATTATGTTTGTTGAATGAATAAAATGTTTATGATGAATGAATGGGGAGGATTTTACTAGACAGATTATAAGACAGGAAAGATGAGCAAAGGGGTGTGAGAACAAGTTCATGGTGTGAACTTGGGAAAAGTAAAAGCTGTAGCACAGTGGGTATGTGGAGTGTGCAAGAAAATAACGAGGCCAGCAAAGAGGGCTGAAGGCCATCAGGAAGCACTATGTTGCACTGTGAAGACTTTAGCTGGTAGGTGGTCATGGGAAATATTTGCAATTTTTAAGAAGCAGACTGACAACATCAGATTTATGTTTTAGAAAGATTACCTGAGAGAGAGTGAAAAGGAAAAGTTTAGGGGATAGGTAGACAGCAGGGGCAAGGACCCCAATTAGGAAGCAATTATTATCCCAGTAGGGATGGGATGAAGGGATAAGGCTAAGTGATAAGGCTAAGTAAGGAGGAGGGAGGGACAGACATTTGAGACAGAAGTGAGTGGTAACCAATAGTTTGGGGATAGAGGTTGGAAGGAAGAGGAGTGAATCAAAGATAACGTTGAGGATTCTACCTTGAGAGACTAGGCAATGCTAGGGAAGACAAAAGTAAAAACAGGTTTGTTTTGTAGAAATACTGATGATAAAAGAGTTTAGATTACGACTGGGAGTCTGAGGCACCTATGGAACATCAGTCTCCATTCATTCCAGGTACTCTTAAAGTCCCACCCAAGAGCTCCTCCTCAGTGTTCAAAGATCCATTAGGCACAGATATTGCTCAGTTTCGTATATTTTGGAGCACTCAAATAAGACCAAAACATCTCTTTCATAGTTTGCTCTGTATTTTTTTCTTTCTTTGCGTTCTTGGGACTTTTGATCAGCAAAGAAAGCCATAGGAAAACAGTACTCATGCTTTGATTAGAAACAGACAAACTGGTATTGTTAGAAATCTCAGGCAAGACTTTCTGTCCCATAAGCAATATGTTACATTCAAATAGGCATTTTATGTATATTCAAATAGAATTCATTTAGGCAAATTTCAATAGTTGCATATTTTGGGTTAACAGTTTATCAGTGTCCATAGAATGTTTTTCTAGGAAACAAAATGCATACTTTGTGATAAAGTTTTTCACAGGCAGAATTCTGCAGTCAGGTGTGGCTAATTATTTTGTTTTTCCCTTTTAAAAAATTAGATTAAAAATAATGAGACAGATTTTAAAGAACAGCAAATTTACAGTGGCCCTTGCTATTTCTTTTTAGCTGGTGTAGTTTAGACCAATTGTTTGTTATTTGAGTGCTTATCAGAAAGACAAGTGTGTCAAACTCGTAAGACTCATACAGGAAATACTCAAGCTGGGCCTTACCTTCCCTAGTTGCTGCTCTGTGAGAGAAAATGCATCCATGAATGCCTGGGCAATCACTGACAAACAGCCGTCTATGTGTGGCGTCTTCTTAATGTCAAAGACAAACTGAGGGTTCTTCAGGATGTTTACCCAGAAGCGAAGAGGAAGGCTGTTCAAAGAGAGAATAATCTCTTCAAATAGGGCCATTCATGAAGCCAATGGTCTGTTTATCACAGTTTGTAAACGAGTGTTTTTGTCCTTGTTATTGAATTATACAACTCTGCTTAGGCAAACATACCAAACGACAGACAGAAGCTCACTTGGAAAGAACAAGAAAGGGTTAACTGCCAGAGCTACTGAAAAGGAGGATAGAGGAGGGTAAGTTTGAAAGTGGCCATGGACAAGAATTTTCTCCAGATAGCTCTTGATTATATATATAATCTCTCTCACCTGGATAATTTCCCGTCTCCTGACAGTTTGTTCTTGCCTATCAGCAGTCCTGTCAACACAGAATCAGGCTATGTCTCTCCTCTGCTCCAACCCTCTGAGGCTCTCCATCTCCCTCTGGATAATACCCTGCACGACCTGGCCCTCTGCCCTCCTATCCCACTGCTCCTCACCGCACTCATTCCAACTCTCCCTATACTCCTTGCTGTTCTTCATATGGGTCAAGCAAGCATGTGCCTCACAACTTGTGCTCTTGGCATCTGTCTGCCTGAAACTTTCTTGCCTCAGGTAGTCTCATGGTTTATGCCCTCTCCTCTTTCAAGACTTGGCTCAAGTGTCACCATCTCTGTGAGACCTTCTCGGATCACCTAGTCCTGACACATACTAGCCTCCTTTCCTACTTTCTCCACTGCACTCATCATCTGCTAATGTACTACTGTTTACATACTGCATTTAGTGTCTGTCCCCAGCTATTAGAATGGGACCTGGACTTTCATCTCTTTTGTTACTGTATCTCCAGCACCTAACTGCTTGGCCCATAGTAGGTACTCAAATACCCAAACATGAACTTGGGACTGGTTCAAAGTCCTTCCATTATCTCCTTTTCAACTCTGGCCCAGCTCATTATCTCTACCATATGCTGCTGGGTCTCCCAATAGCTTTACTGTCCTGGCTGCTGCCCTGCTCAGATGCCACAATTTTCAAGGTGGAATGGTGGTCCTCAGCTCCCAGGCTTGATGTGGGAGTGGTTGGGAGTGGCAGGAACTACAGATAAGAGGCTAGAACAGGCTAGGGGGCAGTGGCTCACACCTGTAATCTCACTACTTTGGGAGGCTGAAGCAGGAGTATGGCTTGAGTCCAGGAGTTTGAGACCAGCTTGGGCAATGTAGTGAGACCTCATCTCACAAAAAATTTTACAAATTAGCTGAATGCAGTGGCATGCTCGAATTCCAGCTACTTGGGAAGCTGAAGTGGGAGAATTACTCGAGCCCAGTAGGCAGAGGTTGCAGTGAACCGAGATTCCACCACTGCACTCCAGCCTGGGCGACAAGAGTGAGACCCTGTCTCAAAAAAAGACACTAGAACACAGGAAGAGAAGGGAGCAAGCCAGTGTAGAGAATTGGGATAGATCTGGATTAAATGGGAGATTAGACCTAGAGCTCTGAACTTCAGCTTTTGATACTCATTTAAAGTGACCTGGCTGCCTTCAGTGCCTGGAAAGCCTTGGGCTTGCACTGAGAAGTTCTACTTCATCATAACTCTGAGTCTTATTCGGCCCATGCACACAGCATTTCAAAGAGAGATCATGAGCTACATTTCTTTACTGAGGAGGCAAAATTTGGATACCTTGCCTGTGCTTAAGGTAAAATATTAAAATACAAAACAAAACACAGACTTTTGGCTAAATTACCATAGTATCTGAGTACTGCACTTGATAAAATAAAAAAAATCTGTACAGAATGAGTATAGACAGTTTGGGACTGCAAAGTAACTGATTAGGAACTAAAAATGGTTTATCATAACATTTTCTCTAATGCAAAAATGATATAAAATCACAAATATTAATTTCTCATTCTTTGCTAGTCAACTTAACATTCGAGACAAAGTCTTTATCATGCACCAAAGATAACAGTTTATCTTCAAGAACAGGATTCTTGGCATAGGAATAGTTTCCTTTATTGTTTAAAAATAGTAACAGAATAAGAAACTACTTTGACATGATAGCTTACCAAGCCCAAAGATTCTGATATAGAGATAAATGAATCCTTCTGTAACTATCTGTCTTTTTTTTAGTTAATATTCTGTCCCAGATTCTTGAAAACAGGCAATAATCACCTACATTCCCACCTGTTTGTTTTCCAAATATGTACGACGTCAGGATCTGTGATTTTTTTGTTTTCAGCCTGGGCGTCCAAAAAGTCAAAAAAGTATTTTATAGCAAATGGAGCTCTGCTGTTGGGTAAACTCCAAATGCTTCTAAAAAGTTTTTCAAGCACAGAATGAATTGCCACCTGAAAGACAGACAACATCAGATTTGGGAGATTAAAAACTGTGGTAGTGGTTTGGAAAATGTAATAGCAAAATCTAATCCAAATTCAGGGAAAATAATGTGCAAAACAGGGAAAAACAAACTGAAGAGAAAAATGTAAAGTTGTCAAATGAGGCCAGTGCTCACAGTATGGGACAAAAGTCCTGAAAATCCATGCCCAGGTTTAGATTTGGTTCATAAGCTTCTTGCTAATAACAACATTGTTTAGTCAACTGGGAGGATATCTCAGAAATCTCTAGCAGTTGAAATGTCAGTTGTAGGGCTGTTTACATAAACCAGGAAGCCACAGATATTTGGCTTTTATTCGTTATGTTCAGCCTGGAAAAGCTCAAGTGATGCTGCTCTGTTCCCAGAATTTTTCCTGTTGCATATATTTCTATCATAAGGTTTTATTGTGTACTTTCCAAAGCATTTGAGTATTTTACAAAAGCCAAATAGGCTGAGCTCTGTGGGACAGCTGAGAAAATCAAGAGGCTTGGACTGTCCTCTGCCCACTAAACAAATCTCCTAAGATTTGTTTTTCTAAGCAGATTCTTTGTTATAATCTGAAGAAGCATGCCCATCAAGTTACTGGGGCCAAGTGTAGATAATAGCATTTATAGTGCTCATCATTCCAGAGGGGGAGAAAAAAAAGATCACCACAGACTTCTGTTAATTCCACTAAAAGCCAGATAAAGTAAAATTTGCTCCCAGTTTGGTATTCCACCGGCTTTCACATCTGACACTTTTATGTGTGAGCAGAATTCTTAATTTTAAAATGAAAAACAAAAATCAGTAAGATTTACTAGGTTTATAGCCATTGACCCTTCCCATCCTCTTCATTTTATTTGCAATTCAAAAGGGGGGTTTTATTGCACATCTATAATAACAAGTAAACAAAAAGGAATAATTATGCTGTCAACCTAAAAAATAACAATAGTGAAATGGTAGGGAAAGATACTGGGAACAATATTAAATCTGACTGAAGATACTACAGTACAAATTTGTAAAGTGCTGTTATCTTTGTAGTGTATAAAAAGAAGAACGGGGTAGGAAGTGTTTACAATTTAAACTTTCATTTTGCTTTGCTAGAAGGCACAAGGGATTTGTAACATTTTCACACTTCAGTGGAAATTAAGTCAAACATATCATACACCCCCTAGGTAGCCATAAAGTGCTCCCAGAACAGTAAGTGTACCTTGGTCGACAGCAGCTTTGTCAGATACATTTCTTTTACTTTGAACTTGTGCTTCCCTCGATGTCTCTTTCCTTGCACATCTTGGAATGCTTCCGAATCTGGTAAAATCTGAAGGGAAGACAGCAGAAGCGTTACCCAAGGAGACCATCCACGCTACAGAAGGCATGCAATTCAGCGGTGAGCACAAGAAAGCCTGAACTCACCAAATGGCAGTGGTCATCTGAGTATTCCACATCTGAACGCCAGAGAAAGAGGGAGAAAAAGCAGTCCATTAAAAAAAAGCCAACCATAGGCTAATTGGTCTTCTCATAAAAAGCCCCATTTGTGCTATATACTGAAGTTACTTGAGCTTTTTGACTTGAGCTACATTTTTCCCTCTGCTGCATCTTAAGATCTTAAGAACAGTGTGAAGATGGGACGGGCTAGGGATTGGAGGGGGAAGTAGATTCCCTAGTGATCTCTGATCTCTTGCTGGTAGGAGAGACTCAAGCCTCATTCATTTAACAAATGTACCTAGAGCACCTCCTATGTGCCAGGGACTACTGGGCATATAGCAATGAATAAGACCTAGTTCCCACCCTGATGAAATTTGCATTCTAGCCAATGAGAGACATCAAACTTCTAGGTACACAATTATAATTGTGATAAAGGTTATGAAGGAGAATTATATGCTAGGAAATTATCTAACAAGAGACTAAATCTAGTGCAGGAGTTTTTTGAGGAAGGGATGCTTGAGCTGAATCTAACGAAGAGATAGAGTCAGCTAGGCAAATTGCAGGAAGGCCCAAAGGTAGGAAGGAGCTGACCCTTTCTAGGATCTCAAAGGACAATGAGGTGGTGCTCACAGAGCAAGCCGAGAGTAGTGCAGAGTGAGGAAATGTGGCTGTAAAAGGTAAGGGAGTGGTAAATGGAGGGAAGAGAGGAAGTAAAGCATTTGGTTTGTTTGAAAGTTGAGAGAGGTTCAGTGGCTCACATCTGTAATCCCAGCACTTTGGGAAGCCAAGGCAGGAGGACCGCCTGAGCCCCGGATTTCAAGACCAGCCTGGACAATATAGCGAGACCTCATTTCTACAATTTTTTTTATTTTATTTTATTTTATTTTTTTTTTGAGACGGAGTCTTGCTCTGTCGCCCAGGCTGGAGTGCAGTGGCACAGTCTTGGCTCACTGCAAGCTCCACCTCCCGGGTTCATGCCATTCTCCTGCCTCAGCCTCCCGTGTAGCTGGGACTACAGGCGCCCACCACCGCACCTGGCTAATTTTTTTTTTTTTTTTTGAGACGGAGTCTCGCTCTGTCGCCTAGGCTGGAGTGCAGTGGCGCAATCTCGGCTCACTGCAAGCTCCGCCTCCCGGGTTCACGCCATTCTCCTGCCTCAGCCTCCCAAGTAGCTGGGACTACAGGCGCCCGCTACCGCGCCCGGCTAATTTTTTTCTATTTTTAGTAGAGACGGGGTTTCACCATGGTCTCGATCTCCTGACCTTGTGATCCGCCCGCCTCGGCCTCCCAAAGTGCTGGGATTACAGGCGTGAGCCACCGCGCCCGGCCCCGGCTAATTTTTTGTATTTTTAGTAGAGACGGGGTTTCACCATGTTAGCCAGGATGGTCTCGATCTCTTGACCTCGTGATCCGCCCGTCTCGGCCTCCCAAAGTGCTGGGATTACAGGCGTGAGCCACCGCACCCGGCCTTCTACAAAAAAATTTAAAAATTATCTGAGCATGGTAGCACACTCCTGTAATCCCAGCTACTTGGGAGGCTGAGATGGGAGGATCATTTAAGCCCAGGAGGTTGAGACTTCAGTGAGCCATGATTGCACCACTGCACTCCAGCCTGGGTGATAGCGAGACATTGTCTTAAAGATGAGAGAGACTAGCAGCACATCTTGAAATGCTAATGGAAAATGGGGAGTAGATGGAGAGGGAAAGAAAGTACAGGTGAGAAAAGAGATTACTGGTAGTATAAGGATAGAGAAGGTTGGAAAGGATGATGGAACCCAAAGCACAGGTGAGAGACTGGCCTTGAATGGAAGAAGGTCAGCCCATGAGCATCAAGGAAGAAGGCAGGTGCAGGTAAGGTTGGTAGGTTTGGTATTGGCTGTTGAGGGACTTCTGATTTGTTTTCTCTGTAAAGAGTGCAGGGTGGGGTCATCTGCTGAGAGGAAAGCTGTGTGGGTCAAAGCTTTGAGGAGAGAAGGCAGATATTATGGACAACACAGAGATGAGCTGCCCAGAGAAACCCAATGAGAGCAGGCTGTGTGGAGGGCCCTGGTCAAGTTGGGCACCGTGAACTTATAGTGACCCCCAGTGTGCCATTATGTGCCTTTTTTCTGTGGCTCCCTAGCTGTAGGGTCAGGAAAAGATAATCGTTGGGTTCATCCAGGGTTGGGATTTTGACAGAGGGGCTGATGATAGGACAGAGGTACAGGAGGTTCAGAGTATTAGCAGGATGATAAGATGGTGGCTCTCAGTTGCAATGAATGGGAACTAGCAGCAGTGCTGACTGACTGGAGGGCCCACGAAGAGATCCAAACCTGAGATTCTACTATTCAATCCCCAAATAACAGGCTCTTCAAAAGGCCCAATCTTTGAAACCTAAAAACCACAGCTCTTCCACTTTTCAACACAAAGACACCATCCCCCTTAAGCTGGAATGACAGCAACACTGCAAGACGGCTTCACCACAGCCCCATGTAGTGATGGAAGGTGGGTTTCCTCAAAGGAGTCCTACCCAATCATCCTGTCTGTATAATCAGGAGCCCCACATTCCCTGTTTGCACTGACCAGATGCTCCCTGCTCCTTCTAATAGTGAATCCAGGAGTCAGGAAGCCCTACCTCTGGCTGTGTGTGTGAAAGGAGCCTGTTTGGTAGGAGCTCAGAACCTTTCCAAGGGCTGAGAGCTGATTGTCTTGACTGGGGTATAATTTCTCTGGAGACAAACCTGGAACAGGAATTTCCTGCCCCAGGGCTATCAGGGAAGCAGAAAATCACTTTAGAGACCAGCCTATTGACTTTCCCATAAAAGTTCCCCCTTTAGTTTGTCTCTCTCCAATTTCTGGGAATTTCGCAAGTGCTATCACAGGAGACTTGGACCTTCTAAGTGGATTATCTTGTTGGTTCAGCACTTGCTGCAGGGCTGTGTGATGATTATCTGTACTCTTCCCTCTCAGTTTGCCAGGGGGATCTCCTCTGTTAGCCCCCATCCTTCTAAAGAGTTGGGAAAAAACTGTGAGATTCTGCCCTGAGCTTAGGGCTATAAAGAGGCAGCCACTTCCTCAGTGCTGGGCAGTCCAGGCCAACCACCATTTATAGTTTCCTTTCCTTCTTGCAGGGATCACATTCTTAGGACTGGAAAGAGATCGAAATGGCTTTTCTCAGCTTTCAGAGAATTACATAGCAACAATTCAATCTCACCTTTGTGACAATACAGCTGAGAGAGACAAAAAGCAATACTTTATGAAGCTGGGTGAGAACAAAATGTTACAATATTATATTGGTTACCTGAAGTAAAATTTGCTATCTTCTTAAAGACTTTTATAGTGGATCCATTCGATATCTGAAACCAAAGATAAAAGATATATGAGTTTTCAAAATTTAATGGATTTCTCAACTTCACCCAGGAATTAGATGGCTGGATGGATCTTACATGCTCTCACTTATTAAATCAAATATTTATCAAGAATTACTAAGTTCTGGGCACTGCGCTGGAGGCTGGGACTAAATGACAAGCAAGACAGTCTCTCTGTCCTCAAGGGGCTCATGGTCCTGTGGAGGAGGCTGATGAGGCCATGGGAGGCAGTAGGGTAGTACGCAGAAGGTGGAGGCCAGGACTCTGTGGGACAGATGGAAGGTGGGCGAGCCCTGGAAGAGGGGAAGACTGAACTTTGTTAGGACATTCCCCCCAGTTCTCAGAGGCCAGGAAAGACCTAGGCCAGTGTCATTTTTTGAGGTTAAAAAATTGTTACTTGTTGTGGACTGAATGTTTGTGTCTCCTCCAGATTCCTATGTTGAAATCCTAATCCTAGTGTGATGGTATTAGGAGGTAGGGCCTTTGGGAGGCTAGGTCATGAGGTTGGAGCCCTCATGATGGGAATAGTGCCCTTATAAGAAGAGACACCAGGGCCGGGCGTGGTGCCCCACTCCTGTGATCCCGGCACTTTGGGAGGAAGAAGAGGAGGATCACTCTTAGGAGTTCTGAGACCAGCCTGGGCAACATACGGAGACCCCTCTCTACAAAAACATATTTAAAAATTAGCTGGGCGCATTGGTGCACACCTGTAGTCCCAGCTACCCGGGAGGCTTGGGCGGAGAATCACTCGAGCCCAGAATTTCAAGGCTGCAGTGAGCCCTGACTGTGCCACTCTACTCCAGCCTGGGCAACAGAGTGAGACCTTATCTCTAAACAGAGGAGGAAAAGGAAGAGACAGCAGAGCTTGCTGGTCCCCTCTGCTTTCCACCACACAAGGATACAAGACGATGGCTCTCAGCAAACCAGGAGGAGGGTCCTCACCGAGCTACTAGTACTTTGCTCTGACTGTGAACTTACAGTCTCTGGAACTATTAAGAAAGAAATGTTTAAGCCACCCAGTCAGTGGTATTCTGTTAAAGCAGCCCTAACTGACTATGACACTACTCTATTAAGAAATGCTGAAACAGGTTTTCAGAAATTGTGGTATATAAAGTTGGTGTCTACCCTATGACAGAGCCGTTTCACATGTAGGTCTTTAGTCCACAGAAATAAGTATAAATCCTGATAGGGAGCTATTTGTAATTGTCCCAGACTGGAAACAACTCAAACATCCATCATTAGAATAATTTGGGGCATATTCATACAACAGATTATAAAGCAATGAAAATGAGCAAACTACTGTTACACGCCACATGGGTAAATCTTACCATCATAATGTTGAGCAGAAGAAGCTCGACAGAAAAGAAAGTAGACTGAATGATTCCATTTACATAGAGCTTGAAAACAACAACAAAAAAACCCAAACGGTCCAAACTATCATGTTAGATATTTGGAGAAGAGAGCAGCGGTAGTAATTAGGAAAGGCCAGAAGAGGGCTTCTATTTTTTGACATGGGTGGTAGTTTCAGGATGTGCTCACTTGGTGATAATTCATCCAGCAGTATGCTTATAATTTATTTATTTTTTCTATAGGTATATACAGGTGGAGCATCCCGAATCTGAAAATTCAGAATGTTCCAAAATCTGAAACTTTCTGGGTGCTGACGTGGTGCCACAAGTGGAAAATTCCACGCCTGATCTCATGATAACATGTCACAGTCAAAACCCTATAAAAACTTTGATTTGTGCACAAATTATATAAAATTACCTTCAGGCTCTGTGTATAAGGTATTTACGAAACATAAATAAATTCTGTGTTTAAACGTGGGTCCTGTCACCAAAATACTTCATTATGTATATGCAAATATTCTAAAATCCAAGCAGATTCCAAAATCCGAAATACTTTTGGTTTCAAGCATTTTGGATAAGGGATATTCAACCTGTGACATTTTTTCAATAGCTTGTAAAATCACAAAATTTGCATATACTTTTTAATAAAACCTTTGAAATTTAAGCATAACATGTGGGACATGCTTAACTTTTGCTAATATTAAGTGTGCAGCTTGATGGCTATTCACATTAAATATATACTGACATAACCACCGCCTTTATCAAGATATAAAATATTGCAAGGTCCTGAAAAGTGCTCCCATTGTCCCTTCTGAGACAGTGACCACCCCATCTTCATCCAGAGGTAATTACTTTTGTCTTCCATCACCATTTATGAATTTTGCCTGTTCTTGGATATCACATAAAATAGAATCATACAGTATGTACTGTGTCTAGATTTTGAGGGTCAATATAAGGTCTATGACATTTATTCCTGTTGCAACTACAAGTAGTTCATTCTTTATTACTATGTATTAGTTCATGTAGTATCAATATACTACCAAAAATTGGCATACAATAAAAGAATTACCGATACATGTTACAACATGGATGAACTACAAAAACATGCTAAGAAGCCAGTCACAAAAGACCACATATTGTATGGCCCTGTTTATATGAAATGTCTATAAAGATGGGAGCAGTAGACACGAGGGACTCTAAAAGTGGGAAGGGGGTAGAGGCAAGGGCTGGAAAACTTCCTCTTGGGTACCATGGTCACTGTCTGGGTGATGGGATCAATAGAAGCCCACATCTCAGCATCATGCAATATACCCTTGTAGCAAACCTGCACGTGTACCCACGAATCTAAAACAAGAATATATGAAATATCCAAAATGGGCAAATCTATATAGATAGATTGTAGATTACTAGTTGGCTAAAGCAGGGGTGGGGGAAATAAGGAATGACTGCTAATGAATTCAAGGTTTCATCGGGAGTGATGAAAATGTTCTCAAATTAGATTGTGGCAATGGCTGCTCAATTCTATAAGTATACTTAAAACCACTGCATTGTATACTTTAAACAAATGAACTTCATGGTAATATAAATTATATTTTGGCTGGACACAGTGGTTCATGACTGTAATCCCAGCACTTTGGGAGGCCAAGGCAGTAGGATTACTTGATCCTAGGAGTTCATGACCAGCCTGGGGAACTCAGATCTCCATCTCTCCCCACCAAAACAAACAAAACAATGCTGAGCATTGTGGCACATGCCTATAGTCCCAGCTAAGGCAGGAGGATGGCTTGAGCCTGGGAGATCAAGGCTACAGTGAGCCATGATTGTGCCACTGCACTCCAGCCTGGGCAACAGAGCAAGACCCTGTCTCAAAAATTATGCTTCAATAGAACTGATAAGAATTGCCACAGATTTTAAATGTATACATTTGACAAAGAAAGTCCTCTGTATATATTGCCTCTTTTGGAGTTAAAGTCAAGCGTTCTCACCTGAGACCTTTTGGGACCATGGAGACCAGGGTCAAGTGGCTCTACAGTGCCCCTCCCCCACACCCTGATGGGCACTCGCAAATCCCCAGGCAAGGAAGTGCCCTTCAGGCAGAGGGGGACAAAGATGCCCAGATGCTAGGGGCAGGCCTGGCTCTGTGGGAGGAGGGGCTCATTCACAAAATTACAAGACAAAGGGGTGGCAAGAAGGAGGCAGGTCAGAGATCCACAAATCCCCTTCATTCTGGAGGACTGACCCTGTCACTTCTGAACCTTATCAGCTAAGTGACTCTTCCCTCCACTCTGAGGCTCCAAAGCTGTTCTCAATTCTAATATTAATTTGGACCTGGCCTTCCCAATTTGGAAAGAGTGGAAACCTAGAATTTCTCTTCTGGCCTGATGCACATTGGTTATCAGAATGTACAAGCTCGCCTAGCAAGCACCAAAGGATTAAAACCTAATCTCCTTCAGGTTGCACCCATAGGGAGGAACACAGAGCAAGAGCCAGCCCTCAAGAGGCCCTCAAACACAGCTGTCCAGCCAGCTGTGTCCAGCCAGCCGCTAAGTTTAGTCCAGAGGCCTCCAACTGCTGGTGTGCATGATATCTTGGTGGTGGGGTGGGGGCAGCACTAGACAGGGGCCAGCTGGGGCCATCAGGCCTCTGCAAAGTGTCTCCAGCAGGGATTCTTAACTCTTACTGAGCTCTTCGACTCTGCTTCTACTACCGAGCATCCTCTCCTTTTCTCCTTTAGCTATTGTTTGCTGGCTGATTTTTCAATTCTCCTCCATATTTGATGCAATTAAAGCAAATGCTCTATGCAGGCACCCCCTTAGCAATACTCAGACACTGAGTTTATGAGAAGCTTTGAACATAGTTACAAAATTCCTCCCCACGAAGAACTGGATATGCTCTGTTTCTAAGCCAATAAATATCCTTTTATAAAAGGAAGCTGGTGATTCATTCTGGGTAATTGTCAAAGAATGAATCCCAAATGTCTCCCATTGAGTGTTGAGCCAATATTTCACTACTGTCAGACGCTTTGTTTTGCCAAAAGCAAGCACCCTTACTCTATAATCACAAACACCACGGATGGGCCTTCTGATAAGGAGCGCTGCCAAAAGTTCAAATGTCTCTTCAAGAGCTGGCAACAGGCCGCTGCTGGTGCTGTGCTCAGGCATTAAGATAGCATAGACACAGCTTGTACCAAGGAAATTTTACTCTGAAATTATCTCCCAAGAGCAAGTGTAGAAGCATTTTATTAGTGGATGAGTTGTGTGTGTGTGTGTGTGCGCATTTCTAACTTTCACAGCTGCTCTAGAGCTGGAACATTTCCCCCATGTGACACTTTAACACGATTATAAAGACAGAAAAATAGTTTATTTACAGATGTTTGTGGGGGAAAGGTTTCCGTTTTCTTTTTAGCACAAGTCAGCTGCTGCTGAGGTAAGGATAGAAATGCCTTTTTGAAAAGTGCCCTGGAATGCAGAGTGTTAAAAAGATGATGCCGTTTGTTCCATCTGAGGAGCTCCAAATGCTCTTCTAAGAGTGACTCATTAATCGTCCCCTAGTCCTGTGAGGCAGGGAGCATCCTCTGGGCCCCTACTTTAGGGATGAAAACCAAATTAAATCAAAGAAAGATTAATGTCACTAGCTGGATCTGCAGCAGGATTGTTTTTCCAGCCCAGAGCAGAACTGGTACGCACGGCAATTTCAAATTAAATTCCTTCCAGTCTCACAGTGTTCTAAGATTCGATGTGACAACAGGCGATTCCCCTCCAATCATCAATGGAGGGGAATTGGGGCCACCCCACGTTAGAAGTGTCAGAGATGGACTGTAGACTTTCCCATCATTAGAGTGAGGAGTTGTAATCACTCAGGGAGAAACAGACCCATATCAACAACTTAAAGTCATTTCTAAAATAAACAGGAACTACATATTTTCCAAACCATTTACAAGTGAAGGTAAGATTTCTTTATAAGATACCATGTTTATGGCATAACTTAAGAATTCCATGAAAAGAGATTTTCTAGAAATGTAAGGTTGAACTTATGTTTAACCTTATGAAACTACTACTTTTATAGGTAAATATGGTCACCTATTGGCAATTTCATATGGCTTTGCCTAAGAGAAATGCTAGCATTGTAGCTATAAATTTTATGAAAAATTATGAATACATTCTGAATATTGTGATAAAGAAAAAATCTAAAAACATGATCATCAAATCACCACACAGAAACTCTGACTGAAATCTGTCATTCCTGAAATCACCTTTTCTGCTGAAACAATATTATGTGAAAACAGAATTCTATTCCACATCCTGTCCCAGCAGCCACACGCCAATATTGCTGTCCCTCCGTCAATATCGTCTTCTCCCTCAGCTCTTCTCACTGACGCCCCAAGGCTGGAAACTGATGAAAACAAAATCTTGTTTCTCAGGGCTTGAGGGATAACCTTGCCGAGTCCTTCAGCACAGGGGTTCACCAGTGCATTGGAAGAGGCCATCAGAACGTCCTCCACAGGCTGGTCAAATCACACAGAAGGTTCTGGACACCCAGGGGAGGGCTTACAGGATGCTGGAAACCAGAGAAAATGCCACAGGGCTCCTGCTTCTCTCTTGTTTACTTGAAATTAACCTTCAGGCCACTAGCCAGCTCCCTCTGCGGACAATTAGTGATAACCCTGAGACTGTCTTCCTCCTGAGGGAGTTGGGCCGCCAAGAATGTGTGGGAAATTGCGAAGCCCTGAACACTTAAGACTCAAGAGTGATCCGGTTGGGTTGGGGTTGTCAGAGCCCAGATGCCTGAGAGAGGCCTCCCTTTGGATGAAGGTAACTGTCATCTTCACAGACTGCTGGCCAAAAAGAGGGTTAAAGTCAAAGTAGGGAAGCATTTTGATAAACTCACAGACGTGAGATTCGCCCTGGGATTTTAAGAGAAGTTACCCTTTATAAATTTGACATCAGAGAATGTAACTACCAGGATTTCTCCTCAGTCAGGCCCAGCTCTCTAGCCAGGCTGCTTCCGAGGTTAGGAGCATGGGCTGAAAGCCTGGATTTGGGGAAGGTATCCCTCAGGCCCTGCGCAGAGCCCCAGTCTCTAGAGTGCTTATTTCATCTGCTTTCAGCCTTGAGGCATCAGTGAAGGAGCTCTATGACTCTGGCCAAGTTCCTTAGCCTTCCTGGGCCTCAGAATGGGGCTGATAGTATTCACCTCATGGAGCGGTAAAGAAGATGGAAAGAGCTGCTATTGGGCAAAGCCCTAGAATAGTGCCCAGCACACGAGAAGCATTATACGTGTTTGTTAACTGAATATCTAAAGACATTCACACTGCAGCAGACCTTTAGTGATTGTGCAGTCCCTTTTAGTGTCACAGATGATGGACTTGACTAGAAGGATTGCTGACCTTACTTAACAGACCCTTTGGGACATTCCTATGAGTTTTAAATATCTTTTGAATTACAAATTTGTTAGCAGTGACCACTTCTGCATTAGTACACATCTGTTAACAACAACAGTTAAACAACTCTTCTGCCTCTCAAAACCTTGCAGCTCAGAACTAGAAGTATGATCTTTAGAGAAAACTTCCTGCCCAATGCCTGTCCTGCACACTCACCACTACTCCACAGCAGGGTGCAGGTGCGATAACTCGGCCCAGCCAAAGGTCACAGCAGGGTGTGAGTGAGATAAAGAAGGCTGGACCCCTGAGAAACCACCCTGCCACAGTCACAGGGGACGAGCATGCCCCACTCCGTGAACATGCAGGTGCACGTGCCCCAGACCCTGCTGGCACCAGAGCAAAGCACAGTCCCCTTCATAGTCAACGCACACAGAATGACATCCAGTTAAGGAAACGCGCTGGGAGGGTTTAATTACAGGGAAGAAAGACTCCTCTGGCTTCATGTGTAAAGACACGCTTAACCCTTTGTCTGCACATGACAGAATGACACGAGCAGAAATGCACCCTCCTCTGTGTTCATCAGATGGAAAATGGGAGTAAGGAAAGCACCTGCCTCCCAGGGTTTTTGTGGACATTAATTGAGCTAATACGCGTGAGCAGTGCCAGGCACTGGCTGCCATGGTTATCGTCACGGAAAGCAATTCCACGGTGCTGGGGGTTGCCAAGGGTGTCAGCCAGTAGGTGACAGGGCCCTGCCAGCAATGTGGGGCTCTGGGGGCTGCATCTAGTCCATGAGATGCTATATTTTTGTCATGCCCTCAGATCCCCTCTAGAAACCTGTTCTTCAAATGTGCTGAGAGTAAATCATTCAGAGGAGACCAGCTACACTGTGTTTGCCCTAAGGACAGACAAGGAAAGAAGAAACAGGCTGGCTCTCCAACAGCAGGGACTTTGTTTCGATAGGAGGAGGAACTGGCCGTCACTACAGATTAACTTTCAAACCTAACTAATTTGGACTAATTGGAGGGAGGTGAGTCTGATTCACTTAAAACTCCGAATTAGACCCTATTTTTAAATGAAAAAAAAATTTTTTTTTTTGCTTTTAAGCACATACAGTGACTCAAACTAGGGTACTTTAGTAAATGAATAAGACTGATAATTAGCATCTTGTCTCTTTGGAGGGAAATGCTAGTGCTCAAGAGAAAATTTTTTCTTTAACGAAAGGGTAAAAGCAAACTTCAGCCCAGCCCTGTCAAATTACTCCCAAATTTTGAATCTGCGGAGGCGCACTTAATCAAGTATAGATGTAGGTGGCTGAGGGTGGTGGGGATGATTTTCTCCAAGCAGGCTTTGAAAAACGGGGCTTTTGAGATGGTCCAGGCATAGAGAACACAGAGCCCAGTGACCTCCCATTTCCTTCAGGCTCTCTGGTTTATTTGCCTTATGGCTTAGCTTTTTAAACATAAGGAGAATCCTTTAAGCCCTCATGTCCTAGGCTTGTCATTTATTACCACCATGCAGCAACACTGGGGTATGAGGCCAATAAATCATTTGGACAGGAAGTGACTACAGGCCGGATTAATTTCATTATCATCCTTAAGCAGATAGGTGTCTAGCACGGCCAATGTCTGCAGTGAAGACTGATGTTCTGTCTCTCCTGACAGGCTTTCCCCCTTGCCTTGCAGACAGCTGTGGTGGTTCTTCATTCTCCCTGCTAGAGAGACTTGTCCTGCCTCCTCCTATTAATGGCAGTGAGTAGCCCCATCCCCTGCTTCTGCGGCCCACCCCATGCCCCACGGTGGCTGAGGGATGCTGAGAGGCCTGGCGGGAGGCACAGCTGAGCAAGCCAAGAACTCCAGTCAACAGCACCAGAGGAGGGCCTTGGAGGCTGTGTCCCCTCTGAACTCGCCAAGACAAGCCTGCCACCCAGACACAGGGAGAGGTGCTGACCTGCAGGTCTGGAAGCCTGAACTGATGCCATGATAAGCACTTCCACCCAGCAGGGCAGCACCTCTGACTCTGACCTCCTCCTGGCCATTACCTTCCCTCTGGGTCTGTGTTTTTCCAAACACAGCCAAAGATGCCCCTTATTCCTGAGCCCAAGAATACACACTTTTAGAAAACTCCCTGGGGAGTTTTATGAATTCCAAAAGCTAGGAATGACTGCTCTTGGCAAGATGATCCCAGGGTTGGCAAGTCTGAGCTATAGGAGAGTGAGCACAGGGGCAAGTTGCTAGCCTGCGACTTTCTCTGCTAGACTCCCTCTAGCAATGCTGCAGGGGCAGCACCTCCTTAGTCATCACCCAACATAACTACTTCCAAACTGGGTGACCCACTCAGCCAAACAGCCCAAGGATGGGTGTTCTCTGTCCCTGGCCATTGTCTAAGAAGCTCTGCTCAGGAACAATCTCTCTTCTTCCTGGGCGAGGGGAGAACCTGGCAAAGTCCTAGGTCCTTCCTGGTACAGACCTGTCTCCCTGGGACTGTACAGCTGTGAAAAACGGGGGGTGCCTACTCTCCCAGTGTGCTGGGAAGCTGCACCTCCTCCTGTCTTCTCAATCTCTAGGAAAGCACCTGCCTCCAGGCATCTGCAGAGTCATCCCCAACTGACATCCTTGGCCCCACGCACCCTCGTCCTACTATCCCTCCCATCCACGTGACTGTGGTGTCCTCCTCCTGAGCATCCGATTCCATTTGTGTGTGTGTGTGTCTGTCCAGAGCCACTGCATTATTGCTGGACAGCACCAATCCTCACCAGAAATCCACAGCTTCTAATGGGGCTCCCTATTTCCAGGTTTGTACCCCTTCTATCTACATCTCACACACAGCCCCATTTTCTGAAACACTAACCTCCCTGCTTCAGGACCTCCCATGGCTTCCCACTGTTCTTGGGATAAGACTCAGAACTCTTGAAGAGGCTGCTCCCATCTGTGTGATCTGTGTCTTCCCTGCTTGCCTCCCTGCCCCTACATCTTGTAAGAGGCCGCAACACGGACTGGTTCAGCGACGGACCCTACAGCCAACTATCCAGACTTGAATCTGGCCCTGCCACTGACTAGCTGTTACCAGACCTCCCCGAGCCTCACCTTACCCATCCATAAAGTGGGGTTAATAATAGGACTCATAGGACTGCTATAGGATAGAATGAGGTGAAATACTGAAACCGCCATTGCAAAACTATAACAGTGAAAGGCATCTGAAAGGTGAACAGTGAAAGGCATCTGAAAAACACCTTTCAGATGCCTTTCACTGTTATAAGACAGTGAAGAGATTTGACCTAACCAACTCCATCTTGTGTCTAACCTCCAAGCTGCCCTTGCTTATCCCTGGGTGTAGACTGAACTTTGGGAGGAACTTATAGTTTAACACAAAGACGACGACAGCCCTTTTCCAAAACCTTCTTCTTGCCTGGGGATTAGACTGCCTTCATAGGACTAACAAATTAGCCACAAGATGGGGATTATGGTTTAGGAATCATGCAGCTGGAGGCTGTAAGATTCTGACTTTCCCCAGATTGCTCCTGGGGATAAAATCACTATTGTAAAACCTAAGACCAGTGCTTGAGATATTTTGCAGACCCTGCTTTTTTTTTTTTTTTTTTTTTTTTTTTTTTTTTTTTTTTTGAGATGGAGTCTTGCTCTGTCGCATAAGCTGGAGTGCCATGGCACCATCTCAGCTCACTGCAACCTCCGCCTCCCAGGTTCAAGCAATTCTCCTGCCTCAGCCTCCCAAGTACCTGGGATTACAGGCATGCACCACCACGCCTGGCTAATTTTTTGTATTTTTAGAGACAGGGTTTTACCATGTTGGCCAGGCTGATCTCGAACTCCTGACCTCAGGTGATCTGCCCACCTTGGCCTCCCAAAGTGCTGGGATTACAGGCGTGGTCCACCATGCCTGGCCCAGAACCTGCTCTTGATGGCTCAGCTGGTACCACCCAGATCAATAAACTGGCTCATCTGATCTTGTGGCCCTCACCCCAGGAACTGACTCAGTGCAAGAAGACAGCTTTGACTCCCTATGATTTCATCTCTGATCTAACCAGTCAGCACTCCTGGCTCACTGGCTTCCCCCAACCCACCAGGTTGTCCTTAAAAACTGATCCCTGAACGCTCAGGGAGACTGATTTGAGTAATAATAAAACTCCCATCTTCCACACAGCCGAATTACTTTATCTCAATTCCTGTCTTGATAAATCAGCTCTGTCTAGGCAATGGGCAAGATGAACCCATTGGGCAGTTACATTACAGGGACATGCTGGAAACAGTACCTAGTGTGGTGTAAGTACTTCATAAGCACTGGCTATAATCAGGTGTCACTGCCCTCCTTCCCCCTCGCCATTGCCCCTCTCAAGTTTTGGCTGGTCTAACACGCATGCTCTCCCTTCCTTACTGGATGTGCCTGTACCCTAGCTCAGTCTGGCTAAATTCTCCTCATTGTTTAGGTCTCAGCTCAGTCATAACCTCCTCCAGGAACCCTCTTGGATTCTCCAAGCCACATAGCACTGTTACACACAAGGTGTTGCCTCTTTATTTGTCTCTCCCTCCTTTTCTGCACCCCTTCCCCAGGGCTGCAGGCTCTGTGAGGGCAGGAACCTGGTCTTTGCTTCTCTCCCATGCAGCCCCAGCTGTTTTCACAGAGTGGATATTCAACAAAGATTCAGATAATACTGCTAAACAAGTGAACCCCAGTATCCCAGTGTGTTCAGGAACCTTCCCTGCCTCCTTTCTCATTATGTGCAGGTTTCTCTGGTACTCAGATCTCTGAGAAGTCACGTGCACCCCTCACCGCCCTCGGCACTCACCCAGTATGTGGGTTAAGAGGCCAAAGGAAGTATCACTCAATATTGCAAACAAACAGGAAATTTAGAACTTCTTCAGGAAGAAAGGACCTACACAAAAGGTTACAAGGCCTACTGTGAATGTTGTGGAGGGAGGCGAGGCTTGGGACTTCCAGGGCTTTGTTTAGCATCAGCACACTTGGCACCCAAGTGTGCTAAAGGATAACTCTTCTCTGGCTTTCCTAGGCAGGTGCTGAACCTCCGGGTGGAGAGAGTTCAGGAGATAGGAAAATCATAGCCTTCTGAGAAGGGAACACCAAGTACACTGTGAGAGCCCTTCATGGGCTTGTCTGCACAAGCAACGAAAGAAAACTTCAACCCCAGACACAACTGATCTGCAAGTTATTCCAGGAAATGGGTGGGAGTCCTGGATGTTTTAAAAGAATGTTCATGAGACTAGGATTGGGGATGAGGAAGGAGACACGGGGGTCAAGTCTTGCTGTTACCTCATAGTGGCCAATGGTGTTTAGCTTGGTGATTCCATCTTCAAGAATCACAGAGGAACTGTCGATGTCCAGAAGTTCTTTCTGTCGTGTGCCCACTTGAAGCTCTGAAAAAGAGCATTTTGTTCCCTTTTAGAGTTTTAAAATGCTACCACTTTCACAAATTTACAGATAACTAAAACTTGAATAAAGTGGTAAATCTTTGTTTGAAGGTGTAGAAATGTTATCAGCCAGACTAGTAGCCTGAGTTCTGTTGTTTTTTTGTTTGTTTGTTTAGGGCTCTGATGTTTCAAACCACTTTTTCCCTGATAAGCCTGGAAGTAAAGCCACTGAAGACAAAATAATGCATTCTATGAGGGACTAAGCTCTTCAACAAAAATTCCAGAAGCAAATCTGTATATGCTCACACTTGTGTGCCCACATTCACAAAGAGAGGCATGATATGAACCATCTCTGCAGGCTCCTGTTTGGGGTGGAGGGGGAGGCATCAGTGTGCGAACGTCCCAGCACCACAGGGTGCAGACTGTCTGTCTGGCCAAGGCTGCCAACCTGTGCCTAGGTCAGAATGTGGTGCACAAATGTGATTTTTCTTTTTTTGGAACCTGCATGATGTTTAATTATTATTTTAGTGTCGACTCAGTGCCAACATTTACAGATGAAAAGATTGCACATAGGCTGGATGTAGCAGCTCAGGCCTGTAATCCCAATACTTTGGGAGGCTGAGGCAGGGGGATTACTTGAGGCTAGGAGTTCAAGACCAGCCTAGGCAACATAGTGAGACCCTGTCTAAAATTTTTTTAAAAGTTTTTAAGTTGCATATAAAAAACTGGATATCTGATTTCTTTAAAAAAAAAAAAAAAAATCTAACAGTCTAACAACACAATCTGCGGTCCACATGGCAATCACTGAAGCAAATGGCACTGTCCCCTTGGATAGCGAGTCCTTTCCCATTAAGTCAAGCTCCACTGCTTTCTATCGTCCCAGGTGGCTGACACCCCTTATGTATTTTCTGCCCCTTTGGGCATCTGCGTTTTTGAGCCTCTGCTGTAAGAGCTCCAAGCATAGCTGCTTCTGGTGTTGGATTTCTTTTTTTGTTGTTGGAGACAGGGTCTCCCTCCATTGCCTAGGCTGGAGTACAGTGGCGCAACCTGGGCTCACTGCAACCTCTGCCTCCCGGGTTCAAGCAATTCTTCTGCCTCAGCCTCCCAAGTAGCTGGGACTACAGGTGTGCACCACCATGCCTGGCTAATTTTTGTATTTGTAGTAGAGACGGGGTTTCACCATGTTGGCCAGACTGGTCTTGAACTCCTGACTTCAGGTGATCCGCCTGCCTTGGCCTCTCAAAGTGCTGGGATTATAGGCGTGAGCCACTGCATCCAGCCTGGTGTTGGATTTCAATACAGTTGATGGCTTTGCCTCAGAAACCAGCCCTGGAGGTAGTCTGGGAAATCAGCAGGCATGCAGAAGCCTGACACGGCTGACAGGCTGTGTCCCCAGGCTCCCTGTTTGCTCTGCTCCTTGCCTTCCTACTTTAGGAGGCAAGGGACACCCAAACTCAGGAAAAGAGTAAGGATGCTACTACTTGCTCATCAGCGGCAGGACCAAGACTGTTGGGCGGGGTATGCCCATGTCTTTTGTAGTGAGAGCCACACATTTGCAAGATGTATGCTCAGGGCAAGGAAGTTGGGGGTCTGGGGTCAGGGTCATGGTTTCCTGGCTGGGGCTCCCCCTTTGATCCTGTATCTAACCAAATGAGCTAAAATGGTCCTCAAGCGGCTCAACAGTCACCCAAGGAAGGAAGCAGAAGAGCGGTGCCTTAGCAGCCCTACTTTCTTTAAAGCCAGATCACCACCAAGTTGCCCCACATTTGCATGGTCTCAAACTTCCAAGACCCTGCCTCAAAGCTTTCTCAATGGCCTTTTAGCAGGGGGCTGGACTGGGAGGGCTGAGTGGGAGGATTTTAATTGTCTGCTTCGTCAAGGCCTATAACTGTACATCAAGGGGAGGTGAACCTTGTTACACTGTCTGTCACCACCATGATTTTATTCTTCGTTTCTGTCCCATTATTTGCTATAAAATCCCACGACAGTCTCCTGGGAGGACTGCACGGAGCTCAACTTTAAAATGTTGATGAACATTTGAGTGAAGTGGGGCCCTGTTAGCTTGCTCACGCATATGCTCTCCTTTGCAGTATACCAATAGAGCCCGAAATGAATTCATAGCAGATGCGGCTGCACACTGGGGGAGGACGGAGCATATACTTAATACAGGATGTGATTAGCAGAGGAAGATGACCTTTCTAGCAGGCTGGAGTTAACACCCAGAGTCTGAGGCACCCACTAATGACACGCTCAGTATCACAACAAACAAATCAAGTGCCAATGTGAAATGCAACACACGCAGAGGGCCCCGTGTTGACACCTTTCTGTGCTTCGTGATGCAAGGTGACTCCGTGCGGGCTCAGGGTCTGCAATCTCATGAATCTGATTTACAGACGTAATATTTAACAACAACAACAACAAAAAACCCCGCCATCTTTTAAGAACTGTGCTTCCTTCGAAGAATCAGGATGCCCATGAGAGAGCAAAGCAGTCTCTTGGCCCCTAGACATGCCCTCCAGGAACAATCTGGCTTGTAAGTGTCACTGAACGGAAGCTGGTGGGGGTAGGGAGGGAGGGCAGGCAGGGAGGGAGACTCATCAGGGCCTGGGACCACATAGCTCCCGCACTGCCTTACCAAGACCAATTTCATTAAGCTGAAGTCCATAAGGAGAACCATTTTTGCTTAAGAATGCTTGGAAAATCTTTTCTTTGGCTTGGCCTATGGTGTCACAGTCGAGAACATTGACTGAAATATTCCGACAGACATCTGCACTCTCGTTTTCCGGGATTTTTTCAAAGACGACGTTTAACGCCTGCAAGAATACAAACAGATTTCCAAGTCTATTAGATAATTGCAATCTGAAAGGCATTTCATAAAAGACACAAACCTTGGCAAGTCCCACTAATACCTCTGATGGCACATTAGCAAACACTGTATTGCATTATACTACTTTCATCTTTTCTCCATAATCCATTCTTTTCAGGGATAATGGAAAGGAAAACAGAAAGTTAAAACTCTCATTATAGAGCAAGCATTGAATAAATATATCTGAGAGTAAAATATATATATATACACACACACATACACACAAATAGTCTAAAAATGGTAATTTGGTGATTTCTAATTTCATCCTCAAAAGAAAAAGAAAAAAAGAATTGGAAGGGTTCCACAGTAGATGAGGCAGATTGGTGATTATCTTTTTTATTAACAGGACCACAGAGTCCCAGAAGTGAAGTTCTAGGTGACAGGAAAGGTTATGAGGTCCCCATATTGACCACATCAAAGAGATCACTTTTTTTTTTTTTTTTGAGATGGAGTCTTGCTCTGTCACCCAGGCTGGAGTGCAATAGTGCCATCTCGGCTCACTGCAACCTCCGCCTCCTGGGTTCAAGCAATTCTCCGGCCTCAGCCTCCCAAGTAGCTGGGATTACAGGCACATGCCACCATGCCTGGCTAATTTTTGTATTTTTTCAGTAGAGACAGGGTTTCACCATGTTGGCCAGGCTGGTCTCAAACTCCTGACTTTGTGATCTGGCCACCTCAGCCTCCCAAAGTGCTGGGATTACAGGTGTGAGCCACTGTGCCCGGCCCAAAGAGGTCACTTTTTAAATATGCAGCATTAATTACAGGAATACTCATCTACTCCTCCACTCCCAACATCCTCAATCAGATGGTTTCCCCAGCCCTCATTAAAGCACTGAGATCCCCACCCCATACTATGATTCTTGCATTAATTACTTTACATTTCAGCACCATTACTTAACGTTTTGTCAGTTAACATTCTCCCACTGCAGCAAAACTTCAGAATCAGACTAATGGGGGAAGTAAGGCCTTTGTGCACGTGTGAAAACACAGAACTAGGGAATATTTCAAAATGAACTGAAAAGCAATTCCAAGTTTACTTCGTCTAAGAACAAATAGATCTAAAACAACCAAGTTTTACCTGATACGTACCCTCACAGGAGTTGATTCAGGGAAGAGCTAAGAATATTTTGCAAATAGCATAACATAGCAGTTTAGATTCTAATGCACCTTGGTAATCACAAAGTCAGAAAGGCTTCGGTATGGTGTGAAATGCACAACTATTTAATGTTTTGAGCCTGGCTTAATAAGGGAATGTAAAATGATCAAGTAATGGGAATTTTTGTTTGTTTGTTTTGTTTTAAGGAGCAGAGAGTTTAATAGGCAAGAAGGGAGGGAGAATACAGAAGAAAGATGCTTCCTCATACAGAGACAGAGGGAGGGGGGCTCCAAGTCCTGTGGACACCAGCCAGGTATATATGCAGAGGCTGCAGGAGGCAATGTCTGATTTGCATAGGGCTCAGGGGTGAGATGAAAACACAAATAATATGGAAGATGGGAACCCTCAGGCCTACCTCAACTTAAAAATGGGTATAATAACAGTACCAGCCTTCTAGCATTGTTATGGAGATTAAATGTGATCATGCATTCAAGGGCTTAGCACAGGGCCAGGCTGCTGGGAAAGGCTTGATAATATCAGTAATAAAACCTGTTACACTTATTATTGTTGGTATTAGTATGCACTCATTTGCACACAGATTCAGCCCACATTGAACAGCTAGGACGCCCACTCCACGCTCAGTATCTCTAGGAAGGAGGCTACCAGCAATGAACCCAGTGGACTCCTGGCTTTCATCCCAGCCCACCGCAAGCCAGCTGGGTGACCTCTGAGCCCATCCCTAACCAGCTGGGTAACCTCTCTGTATCTTGCTTTCTCATCTGCAAAGAGGGCATAACAGCAGTAACTGCATAGCTCTTAGAACAGCGTCTGGCATGTGAGCCCGTGACTTACGGACCACTGACGTGGATGTGGGGCTTCTGAAATTTCGGGAGGTTCTCAGGGCTGTATCTTCTCTTTAATGCTGCTATGGTCTGAATATTGATGTCCCCCTAAATCCAGGTATTGAAATCCTAACTCCCAAGGTGATGGTACTTGGAGGTGGGGCCTTTGGAGGGGATTAGATCATGAGGGCAGAGTCCTCATAAATGGGATTAGTGCCCTTATTAAAGAGGCCCCAGAGAGCTGCCCTGCCCTTTCCGCCATGTGAGGACCCAGCAGGAAGGGACCATCATGAGAAAGGGGCTCTCACAGGACACCAGCTCTTGATCTTGGACTTCTCACCCTCCAGAACTGTGAGAAATAAGTTTCTATTATTTATAAGCCACCCAGTTTATGGTGTTTATAAAGAGCTGAGACAAATACCACTAAATCTTGCCCTTATAATCCTGTTGATAATTATGCAAGAGTAAATTTTGTTCTGGTCTCAACCAAATGATTAAAACTCCAAAGCGGTGGAATCTGAACTCTGAGGTTAGCTGCTGATCTCTGTCTGGCCTGTACGAGTTTCCCTCCTACAACAGAGTCACTCCCTTGCCTGCTCTCAGAGAACCTTTGTGTTCTGGCCAGCCACCCACTAGGAGGGGATTCAAAGGCCTGTCTGCTCACAAACAACAAACAAAAAATACCAGACAGGAGAGAAGGCAGGGAGCTGGTGGGCAGAGTATCTGGAAGGAACCAACATGTGAAGCCTCACACCCAAGCCCTCTCCTCGCCTCCCGTTTCTAGAGATGTTTCCTGGGGCCTCTGGGACCAGATGCTTTGCAAACACATTTCAAGACATTTCTCTGAACCCTCCCAACATTCTGGTGCAGGAGGTTGTATTATTATTGCCATCCCTGTTGTAGAGTGAGGGAACTGAGGCACGGAGGGGCTGAGTAACTTGCTCCAGGAACAGCTCACCAGTGGCAGAGCCAGGAATTGAAGCCAGATTTGCGTAACTGCAGAACTGGTGCCACAAACCCCTCGGCTATGCCGTCCCTGCTTTACTACCCATCCTCCCTCCCGCCGCCTGGTTCCACCTATAGCCCGGGAGCCCTCCTGACCCTCCAGAAACCCTGGCTTAGCCCAGGCTGCAAGCAATGTCCTAAGCTAAGTTCCCCACACCAGTGGGAGGGGTGGGTGTGAAGGGGTCAATGCCGGTCCCACCACCTATGGTCTTATTGGGGTCTTGCCTTATTTCTCTACAAGGTGATCTTCTCATGGTGGGGGTAACTGCAGTTAAGCTACTTCACAGGTGTTTCTAAAGAGAAAGATGAATGGGAGGCACCTTTTAATCAGAGCTTCAGCAATCCCAGCTTGTTTACTAGTTTTATAAATATTTGTGAAACAGCATTCTATTACTACCTAAAGGGCACTATCGTCTTCAACAAAAACACCTTTTTATGGCAATAAATGTTCTTTTTAAAAACATCACCAAAAGGAAAAAAAAAAAACCCTTACTGGATGTAAAATAATGTAAATCTGCCACTGCCTCCACAGCTAGATGGGTGGAAAAGAGGTAAAATGGCATTTTACAGAGTCCACAGGGAATTCTGAGAGTAAATTCAGACACAAATTGATTTGTGTTCATTTTTTATGCTGCTAACACTTAGTGCTCAAACAGCAGTTTCTTAAGGCGCAAGTCCAGTCAAGGCCCTTGGCGTCGGCCTCTTAACACCTCCACCCCCAGGCTGGGAAAGCACACATGGGCCTCTGCTGTGCCATGTCAGACAGCGTGACATCACAGCGTCTGCCCTCAGCCACTGTACCCCATCAGGGGAGATACCTCGATGGAAGTGCCATCTCTCCAGCTCCCACACTCCCACCAAAGCCCATTTAACCAGCATGTTCTCCTGCCCTATTTGGTATTAGGGCTGGGATGTCAGAGAGATGTTATGACGTGGTCCTTGTTCTCAGCTAATTCACAATAAATTTCAGAGACAAAAGCATCACCTGTGGGACAACAGTCACCCATCAGTGGCTATCACCCTCAGTGAGTGTCCACAGACGATTCTGAGTAGGGAGGACAGCAGGGGTCAGGGCCCTGAGTTCCAGGCCCAGCACCAGGCCACCTGGACCCTCCCATTCTCTGCTGCTCACCAGCTGAGGGAATGTAGGGAAGTCATCTAACTTCTCTGAGCCTTAAAATCCTCATTGTTCCTATCTCAAAGGAGTGACAGGATCACTAAATAATGACATATAATAATAGCAAATTAAGGAGTGCTTTATAGGTGCCAGACACTGTTTTAAATGACGTGTATATATTTGTATATATAAATCTCAGGAACAACTCTGTGAGGTAGATTCTTTTACTTGTCCCCTTGTGGCAGATGAGAAACTGAGGCACAGAGAGGTTAAATGGCACAAGGTCACCCAGCAAGAAAATGGTAGAACCGGGTACTCTAGCTCCGTGTTCTTAAATACTTGGTGATCCTGCCTTTCGAAGTACAAGAATGTTTTGTAAAGTAAGCGTGGTCCAAATCCATGGGATGGCATAATACCCAGAAAATACCCATGAAAGCCTAAAGAGCTGTGAAATGTACACTGGTCCCTTCCCCCAGAAATCTGCCCTCTGTTTAGAGGAACCGCCCTGCCTCTTCCTATTTCCTTGGCAGGAAAGCGTCAGTAAGCTGCGGCGGCAGATCTGGTTTGTTGTCCAACCAACAGCCATCCCTCTGCTAACAAAGGCCAGGTCTGCACAGTGGTGGGTCCAGCCTGGGTTGGGAGGCATGATCGGCAGCAACTGCCTTCTCTTTCACCAGGGCTGGTCATGTAACCCAGCTCTGGCCAACACATAAAAGCAAGGGTTTTCTCTCTTTTTTAATAGACAGGGTCTCACTCTGTTGCCCAGGCTGAAGTGCAGTGGTGTGATCATGGCTTACTGCAGCCTCAACCTCCCAGGCTCAAGCAATCCTCCCACCTCAGCCTTCCACGTAGCAGAGACTGCTTGACTACTTTTTAATTTTTTTTTTTTTTTAGAGACAGGGTCTTGCTATGTTGCCCAGGCTAGTCTTGAACTCTTGAGCTCAAGTGATCCTCCCACCTTGGCCTCCCAAAGTGCTGGGATTACAGGTGTGAGCCACCACACCCTGTCGGAAGTCTTCTATCCAAACAAAAGGGCGAGTAGTGCTTGAAGCAGTGGCCGCCATCTTGTGACTAGGATGGCAGGGCCAGGAGGCACTGGGAGATAGTGACCCAGAGCTGTGACACCATGGAGTGTATGGACCAGCTTGGAGCTCCTTCCCTTCAGACTTTCTGCTCTAAGAGGCAAGTCATGCTCTTACTATTTCACGCATCCTTAGTTCAATTTTCTCTTACTTATAGCTGCATGTGCCAAACTGACGGAGCTCATTTTGTGGATGCTGAGGTAGGTAGATGCGTCTACTGATGCCTATTTACTTTTCACCTATTGTGTGCAGGGCACTGTAGGTGATACAAATCAGAACCTGTACTCATCCTGCCTGGGAAGTACTAGCAGACTAGTAGAAGAACTGTGGGGCATATACAACAAATTCTAATGCCAGGTAGAATGTGGGAGGTACAGAAGGAGCATTTTAGGGATTCAGAGAGATACCTCTTTTAGGTCGGTAGGGGGTTTTCAAGCAGAGAAATCAAGGAAGGCTGCATGGAGGAGGCAGCGTTCGAATTGGGTCTGCAAAGAGCTGCAGTACATGAGGGAGGCCTCTGGACCATGGAGACACTTGGCTTCCAGTCTCTAATTAGACTGGTGAGCAGGAAGCTTCACTCACTCACTCGGGCTGTCAGGTCAGGAAGTTTACAGAAAAAAAATCCCACCTTCTCTGGGTGGAAGTGGGGGTGGAGGACTTGTAGCCCAGGCCTGCCTTCTGAAACCACCTCCTGCTGCCTTGAAAGAGAGTCCCTGTACTTCTCACAGGAAAAAAAATATGGCAAAGAAAAGAATATGGTTTGTAATAATAAGGACCAGCGCTTATTGAGTGCTTACCATGTACTGGGAATGCAATTACAGGTTCATTTAATCCTCACAACTGCTCTGTGAAGTAGGTGCCATTATTAGCCTCATTTAATAGATGAGGAAACTGAGATGCAGAGAGATTTAGAAACGTGTCCAAAATCATGGAACTGGTGGGAGTCTTATACTAGGGCATGTCCTGACTCTGAGCTGCAAAGTGAAGAGGCCAGCCAAGGTGATGAGCCTCCCAAGGGCAATACCCCTCTGCTTGAGGGCCTCAGTCAGTGCTCTCCCAGGAGCCTCCCAAGGGCAGTTCCCATCTACTTGAGGGCCTCAGTCAGTGCTCTCCCAAGAGTCACGCTGGACATAGGCAATCTGGTAGAGGAGGCTTTACCTCCTCACCCCCCTCACAGAACCTACTGAATCTGGAGTACCCTGTGCCTCAGGTGCCACCCAAGGGCATTTTTACAGAGCTCCTGTTCGCCCACAATAAAGATGACATTTCCTAGCTTCTGTTGCTGCCAGGTGTGGCCAATGTGCTCCCGATTCGGTGGGCTCAAATGATCCTCTCACCTTGGCCTCCCAAAGTGCTGGGATTACAGGTGTGAGCCACCACGCCCAGTCAGAAGTTTTCTGTCCAAACAAAAGGGAGAGTAGTGCTTGGAGCGGTGGCAGCCATCTTGTGACTAGGATGGCAGGGCCAGGAGGCACTGGGAGATGGTGACCCAGAGCTGGCCTCTTGGCTTTGCAGCTCAGAGTCAGAACATGTCGTAGTTATGACTAAGTCCGAGTTATTGACTAAGTCCTGGTCAATGACATTAAGTGGATATGTTATGTGGTACATCCTTAAAAGATGGCTGGTGACCATCTGCCCTCCTTTCTACAGCCCTGCTTACATCTGCTGGCTGGGATGGGAAATGAGGCTGGGGGTGAGCAGACACTTAGAATATGAGGACAAGAGAGGAGCAGCTGCTCTACCAGCCCTGCACTGCCCACCCAGAATGCCACCAGGGAGAGAAATCAGCTCCTCTGTTGCTGAAGCCACAGACATCCTGGGTCTCTGTTCCGTACAACTGAACTGCATCCTGATTGATCTGGGAATGATGCCTATTACCAAGGAGGGTTATGGGAAAGAAAAGGCTATTGGAAAATGTATGGTCCAGAAGGCCCAGGGAGAGGGCGAGGCTGGAAGGGCCTGGCCCCTTTGTAGCATGTCAGCCACCAGCCTCTCACAGGTTATCACACTCGCCTCCTGTTCACATCTGCCCAGTAGGATACTGTCTGCCACAGGTTGTAAATAAGCCCCGTTACAGGGGTTATATGTAACATTTTTAACAATATAAGCACACAGGCACCCAAGAAATGCTTTTCATGATGATGGACTCAGCTAATCAACTCCCCCGCATCCCACATCATCAATAAATAACCAACCAAAAACATACTGAGGGGACAGTCCTTTCTGCTTAGCGAAGCTTACAGGAGACAAGAGAAAGCACACCTCAGACAAGGAAAACCGGATGAAAAAAGAATGAGCACCTACTTCACGCCAGCAGGATGGCTAGACGCAGTACATGTATTATTTTCTGACCTCACCACAAATATGCGAGGGCAGGTTTTGGTCACTGCCTGTTTACAGAAGAGGAAACAGGTTTCGAGAGGTTGAGAGACTTGCTCAAAGTAAAGTGGCTGAGCCCAGATTCAAACCCAAGACTATCAGACTCCAAACCCCACCTCTTCTGCTCACGGCCTGGGAGCATGTGACTGCATTCCCCTTTCACTACCGCTTTTACCCAGCATCTCGCCACATGATTTGGTGGTTTTGGTATTGAGGAGGTAGAGAGGATTAGGCTGCAGGGGGCTGGCAGGATGAATTGAGGGCAGCGAACAGGTCTTTTCCCACATGGGAAGATGATCTGGCTACTCACTGTCTCCTCAACCACATTCTTGCCTAATAAAAGCAGGAATGTTGCTGCCTCCTTTCTGTAATACCTAATAATGCCTAGAAAGTAATTGTAAAAGAATTTATTACAAACCGGCAACTTTATCATAAAAGGCCTTAGAGCAATAATTGCTTTCATTAAATAAAACCTATAAAATATATTTCTAATTTTATTTCAGGGTCAAATGAAAGTCAAGAGAAAAGCCTAGTTCTCATATCAACCTGAATTAGAGAGAGAGAAAAAAGAAAGAAAATCCAGTTTCAGAAGTTCTGTAGAAGCAGCAGGAGGCCAGAGTTAGAAGTGCAAGTCTCAGGGAAACTTCTGATCTAAGCTGCTTTCCAAGCCAGAGTCAGCAGCCCTGGGACATTCTTCTGCCTGACATTCCCCTTTGAGCTGCGCTTGCCTGTCCAGCCTCCCCTCTTCACTCTGCTCCCCTTTTCCTTTCCCCACAAAGATTCCATAGCTCACAGCTTCCTGGATCAAGGGATCTGCTACCCTGACAGAAGAGTAGCAGGTGGAGGACAGGGTAATGACAGCCTTTTTCCATTTCCAAAAAAAAAGTTAATGGAGATAATTTTCTCAAATTTAGGTTTCTCTCACCAATTTTTCTATACTTGCTAGCATTTGCTAACGTTTTGTCCATCCCAAAATCAAGTGTGAAGAGCTGTCTGATTTACCCCAAGATAACTGATTTCAGTATTCACAGTATTTGTGGGTGCAGGGTTGGGGATGGGGTGGGTGTTGTGTGTTGGCAAAGAGCCGCATGAGTTTCGGACTTGTAAATAGTGGCAAGGCCTTTCCATTGCTGTGTCCCCAGAAGGAGAGGAAAGAGGCCAAGCCTGTCTTGGGGTTTGTGGGAGGGAGGATTCTAGTTCTTATTCTCTACTATGTCAAGCTCTAGATTAAAGGCCAGCAAACTTTCTGCAAAGGGCCAGAAAGTATTTAAGGCTTAAAACCCATATGGTCTCTGTGGGAACTACTCCACTCTGCACTGTAGCAGGAAAGTAGCTATAGACAATAAGGAAATGAACAGGTGTTCCAATAAAACTTTATAAAAATAGGCAGAGGGGCCACATTTGGCCCACAGGCTGTTGTTTGCTGGTCCCTGCTCTAGATAACAGTACCCTCAAATGGAATGCTAACTTTGACAATGGCAACAAGACAAATCTGGATAATGCTTTCTATCTCCACCATGACTTGTGATAAAATTTACCATTCTCTGAGGGGTACAAATATAAATAATGATCCTAGCAATAACATAATAGCACACATTTGAGCTATAAAGAAGAAAATTAAATACTTTTATATTTAGATAACTAAATTATTTTCTAATTCCAAGATTACAGGCGTGAGAAGAAAGTGTATGAAGAGGAAAGTCATTTAAAGCACCCATTACACGTTAATTTTTCATTTTCCATGACTTGCCATCAACGAGGGAATGACTTACCTAAAATGACTATAAAAAATGGTTTCACTCTTTGATCAGGAAGCTCAGAACACTAACTATGAAGTTAGTAATGGTTTCAGTATTATTGCAAGTCATAATGGAAATGATTTGCACTATGGTAGAGAGAAAAAGAAAAAGCTCAAGAATTGTTAATTAACTTCTCTGTTTCTCCACAAATGGTAGGAGTATTAAAAACAAGATTGCTGAAGTGCAAACATCAGGATTTAATGAACAATGGGATGTAATTGAAGTAACAGAGAATGACTTAATCGGGACAGTGGGTTGTTTAATTACGGGGCTAATGGATCTTCTGCAAGGACAAACTAAATGGAACAGAAGAAGCCAGCACTGGCAGGCAGAGCACTGTTAAAGGAAGTGTACCAGTAAGAAACTCCTGGTAGAGACACTTAGGGCTCTGTTATATATTTCATTAAACGTAATTGTCCCAAAATGGTAACTGCTAGAGAAAGAGACAGACGGGGCTAGGCTGGCATAAATCAAACTGGAGGCATTAATATTTCTGCAGGCATGTACTTGTGTTTTTTCAAGAATTTCTAATAATCTTGAAAACTTTCTTTAGATATTTTTTTCAGAACACTGTTTTCCAGGGTGCCAAGATGCTACCTCTCAGATACAGCAGATTGGCAAGCTCATTTTCTGAGTTTAAGAGTTCAAAAAACCATTTCACACCTAACTTTGATTACAAGTCAACTTCCTCTTGCTAATTCAGCATGCTTGCTACGAGTTACTGGTTTTCCTCATCTCCTCCTGAAAGTGAAGCAAACGTCCCTTCTCCCACGTGCAATCCTCAAACTTTCACTAACTCCTCCAAAGTTCCACTCTTGACAAAATGCAAGCTGAATGAGTCTGAGATTCTCCATCAACAAAATCAAACATGTTCAAAATTTTGCAAAGGTGAAAAAAACCCAGCAGGGCAATAGGTCTTATTCTCGGCCGGATGCAGTGGCTCACACCTGTAATCCCAGAACTTTGGGAGGACAAGGCAGGTAGATCACTTGAGGCCAGGAGTTCAAAACCAGGCTAGCCAACATGGCGAAAACCAGTTTCTACTAAAAATACAAGCATCACGGCTGGGCGCGGTGGCTCAAGCCTGTAATCCCAGCACTTTGGGAGGCCGAGACGGGCGGATCATGAGGTCAGGAGATCGAGACCATCCTGGCTAACATGGTGAAACCCCCGTCTCTACTAAAATACAAAAATCTAGCCGGGCGAGGTGGCGGGTGCCTGTAGTCCCAGCTACTCGGGAGGCTGAGGCAGGAGAATGGCGTGAACCCGGGAGGCGGAGCTTGCAGTGAGCTGAGATCTGGCCATTGCACTCCAGCCTGGGCAGCAGAGCGAGACTCCGTCTCAAAAAAAAAAAAAAAAAAAAAAAATACAAGCATCACCCCAGCATGGTGGCAGGTGCCTATAAATCCCAGGTACTTGGGAGGCTGAGGCAGGAGAATCGCTTGAACCCAGGAGGCGGAGGTTGCAGTGAGCCGAGACTGCACCACTGCACTCCAGTCCGTGCTACAGAGTGATACTCCGTCTTAAAAAAAAAAAAAAAAAAAAAATTGGTCTCTCTTACGGCTGTCCGACCTGAATTCCTAGATATTAAGGAAAGACTAAAGTCCTGTGTGTGCACAGCCCTACCCCTGGCGCTGACATTAGGGAGGATGCAGATATCAGGGCATTCTGTCTCACTGTTGCCTCATTAAACACCAGCCTGGAATGCTTTGATAGAGAAGGATGGTTTCTTATGGTCCTGAAGGAAGCATGGCTCTAGGGGACTTGGCTTGGATTTTTGGCAAGACAGAGGAATTTTCTTCTCAATATGCAAGAACACAGAATTACTTCCCAGGGCCCATTTGTTAGTATCATGATTTCGTGTGTGAGAAATTGGCAAGATGCCTTTATGTTCTAGAAAACCCCCCATACCTCGGGGAGAACACATCCTCATCTGAGAGGTGTGAAAGCTAACTTTTAGGTTGCTATATGAGGTGCTGCGCTTCTGAGCATTTAGCTGAACACGAGTTTGGGAGCCTTTTTTCCAAACGTGTCCCTGCCTTGGCACCAGGTTCTGTCATTTCAAGAGGTTCGTGAGGACGCTCTTGATTTCTGACTTTCCTTTCCTTGAAAGAATCTGCCCCCAACCTCCCCCCTCCCTAGCACACATGGACACACAAAATCAGTCTGTTCACCACACCTTAGTTTTCAATGACATAAACCACCTCAGGCAAATTTGGGAAATCAAGTCCTAAAACAGCTGGGTGTACATGCTTGGGAGGGGCAGGTGGGGGAAGTGAAAAAGAGGGGGAGGAGGGAAGGGAGGAAGAAAGAAAATTAGAAATATGGTGGTTCAGGCTGGGGCAAATGCCTGAAAGGAAATGAAAAACTTAAATTTTTATATTGACCTTCTGCTAACAGTTTGTCACACAAGCACAGACAGATCATGTGCCTTCTCTGTAGCTTCTGGTACAACCGCCCACCATGAAAGGGGGGCTGGGCCAGGCTCCATAAGAGGTACTAACCATTTTTAACGGCAAGGCCCCTAAGAACAAGTGGCCCATTCCTTTTTCAAGGCTCAACTCTGTACTGACAAATCTGAATTTGAAAAGGAAGATTTATGTGGATTTCTGAAATCGTGATTTTCCATTACCCTTTTCCCCAGGGGCTATAAGGAAAAATTTCAAGAGTCTGACATGAATTTCTTCAGCATCAAGTAACATTTTGATGATGAGTTGAGTGTTAACAAATCAGAAACACATGGTCTTAATTGACTGTGAAATAAATAATGTTTCAAAATGAAAGGGAGAAAACACGTTCAGATGTAAAGCATTAAAAAGGCTTCAAAACCTCAAAAGTTGCCTCAGGCATCTAACTTCTTTCTGATTCCAACCCCGTCTTCTCCTTTCCTGTCCTTCCTGTTCCAACCCCGTCTTCTCCTTTCCTGTCCTTCCTGTTTGGGTCCAATAGTATCTTGAGACTGAAATACTGGAGGATTCCCCTGACTGTATTCATTTGCAAATATTTCTCTTTGGGGATCTTTGGGGCTTCTAAAATGTCTTAAAGTAAAAGCACAAACATTTTCTAGGTTGGGAATAACAAGCCCAGGATCAGTGAAAGGTGAGTCAACAGGCCCTGTGCAAAGTTTATCTTGTTCTCCAAGATACCCAGTGGTGTCCAGGCTGAACACACATCAGAGTTGTCTGGAAGGTTTGCAAAATATATCCATGCCCGGGCTCCCTCCCCAGAGATTCTGATTCAGTCAGTCCTGAGGGAAAGCCCAGGCACTGGTATATTTGGACCTGCAGTTTAAACAAGGGTTCAATGAGATCTGGATCAAATGGAATAAAGTTTTAGGTAGCACTCATGTGCCAGGCACTGTTCTAAGTGCTTTTTATAAGACTGACTCTTAATCCTCAAAACACCTCATGAGATGGGTGGGAACCATGACCATCATTTCCATTTCACATGTGAGGAGAATGAGGCACAGAGAGGTTTAGAAACTTGCCCAACATTACACAGCTAACCAGTGGCAGAGGCAGGATTCCAACCTGTCTGGCCCCAGAGTCCACACTGTTAACCACTCTACCGAGAGTTGTCAAGCAGCATCTGCAGCATCAGGAAGCTGGTTAGAGAAGTGAATTCTTGGGCCATAGCCTAGATTTACTGCATCAGAAACTCCAGCATGCTGCCTAGCGACTGGTGTTTAGCGAGTTTTTTGGGAGATTCTGCTAGATGCTCAAGTTTGAGAACCACTGCAGCCCACTGTCCGGCCTCTCAGATGCGGATGGGTATATTAACACAATTCAGAACGCTGAGAAGTGTTGACTTTCAGCTCAGCTTCCCGCTCTCGGATGGCAGTCGTGCATGGCGCCATCTTCAATGGAGGGGTGAGCCGCATCTGGCAGTGGCAGAAAACTTGAAACAGCTGACCTACGGACTATTCTCCCACCAGAGGACATGACCATAACACAATCCGCGGCAAAGTGGTGCCTTCTCCAATTAGGGAACGAATTCTTCCCGGATGACACTGCAGTCCCCACCATCCAGAGCGAAGCCACAGGAGACTCAGCTCTCTTAATGAGCAATTCCCAAACCCCACTGTAATCTTTTCCTCCTCCACTAACGAGATCGTGAAGAAGCCCAGAATCTTCATAAAGCTAAAGATCAAAGCAAAACACAGCAGTCTCTTCTCCAAGTCTCTATTAACAGAAAAGCATAGAAAATTCCTAATTCTGAAGTTCCTTTCCCTGCTTGGCTCCCTCTCTGAAATTCCCGAATGTGCCCCAAATTGGGCTTTTTTTCTTTAGGAAGGGCATGGGGTGGGTGCGGTGGGGATGAATTAAAAAGAAGTTCTCAAACGGGTGAAACCCTCCAGCAGCTAGGCAATCATCTTCCTATAGTGATTTACAGCGTCCCTCTAAAAATATCTATGAGATCACAGTACATTAAGTGCATGACACCAAACATTTGTAACTAATCCATGAAAATAAAGTAAAGGCGTCACGTTGTATGGGGAACGCAGTGGAATTTGTCTTGTGTTATCGTTCTAAAATAAGACGGCCTCAATTTGGTTGAAATATATCTTCACACATTGTCTTCCCAGAGCACAGCCATTTGAGAAATTCTGATTGCAATTATAAGTGCTGAATAGGGAGTACTTTGCATTTCCTTTGACGACACTGAAAGCTATAAGCAATCCTGATATTAAAATCTTTGGAAATTGATGAGTACCCCAGGCATCATTACAATACTTTCTACCCCAATCTCAGTAATTAAAATCTATTATGTGAACGCATGTTAATATTTTTATCAACTGTTTTTAATTAACTAAACACACAGGGCCTCCTGCAGTAGAAATGATACCATTTCATTGTAAGTGACCCACCCCCACCCTCTAATTCCCTGCCAGATTTATTTGGGAGTCTGGCTGGGAGCTTTATGGAAAACATACCACAGTACTGAATTCTGGAACCTGCCACAGCAGCCAGTCTTCATTAAGTGTGTACAGAGCTTTGCAAGTGATTACATCCACGGGACCCTTGTTAATTTTCTGGTTCAGAGTCGTCACCAGCAAATAGAAGGGCTCTCCAACAGTCTCCTTGGAAAAGACACGAAAGTGACAGTTAGCTTTCTGTGGAATCCACTGTACTTTCCAAAGAATTAAAGTTTCTGTTGATGGCAGTAAGGCAGGAGACAGGAGGCAGGGTTTTCTAACACAAAACTCCCAAGAAAATACATGTTGCTCTGCTTGGGACTGGATGCAAAACTCAGAAAACCGCCTCCTCTCTCCATCGCGAATGCATGTGTGCACATTCACAGCAATGTGCGGTACCCACAGTATCCCTTGTTATTTTATGTTTAAACTTACATATGGCAGACTAATGCTCATCAGTGGGTTAATGCCTAGGAACAGTTAGTAGATGTGGAGAGTGTACCTTTGTTTACATTCGTATTTAATCGCCCTTTAGCAAGCCAGAAATAAACGACATTTTTAAAAAAATGCACAATTATCCTTAGTAACAAGGATAGATGTAAGAACTTTTATACATTTGCCAAAGACAATGTTTTTTGGTGTTAACAGCACTTCTTGAAGGAAGCGGCCTGCCGTCCAATAGTTTGCAGCCTCATCTCCTCCCCATGGGTCCAGCCCAGCCCAGGCAGTTCCCAGACACACCCTGCACAGTCCCACCTGGACACGTTTTCCAGTGCTGGGTCAGAGGGACTCCATCTTTTTCCCTGAACCAGAGCCAATTCCATTTCCTTTAAGGTTTTTCCCCAAACACTCAGCCCATCCTGATTGGCTCTTTCTTCACATTTAAGCCACACGCATTTTTCCTGTCTGGGGGTGGGACTGCCTCCCCTGCTGCGATGGAAATGGCTCACATTTGCAACCACGGATATCTGTATTCCAAAGGGCTCTGAGCACCTCAAGTGGGAAGCTGTGTGTTCTCTTTCCACGGCATGCTCCCAAGGCACGTCAGCTGTAGAGTATTTGCTAAATAACGAACCTTCCATAATCAATGGACATTAGGCCTCTGTGGTGGAGGAAGAACCGTGGCTAGGAAGTCAAAGTGCCTTAGTGATGATGAAAGGCCAGCCACGTGGCTGGGACTTGAAGCACCAGTTAACAGAGTCAAGCTTGACAAGCGATACATCTGGCTGGGAAAGGAGGGTTCCACTGGGTCTCATCTGCTTTCCCTTGTGCAGGCAAGTTACCTAATACATCTTAAGTCTCTCAGGATCCCACCCCAACGCTGTCCCTTCCTTTATACTTGCTGCAGGAATATCTGCCCTCCCCAGTCCTCGGGCTTCCTCTTGCCACCCTGCAGCTCCCTTTCGGCTTCTGTCCCCGCTGTGATACATCCTTAAGTTTCCTCTTCAGTGCAGGGCAGAAGTGGAAGTTCAGAAATTTCCAAGGTAGGGAGGGCAGCAGGACTAGTGCATGACATTTAACTCTCATGAGAAACTTCCTTTATTTAGTGGTTTACAACCTCAACCCTCTCTTCTCTTTCCCTCCACCGCCCACCCCCCACCCCAAGTAATGCCCTGACCACAAAACTAGAACCTCTTTTCCTCCAGCACAGAGCAGAAGGGAGGCTGAGAACCCTTGGACAGGGGCTGCGTATTCCCGCGGGGGTTGGAATCGGGCCAGGTGGGCTCTCGGGGGCTGTGTGAAGGGGTAGCTCTCGACTCAGGAGGCCTGTCAGGTCAGGAATTCTCCAGAACTTTCAGGAGGGTAGCTAGACCAAGCTAAGTAACATCTGGCCCTACACTCTGCCCATGCTCCTGGGTCTAACCCTGGCTAATCACCAGAATCCCTTGGGGGCTCTTGTTAAGAATTCAGATGCCTGGGCCCCACTCGACCTACACAGCTGCCATCTCTCTGAAGAATGAGGCCTGGGTATCTGTAGTTTGCATACCTTCCCGGGGCCGGGGGCAGGGCGGGAGATGGGGGTGGAGGAGGATTCTGATGTGTGGCCGATGTGGGGAATCACAGGGCCATGAGGTTTGTCACCACTGAACACAACTTTAAGGCAAGTCACAGCCGCTGCGTACATGATTCCCCTCCCCCAGGGGTCAGGCTTCGACACTTTAACAGACCAGGGCAGATTCCATCTTTTCGGTGCACAGAGGGGTGGCTAAGAGCTCTCAGACCCTGGCACTGTCCCACAGTAGCAGTGAGATCTGGGAAGAGTCACAGCTCTTCTGTGTTCCAGTTCCCCCACATGCAAAATGGTCGTGAAGACACTCAGCTCACAGGACTGTTAAGGAGATGAAATGAGAAAAGGTAGGTAAAGCTCTTAGCATGCTGTCTGGCACATTCAATAAATGGCATTATTACTTTACCCACAAAGCCCTGGTGTCTTGGAAGGGAAAGTTACCTGGCGGTCACGGAGCTACTGTCACCCACTAAATGTCTGTGGGGTAGGACAGGAGGACTAGGGCCGTTGGTGTCCCAGACCCTCTTGAGCACCTGGTGGAGGGACATCAGACCCCTGCCCCAGCTGGAATTATTCCACTGAAAGTGAAAGTATCGCCGACTGGCTGGGTGCCACTTCCTCCTGGCGAGCCGAGCCGCCCCCTCACCACCCAGAGTGCTCGAGACGCTCTTGAATCAGCACTGTGAAATCTTGACCCAGAATGCTTTGCTCAAGGAGGCCGTTTGGGCTCGCAGCCCAGATTTTCTGAAATCTCACCCCTCTAATGCCCAAGAGCAGCCCTTCAAAACTCAGAGTTAAGAATCACAAGATCCAGTAGAAAAAGCTGGAAAGGGATTTAAAGGTAACGCCCACACACGCCCGTCATCTGGTGGATTGAAAACAGATGCCCAGATGGAACGAGCCGTACCTAGGGACACACAGCTGACCGGGGCTGAGATGATTCCAGAGCCCAGACCTACTGCTTCTAACCAAGACCCCTAGTCTGGTGCTCTCTCTACTACCTCAGGGGCTTGCAAAAATCATGGAATGCTGGGGTCCACTTCCGGAGCTTCTGATCCAGTGAGACTGTGGTGGGGCAGGAGTTGGCCTCTGAAGACCAAGACCAGGGAACTGGGTGAGAGTCCTGGTGCCTCCATCTAGCAGCTATTGTGGCTAAAGCAAAGATAGTGGGAAACAAAAAATATTCGTCCCAGAAATAACCGGCTCAACATCTCCCCAAAGGCTCTGATGATTTATACCAAGTAAACAGAAAAGAAGGCAGATTTCATTAATCTTAATAAATGGGTATTGCCTTAGGGAGAGGAAGGGGTTGGTGAGAAATAAAAAAAATGTTGTGCATCTACTTGTAATATTGCATTAAACATTAAACTAAACACAGTCTATTTAAAGCACTGCTGTTGGATCTAAACTTAAGTAGCACTGTTAAAACCTGTGGCATAGCAGTGTATCTTATTCAAAGTTTAATTAGATTTCCGAACTAGCTACAAATACACAATTACGCAGTTTTGCTGGAATCTGGATGGCTGGTAAAATGAAAGGATAAGAATCTTCTGTACCAGGTGAAGATCGAGTTCAACAGGACACCTTTATTTTCACATTAATATTTTATAATAGTAATGGCCAACATTTATGGAGGCTTCCTTAGTGCTAAGCAATTGAATGTTTTCTCGTCGGCACTTCAAAACAGTCTAAAATCTTCTTCCAATTCTCTAGGTTATAAAACCAAGTAAGTGGTGAAGTCTAGATTCAGATCCAGCCAACCCTCTTCATCGCTGGAATCTATAGAAAGTTTGCATTTGAAAAGATTTTAAAGTTCAATTAGATTACAACCACATGCACACAGTCACTCCAACAAAGCAAACTCCAGGGGGAGGCAGCTCCTTGGAGAGCTGCTTTAATGCGGAATGACTGGTAGGAATTGACTGCAATTAGCTTACAGTGTATTGGTAGGTAATGGGTATTTCTACAGTGCTTCAGAGGGCCTGTAAGTTTGTTCTCTTTGGTGTTTGAAATATTCCCTTTTCGCAGTACAATTTCTTAAATGGGCTGACTGGGCTCTGGGTGTGAATCGATGTGAGGTGAACTCACTTGAAAAGTCTCACCTGAGGAAATTCTACATGAATTACATTTGCATAGGCCCGTTGCAGCAAAAACAATGTTTACTTTCCCCCTCTCTGTTCTGGGTCAGGACCAAGACGAAACACGGTTAAATGTTGACACCATCGAGCATTCAGGATTTATCCTGGCAAAGGCATCAGAGTCTGCTAAAAATACCTGCCTATTGTCTTACCTCTGACACTGCTGAGGGATGTGACACTTACCCGGAGAAAACCAGAAAGGCAGACGGACATCCAGTTTGTGAGGAGTTTTTCGACCACGGACTCCGTGCGTCTCAGCATGAGTTTAGGCTGCATGTTACTACACTGTTCCATCAAGTCCCTGGTCAGCACCTCCAGGATGCTGGTCAGGTAGACCAGCTTGGTTTGCAGTGCAATGGTGAGGAAGGAGGCGAACAGACACCTGTTGAAAAAGAGAGCTGGGTGAACCATCAGCTGCAGGCCTAGCTGGACACTGATGGGAGTGTCCCTGGAAGCTCACTGGCAGGGCAGGGAGCTGGCTTGTTGGGTTGGGAGCTTTTTTTTTTAATGTTTAGATTCTAACCACTTCTATCTCTAGAACATTTTCTGTGTTTTCAGCATTTAGACTAGAGTGGTAACAAGAAGTGAGCCTTCCAAAGTTTCAGGATGTTTTAAAAATAAAAAATAACACTTCTGCTTTTTTGATTAAGAATTTATGGGCCGGGCATGGTGGTTCACGCCTATAATCCCAGCACTTTGGGAGTCTAAAGCAGGCAGATCACCTGAGGTCAGGAGTTCGAGACCAGCCTGGTCAATGTGGTGAAACCTTGTCTCTACTAAAAATACAAAAATTAGCCAGGCGTGGTCCCAGCTACTGGGGAGGCTGAGGCAGGAGAATGGCATAAACCCGGGAGGCGGAGCTTGCAGTGAGCTGAGATCTGGCCACTGCACTCCAGCCCGGGAGACAGAGCGAGACTCCGTCTCAAAAAAAAAAAGATTTTATGTGGGTTTTTTGGGGTGTTGGAGTTTTTCAGGATTACTTGGGGGTGGGAGGGTTGTGTGTGTGTCTTCAAAATAGACTTTATGTTGGGAGCTGGGGGCAGGAGGCTGAAGCAGCAGGATCACTTGAGGCCAGGGTCTGAATCCAGCCTAAGCAACATAGTGAAACCCTGTCTCAAATTTTTTTAAAAAGGGCTAGGCACAGTGGCTTATGCTTATAATCCTTGCAGAAGGGGGTATCGTGTGAGGTCAGGAGTTTGAGACCAGCCTGGGCAATACAGCACTTTTTTGGATCATGTAGTAGAGATGGGGTCTCTACTACTACTACAACAACATTCGTGGGGTGTGGTGGCATGCACCTGTAGTTCCAGCTACTTGGGAAGGCTGAGGCAGGAGGGTAGCTTGAGCCCAGGAGGATGAGGCTGCAGTGAGCTATGATCACACACTTCAGCCTAGGCCACAGAGTGAGATTCCAACTAAAAAAATAAAAATTGTGTTGGGGCGGTGTGATCTAAATGGAGGTAAGGCTGCATAAACTTCCAATCAAACAGCCTTTGGAAAAGTGCATGTTCTCAAGAGACCACGTTCAGATAGTGGTTTGGAAATAAAATATGGGACTCAGGTTTGATTTCTCTCTCTCTTTTTTGTAGAGACAAGGTTTTGCTATGTTGGTCAGGCTGGTCGTGAACTCCTGGCCTCAAGTGATTGCCTGCCTTGGCCTCCCAAAATGCTGGGATTACAGCCATAAGCCACCATGCCCAGCCTGATTTTCTCTTCTTAAAGGCTTTTAAAACATCAGAGAATGGACTAATACCTGTCCTTCACAGAAAAGTTCTTCTGCTTTTCAAGGGTGTGGATGACAGTAACAAGAAAGCTTTTATTACAGATTAGGGCATCCAAAGCTGTGAGACTTTCATTCTTGTCATTGGCGTCTCTGTTCTGAAAAAAAGAAAAAATATATATAGTAGAATACAAAATCATACGTAAGTTTAAAGTTAGAAAGTAGATCCACAATGGGTTTTCCAAGACAATGAACTATTTAATATTGAATTCATGATCCAAAAAAACCACAATAAAAATTCAAAGTAATAATCATGGAGATGATAATGATGATAACACTATGAACATCAGGCAGTCACTGGGCTAAAAATGAAAACGCAGAGACTTACATGCATATCTTCAGTGAAGATGTGGGTGAAGCCACCTGACTGAGAGGAAGGAGACACTTTTATTATTCATAACATCCAAAGGAAATGAAGAGTGTATTTTTGTTATAATACCCAAGTCCGTTTTAATAAAGTAGAGACACTATTTGCTAATCTGAAGCACCCCTGGGTTTATGGTAGCTGCATATTCTCTAATACATAATAAATAATTATGCAGCTTTCAAGAAACGCCACTGAATTCCGAAAGCCTCTAAGAAGAATAATTATCATGGCATCAGTCCTATGTTTGGTAGATGAAGGTATCATCTCACATTTTAGAAGAAGTGATTTAAGAGTTAAAGAAGGGGTCATTGATGAAGATTATGCAAATATCAGACCTCTCTTCAAGCAATTTACCTTCTAAAGATAAAGACTAAATTACATTGCTAAGTTTTACAAGTCTTACCTAAGTAGCATCTACGGTTTCAATACACAATGATACTGAAAACAGGGGGTAGTTAAAAGTATAGAATCTGGACCAAACTACTTGGGTTCCAGTCCTGGTTTTAATCACATACTGGTCACATGACATGGGATGTGTTACCTAACCTGTGTCTGACTTGCCTTATCTCTGAAATGGGGACAATAATAGTTCCCACCAGAGGTTTAGTGTGAAAATAAAATGTGTGCAGAGTAAGTGCCTTGTGTCAGTTATCATTACTGGTTTTATTCCTAATTTATAGCAAACTAGACCACAATGCTATTATCCCACTGGTTTCTAAATGCTAGGTAGCTCTGGAATATAAACTTCAAAATTTGAGGGTTTGTAGTGTACCATAAATCTTATTAAAAATTAAAGGTTCAACTTTGAAAGTATGTTAAGCAATACTTTGAGTCCACAGAATGAGACTCTAAACTGAAAACATTCAGGTTTTTCTTCCTTTTTGATAATAGAAACTTTGAGCTAATTTTATATATTGTGAAGTAAATTTCTTCTGTAGAGAATTTTGCTTCAAAATTTCAAATTTGCTAGCCCAAGCAAAAGACCTAAAACTCTTTTCGCCATATCCTCCCCTAGTTAAAAGCAAAAAAGTCCCAAAAAACAAACTGAAAAAACCCCTAGACCCTAGGTTTGCATTTTCTAGTTCTTAATATTTTTCTACTGAACCAACTTCATGTAAATGGACAGGAGAAACAGGTTGATTCTTAATCATAAATACGGAAGTGCCACCCTGGCTCTCTGTGTTTTTGTTTGTTTCTTTGTTTTGAGACAGGGTCTTGCTCTGTCACCCAGGCTGGAGTGCAGTGGCGCAATCTCAGCTCACTGTAACCTCCACCTCCCAGGTTCAAGCAATTCTTTTTTTTTTTTTTTTTTTGAGACGGAGTCTTGCTCTGTCGCCCAGCCTGGAGTGCAGTAGTGCGATCTCAACTCACTGCAAGCTCTGTCTCCCAGGTTCACACCATTCTCCTGCCTCAACCTCCCGAGAAGCTGGGACTACAGGCGCCTGCCACCACGCCTGGCTAATTTTTTTGTATTTTTTAGTGGAAACGGGGTTTCATCGTGTTAGCCAGGATGGTCTCGATCTCGGATTCAAGCAATTCTCTGCCTCAGCCTCCCGAGTAGCTGGGATTACAGGTGTGCACCACCATCCCCGCTAATTTTGTATTTTTAGTAGAGACGGGGTTTCACAATGTTGGCCAGGCTGGTCCCTAACTCCTGACCTCAAGTGATCCACCCGCCTCGGCCTCCCAAAGTGCTGGGATTACAGGCGTGAGCCACCAGGCCCGGACCCGTGGCTCTCTGTGTTTTAAGGCTGTTTCCTCCTTTCATTCAAATTTCCCTTTTATTCAGCTTAGATCCTCTGCCTACCCTTATTTCTTCTCCTATTTTATGCAAAGCAAAGAAGAGTCAATATAATAAAAAGCAAGGCTCTAAAAGCCAAAACCAACAGGCAGAGCAAAGAACCCTGGCCTCCTTTGAGAACCTACAATCTCCTCTGGATTTTGCCTGTTGCTTTTTTGTAGGTGCTGAACACCCAAATCCTCCCCCTCCCCAGCCCCCAACCTCCAGGCCTAGAGGATTTGGCTTCTGATCAATCCATAAAGAGCCTAATTAATACCAGGACTTATCTACAGCCTGGAATGCATTTCAAGTGGCATTGTCTTCTTATGATGTGTTTTCCTGTTCTATCTTTTCTTAATTATTATAAATTCAATTTTGACTTAGGTCTTCTTGAAAGGGTTCTGACAAATTTATGCGTGTTTTTTTCCTGCGTTCTCTCCTTTAAACAACTTCTGACTTCAATTTTTATGGTTTTCCCAGTTGTTTTTCAGGATTATACATAACACTGAGTTAAATCAGTTTGGCTCCTTTGCAACTATCTCTCTTCTAAAATAAGGTAGCATTGTTCCTGGGATCCTTTTTTTTTTTTTTTTTTTTTTTTTTTTTTTTTTTTTTTTGGAAACATTCAACTTGCAACAGTGTTCCTTTACATTCATTACTCTATCTTGTTCTTGATTACCAAATTTAGAAGATAAGAACATTTCTTTTCTCAGACCACAGATTACTCTATTCAGCACTCAAGGGCAATCATTAACTGTAAAAGCCCACACAGCATTCATGTTGATAGTCAAAAATCTCTGTTATTTTATTGCTTTTAAATTCTTAATGGGGATCTCAGATAGCTCAGAAATGGGACTCGTGATGCAACCTTTGCAGAGGCCCCGCACAGTCATCCTGATTCGGGGAATCGAATTCCCCTCCCCAGGCGGTGTTCTGCCATAGAAATGGATGAGGTGGCAAATGGCAGATCTCGGTGCCTCGGTACTCTTGGAGGATAAGTTAAGGGAAACAAACTTCACCAGCACAAAAAGCTGAAGTCTTATTTACAGCCTTCTTGATTTATAACACTAAGGCTTGGACCAAAAAATATGGCAGGTGTTTTATGAAGGCATTCCAACCTCCAGACCCTGCATTACATATCACGGTGTCCTCTTCTAGAATTATAGAGAAACTGGAAATTGCTTACTGCATGTCTCTGAGTTTCTGAACTCTAGGTTCCTGGCCAATTGTTTTGGAGAAGCTTCTGGTAAGGTGATACAAACTCTCCTTTGGCCTGGAGAGGTATCAGCCATTGCTTAGAAGTCTAGATTGAAATGTGATCGTTGGTATTGATGTGTTTAAGAGGTTGGGCCTCTATGTGGTCATCAGATCGCAAAAAAGAAGGGCAAGATGGCGGAGCTGGGGTATCAGGACGTGGCAGTGATGATACGCAGGATGAGTGTACCTCGCCAAAGACTTGGGAGGGTAAATGGAGAAGGCTGAGTGAGTGAGTGAGAAAATGGAGGCGTGAGAACATAGGTAAGACCAGCAACCCAAAGGGTTAAGTAGACGACTCCTCAGAGCCCTAGAACAAATGAATCAATCAGTTCGTGCATCTATGTCTACTAAATGAGGATGATACAAACTGATCAGCTAAAGAAAAACTACCGAAGAGAACCATAAGAACTTTACATGGCTAAAAATGCCTGTTTTCAACTCCAATTCCATCCATGTCTACTTTCCTCCCTTTTGACCGGTAGTATTTTTCCTTTCCAATTGAGAAGTAATAGTGAATAATCTAGTCGCTGCAATGTAAGTCATGCAGATAAACACAACAAATTGGCTAGCTCACAATTTATTGATTTTTAAATAAACTAGCTCACTTCCCAGCTACACATTCAGTTCTACATTGGGAGTAAAAGAAAGCAAAAATCATCACTCTGAGCTTCTGTCCCTCCTAGCTTTTTGTTACTGGGCAAAGAATAATCACCAGTGACCCATCACTGTTTTATACCCTAATCAATGCAATTAATAATTACCCTCCTCCCTGCTCTGCTCAAACTTAAGCCATTATTTTGTACCAAGCACATTATCTATAGCTGCCTCGGAAGCAAACACTTGTTTTGACAACAGCAACAAGCACCTTCATTATTATTCAAGACTCAACCTTCGGAATATGATCAATGCTCTTTTACCTCAGGGAAGAAAGTTCTCAGAGCAAAATGTTTGTAGTCAAGGAAGGGAACAGTTCCAAAACTATCAACCACATCCAATTTATCCATCTGCAGCTCAGCAAAGCCTGCAAAACAGAATCCCAAGAGCAATATTTTAACTCAACAAACAATGGATAAGATCTTCTGCTGTTTTGTCTAACACAGGGTATGACCTTGGTTTTCATTAAAGAAGAAACAATAGATAATGACTTGGTTGGCTGCAGAGAAGAGCTGAAATAAAACGCAAAGCCAGGTCCAGGCCCTGCTGTTCCGTTGTTTTCTATTATACAAACAGTTCTCATTACTGTGGCCATCTCCATGTAAGGGTAAAAAAATAAAAATATAAATATAAAAGGCTTGTTTTTCTACAAATACAATTTTGGAGCCTACCGTCACGTATCTCTTTCCGGAGCTCGCTTTCCAGCAACTCTAGCTGTTGACTCTGTTTGCGACTCAGCTCCTTCGATTTGTGCCTGGTCACCCCCACGGCCGCTAAGAGACAGAGATGCTGCATTAGAGGGACATGTTCACTCAAAAACCAAAAATGAAAACAAATAGCAACCTTTACAGTTCTTAAAAACAAATAACAAAAAAACCAGATAGGGACAGAGAGCAAGAGCTAGAATGAAACTAGAAAATAGCATTGAAGAGCTGGATCTTATAAAAAAGAAAATTTCCCAGTGAGGGGTCACTCTGAAGAGGAAGATGCTGAAATGCAACAGAAAAAACCCAAAACCTTACTCATTTTACAAGTGAAAGCTAAATCAAATAACCTTCACTTGTAACCAAAGATCCCAGTTGGCTGAAATGTAATGGAACAAGCCAAGTTTCCCCACAGCTGCAGCCACTTGCATTGTTCCATTCTTTTTGAATGTTTGTAAGCATCCCTGGAGAAATAAAGTTGTGCTGCAAATGCAGAAAGGAACTGCAGATCCACAGTTGGCTACATGGGCCAAACCTGCATAGAGCTAATGAGGTGACATGATGAGCGAACCACAAGGAACTCCCATACCTCCTTACTGCTTCTAACTGTGCTGCAAAGGCCATAAACCAACCCAGTTCGGTTCTTGGGTTCATGTCCTTGCTCTGTCATTTACTAGCTGTGTGACCTGGGTTAAGTTCCTCAGCATCTCAGTGCCTGGCTGCGTTCTCTGTAAGAGTGCCTATCTCACTGTGATGCTGGGAGGATTATAAGAAGTAACTCATAAAAAGCATTAAGAATGTATTATTTTAAAAGTATAGGTATTCAACAATCAACCATCATTATTCTAGGAAGCTTCTCCTCACTTATACAAATTACAGCCAGGTGCGGTGGCTCACGTCTGTAATTCCAGCACTTTGAGAGGCTGAGGTGGGAGCCTGGCTTGAGGCCAGGGGTTTGAGATCAGCCTGGGCAACAGAGAAAGACATTTTTCTGTCTTTACAAAAAAAAAAAAAAAAAAAAAAAAAGAGCATTAGATGGGTGTGATGGTGCATGCCTGGAGTCCCACCCAGCTACTTGGGAGGCTGAGGTGGGAGGATCACTTGAGCCCAGGAGGTCAAGGCTGCAGTGAGCCGTGATCGTGCCACTGCACTCAGCCTGGGCAAAAAAGAAAGACCCTTTCTCCAAAAAAAAAAAAGAAATTACATAATAGATGGGCTCTGCTACCAATAATGCTGGAGGAAACAAATACAGCTCTTCACTGGACTACTTCATAAAGTCAACAGTTAATAACATGCGTTGTGTGTGTCTAAGAAAGGGTGGAGTATGTAGTGATTCCCAAACTTACTTGACCATGGAACCTCCTTTTCCAGGACAGTCACTTGGGACCATTGTTCCTCAGACCTCAGTTTGAGCAACACTGACTCATGCACACAAAGGCTCATGTTTTCTAGCTCCAGAGACTTGCACAGGTATCAGCAATATAACAGGTGCTGGATGAACATCAGGTGAATAGATGCAGGGATGAATGAGTGAATATATGAGTGTATGGAAGGAAACATTGGCCACTGCCTGGACTAGCCATCAAATTTCAGAAAGGCAATACCTATGTTCAAAGAAGAAATACAAAGTGGTTTTTTTTGTTTTTTGTTTTGAGATGGAGTCTTACTCTGGCCAGGCTGGAGTGCAGTGGCACGATCTTGCCTCACTGCAACCTCCAGCTCCCAGGTTCAAATGATTTTCCTGCCTCAGCCTCCTGAGTAGCTGGGATTACAGGCACGTGCCACCACACCCAGCTAATTTTTGTAGTTTTAGTAGAGATGGAGTTTCACCACGTTGGTCAGGATGGTCTTGATCTCCTGACCTCGTGATCTGCCTGCCTCGGCCTCCCAAAATGCTGGGATTACAGGCATGAGCCACCAGCCAAAGTGCTATTTGTTGGTGGATAAGACTTCCTTTTTCAAAGAAGGATGAGAGAAAATAGACTTCAAATGACAAGCAGCTCAGAACCAGAGTCACAAACGAAATGGCTGCAGATATCAGCTACATAGATGTGTTAAATGGCCTAGGTGGAGACAATATGGAGTGGTGGCGACTGTGGTCAAAACCTAGGGAGCACGTTCCCTCTCTCAAGGGCATAGCTGCTACTCAGCTCTAATAAATGGATGCTATGGAAATTTGGGATCCAATGATCCAAATCTTTCACATTTTTCAAGAGATGTTTCCAAATGTGAATCACTAATTTTTAAATGTTATAAGCTACTTAATAGTTTTAGAAAATGCTACATGGGCGAAACAAAATATATTGGTGGGCCAGATGTAGCCAATGAGCAACCACCATGGGCTCACGGTGTGTGGATGAGCCTGGGACCACTTTAAGAGATGACATAGATCATTTAAAAAAACAAAAATGTGTTTACTTTTTAGACACAGGGCCTCATTCTGTTGTCCAGGCTGGCATGCAGTGGCATGATCATAGCTCACTGTAACCTCAAACTCCTGGGTTTATGCAGTCCTCCCTCCTCGGCCTCCCAAAGTGTTGGAACCACAGGTGCGTGCCACTGTGCCCAGGCATGACCACACTTCTAAAGTGTGGTTCTGCCCAGAAAATCAAGACTGGGATGAGACTGGGGTGGTAGGTGGTGGGGGGTGGTCAGGATGAAATAACCAAGTCCTGGGAGCCCAAAATCCCAGAGAAGTTCTTAGAGAATTACATAAATGAACACTTGTCACCACAATTCGAAGGAATGGAGAAGCAAAGTAGATTATATCCCTCAAATCCCAAGATACCATCTATGTAATCCAGCCTTCTATTAATGAAGCAACCTTAAAAAAAATTTGTTTTTTGTTTGTTCGTTTGTTTTTGAGATGGAATCTTGCTCTGTCCCCCAGGCTGGAGTGCAGTGGTGCGATCTCGGCTCACTGCAACCTCCGCCTCCCGTGTTCAAGCAATTCTGCAGCCTCAGTCTCCCGAGTAGCTGGGATTACAGGCTCCCGCCATCACACCGGCTAATTTTTGTATTTTTAGTAGAGATGGGGTTTCACCATGTTGGCCAAGCTGGTCTTGAACTCCTGACCTCAAGGCAATCCACCTGCCTCAGCCTCCCAAAGTGCTGGGATTATAGGCATCAGCCACCATGCCTGGCCAAAAGAAAAGTTTAGAAAGCCCTCAGCATGTACCTATTATTCGTTTCTCAAAGTTTTGATTTGGGCTTTCACCCATTTATACTTAATTGAAGCAAACAGCCCCTGAAAGCTGAAAGTCTGCCTGCCTGGTGAGATGCCCCAAGGAATAATTTCTCTGACAACATTAAACAGGGCACTTACCAAAAATGACAATCACTAGCAAGACAGGGAGCACAATCAGAAAATACCACGTGGAAGGAACTGACTCCTGCTCGACGTAGAGCTCCAGGTTTCCCAGCTTGACCTGATGGGACAAAGAATGTCATTAGACCCAATTGAGTTGGGGACTGTATTTATTTACATAATTTCCCCCCTAAAATGGCTTCACAATACAAAAAGAAGCAGTGAACTGGGTAGGATATGAGTTCAACTCTCATTTCTGTGGCAGATTGGCTATGTGTCCTTGGGCAAATCCAGAATATTCACTGTGCCTCAGTTTCCTGAAATGTCAGTCGAACGTGTGCTGGACTACACCCTCAGAGTCTTAATTTTGGCCCTCTTTGCTCTGGGGGTTATAAGTTGCGGGAGTGAGGGCAATAAAGAGGCAGTAACCTGTAGGCAAGAAGCCCCTGCCCCTTATTCTAAGGGAGAAACTCAATTTTTATCTTTTTTACAGGCAGGCTTATTTTGTTTTTGTTTTAGACACAGGGTCTTGCTCTGTTGCCCAGGCTGAAGTGCAGTGGTGTGATCATAGCCCACTGTAGCCTCGAGCTCACCATGGGCTCAAGTGATCCTCCCACCTCAGCCTCTCAAGTAGCTGGGGCTACGGTGCACACCACCACACCTAGCTAACTGTTAAATTTTTTGTAGAGACAGGGTCTCACTATATTGCCCAGTCTGGTCTCGAACTCCCAAACTCAAGCGATCCTCCACCTCAGTCTCTCAAAGTGCTGGAATTACAGGTGTGAGCTACTGTACCTGGCATCCTATTTTGAATAAAACATTCTGTGGCAAAAACCAGATTGTCAGTGCTGATCAGATCATCCCTGAGGGATTTTTGCAGTTTTAGCATTTTTTTTTTTGGTTATATTTTGTGAAACTTGTCAAGGGAAAAACTCTACATGAAGCTTAATTATTTCATTGATGTACATACAAGTATTAAGGCGTGTTTCCATCTTTGGACCCATGCTGCTCCCCGTGGAGGCATTTGAGCACAGCGGCTGGAGGATGGATTTGGACCCAGATAGCTGAAGCTCTCCATCCCAGCTCTGCCACCTGTGTTCTCAGCCATAGAACCCTGGGTTAGGTACGCACATCCAGTCTCCTTTTTCCTCATCTCTGAAATGTGATGTTGGGAGTGCCTCTTGGTAGGCTGTCATAACTAAATGCATGACGTCATCTGAATAAGTCAGCTCATGGCGCCCTCCTCAAAACTCTCCCATGCCTTCCCCAGCCCACCAGCCAAGCCCTCGCCATGGTCCACAAGGTCCTAGTCATCTCCTGTTCTCTCCGCGAACTCTCTAACCTTGGAAGCCTCTGCTCTGCTCCCTCCACTGCAGTCACACTGGCCTCCTTGCTGCTCTTCAAACACGCCAGGTAGCCTCCTGCCTCAGGACCTCTGCAACCTCTGCTCCCTCTGCCTAGAATGTTCTACCCCAGATAGCCCATGGCTTGTTCCCACTCCTCCTTATATAGATATCACCTTCATAAGCAGCCCTTTTCTACCCACTATTGCAAAACCTGCAGCATGGCCCCCCACCCCCCCCACACTGGTGCTTTTTTCTCCATAGCAACTGCCACCAAGTAACGCAATTTTTATTTATATTCTTCATGCTGTGTCTCTTTAGGGAACCTCCACAAAGGCAGATGTTTTTGTCTGTTTTATTCTCTGTCTGTCCCCATCATGGCATAGGCTCTCAGGAGCTATGTCATGACGGATGAAGAATGCTAACACTTGCTCTTCTCAACTAACAGGAAACACTGGTGAGTTGAGTTGTTGTTCCTTATTGTTTTCTTGAAACAGGGTCTTACTATGTTGCCCAGATTTCTAGGGGCTCAAGTGATCCTCCTGCTTTGGCTTTTCAAAGTGCTGGAATTATAGGCATCACTTATCTCTCCCAGCCCAGTTGTTATTCCTGTTTTAAAACTTACTATTGGCTGGGCGTGGTGGCTCACACCTGTAATGTCAGCACTTTGGGAGGCCGAGGCAAGCAGATCACTTGAGGCCAGGAGTTTGGGACCAGCCTGCCCAACACAGTGAAACCCGGTCTCTACTAAAAATAGAAAAAATTAGCCAGGCGTGGTGGCGTGTACCTGTAATCCCAGTCACTTCGGTGACTGAGACATGAGAATCGCTTAAAACTGGGAAGCGGAGGTTGCCGTAAGCCAAGATTGCGCCACTGCACTCCCGCCTGGGTGACAGAGTGAGACTCTGTCTACAAAATAAATAAAACTTATTATTACCCCCATTTACCATACAGATGGACAAAGAGAGGCTCAGGAAACTCAAGTGATTTACCTAAGGCCACAGAGCTATTAACTGGAGCCACTGGGACATGAACACATTTTTGTTGTTGCCTTCCAGTCTGAAGTTCTTTTCCATTGTCTTTTATCCAATTATTGATGACAATAGATCAAAAAGAATTTATATAGGCTGTACAGAGCCTCATATGGCAGGAACACTATAAAGGGTGACTTCTGTTTCCCTTCTCAGTGGTCTCACATCTTTATTATGGGACATAAATATGGCCGTGACGGGTCCCCCAAACATCTCTGGGATAAGATTAATCGCAGACAGTATGACTTCATGGTGAAGGAAGCAGGCTGTGACCCAGAGATTATCTGACTCCATCTGATTCTAATGCTACCCGGAGTGTGATGAAGAGGCCCTTGTTTGTTTTGGGTTTCTGCTAAGACATGTCACCTCTGCATTTGAGAAAGGAGTGACAGCTCATTTGTCAATGGGTCTAGAGATTTTGCTTGCAGATGCTACTGTATAAATGTATGGCTAGAACAACAGCTATCAAGACTCATTAGGATTATAGACAATGGTGTGTCCAATGCTTTGACATTCAAACAAGCACAGGGATGGATTCAGCCAGCTATTTTGGAGCTATTTTGCTTGGGCTAGCAGTACCAGCTTTGTTTATCTTCTATCTAAAGTGAGGATCTGAAGATCCATGAAAGATTCCATTCCGGCCTCTGGTTTAGCCAAGGAATTATCACAAAAATCAGGTAAAGACAGCAGGTGGGACTGCCAGGTCACTTACACGAACTTTCTTAGAAGAGTTGGCAATGGTGCTTGCAGTCTTGATGCCTTTAATTTTGCAGAGGATGGTGGTGAGATCTTGATTTCTAGTAATATTTTCAAAACTGCAATTTAATTGCCCATTTTCTCCATGGAAGAGAGTAATTTCAATGTCTTTTTTGGAAATGTTGAAGTTGTCGTTTTCTTTCTGTGAAGAATAAAATGAAGATGGAGAAGTCAGAGCACGTGTAGAAACTCACAAGCATAAACACACCTTTCCGGTGAAGGGGGCGGGGCGACATCCCACTCAAAAAAAAAAGAAACATACTTGAATTTTCACTTCCAGTTCTGTGTCCACCTCGGATTCTACCCGATACCCTGTGAATCTGGGGTCCTCCCGATACTGCAGGGTTCCACAGTCCAAGTAGGTGTCTTGTACTCTCAGCTTCACAGTGACATTCGTGCGCACTTTTGAACTCTTTAAACTGGGGGCTAAAAACCCGCAGTAAGTCGCCACACAATATTCAGAGACCTGGAGAAAAGAAAGGAACGTTTTAGTCACTTTGTGAATGAATGCCAGCTCTGATCTCTAAGAGCTAAGTGACCTGAGCAACTTAACTTCTTGGTGCTTCTGTTTTCTCATGTGTAATATGGGGCCAGCAATACTACCTCCCTCACAGGATTGACTTAACCCTACATTACATTAAATGAGGGCTACGTTAAATGAGATTATGCATGCTTAGAACAGGGCCCGGCACACAGTAAGCACTCAAAATGTGCTAGTGAATATTATGATCTCATGAGTGACAATGAAAGCAGCTGGAAGGTTATGCCATGGGAAAAGAAACTAAGCTGAAAGCAGTAGGCTACGGAAAGGGGAAGATTCTGACCCAAGGGGCTTAGGTGTCCTTGGGGTCAGCCTGTCTGAGCCCTCGGGAACCACGAGAAAAGAAAAGTGTCCAACCCCCAGCAAGGGTCAGCTCCTGAAGCGCTTGTTGCAGCTGAATCACTCTTTGTTGGGGGAACCTCCTGCAGGGCCTTAGCAGAAGTCACTAGCCACAAGAAGGAAAAGCCTTTTCAGGCGTAACAGAAAACAGGAACAATGTGTCCCCCATGAAATGAAAAGCATGAAAACTGAAAACAATGCAGAAAAGGTGGCCTGATTTACAGGATTAAAAACAAACAAAAAAAAAACATAAATAGGCTGGGCACGTGGCTCATGCCTGTAATCCCAGCACTTTGGGAAACTGAGGGAGGAGGGTTACTTGAGTCCAGGAGTTGGAGAACAGCCTGGGTAACATAGTGAGACCCATTCTCTCTATATATAAAAAAATAAAATTTAAAAAGTTAGTAAATACATACCATAAATATATTGAAATATATTGTCCTGTTTAGGTGTACAGGACAGGCAGAGGAGGCTGGTGGGTTAAGGGAGGATGGCAAACATTCTACAGAAAAGCAATGATAACCCATAAAAAGAAATTTGTCAGGTGGTAAAAAGTATTTTCCCCCATCCCCACCACCCCCTGATACTAGAGCATAAAAAAGACAATAGGAAGGGGCAATTGGTGGGAAAATAGGATGTGAAGAGCTGAGATCTGGACAAGCACAACCTTCCTTTCCCTTCACATCTTTCCAAACTCTATAGCCCGGAATCTCGTGCTCACATTTCTGTCCACAGGATGAAAACCACTGTCTCCACTGCCTCAGCAACCCTAACTCCTAGCAGGCTGGCTTCTTACTGAAGATGCCTTCTAGAAGGATTGCCGGCGAGAGGATCACCCAACCTCATTATCCTCAAGACTCTACAGTTCTGTACTCATGACCAACTCGCACCATGCGATTTGCTCTTTTTCACTGGTTTCTGAGCACCCTCTGGGCCACCTTCACGGCCCATCCTATTGTCTTTCATTAAATGAAGCTTTGCCACCAGTCCTAGGTGCTCTTTTCTTCCTCCTCTGTGCTCTCACTCCCATGATGTCACCCCCACTCTCCCTTTAACAATACTGCTATAAAGATAAGCTGGTCATCTCTAGCTTCACCATGCCCCAGCACTTGAGACCTGCTGTGCTAACCATAGCCCAAAGGGACCTGCTGTCAGCCCAGAGAGACTGCGGACGTCTCTGACACACCTGCACTGGCATGAGCATCCTCACTGGGCTCCCAGCCCTTCTTCAGTTCCTGCCTCTCCAAACTCAGTTGTGCACCATTGCCAAAATAATAACCGCCCTGCAGGAGGTTCCCCAACAAAGAGCGATTCAGCAGCAACAAGCGCTTCAGGAGCTGGCCCCTGCTAGGGGTTGGACACTCTCTTCTTTTCTCGTGGTTTCCCAGGACTCGAGACAGGACACCGAAGCCTTTTAGGTCAGAATTCTCCCCTTTCCCTGGTCTACTGCTTTCTGCATAGTCTCTTTTCCCATTGGTAACCTTCTGACTGCTTTCATCGTCACTAATTGTCTCGGTCCAGTGTGAGTCCAGTGCACCTAGACCTGTGTCACTTCCTGCTCAGAGATCTTCAGTGGCTCCCTGCTGCCTACAGAATTAAGGGCAAGTTTTCAGTCTGATGCCACTTTTTGTGGCCCCAACTCAGCTTTACAGCTATCCTTCTTGCTTATTCCCGACCCACCCTCTAGGTTCCCACTAAGTAGGATTGAGTGACGTTCCCAGCAGGGGCCTGCAAGGACTCTGTCCTCTGTACCTGAACTCACCTCCCTGCTCTACCCAGCCCACTCCATACTGCGGGCATACTTCATCCCATCCATGTTTAATTTCTCTTTCATGTGAAAATACCTGGTGTCTTCTTGGACTCACAGGGTTTCTGAACAGTTAGGGAACCAGAGGACCTAGAACCTGATGATACTCTGTGCTGTCAACTTTTTTAATTTTTATTTTATAGAGATGGGGTCTCACTATGTTATCTAGGCTGGTCTCAAACTCCTGGCCTCAAGCAGTCTTCCTGCCTTGGCCTCCCAAAGTGCTGGGATTATAATCGTGAGCCGCCACACTCAGCCTCAACTTTCAGTCCCAGTGTAGATTTGCTGCCTGCCTCCATGAAGGCAATATGACTATCTCACTTATCTTTTGTCCCTGCACCCAGCAAAATGTTTTGCCTGCAGTAGGTGCTCAAAAAATTCAGCTTGATTTGGGAACAGCAAGTGGGAGGGAGAGTAAGTCCACGAAAAACTCAGGCAATGCCTCTGGTCAGAGGGTCAAACTACATGAGTCATTCAACTGGAGGTGTTCACACCATGGAGATGTGGCCTGGAGTCAGATACAGTGTGAGGCTTGGAAATGGCTCTGAACCGTGTCCGCAGGCGAATGTGTGCACAACAAGGCTGTGAGGACGGCCTATCAGGAGGCCCCCGGAATTTGGGTCTGAACCCATACTGTCCCAAGTAGGGAGCATGTCAGCCTTGGCAGGAAGTGGTCAGGCAGGGCCCCAGAGAGGCAGCCACCTCACATATCTCATCAAGGAGAGGGAAAAAGGGGAAGAAAGAATGGGGAAGGACATTTAGAAGTGTGTGCTAGTACACTTGGAGGCCTGACTTGTATGTGAAATCCCTCATCTCCCCTCTTGGCATCAGAAGCTTCCATCTAGAGCAGCCGTGTCCAGCCTTTTGAATGTGAGGACTTTTATGCTTATCTGTGGTGGTGGGTATCACGGAAATGATGCACAAACATTTTTTAGCTCATCAGCTATCGTTAGTGTTGGTGAGGCCCAAGACAATTCTTCCAATGTGGCCAAAGGAAGCCGAAAGGTTGGACACCCCTGCTCTAGAAGATCTCCATCCAGAGGCACTGGTGGGAGAACTGGGCAAGGGTGGAAGCCAGACCCCTCCTACCATTTCTGCTGTGGGGAGATGAAAGGGAAGAGAAGGTGACATCAGATGGTAGGGAACAAATTGGGTCGAGGAGAAGGAGAAGCACGTGACAAGATTTCTGGGACCTTTGCAAGTCATCTAATCTCTGTGAACCCCAGCTCTCTCTGTGCAATGGGAACACCACCACCTACTCTTCACAGAAATGCAATTTTTTATATCACACCTTAACCTTTCACGAAGAATTTTCACACATATTCATAAGCATTTCCTCATTAAGGTGACTTGCCACAAAACACATAAAAAGAAAATGTCAGGTCTTATTGTACCAAGTTCATTTCTCTTTCCTCATTGCTGCAACTAGAAATACTCAGCTACAAGGATAAGGTTTTATTATTTCCACTCTAGCACAGATAGTATATATGATAGCGTAGGTAAAAGTTTATAACACCAAAGTCACAGAAATAAAAAATGCCCCCCAACAAAGCATAGTGTGATGAAAATAGAACCATCCTTGAAAACAACTATTGTTACAAAGCAGCTGGAGACTTACATTTATGTTTCCTTTTAATTCATGTGAAATGATTAAGTTGTCAATTACATCAAAATTTCTGCCCATCATGGTTATATTTTGACCACCACTGCAAGGAATAAAAGCAACAATAAGGGTTTCATAGCTAAAACACAGGCGTTTTGCATTTATGAACAAAGCTATCAATTTATTCATGTTTAATATTAAACCCAATTATGTTTGAGAGCAAATTAATGAATTTTAATTTCAAATACAGGACAATTTTAGAAATATTTTCAGGATACCAGTCACAAATTCAGGGGTTTCAAGATGCATAAATATAAAAATTCAGGTCAGATCCTATTTTAATTCTAGGAAAATGCCCAGATTCTTTGATGGAATTTGAATTTTGTTATATGTCATATCGCCACATATAATCAGATCAGGAGCTGTACCTTGAAAAGGTTTCACTAAACAGAATTTTGTTTGATTACTGTTTAATCTATATAAAGATGCTTCCATCTAACAATTTTCAAAATCAAACTCCTAACCTACCAATGATATGCTATTTAGAGAGACAGGAAACACTTTGGGCAAGGTAAAATTACAGATGACATTAAAAGTGTAAATTCCTATTTGGTACGCCATATAAATAACAGCTACATTCTATCTCTCTAAAACCAAGTCAAATAACTTCACGTTTCTCAGTGCATACAAGTGAAGCGGTCACTGGGTGTGAAATAAACAGCTGTCCACAGCTCTGGCTGCCCTTGTACCCCTGTTCATGTAGGTCACCAGACACTCATTCTAGGGGACAAGAGCCTGGGTATGTCAGGTCCAACAGCCAGCTGAGCCCCTGATGACAAGACCAGGAGGTGGGCCTGAGCAACCCAATTTGTGTAGGGCAGAGTGAAGACACTGATCTCTGAATCCTCCAGCCACAATGGGGAAGGGCTGAGTTGGCCTCATGCCAGTATGTAGCCATTACTAGAAAACCAAGCCAAGCGAGCTGTCCCGATGGCCAGCATTTAGGACCACATTCTTGCTCAAGGCACAGTGACCCAGGAGCAGCCAAGACACACAGGCTCAGAATGTCACAGGTGACAGGACAGTAAGGAGCCTCTTACTTTATAGCAAAGCAGGATACTGCAGTGGCTCAGAGCCCAACCTCCTAGTCCTGGCTGTCTGGGGGGCTGGGGTGAGTTGTTTGAACCCTTTTCCTCCCCTAGTTCCCTCATTTGCAAAAGGGACAAGCCACAGCAGATCTCATAGATTTGTTGTGAGTATGAATCTAGTCAATAGATGAGCACACCAGGCACGTGGGGCATGCCACATCAATGTCTCCTTTTATATGGAGAATGGAATTGGTCCTAGAGTGGGGGATGTCATGCTAGAGCCTTGGTTTTGAAATTTCAGTTCCTCTTATCTTACTATTATGGACTGAACTGTGACCCCATAAAATGGGTATGTTGAAGCCCTAACTCCCAGTGCCTGGGAATGGGACTGTATTTGGAGATGTGGGTGGTTAAACAGGTAATAAAGGTTAAACGAGGTCACTGGGGTAAGCCCTAATCCAACACGACTGATGTCCTTATAAAAAGAGATTATCCCAGCTACTCAAGAGGCTGAAGGTGGAGAATCGCTTGAACCCGGGACACAGAGGTTACAGTGAGTCAAGATCCTGCCACTGCACTCCAGCCTGGGTGACAGAGTGAGACTCTGTCTCAAAAAAAAAAAAAAAAAAAAAAAGAAGGGAGATCTGTACAGAGAGACAGAGGGAAGACCACGTGAAGACATAGGGAGAAGATGACCATCTACAAGCCAAGGTATAAAGCCTCAGGAGAAACCAAGCTTACCAACACCATGATTTCAGCCTCCAGAACTGGGAGAAAGAAATTTCTGTTGTTTAAGCCACAAAGGCTGTAGCACTCTATGTCCACCCTAGCAAACTAATATAGCCACCTCTCTCTTGATCTTAAATAAGAACATTAAAAGTGATTTTTTTCTTCCCCTCCTTTTCTTCTTCTTCTTCTTTTTTTTAACAAAGCTTTGTCTGTAGGTTTATCTAGAGAGTACTTTGAAAACTAGCTTCGTACTGTGTCAGGCAAAGAAAATATCGTTAGGATTTTAGTCCTAAAGAGATTTAGGAATAAAAATATTATGAAAGTGAATTCAAATTCAACTAGGGGGAATCTTTATTGTAGAACTCTTCACAATAACCAAGATAGGTACTCAACCTAAGTGTCCATCAACGGATTAGAGGATAAAGAAAATGTGGTACCTAAACACAACGGAGTATTATTCAGCCTACAAAAAAGAATGAGATCCTGTCATTTGCAATAACACAGATGGAACCGCAGGACATTATGTTAAGTGAAATAAGCCAGGCACAGACAGACAAATGTTGCAGGTTCTCACCCATATGTGGGAGCTGAGAAAGTTGGTCTGATGGAGATAGAGAGTAGAATTATGGGTATCAGAGGCTGGGAAGGGTGGTGTGGCAGGGTCAGAGAGGGATAAAGAGGGGTTGGTTAATGGCTACAAAAATACAATGAGATAGAATAAGATCTAGTGTTCAGTAGCGTAGTAGGGTGTCTGTAACTCACAATAATTTATTGCATATTTAAAAATAGCTAGAAGAGTAGAATTGGAATGTTCCTAACAGAAATAAATGATAAATGCTTGAGACGATGGATACTCCAATTACCCTGATTTGATGATTACATATTCACTGTATGATTGTAGAAAAAATATCACATGTGCCCCATAAACATGTCCAAGTATTATGCACCCATGAAAATGTAAAAAATACGTAATAGTAATAAATAAAAACATTCAACTAGAGAGAGAAAAGTTTTTCTTAACATATTGGATTTATCTGGGCGAGTTTATTTTGGGGTTTCCATCTCCCCCTTAGGGAACATCTTCAAAATGTTGATTCTGCTTTTCATTTTGATAGCTCCCAATATTTCCCCCAAAGAATTCAAAACAGCTTACTCTAAAGACTGTAAAATGAAAGAGGTAAGAAAGAAGCATTTTATCATGAGCAGGAGGGACACATAGTAAAGAGTGTTATATATCGATATCAAAACCCTAGACCAACATTTCAGCTGTGAGTTTCCCAGCAGCCATGGTGAAGAGAAAAAGATGTGCTCATAGCATTCACAATGAGCATGGGAAGCAAATGCCTTGTCAGGTATGCATTCTTCTAGGAATAAATCCTAAGGAGAACTCGGTGAGAGGAATTTGGAATGACTACTGTTTCTGAATTTACTTGAATAAATCAATGATCTTTGTGCATATGACCCTTAACCACAATGAGAGAAAAAGATTATGAATCTAGAAAGTACCTGATCCAGGTGGTAGCAGGAAATATAAGGGAACAATGTGGCAGAGCAATGTAGGATAAGGATCCCACAGAAGAGCAGTTCCCACCATCAAACTGGATACACACATCCTTCATTTCTTTCCGGCTTGATGGAAGAGAGAATTTCATGTGGGTGTCATTTAGCACATGGCTAACCTGTATCCTAGAAAGGAGTAGAAAAAGAACTCTCACATGACACAGACACTTAGCACAGTTGATTACCCAAGGTGACAGCAGATGAATTTCACTTGAACTACAACACTTCATGAAGGAGCAGAATAGCTGCAGGCAACTACTGACTCATCAGGGGCCAATGACCCAAGTTGGGTATTATTAGGGGCTGGGTTCCTCTTTCTTTAGTACATTTTTATCTTTCTTATTTGCATTGCTCTCAGAACTGAGAAAGGAAAGAGGTGTAACCATTGCCTGGAAGAAGTACTAATAGAAAGCAGAACATGAACTGGGGGTCACAGTATATTAAGAATTACGGATAATTCTGTTGAGTATCATAATGGCATTATGCTTATCTGTTAGAGAGATACTGAAGTATCTAACAGTGAAGGATATGGTGTTTGGTTCTCATCATGCCCCGCCCCCCCGCAAAAACCCCAGATAAGATAGATGAAGCAAGATTGGCAAAATGTTGATAGGCTTTGAAACGGGGAATGGCTACAGAGAGGCTCATTACACTCATCTCTCCTGTATGTGTTTGAGTTTCCATAATAAAAAGCTTACGAAAAAAAGCCCTAGTCAAGCACTGAGAGGGTAAAATCCAGCACCAGACAGAGATGGAAATTCTGCCGTTCAAAGGGGGCCTAAACCAAGAGCCCAGGCATCTCAGAATCAATCAGCATTGGGGCCAACCTGCCCCTTAAGGAGTCTCCAGGCTGAGACTTAGCTGGGGCTGTCCAGGGTGCTCCCGACGTCCAACAGGAGCTGACGCTTGGCGCCCTTTCAGAGTCAGAGCGAAGCCTTCTCCAACATTCCCGCTGTCACCTGCAGCTTCCTCTGTGTGTCTACAATGACCCTCTAAAGCACAAATCATTAAGCCTGGGTTGTGTCTGAATAATGCTCAGTATAATCATGCTACATGAGAATCTATTATTACTACTTAAAGGCCATGTGCATGATGATTAACTTTAAAGCTATCACTAACCCTTTAGGATAAGGCAAATTCAAAAACATCTGAGTCAGTTTGTACTTACACCACCTCAAACGCTCATTTTCAGGTTTATATTCAGAGCAAAGCTCTAGGAAATTTATCATATAGTGGTTGAACATTAAAATTCAAACTTGTTTATAAATTTTAGAAGAAGAGAGGTGAAAATGTAGATCATTCCACTACTAGTATTTTTCTCTTTAAAATAATTACCCATTTTAAAAGTACTATATGAAAAGAGCTTGGGATTATAGCCTGGGCTCAGGTATAGGATTAATTGAGTATTATGTTGACTGCTTGTGAACCTGGGTTCACCACACAGATGTGGTTACGAAATGCTACATGCAGGAAGGTCTCCTAGTCATTTAATTTAATAACTGCAGTATCTCAAGACACATTCGGAATTAAAATGAGAACATAAAGAGTCAGAAACAGGGTAATGCTCTGAAAAACTACTTATTTTCCATGAAGTTGATTGCCTTTCAGTGAATACACAGGTGTCTAACTTCACAGATTTCGCTACACAAAATGAAAGATTTTTGCAATAAGGTATTTAGCCAGGATAAACAGCACACAAAAAAACCTATGTTGCATAGATACAGCCTCTAATGTGTGCTTGATAATTCTGGCAAATAGCAGAACACAGGCAAGCCACCGATGAGCAGCTTTTTTCATCAAGATCACAGAGATTCCAGATTTACTGCTACGAGGGGAAGGGCATGGCAGTGATGTGCAGAAAATGAATTAAAGCAGAAAATTCAGTAAATAAGCATGGCAGATTAGAATGCTGTACAAATCTGTTTTAGTAGTTAAAAATCAAAACATCACGCTTCAGCAGATTGTCTTAAATGCATTTCCATGATGAAAATAAGCTTAGCATTATACTCTATGTAGACTGTAACATCTTTTACTTCAAATTAGCCTAAACTTATACAAGTTAACAAGCAGAAAACTCAAATAATCTGTTGTGTTATTTAATGACTGCAGTTATCACATCTCTTCTTTTTTTTTGAGGGGGGAGTAACCATTTGCACAAGGACATTGGTGGAAATTGAAAATTCTTTCTCCAAGTTTCACCGATGGGATGAGTCTGGGAAAGAAGTGACAGAAATAATAATGTTCAAGAGATACACTGACCAGATATTTATGTTGGGGTGTTCTTTTTTTACTACCATTATATGTAGTAGAAATTTAATTTTTGGAGGCTGAAACCAAACCAGTAAAGAGAAGGCTACAAAGAACAAAATGTCCACATAAAAGGGATCCAAGAGGTTTTGTTTTTTCAACTTTGGGTGGCACATTGGAAGAGTTGCTCCAAAAAATTCCCCATCAAATTTCGAGGTACTCAACTATTTTTCCAAGTGCATCACCTAAAGAATGATGTTTACTACTCCATATACTTGATTTTGTTACTGAAAATGAATCAAGACCCAAAACAGGCAACATCCTGAAATGACTATATACTGAGATTTTTAGGGAATGTCACAGAACAGAGTCTCTCACAATGAACTTCAGATCTGTTGTGAACATTATTTTATGTGTTGGAATTATGTTATGTCAAATACTCTGACTAATTGGCCTGCTTTGGTGCATGGCAATAATTTGACTATATAAAGGTTATAATCACATTGATATTCCCTTGGCACAGGTTTGAGCTTTATGTTACCCAGGATAAATTATTAGTATTTCGACTCACACATCCTTATCACAGGTACTGGTTCCTTTCAGGATCATTGTGATGTTCGATGCCCGGGTAAAGTTTGCTCCCGTTACTATCACGTTGCTTTTCCCTAATGTCGATACTTTCTGTGGCTCAATGGACTTAATGTAGAAGACCTATTGGAAATAAAAGATTAAAACAGGAGATCAAAGCTAAGAAATGGCATCACTCCAAAAAAAAAAATCTGTTTATGCGCTGCAGTTCGAAGAAATCACTGGGAAATTACAACATTTTGCAAACACAAGCAGACAGTGTTTAATGAAATCAATGAATTCAAGGAAGAGTGCCGCAGATTTATGTCTCTCAACATGTGACAGCATGAGGTCAAACCAATTAGTTTTTGTCTCACAAGACAGTTGAAAATACAGTTGAAGAGTCTGACATTCTGTCTGAAGAGCAAGGTATCACTAGAGTTTTCAAAATGTTCACTGCCTTACAGCCTCTGGAGGCTCACAATGTAAGCAAAATCAAGGAAAAGAGAGTACATTGACCATAGGCCAATGACAGACTCATCATTAAGTTGAAATAAATGTCATTCCAGATAAATTTAATTCCCAAGAAAGCAGTTCATATTTTTGTTACAGTGAAGCTATTTGAATCCAGGAGGATACTGCAGGGGGAAAAACCTCAAGAAATCAACCTGTTCAGTCAACTAATATCAAGCAGTTGGATTTCTGAACCACTGTGGCCAACCATGGTTTGTAGATACCACAACCTCCTTCTTGGTATGCAGTTTCAATAGACTTTATCAGGCCTAAGGTCAAGACCATGTCCCTTGGAGTCCCTTGCTACCTAGCTTCATATCATGTAGGCGAATGCCACCTTACTTCTCCATTTGTGATGTCTAATCAAATTCTCCCTTAAAAAAAAAAAAAGCCCTTTATTTGATAGCAAGAATCATTTTCCCTTTTCAAGATAAAACAGTCCTGATTTCTTTCACTTTTCTGTTACAGATACTACTGTCTATCATTCTGATAATTTTACTGTTCTTTTGTAGACCATTTTCAGCAAGTCTGTATTCTTCTATAATATGGTGACCAAAACAGGACATAAGATTCTAAGACTCTAGCCAACAGAAAGTCCAGCAGATCTTCAGCAAGAGTGAACATCATTCTCACACTCTTTTTTCCCCTATATCCTCTGCCATCACAGAACATACTCACAGTCTTGATATTTGAAAATGACCCCAAGGACCAGAGATGCTTAATCACATGACATTTGGTGAAATTCTAAATGCTGAGTGCATCCACTTGGAGGACCAAGTCCAAGAAGCAGCCTCTGAGCCACTGGGAGAAGTCCGTGATGTCCAACACCTGCCTAATACCTGCTTCTTGAAGCAGTTGAGTATCCTCTGTTCCTTTGTGCATGGAACACTCATCGGGGTGGCATTGCTGGGCTGCAGGGGCTGCCCATCCTGCTGAAACAGACATTTTCTCATTCTGCTCCTCGGCACACACAGGTGCTACACGGCCCGGCAGTCCCCATCACTCATCAGCGCTTTGGATTGGTTTTGCAGATTGAGGTAAATTCATCGTTAATGTCATCAGAGCAATGATGTAACGTGACACAGAATTGATTTTGGTAGCAGAATTTATTTTACTCACTTTGTGAAGGACGTTAGCCCTGTATTTATAGAATCACTAAGGGCCTGAAAGGGTCACTTTAATTATTCTGTTATACTTGACTGCATTTTATGGGGGAAATTATCTGCTAGAGTGGTACTTGGAAAGGGGGGATTAGCAAAGCCTTCAAGATAAATCTCTTGCAAATGTCAAGTGTGCGTTATATAGCAAAAGGCTTACTCTTCGCTCTCACATGGTGACAGCTAAGAGAACAAGTGTTTACTGAGCACCTACAGGGTCCTTAGGCCAGATGTTGTGGGGGACACATGATCTATGTGTGCACTAGATCAGGAGTTGGCAAACTATAGTCTGTGGGCCAGATCCTGCCCGCTACCTGCTTTTACATGGCCCATCACAAAATGTCAAAAGAAGAATAATATTTCATGACATATAAAAACACATGAAATTCAGATTTCACCCATAAACATTCGTCTGGGTAGTGTCTCTGGCTGCTGTTCCCTGCAGCAGTCGAGTGGAGTAGCTGCAGCAGAGACCATACGGCCCGCAGAGCCTAAAATATTTACTGCCTGGCTCTTTGTAGAGAACATTTGCTGACCTCTGCTCTAGAGGCCACTGGCTTCTTAGGGGAGCAAGATAGAATTTTTTTTCTTTTTTTATGTAAACCTCAGTGCAGACTCACATTTGCATGCAAGTCAACTATGATTCTGAGGTTTCTTTTCTTTCTAGATAGTCCTTCCTGCTTCTTATATTTATACTGTTGATGTCTGCTCAAGAAAAATTTTCAAACATGCCAAGTAAATGCTACTTCTCCACTCTCTGCAGAGGATAAAGAGAGCCTTACAACTAATGTACAAAAAGATTTTTTAAGGAAGTTATATTTTGCTCCTTAAATGGCTCTGCGAACACCATCAGAGGACTCGCCACATCATCCTATTAACTTTTTATTTCCCTGAGTGGAGACAGCCTTGCTACTTCAAAAAGATTTCAAACCCCTACTGTTTAGAGAAGTTTCCCTTGGCCGTCTAGGATGGGATCCAGCCCTGGCCTGTCTTGTGAAAGTGGGCACTTCCAATCTGCTTTCAAACAGGGTCAGATTAGTTGTATTTTGTTTGCTGATAGAACCTCTTCTAATTTTAATAAATGGGTTAAAGAGCTACCAGGAGGACCTTCCTAAATAAATAGTGCAGGTATAAAACAACATTTTAAAAATAAAAGATCGGGTTAGCTCTATGGCTGCACTGTATGGCTGCAACAATTCTTAGAAATACATTCTTTCTTTTTACCAATAAAGATTTTGAAAAATCCAGTACAGACAAAAGAGCAAAGAATCATCTCCCCATAAAGGTTCTACACATTCAATATTTTCGATCAATTCTGTATTTTTATCAAGAGGTTTTAATTCATAAAATCTAGCATATAGTAGCCAGCCCTACAAGCTTATACATTTCAGAGGGGGTTACTTTTAAAACCTAATCGAGCTCAATACAAAGAGACAAATTCTTGCAGCCCTGTAGTGGGATTCCTCCCTCACCCTATGTCCAAGGATTTCTATATATCAAATCAAAATAGTATGGACTATAACCAACACAGCCCTATGGTTTCCAGCAATTAACCTCAGAATAGTCTACTTCCTGTAGGTTACATTTTAAAGAATTCAGGGTTATTTTAAAACGGCTGCACAATTTGAACTTATTTAATAAACTACTATGAGCTCTGGTTTTTACTCCCTGTTTTGTATAAGAAAGCACATTAGAAACTGGTTAATTAGGAGATTTATAGAATACCCAATCCTTTTTATTTTTTATTTTTAACTAAGTCATTATAGGATATTGGAAATAGCACAACCACTAAGAAATAGCTATCTTTGAAAAGGTCTAAGAGGATTACTTCTGACAGTAAGAGTACCTTTTGTGAAGTCTGACGTCAACACAATTCAAATTACCATGACATTAATGGAGAAAATACTGCTATGATTGAAAAGAATATTGGAAAGAGGTGCATTAGGAGGGCTCAGTTTATTTAGGCCAAATTGTACTCTATTAATCTGTTACAAAAAATCTGAATAGAGCAAAGCTCTCTTTAGGCCTGGACCTGAATCAACACTCAGTAAAACATCTCTCGGATTTTCACTCGTGAAATTAGTTCAAACAGGACTAGATAAAAAGTCACATGGATTCAAAACCAGCTGGAAATCTGAAACCGAAGGACATTAGAGAGATGAAAGGTAGCACAACTAATTAAAGGAAAGAGTCCTGGAGGGCCCTACAGGAGTGAGTATTCGGTTCAGGATTATTTAACATCTCTATTAATGACTGAGAAGACGATGGAACTAATATATTAATGAAATGTACAAATTGATAAGAGTGGTAACCAGCAGTGGAAATGGGAAGGAGTAAAAGGAGGTGATATATGGAAAGAAAATAGCAAAATACAGGTTCACTCAAGAAAAATTAGAGCGTGAAATGGAACAAAATGGTTATCCATTTGATGCTTAGCCCCTGGGACAAATGCCTTTTCACGGGGGCCCCTCGTACAGGTTCCAGGGAACTTGAGATGTGATTTCAGTTGGCCCTGGAAATGCCAATAGTGAGCTGTGCCTCTGGACACAGAGCTTGAGACTTCCAGGGAGAAGGTGACAGACCAATGCCCTGTGTGAAGAGATCAAGGCTCACTTCTCTGAGCCGTAGACTCTAAAAGGAGGCTGACTTGGCTGCCAAGCCCACCCTCTGAACAACCCACTATTCCTCTTTGCACTTGAGCCTTCTGAGTGTGGCTCCCCAGACCTGGACTGGGTGACCAAAACTCCAGGGCCAGGGAGGGCAGCTCTTCCCAGCCAGTGGAGGGCCCTGATTCCACTTTAAACCCAGCCCCTCAAAGTCCACCCCTTGGCCGAGATTCAACTCATGCATGAGATTCTTGCTGCTCCCCTCTCCCCAGGGCCTCAGTTGCCTCACTAAGCCTCTTCTGCTCTCCCTGTCTTGGAGTAGATGCCCAGCCATGTCTGGGTCTGACTCCTTCCCTCTGACCGCACCCTGCCCCAGCCTTTTCTCCCATGTCTTTGAGGTTAATACACTCCTCCCACATCCTGGCCAGGTTGGAGGTCTTACTCCCACCCTACATGTGTGGCATGGATTGGGAGCAGGCTTTGACAGTCTAATGCCAAGAGAAGCCAATATTAGAGTCCTTTCTTCCAGGCTGACTTTTATTAATATCATCAGTAGTATGGTGTAACCAATGTTTATATTCAATTTAGGGCATACAATGTAGGGTAATGGTTAAAACTATGTTGAGTCAGATTACCTGGATTCATATCTCTTACCTACCATTTACTCTCTCTGAGCTAAAATCTCCTCATCTATAAAATGGGGGAAATAGGTCCATTGTGAGGCTTAGATACTCTGAGCTCAGGGTATGGCACAGGCTCAGCAAATATTAGCTACCACTGTTCAGTTGAGTACATTCTGGCATTCTCTCTTATATCTTTTTCTGTTGTGCACATTCAACTGCTTCATGAAAATGAATCTTATTTCCTCCAAAATACTGTAAGTTCTACCATGTAAGCTCCATGCAGTCACACATTTTGCCTGCCTGTTTAGCACATAGTAGTTGCTCAACAAACAAATTTTGAATCAACGATTGTAAGTTAATTCTACATTACCTGGCCCTATGCTAGGCCCATAGAAGCTACTTAGCAAGGTATATGTGAAATTTAATTTCACTCTTGAAGGCAAGGTCCCCAAAAGCATTCATTTAGATTGCTTGTGAGAGATCAAAAATGCATATTTAAAAGTGATGGAGAGGCTGGGTGCGGTGGCTCACGCCTGTAATCCCAGCATTTTGGGAGGCTAAGGCAGGCAGATCACCTGAGGTCAGGAGTTCGAGACCAGCCTGGCCAACATGGTGAAACCCTGTCTCTACTAAAACCAGAAAAAATTAGCCGGGCATGGTGGCGAGAGCCTGTAATCCCAGCTACTTGGGACGCCAAGGCAGGAGAACCACTTGAACTGGGGAGGCAGAGGTTGCAGTGAGCCGAGATTGTGCCATTGCACTCCAGCCTGGACAACAAGAGTGAAACTCCATCTTGGGGGGGAAAAAAAGGATGGAGGAAGAGAACAGGAGGTGCAAGGTAGTGAAAGAACCATTTGAATGTAAATTGCCAGGAGATATGACTTTGTATGGTTTATTTCTGCCCTACAGTGATAAGCATATTGAGGTAATAACAAATATTAGAATGACATCACATCATAAATCTTCACAATCTCTCCTTGAATGCACAAAAGAGAGGGGAGCTATCGCTGGTCTCAGTGGGTGAAGGCACCAGATATGAGAATGTTAAGAAATGGAAGGAGAAGTGGTCAGGGCAGGGTCCCAGGGCCAACGGTCCCTGATGAGGTTTCAACTACTAGATATGTGGAGAGAAACAGACAGATGGTCAGACACTGGCCTTTATAGCTTGAAATACTCCTCCTCCAAGGTCATACATAGGTTTTTGAGCTCATTTCTCTATTGTGGTCACGCTTTTCTGTAACGCAGCCCCCTTGGCAGATGATGCTATACGTTTCAGGGTCAGGATACAGGGGTAGGTCTTGGGGTCATGAAACAGTGTGAGGGCTACCGGTCTAGTAGGGATTGAACCAGGACCCTACCTCATAAGTACCAGATCCTTGGATTAGCAAACTCATACACTAAAAAAATAAAATAAGACACCTTGAATAGCATTCCATTGCCACTGAAGAATAAAGTCAGCACTCATAGGGCTGGTATGTAAGGCCCCCTATTTGCAGGCTCCAGACTCATTTCAACCTTGGGTCTTACAATTTCCTGCATCCTCTGTGCCTACTTAGGGTTTCCTCTAGTGTGTGTCCTGGAATCTTCTGGCTCCCACCCCCACACTGTGCTTATGCCAGTTCCTCTGCTTCGAATACCCACATTCATGTGTCTGGATGCTTCTTGTCCTCAAAGGTGGGCCGAAATGCCATCTGCATCAATCAATCCATCCATCAATCAAAGACTTAACCAACCACACTGATTAAGTGTTTTCAACTTCAAGGCACTGGGTTTAAGCAAACAGGAAGGACTAAGACGAAGCCCCAGGCACAGAGAGGCTCTCTGTATACTTTCTGGTACTTTCTCTATGTTAACATTTTTAAAATCTTGTATTGTTACTCATGTACTCATGGATAAGATTCTTGAGACTGATGGCCAGAGATGTGCCTGATTCATCTGAATCCTCCTCATGGAATCTGTGGAGATCAGTATAATTGCATCTAATAGGCATGCAATAAATGCCTCTGGAAAGAATCAACCCAAGTTCAGGATCCTAGAAGCCTAGGACAGTACCTGCTCCATTCCTAGTGCCTAGCACACCGGAAGTACTCAGTACACATGTGGTGTGGGCAGATGCATTGAAGCAAAGCTGTGAGTGACTTCTTTGGTAGAGAAAGAATCACAAAGACATTGGGTGCTTTGTTCAAGGCCAACATGAAGACCCAAAGTGGAAACCAGAATGTTACACATTCCACCTGATAATGAAAGACAGCAGTGTTTCACAGAGCACGAGAAATCCCTCCTGTGACAAATAACACTCCATTCCCTATCAAACAAAAGGGAGATTCTGTTCTGAGTCACATATTTAAAGAAAACATGTCAGGATCCACAAAATGTCTCTCTCCATACTTAGAGGGGTAATCCACAGAGAAGCAATGAAAACAGATCTGGGCTTTTGTTTATTATCAGCCTTCTCCTTCTCTTGTGGTGACCCCAATCCTTTTAACCACACAGTTCAAAGGGTGCAGAGAGATGCACTGCAGGAAACCAGGATGTAGTGACTTTATGATATTTGTCTTTAAAATTAAAGAAGTTTAAAAAGCCGCTGCCTGGACCATGACTCAGCGATAAAAAGGAATGAATTATTGATACATAAAAGAACTTGGATGAATTTACAGAGAATTATGTTGAGTTAAAAGAGCCAGTCCCCCAAAGGGTACATCTGGATGATTCCGTTTATATAAAATTATTGAAATGATAAAATTATAGAAATGGAGCCGAGATCAGTGGTTGCCAAGCATCAGAGATGGAGAATGGGAGGGAGGAGGGAAATGGATGTGACTGTGAAAGGGAAACCTGGGGAGCCTTGTGACGATGAAGCTGTTCTGTGTCTTGACTGCTGTCACCGTCAATATCCTGACTGTGATGTTGTGCTATAGTTTTGCAAGACAGCACTATTGAAGGGAACTGGGTAAAAGATGTTAACTATTATTGTCTCACAAGTGCATGTGAATCTACAATTATCTCAAAATTAAAAGTTTATTATTTTCTAAAACAATCTTGAAAAAGAAAACAAAGTTAAGGATTCACATTTCCTGATTTCAAAATTTACTTTACAAAGCTACAATAATCAAACAGTGCAGTACTGCCATAAAGACAGACACAGACCAACAGAATAGAAAAGAACACCCAGAAATACACTCTCATAAACATGGTGAAATGATTTTCAACAAGGGTGCCAAGACCATTCAATGGGGAAAGGACATTTTTTTCAACAAATGATGTTGGGAAAACTGGATATCCACACACAAAAGAATGAATTTAGATCCATTTCTTATGCCATATATAAAAATGAACTCAGAATAAATCAGGGACCAAAATATAAGTGCTACAGACCTTTATAAATAAATATAGAAAGAAAGTTACATGACACTGAATTTGGCAATGATTTATTGGATCTGACACCGAAAGCATGGACAATAAAAGAAAAAATAAATGAACTGGACTTCATCAAAATTAAAAAAATCCATGTATTACAGGACACAGTGAACAGAATGAAAAGGAAACCTATGGGATGGTAGAAAATACTTGCAAATGATGTACCTGATAAGGGGCTGATATCCAGATTACATAAAGAACTCCTACAACTCAACAACAACAAAAATAACCCAATTTTAAAAATGGGCAAAGGACTTAATTAGACGTTTCTCCTGAGAAGATATACAAATGGCCAGCAAGCATACACAAAGATGCTCAATACCATTAATCATCAAGGAAATGCAAATCAAGATCACAATGAGATACCACCTGACACACATTAGGATGGCTACTATCAAACAAATCCGAAAATAACAAGTGTTGGTGAGGATGTGGCAAAACTGGAACCCTTGTGCACCGTTGGTGGGAATGCAAAATGGTATTGTTGCTATGGAAAACAGTACAACAGTTCTTTAAAAAACCAAAAAGAGAATTATAATACAATCCAGTAATTCCACTTCTGGACATATACCCAAAAGAACTGAGAGCAGGGTCTCAGAGAAATAGCAGCACACTCATGTTCCTAGTAGCATTATTCATCATAGCTAAAATGTGGAAGTGACCCAAGTGCTAATCCATGGATGAATGGATAAACGAAATATGGTATATACATACACTGGAATATTATTCAACCTTAGAAAAGAAGGGAATTCTGACCCACGCTACCACATGGATGAACCTTGAGGACATCATGCTAAGTGAAAGAAGCCAGCACAAAAAGACAAATTCACTTATATGAGGTACCTAGAGTAGTCAAATTCATAGAGACAAAAAATTAGAATGGTGGTTTCCAAGGGCTGGGGGGAAAGAGAGATGAAGAGTTATTATTTAACGAGCATAGAGTGTCAGTTTTGCAAGATGAAAAGAGTTCTGGAGATGGGTTGTGCAACGATGTGAATGTACTTACCACGACTAACTGTACACTTAAAGCAATAAAAATGGTAAATTTTGTTTGTGTATTTTATCAAAACTAAAAAACAAACAAACCCTGGAACAACAACCAAGTTTAATTGAAAGGAAAAAGCCACAAAGCCACTGTCTCCCTGATCCAAGTCCTCGGCACTGTGTCTCAGTTTTCCAAACCAACGGGATGAGAAAAGGAGCCCATTATTTAACAAGACCTCAAAGACTGCTAAAGCCTGGAGATACCTGAGCATCAAGCTTTTCTAATGCCTTTAATTAACTTCATGTCCATTTGATTCACATTCCCTCTGCCTGTTACTTAATTCACCTGAAGTTACTATCAACTTTTCAGTAATGATTCAAAATGTGCTACTTATTTACCTTTGCACTTGACCTTAGGTAGCAGCAAATGGAGAAGTCAAAACCACAGATTAGAGAAACGAAAAATGGAGCCTTTTTCTCCCTAGAGCTGTCATTTTTAATTTATCTATTCCTGCTAGACTCCAAGGTTAGCGAGGGCAGGACTTATCCTCTTTTTGTGTTTTGCCACATACAGATGCTCAATGAACTTTTGTTGACTGAGTGAAGTTGTAAGCACAGCCACATGTGTTCCGCCTAGAAATGTTTACATTGTCACGTCCCCTCTTTTCAAACATGACTGACATAGGGGTTCAGTAATTTACTATGAAGAAAATAAGGGGCATTTCCAAGGAAAGTTCATGGATCAATAACCGCTTTTGAGAAGGCGAGATAAATACACATTCTATAAAAATTCTGGTTTAGCAGCATTCACTACTGGTTAGACGCCCCAACGAAGCTGAAAAAAACAAACGAATCGAGGTTACTTTGCACAGACCCCCATCCACATACATAACCCCCAGAAATCAATTATATAAGGTGCAAGTTGAAATCCCTCAGATGGAACGCTAAAACTTCCTTCTAGCTCTTCCCTAGTGAGCCGCAAAGTCACCTTTACAATTTTATTTCGACCAGAGCAACATCATTTTTCATAATTACAGAGTTTTAATTTACTTTATGTGACTGTCCAGCCTTTGATGTATTGAGCTAATTAAGTGAAACTTGGTTAAAAAACCAAAGATACAAAAGGGAATTTTGGTAGAAAGTAAAATAGAGAATTTTTTTAAGGAACCCAAAGTAGTACGAGTTGTTGTCATGGTCATTCAAAGAGAGGTTTTCCCCTTAACCACACAAAAATAGGGTCTGACCTGTAAAGCCTGGTTGGTTCTGTTCCCCTTGTTCTCCTTGGGTCTTCCTCCTCCTGATGTCTTCTCAACAGCCACTGGACACTGTTCCTGGAATGGAGAACATCCCTTCAACATTCAGATGGGTGGTAAATTCAAAGTGTGCAACAAACATAAAAGAGAAGGTAGGACTAGGCAGTCACAAACATTTATTTTTGGTTAAACCTGTTTTTTGTTTTGTTTTGTTTTGTTTTTAAGACGGAGTCTCACTCCGTCGCCCAGGCTGGAGTGCAGTGGCGCGATCTCAGCTCACTGCAACCTCCGCCTCCCGGGTTCAAGCGATTCTCCTGCCTCAGCCTCCCGAGCCACTGGGATTACGGGCATGCGCCATCATGCCCCACTAACTTTGTATAGAGACAGGATTTTGCCATGTTGGTCAGACTGGTCTCGAACCCCTGACCTCAGGTGATCCACCTGCCTCGGCCTCCCAAAGTGCTGGGATTACAGGCATGAGCCACCGTGCCCAGCGGTTAAGCCTTACAATACCAAAAAAAGTCACTTTACCTGGTTTCTCTCGTAATCAGAAGGGTCGCAAGCTGTGAAGGGGTGGATACACCTTCTTGCACTTTTACACCACGCACAGCCAGTTTCTGTGCATGCTGGGCATCTAGCAACACAGAAAACTGACTTAATTCCTGCATTTTAGGACAATGTTCACATCCTAGAATTTTCCTCTATGATGTGGCATGCAAGCATTTAAGAGAAGACAAAAAAAAAAAAATCCCTGGACAGACATTCCTGTGAGGCTTTGTGCCCTGCTCTTGGAAGCCCTCAGGTTGATGGGCCGGAATGGCACCTGCAGGGGTGTTGCCATGGAAACCTGAAGCTGGGTCACCTGCTGGTCTGTAGATAACAGGAACGCAGTGAATTTGTTTCTGAATCCAGTTCTGCTATTTGTCTACCCTCAAGTAAGTCCCTCTGGAGACGGATCTCTCTCTCTCCCTGCCTCTACCCACCCTGCCTTCCAAAATCGGGAAGCCCTCACTCACTCCAGCAGTCACACTGCCAACTGCCTGGAAGATGTGAGAGAGAAAGTGTTAGCTGGCAAGCAGAGGCAATGAGGTGCCTGTGTTTGCTTTATAATCAAATTAAGGAAGAATTGTGTGTCTACTAATCAAATCACCTATCATGATTGGGTAAACTGTGGAGGACTTGAAAAGCACTTATGAGAAGGAATGTTAAAAAGGGAAATCGGGTTGATCTGGAAACAGGGCCAAGGGAGGCCAGAGGAAACCTTAGCTCTCGCAAGGGGTGCTAGTGCAGGGCATGGGGAGTTTGTTTTATACCTTCTCCAGGAAATGAGGAAACATTCTGAGATTCTGACCTGCAGAAACTGCAGTTTCCATGGAAGGAGAAGACACACTGGCTTTTGCGTGGATCCGGCCTCCTAAGTGAGCTAGAAGCGGGTTTGTGATTTGCATGCTTCTTCTACCCCCGGGGTGTGATTACTGTACTAAGTGCTTTCCTAACAGGAAGCAGTTACCTACGGAAAGGGGGCTCACCCTCCCCGGGGGGCCTAGGTCTGAGGTCTGGTTCTTCATTACCAAGTTGTGGGACCTGGGGCGAGTCGGTCCCTTTCATCTGCCCTTAAACTGGGCATCAGGGGGCCTACGTTATCTTTCAACTGTCTTTGAGCTATATAATCCTATTTAATTCTCCCCCTTTTTTCCTATTTTCATGAACTTCTGAGGCTTGCTGTAGCAATTTTTGTATTTTTTTCTCCTTAAATTCATTCTGTTTCTTAGCAATCATTGAACTGGGGCTTGTGTCATCTTTTTCAAAGTGCCTCAGTGGAAGAGATGAGGCCCAGGGGCTCCTGTTCTAATCATTCACGAGTAGCCTCCCAGCTCAGCTTCAAGATCAAATTCATTTTCCCCATAGAAACCATGGTTCCCAGGCCAGGCCAAAAGAAACTCCCATTTGCTGCTCACGTAGCTGGTCAATCAAACCATGGAGTGATCTACAGCACTGCTACTCACGCAGCCTCCCAAGGTGCCCTGCGGGCCTCCATCCTAACTTCCAATTGGAAAGTCAGGCATCTGAGAAACGTATCTCCTCTGTCCTCTTGCTGCTTTAGAAGCAAGGAGCGAGGTTTGGCACTAACTCAGGGGCCTCTGTAGCTCAAAGGGGCCAAAGATGGTGAAAAGGGGGGCATCAGGAACATGTTCTTTTGGTGAAAGGGACTTCACCTCGTCCTTCTCAAGTATGACTTCTTACCCCTACACTCAAGGCTTCTCGTTCCGCCCAAATTCCTGAAGCCATTCCAATCAGGAGAGAACCTAGCAGCGATCCTTCTTCTTTTTGCTGAGACAATCTCACTCTGTCACTCAGACTGGAATGCAGGGCACCATCCTGGCTCACTGCAACCTCTGCCTCCTAGGCTCAGGTGATTCTCCCACCACAGCCTCCCAAGTAGCTGGGACTACAGGCATGTACCACCATGCTTGGCTAACTTTTGTGTTTTTTTGTAGCGATGGCGTCTCACTATGTTGCCCAGGCTGGTCTCAAACTCCTGGGCTCAAGTGATCTGCCCACCTCGGCCTCCTAAAGTGCTGGGATTCCAGACATGAGCCACCATGCCTGGCTTGTCTCTTCTTCTTTACTTACTTCAAGGCTCCTCTCGGTCCTGGGAAGACATATTTCCCTGTGGGTATGAATACTTAATCACAGTGGATCTCTCTCCCTCATGGCGCCAGTTTACTAGTCAGGGCTAGAATGTGTGAGCTGAGCTTATTAGCTCAGTGGCTCTCCTAGCTCCCATTACATCATGCTCCAAAAGGCATTTTGGAAAGTTCTGTCTCACAAGAGTTCTTTAGGAAATCGAGGAGTCAAACAAATAAGTAAATTAAGACCAACGAGAGAATATTCAAATTTCAAATAAAATCTTACTCTTTTAATGATGAGCAGTTGGTAAAGTTGAATCTGTCTGATAAATTCCAAGAACCGAAGGAGAACATCACGTTGACAACTGAAACATCTGGAGGGAAGGGGGGAAAAAGTCATTTATGGTGGAGTCCTGCTATAGTCAAGCATAGCTGTAAATGCAAAAAAAATAAATAAATATTTTTGCCTCCTCTGCATAGTGGGCGGGAGCTTGCCAGCTGTTTGCTAACATTTCAATCAGTATGTGGTTCCTTCCCCATGGGCCATTCGCATCAGGCAGCCGAAGTGCACAGCTCAAGCCTCCAAACAGACTGAACCCACCTCGAGTTCCAAGCCTCCCATGGATAATCACTAGGAAGAAGCCATTTTACAGCTCATTTACATCTCATACTCTCCTAGGGATCACTATCTCAGCTTTTAATTGGCCAAGGCATAAGAATAAAACAAATCACCGAGCAAGAAGTGCCTAGAACATGAAAACCGGAGGATTAGAAATCCTGCACCTTCAGAAAAATCCACGCTGCAAATATTTACCTAACATACTCTAAAGTGTAGTTTCCATGGGCAGGGTTCCACGATCTTCTTGGGGTCAACTGTCACCAAATCTGTGATAAAGGCTTTCTTATTTGCCTTTGAAAGCCTACTCATTGGTTAGAAAACCCCAAAAGAACAAAATAACAAGGATTTCAAAACTACTAAATCAGCATTAGAGAAATATAATATTTAAACATATATACTCTATCCAAGGTAGTGATTCTCAAACCCAGTTGTGTATCAGAATCACCTGAGAAACTTATAAAAATATAGATCCCAGGGCCATGCCCCTAAATATTCTGATTTACAAGCCTGGGGTGGATCCAGGCACCTGTGGTTGCATCGCTCCCCATGGAACGATTGTATAGAGCCCAGGTTTGGGGCCACAATACAGAGTAGCACCTTTCAAATCCCCTTCTGTCCAGGAACCAGTGCTAATCACAAGGTATTAATATATTTTTCCTTTGATGAATTAATAGGAATAGGAGGTAGTGCTATTTATTTGTTTGTTTGTTTATTTATTTTAGTAGAGATGGGGTTTCACCATGTTGGCTAGGCTGGTCTTGAACTCCTGACCTCAAGTGATCTGCCCGCCTTAGCCTCCCAAAATGCTGGGATTACAGGCATGTGCCACCGCACCCAGCCGAGAGGGTGCTTTTAAAATCCAAGTCTTGACAAAATAAGAATCTGGCTTGACTCCGTTGGCACCGCTAATTTTCTTATTGAAATTTTATTAGTGTGTGGTTCCCAAAGTCTAAAAACCCTTACTTTAAGGTCCTTCTGCACAGCAATAACACTCCCTCTGAAAGTCAGAATTCCATATAAAATTCGGTTCACATACAGAGGGTGTGTGTGAAATGATCATCTTCTGTTCTCAAGACAAAGAGGCTTGGAGGGCTGGCATGACCTCTCTGCAAAAGCCTCTGAACAGACACTTGATACATGTGAATAGAATGAACACAGGGACAGTCAGCTCAGAGGGACTCCCAGTGAAAATACACTCCAGTGGAATCTGTAAGTGTCCAGTGATGAAGACTGCAAAAGTCATACATTTTTTCAAGCACCAAATAGGCACAAAACTCTATTTGGAAATATCACAAGGAAATGAATATTCATGATTTCTTCTAGGAAAGCATTTACAGTTATTCTGGAAGAGGTAAAATAATTTAGGTGATGACAGCACAGTCAAGGAAACGACCATATGAGTGGTTTCAGTTCCCTCTGGTAACCTGGGTACCAAGACAGGGGTGTGCATGGAGGACCAAAGTGGTGTTAGAATGGCTGAGAAAGTCAGAGCAGAATCTGGCAAGGGCATATGGAAAGAGGTGACTTTCTCCAATGTTTCAAAGCAGAAAGGGAGACAGGATTTTGTTAAAGAGGGGAGGCCATTCTAGGTTCAAAGAAGGCCATGGATAAAGGCTTGGCATGGCAATGGTCGCTGGCTGGCTGAGTACAAGAGGCTGGGAAGCGAATTTGTTTGCCTGTTTGGAATATATAAGATATTCAGAAAACGGCAGGTGAAGGGTTGGGTGCAACTGATGGAGGATCTAAAAGCAACCAACTAGCTTTACAAGGTGATCTCAAATACTTCAGAGGCATATTTTATAGGTGAGCAAGGTCTGTGTTTTAATGAACAAAATTAACCAGAAATGCATCACAAAGGCTGCACAGTGTGGACAAAGTAAAGTGGAAAATTGAGGTGATTTTCCAAGCAATCAGTCCCAAACAGCCACCACCCAGTGGCTGAGAGCATTTTTAAGCTCACATCTCTGGCCTGGTGCATTAAATTGCCTTTTGAAGGATTTAGGATCAACTGGGTTCTATGGTCTGAATATTTACATCTCCCCTAAACTCATAAGTTGGAATCTAATACCCAATATGGTAGTATTAAGCCATGGGGGCTTTGTGAAGTGATTAAATCATGAGGACTGCACCCTCATGAATGTGATTAGTGTTCTTATAAAAGAGGCTTGAGAGAGTTCCCTTGCCCCTTCTGCATGTGAGAATACAGCAACAAGGCACCATCTGTGGAGTCAGAGACCAAGCCCTTACCAGACACTGAATTTGCTGGAGCCTTGACCTTGGACTCCCCAGCCACCAGAGCTGTAAGCAATACATTTCTGTTGTTTATAAATTATCCAGTCTAAGGTATTTTGTTATAGCAGCCAGAATGGACTAAGATATTGGGTAACTCTAGCTCTCACCACAAAACCCACTCAGCTCCATTAATGATCATCACTCAGTCCTGGAGACGTTCTCCATGAACTCAACTCTACTTCTAGTCTTTCTCATCCAAAGAGACTCAGGAGTCCTCAGTCTGCCCACTGTACCTCCTAACCATCTATTGAATCCACTTCTCTCCATCCCCCTTGGCTTCTCCTCCAGCTCTCACTTTCCCTCTCACCTGGACCCCTCCAATAGCTTTCCTATCTGATCTTTTGGAACTCAGTCTTTCAGTCTTTCCCTTCTTTGGCCCATTCTCCACCTTCAAGCTATTCATTCATTCATTCATTCATTCATTCATTCAAGAAACATTTATTGATTGTGAATGGCTACGTTGTGCCAGACACTGTTCAAGTCTTCAACAGAAAGGGAGATGTGAAGATGTCTTCCCAAAGTCCCTGCCTCCATGGGGCTTACATTCCAGTAGGAAAGACAGACAATGCACAATTGAACCTTTCTGTAATATAAATCTGATTGTGCTGCCAGTCTCCAGCTTCAACCTTTCAGCATCTCATCACAGCTCCCAGGATTCACAGTTCACAAGGCCTTTCATGGTCCCCAAGATACCTCCTTTGGTATCTATCTTCTCTTCCTTTCCCCTTTCCACCTTCCCCTACCACATTTGCCTTGGCCATATAGAAGCTCTTTTGGTTCTTCAAATAAAGCTTTTTCTCTCCTGGACATCATGCAGGTTGGTCTCTGTCTGAAATACCCATCCCCCTCCTCTTTGTCTGGCTCAACTCTACCCTCGCCTTGTCTGGACATCACTTCCTCCAGGAAGCTTTCCTTCCCCCCTTCCCCCTCCGCCATGTCTGGTCAGGTACATTTTTCATGTGCTTCTCATGGTACTCTATGTTCCCTGCATTTACACACTGCATTGTAACGAGCTACTTACTTCTCTCTATCCCTGTGCACAGTGTTTTTTTTTAGGGGCAAGGGGGAGTCACTGTATCCCTAGCACCTAGCATATGGCCTCACATATAGTAGATGTACAATAAATACTCCCTGGATGGATGTATGAATGCAATGAACTCAAACTGATAGAATACTGATTGTTAAAATTTCTCATCTCACCCAGGGCATTTCTTGCTTTTCAGATCTCTGAATTATCTAAACCATTTGGGTACAGTTGGCCCAATGCTATCTGGCTTTTCTGCACTCTCCTATCCAACTTGCCCTCCTCTTATCATTGCCCAGGCATATCTGATAGTGGGGTCTTGGAGTCAAGGAATGAGGTAAACCAGAGGTGAGGAGGACCCAGAGGAAAAGTGGGAACCAGGGGGTAGGGAGGGAGTGAGTCTACAGAGGGGGAACTATTCAGATTCCTTGGGCAAACTGAACTCAGGAGGTTCCCTTGTTTTTTTGACTTTATAACAAAAATAAAGAGTCCACATACCTTTGTAGGTTGCTCTGGTTGGGATGCTACAGGTGCAGGTCCGGTTGGGCTGACTTTTATTCTGGCAGAGCTCCCTGCTAGAGTCCACGTTCTTCACCATGCACTTTGAGTGTCTTGGAGAGAAGCTTCCCACCACAGTCACTGTAGTCTGTGCAGGGAAGATACAGGGAAAAAATGATGATTTTTGCCTCATTTCCATCACAGAGCCTCATGTGATCTCACCTTTTGACCTGCCACAGGAAGGAGAATTTCTCAGAAGAGCTGATGTAAAGAATAGATGTTTCTGGGTGACAGAGCAAGACACTACCTCCAAAAATAAATAAATAAATAAATAAATAAAAATATAAAAGAATAGATGTTTTGTTGGCTATTGGGTTCGCTCTTTTGTACACTGCATATTGTTATTCTTTGACCATTTTTCTGCTTTGTGTATAAATTTTTCTTATCAATTTTCACGAGCTCTCTGCATGGTGTAGATATTAATCTTTATCTGTCATATTTCTGACACATATTTTTCTCCTAATCTATTGTTTGTCTTGTAACTTTTGCTTGTGGCATCTTTTATCCTTACACAATGTGCTTTTAAGTAATCAAATACAGGGTTTCTTGTCTCAGCTATAAAGTGCTTCCCAAACTCTAGCTTACGGACAAATATAAAATTGTTCCAACGTCTTTATTGCTTTATTTTTTAAGCTTATGTCTTTAATCCATCTGGAATTTATTTTTATATACAGTGTGAGATAAGGGTCCAACTTCATCCAGATGGTTAATCAATTATGTCACAGCCATTTATTAAACAAAAAACAAACCTCCTTTTCCCACTGAATTGAAACACCATTTTGTCCTATGTTAAATTTCCATTTATCTGGAATCTATTTCTGAACTCCGCTCTCTTTCAATAATCTATTGATCTACATCTATTCCAATGTCATTAAGTTTCTGCTCCTGTAATTTTAAATATATTTAGCATCTGAGAAGGCAAATCTCTCCTTCTTTATCTCTGTTTTCATAATTTTCTTAGCGTTTCCTGCACATTATTCATCCATATGAACTTTAAGTTCATTTTATCCAAAGGGGTTGAAGAGACTGAGTCTAAATGAAATTGTATTAAATATATGCTTTAATGTTAGAAAAATTCATAGCTTTATGATATGAAGTATTCCCATCTAAACACATGACTTGTTTTCATCCATTTCTCTTTGATCTGGGGTTCATTTAAGGCGGCATGCCTCGGTGATCTCCTAGGTATGAAGATACATTTGTCAGCTATTCCTTATGGCTAATATTGTTAGATAATGATTAAAGAAGGTGGCCTGTGAAATGTGCTTGAGAATTAGTTAAGGTTTTGCTTGTGGTCAAACATATGATTAAATTCGGGTAGAGGGAGTGTTTTTGTGTGTGTACGTTTGTATGTGTACAGGGATACGTCTGTGTGCCTGTACATGTGTGTATGTGTAGAGTAGGGACACAAAAAGACAATCTTGAAATGTTCCCAAAGTAGCTTTTTCCCAAGGAAATGGTCCAAAGTAACAAGGCAGCCAGGTCTCCTGTTCAAAACGAAAATTATAGGAATTAACATGGCAACAGTGGACTCCTTTTGCATCAGGTGCATGATGGGATCTGGTGGGAATGTGGGCCAAGTAAAAGGAACCTGGGAGTGCAGAAAGTGGTAACCTTATCACCTCCTACGAAGAGCCATAGTCTAGACAACCTGGCAGCTGTCTGTCTTCTGTTATACGTCTCACTTCCTCCCAGACTTGCTGCACTGCCAACTGAGATTCTGCTGTTTCCCTGGTTCTCTGATAAGCTTGCTAAGTCTTGTCTAGTCCCTGGAGGTCACCCCTATCTTTCCATTTTCAAAAAGTTCTGGCCATATTATCATGCTGGAAGAAGGCAAGTTCTTTCAGTCCACTTCACCTGGACTGAAGTTCAATTGTCTTTAGGGAATTCTGAGCACAGTAAAAGATCCCAAACCATTCCCACTAACTTATCTTCAACAAATGCCTGAACTCTCATTCATGCTGAATCTTCAACCCAGCATTTATATCCGCACCACACATCTTAGCACACTATCACATATTATCTAGTATACATGTATGTCTTAAATTGAATTCACAAGAGTGTCAGAAGTTTTAAAAATCACATTTTCAACAACTCTTTTAAAGTTTCCACATTTCCTTCTAGTTCTCACATATGTAGTTTTACATAACTATAATTATTCCATTTATTTATTCCACAAATATTTATCAAGCTTGCAACATATGCCAAGTGCTGCACAATGGTACTGATTATACCAGTGAACCAAACAGCTATGGTCCTTGCCCTCAAAGAGCTTATAGACTAGTAGAAGTATAGAACATTCCACCAGAATAAAATTGTAGGGTCACATGGTATCAAGGAATCATCAAGAGATGACTGAGCTAAGATGGTACAATAGAAAGGGAAAGAACCAGGCAGTCAAGGTACCCCTTAGAAGTAGCATGGGGCAGGACTGGAAGTGGGGGATGTGGATATAGAGGATGCTGGCGAGCAAATGGATGGATGGAGGTACCATAGGTACCATACATGGAGATGGGGCATACTGAGGGAGAGGCAGATGGGTGGAAGATTCAAGACTTCAATTTGGAGTATATGTAGTTCAAGATACTTGTGTGATACTTAAGCAGATGTGTCAAGTTGGGTATGGGCCTGGAGCTCAGAGGAGCAATCTGGGGTGGGGATAAAGGAGACATGAACATACAGATGATTTATAAAGCTATGGAAGTGGATAAGATTGTCTACAGACAAAATGTAGAGTAAGAAGAGAGGAAGAACCAAAACTGGGCCTTAAATGGCTCCAATATTTAGACACAGGGAGAGAAGGCACCAGCAAGGCCCAGCAAGGGAATTGAGGCCTGGCCACAGAGAAGAAGGAGAGCACAGAGTGGGCGTGCCATGGAAAGCAATGGAAAAGACAGTTTCAAGCACACTGTCAGCCAAGTAAGATGACCTTATAGTGTCCGCTGGAATGGCTGCATGGAGCAAGCACTGTTTCAGGGGAACAGTGGGGCAGAAACCAGGTTGGAGTGGACCTGAAAAGAAGAGACAGCATGTTTTTTCAGGTGCAGCGGAAGGAGAGAGGAGCCAGTGAGGTGAAGGTATTTTTGTGTAACTTGGGGTCCAGGCGAGTACGGTTAAAAAGCTGAAGCTTTGTCCTAAGAAACCCAGCATGGGACTCCTTACCAGGCTGATGGCTCTTTCTTGAATCAAGCTGGATAAAGAGGGAGTGAAGACTTAAAGGGCAGATGGGATGCAGAGGCAGCTGGGGTGTCAATTAGCCGGCAATATCCACAGGGTCAAAGAATTGCTTGCTGTACAACACTCTTATCAGATCGACATATTATACTGAATCATTCCTTATTGCTAAACAGTTTCGTTATTTCCAGGTTTCTAATTCTATAAATGCTACTGCAAGAGCATCTTCATGCCTAGGGATTTTCTTCTTTCAAGTTATTTCCTCAGGATTCTAAGGCTGAAATTAATGCTTCAAACAGAATGAATATATTTATGAATTTTGAAACATGCTGCCAAACTGCTTTCCAAAAAGGTTGTGCTAATTGGCATCACCAACACTGGGTGTTAGCATAGCTTATTATCGCTTTAATTTGTATTTATTTGAAAACTAGTGAGGTTGAACATATTTCCATATTTCTATCTACTTTCTGAATCTCCTCTTGTGAGAATATCTGTGTTTTGGCCCAGTTACTTTTTGGTGTACTGATGTTTTTCTTTTTAATTTTTCTTACTGTTATTATCTTATGATGAATATTTTTTTAGTGGCAAATATTTTCCTGAAGTGTGTCCTTTAGTTAACTCTTTTTTTTTTTTTTTTTTTTTTTTTTTGACAGAGTTTTGCTCTTGTCAGTCAGGCTGGAGTGCAGTGGCACGATCTTGGTTCACTGCAACCTTCACCTCCCGGATTCAAGCAATTCTCCTGTCTCAGCCTCCCGAGTAGCTGGGATTACAGGTGCCTGCCACCATGCCTGGCTAAATATTTTTGTATTTTTAGTAGAGACAGTGTTTCACCATGTTGGCCAGGCTGGTCTAGAACTCTTGACCTTCAGGTGACCTGCCCGCCTTGGTCTCCCAAAGTGCTGGGATTACAGGCATGAGCCACCATGCCCGGCCAAGTTAACTCTTACTTTTTGTAAAAGGAAGTCATATATATGAATATTTTTCTTTTGTTATTACATACTATATTGCTTCAGAGGTAAAATTATGTTCAACTTCATTTTCTGTCAGTTCTTCTGTGACTTATCTTTACGTATCAATTTCTTAATTAGTCTAAATTTTATTTATATTTAATGTAAAATACGAAATTGTTTCCATAGTATAAGCCAGTTATCTCACACATTTTATGAAATAATTTTTGTTTCCTCTCATTTTATGATATCTGTTCCTTAAAAATTTTACATCTATTTCTGAGCTTTCTACTATATTCTATGAATCTATATTCCTATTTTTAAACCAGAATCATGGATTAAATTATTGTTGATATCTATCGATCATCTATGTTTGCAATCTAATGGGAGTGGTCTTGCCTAAATCAACTTCTTTCTTTTCAAAATATGTTTTGGATATTCTTGTTCAGCTCATGTTATTCCATGAGCTTTTATATTACATTTTTATAAAATTCCATGAATTTTATATTAACTTTAAATAAACACTAATTCAAAAATCATTGGAATTACATGAAATCAAGAAAAATAGGTGAGGAAGAAGTGCTACTTTTGTGATATCTTCTCACCAAGAAATGTAGAACATGCCTGAATATGTTCAAGAGGTTTTCCATATATTCTAAGAAAACGCTTTGTGTATTTTTGTTTTTATTTTTGTTTATGCTTATGTTTTTAATTGATAAGGTTTTGCTATGATAAATTATAAATAGCCTTAAGGCTGGGCGCAGTGGCTTACGCCTGTAATCCCAGCACTTTGGGAGGCCAAGGCAGGCAGCTGAGGTCAGGAGTTCGAGACCAGCCTGGCCAACATGGTGAAACCCCGTCTCTACTTAAAACATAAAAAAATTAGTCAGGCATGGTGGTGGCAGGCACCTGTAATCCTAGCTACTCAGGAGGCTGAGGCAGGAGAATCGCTTCAACTAGGAGGCAGAGGTTGCAGTGAGGGGAGATCACACCGTTGCACTCCAGCCTGGGAAACAAGAGTGAAACTTCGTCTCAAAAAAAAAAAAATAGCCTTAATACACCATTGCTCTGCTATCTAACTAGAATGGCTTAAGCTAAGTTGTTCAAAGCAAAATCACTATTTTTGGTAGCTGACTTCAACACATATCTCTTAGCAAAAATGGTTTTAAAGCAGGATATGTACCTTGCTTTTTAAGTTTATGGCTGAGTAGTTCTGTTGTTTTTATGAATAGGACCTTTTATTAATGAGGTTAAAAGTTTGTTTTATTTGACATGTAGTAAGGCTATTGATATTTAAATATTTATTGAACATTCAGCACTTCATTTAATTTTTATTCATTTGAATAATTTTTAAAGCTAACATATTTAGATTCTGCAGATATGCAGCCACTTAAGATGAGTAAATAATGGTTTTTGTATATTTAATTCGAATAATTATATGTATTATTTGTTTCTTGTGTTACTGCAGTGGACAGAGCTTTATAAATAATGTCAATAGTATTAGCAATGGTAGAATTCCTTGTTTTAGTTCTGATTTGTAAAAGAATGTTTCTAGGATGGGCATGGTCACTTATGCCTATAATCCCAGCACTTTCAGAGGCTGAGGTGGGAGGATCACTTGAGTCCAGGGATTTGAGACCAGCCTGGGCAACATAAGGAGACCTTATCTCTATTAAAAAAATTTTAAAAATTAGCTGGGTGTGGTGGTTCACACCTGTAGTCCCAGTTACTTGAGAGGCTGAGGTGGGAGGATTCCTTGAGCCCAGGGGTTCAAGGCTGCAGTAAATTATGATCACCTCTTTGCACTCTAGCCTAGGTGACAGAGTGAGACCCTGTCTTAAAAAAAAAAAAAAAGTTCCAGTGTCTCTCCTCTAGGAACCACATTGTTTAAGAAATACTTTTATTCCAATTAGCTGGGCATAGTGGTATGTGCCTGTAATCCTAGCTACTTGGGAGGCTGAGGCAGGAGAATCCCTTGAACCTGGGAGGTGGAGGTTGCAGTGAGCCTAGATCATGCCACTGCACTCCAGTCTCAGTGACAGAGCAAGACTCCATCTCAAAAAAAAAAAAAAAAAAAAAAAAAGTAGAAAGCTGAAACTGGATCTCTTCTTTATATACCGTATACAAAAAATTAATTCAAGATGGATTAAAGACTTAAATGTTAGACCTAAAACCATAAAAACCTAGAAGAAAACCTAGGCAATACCATTCAGGACATAGGCATGGGCAAAGACTTCATGACTAAAACACCAAAAGCAATGGCAACAAAAGCCAAAATAGACAAACGGGATCTAATTAAACTAAAGAGCTTCTGCACAGTGAAAGAAACTAACATCAGAGTGAACAGGCAACCAACAGAATGGGAGAAAATTTTTGAAATCTACCCATCTGACAAAGGGCTAATATCCAGAATCTACAAAGAACTCAAACAAATTTACAAGAAAAAAAAAACTCCATCAAAAAGTGGGCAAAAGATATGAACAGACAGCTCTCGGAAGAAGACATTTATGCAGCCAACACACATATGCAAAGGTACTCATCATCACTGGTCATCAGAGAAATGCAAATCAAAACCACAATGAGATATAATCTCACGACAGTTAGAATGGCAATCATTAAAAAGTCAGGAAACAACAGGTGCTGGAGAGGATGTGGAGAAATAGGAACACTTTTACACTGTTGGTAGGACTGTAAACTAGTTCAACCATTGTGGAAGACAGTGGGGCGATCCCTCAAGGATCTAGAACTATAAATACCATTTGACCCAGCCATCCCATTACTGGGTATATACCCAAAGGATTATAAATCATGCTACTATAAAGACACATGCACACGTATGTTTATTGCGGCACTATTCACAATAGCAAAGACTTGGAACCAACCCAAATGTCCATCAATGATAGGCTGGATTAAGAACATGTGGTACATATACACCATGGAATACTATGCAGCCATAAAAAAGGATGAGTTCATGTCCTTTGCAGGGACATGGATGAAGGTGAAAACCATCATTCTCAGCAAACTATCACAGGGACAGAAAACCAAACACCTCACGTTCTCACTCATAGGTGGGAACTGAACAATGAGATCACTTGGACACAGGGTGGGGAATATCACACACTGGGGCCTGCCGAGGGGTGGGGGTCTGGGGGAGGGATAGCATTAGGAGAAATACCTAATGTAAATGATGAGCTGATGGGTTTAGCAAACCAACATGGCACATGTTACATATGTAACAAAACTGCACGTTGTGCACATGTATCCTAGAACTTAAAGTATAAATAATAATAATAATTTTATTTCTGTGTCTTTTGTATTTTTATTACGTATCTCTGCTTTCCTTCTCCACCACATCAGTCATTCCACCAGGGGAACCCATGTTTACAACCTTGTATGAATTCTTCCATAGTTTTGCCTATGCTCAAATAATCATATAGAGACATATATACATAAATGTGTACAGGGACATTTTTTGGTCAATGTAAGATCATGCTAGGAACACTTTTATGCATCTTGCTGTTTTTACTCAACAAAACCTCACAGAAATCCCTCCAGGACAACTGGAATTGCTCTAATTATTTCTTTTTAATGCTGATCCCATAGTGAGTATGAGGATGTACTATCTTTTAATTGTTTTGTGGAAAGAAACAAAGCTTCTGTGAACAGAGCTTCTGTATTATATGGAAGTTTTTCTCTGCCTACAAAGTAACTAGAACGTTACTAAGCATATGATAGGCAGGTAGCAAGTAGCCTTTGAATAGAGCTAACAGATGGAACTGAACATGGCCCTAGACTGCCGTCTCCATAGGTCAGGGTCAGGTTCATTTAAACAAAGACCTGAGATTTTCAGGTAAGCCGAAGGTGGCAATAGGGTAGGAAATATTTTGAAATAATGTGATCAAGAGATAGAATCAGATGGCTTATCAACACTATTAAAACAGTTAGTCCGAAGTTGGTTTGAAAGGATAGCTTTAATCAAATTACAAACTTCTTATCTTCTTTACTTTGAGAGTGGTGGTGAGCTGGAGAGAGTGAAGCAGTGGCTGTGTGGGAAGTCTCTGGGAAGATTAGGGTAAACCACAGTGGGACTTAGGGCGAGGAAGAAAACACCAGTGGTTGTTTGGGTGGTAAGCAGTTTTTGAAATGTTCTAGACTAGATACAAACAGTGATTAATTTGTAATCATGAGCCCCTAGCTAGGTAAGGAAGTTGTATAAATAGCACTTTTTATTTAATGAACAAGCTACTTCTTCCCACTACATTTAGCTGAAGTACTATCCTTACATTTTTTTAAATGACATAAGAAAAAAAATCTTCCAGAATCTTAACCACTAATCAGAGTCCTGGGTATATTCAAGGATTATGGTATTCTATTTTCTACTATTCTCTATTAGCCCCAAATTTGGCTATTTTTCAGACTGATGAGAGAAATTAGAATTTGGATACACCTAAGTTTAGATGCCTAAGAATCTTTTCCAACGAATCAATTCACTCTGATTCAGGGCTCATAGAAGTTTGTATGAAAGTTCTTTTTTTTCTTTTTTCTCCAGGAAGACAACAGAAAGTGACAACAGCCAAATAGCTTTAAATCTGTTAGTTCTGATCAGTTACGACTTAAAAGCTTGATTCTTTTATTATTTATCACTCATTAAATACTTTGGCTCTCCTTTATTAAATGTTAAATCATCGTAAGTGGTAAAGTTCTTGCCATCTCTCTGAAATGGCAAAGTGTAAGGGAAAAGAGAAAGTGGCCCATTTCCTTGTTAATGTGGCATTCAAACAGAACACAGTGAGCTCAACAGACAGGTCAGCTGGCTGCTGTACAATTATTCATAACAGAGGACTCCGTGCAATTATTCATAACACAAGAGCCGTCATTAGGGAGAACATGTCTCCTTATAGCACCACTGAGATTGCAAGGCAGGAATTCCCTTTTCCCGTAGGGCATGGTCGGCATGTGCATCTGAAAATGCTTAAATATGCTCCTTGCTCCCTTCTCTTATCCAATGACAGGGCTGATGTGTTGTCAAGAGTGGTGCTGCCATAGCGAGAGCCCACTGGCTTTCCAAAGGACCTCACATGCGATAGTCACTGCCCACGTTGGCCTTCTCTCCATCTCTACCAAGACTGTTGGAAGCTATGTTCGTAAGATGGTTACTGGAGAAGACTCAACACATTAGGATAAGGGACCATTACACTAAACAAAATTCTGCAATTAAGCCACATTTAAGGAATCTCGTTGACCATGAATCTGAACTTCTTTTTTCTCTACTTTCAAAAGCAATATGTATTTCTACTACATTAGAAGTCCAACTCTTCTTCCAGTTCAACCATTGAGAGTCATCTTCAGCTCCACAAGACAACAAACTCCACGAGAGCAGGCCCATGATGTGACTTGGTTACTGCTATATCCCCAGCACCTTGCAGAGTAGACGGCATCTGGTAGGCATTCAATATTCATTAATGAGTGCTAAATGAATGGAGTGCTATCACTAAGCATGTTTGATTGCCAATAGATGTTTTACACACAGAAGGAAGTCAGCATCCGCTGTGCAAAATGAGACAATACAATGAGGACAAATTAAAATCTTTCCTCTTACCTTGTCTTTACTGCTTCGAATTATCTGAATTTTAGGGCACTTTTTCACTCCAGACGAAATATCCAGCCAGTTTTCTAAGTTCTCTGAACGTACACAATCTCCTTGGAAAGTGCACCTAAAAAAATGCGGCAACAAAACAGCGACCCCATACATGCGTTAGTTAAAATTTTTAATACTTGGCTTCAGTACAGAATGCCAGACTTTGTACAGTGGATTATTGATTTGAGAGAGAATAGGAACATGATGCTAAAACCATGAAAAGCAACAAGAAAACAGCAGAGCATTTTTTTCCATCATGTCTAGGAGCAAAGAACAAATGTAGACAACGTGTTGAACTTCGACTCCTGAGCCATCTCTCAAGATGACATTGCCAAATATATCCGAACACATCCTCTCATGGATTCTGAAATAAGGAACTCCCTTTTAGAAATACCTAGCAAAGAACAGCTCATGGAAGAAAGAGTTCACATATTGTATAAATTTTAGGTTTGCTATTCATTCCCAGAATATCAACCTATTGTGTAACTTGATTTTGTTTTAAAAAATAATAATAATAAAGTTACTATTTTGTGCTTTGCAGTAAGATAATTAAATAGAAATATTTCAAGGGCAGAGTCTGCCTAAGAATTTGATAAGACATTCCATAACCATCTGCTGCATAACATTTATTTAGACAGACACCAAATTATATCAAAAGATATAGGTGAAACATTTTTCCAGGGCCATTTTCCCAAGTCAGCCAGCTCAGAGGATGACCCAGATAAGTCTTAAGCTGTGGCCAGGGTCAACTACTTTGATAAAGAGATGCTCAGAAGCTGAGTGGTGAGGTCACTGGCTTGCTTGATATGTCAGTCACTCTAGGTCACGTTAACTTGGGAACCCTTGCCTCACCAGATGGGGCACCAAGCCGGCAAGAAGAACAAACACCAACAGCCATGTTACCACCAAAGGGTGCTGGACTACATAGATAATCCATTGAATAGTGTCAAGGAAAGAACGAAATACTTCTAGTACTACACCTCCTCAAGGCTGAAGATTAAAATGCAGGGGTGGTAAACCAGTGATGCTGAATTTTAAAAGAAACTGAAAACACATGAATCATAAGATTGAAAAGCAACCAAGTGATGACCACATTCAGCTACGGGGAGTCCCCGAGGGGATGTGAGCGGAATGAGGAATGGATGGGCCCAAATAGTGTATTTGGCTTCTTAAAGGTTTTATTTCTTCTCCTTCCTCTACTCTCTCTCTCTCTCTCTTAATTCTTAAGAATTTAGGCCTCATGGCTTCATCTTTGAGCTCTGTGTTAATCTGAATATGGCAAAAATAGAACAGGAAGTCAGTGAGTTTCACTAAACGTCATCCCCAAGCACAATACCTTTAGCATGTCACCGGCTGCTGACATTTGGGGAACCCTGCTCCCAGCGAGCACATCTGTGTTCCACCCCCCACTACATCTGTGTCAGTTTCTTCTCCAACATTATAACCAGGAGGATTTTCATCAGCAATTCTCCAAAGCCATACATTTATCTGACCCTTGATGGCTAGCTCGTCCGTCACGGACATTAAATTCAAATTAAACCGCCTCTCAATGTCAGAGAGAGTTTGCAAGGGAGAGACAAGCACTGCTGGATTGAAAAACAGAATGACGAAGCTGGTTCTTTCGGTTGTATCTGAAATAGATCATGACTGTCAAAAACTCCCTGCCTCTCATGGGCACTCTGGTTTGTGTAAGGCACTTCCTCTGCCTATAAGAAAAAAAAAAAAATAAGCCGATTCCGAAGAGACTGGAGTACAAATATTTTTGTTGGCTCTTAATGCTGCCTGGGAGTCAAAGCCTAAGGCTGCCAAAAAAACAAGTGTAAAATATTTCATACAAATAGTGCCACAATTTGCCAATTTGTAGGCAGAAAACAGTAGTGCCACTGAGTTATCACTCTCTTTTCTGAACTCCTATAGCATTTCTTGTCGGAAGTATGTATTTTGGTATTTAATCATATGCTGCCTTGAATTACAACTTAACTGTTTCCTAAGTCTATCTCAGTTCTCCCCAAGTAAGCTCTAAGCTCCTCAAAGAAGGGAGAAGGTCTTTAATATTTCTTTAGCAAATCCCTCAGTGTCTGGCAGCATGATATGCAAATACTAGGGTTTCAATAAATATTTTTGAATGAAAGGATGAAATATGAAATCTCTATAGGTCTTTTCCATTGCTGATTTTTCTTTCTAGAGTTTTAATTCATGTCTGACTCCAACTTATGCCAAAGAGACTATTTTTAAACTAAGCTAAAAGTTTGAATCTGGGGACCAAATTAGGGGGTGAGGTTTTCATTTTATTTTTTTGAAAAAAAAAGAGAAAAGAAAATATATAATGAACCTTTCATTTTTTATTCTGCATAAGGCAAAACCAAAATCTAACTATGTTAAGCAACTAAACATAAATTCCTTGTTTGTACATATAGATATAAAAAAACCCCACCACCTCTGAACTCCTATTCCTTGCCTCTCACCAGTAAAAATAAAAAATGAAAAAATGAAAAGCAAACCATGACATCAAGTATGTATAACCAGATGGCCAGCCAACAACAGTATCTTATTACTTCTCAAATATTGCAGATTATAAAATCTTCATGACAGCATATTACTCATACATTTACATTTCTTACAGAGCAGATCTTGTAGCTCCCATATTTTAGTAAACAAAGCTAGTTACTCCAAAATATTTCCTTTCGAAAGCTATCACTCTAATTCCTGCGTGTTAACAAGAGCAATGGTCAAGTGCATAAACACTTGAGCCACTGCCCTAATTAAATTAAAATCTCATTGTCACACAGGACTCGTAGCGAGGCTGATTCTTCAGTGATGCACTCTCAGATAGGCTGATATCTTAATGGCTTCATTTCAATTTCTTCAGGCCAAGAATAGGAGGAAAATTGGATTTGGATAAAAATGGACATATTCTAGAGAAATTGGTAGAGATACGTTTGCTTTCTTGACTTATTGTTACTTTTGCTCCACCCTCTACTGAGGATCTATCCCAAAGTCCTCAGACTCCCAGTCAGTATTTTATTTTTCTAGTCCTTATTTCCAGTTAGAGCTAATACTTTCATGATAAAGCCTGCAGGCAGACACAAGCCTATTTGCAAATTAGAAAACAGAATCTGCCCAAACGCAAAGATTGCCTGAAGAAAAAAAAAAATCCCCCAAACAAAAAAGTTAATTTAAAAAGACTTCCCTTATGTGAAAAACACTGTACGTAGAAACAATTCAGTCAATGAAACTATTTAAGAAAGCTGTTCTTGTTAGTTTGCTATAGAATCTGCTGTAGAGCTTAACGTAGTTGAGATAATACTAAAGTTTGATATTGCCGTTCAGCTACGTAAGTATGTAACCGCCCCCTCCCTCACCCCCAACAGATTAAAAAAAAAAAAAAAAAAAAAAAAACAGTTCCAAACCTACTCTGACCCCGAGTCATAAACAGGAAGGTCCCAGACACTTGTTTCTAAGTTCACTGTTTGAAACTTAGAAAGTCTTTCTATACAATGGGTTTGCTTCCTGGGTTCTTAGAAATATGTGTAACCCACAGTATCCCTGAATAATTACCCCACCACACACTGGCATGGAGGGAATATTACTCTGTGCCAGGCACTGCTGGGAGTGTTTGCAGTTAGTTCTCACAACAACCCCGCTCTATACAGATGAAACAGAAGCTCAGGGAAGTACAGTAACATATCAAGGCCACACAGCTGCCAAGTGGTCGAAGTCTTATTTCAGAGCCCACAAACTTGGCCCCCTTGCTGCATGCCTTCCTATGGATCCTAACCACCACTTAATAAAGGACATTCATAGTTCCTCCTGGCTTCCTGGGACCTCAACCAGTGGTTGGAGAGTGGGGCTGGGCCAGGACGAGGACACAGGGATGGGGACCCCAGAAACAGAGAAAAGAGAAGGTAAGGCAGAGACTGTAGGATGAAGAGGGTAGCAAGGATTTGGGGGAGAACACAGAAGCGGGGATTCTGAGAGGCCTCTAATTTTCCTCTATCACTAGCTGTGAATACAACACAACCACACAACTAGCAAGAGGTGAAAATTCCAGGCAGCTCTGGACTTAGAAATCCATTCTACTGCCAAAAAATTTTTCTTGCAGACCATCTGTTTCTAATATAAAATGCATTTTCCTCCATAGAAATAATGTTATAAACAGTGATTAGGTTTCCAGGTTAGCCCACAAAACCTACTTATCCATAATGTAACTTTACTACTATATATTTGCAATAAAGAATAGCAGAAAACAACGAGATTGCAGCCATTTGCATTATATAGCAGTTTTCTTCTTATTTGTGTTTCTGCTCAGCTGGTAGTCTGGGAACAGTGCTCAGCTGGATCGACTTTTAAATTTATTATTACAGTATCGTATTTATACAGCATTTCTTTTTTTTTTTTTAATGGGCATGGCTTAAATTATTAATTGTTTTCATGCCAACATAAAGAGCAGGGAGGCCCACCTCTAAAAAGGAGCCGAAGTTTCCAAGCAGGTAAAATACCCATGGGCTGGGCTGGGGTGCCTTGAGAGGCCGACTCTATCAGGCTAGAATCTTGCAGTAAAAATTTACCACTTACTCAACCTTGAAATAGAAACTCTGAACTCAGAAATGTAACTTCTACTTCCTGCCACTCAAATTTCATCAGCATCCTCTAATCTAATTGTTCACCAAGAGCAGACAGTCCCTGAAGGAATCTGATAACTACATATCAGGTAAGTGGCTTGAATGTGGGGGTTAGTGTGAACTGTTCCAAAGATTCTACACTGATATAATATCAGAAAACTTTTAACAAGGAAACAATCCAGCTTCTCTCTCTCCCAGGAAACAGGAGACTGCATCCATGCTGGGGGAGGGCTTTGCTATAAAAGCATCTCAAGGTCTTTTGCTAAGTGATTTGAAACAGATGTCTGCATTTTTAGAGAAGGCACAGAGCCCAGTGGAGGGGCCAGGTGGTCCCCAGCATCGGGGGACTTTCTTGACAATTGCCAGTCCACGAGATGAGGAAACCAAGCCTACTGAATAGAAGAGAATAGGAAGTCTGTGACAAACTAATCTTCAAATGAAAGGCCTCCAGAGTCTTTAAGAGGGGAATGCCAAAACATAAGACCAGGAAAAATTGGAAAATTGAATATTCATCATTGAAGCTGAAAGTCAATCTACATGATAAAATTATGCTAATAACAGAGACAATTTAGAAAATTTTTTTTAAGCAAAAACATCTAACATGCCAGGCAATGTCTTTTCACATGATTTGATTCATTTATTATTCACAACAAACCTCTAAGTAGCTGCAATAATTGTCCCTGCTTCATAGATGGGGAAACTGAGGCATAGCTGGTTCCATATTGCTTTCCTAAGGTCACAGAGATAGTAAACAGAGGAGCTGACCTACTAAGTCAGGCAGTGTAGCCTCAAAGCCTGTGGTCTCATCAGCTACCTATACTGCCTCTCAGAATAGCTAATAGTAACTGAGCCCATCTGTCTTAGTCTGTTTTGTGTTGCTATAATAGAATACCACAGACTGGGTAATTTATAAAGACAAGAAATTTATTTTTTACAGTTCTGGAGGCTGGAGAGTCCAAGGTCAAGGGGCCTGCATCTGGCGAGGGCCTTAATGCTGCATCATCCCACCGTGGATGAGCAAGAGACGGCGAGAGCATGCACGTGTGAACAAGAGAAAGAGACCGGAATTTGCAGCCTGAAGCCCTTCTATGCTTGGCATTAATCCATTCACAAAGGCAGAGCCCTCATGACCTAAACACCTCTCATTAGGTCCCACCTTTCAACAGAGTTGCATTGGGGATTAAATTCCCAACACATGCTTTTCAGGTGACATTTTCAAACCATAGCACCTTCCTAGTGCCCATAGGCCAGGCATTGTTTCTGGGGACTTCTGGGAATTGACACAGTAATCCTCACAACCAGCCCATGAAGTAGGTGTTATTGTTACCACCTCCATGTCAGAGGTTGAGAAACGGAGGTGCAGAGAGGTTAGTTAGCATGGTGTCTGGCACTGGCATCTATCTCTTACTACCACATCAAATTGCTCAAAAATTGTAAAGGCTTCCAGGGTAGCGACATCACAAATGCCAGCATAATAGTAAGTAGATTCTTCCAAGACATGGCCATATAGGAAAATACAAGTTTTACTCAATTTCTCAGCATTTTTCAAACTGAACTGTGTTCCTGGAGTTGTTTTGGGTGTTAATATTAAAGTAGGGTTCTATTGCCAAGAAGCTGGGAAACACTAGTAAATAAAATTAAACAAGTCTTTCTGCTGCAGGACTTAGAGCCTTGAAGATGCCACTGTGCTTTGTAACTTTCCGGGACAAGAACGAATGATGTACCATCTTCCAGCTTTTTTGCTGAAGGATGTTCTGAGGGATGAGAAATTCTAGTCACACACATTGGGAACCGCTACCTAGTCTGGTTTAATGAGCAATAATCCACATGGCGGATCAAATTAGAAAACTTTGTGCCTATTTTGGCTAATTTGGGTAACTCTTGTACCCAACTGATCATGGCCTATTAATTCTAAGCATCCTCTACAACCCATGCTTACCCCCCACCTCTCACCTGGGTTCCTGCAGCAGCCAAATGAAGTCTCCCCCTTCCCACTTCCTGTTTCTCTCATCAACCTCCACACCAACATCTGGGTTACTCTTATGCAAGAGCTGATGATGTTACTCCCTGCTTAAAAATCTCTCATGATACCCTTTCTCCCATACCAGACTCTCCTGTCTACATGCCTTTCAGCACCCCCAGTCTGCAACACATGTTTCCATGCTCATCTCTGACCCCGACACTGTGATCTGGCCCCTGCCTTCCTCTTCAAACTCATCCCCAGGTAGGTTTGGTTGATGAGTCTGTCTATCTGGACTGCAAGCTCCTAAAAATACCTGTCCCTGATATCTATTCCATAGTGCCTCGTGGAGAGTAGGCATTTGATAAACACATACAGGGCAAACAGGCCCGGCCCTCCCGAGCGTGTGCTATCCTCACTACCCTGAATGCCTCTGGGCCTGCAACACTAGGTGAAATCACGTTCCTTGTTCAAGGGCTATTTCAGTGTCCTCCTCTATGATATTTGCTCAGACTCCAGGCAAAGCAGTCACTCCCTCCTCTGTGTCCCCATGACATTTACACATGTTCCTAGTCTACACAGCATACTGCATTAGTTGCTGATTGCCTGCCTGTCTCTCCAGCTACACTGTAAATCCCCCAAAGGGAAAGGACCACTTTATTCACCTTTGCACCCTCAGGGCCTAGGACCATACCTGGCATTCATTCTACAGATATGAACTGAGAGCCCACTGGATGCCAAACACTCCACTAGGCACTGTGGACATTTCAATGGATAAGCCAGTTAAGTTCCTTCTCTTATTGAGCTTATAGTCCAGAGAGGCACACAGACAAAAACCAAATAAACAGACAATCATTTAAAATAATTTCAAATTGAGGTATGTCTTCTGCAGAAACCAAAGATATAGGAGAAAGGAACCTACTTTAGACAGGCTAGTGAAGAAAGATGGCATTTCAGCTAAGCATTCAAGGATGAGAACCATGAGAGCAGTGGGAAGAGGCCTGGTGCTAGTGGCTCATGCCTGTAATCCCAGCACTTTGGGAGGCCAGATCATTTGAGGCCAGGAGCTCAAGACCATCCTGGCCAACCTGGTGAAACCCTGTCTCTAATAAAAACACAAAAAATTAGCCGGGTGAGGTGGTGCATGCCTGTAATCCCAGCTACTCAGGAAACTGAGGCACAAGAATTGCTTGAACTGGAGGCACAGCTTGCAGTGAGTCGAGATCATGCTATTGCACTCCAGCCTGGGTGACAGAGCAAGACTCTGTCTCAAAAAAAAAAAAAAAAAATTGTAGTGGGAAGAGCATTCCAGGCAGAAGGAACAGCATGTGCAGAGTATCTGAGTGCACTTAAAGTATGGTCTCTGCAAGGAACTGATGAAATAGACCAGCTTGGCTAGAACTTAGTGAAGGAAGGGGGATAGCGGTTGTGCAGTTTGCAAGCCAGTGACCCCAAGCAAGCCATGTGCCCTCTCTGTGTCTCAGGCTCTCCATCTGCAGAAATACAAATAATAGTTTTCACCTGATGAAGTTGGGAGACAAATGTACATCCGTTCTAAGAGTTTACAATTATGCCTCAATAAATATTAGTTGTTATTATATTATATGGGAAAATGGAACAGAAAATATAGGCAAAAACTTGGATGACATAAGCCAAAGACAAAATGGTAGTGATGAGAAAGGGATTTGGGCAATGAGGTTGACCAGATGCCCTTTGGCATTGCTCACACACCAGCTCAATGCCCAACATGCCTTTTCTATGTAAGGAGGCAGACACAATTCAAGGCTTCTTGGAGGATTCTTAATCACAACTCTCTTTCCTCCTAAATATTAAAGGATTCTCTGGAGTCCTTTCATGCCTTGAGTACCGGCTATTAGAGCACTCTGCACGGTGTACTGAAATTATTCCCACACTCACCTGTGAGCTTCTCCACAGCAGACCCTCATACATCTTTGTTTTCCCCAGGGCCTAGTACAGGACCTGGCCCACGGCTGGCATTCAACAAAAGGTAGCTGAATTGGGTTAAGAAGGAAATTTTAAAGTGACTAAATTCTTGTCTATGTTTCAGTGAAACCAGCAGAAGTCATTTCATTGATTTTTGTTCACGAGGTTGGCCTGTTCACTGGCGTGGTGGAAAACCAGCCTTTGTCTTGAAACTCTGAGCTATTTAGCACACAAAAAACACATTTGCAGACTGAAACACTCACACAAAACTGGTCTGTGGCCTTTGCTCCTTGTGGTTCTTTTGTGGGCGATGAGTGTACTAAAAGTTGGTGTTTTCTATTTCCAAACGCAAATCACGAACTAAATAATTTAGGGGAGCTATTTAAAAAAACAACAGCTGGAAATAAAAATGTGAAAATGACACCTCTTGAGTCAGAAAGGTCTGGGTTCAAAGCTGCCCTCCCATATACTCCCTGTGTAACTGGGGGCCACATTCCTTAGTCTCTGTGGGCCTCAGTTTCCCCACCACTAAACAGGTGGCAATGATATTAAAACCCGATCCTCCTGAAAGCAGTATCAAATCCCACATTTGGCCTATCAGAAACAGTGCACCCTCCAGATAGCAGAATAAAAGCATCCAAATGTTTAAAAAGCAAAAAACAAAAGACTGGCAGGAAGGCTTCGAATGAAGATCTGAACATTGTGTTTGGATATGGAGGAGATGCTGGGAACAGGACAAATACTAGGTCACAGAGACAAGTGAAAACATTTGAGGAATATTTAAAGGCCAATCAATACATTCTTATGAAAGTGCATGCTGCCTGAGATAAGGTCATTTCAAAAAAAAAATCTATTCCATTACAACATATATTTACTAAAAGGGATGTTCTTAATGGTGCTTGTTGGAAGCCAGAGAGCATCCATTAAAGAGATGGTGCAGGTAAGTACAACGGAGGCTGAGGTCTGAGAACATCAGTCACTAGCTCCACTAAAGAACAAACAAACCCGGCTGGGCATGGTGGCTCACGCCTGTCATCCCAGCACTTTGGGAGGCAGAGGTGGGGGGATCACGAGGTCAAGAGATCGAGACCATCCTGGCCAACATGGTGAAACCCCGTCTCATCTAAAAATACAAAAATTAGGCAAGCATAGTGGCACGCGCCTGTAGTCCCAGCTACTCGGGAGGCTGAGGCAGGACAATCACTTGAACCCGGGAGGCAGAGGTTGCAGTGAGCTGAGATCACGCCATTGCACTCCAGCCTGACAACAGAGTGAGACTCCGTCTAAACACAAAAACAAAAAACAAAAAACAAACCCTGGCTTCTGAGCATGGCGACCACTTTCCCAGTGCCAACTGTCTGGGACACCAAGGGTGGAGAGTGCCCCTTAACACTGCTATCCCCTCTTCACCTTCTGCTTTGCAATACATAGAACTCACAGCTCCTCCCACAGCTGAAAAAGGAGGTGGAGAATCCGCAGGACACAGGTTGACTCCCAAACCCATTCCAGGGTTGGAAAGCTCCCCCAAATACCTTCCAGCATTCGCAGTAACCCAGATGCATGGACTCAGCCCATGCCACGGTAATCCAGAAATTTCCCGAGGCCCAAAGAAAGTATTCCTCTTCGCTCCCCACCGCTTCCACCCCACAGACAGTTGTCCTACTTGCTTCTACACAATTAGTCAGCACAATGGGGTCCTCACACGAGAAGGAGGGGCCGTCCCCAATTCCATTATCATTATCGCTGTCATTAGAGCCGCACTGGACCATAAAGAAGTGTCACCGCACAGACGTCAAGCTTGAGATCTGCATGAGGACATATCCCGGATTGGAAGGAAAGGAGGAAGGCTCTTCTGTCTCAAATTGTCAGCCATTCCGCTCAACAGTGCAATAGCCTATGAAGGCAGATAGCCCCAAAACTGAGTGTGCCCCTTCGGGTCTTGGCTCAGATGCCCCTTCTCACTGAGGCCTTCCAGGGCCCCCTGTTTAAATTTAGCGCCCCCTGCTTCCAACTAGCGCTCCCCATTTCCTTTTTCTGCTTTATTTTTCTTCACAGCCCTGTTTACTCTGTGACATGTTCTCTCTTTCCTCATTTATTTTTACACTGTCCATCTTCCCTCATGTCGTGCGTTAAAGAGTGTTCCCCCAAATTCATGACCATCAGAACCTCAGAATGTGACCTTATGTAGAAATAGGGTCTTTGCCGATGTAATGAGTTAAGGATGTCGAGATGAAATCATCCTGGATTTAGGGTGTCCCAGTGAATAGGAATTTTCTAGGAGAAAGGAGAGGGAGATTTGGACACACAGAAGAAGGCCATGTGAAGACCGGGACAGAGATGGTTATCCTACCCCGAGCCAAGAAATACCAGGAGTCACCCGGAGCTGGGAGAGGTGAGGAAGGATATGCCCCTATAGCTTCCAGAGGGAGCCCAGCTCTGCTGACACCTTGATTTCAGACTTCTGGCCTCCAGAACTAGGAGAGGATAAATTTGTGTTGGTAGTAATTTGTTATGGCAGCCTTGGGAAACTAAAACACTTCACTGGAGGGAACTCCATGAGGGCAGGGATTTTTTTTTTTTTTTTAATTTTTGTTTTCATTTTAAGTTCCAGGGCACATGTGCAGGATGTATAGGTTTGTTACATAGGTAAATGTGTGCCAGGGTGGTTTGCGGTACCTATCAACTCATCACCTAGGTATTAAGCCCAGCATGCATTAGCTATTTATCCTAATGCTTTCCCTCCCCTGACCCTACCCCGTGACAGGGGCCTATGTGTGTTGTCCCCTCCCTGTGTCCATGTGTTCTCATTGTTCACCTCCCACCTATAAGTGAGAACATGCGATATTTGGTTTTCTGTTCCTGCGTTATTTGCTGAAGATAAAGGCTTCCAGCTCCATCCATGTCCCCGAAAGGACCTGATCTCATTCCTTTTCATGGCTGCTCATTCCTTTTCATTCCATGGCACATATATACCACATTTTCTTTATCCAGTCTATCATTGATGGGCATTTGGGTTGATTCCATGTCTTTGCTATTGTGAATAGTGCTGCAATGAACATGGGTGTGGAGGGATTTTGATCTGTGTTACTCACTGTTAGTGCTTAGAATTCCAGCGCTTAGGACAGTGCCTGACACATATCAGGTACTCAGCAAATACCTGTTAAATGAACGCATGGTTGCCTCAGCTTTCAAGATGGAGGGTTTTCTATGACTCAGGTGGGCCCTGAGTGCCGTGTCTTTCTTATACATAGCAGTTATCACAAATGCTCCATTAGGGCCATTTGCTCCAGGCTCTCCCCTCTCTACCCACTGCCATAAGAGATCATGTCACTTGCCTGTTTCTCTTTGTTTTGCTCTAATGGCTTAGGAGCTGGAGCTAAGCCTAGAGTTGAATCCTGCTTCCACTACTTGTATAAAAAGTGGTAGGCAGAATAATGGCCCCCAAAGATGTCCACGTCCTAATCCCTGGAACCTGTGACTGTGTCACCTTATATGGTGTCTCAGTTCGTTCTGTGTTGCTATTACAGACTACTACTAACTGGGGAATTTATAACGAAAAGAAATTTATTTTTTTACAATTCTAAAGGCTGGGGAGTCTAGGGTCAAGGGGCCTGCGTCTGATGAGGGCCGTCTTGCTGCATCATCCCATGGTGGAAGGGCAAGAAAGCACGAGAGAGAGAGAAAGAGAATAAGAGAGACAGAAGGGGGCCTAATATATCATTTTATCAGGAACCCACTCCTGTGATAAGTAACCCACTCCTGCAATAACGAACCCATTCCTGTGATAATGTCATTAATCCGTTCATGAGGACAGAGTCCTCATGACCTAATCACATCCGAAAGGTTCCACCTCTCAACATGTTACACTGGGGATTAAGTGTCCAATACATGAACTTTAGGGGATACATTCAAATCACAGCACATGACAAAAGGGACTCTGCAGATGTGAGTAAGTTGAAGATCTTAAAATGGGCAGATAATTTTGGATTATCTGGGTGGGCCCAGTGTAATCTGATGATGCCACACTGTTGGTTTTGAAGATGCAGAAAGAGACCATGAGCCAAGGAATGCTGGCTGCTTCCAGAAGCTGGAAAAGGCAAAGAAGGGCCTCCAGAAGGAGCACAGCCCTGACAATGCTTTAGTTTCAGCCCAGTGAAACCCATTGCAGGCTTGTGACCTCCAGAACTATAAGATCACAAGTGCATGTTGTTTTAAGCAGCCGAGTTTGTGGGAATTTGTTTCTGCAGCTGTGGGAAACTATACACAAGCTAAGGCTGTTCTCTATAAAGTGGGGATTGTAATAGTGCTTACTTCATGGGGTGCCAGGAGGACTAAATGGAACATGGCACAGAACGTGCAAGGTAGTGTCTAACTTATGATAAGCATATTCTTCTCCACCCATGCACACTGTCTCCTGGCCAGGCCTGGACTCAAGGCAGGTTTCCTGTGGAAGCGGCACCGCAGCCACCTTCTGAATGAGGAGCTGTCACATCCATCTGGACTTTTCTACTGCAAAGGCTTCTGTGACCCTGTGTTAGTCCATTTTTTGCATAGCTACGAAGAAATACCTGAGACTGGATAATTTATAAAGAAAAGGGGTTTAATTGGCTCATGATTTTACAGGCTGTATAGGAAGCATGGTAGTGTCTGCTCCTGGTGAGGGGCTCAGGAAGCTTCCAATCATGCTGGAAGCGAAGGGAGAACAGGTGTGTCACATGGCTAGGGCGGGAGCAAGAATATGAGGGGTCAGGTGCCACACTCTCTTAAACAACCAGATCTCCTGTGAACTCAGAGTGAGAACTCACTCACTATTGCGAGGACAGCACCAAGCCATTCATGAGGGATCTGTTCCCATGACCCGACCCCTCCCGGCAGACCCACCTCCGGTACTGGAGGTCACATTTCAACATGAGATTTGGAGGAGATAAAACATCTAAGCCATATCAGGCCCTCTCTGCTGTAGATACTTACCTCTCATGATGGCAGAACAGACTAACTCAGGCTACTGAAGAATACGGCCATAAATTACTGCGCACCATGGATGATACTGGTCAAGTTTCAGGGCAATCACAGTCCTGGTGGGAAGGGTCCCACCAGGTTAATGATAGGCCTGGGGGGCTTGAGAAAGGAGTGTCACTTGGAGAAGAACCCTCAAGACAGGAGAGCAAGATAAAAAAAGGAGCTGGGATGTGTCCACAAGCAACCCATGTAATTCTTTTCATTTGTTACTCTGGGGTGTTGGGGACAAATATGTTTAGCATTCAGATGGCAGTTTTCTCTCGTGTGTTAAAAATACCCTTCTGTTACTCCCAACCCTTCAGAAAGTTTGATAGGAAGACTGACCACAGGGCCCTGCTGTTAGGCCGAGCGAGAAATGATCTCTTTCACAATCTCATGCGTGGAACAGCCGAACAGCAGCTGAAGACCTAAAAACAGCCACCAGGGGCTGCTTGAAGGTCTTCCAACTGTCAACATGGAAGAAACATGTAGAAAAATGTGGAGTGAATGTGAAATTTGTACAGATAATTGAAGGACGCATACAGATACCTTATAAGCAGCATGCCTGGGGCCTTGCCTCCACCCATGTGTACCCTGTGCGGGGTGGAGCACGAAGGGATGGGAGGGTGAATGCAAGTGTGCTCTTTCCTGTAGGGCCCATTTTCTGAAGAGGACCCAGCCCTGATTCCATCGTGGCACTAAAACCAGAGCAAGTGGGGTCCCATGCATGCACTGGGAGACATACTACCTCTCCCAGTGGGGAGGTACATGAAATCGGAGAATAGCTACCAAGTAGCTGACTCAGGAAGAGACGTGACATAAACTCACTCTTTACAAAACACACCAGAGGAAAGCGACCCAGGAAGGGTGGGGTGGGAGGCCGGGAGAGCCTTGGATTAACGTGGTTCATCTTCCACATTGCCAGCGGGATAATCTTTTTAAAACACACATATGGCACTGGAAGGCCTCTGCTTAAAACCCTGTCATGAGTTCCCAGCACCCGCTGGTAAGGTCCACCCTGAGAGCCCACCCAGCACCTCCATCCACTTCCTTCCTTCTAGAGCCAGTGCATAGAACTCCGTCTGCCAGTCTCTTCACAGACCTCTTACTGCGCTGGTTCTTCTGCCTGAAATGCCTCCTGACCACTCTTACCCTGGTGAAGGTCTACCCAGGCTTCAAGGCCCAATTTTAAGGCCACCTCCTCATTGAAGCCTTTCCCAACCTCAGGGACAAGTAATGACTGCCTCCTTAGGCTTCCACCAAATGACAGTTGACACAACTTCATTGCCTACCAGGAGCCAGGCACTGGGCCGACGATGATGTACATTATGTGATTTAATTCTCTCAGCAAACCTCTGAGGCAGGTACTATGATTATGATGATTTTTGAGACAAGGTCTCGTTCTGTCACCCAGGCTGGAGTGCAGTGGTACAATCACAGCTCACTGAAGCCTCAGCCTCCTATGTTCAAATAATCCTCCCACCTCAGCCTCCCGAGTAGCTGGGACCACAGGTGCACGCCACCACACCCAGCTAATTTTTGTATTTTTTGTAGAGACAGGGTTTCACCATGTTGCCCAGGCTGGTCTTGAACTCCTGGGTTCAAACAATCCACCCACCTCGTCCTCCCAAAGTGCCTGTAATCCCAGGATTATATGCCTGTAATCCCAGCACTTTTTGCAATACCTGACCAATTATAAATGCCACTTTACAGAAGAGGAGAAGTGGCAGAGATAAGACACTGGCAGGTCACACAAAGCCCAGATTCTATCAAAAACAAAATGCATTTGGGACCTATATGGTTTGGATTTGTGTCCCCACCCAAATCTCATGTTCAATTGTAATCCTCAATGTTGGAGGTGGGGCCTGGTGAAAGATGATTGGATCATGGGGGTGGATCCTTCATGAATGGTTTAGCACCATCTCAGTGCTGTTTTAATGATGGTAAGTGAGTTCTCTTGAGATCTGGTTGTTTAAAAGTGTGTGGCACCTCCCCCACCCCCCTTTCCTCCTGCTTCAGCCATGTAAGACATGCCCTGCTTTCCCTTCACCTTCTGCCATGATTGTAAGTTTCCTGAGGCCTCCCCAGAAGCTGAGCAGATGCCAGCATCATGCTTCCTGTACAGCCAGCAGAACCGTGAGCCAACTAACCTCCTTCCTTTATAAATTACCCAGTCTCAGGTATTTCCTTATAGAAGTGCAAAAACAGACTAACACAAGACCTTTCCTCTGTCCTCATAGGCTGTCCTGCCCATGTTGCCAGCGTGGAAGTCAGCCCCCTGCATTTCCCATGCAGCCCAAACAGGCCACTCCTTCTACACTCCCTACTCAGTAACCGACACCTCTGTCCATCTGGTCACCCCAGCCAGACGCCTGCACTCCTTCCTCTGTAATCTCAACACCAGCTTCAGTGCGATAACTCACCCCAGTGAACACTCTGAGACTCAGCGCTGGTGTCTCTCAGAAGCCCTCCCACATTTGACTCAGGTGCCCATCTTCTGGGGTCTAACCTGGTGCCTAGCCCAGTGCCTGGGACACAGGAGGAATCAAGTGTATGCGTGGGTATCACTTGTTTGTTTTCTTCATGAAGACTGAGATCAAAGGAGAAAGGATACATCTTCCAGAAAAACAGTGGCCACCTTGAGATTTTATTTTTCATTTTATGGCCCTATTTTTAGTGTGTCAGACTCAAAGGGGAATCCAATTAATCACTAAGCCCTGTCAATTCTATCTTCCAAATAGCTCTCTAATCCACCCACTTCCTTCCCACACCACTACTATCACTCTAATTCAGTTCCTGGTCTCTTGCTGGTTTATAGCCACCTGCTAACTGATCTGCCAGCTCTTCTCAGTCCCCTCCGGTCCACCCTGCACCCCAGAGTTCTCGTTCTAAAACACTCATCTGATCTGGTCACACTTTTAATTAAAGCCCTGCAATGGTTCCCCAAGGTCCTTCCAACAAAATTCAAATTCTTTAATGTGACTTGCAGGACCTTCCCTTCATCTGCCTCTGCCTATCTTGACACCCTCATCTCCCAGCACCCCCCAGCTCTCCTGTATGCTCATCCACACTGAGCTTCAGGCCAAGCTCACCTGGCCTTTGTACAGCCTGATCCCTACACCAGCTTCCCCTGCCTCATCTTTACCTAGCTGATATCCCCCTACCCTTCAGGTTCAGATTAGATATCCCTTCCTCCAGGAAGCCTTCCTTGACCTGTTAAGTTTGGGTTAGGTATTTCTTATGTGCCCCCATGAAACCCTTCAGTTCCCCCATGCTAGCCCTTATGACACTCTATTCATTCATCTCCTTTACTTATTGATAAGAGTGGATTATTGTTCCCAATTCTTCAATCCATCCTGTACTAGAATGACACACCCACACTACCTTTTTACTAGGTCACTTTGCAGAATCTTCCACTAGAGTAGGTAGAACATATTTCCCTACTCCATGGATATTGGGCTTGGCCATGCAGCTTGCTTTATGAATGGAATATTGGTCAGCATGATGTGAGCCAGGGCTTAGAGTATGTTGTCTAGTTTAGCTTGGTCTCTCATGCTACTTCTATCTGCCTTAAGAAGAGCATGTACAGGATGAAAAACATGCGAAACAGACCTGAACTCAACCTTCAGCTTGACATTGACCCCACCTTTCTTCCCATAGCTGACAGGCTGACCCATGAGCAAGAAAAACAAATGTAAATAAATGTTTGCTCTTTTAGACCACTAAGGATTTGGGGGTTGTTTGTTATACAGCATTACTAGAGCAGAAACCTAGCTGATACACATGATATCCCTCATTAGATTGCAAGCTCTATACAGACAAGAAAAAACTGTACCCGGAGCACTGAGCATAGGACTTAGCACACTGTTGTGCTTAAAAAATATTTGTGATTGGATGTAGGATTGAATGAATGAATGTTGGCCACTGATAAGTCTGCCTTCCCAGCTAGCATGCAAGTTCCTTAAAGCCAAGAATGGCACACGATTTATCTCAATACCACCTAGCTATCTTATGCTCCAGATCAGACTCTCATTAGGTGTTCAATAAATATTTGTTGAAATTAAATAATTTTGGATTTTATGGGCTGGCTTGGGAGTTAATCCTTAATTTATGACATTGTTTCTATGGGAAAATGCATTCTGCATGCCAAACAAACTTGCAAATGAACTTTTGGAACCTCACACGTTCATTGGTTCAGGATTGCCAGTTTTGTGGAAATTCGTAACTGAACACATGTGCTATGCTTTGCAATATGGGAGAAACTGAGAAACTGCTTCCAAACCCAAGATATTCAGCCTGCAAAAATTCACTTTCCACCCACACAGACAAATTCAGCACAGGTTGGATCTGAGGTTCCAACAATAAAATACTAGACTTTTTAGAGCTCATTGTTTATCTAATTGCTTTTTATCTGCTTATACTGGATGCCTGTTCTTTTTTTTTTTTTTTTTTTTTTTTTTGAGACGGAGTCTCACTCTGTCACTCAGGCTGGATCTTGGCTCACTGCAACCTCCGCCTCCTGGATTCAAGTGATTCTCCTGCCTCAGCCTCCCGTGTTGCTGAGATTAACAGGCATGCACCACCACACCTGGCTAATTTTTGTATTTTTAGTAGAGACGGGGTTTCACCATGTTGGTCAGGCTGGTCTCAAACTCCTGATCTCAGGTAATCCACCTGCCTTAGCCCCCCAAAGTGTTGGGATTACAGGCGTGAGCCACCATGCCTGGCCTGGATACCTATTCTTAACATCTGATCAGAAGGAAGTGAAGATAGTTTTCTTACCTCTCCCTACCATTCCACTTTCTAGACATGCATGCAAGAAAACTCAACCTTCTCAACAGAGAAAATAAATTATTTTTTCTAAATAAATCCATGACATTTAAAATAAACACAGTGGGATGCTCTACCGTCGTAAGAAAACATCCCCCTTTAGAATTCCTAATTTTGAATGGTACAGGGAGCTTCACATGAGTCACAGATCTGAGACTTAGTTTCATTTCATTGCAGGCCACAACCCAGGCTGTCTGAAACCAAGTGATCTGACGTGGCTGTGAGGCACCATCGCTCCATGACTTCAGAATGTCTTATAAGACTTAAGGCACAAGTCTCAACCCGCCATTGGTAGAGTTGACCAATCACTTAGTCTATCTCATTCATTTAACTTACGTTTTTTTGAGCACATTTCAATAAAGAGAGGTAGAGAAGTAAGGTCATTCCTAATAGTGATGGGCCATGAAGAAAATAAAATAGTAATGTCACTGTGAGTAAGGGGAGGATATTGAAGACTGGGTAGGCAGGTACAGAGAGATGAGTGCTCTAGGACCAGATAGTCAAGAAAGAGTCTGCCATAGAAAGATATGGGGAAGAATGCACTAGACTGAGGAAACAGCACATGCAAAGGCCCCAGGGCAGGAACATGCTTAGCATAGTCTTAAATCAGGATGTCTGGGGTTGAGTAAACAAAGGAGAGAATGGCATGAGAGGTCAGAGAAGTGGTGGAAGGCCAGATCATAGAAAGCCTGGTACGCAGGTCCTGGCAGCAAGGGAGTCAGACTGAGTTCTAAGATGGAAAGCCAGGGGAGGGTATTAAGCTGGGGAGTGACATAATCTGATTTGGATTTTAAATGAATCACTTTTCTTGGAGAGCACTGGGATAGGGGTGAGGGAGCAAGAGCAGAAGGAGGCTTTTGGCTGTGCATGGTGGCCCACGTCTCTAATCCTAACACTTTGGGAGGCCCAGGAAGGAGGATTGCTTGAGCTCAGGAGTTCAAGACCAGCCTGGGCAACATAGTGAAACCCTGTCTCTACAAAATACAAAAAAAACACAAAACAAAACTGGGCGTGGTGGTGCACACCTGTGGTCCCAACTACTTGGGAGACTGCAGTGGAAGGATCACCTGAGCCTGAGGAGGTCTAGGTTGTAGTGAGCTGTGATTGCACCACTGCACTCCAGCCTGGGTGACAGGATAAGACCTTGTCTGAAAACAAACAAACAAACAAACAAACAAACAAACAGAAGACTATAACTTATAGCCAGTTATCAACAGAAGCCCCCATGTCTTCAACTTCTTCTCAGATTGTTCCTTTCACCTTCTCAATATTACTGAAACCAGCTCTCCCTCGAGGCCACAGCTTCCCCAGGCCCCTCTCAAGGTCTGGCTGCTTCCTCTCCCTCATCTAGGTGTCCTACTTGTGTCTTGCAGGCTCTTCTGGAAGATCCTTCTTCTCTCTTTCCAACACTTCCTCCCCAGCTTCGAAGCCCATGCTGTCAGCTCAAACCACCCCAGGTCCCTCCTCACTGTGATCATTACAGACCACTCCAGCCCTGGCTACTTCCCTTCGTTCCTTGAATATGTAGCTCCTCACTCTCTTGGTGACCACGATTTCCACACGGATGACGGAGCCATTTAGTACTCTGGTAACCACCTCAGTTCCTTGACCCCTCTCTGCCAATGATCTTGACAATCATATGGCAAACCCTGTCATTGCCAATAACGCCACCCGTCCATGACCTCAATATCAAGCCCCCACAGTCCAATAATTCCCCTTTCCAATTCCCTAGTTCCAACAATTTTTTTTTGAAACAGGGTCTCACTTTGTCATCCAAGCTAGAAAGTAGAGGTGTCATCTCAGCTCACTGCAACTTCTGCCTCAGGGACTCAAGCAAGCCTCCCACCTTAACCTCCTGAGTAGCTGGGACCACAAGCACATACCACCACACCCAGCTAATGTTTGTATTTTTTGTAGAGATGGGGTCTTTGAGGCTGGCCTCAAACTCCTGGCCTCAAGGGATCCACCCGCTTTGGCCTCCCAAAAAGCTGGGATTACAGGTGTGAGTCACCGCGACTGCCCCTAATAATCTTTAAACTCAACCTCAACTTCCAACATAGACCCTGCCACCTTTTCCTATCCCTACCCCCATCAGGTCCTTACTTCCCTCCTTAGAGCCCAAGTGCCATCATTATATGAATCAACATCCATGTCAATATCATCATTCATTCTTTACATGCTCCCTCAGCACCCTGGCCACTCTCTCCCTTCTTGATATATTTTCTGGCAAAGCCCCCAAACTGGCTAGAGCTAACTTTTCTGAGTCTACAGCTACACCACCAGAGCTGAATGCAGCTTGAGAAAGACAAAACCATGCTTACGGCCCTCACTTTAAACACAAGACCACCAACCTCAAGTGGACCCTAATGCTGCCTGGCAACTATTCTATATTTCTCTACTCTGTTCTTTCTCCCAGTCTTCCAGTCCACTCCTTCTCTCTCTTTTCTCCTCAAACCTCCAGTGCTTCCTCCCCAACCTAACTCTCAATGGCGTTAGGCCACTGAAAATAATGTGAGCAATAGGAGAAGACAAAACACAGGGCTCTGCCACCTCCCCATGCTCAGGCCCAGATTCCCTACCTTCCCTCCTATCACTGAGGGTGAGGGGCTAGTGCTCCTGTCTGAGGCTGGCCTCCCTGCTGGCACACCAAGTCATATTGTCTTCCACCTGCTGAAAGACAACAGTCCACAACCCTTCTCTCTCCTGTATCATCCATTTCTCCTTCTCTTCTGGAATTTTCCCAACAGCGCAGACATGCACTGTTATTTCATGCATCTTAAAAAGACAAAACAGGATGGGTGTGGTGGCTCACACCTGTAATCCCAGCACTTTGGGAGGCTGAGGCGGGCAGATCACCTGAGGTCAGGAGTTCGAGACCAGCCTGGCCAAAATGGTGAAACCCCATCTCTACTAAAAATATAAAAATTAGTTGAGTGTGGTGGCACATGCCAGTAATCCCAGCTACTCGGGAGGCTGAGGCAGGAGAATCGGCTTGAACCTGGGAAGTGGAGGTTGCAGTGAGCCGTGATCATGCCACTGCACTCCAGCCTGTGAGACACAGCCAGAGTCCGTCTCAAAAAAAAAAAAAGAAAAGAAAAGAAAAAGAAAAAGAAAAAAAGGAAACATTCTTTGGACTCTACTTATTCTTCCAGTGTCTGCTTCATTTTTTCAGCTGTCTTTCTCAGTAAAGCTTCTCTAAGCTGTCCCTGCTTAAGGTCTTATTTTCCCATTGTCTCTAGTGGATTTAGCGCCACTCCTAACAATGGCATTCCTAGCAGTCACCCATTGTCACCTGCTAAGTGCAATGGATCCATTCTTTTCTTCTCCTGCTTGACCTCTCAGCTGAATCTGACCCAGTGGATCGCTTCCTCCTCCTTTCTTTCCTTGGCTTCCAGGAAACTACCCTCTCCAGTTTTTCCTCTTCCCCTTCTGACTGCTCCCTCCTTATTTCTTGTTGTTTCCCCTCCTTCTCCCCAATCCCTAAACACCACAGCCCCTCAATGCTCAGTTCTCAAACTTCTCAATCAACACTCACTCCTTCGTCTGGTCTTACAGCTTCTCTAAGTACCATCTAAAATCTACCAACTCCCAAATTCATATGACCAGCTTGGACATCTCCCACAGGCTCCAGAGCTGAGCTTGTTAATATGTTAGCTGCTAGCTCCATGTGGCTATTTAATCACCACCATCGTCGCCGCCATTATCGAATTGACTCCTGTACACAGCTCTACAAATACAGACAGGGGTGCTACATAAATGAATGGATCTAAAAGATTATGGCAAGACTGCTCAGTGAGTGCGCAACAAATAAATCCCATTCGTGATCAGTGAATTATTCATGAGCATTTTTCTGGCCCTTGCTTCGTTTGTCTGCCAGTGACTCTGACGGAAACAGCCCGGTAAGGAAGCGTAGCAAATGGCAGGGGCAATTATTCCTCTTGCTGCAGCTCGAATTGTGCCTTCCCCCATGAACTCTTAATTAATTCCATCCCCATATTTTTGGTTTGTTTCCTAAACCTCTTGCTTGTATTGCATTTCCCCCTCTCCCTTCATTTCTCTTGGCTGCCTCACCGTTCAGTCCCCAATTCTCTTCCTCCTCTTTTCTAGTCCCAAACTGTCCCCTGGTTCAGTCTTCAGCATCTCTCCACCTGCTCTGCTCTTTCTTATCCTTTTCACCTTTAAAAACTGAAAGCACCAAACTGACAGACACTGTTATGGGTTTTTTTTCGTTCTCTCTCTCTCTCTCTCTCTCTCTCTTTCCTGCCTGAGCTGCAGCGAAGGCTCTCTCCTCCTTTGCTTCTCCGGCAAGAGCCCCAGTACTGGGTTGCCATGGCGACGGCGAATCCAACCAGGCCGGGCCCAGGGACGCTAGGAAACTGCCATGGCGGGGAAGCTGCTCCGAGTCGCCCCTGAGCCTAGATGGGTCGTGAACATCGTCATTCCAGACCAGGCTGGGCAGATTCTGCCCGGAGACTGAGACTGTACATCAGGCCCACAGCTGCGCGGCGCATTAGGAGACGGCGCCATCAATAACGAGGCTTCTGCGGAGCGAACAGAATACATGACATGATGGGGATTCAACGGAAAAATTTTCAAACATCTCTATTCTTTTATCTTCTCGGAGGGGGGACCTTTTGCCTCTCTCTTGAGTCTTGGAGAACTCTGGAGAAAGTAAAAGCCAAATCTGCCTGCTCTCGCCCGTTCTCCTGAAGGCCGCACACCTGCCCCTCCCGCCCCCAGACTGGGGAGCCCCCCGGTCCAGTGATTGCATAGCACGGACGCGGCTGGAAACATCTTGGAGAATTCATTAGGATTGCACAACGAGATTTTAGTCGAGGAAGAGATCAGTTCCCTCAGGTCACTGGAATGGATCGTTAAAGTAGGGCAACAAGTGTTCTGCCGCATGACACTTTTTCGAAAATGCGAGTTGGTGAGAAAGAATTCAGGAGATACCTTTGTAGTGGATGGCACCAACCGCAGTGAGGGTCTGTGGCTGTTAAACACTCCGAACAGGATTTGTGTTTACTGCAGTTTGCAACACGAATTCTCCTCACCTAAAAAGAAAGAGGACAGTGGTTCAGACAGAATGATAAGCAACAGCAGCAAAACTACAACACCTTATCTAATGAAAGGCCAAAAAGAGCCTATTTATCAACTTGCACTCAGAACACCTCCATATTGGCACTGGGCAGTGGGTCTCAAGTTCTAGGACATGAAGTCCTTGTATGGAAATCACCTGGGGAGCTTTTGACAGTGCATATTCCCAGGCCTCTGCCCCAGAGACTCACTAAGTCTGGGGGCGGAGCCCAGGAATGTGTATTTTTTTTCATTTAAAATATTTTTTTCTTAAAGACACAGGGTCTCACTATGTTGCCCAGGCTGGTTTTGAACTTCTGGGCTCAAGTGCTCCTCCCACCTCAGCCTCCCAAAAGTGCTGAGATTGCAGGCATGCACCACTGTGTCTGGCCAGGAATCTGTATTTTAAGAGCTCTCTCAGGTGAGTCTGACATGCAGTTGGGTTTCTGATCTGCTAATGATGATTTCCATAGGGATCATGGAATCAGGTTGCCTGGTTCCAGACAGTCCATGTGCGGCCAATGGCATTTTGGAAATGAGCATTAGGGAACAGCAAAGGCTCTGTCCCAGGAGTGTCAGCAGGAGGTTGGCACTCAACGTGGAAATGAGGAGGACCAGGGACCAGGCCCTCCCACACCCCTGCCAGGAGCAGCACCGTGACCTCAGCTCCTGGCTTGCTTTGCTCACACCCCTCCAGTGGAATTGAAAATAAAAGAAACAGGGGGAATAGTCAAATCACTTCCCTGTCCCTAGAGCTGCCTCTTGCTGTTGTCAGGAAACAGCAGCCCACAAAGAGGGCACCCCAGCTGGGCAGGCCCAGACATCTAGGCAGCCAGTCAGAGCCTCCAAGTAGGGCGGTGAGAGGCAGGGAGTAGCTGAGCATTACACAGAGCATTTTCTGCAGGCAAAACCACACAGCAGGTAGTAAGGGAACTTGTGGAACTCATTATGCCAGGAAGTTGCACAAGCTATAGTATAAATAACCTCTTTAGCAGGTTAGAGAAATAAAGAGTTGTAGAAGGGAGCTCTCTATTTTCCTCTATTTTGTGAGGAAAACAGGGACTATCCTGAGGTGGATCCTTCAGTTCCAAGTTGACTTCATGGAGGATAACCATGCCCTTCCATTTCATAGTCCCCAACACTGCTGACAGATGCAGCCGGCAGCCCATGATCCTGAGCCAGAATTAACCAGAATGGAGGAAAGTATTTCCTGGTAGTTCACAAATGCCTCTGTAACACTGACAGATTTTAATAGTGTCATGCAATCTCTCTAACCTTGTTTCCTCATCTGTAAAATGGATCACGACTTCATGGGGTTATTATGAACCATTGTCTGACAGGTACTAAATGTTCAGTAAGTATTGGTTACTCCTATTATGTAAGAAAAGGGTTCCATGATCCAGCAAACATGAAACCTTAGACTGAAAAAGCGAAACAGGTTTCCTTAGCACAGGGATTCTGAGAGCCTTTGAATATTCTGAGCCCCACATATACTATTCCCCACATACACATATACTATTCCAGAAGGGGTATAGTAAGTAACAGCTGGTCATGGGACCACTTTTGCTCAGAACATTCTGTGGAATATGGGTCTCCAGAATATTCTCTGAGAACTATTACTCAGTGTATTTAAACACACAAATATAACTCTGTATAAGAGGGAGGACACTGACCGGGCATGGTGGCTCACACCTGTAATCCCAGCACTTTGGGAGCCTGAGGTGGGCGGATCACTTCAGGCCTAGAGTTCGAGACCAGTCTGGCCAACCCTGTCTCTACTAAAGATACAAAACTTAGCTGGGCATAGTGGTGGGCGCCTGTAATCCCAGCTAGTCGAGAGGCTGAGGCAGGAGAATCGCTTGAACTCAGGAGGTGGAGGTTGCAGTGAGCCGAGATCACACCACTGCACTCCAGCCTGGGTGACAGAGTGAGACTCTGTTTCAAAAAAAAAAAAAAAAAAAGAGAGATGGCCAGGCAAGGTGGCTCACGCCTGTAATCTCAGCACTTTGGGAGGCCAAGGTGGGTGGATCACCTGAGGTCAGGAGTTCGAGACCAGCCTGACCAGTATGGTGAAACCCCGTCTCTATTAAAACAAACAAACAAACAAAAATTAGCCAGGCATGGTAGTGTGTGACTGTAGTTCCAGTTAATAGGGAGGCTGAGACGGGAGAATTGCTCAAACCCGTGGAGGCGGAGGTTGCAGTGAGCTGAGATTGTGCCACTGCACTCCAGCCTGGGTGACAGAGCAAGACTCCATCTCAAAAAAAAAAAAAAAAAGAAAGAGAGAGAGGGGACACTAAAAATACATTAGACCTGCTCTCTAATTTAATAACAGACCGTAATGACTATTCCACATAAATGCACACATCTCCATATGATTATTTTTAGCGGCCCCGTATCATACCATTTCATGGATATGCCATAACTTATTAGTTTGGCTGTTCTTATCTCCCCAACAGCCTAGGAAAGAGCCTTCCTTGGGCTTTGTCTCTTTAGGGGTTATATTTGCTCAGCCAGAGTTCAAATAATAGGATCTCTAGCAGTAATCCTCAGTGAAGAATGCAGGGCTAACCAGCCTTGATGCCCAGTCAAAAACTCTCCCCAGGACTTCAGGCTTTGAATGACCAGAGGCTAGAACTTTTTGCTTTCTAGAAAGTGGGAACCCATCAACTACTGGTGGCTTTTCACAGTGGTTCCCAGCCTAGGGTCCTGAGTTCTAGGGTTCCATTACTATCCATGAAGGAAGTAATGGGGGCTTATGAGCTATTTGCAATATTTCAAAAAACTGAATGGAAAAACATGCACGGATTAAGCAAGATATCAAATTTCTTTGCTTTGGGTTGAAATTTTATCAGCTCCCTGTGGGAGCGCAGTCAGGACTCTGACCAGCAGTTTTGAGATGCCCTTGATAAATAAACCCTGGGAATGGGAACCGTTACTTAATATATGCAGTTTGTTGGGTAGACAAAGGTCTTTCAAAGATGGGATCCCCAGGGAAGAAACATAATACAAAGTGTCTGAATGGTGAAGCAAATTGGCATAGGAGATTCTACATGGTGAAGGACTGGTTTACAAGCTCTGTGGGAAGATGTGGCCATCTCAATGCGCTCATTTTGATACAACTGACTTTTCAATGTGCGAAGAACAATATCATCTTTATAAGAATACCAGAAACTACAAATTGCTTGGACATCTTATCTGTGACTCAAAAAGCACATGTAGATGGCTGTCATTGCTATTCTCCTTAGAATGACTGCAAGGAAAAGAATGGAAAACCAGGGGTGGGCTGAGAGTATCTGTTACATCCATTATAGAATTATGTAAGTCTCAATTACCTTCTTTGCACTTTCCATGTTCAAATGGTCATGGGTCAAAACCATTGAGCCAGGGAATGTCCAGTTTTCACAAATTTTGGATTTAATACCATGTATCATGGGCTTTAGAATCAGGGTTGAGTTTTTGTCTTAGCCCTGCAAAGGCTAACCTATAAATATATACATACATATCTATCTATATATATATATAGATATTCTTTAACAAGTTATTTAACCTCTCCAAGTCTTAGATTCTTCATATAAAACAAAGGTAACTATCTCATTAAATTAATAACACATTTCTTCTTCTTCTTCTTCTTCTTTTTTTCTTTTTCTTCTTTTTTGAGACAGAGTCTCACTCTGTTGCCTAGGCTGGGGTGCAGTGGTGATGTCAGCTCACTACAACCTCCACCTCCTGGTTTCAAGCGATTCTTGTCCTTCAGCCTCCCACGTAGCTGGGATTATAGGCATGCACCACCACACCCAGCTAATTGTATTTTTAGTGGAGATGGGTTTTCATCATGTTGCCCAGGGTGGTCTTGAACTTCTGAACTTAGGTGATCTCCGCCTTGGCTTCCCAAAGTGCTAGGATTATAGGTGTGAGCCACCCAGCCTGTTTTTTTTTTTTTTGTGAGGCGGTGTCTTGCTCTGTCACCCAGGCTAGGGTACAGTGGTTCGATCATGGCTCACTGCAGCCTTAAACTCCACGCCTCAAGGGATCCTCCCGCCTCAGCCTCCCAAAGTGCTGGGATGACAGGCATGAGCCACTATGCGCAGTCAGTAACACATTTCATTAACACTGTTTTCTACACTTGTGTGTATGTGTATGTACATAATTCTATGTATCTAGACAGAGATCATGCAAAGAACAGTGACTAATACATAGTAGAGACTCACTAACAATTAGTTTCTTTTCTCCTTCCCTTGGTAAAAGTACTTGATAAAGATGAAGGAAATATAAAAATATATTACTTTTATTTCAGTAAGCAGAAGGAAAAGAAAAGCCAAAACAGCAAGATAAATGAAGAGGGGGAGGGTTAGTACCATATATTTCCTGGTTCATGAATGTGTATGAGACTGTGGCCTGATATTAACCCCAAATTCCAAAGCCAGTCCCATTGGGTATATTCATAAATGCATCTAACCGTTCAGTGCCCACACAATAAATGTGTAAATTCAGTTACCTTGCTGATTATGCGCCCATTTGCAAGCACACCCTCCTCTGAAAACCTTGGCACTGGAAATATAGCCAATAATAAAATTGTCTAAATAGATAATATTTCTTGCTTACTTACTGACAGTCAGTAAGGTTTTTAATTCCATGCCTGTGAACCACTGCGGGTCTCCTCGAAGCCTGGGGCACTGCTTAAACTCTGTAGTTCAAAGTAAAAGCTTTGCTACTAGATAATGACATCGATTAAACCATTTTTATTCATAAATCAGAAGCAATAACTAGTATTTCTACCTACCTCTTTCCCAGCTGTTAGATAAATGTAGATATTCTTCACAGGATGAGGAACAAGTTTGTAGAAAACAGGTGTCTCTTCTTTAATTTCATAGATAACCTCTGGACAATTTGAAGTCAAATTCTCACCAAGAATAACCTATTTTTTTTTTTCAAAAAGAGAAACATGATTTCTATTTAATACTTTTCTTTTCTTTTTTTTTGAGACGGAGTCTCGCTCTGTCACCAGGCTGGAGTGTAGTGGCACGATCTTGGCTCACTGTAACCTCTGTCTCCCAGGTTCAAGCGATTCCACTGCCTCAGCCTCCCGAGTAGCTGGTACTATAGACGCACTTCGCCCGGCTAATTTTTTTAGTAGAGATGGGGTTTCACTATGTTGGCCAGGATGGTCTCAATCTCCTGACCTCGTGATCCACCCACCTCGGCCTCCCAAAGTGCTCAATAACAGGTGTGAGCCATCGCGCCCAGCCTCTATTCAATACTTTGAATAGCAGGGTGGTGAAAATTGTAGCTTAATCATAAAGCTACAGCCTTTTTCACTCACTACAAATACTGCCTAAGGTACCATGCTCCTTAATCAACCCTCCCACATCTCAGTCCTCAACAAGGCTGGTAATAACAAGCAGAGTATTTCTTCTTTTGTAAGGGCAAAGGCATAAAAAATGAACAAACAAAAAAAGCCGCTCTTCAGGGCTCGGGTAGTATCCTCATATGTGGAAGCTGGCTGACCACAATTTCTGACCGTGTCTGGCCCTATAGGAAGCCACAAGTGACAGCTTCATTAGTGCTGTCTCAAGAGAGACTGGAAATTAAAGGAAGTAGCTCCCACATGTATTTGCACAGGATACTCTGATCGTCATACCGTTAGAAGTGACCCAGATTAACGTGGCAGATACAGACAAGTAGGTTTGTGTTCACATATAAAATATACGCAAGTGTGACTCAGTACTCAGTGGTTTTGAAATTGGACACACCTGAGCTTCATCCATCTTCAGTCAACAAACATCTACCAAACACCCATTAAGCACCCAGCACTGTTCTGGGTGTTTGAAAAACGGCAGTGAACAAAATGGGGAAGGGAGAGCTCCTGACCTCATAGAACTTACATTCTTGTGTGTGTGTGGCGGGGTGAGTAACTTAAAAAGAAAAAAGTAAATTACAAAATATAGTGGGGTTAGGCATTAAGAGAATATTATGTTCAGGGTAGGTGTCACTGAAAAGGTGGTATTTATTCAGACTTGCAGGAGATGAGTTATTTTCATACTTGAATGAAACATGTTCTTAAAAGCAGCCCTGCCAGTGCAAAGCAACTAAAATGGGAGGAGGCCAGACTGGCTTCAGTGGAGAGAGGTAGAGGAGTGAACAATAAGATAGTAAGATAACAGGGAAGGATAATCAAGGATCTTGTGGGCCTGTGTAAAAAACTTGCCTTTTACTGTAGATGAGAGAGAGGAGGCCATGGTCATGAGTCGAGGAGCAAGAGGAGATGGTGAGAAGGCGGGGTTTGAAGCGTGGGTATGAAAACCCATCAGGAGACTCTAATCCTACAGTGCTAGAGAAGTACAATGGTGGCTTAAGCTTGGGTTTGCATCCTGCCTCCATCCTTTAAGTAGCTGTACTACTTTGAACTAGTAACTTAATCTCCCTGGGCCTCAATTTCCTCATCTCTAAAATGGGGCTAATAGTGCCTTCCTTATTACAGTTTTGTAAGGATCAAATAAGAACTATGAAAGATGCTTAGCACATAATCAACAGTCAATAGATAATAATCTGTTACTAGATTGCAAGTTCCCTTTGGGCAGGGACCATGTCTTTTTTTTTTTTTTTTTTTTTTTTTTTGAGATGGAGTCTTGCTCAGTTGCCCAGACTCAAGTGCAGTGGTGCGATCTTGGCTCACTGCAACCTCTGCCTCCCAGGTTCAAGCCATTATCTTGCCTCAGCCTCCTGAATAGCTGGGACAACAGACATGTGCCACCATGCCCAGCTAATTTTTGTATTTTTAGTAGAGACGGGGTTTCACCATGTTGGCCAGGCTGGTGTTGAACTCCTGACCTCAGGTGATCCACCGCCTCTGCCTCCCAAAGTTCTGGGATTACATGTGTGAGCCACCGTGCGTGGCCTGGGACCATGTCTTAATCACCTTTGTACCTAACCTTTAATCATCTTTGTACCTAACACAATTTGTACCCACTACTTTGAAAAGTGAAGGCGTTCAACATTTTGTCAGTCTGAACACATCCAGATGGATTATCTATATCATATCTCTACCACTGTAGATATCAGCTACATTGGAAGCATGGTTTGAAAAGAAAAATTTGGCACCTGAGATTCTTTTTGGACAAAGTCTACTTCACACATCTACTAATCAATAATATGCTATACCCACATATCCTGATGGCAGTTAGGTATCTGCTGTTTAGCCAAAGGCTTCTTATCAATTTTGTACACAGAGCAACTTCCTGCATTCATTTCCCCTTTCCAGGGCTTGGGCCTGGGTCTAGCTTTGCCTGGAGATCAGTGACTTCCTTCTATCATCTCCTTGGGTCAAGCCCAGGTGGATTTGGTGCAAATAGTAGCTCACCTGAAGCCCTTGGACTGCTCACCAAATTCAGCAGCAGCTTTGTAAAAGTCAATCTCACTAACCAAACATATGAAATATGACTTCTTAAAAGCTCTTCTTAAAACAGAAGCAGTTAGGTCCTAAGGGAGGTGGGAAAGGTGTGTGTCTCAAGTCATTTTAAAATGACTTTATAGCTGCACTATCCAATATGACAACCACTAGCCACATAATGGCTATTTAAATTTAAATTTAATTAAAAATTTAAATTTAATTAAAAACTCTAGCAACATTTCAAGTGTTCACTAGCTACCTGTGGTGACTGGCTACCATATTGGAGAGTACAGGTGTAGAACACTTCTATCATCACAGAAAGTTCTCTTGGCCAATGCTGCTCTACAGAATCCTGTAAGTGGAGCCAAGGGACAGGCATTGACCAAGGTATGGGCTTGCCAGGATTTGCCATCTCTAATTCATTAGATGTATTAATCAGCTCAGATTCAGTTGATCTGGTTCTGGAAAGCAGTTGTATAAGGAAAGAGAAACAGGAAGCCAGTTTTTTGTTTTTTTAAAAAACAAACAAAGAAACATTGATAGAAATATTCTCAAGGAAGGGTCAAGAAAAGAGAAGCTGCTGCCCTGGCATCTCTTCAGGAATTCATCATGGCAAAAGCATCACTGGGCAGCATACACCCATAATGTATTCTTGCCAATAAAGTTGAACCTGAATCTAATCAAGTCTTTAGCACTAACTTCCATGTAGCACTAGGAAGCAGGAGTAGAGGAACAAGCTAAATGACACCACAAGGAAGCAGAAAGCCAAACACATGGCAAGAGATATTCTATAGGGCAAAGGACCTGGTTTTCCAGTTAAGTGAGTGGCAGGCAATAAAAGTAAGGGAGGAGACTGCTGTAGATAATAGAACAACCAAATCTGGTTTGAGGACTTTGTGCAAATACCAATTTGAACAAAACCATTTTAAATACATTTTTAAATCAATTGGGAATATTTGGTTACACAGACTGGATAGTAAGTGATCCTAAAGAATGACTGATAATTTTATTAGCTGTGATCATGGCATTATGGTTACAATTATTTAAGAAAATAACTGTAGTTTTTGAGAGATACATAACGAAATATGTTGAGGTGAAATGACATTGTGTCTGTGGGGTTTGCTTTAAAATTACAAAGTAAAAACATACTTTATGCCACCACTCATCCATTTTACGCAAATTAGGAGCTGCACTGCAGTATTTATCAGGGGCTTATTTTATTTACTCTTGGAGCATCATTGATACAGATGGGCGGCACCTGGAAAGATCCAGTTGGGTGCAACATTGATTTATTTACTTAGTACTTTGGAAATGAAGCACCAATATTCTCTCTAGAACTCTGAACTGTGGCAAGGAAGCTTTTCTTTTTCTTTTCTTTCCCTTCCCTTCCCTTCCTCCCTCTCTCTCTTTCTTTCTTTCTCTCTCTTTCTTTCATTTTTTTACAAGTTATCAAACAGTTCTGTGGCCCAGGATTTACCAATCAGTTTCCTGAAAAAGCTACTCAGCGTGGCTTGCACTGAAGCTTGTCCTGATAGCCATAGATGCTGGGTTTAGATTAGTATGTTTCATCAATGATGGAAGCCAGACCTCTCTAGAAGGTAATTTGGCATCATCTATCAAAATTATAAAGCACATACCCTTGGACCCTGCAGCCCCTCATATATATATGTGTGTGTGTGTGTGTGTGTGAGAAATGATATATAATGATAAATATTCATTGTAGCATTGTATGTTATAAAGAAAAGATTAAAACAACTTAAATGTCCATCAATAGGGAACTGGTTAAGTAAACTATAGTACAAACAAGGGAATACTATTCAGCTATAAAAATAATTAGAAAGCTCTTTGTATTATAGTTAATGTAATATGAAATATGTACACATATTTATAAATACAGACATATTTACATATACAGGTATTTTTACATATATAATATATATATGTAAAACATATATGTTTACTGTGTTTTATGTTTCAACAAAAGGGAGGAAGAATATCTTCACTCTTTTGCCTGTAGACAGATATAAACTATCTCTGGAAAGATACCCATGAAACTGCTATCACTGGTTGCCTTGGAAGTCAAGAACAGGTGACTTTCACGGAATATTTTCTTGGTTCTTTTGAGTTTTAAACAATATCACTGTATTACCTTAAAAATAAATACGTAAAATTTAAATTTAAAAATCCTTAAGGGTGAGTGAGTCAAATTGGTTTTCTTTTTGCTAGATTATGCAAACAATGCTCTCCATAATCCTGAGGACAGGACAAGAGGAAGTTTTAGTTTTCACCACAAAGGTCCTAAATGTGCTACACAGAGGGGTGAGGGATTTCTGCTTCTGTGGCCCCTAGAGTCTCATCTCTCTCAGATGAGACAGAACACGTCGGTGTTAATGTTGTCTCTCACCTAGCCCGAGCCCCAGCCCGCAGGCACTAATGGAACACTTGGACTTTCTAATTGCAAACTTCATGAGAATATCAACACAGAGACAAAAGCCAGCAAGACTGGAGCAAGGGAAACGTTCCTTCCTCAGCTCAGTTGAGGTGGGCAGCCTCGGAAAAAGAACATGATCAGTGAAGCAATGCAGGAAGTAACAATGAGTCACAAAAACCCAAAATGGGTTGAATTTTGCATAAGAGAAATCTCATCCAATTGACACACACACTCCTTGGGCATGATGTGGATTTTTATCTTCCAGGATACGACCTTAATATAGATCTAATCTGAAGTCAATCTGAACCTTCTCCATGTGCATGCCTGTATACTTCTTTATCCTTCAAGACTCCAACATCACCTCCTCTGAGAAGCCTTCCCTGATCACTTCTCTGCTGAACACCTCTGTCACTCTCTACCCATCACTCTGTTTTCTTCATAGCACTTAGCACTATCTAAACTGTCTTTATCGCTGATTAATCCATTTACTTGTTTTCTGTCTTTTTCTTCCCACCAAGAGAGCAGGGGCATTGCCTGTTTTGTTCACCTTTGTATATTCAGCACCCAGAACAGTACCTGGCACATACAAGGTGCCCAATAAATATTTATTAAATGAAAAACGACTCTATTAGCATTCAAGATTTTATAGAGCTCTTCAGCTTTTTCCAGCTGAAGCCTGTGCAGAAAACAAATTTTCTCTGATGGAGAATTTCAGTTCGTGTCAACATATTGTTTCTGTTGACATCCTCCTGCAGCCTCATGGTAGACTATTAACTAGCCTTGGGATTTTTGTTGCATACAAAACTCCCAACGGCACTGTGAAATTAACTGAGTGGAGACTTCAACACCATACAATTGTAAGACAGGTTCAAGACCACCCACGGGAAGGATATCACGGTGAGGAAAATGCGGGGGGAGAAAACAAAAGACTATTTTTTTTTCTTTAAGATTACCATGAGATGGAAAAGCCACAGGTGTTCAAAAAGCTATAATATTTTATGCCAAATTTAATTTCCAATGCCTCACTCTGTGGGGCTAACTAGTTGAAGGGCAAACAAGCCAACCCTGCCATTGATTATTATTTTTTTCCATAAGCAGTTTCTGAGAAATGCTGGGAAGGAGACTTAAATCACACATACACACACACAAGTGCACACACACATATGCACATGCATGCCTGCATACACATACACATACACACGCATGCCTATGCATGCGTGCATGCTCACACACACACACGCACACACAGGAGAAAGCAAGGTAAGTATTTAATGTGCCTCAGTAGTTAGGAGTAACAAAGATGAAATATAAAAATTAAGGCAAATTTCTCTTTTGTTTCCAATCTACTTGTTGCAGTGTAGATAGTAAGAGAAGCATACAGTCTCAGCCACAGGTTCTAGATTTGTGGATTATATGGGAGTAAAAGTTTCAAATTGGGGAGTCCCTGCAAAACTCATAAATTGGAATTAATGAGGTGGGGAGAATTTGAACTAGGCTTCACATGACATACTAAACGGCCCACCAATGAACCCACTTCCAAGTTTTGACACTTCCTGCTGTTTTAACTTTTTGGTCTGTTAGCTCAGTCATCCCCACCACCACCACTTCCGGTCCCAGGTCCTGTTCTAGGTTCCCCAAGTTCTCCTATTCCTTATTTGAACACTTTCTGGGTATATAGTAGAGCTTGTCTTTACAAAAGATTTTTTTCTCTTACGTTCATTCAAAAACTTTAATAACCACAGTCAAGGCAGACTCTTTAGGTAGTACAGAGATTTTGCTTCTGTTTGAATTCAGACAGAACTTTTTGGAACTGGTTTAATTTTGCTGTGATTTGAATAAACGAAATCCATCAATGGGGCCGTGTGCAGGGGCTCATGCCTGTAATCCCAGTTCTTTGGGAGGCGTAGGTGGGAGGATCCCTGGAGCCTAGGAGTTTGAGACCAGCCTGGGCAACATGGTAAAACCCTGCCTACATAAAACATTGGCCAGGTGTGGGGACACAGGGCTGTAGTCCCAGCTACTCAAGAGGCTGAGGTGGGAGAATCACTTAAGCCCAGGAGGCAGAGGTTGTAGTGAGCTGAGACTGCACCACCGCACTCCAGCCTGGGCAACAGAGTCAGACCTTGGCTCAAAAAAGAAAAAAATAAATAAATAAAAGAAAGAAAGCCATTAAGTGGGAGTAGAGTTTTTTGAGGGCCACATAGGTAACCAGTCTGACCCCAAGCACATAGGAAATACCTCAAGACTGGATATGGGGACAAGATAGAGCTGTGTGATATAGCTTCCTGTATCCTGAACCCTACTACAGTCCCTGGGAGGTCAGGAAAACACTAGTCTTTACTGATGAAATGATCCAAAACAGCAACTGGAATACAGAATTCTTGTCTTTCCTATAAAGGAGCGACTGGGGTGAAGCTGGGGCCCCAAAGGAGATTCAGAGACCCCCATGAACTACGTGCGGCTCTGAGAGGAACGGGCTCTGCACTCAGCTGGGTTGCTAGGAGGCCATCCCCAAATAGGAACAAACTAAACCACAAGGTTTCTGGCCCCTTCTCATGAAACCTCAAACATCTGCATCTTGGTATCAACCCTTATACTCCAGTATTAGGAAGAAACATAACAAAAACCAGCTCCTCAAACTCTACTAAGCTCTGTAAGAGTTAATGCAGTTTAGTTGGGGGATAGAAGCTCGGGCTCTGGACAGATTATTTAGGTTCAGAGCACCTTGAACAAGATACCTAACCTCTCGAGACCTCAGGTTTTTTCATTTATAAAGTAGTGGAGGTGAAGGTATTGACTAGTGAGGATTAAACCAGTTAACTCGTGCAGATGCTGGTTCTAATGCCCAGCACACAGGAAGAGCTCAGAAATGTTAGCGATTGTTCTTCCTTGCCCATTGCTTTCTTATCTTTTATGCTTACAAGAAAGGTTAATGGGCATGCATAAAGTTACAAATTTCAAATTTCATGCATATTCCGCTATTACTTATTTTACCACCTGGAAAAGCTCAAAATACACAATTCTGCCCTTGAAATAAGGACAATTTTCTAGAGGCAACAGAGTCAGCTCAAAGGAATCCAAACCACGTGATAGGCTGTACTATCATCTGGAGAAAGGCTTGGTGTGTGTTTACCAAAATGCGTACGTTGTGCAACACGTGAAATGTGAATTCCGCAAAGCTGAGTTCAGTGTGACCATACTTTTCAGCTGATCTCAGTGGAGATGCTGACGACTGAAAAAAATCCAGCATGCAATCATGTTCCGAAAGGAAGCAGGATGGGGAAATAACGGCGGGGGGTGACAAGACATAACTCACCTCACCACCATGGGACTGTACACTGATCAAATAAAAGAGCAGATTAGATGCTCTCAAAGGACCCTTTGAGTTCTAAATTCCTTCTATTTCCCCAAAATCTTATAAAGGGACTTAGGTCTAAAGGCAAGAGGAGGAGGACAGTAAAAGTACTGGCATACTGTAACCTTTAGTTTCTTCACAGATCATCAGTGAAATCTTACCTTTGGAGGTATTGCCGTCTTCCTTGGAAAATGTGTCTTTAAAGATACTTTTAAAGTGATCCAGTATCTTAGCTTAAGTTCAAAATAATGTGCCCAAATAATAGAATATGATATAGTTATTTAAAAATACTATTTACAAAAGGTTTACAGTAACATTTTAATATAAGCATTTTCCCTCAGTAACTGAAGAAAAGGATGCAAAAATGGGTTGCAAAATCCGACCTCAACTACATAAATAGAGAATCCAAAATGCTGACAGTAGTCGCTTCTGCACAACACAATTAGGAGTAATTTTTTATTTGCTGTCCTCTCACCCCCCACGACTCTGAAACTTTTTACATGGGCATATATTACCTTTACAATAAGGAAAAATTATCTAAATAACATGAAGCTTAAAATTACACCAAATCATATTACAACTCATAGGATTTGCAGAGGCTTAAGAAGCCAGGTTTTTACTAGTGGTGGTAAAAAACAGCAATTGGGCTCCAATTGCTGTTTCCTGACTCTCATTCAACAAGGTATATACAACAGTGCCTGGCTCATATCAAAATGCCGTCAACTCACGATCACTCAGAAACTGGAGTCAGGCTGTGGCTGATCCGAGCCCTCTTTCTACTCCTCCTCCTACTGTCTGCGTTGGGTTGAGTTTTGTTGTTTGCCGCTCATTAGTTCCCCCACGCTGTGGCTTAAGGAGCCAAGCTTGTGTCTATCAGTGTTCATCCTTTCTAACAGTTCTGGTGACAAGCCTTGGCAAGGGAGACGCTCAAAGCTTCTGAATAAAGGGATTTGGGGATTATCAGTAGCTTCCAAATTATCCGCACGATCCTGGGTCTTCAGGATTCTGGGTAAATTCAGGGGCTACATCCAAGAATCTGTACACAGGATATAGAAGAGAGGCTTGGGCGTTACTGAGCTGCCCTAGGGAGCCTGGTGGGCCAAGTCAGCTCAAGTTCATCCCTCACACCCTTCTCCTGAGTGAGAGAACTGTCTTATTGGGGGCTTTGGGTGGGTGTTAATTCCCAAGAAGTTACCACGCCAGTGAGGTGCTCCCTCAGTCAGATGGTCCGCCTTCTTCTCAGGCTAGGGCTCTTTCCTGAGCCTCTAGGAAACCTGACTCACCCCAGGAGCATATGTCCCCTGCCAGGGCATGGACCCCTATCCGCATGTCTCCCACGTGTCCCCCAGAATCCTCAGAGAGTAATCTCCATGTCTGCAGCAGAGGTTGCAAAGTCAGTGTAGCATAGGAGATCTTAGTGCAGTCTCTGAAGTCATTCCGGGTTCAAATCCCTGCTCTGCCCCTGTGTGACCTTGAGCAACATCATCCCATTTCTCTGGGCCTTGATTCCCTCATCTGTAAAATGGGAATAGTGGGCCTGCCCCGCTGTGTCATGGAGAGGACTGAATTCATTAGAAGATATAGAGTCCCTTGGCATCTAGGAAGCACTGTGTAAACATCAGCAGTCACAAAACAAACAACAAAAAGTTGCCTTTGTTATTCAAACCCTAAAACAACAATGAGGCCATACAGGTAGCTTCTGAATGGGTACCCCATACAGACCCTGAGGAGAGCGAGACTTCGGTCATGGCCTCCTCAGCAGCATGAAGTTGCAGCTTGGTCTCACTCCTTGTTGCCACATCTCTAGAAGCTAGCCAGCTGCATGCAGGCTGCTGGGTGAACACACAGGACAGGCAACACCAGGCCATCCCATGGGGAACTATTTATAGATGAGTGTTCCTTCACCTCCAATTCACCATGTAGCAGTTTGGTTGGCTCGGCTTTGGGGAAACAGTGTTCTTGTCAAAACATCCGTCAAAAACATCCCAAATCTGAAGAGATAATTGGTGAGGAGACCCAGAAAGGCTTGATGGAAACTCCTGCCAGGCAAATGGGTCCAATAAGCCTGACCACGTTGGTGGAGCTACAGATGTCACCCAGTGACTTGTGTAGAATGATGGATGGGTATTTACCCTTCCCCAGGAAATAAAGCTAACACAACAGGAAAGATGATCAATGTATATTTTAAAAGAATGTGTATACAAACAAACTCCCTCCCATATGTTACTGGGTTTCCTCCAAAGAAAACAGATTAAATCAAATGCCTACCAGGCACTCAGCACTGTATTAGGCGGTGGGAATTCATAGCCCCCTTCTCACAAGGCTTAAAATCAAGTTGGGAAGGCAAGACAAATGCCAGTGAAAAGGTGAGGTCTCCAGGCAAGACATTTGGAATGAGCCACAAGAATGACATAGATCATGAGTATTTCAGGAAATGAGAGGGGAGCAAGGTCACTCCAGGCTTAGATGTCATCAAAGAGGAGGTGGGGTTTGAGCTGAGCCAGAGTATAGATACATAAGGTGCCGTAAATAAGAGAAAAAACAAAAAAGCATTTCAGGCTGGAAGTACAGTGTGAGCAAAAGTGTGGAAACAGGATCATATTTGGAAATAGGATCAAACAGGAGCAAATAAATAGGTTTGACTTGGGGATGGGGGTGGTGAGGAATACGTGTGCAGAAGACATAATTAGAGACTATCAGAAGAGGAAAGGGTTTTTCTGGGTTGTCTAGTAGAACTGTATTTTACCGGTAAAGAAATGGAGGCTCAGAGAGGTTAAGCAACTCACCTAAAGTCACCCAGCGAGTTATCTGTGGGAGATCAGTTGAGGGAAACAGATCTACCATTATTCAATTAAGAATCTGATCTGAGTGTAAATGGATGGCTGCAGAGAGGCCAAGGAATCTCAGTCTTTAGTCATAGAAATGGTGCAGTTCCCAACCATGAATGTTGTTGGAGAACACAGAGGGTCTTCAATAAATGTTTGCTGATGACATTGATAAGATGACCACTAGATAACTTCAGACAAGTCATTTGGTATCTCTGCTTTTATTTTCTCCTCCTCCCCTCTTCCCCTCTCATCAGTGAATAAAAACCTGCACTTGACCAGGGTATATCCATACAGTGGGGAAAAAATAGTCCTCTGAGATAAAAGTCCAGAGAAGTCTCAAAGGATTTTAGATCTCTAACCTCTCTGTGGTGTATGTGGGTACAAAGGGCAGAAAACAAACCCCCTCTGTGGGTGGTAAGTGGGCTGGAGGGAAGGAACACCTGTTTTTTCTTCTTTTCAAGCCCTATAATCTCTCATCTCTTTCAAGCTGTGAGAAATCAGGTGCTTTGTACATTTCCATGATAAAGGAGCTAGAACTAAAAGGTTACATGTCTTGGGAAGGTGAGTCAGGGTTGGGGTAGGGACCAGACCTCCATTTACCTCACCCAGGTGGCTTATGAGTAAGGAAGGAAAAATATCTTGGCACACTCCTGGGCAGCAAGGTAGCTGATACTTCATTACATGGCTATGGGGCGTTCTTACATACAGAATTCCAGATTTTCTTCTAGGCCATTTTTGGGGGTCTTTAAGGAGTTCACAAAGTTCTTGGTTTGGTCTCATGTATAACCCAGAAGCATTAAAAAAAATTTTTTTTTAAAGCACAAAATATCACTATTAAAATAGACATTTGAAGAAGGCACAGAAAACCAACCTTAAGTAACTGGCCATCTCCAGTCCCCAAGAATAAAACAGTCCTGTTCATTACCACGGTGCCATAAACGGATGTCAGGTCGGAATGGATCAAGGTAGATGATGCGATTGGTTGGACTCTTTCAGGCTGATCCCCTTCTTTCTGAACATGCACACAAACGCACAAAAAAATAATAATAATTTTTAACAATGATACTTCTCATTATACTGATAAAATGTCACTCATGTCCTCCTAGGCAGGATCCCACTTCTGGGCCCCACATATATCTTCTTAGACAAGATTCCGCAGGAGCAATCTTTCATTACCTTGCAAAATCGCCATACCTGCCCAACCAAAGAAAGCCCCTGTTTACTATGTACGAACAGGTATTGAATGCCAAAGCGAGCTGGCCATCTATTTAACACCCCCCAGCTGATATATGAAGCTGAATTCCACTTTAGTGCCAAGAGACAGCCCACCGCTGAATTGGGAGGCAGACTATCTCATACTTGGCTGTTTTCAAAATCCTGCCGCCAATTCATTTTAGCTAGGCGTTCGTTTCTGTGAGGTTAAACACAAACATTTCCCAAGATGTGACACGGACGATCCTATTGGGTGTGACAGCAGAAAGGAGTGATTCTAGATTTACCAAAAGGGACCACAGGAAGCCTGAAGACAGGGTAGCTAATTCGGGGGGTGAAAAGGCAGATACAGTCGTGGACGATGGACAGGATCAAGCCACAGAGCTAAGGAGGAACCAAGTCGAAGGGCTGGCCCTGGTGCTATGCTTTTAAAGGGGAAAACAAAAAGTCTAACTCCCAAGCTGAAGGCATTTAAATTGTCTGAGGCTCTGAGCACATGTAATCACATGCTTGCTCCTGATCATTAAATAAAGCCCCCCTTTAAACCCAGAGCAGATAGAGTCAGAGTGTTGACCAAAACGTCTTTTTCTTTTTTGTTTAAAAGGAATGATGTGCTTTATGCTGCGTCCTGCCTTCAACGACAGGAAACTGAGTTTGTTACGCAAATCTCTGGAAGATATGGAGCTAGGAAGAGCCGTTGCCGTCTGCAGCTACTGAACACAGTGTGATAGCACACTTTATCTGCCAGAGCTCAGTTCCCAGCTGTACTAAGGTTTTTAAAGGCACATTGAAGTTGCAGCCAGCGAACTTTAGTAAGCAACACAGCAACTCCTAAAATCGCCCTAACTGGGGAGGGGGAGGCAGCCACACAGAGGCTAAGACTTATTAACTTCATTATATTATTGCCAACAGTGTTTATGTCTTTCAATTTATGTCTTATTAAATATTCATTATTTTTAAACCCACCAAGTTTCATTAACATCTAAACTAAATGGATTATGGGCTAAATTGATTTCTGAAGCCTTTAAAGTGCCATCTATATTTCTTTGTTGCAGTTGCGCTGCAAGGAAAAGATAAGCTAGCCAGGATTTGTCCAATGCCCTGATCACTTTTCAAGGAAAAGATGTCATAACCTAAGAGAAGGCGATGTTTTTGCATAAAATATTCTATAGTGAACTCGGTTTAAGAAGATTTGGGGAAAGCTCATTAGAGTTTTTTTTTTTTCTTTCTTGTTGAAAGATACTTTTCATGCAATATGGGAAGATGAGGAGCTGTCCTGTGAAAATTGAAGTTAAGGAAAAAAATTCTCTGTGGGTCTAAGGATTGGAACAATAGATCACTGTTTAGATAAGGAAGCCTCATGACCATGAGCAGAAAAAGAAAAGTCGGATGACCTTTAGGATTAAAAAAATAAGTAAAACCATGCCACACATCTTGCTTTAAAATAAATCCAGAATTGTTCAAATGTAAGACCAGCTGACCATGCTTGTTATTTTTATTAAATATCTGAGCACTGCAGAGAGGCTAACGTGGAGAACAGGGCATCATCTCTGCCTGGGTATCCAGAATGTTCTAATACCACTATCTCTGGCTAGAGGACTCCACTCCCTTCATCTCACAACACAGAAAAAGTAATGGATGTTGACTGCAGATTATCCACAAGGACCAGATGGGACAGTGTACATCTAGGTCTGGTATACAGTAGGTGCTTAATACTGTACCTGTTCTAATTCACCAAGAACCATGGGTAGTCTCTCCTGAGGTGGGATGAGAGATCCTATTTGTGAAAGACTGGCTCCAAGAAAACAGAGGCAGCTCAAAAGCTGAAAGGGAACAAGGAGAAATCCATCCCAAATTACCATCTAACCTTTCCCGGTGTACTTCTCTGATTTCTGGCTGCCCTCAATAATTGTAGTTTTTTCAAAGTAAGTCCGGGATCAATAGTATAGGTAACTGAGGCAAGAGGATCGCTTGAGGCCAAGAGTGGAGCCCGGCCTGGGCAACATAGCAAGACCCCCATCTCTACAGAAATAAAAAATTAGCCAGGTGTGTGGCACACACTTGTTGTCCCACCTATTTAGGAGGCTGAGACAGGTGGATCACTTGAGTCCAGGAGCTCCGGGTTACAGTGAGCTATGATTGAACCACTGCACTTCAGCCTGGACAACAAAGTGAGACCCTACCTTAAAAAAAAGTAATAGGTAAGTGGTGCAGCCATTAAATCAACATTCTCAAACTTGAGAGAACACCTGGCACTTGCTGACATTTGAGCTTGGTTCTCAATCACTGTGTGACCCAGGCAATTAATTTAACCCTGGTAGGGGTTAGCTTTCTAAACTATCTAATAAGGCTGATGTGTCTGATTGGCAGGGCGGTTACGAAAAAGATATGATAATAGTAATAATAATAATAATACCAGCTAACATGTATTAATACTTACTGTGTGCTACTTGAAGTATTTTATCATCTTACCTAATGAAGGCAGTATAGCATAGAGAGCCAGCCAGACCACCTAAGTTTGACTCCTGGCTCTGTCACTTTCTAGCTAAGTAATTTTGTACATGTGATTTAATCTCTCTGTGACTCAGTTTCCTCCTCTATATGGTGGAAATGATAAGAGCACAGACTTTTTATGCCACAGACTTTTTATGAGGACTGGATGAGTTTGTGCGTAAGCCTCAGTAAAACTTAGAACGGTGTTTGGCACACAGCAACACAAAACCCATGCTTGCTATCATTACTTCATTTAAAAACACAAGTTACTGCCACACCCATGGCAGCTATTTCCTCTTTGCCAGGAAGAACCCTAATTTTGTTCAGATAGCAATGAACCCAAGCCTGGTGGAAGCTATCACTGGGCCAAGCCAAATGGCAACTCCATTCCCTATCGCCAGACACTGACTTTCCTAACCATGAGAGCTGAGGGTGGCCATGTGGCCCAGTCCTGGGCAGGGAAATGTAAGAAGCCCACTGGAAGGATTTTTGGGAATAAGTTTCCTCCTTGATAATAGAAGGCTCTTGAGGAGAACCCGTTTGCCCTCTTCCCTCACTTCCTCTGGAATACAGTTGTGTTATCTCATCATGTGTAGACTGGTGGCAACCATTCTGTTTCCATGAGATTCAAGATGAAGGATAGAAAGCAACATGCTAAGATTGGTGCAGAGAAAAGAAAAGAGATTCTACGTTCCTGGAGACACCACTGAGCCGCAGACCTCCAACTTTTAAACACTTTACTAAGTTAACAATAGTTGCCATGGTTTAAGCCACTGTCGCTTGGGTTTTCTGCTACTTGGAACCAAAAGCGAGTCACTGTTTAAGAAATGACAATCACAACTTGTTGGAGCGGACACTGAACTGCAGTTCTTCCTCAGCTGCAGGGACCATGACGTGGACAAGTGCTTGTTCCTCTCACCAGCCTGGAGGACCCTGGCCACAGTCAGGGTTTTGTAGCCAATTACAACAGTGAGCCTGGAAGAAAATAGGAGAGGAGGCTTGGACCTCATGAAAACTCTAGGGTCTGCTCTGGCTGAATGGAAATGGATTCTTTTGTGCTGGAAACACACAGAAATGGACAGGTCCCTGTGAATGGGAAAAGGAACCCTTTGAATGGCTTTCTTATGCTTATTGCGGCAAATGAAAACAAAAGAAAGACAGGCTCCAGAGAAACGTCCTCACAAAAGTGAGGTTAATACCCAGGGAGCCAGGAAGAAGAAGGGGGAAACAGCGCAGTCAGCCCCCTGTGTCCAGAGATTATTCTTTCTCTCTTTTTTTCCGGCCTATTTTCTATCTTGCCCTTCTCTCCCCTTAGGGCATAATCGCTAATGTTGCTCTCAGCCTATTCTGTCTAGTTTATTATGTGTAATTTATTTCTGAATCCCAGCCTCTGCTTGTTCGTCTGTGTGTAACAAGGTTAATGCCTTGTAATGATGCTTTTGCCAGTTCTGCCTTTCATGACAAAATCCAATCTTGATTTCGCTCTAAACCTTGTCTCCCCTTTGGGCTTTCTTGGTTCCCTCAGAGTTGTCACTCTGCTTCTCCTTCCTGCCATGTCTAAGCATAACGTCACGCCTACATGTTTGCCGGCTCTAAGACAGAAACTTTTCTCAGTTGGAGGAGAAAGCTACCTTGGCTCAAATGATGTTTGGGCTGAAAGAGAGAAAGAGCTTTGGGCCTGATATAGCAAACTGGGACCAAAGCTCCTGAGAAGAGGTGTGTGTGTGTTTGTGTGTGTACGTGTGTGTGTGTGTGTGTGTGTGCAGGGAGTCATGGGCATATTACCAGGAAAACAATTAGGCTTCTTTGCAGCTGCTTCATATGATTTTTCATGGACTATAAACACTCCCCCATTGTGCCCTGCACAACTCCACGGGGTGCCAGTCGTGCATTCCAGGGTGTGAAAGGCACCCTCTAGAGTTGAGCCACAGCTTGGCCCTGCCTCTACCATGTGAAAGATGGCCCGGCTCATCGAGGTTCAGGCAGGGTGCTCTAGCTTTTGCGGCATCATTAGGAGGGAATGGGCACAAAACTGGGGCCTCCAGCGCTGGGCACCCAGCAAGAATCAAGTGTTTTACCCCCAAGGTGCTAAAAAGGATTCTTGTATGTTGATTTTACCTTACCAGGTGGGAGGAAATACCAACTGGGTACCGATCAATTTCTTGTACATGATACAATGCCTTTTTTGGGCAGTTAATTTTATATTCTGTTCCATTTGGGATCCATTTGTTTTGAAGCAGTTTCATCATTTTCTGTTACTCCCCAAGGGGCCCACTTGCCATTAGGAAACCTCTGAAGGAGCCCTGCACCCAAGTTCTGGCCCCTGCTCTGTGCCTTATAGACTGCTTGATTCCAGCAAGTTGTCTCCTGAACCTCAGTGACTGTATCTGTAAAATGGACCCAATAATACCACATGCCCTGCCTCTCAGTGTTGTTGTGAGGTCCAGATGAAATCATGTGTTTGAAAATAATTAGATTATTTTTATCCAGCTAGGGAGATGGAAAGGACAACTATTTGCCCAAGTCGGACAGTGATTTTATTAGCCAGGAAAGCTTGGGTTGCTTTTCTCCATTCTAGTGTATACAGTGTTGACCGGGATCTGACTAAGTTATGGCAGCTCTCTGATTGTCTGAAGGAAGAATTTACACTGGGGACTCAAATGATCAAAAGGAGAGGTTTAAAGTATGCTTAGGGACACAGCTGGGCAGCCTCTAGACCAGGCAAGCATGGTTGGTGTGCAGCACAGCCATGGGAAGCATGCAAGGTGGTGAAGCTTGTATTTCACCACCTTCTACCCTATCCCCTCCCTCCACGGGCCCCAGTGTCCCCAGCCACCCAAGCTGACCCACCACCAAAGTCCCACTCTCCAAGATTCATCCTTCCTTCTTCCTGCTTTATGTCCCTTCCCCACCCCCACCAAACCTCCTTCTCCTCCCTATGGCTAATTTCAGTTAATCACTCATAAAAAGACGACCTGACTCAAATAATTCACAAAAAAGATATGAATGGCAGAGAGTGTGAAAACTGCATTTTCCTAGATTCTTTTTTTTTTTTTTTTTTTATTAAGACAGAGTCTCACTGTGTCGCCCAGTCTGGAGTGCAGTGGCACGATCTCGGCTTACTGCAGCCTCCGACTCCCGGGTTCAAGCAATTCTCCTGTCTCAGCCTCCCGAGTAGCTACAGTCAGGTGCCACGACGCCTGGCTAATTTTTGTATTTTTAGTAGAGACAGGGTTTCACTATGTTGGCCACACTGGTCTTGAACTCCTGACCTCATGATCTGCCCACTTTGGCTTCTCAAAGTGTGGGCATTACAGGCGTGAGCTACCGCGCCCGGCCCTAGTTTCTTAGAATTGAAAGAGACTCAATCCACCAATGCTTTTCCAGGAGGAAATGACTGGCATTCCACATGGGATGGCTCCTCATTATGGGAACTGTCCTGTGTGATGTGGGACTTTTAGCATTCCTGACTCCTGTCCACAAAGTAGTGCCCTCCATTATGTTGACTACTGTGAAAGTCCCCTCCCCAATATTTCTGAACATCCCCTAAGTAAATGTCATCCTCCCCTTTTAAGAACCACTAAAATTTGTGACATGGTTTCAGAGTTGCTGACAAATGGTTATCTAGACTTTTCTTCCCTCTGGCCTTGCTCCCCATCATGGTCAACCACACCACTAATCACCCTCGACTCTTCTCTTTCTGTCACTCCCCACATCCAATACATTAAAAATCTCAGTTGAAGTTCCCAATAATCTCAAATTCACCTTCTCCATCTCTACAGGCTGTATTCAGCCCAAGCGTCCATTCATTCCCCTCCCGATCTAGTGCAAGAGTATCTTGGTGTCTCCCTTTTAACTTTCAGTCTATTCTCTGTCCAGTAGCCAAAGTGATCTTTTCAAATATGAAACAGGTCCTGTTACTCCCTGGACTAAAATTCTCCAATGGCTTCCCATCATGATGCTGAGAACTGAATCCATATGCCTCCCCAGGCTCTCCCTGAGCTGGTTCCTGATGATGTCTTCACACCCATTCCTTGCCATTATTCTCCTGCACTCTGCTTCTGCTCCCCAAGTTCAGTTGATTTCTTTCAGACTCTTGGACACAAGAGTCTGCCTAGGGGTCTTTGCACTTGCTACTTCTTCTAGCCCCACCCCCCTTCACTCCCTTGTAGGCTGGTTATTTTCAATCTGTCAGGTTTCAAGTTGAATGTCACCTACTCACGGACACACAACCATAGCTCTTCCCGTTCCTACCTCAGTTTTTCTTCTGAATCATAGCACTCCATTTATTTCCTTCAAAATACTTATTAATAACTCTTGTTTTTAAAAACTCACTGTCTCCCAGTAGACTCCATCTTTATAAGATCGACTATCTCCAATAGTATTGTATTCTACACTTTGAATGCAGCATCCACCTCAGCATCTGACATGGAGTAGGCTGTCAATAAATGTTTATCGACGGGATAAAGAAATACAGGGTCAATGTTTGAATACTTTCAGTCAATATCTCATCAGGTCACGATGATACATTGATAAGTAGGCCTAATCATTACTGAGTTCTTTAATTGAGCCAAAACTTGTCCCTTGTAAATACTGGGCCTTGGTTCTGCCTTGGGGAGCAATAGAAAACCACCCCAGACCTCCCATTACCATGTAAATTGGCCTTCTCTGAATTTCACATCCATAGCTCATTGACAGCTTGTAAGAGACAGTTTCTGGGTCTCTCGCCATCTCAGTACATGAAGAGTCAACAAATTCAGTGTACTGAAAATGTGCCTCTAAGAAGTAAACAGAGTACTTTAGGTGTGCTCTGACCAAAGCAAATAATAATAGGATTATCCTTTCCCATGATTCAAACAGCATATTTTGAAGAACACACCCTTTCATTGTGTTCTTTCAAATAAAAGTAGCTGATAGTAGCATGGAAGAGCAGAAAGAACAAGTGATTTAGAGTAAAAAATATGTGGTTTCAAGTTCAAGCTCTATTACTTATGAGCTGTAAGTGTTTAGACAGTCATTTATCCTTTCTGAGTTTTCTCTACCCACCCAGCCACTCATCCACCCACCCATCCACTCATCCACCTATTATTTATGGAGCACTTGCTGTTGACCAAGTACTTGATCTGCAAAATACAGATGGGAACAAACTCCCTATTATCAAAATAAACCAATCAAATGAGTTTTGAAATAAAATGCAACACTTTGCATTTCATGTCATTGGTTTCTGAAACACTTGATAACCGAAATGAATGGTTAGAGTGGGGCTCCACTGATATCCACAGTTCATGAACAGAATTCAGGGAATCCATGAAACTGGGATGAAAAAAAAAAATCTTTATTCTAGGGAGCTCTAACTAGAACTTAGCATTTCCTTTAATCATGGATTCAGGCCACAGCAATATTTACTGAACCTGTGACTTTGTCACCAAAATAAATCAGCTATTTTCATATTATTTGATAGTTGTTGCAGATATCTCAAAGTATCATTTATGCGCATCTCTCCTTTGAAATTATGGTAGTTACTGCCTCTAGATCTTGCTATTGAATGTGTTAAGATATATTACTACACCTGAAATTGAAAAAACATTTTGATAGATCGATATATTAATATATTGCATCTATTTTGCAATCCAATGTTTTTATTAATATATTGTGTCTATTTTGCAATCCAATGTTTTTATTTTATGCATTAAAAAACATTATTCTGTCAAGAGGTCTACAGGCTGCATTAGAGGTCTACAACACAAGAACTTGCAGGGTTAGGAAGAAAGATATTTCTAAGTGAGGGGGCTGACACTAGGTGACACCAACTGCCCCCAGCTGCTCTAGGCTATTTCCTCCTCTATTGCCTCAGAGAAGCAAGGCTTTGCGCTTGGAATCCAAGTTTTAAAAGGGGTCAATGATGGAGAAAGGAGCCTCAGGAGAAGACCAAGGGGTGATGATCAGGAACAGCTGGTATGTTAGGTAACACACTTCCTCAATCAGGTTGCGGGAAGATAGGGGATGACGAGGAATCCTGGCTCATTGGGAAGGGAGTCAAAAGGAAATACCCTTCCCTGTCGCTGCCCAGCTTTTACTCTTCCTCCGAACAGAGCCCCAGTGTCAACTCCTCTTGGACACACTCATCTCACCATGCTATAATCACTATCTTCTTCACCAGATGAAGAGTACCTTCTTTCCAGTTCCAGAAACACTTACTGAGGGCTCACTCACCATGTGTTAGCCAGCCTGATAGATGCCTAGGAAAGAAAGATGAGCCAGACCTGGCCACTCCCCTCAGTGCATGTATAGCACAAACAGGGATGTGTGGGGCCAGACACAGGGCCTGGCACACTGTAAGGTGTATGGAGCGGATCCCTGACTCCTAACTTCATTGCCAACTCCCTACTTAGAAACTCTTCCTAGATGTCCCAAGGCATCTAAAAACCAACAAAAATTACACTTGTCCTCTAATTGGTCCTCCACGTCTTAAAAACCTATTTCACTTCATCCCTCCTCTCCATCCCCACCGCTCCAACCTCAGTTCAGCTCTTCAACGTCCCTCAGTTGAATGATTGCAATAAACAAAATCCATCTGTTTCTCTCCATATTTGTCACCACTGCTCGTGGCCAAGGTGACATTATTTCTTGCCTGGACTACTGCAAGAGCCTCCTGCAGGTTTTCCTTCTTCCACTGTGGCCAATCTCTCATCCATTCCCCACAGGGCAGCTGTTATTTAGGAATTCAAATCCAATCATTTCACTTCCATTCAAAGGCTCTCCTGTGCTCAGAGAAGAAAATCTAATCTCCTTCCCATTGCCAAGGAGGCCTGTAGGCTAGGCCTGCTGCTTCCTTCTCCAGCCTCCTCCCCTCGTACTCTCCCCTCTACCTCCCTAGCCTCAACCACACTAGCATTTTGCTCTCCACAACCACCAAGACCAGTTCCATCTTTGAGTCTTTGCACGTGCCCTCCAGTCTGCCAGCAGTGCTCCTCCCAGTTCTGCACGGGAAACCCGTAACTGGCCTTTATTATCTTCCTGGTATCAATTCGACCCCCTTAAAGAGAACTTACCCCAACACCCGCACCCCCAAATGCCTCTGCTACATCACCTGCTTAGTGAAGTGCCTCCGTTTCTTTATCTTTAAAATGGAAGTAATAATACAGCCCATTTTGTAAAGTTACAGTGAGGATTAAATGAGTTAATATTGGTAAAGTGCTTAGAATCATGACATACAGTAGGTGCGCTGTAAATTTTAGCTATCATCTTAATGTAAAAGTAACTATTAATTTGCTAAATGTTTATTGTCTGCCCTATTTACCATTGATATGAATATCTCCACACACTGCTTGGCACATAATAGGAGCTCAAGAAAGTATTTGAACAAATGATAGTCTTTCTAATAAGGTGCTTTGCCTCCAACCTTACGGCAGCCACTTTATCTTCTGAGTAATCTTTCTAGAACACATTCAGATTGTGTCGTTTATAATCCCGCTGTTCTACTCCATCAGCCTTAGCCATGGTTTTCACACTCTGCTCAGCAGAGTTCTAGAAATTCCTTGGAGATGCCTCAGGGACAGGCCTGGATGGGGTGGGGCAAGTTGTATGGCTCCGGAAACTCCCAACCCCTGCTTCCCCACCGCCGCCCCCCCACGCCACCGTGTTCCCAGCACTTGGTCATTGGTCTTACAAAGAGAACCAAGTCAATGATAATGTTTCTCAAGCAACAGGGTCGTGCTATGTTGTTCAGGCTGGATTTGAACTCCTGGGCTCAAGCGATCTTCCTGTCTCAGCCTCCCAAGTAGCTGGACTACAAATATGTGCCTCTACATCTGGCTAAGATTTTTATTTTTATTTTTGTAGAGATGGGGTCTTGCTACATTGTCCAGGTTAGTCTCAACACTCCTGGGCTCAAGTGATCCACCCACCTTGGCCGCCCAAGTTGCTGGGATTACAGGCATGTGCCAACTGTTCCCTGCCTAATGATAACTTTCTAATCTTTTTCTCCTATGGAGCTTCTGATGGATAATTTACTTCAAAGGGAAGGTTTGGAAAGTCTAGAGGACCAACCATCAGGATAAAATCCAACCACCTTTGCCCATCTCATTAAGCCCTTCACCATCTGGATCTGCACACTCGTTTCTGGACATTCCACAGCCAGGGTGAGCTTCTTTTGTTCCCAGGCTTACTCAACTTCCTGCTTGTGCACAAGCTGTACCTTCCCTCTAGAACTCCCTTCTCCGCCTTCTCCACTCAGCTTCAAGACATAGCTCAAGCATTACCTCTCTAAAGCCTCCCGAATCCTCCCAGGCTGAGTGTGATGCCTCTTTTTGGGACTTCCACTGCAGCTTTTGGTCACATCTCTCTTGCCATGAGTATTGGACTGTATGGGAAAGGTTTGTTTTACTCTCATTCTTTCTATAATAGCAGGAGTCAACAAACCACCACCTGTGGGCCAAATCTGGCTTACTGCCTGTTTTTCAAATGGCCCATGAGCTAAGAATAGCTTTTGCATTTTAAAATGGTTGAAAATAATCAAAAAAAGAATAATTCATGACAAGTGAAAATTACAGGGAATTCACATTTCGGTGTCCATAACGTTTTAATGGAACACAGCCCTGCCTGCTCATTTACGTATTGTTCATGGCTGTGTTCACACTACAGCAGCGGAATTGAGCAGTTGTGGAGACTGTACATAGCCTGCAAAGCCGAAAATATTCATGATCGGGCCCTTCACAGAGTTAGCTGACCCCTGCATAACAGCATTGACCAGGGTGGTGGGATGGAAATGCCACCAAATCCCCCTAGTAACTTCTCTAAGGAAAGCCCTATGTGTAGCTATTGAACAGACAATCCAACCAACATGAAAATCAACCACTGAAACTGAAAAATGAATGTCACAGTTCTATTTGCTTTTGTGATCACATAAAAATTAGCATTTCATCAAAACAGAAAATTAAAACTAAGAAAAATGATAAGCACATTTCATAAAAAACATAATAAGAAACCACTGCCATGGGGCCACTTTGATAAACAGGTTAGACCCATGCTGGCCACACACTGTTCCCAGGTCGACTTTGGGGTTTCCCGGTCTTCATCATCTGTGTGCCAACGCATGTTTGGGGAAGGGAGTGGTCATCCAAAAACTTTAAGGGAGACAGATTTGACACTATTGTATGCTACTGTAGTCAAGGTGTTGGTCTTGGTGTGGCTCTTCTGCCATCCTGTTCTAAGGGAATCCACCTGCAGCACCTGCTGGGGACAATTGCATGTTTGATCCTCTTCTAATTGGACCAGGGGCCAGCACCTGCCCCAAGGGTGACAAATCCCTACACTGACCTCGGGCTCATCAGCTGGTGTGAAAGATGAATTGGACTCAACTCTCTCTCTCTCCTGGCAACTTGGACTACATAATACAGAAAGTCATTGCCAGTTAGTAGCCAAAGCAGAAGGTGACAGGCTGTTAAGATGTACAGTGGGAGGCAAGTGTGCTGGCTTACGCCTATAATCCTAGCACTTCGGAAGGACTACTTTAGCTCAGGAGATTGAGACCAGCATGGGCAACGCAGCAAGACCTCATCTTTACCAAAAATAAAATAAATCAGCCTGGCATGGTGGTGTGTGCCTGCAGTCCCAGTTACTTGGGAAGCTGAGGTGGGAGGATTGCTTGAACCTGAGAGTTTGAGGCTGCAATAAGCTATGATCATGCCACTGTACTCCAGCCTAGGTGACAGGGTGAGACTCTGTCTAAAAAAAAAAAAAAAAGTTTCTAGTGTCTCTCCTCTAGGAACCATATTGTTTAAGAAACGATTTTACTCCAATTAGCTGGGTGTGATAGCACTCGCCTGAGGTACCAGCTACTCAGGAGGCTGAGGCAGGAGAATCGCTTGAATCCAGGAGGCGGTAGTTGCAGTGAGCCGAGATTATGCCACTGCACTCCAGCCTGGGCAACAGAGTGAGACCGTGTTTCAAAAAAAAAAAAAAAAAAAGATAGACAGTGGGGAGCAAGGCAGGCCCGAGGCATACTCAGGTGGGAGGGAGTAGATATTTGAGGAAGCAGAGGAGGTCATTTGGTAGGAGGATGGTGCAAAGCAGCCAGGCTAAGTCATGTTGACAGGGAGACTAAGGAAGGAGCATCCATCATTTGCTGATGCTGACTGAGCTCCTTTAAGCTGCCTTGAATGTGGAACCACCTTCCAACTGCATATCAAGAAGCCCGTCATAACAGCATTAGTAGTAATGATGGTGATGATAGTAAACACAGACATAACATTTACTATGAGTCAAGTAGTATTCATTCTATACTTATTAACTCGTGAATCCAGATAATAAGCCTATGAAACCAAGAGGATCTCTACTAGATGAAGAAACTGAGGCACAGAAAGGCTGAATCATTTGTCTACAGTCCCACAACTGGTAACTGGTAGCTTTGGTCCCAATTGCCCTGGTTCCAGTGACTGTGCATACAACCATTGCACGGTATTGCTTTTATTCCTAGATTACCATGGAATTCCATGTGTTTCTGTCCACAGTATCCCTCATCCCTTTAGCTGAGCTTACTCAAGTAGATCTTTATTCCATGCAACCAATTGTACATGACTAGGATAGAAATTGGTATCAGGATTGATGCTGTAAAGAACGGACCCTTGGAGAGAATGTCTGGTGTGTGCAATTGGTTCTGGCGTACAGCACAACAGAAGACTCTAGACATCCCCCCATATCTGGGAGTGAAATACAAATAAACTGTTACATGCAAGAGTGAAGGAGTTAATTAAACTATGGCTTATAGGTTTTTGAGACTCAGACTCTAAGCCCACAAATGGCAACTCTTTAAAGGGCTTTCTAGGTATTGCCTTTGATCAGTGAGGAGGGAATAAGGAATATCAGAGTGGTAAAATGTGTTGGTTACTTTTTATGGCCCTAAGTAAAATGCAAGGAAAAAAAAATGCAACAAGTTCCTATCCCAGGTGCCTCAGCTGGAATACAAGGAAAATTGTTTTATCTTATAACAGTGGTTCTTAAACTTAAGCATGACTTCAAATCACTTTGAGGGCTTTCTAAAATACAGATTGCCAGTCCTACCTCAACCTCCAGAGCTTCTGATTTAGTAAGTCTGGTATAGGGTCCAAGAGTGTGCATGTCTAGCAAGTTCCCAAGTGATGTGCACGCTGCTAGACCAGAGTCCACACTTTAAGGACCACTGCCTACAGCATAAAGCCCTTTCCTCTCATAGTTGAAAGGCAATCAAAAATTACACCATAGAAGTTCCAACCACGTTAGGTTTCCATGGTCAAAAGTAATTCTGATCGGCAACACCAGAACCCTGGTATTCCAATGAATAGAAGTACCTGGGAAGAGCTGAAGGAGTGAAGGACACCATGTAACCTAAAACTAAGGAAGGAAGGGGCCCCAACACATCAGGCATTAAGAAAAAGAGAATGGTTAAGGGAGTGTGAGGTGACCAGACTCCCAGAAAGTTTTGCTGCTGAGTATTGAAAACATTTCCAAAACGATTCTCTACGATCCTTCATGTATTCATTCAACAAATATTTCTGAAGTCCCAACTACATACTGGGTTCTATGCTAGGTATGGGGGGTTCAACAGAGAACACCCTTTGAGATCATGTATAGGACTGCATGCTCAGAACACCAACACTGTCTACAAATTCACAGTTAAGAAACTAAAATCCTGCCAGAGTCAGAACTTCAGGTGGTCACCAATGCAAACCTAGAAACTCAGCTCACAACTAAGGATTCTCTGCTGTATCCTATGCCTGTGTCCACAAAAGGCTGGTCTTAGCATAGCAGTTGTAAGGGCCTAGCTTGCTCCATACAGGATAGGGTTGACACCAGGACCTAATGTCCATGGTGACAGACTGTCCATGGCAGTGGACATGTACACATTATTGCATGTAATAATTATGTAACCCTTCGTGCCTTTGTTTCTTTATTTATAAGTGGGGAATCCCATTTCCTTGATAGCAATATTCTCTGGATTCATGAGTTAATGTGTATAGAATAAGCACTACTTGACCCATAGAAAATGCCATGTGCTTTGGATGTCTTTCCTATCATCACCATCATGATTACTAATAGTAATAGGATAGGGCTCCTTAATGTAGACATATAAGGTGGTTAAAAGTTCAGGTCCTAGAGTTGGACCACCCAGGTTCTAAATCCTCTGCTATTTTCCAGCTATGGAACCTAACAGAAGCTCTCTGGGCCTCACTTTTTCTCATCTCTAATCATCATGGTAACTACAGTCCTTGCCCCATATGGTGAATGAGAATCAACAGAAAATAAGGCATGTAAATTGCTTCACACAAAACCTGGCCATAATAACTATTCAGTAGATAGTAGCTATGATTGCTTTCCCCCTCTTTCTAAGTGGGTGCTGTCACTGCAATTGTCCTTTTTGAATCCATTTTTGCATATCATATGTATATATGAGGGTAAAATCACCATCTAGTCTATAGACTACAAAATGGCTTGACAAAATCATAACAGAAACTGGAAGATAAATAAACATCACAGGAAGACTGCGGATTTTGAGGTCAATAGGCTGCATCACCAAGTGCAACTGGGATGTCACTTCTCCACACATGTTCCTTGGGTTGCTGTCTGTTGGACAGCATGTGAGCATTCTGTGGTTGTCTGCATGACAGTTAAATTATGTCAGGCTTTAGAATTATGTAAGTGTGGAAGAAGGGGGGTATGTCCCCCTACAAAAGGGTAGAATGAACTAGAGAACAAACTAGAATGAACTAGAGTCCTGTGGACCAACACCATAGGAAAACCTTCAGCTACCTTCAGTGTCTACAGAGGGGTGGCTGCCATGTTTAAACCACAAATGACCCCAGAACCCAACAATGGTGGCCAAACAAGTCTGGAGCAATCAGACTCCACAAACTCGAACACAAACACTTTCTATGGATCACATTGGTGTAGTGAGAGTTCAGAAAGGGAGGAAGTCAAATTAATTAACTTGTGCATAATTAAAAACATTCATTTTTATACTAATCCAAGCACAGGTATGTTATAAAAAAGAATGAAAACAAGGAAAGAGACCACATGAAGTTCTAAAACACAACCCAAGATTAGAGGCATGTACTGCCTTCTGAGGTTACCCTCTAGCCTCAACCCCACATCCTAGGGGAGGTTGTTTGCTGCCGATTTAATTAGGGGACCTTCACGGGAAAGTTTGAGAAGTCCTGGGGTGGTGGGAAGAGTAGAGATGTAGACATTGGAAGACCTAGATTAAAGGTGGAGGGCTCTGGCACTTATCTCACTATCTTGAGCAAGTTGCTTAATGGATCTTTAGCCTCCTCATTTGGAAAATGAGATGATCCTCATAGAATCAACCTCAGACTTGATGCGGGGCTCAAAAGAAATAATACATGTGGAAGTGCTGTAAAAATATCACAGAAGATTATTAGAGAGTGGGTCTACAGAAATCGGTTGCCTTAGCACATTTGAGAGCTGCAGTTAACCTGCTATAATTGTGAAAGTGGATTCAAAGTTGGTGGCAAGGCAGAAAAGTAATGGTCCAGTGTGTAAACAGCTGAGTACACACTCACTGCACAAGCATCTCATAAATTACTCCTTAGCAGAAGCTGAAGGGGAGGAGGATCAGTGATAAGAGGTAAGAGAACCAGGAAGTGGGAAAATACAACCCAGTCAGTCCCATCACTTTTCTACCTATGGTTGATTGAAGATGGAAAATAAGAGGCAGCTAGGAGGAGAGGGAGAAAGAAGGCAAGCGAATCCAGCCGCTTGTGCCTTGTAGCCTGTGGATTACTGTTAAAATTACTGTGTCTGCTCTAAAGGAATCGCTGTTGGAATCTATTGAGGTTCCCTCTAGAGTGTGTCAAGTCCTGCTCCTGTTTTAGGCACCTGTAATTCAGCATGCCTTTTCAAAATCACATTCGAGACCTGAAAATAAAATGCAGAACAAATGCAATCAAATGACATCATTCTTCTGAGTGACAGCCAGGGGCACACCGATCCCATGACCCCATTACACAAGGTTGCAACCTGCTATTGTCCTTTCAGTGGCAAAATCAGTGGCACCCTGCACAGAGCATTGCTTACACTAGCAGCCATCAAACAAATATTTGTTGAATTGAGTATCTTCTCTACCTATTTAATAGGTTAGAAAATTGTCAGCTTTTTCATCAAAACTACCACCTTTTTTCATTCAAACTCCTCTTGAAATTCAATTCCATTAAGGCTTTTCAATGCATACTAGCAGCAAGGAATTTACTTAAATGAAAAAAAAAAAATGCAAAACTCCAAGCTCTCACCTGTGCAGCCATGACATGCTATTGTTTGAACCAGAGTATATTATTTAACTTGGCTGACAAGCTCAGGGGGTAGAGACCCTGTCTTTCAGAACACACAACTCTGAGCACACTGGGAGTTCTTGATAAATAGCAGCAGCAAGAAATGCTGTGGAGGGACCCATTTTAATTATTTATTTTTCCAGTTCCAGATTTTTGGCAGCATGTGTTTATCCCTTGCTTGATTTCCAAGGGCAGCTCTCTCGCAGAAGCTCCTGTAAAGATGGATAAACAGCTCCACGACTTCCTCTGCCACTGCCCCTCCCCATCCCGGCACAAGCAGGAACACCTGATTGAGCCAAAACGTGGATTTTGAGTGCATTCAAGATGCTGGCTGGGTTTGAAAGGGAACTGAGTCTTCCAGGACCCAATAGGTAGAGAGACGCAGTCAAGAGAAATGTTTTGGCTCCACACATCGACACAGCTGTCAGATGGCAAGCTTGGACTTCCACCCTTATTACCTGCTGTGGGCCTCTGAGCTGGCTTGTCATTAACCCCAGAGACCAAGTGCGTCTAAAGCTGGACACAAAGTAATATTTCGGGGGTACTTTCAAGTCTTTCAACAGAGAAGTAGGAAACGATAATTTCACCAAACTTAAACCATTAGATTATAAAGATCTAATAAAGACAGGAATCAAATATTAAATTATATGTGTACGGCAACAGTAAGTCATTTAGGAGGCAAATATCTGTTTTTACATATTTTTTAAAATTATACCAGTAACAAAATGAAGGCATTATGTGTGTGTCCCAGCACACAGCTTGACAGGCAAAGAAGCAGCAAGTGACTGTCTTAAGAAGCCTTGTAAAAGACCTCCTGATTTTTTTCTCCCTGGTTCACAGGGCTAATATTTGGTAAGATGTGCTTTGCAGAGAAAGAAGGGGGTGGGGGAAGCTGTCTTTCTATACACACATTAATACACCTGGGAGCCAACGTACCCCTGTACCAACACATTTTCCAAGCGGTGACTTCTCCCCTTCCTCTCTGACTCATTTTGTACCAAAACAATGGCAACACCTGTAGCCGTTAATTTCTGCGCTTTGATTTTTTGTCCAGTTATAAAGGAGGCTCCCAGCAGGCTCCCCTCTCAGGAGCCATATGTGGAGTTGATGTGCCAGCCGCCTTGGAAGGGAAACGGCCTCCGGAGAAGTGCACAATGGCCCCATAATCCCCATCAACTGGACCCTCTTGAACTGCCTCTTTATTTTCCAGTCAAAGAAATGCCAATCTCAAGATGAAAGCTGTGGCTGCCCTGGGAGCCTAGGGGAAACCTGTGTCGCTTGCCTGGTTCAGCCCAAGGGTGGTGACTCTGAGTTCCGCCATCTAGTCTCGCAATCTGGAGCCCAGAAACTGTGTGTAGTACCCCCAACACTCTCCCTTGCGCTCCCCTCTAGGATGAGGCTTTTACCACAAGGCCACCTCCCGCCCAGCCTCTCCCAGCGGCTGGCGACCACAGCGCACCCTTAGCAGAGCCACGGCCCCGCCCCCTCGCACCGGGTCACGCCGGGGGTTCGGTTCCAGCGCGAGCCTCTTTGCAGGCTGGCATTTCTCCACGCTGAGCGGGCTAGTAACTCTTCAGACCACAGCACTTGCGTTGCCGGTGGGGGGCGGAGACAGGGGGCCACAAAGGCTGGGGTGTGGCAGGGAGCCCTTTAGGTTCAATGGCTTCTCTGCCGAGAGCACTGTGTTTGTTAACTGTTGACCAAGAGGGTCAGACCCACACGCCCGCTGGGACTACACAGAAGGGGCACAGAGAAGTCTGGAGAAGCGAATGGGAAAGAGGGGCTGCGCGAGGAGACTCAGCCCCAAACAAGCGTCCCCGTTTGGATAGGGAAGGATGGCACTGGGATGCAGCCACTAGAGTTTTGAGTCTAACTCCAACCCTCCCCGCCCCCCTTTTTACGCTCTCCTTTTGGGGACCTCAGGCCGTGCTCCAGGTCTCGGGGACCGTCCGAGAGGAGCCTTCGGACGGCCGCCCGCGGTGTGAACCTGAGACTTGGTAAATGTCAACCGGATCTACCCCCGCCCAGCCGCTCGCCCCCAGCTCGTTCTGCCTCGGCGGCGGCGGCTGCTCCCCGGCAGCAGCACTCCCCGCGGCGCCCCGGGGGCAGGACTTACGCAGTGGCTCTCGGCCGTCTTGAAGTCCCAGCTGACCCTCTTGGCGCGCGCCTGGATCTCACTCATCCTGAAGAGGCAGAGCGCCGTGGTGGTGGGGGAGCGCCGCTCCTGGCCCTCTCCCGCGGCCGCGCTGAACACTCCCGCCCAGACGTCCAGGGCCTCCACTAGGCTGGAGGAGAGGAGCAGGCGGCGGCCGTCGGGGTGGCCGTGGCCGCAGTCGAGGGACGCCTGGCCCTGGAACAGCACCTCGGTGCTCTGCGCGATGCGCGCCATGCTGGGCCAGCCGGTGGCAGCGCCGCTCGTGTAGTTGTAGGGGTAGTAGGGGAAGTAGATGCTGCCGTTCCAGAGAAAGGCGTCTACGAAGTGCAGGCTGCCCGCGCCCTCGCACAGCTTGAGGCGGCCCAGCTCCTGCGTGGCCAGGCTGCGCCCCTCCGTGTCCTTGAGCGCGATGGCGGTGTCGTGATCGGATGCCGCGGGGTTGCAGCGGCTCGCCGTCTCTGGCTCAGGCAGCACGTAGGTGGCGGCCACCGCCAGGTACCAGCGGTTGTTCTGGCCCGCGCGGTACACCACGCCGGCCGTCGAGCCTTGCGGGTGGCACGACACCACCTCGGTGCCGTTGCGCAGGGAGCTGCGGCTCAGGTTGCCCAGGGGCCGCACCTCGCAGGCGCCCCGGTCGAAGGTCCAGCCGGTGAGCAGCAGCCCCCCGAGGCCGGCCGCCCCCTCGCGGTAGGGCAGCAGCAGCTTGCTGAAGCTGCTCCCGGGCCGGGGCCGCGCGGGGGGCGCCAGCGAGACCGGCTCCGTGCAGTTGCCCGCTTGGTCCCGGTACAGGCGCGAGAGGCTGTGCTCCAGGCTGTAGTCCAGCTGGTCCAGGCAGCTGCCGCTCGCCACGAACACGCCGTCCTCCCGGCTCGCTGCGATGGCTCCGATGGCTTGCTCTGACCGCCACACGGGCTCGTCCGCGCCCCGGCCGGGAGTCGCCAGTGCCAGCAGATAGGCGAGCAGGGGCAGCGGCGCTGCGGGGCGCGGGGGGCGCGGCGGCGCCTTCCTCCGGGAGACCTCCATGGGGCTGGGGGGGCCGCCCCCGGGCAGGGCGCGCGGCGGCGACGGCGGCTCAGGCGCGCGGCAACGGAGACGCGGGCGGCGGCGGCGGCGGCGGTTCCTGCGCGCGCTCGGGCTCCCGCGGCCGCCCCATCCCCGCAGCTCACCCGGGAAGGAGAGCGGGGAGGGCGGCGCGCGGCGGGCTCGCTCCGGCAGCCTGTGCAGCGGCGGCGGCGGCAGCAAGCCCTGCGCGCTCCGGCACCGTTTCCTCCTCGCCCTCCTTCGCCGGAGAGTTCCTGTGTGCAGCGCTGGCGCTCGCGGGGAGGCGCGGAGGGGAAGGGAGGGGACGGGCGGAGAGGAGCGAGGCGGGCGGGGAGGGCTGGAGAGGTTGGGTGCGCTTGTGCGTTTCACTTTCCCATTGTGAAAGTGGGATGCAACTGGCCCCCTTCCTCATCCTCTTCCTCCTCCGCCCTCCGCCTCCTGCCCGCCCGCCCGCCCTCCCTCCACGCCCATCTCCCCTCCCCTCTTGATTCGGTGAGATAGGGAGGAGGGAGGTCTCGTAATTTGGGTTACTGTGTAGGTGGCCTCTTTCATCTATTCATAACAAAGCTCAGCCGCCCGCCACGGCCGCCGCGGCTGCCACCATCGCCCCCTTGGCTCGCCTGGGGCTCCCGGGGCGCGCTAACGGCGCACGGAGCGGGCTCCCGCGCCCGTCCGCCCGCGGGGCTGCTCCAACGCCCGGTTTTGTTTACGACAGCAGCCGGGTCGGGGATACGCCAGGCGCGCGGAGCGAGGATCCAGGGTGCGAAGGGGTTGCAGTGGAGGCCCCGGGCTCGGGTCACAGGGCTGCAGCGAGGGCGGCTGACAGGTGTGGAGAGGCGAGAGGGAGGCCCTGGGGAGGAACGCGGGATACGTGGCCGAGCCGGAGACTCCGGGGACCAAGGCGCCCCTGTGACAGGGTGTGGGTTTCCCCGGGTCGGATGAGTGAGGTGGCAGAAAGGCAGGCGCCACACTCTCGTTCTGGACAATCCCCAGGGCCGGAGCGCCCATATTTGCAAAGGTTCTCTAATCTCCCTTGGCAACAGAGTCCCAGGCTCTCAAGCCTAGCACTTGGAAAGTTCTGCTCACCATCTAACCTAATGAGCGGGGCTAACATTTACTGAGCACTTACTACGTGCCAGGTGCGCTTGTAAATTCACCACATGGGTTAAGACTCATAATTCTCATAACAGCTCTATTAATTAGTGACTGTTATTGTCATCCCTACTTAGTAGTCCAGGAGAATGATTATGGAAAGGCTATAGAACGTGCTGGCATTCTACTTCTGGTAGATATCAGAGCCGAGATTCGAATCCATATGTAGCCCCAGCGCCTCTTACATACCTTGCTCTAGTTAAGTGCCACCTGTGGCCATTACCATAATCCTCCAGAGATCATTCTTTGTAGTGAGACTGAAAAGTTCCTCAAGTTAAATGCACCAACCAGCCACCGCCCTGCCTTCTACTATTAGACCCAAGTACCCGTATTTCCCTCGAGGCTCTCCATCTGTCTCATCATTACCCATTTTTATCCTTTGGACCCCCTGAGGTCTCACCACCTCACCCAGAGGGTGAATAACAGCTGGGTTGCCCCCACAGCCACAAGAATTCCATCAATGATTCCACCAGGAATCATTGCCCACTGGGGAATAGGTTCATGATTTCTCAGAATGGGGCTTCCCAGAGGATGCACAAATGCCTCCCAGCTTCCTGGGGCAGCTGGTGGCCCCATCAGCACCCTTACAGTCTGGCAGGTGAGCCAGCGGGCGCATAGGGGTGGAGGGTGCTGAGGACCTCTATGGATCGTTGGGAAATGATCTCTGTTCCTTCCCAGGCTATTTCCAGACCCGAGGCCCCAGGGAGGGCAATCGGCTGCTATCCCCTTTCTTCCTTCCCTCCAAGTTCCCCAGCTCTAGATGCAATCTGTTTTGGGAAGGCAAAGGAATGAGGTGGCTTTTGTCCCATGCTGAGTCCTGCCGAAGGTTGCAGGTTTCAAACTTCTCCAACAGTGCTTCAAGTTCTCCCCAGTGCTGAGTGATATGGCAGGAGTTCTGGAAGGCTTAAGGAGAGGAGGGTGAGGTGGAGGGAGAGGCAGAAGAGAAGTGTAAGTTTCTGCTCTAGACGTGAAGTTCAAGGATCCTATCATTTCAGCAGTGGCTCTCACACACTAAAGTCAGAGTGATCATCTTTTCATTCGTAAGCCTTTCATTTGCAGTTGGATAACATTATCTTTGCCTGGTATGAGGCAGAAAATGTCTTCCCACGAGATATGAGGTTACCCTTTGTTCTGTGATGATGGTTTTGGAGTGTCCATGAGGAGAAGGGAGGAAGAAGGAGAAAGGCCTGAAGTACCTGGTTGTTGTTAATCGGGACATCTCAGGCAAGACAAGTCAGATGTTTCACCTACTCCAAAATATCTGGCCTTGCTCCCCCACTCCCTGCCCTCCTGGAATGCTTTCAGAATTTTTGCACCGCTGGAAGTGGGAAGATCAATATTTTTAAAACCTCATCCGAAGCTCAGAGACCCCCTCCAAAGCATAGTAGGGGATTTATGCGCTGGTGTTTTGACAGTTTTCCCTGTGACTGATGCAGAACTCAGTGACCTTCACTGGCTCCGTGAACCGGCGCCGGCGGTGGCACTGTCGTTATGTGCTAAGAAGCAACAGTTCAATTCCATTCCAGAGATAGTTTTACTTCACTGGTAACCAAGTCATTTCTCTAAGTCCCGTAGAGTTGGTACAATCAGTCGTAGACCATCTCCGGAGCTATTTGGATTAAACATCCTCTGTGGTGCAGCATTTTGATCACTACTCAATTCATTGCCGCTTCGTTTTGAAAAAGAAACAACATCTTAAAAATACTACCCACAAGAAGTATAAATGGCTTTGATGGCTACGGTTCCCTGCCATTCTACTGGGACCATAAGCCCCACTCTTAAGAGTGGGCTTCTTTTTCTTCCCATTTAATTGTATGCAGACTCCTACGGTGAAAGAAATCAGAATCTGTGCTAACTTTTTGGCATGAAAAACGTAGGCGACAAGGAAGCATATAAATGCATTCTTTGCTGATTCTACCCCCATTTTGTACAAACATGCTTGCCCCTTCCCAATTTTCTTGTGTACTAAAGCTCCACCTTCAGGACACAAGTTCACATTTGAAAAGTGTGGGAAATACGAACAACTGAAATAAATATTTAGGCATGCGGGTTCTGTATCTCTTTGATCACTTTCTCTTGGACACCGCCATCTGGCCCAGGGGTGCATGTCCCCTTGGTGACAAAGCTTTCCTCTCCAACTGGCCGAGCCCATCTCATTGGGTGTCACTTATAGCACATTTCGGAACTCCTTGTAACACAACTGGCTGAAACCCAAAAAAAAAAAAAAAAGAAGATGGTGCAGATTTATCCTCCAGACAGAGGCCTGCTACCACGGAAACAGGCAGTTCAGACCGATTCTGAGCAGTTTTATTTGCAGCGTTCACTAGATGGGAAAGTCTTCATAATGAGAAAATATCAACTCCCTCAGGCACCGAAGGCAATCTGGGTTAACCAGGCCATCCACAATCACACTCATTTCTGGTGGACAGGACTTTATAGATTCAGTGGTTTCCTGCTGGGGCCCAGGACATGAAGAACTGTTCAGTAGGCAATTGGTCACAGTCACAAGATGGCTATCATTGGTGCTTCAGTTTTCTTTCTGATTTTCTTTTTTTTTTTTTTTTCCCCATCTGACAGTGGTCTGTAGCCTTACTTGGCTGGCAGAGATTGAAAGCAACTGAGAATATTTGTTCTGGTAGTCAGTGAATTCTCTCTAAGCCTCATCTACATAGCTACAACCCCCTGTGCAGAATTTGGGAAATTCTGCCTGTGCAAAATTGAGGAATAGCACCTGTATTGTCCTCTTAGGTTTTAAGCAGACAACTTCGTCTTTCCTCCACAGCTTTGCTGATATCTATGTGGTCTTCCACATCGAGGCCTTTATCAAAGCTCCCAGGCCCTTTTGGTGGCTGACAGGAAAAAGAAATGAGCCAGTCTCCTTTCTAGTCTGCTGATGAGTAGATGGTTGAAAGGAGATTAGAGGAAGAGCTGTTTAATAAGTTCGCATTGGTGCTGAGAGACGAGTTGGACACAGTTCAATCAACTAAAAAGTCTCTCTGACATGGCACAGTTAAGATGTGGCTGAAGGAACTCAGTGCCTCATCTTCTCTGCCCACCCAACATGACCCCAGAAAATTGTGGGCATTCTTATGCTTGGTGATAGTGCCCCCATGCCACGGTTTAAAGTAAGGAAGACTTGTGGTGTTCCTTCAGTAGGTGGGACTTGGGGGTCATTTCCAACATTACAGTTGTCATCTTTTTCTATGTCATGATTTAATAGCTCATGGTCATTCGCCAGCAGAGTGCAAATGTACATTGGAGGGTGTAGTGGAATGTACAAGAAAATGATTCTTTACTCAAAGTCCAATGACTATCTTTAAGCTAAATAAGAGCCTTCACTCCGCTTTAGGGAGGGATGAGCTATTGCCTATGGAAAGGACACAAAGTGTCAGATATGTTTAAGAGACTGCGGAGTCTAGGACATCACCTTAGCATTCTAGCACCTCACTTCTCAGGGAGTATGTTTAGTGTCATGAAGTTTCTCTCGAGCCTTTTCTCCAAAACATTCACCAAAACCATTAGTGGTTAAGAATCGGAGACAATTACTGGTTGAAAGCAAAGTATGGTAAATCATCAGCCATCACAGCGTTTTTCGAGACTGGCTGGAGTTCACCCTGCATGAAGTAAGCAAACTCATCAGTTAATTACTTCTTCAGATTTGGGGAATCTCTGTAACTTGAGCAGTCTCTTGAAAATCACGCTTTTCTCTGATATTCATGGGATTCCAGTCTGTCCCTGCTTGTATTTTCCTTGCTGTTCTTCAGAAATAAGGAGCCAAAAGGGCATCAAGGACTAGACACAAAACACTGATTCCTCTTTAATACGATGTTGTTTCCCGTGTCTTTGCCCTCCCATCACAGCTCTGAGACTCACTGTCAGCGTAATCCTAGACTCTGAATCCTCTGATAACTGGCAGCTTGGCATAAACCCATTCTAAGAGAAGAGCTGCCAGAAACCAGGCCTTCATATTAATAATAACTCCAACTCTTGAAATGAATAGCAGAAGATAAGATAAACACGCAGATAACTTCACAGCCACTTGTACTTCCGCTTCCTTGAGATTCTGGTGGGGAGATGCTCTGAGCTGACAATAAAGTTGCTGGACTTTGCAGTGAGCCTGCTGGTGCGCTCCACCAAGCTGGTGTGCCTTCTCATTCTTATGTCCTTGCCACTCCCTAGAAAATAGCTCTACCAAGGTGGGGAGGAAGCAACCAGTATCAGCTCTAAGCATGGGCTTTTGCGGTCGGGAAACTTGGCATATGGCCGCAAGGTCAGGGCAGCCCCACTCATCACCCATCCTGGGGAAGCCCTGGGAATATGGCAGTTCAAACAGCATCTCTCAGGCACTCAGCCCCTTGCACGAAATCCCAAATGCAAAGTTCATGGAAGACCGTTTGCCTCACCCTCCTGCCCCTATTCTTTTCTTTTCTTTCTTTTCTTTTCTTTTTTTTTTTTTTTTTAACAAAGCCTTCATTCAAGTATGACTGTCATACAAAAATCCATACCTATTTATTTTATACAACATGTTGTGCTTGGAGATAAGTCTACACCCTTGAAACCATCACCACAATCTCTTCCACCCCTTCCCTAGTCCCCCGTATTTATTTATTCTTCCCCATCTGTGCTGAATAGTCTCTTTTCCCTGCAGACCATTTCCCCACTCCTCCCCCTTTTGCTCGAGACCCAGAAGTTTGACATTTATGGACATCACTCTTGCCTTTTGGCTTCTGGTTGGATTCAACCAATGGGAAGCCCCAGCCGGAGATCTAGGGGTGGACAGGTAGGGTGAAGTTTGAATATTTATTCTCCCAGCTCCCTCTGTGCAATGGCCATGGCTGTGTCCCTCTCCAAGGCCACAGCTCCTGTGGGCAGTCCTCTCTCACAGCTACACTGTAGCCACAGCCTTCTGTGGGCCCAGTAACCACTCCCTCACCCTCCTCCTCAGACCTGTGGGATTCCATGCTTGTTGCTGTGGCTGGCCTCTGCTGGTCTCTCTTCATCCTGGCATGGCTCAACCATGGTACCTCCATTAATGTATCTCTTTGCATGTGTCACCTGTTTCCTGCCAGAATCATAACAAACCAATCTATCTCCAAACATGGATCTAGAAGTGCCCCCAGATGATGTTTAAACCTGTACATTCACTTTGTCCACTGATGGAAAGCAGAAAGGCTGCTAGTCAAAATGGAACTCCTTTGTTTCCAAATGGTTGGTTCCCCTGAATCTGGCAATGGAAAAAAGCTACATTTTTATTCCCTTTGCACAGGCTTTCCTACACTAAATTCAACCCGGTGATACAGACAGATGGGAACCTGGCTGGGTAGGATTTTTTTTTTTTTCAGTTAAAACATAAAACTAAAAGAATCTTAAAAGTAAATCAGAACTACTGGGGACTAAGGGTTCAGAAGGTGGTGGGGGCAGAGGGTGGTTATAATCTCTAAAATTCTGCTGAACGTTTGAAATATATTTTCAAACAAGATAGAAAACCAAGCATGCCGCTTTTTCCTTTTTAGACATTTCTCCTTAAGTCTGAACTCCAGCAGTCCCTTCAATAAAGTTGAGAAATTCCATTGATATTCATTATTACCAGGATTATTAAGAGATTGCTATACTTCCTCATCTCCAGACCTCACCCTATGCCACCCCCTACTAATAATGAAGAGATAAATTGGATGCTTTTGGTTCCTTTATACTTAAGGAAACCGATGTAGTAGAGATAGAAACCCTCTAAAGATGCCACTTTTTTTAAAGGAGGTTTTTCTTTTTTAATTTTTAAAACATGTTGAAAAGTAAATCCATGTCTGCATAAGTTCCCAACCCCCATTTCTCCAAGCTTCTGGAAGGTGGGCCTGGCGGGCACCCTCAGCTCCTTAGCGTTTCCCAGCTGGCCCCTGAAGACAGAACTTCCCTTCCAGCCTCTGCTGCTGTAAGACCCCTCTGCCCACCTCCCCCTGCAGACTCCTTCCCACCTCACCCAAGACTTATTGCTAAAAGAAGAGAAGAGAAATGAGAACAGCCAGCACATCCAACTGTCCTCTCCCACCCCTACACTAAGGTCCCTACCCCCGACACACAAAGGGCAGGTCCCAGAGGCCAAACCCCAGCAGACTAGGAGGCAGCCATTCCAGTCCTGGCCATGAAGCAAAAGTGGCCTCAGTCCAGCTCAAAGGCCCCTGACCCCAGGCCATGGATCCAGGAGACAGGCCCAGCTGCCAGGAACACATGCAGAACCCATAAGTCTGGGCTGGGCTGTTGGCAGCTCTAGATCTTGGAAAGACCTGGCAAGAGCTCTAGCCCCTCTGCCCTCAGTGACACCAAAGATGCCTGGGGATGGTCAGCAAAGGGGTCCTGGAGGCTGTGGTTGGTGGAGGACCTCAGGATTCAGAGTGAGGGCACTGGGGGCTCCAACCAGGGTGGATGGGGGCTGAGGGCCAGGATGGGCACTGTGGCAGGAGACAGCCAGAGCAGGGAGGATGACAGGCAGTGGGGCCTGGCTGGGGGCCAACCGGGGCTGGAGGAAGCGGCCCTGTTGCATTGTGGGTGGCTGTCAGAGCAGAGTGGGAGCCATGGGCAAAGGTGCCCTCAGCAGTTGGGGGCGTCTAGGGCGGGGAGGTGGAGCGGGGGTGGTGCAGGGGGCACTGATCGGAGCACAGACATGGAGACCGATGTAATCTGGACCTCATCATCTTCTTCTAGGGCTGGGGCTGCCAAGGGAGCCCCTCTCCTAGCCTCCTCCATGGGGACTGTGGCTCCACAGGCCCCATCCTGCTCAGCCTCCCATTCCTGCAGCACCTCCTCCAGATTGAAGCAGTGCCGGTAGCTCACAAAGAAGGTCTTCACCTGGGTGAGAGTCTTGTTCCCAATCACCTCTGCAATAGTCCCAAAGTCTTTGTCATACCTACAGATGGCTTGGGCAGCCAAAAGCTGCTCCTCTGTGGTCCAGCAGAAGTTGAACTTGGTGTTGGCCTCCAGGGGGCGGAGTGGATGAATGCCGCCCTCCAGGGCTTGGCGCGGGCTGCTGTTCCTCTGCTTTATGCTCTGTGCCTCTCTCTTGAGGTCTCCATCATCGGGCTCTCTCTCTCTCAGGCCTCCTCGACCCTCTTCGAACTCATCACTGTCTTCTTTGTCCTTACAGCCCCTCAGCCCCCGGGCCTGTCTGTCCATCATGCCAGTTCGGCTGTGGGTTTTCTTCCAAGAGTAGTGATATTTCACCCAGGCTGGAAATCAACTTGTCGGGCAGCATCTGCTGGATCCACACTTGTCGTGGAAGCCAAAGGCCTGTTCAAACAACACCTTGTCCTCTACTGTCCACTTGTCAGGGAACGGGGTGAAGTTGGCCAGGTCGGCCAGCGACTTCTCCACATGGTGCTTATGCCACAAGAGCATGCCCAGCACCTGCTCAATGTTGTAGCTGTGCTTCTCTGTGGCCATCGCAATGTACTTGTCAAGCTTGGCATCCGACACACAGCGGTTGGGTGACCACACCAGCATCCCCTTCAGCTTCTTGTTGCTGTAGCATGTGAGGCTCTCAGGCTTGCTCTCTGGAATTACAGCCTGGTAATTGGTTCCAATGTGGATCATGCTGTCGTGTGAGTGCTCCTCCTCGCTGCTGTCATCCTCAGAGTGGGGTTGTCCGCCGTTGGGCACCATCTTGGCCCGGCTGTGGGATTCACACTCGGCTTCTCCATCACGGAGGGCATTACCCCTCTCAACTGCCCCAGGGGGCGCGGGAGCCTTCGAGAGTGACAGTGGTTGCCGCACTTGCCCTGAGTGCCATGCCCAGCCTGGCCTGGAGAGGTCCCCACGTGCTATCTTCCATCTTGCCCCTGCCCCCAAGGTGCTACTTTCCTAGAGGATACTTTATTTTTACCCTGCTATGACTTCTGTACTTTAATCATCTGAACCAGTCCATTTGAATCTTGATTCCCCTCATTTATTGGACATTCTTAATGTTGATTAAATATTTATGCTGTCAGAGGCCTTTTTTTCCCCACCATGAAACCTGCAAATTTGGAACATTCAGGAGCTTTAATTGTGAGGACAGGCACACTTACATTCATAACCAAATGGTCAAAGATACATTTCTCATTCTCTTTGATTTGGTGGGAGGAGGAGGAGGCATGGGGATGATGGCGAAAGGACAGCTGTGTAATCCTAGGGGCACAATCCTGGCAAACTGGATTTCTTGCTGACTGAGGACTAGACACAGAACTGTTTTGAGGCTAATTAGCAATAAGCAGAATTGGCCTAAGTCAAGGGGCCCTTGTGGTTGTCCTATAAGATTGTTGGAAGCCCACCCACCTGGGTCCCAGAACTCATGGACCTAGGCTCCCACGTATTCATTCCCAGCCGTGAGGGAGGTAAGGTTTGCCTTGCCAGCACTCACAGTCCCTTACGTGCCCAATTGATCCCACCATGACGGTGGCAACTGTGTTACCCCTACCACCCCAGCCCACTGGCAGTCCAGTGTAATGATTAAGAGCTTGGGCCTCAGCAAGGGCCACCCTGAGGGGCTGAGGTTTGCACAAGGGCACCCAGCCAAGGAGGAAAAAGGAATTAAAACCCAGCCTGTCTTCCGTTTACCAAACCTTGCACCCTGGCTTGGGGCTGGGTGTTCCCAAAGGAAGTGGCACCTTTTTCTTTGTACAAAGACTCTGTAGGCCAGCAGTGATCCCAGTCAGGCCTAGGTTCCAAACTGTCCCACCACTCAGTAACTATGCAGGTTTGGGCTCTCTGAGCCTCAGCATCCTCAGTGTGGGTTGGAAAAATAGCATCCATCACATGGCATTTTCATGTGTATTAAATGAGATAATATGTGTAAAGCATTTAGCACAATGCCTGGCACACAGGAAGTAGCTCCATAAATAAAAAATATTATTATTATGATTACCATTATTATTACCAGGACTCTAATGCTATGTTAACTCAGCATTATTAGTATGAGTTTGCTAGGACTTGCCATAACAAAGTATCCCAGACTGGGTGGCAGTATATTTCCTCACAGATCTGGAGGCTGGATGTCCAAGATCAAGGTGTTGGCAGGGTTGATTTCTTCTGAGGCCTCTCTCCTTGGCTTGTAGATGGTCATCTTCTCTCAGTATCTTCACATGGTCCTTCCTCTGTACATATCTGTGTCCAAATTTCCTCTCATAAGAACATCTGACACCAGTCAGATTAGATTAGTGTCCACCCTAATGACTTCATTGCACTTCTTTAAAGAGCCTACCTCTAAATACAGTTACATCTGAAGCTACTGGGGGATAGAACTTCAATGTATGAATTGGGGGGATGGTGACAATCCAGCCTGTAACACACCTATTCTCCAACCCAAACCCTATCCTTAAGAAAACATTTTAACTGGCATTTCTTGGGCACATGTTTCTGCTCAGTACTGAGCCCATTTACTTCAGTTTCTTCATTTTGTTTTTCCAATAACCTCATAAGTATTATCACATCATTTTGCAGATAAGCAAACTAAAGTGCAGAGAGCTTAATGACAAGCCAAGGTCCCACAGTATGGTAATGAACCCCTTCTTCTGGCCAAATCCATGTCTGCTACATCAGGTTTGCTAATGGATTCTCACCGTATGGTATTAGTGGCTGATAACACTTAATCTGTTACCCTCCCTGGTTGTTCTGTTGCAGTAGCTGCTGGTGGCCAGCCAGCCACAGCAGAGCAAACACTCTGTCCTCATAATCTCTTCCTCCATAAAGGTTTTCCTCACTTCTCATTGCTGTCTTCTCACTAGATGTCTCTGCCTCTTCATTTCTCACCTGTTGCACTATCCTGCCAATCCTCGTATGTTCACAATTCATTTACCTGCCCCTTGGTCCTACTGGCTTGAGTTTCATGAAGGTTAAGAGGGGATGCCACTAGTGTTAAGAGTGGATGTGGGTGTTAGGTACATCAGAACCAGCAGGAACAGGGGAATGGCAACATCTAGAAGATCTGACCAAAGTGTAATCAAGTCTACATCTGTAATTGATGGATGAGCTGCTCAGAGTCAAGTCATCTCAGGATATCAAGAAGATACATGCCCAGGCACGGTGGCTTATGCCTGTAATCCCAGCACTTTGGGAGGCCAAGGCGGGCAGATCACCTGAGGTCAGGAGTTCGAGACCAGCCTGGCCAACATGGTGAAACCCCATCTCTACTAAAAATACAAAAATTAGTCAGGCGTGGTGGTGGGTGCTTGTAATCCCAGCTACTCAGGAGGCTGAGGCAGGAGAATTGCTTGAACCTGGGAGGCAGAGGTTACAGTGAGCCGAGATCACACCACTGCACTCCAGCCTGGATGACAGGGTGAGACTCTCTCTAATAAAAAAGAAGATCTGTGATTTCCAAATGGCATAAGGAATAGGTCAGAAAAGTAAAACAGGAGGAGGGAGTGGAAGGATTTTCAAGAAATGCAAGAAAGCCAGGGAAAGCAGCAGATTCAGGGGCAGGTACTTACAAAGAGGTGAGAAAGTGATCAGAAAAACAGGTTGGTATAAATATTACAAGCAAACAGAAGATAGGAAACAGGATGGCAGATGGCAAAGCTGCCCCTGTGCTTGGGAATAGTCCTTTTCAGCAAAGGAAGAATCTTTATTAAATATTAAATTTGGGGGTATACTGCTTTAAGAAATTTACCATCGAAAAAGCCAGACTTTGAGAATAGGCAAGCATTACTAAAGCTTTATTACTAAATGCTATTTCCTGCCCATTGAATGTGTACGCCATGAATGCCGTGAACTATAAGGATGTGTGTGGGTATGTGTGTGAAATTTGATTAAGGGTCATAGATATAGTACAAAGCAAAGAATGCTAATAGCAGTAGTATTATTTATCTTTTTAGGTAGTAGTAGTATTTATATTTTAAGGTACAAGTCCTATCTTTTCAGCTAGACATTCAGCCTCTGAATGGGCTATGTGTTGTTAACAATATTAGGATTATGAGATCATTTGATTGCAAAATGAAAGGTTATTTAAAAAACATTGCTGGTTGTATGTGAATGAGAATGACAGAACTAAAACCCAAAAGGCAAAATATGATTGATGGAACCTCATTTTACCTAGTTTAGGAGAGACCCACAGAAGTGACACTCAAGTGCCTATAGAAGAGGTGCAGTTAGCATGAAGGCATGAAAAGAGGGACCTTGCCTGGGCATGGTGGCTCACGCCTATAATTCCAGCACTTTGGGAGGCCAAGGCAGGCAGATCACTTGAGATCAGAAGTTCAAGACCAGCCTGGCCTACATGGTGAAACCCTCATCTCCACTAAAAATACAAAAGTTAGCCTGGCGTGGTGGTACACACCTGTAGTCCCAGCTACTCAGGAGGCTGAGGCAGGAGAATTGCTTGAACCCAGGACGTGGAGGTTGTAGTGAGCGGAGACTGTGCCACTGCACTCCAGCCTGGGCGACGGAGCAAGAGAATGAGACTCCATCTCAAAAAAAATAAATAAACAGGGGCCTCAAAGAAATAGGTAGTGACTGTGAGCACTTTTTTCTGGTTTTGTTGTTAAATAGACTGTGTAGGTGAAACAAAACACCATGGTAACAGGTTGGTGAGAAAGGGCTTTCCTGCTGTATGGAGGGTTCTGTGGCCTCAGCACACAAAGTCCAAAGATGTTGCCCATAAACTGACCCCAGTGAGCAGATCCTACTAGCCCAGATAACTCTTTCAGCTTCATACTTGTCCAGCACTTAAAATTTGTGCTCATCTTTGGACTCTTACCATCATTATTGTTAAAAACAATAAGTATTTATTAGGGGACTTTCATATGTAGGGCCTTATGCTAAGAGCTAGGAATATACTTGGTACTGTCTCCTATTGTTAGCGGTGGGGTTTTCATGCTTCTTTAAATGAGCCAGGCTCTTTCAAGCCCCTGTGCTCTTGCGTTTGCTGTACATTTCACCTAAAACACCCTTTCCATCTTCTCAGCTTTGTGAACTCTTACTTATCCACCAAGATCCAGTGTAAAAGCCACTATCTCCTGGGAGTCTTCTTTGAAATTGTACTAGAATGCCTCTGCTAAACTATGAACTCCCATTTAAAAAATAAATAAAAATAGAAACTAAGTGCTTATAGAAATAGAAACTAAAATGAACTTATCTTTGTGCCCCCAGGAACTAGGCTCTGTATACAGTAAGTGCCCATTCATTTATTACAAAATAGTGAAGTGTGTTCTCCTTCATGCCAGGCTCTGTTCTAGCAGTGTAACTAAACTTACCTGTTGAATTTATTTAACGGGACCAATTCCTCCCCTTGGTTATGAATTCCCTGCTCTGAACCTGAAGAGCACTTTATCTGTAAGTAAAGAGCATTAAAATCTGGTGATTCACATCATACACTATGCATTGGTTGTGTGTATAGTTCTTTCACTTAATATCATTTATTTGAGATCAGAGATAGTGTCTTATTCAGTTTATCTCCATATTTCCTTTATTCTTCAAACTTTCTGTTCATTAACTCACTCCATCTTTTAACAGATACTTCCTGAGAACCTACCATGTGTTAGGCATGTGTTGCGGGCTGGGGTTATGGCAACAAGCAAGACCCATGGTGTTATTTTTGTGCAGATTACTGGACCTTACGCAGAGTCAGTATTCAATAAATGTCAGTTGAAGTGTAATGTAAAGGCTCTATACTCCTTAGGGGCAGGGGCAGCCCCACATACAATTACATAACTTGGCATCTGCACAATGCATATTTACCAATTCATGAATTGACAAAAAATATTATTGATAACATGGAGGAGAAACTACTGAACATAGCTTTTAAATTATTTGTTAATTTACAGCACCTTTCAAACTTTGTTTGAAAATGGCTGTATATTGAAAAGGGAAGAGTCTTATACTGTAATTATGTCAGGCAAGCTTATAATAATTATAATAATTATCAACTGAGTGCCAATAATACTTTAAGAACTCCACTGAGCATAAAGATCGCACCAGCACCTAACAGGTATTTAAAATTAAGCTCTTTAAAATTGCAAAGGCACACATTTAGTGTTTTCTATTTTTTAGTAAGTAAAGATTCTGACAAATAAATACCCTCTTTTTCCCAGTAGAAACTTTTGTTTACAAGGAAAATTTTCTCTAAGATGGATTTCTTCTAAATGTAGTGGGAATTTGAGCAATTTATTTGCTTTAATATATCTTGAATGACATTCTCTCATCTGTTGGAAGAATATGACAACATGCCGGATTTCGGAGCCCTTCCAGAGCAAAGGACACACCCATCAATAGACAAGCAAGTTTTCATGGGTATTTCGTTCTACTAAGCGTAGAAAAAGGCGGACTTTGAAGCACGCTAGGATTCCCCCTAGTGGATGTAAAAGGTACTTGATTTAAGAAGAAAAAAATCCACACCTGAGGGGAGTTGGTGGGTACCGTGGTTTACAAGCATTCATTCCTCCCTAGCATCTGTTCCTGAAAGTTGGAAGTATGTCACCGATTAATAAAGGTTTGATTAGCACTCCTCTTTCTATCTGGCATCCATAGTAATTAAGGTGTCTGCCTGCAGGCTTGCAAATGCAGCATGAAATTACAGTCAGCCCTAGAACAGAGAAATAAAATGAACACTCTTTAAAACAACACCATCTAATTTCCATAAGACACTCCCCAAATCAAATTCTCATCTGTGACTGCTTTGGTTTTAACTGATATGGTGCCTTTATCCAAATAATGGAAAAGATTGGCTCTTTTTAGAGACTTTATTATTATCTATGTCAGTGGTGGCCAGCTACTTAAAAAATGTGCTTTTGTGTATTGTCGAAATTAGATTTCTGGGTGTTGGTCTTTGTCATGTCTTTTACAAATCGCCACTACTTATCATGTGTAGTGTCTATGAATTCATTCCATACACACTTATTGATTATAGGCACAAGGCTAGGTACTAGATAGTGGGGGATGAAGGACACAGATAAGAATAAGACACAGATCTTGGCCTCTGAAAAGCTGTTAATCTATTCTGACATGTCAACTTTCTGTCTCCTTTACTGGCTCCACTTTCTCCTCCTACCTTTTAAAATGTTGATGTGTAGGTGACCATGATAACTATTTTTATCTGCCCAGAAAGGTTTACCATCCCTGTTCTTTTCATAAAGAGGCTGTACCCTCCTTCCAGCCATACGGGGGCATATGACATGGGTCTGGCCAATCCAAGTGCTCCTTAGGTTTGGCCTAAGCATGGGTCACGTGATTCTAGCAAAGTCAACCAGAGTTCTTTCCAGGAGTTGTTATAGGGATGGTGGGAGAAAAGAGGTTTTTTATGGGGGTGGCTAATCTGGGGCTAGCAGTGACTTTGCTCTCTGCCTAGCAGAAAAGTCCTGTAGGAAGTCAGAGATGAGATAGAGATAGAGATAGAGAGAGAGATATGAGAGAGAGTGAAAGAAAGAGACAGAGAGATAGAGAGAGAGAGAGAGAGAGAGAGAGAGACAGAGACTGACTGTTGAGGCTCTCCTGAGTCCTCAACTCACTCTTGGTCTTTTGATATCAATCCCTTCTTCTGTCTTTGGTACCCTCTCATTCCTGCAGTATTCTCCCTGGTCAGCATCATCAATGCACATGGTCTTCCATCATTACTTACCTAGTGATGACTCTAAAATATCTACACAAAAGTTGTCTCTTGATCTCTGAACTTTAGGCCTTGAATTTTAGATCTATATGTCTAAATGCCTACTGGCCATTTCCCTTGGACATTCCATACATACTTCAAGTCAAGTCAATTATCTCCCATACCTTTTCCCCACATGTTCCTAGTCTCGTTGGGTGACACCACTGCCCATCCAGGTTCTCAAATCAGAAGGTGGAAGCCATCCTAGATACTTCCCTCACCTTCTATATTTAATCAACCAGCAAGCCCGCTGATTTGTATCATGGGCTTGATTTCTCGTCATAAGATTTCTTGTTTCCCAGATCCTTTCTGCTGTCTCCTTCCTACTACTTAGCTTGCCCTCTCATCATTTCATCACTAGGCTATTTTATGTGAGACTGGTGGTCCTGGTCCCAGGTTCATTGCCCACCTACTCCAACCCAGCCTTCGCATTGTGCTTTCATTGTCTTCCAAAATGGAAAGCTGATGGGATTATTTCCTGTTAAAAATCCTTCAATGACTCCCCATTGTTTCCCAATTGTTTTATACCATGGCTTCATTGGGTCCCACTCTTTTTTTGTTTTATCTTGTTTTTTTTGGTTTTTGTTTTTGTTTTTTGTTTGAGACGGAGTTGCGCTCTGTCGCCCAGGTGGGAGTGCGGTGGCCTATTCTCAGCTCACTGCAAGCTCCGCCTCCCGGGTTCATGCCATTCTCCTGCCTCAGCCTCCCGAGTAGCTGGGACTACAGGCGCCCACCACCACGCCCAGCTAATTTTTTGTATTTTTAGTAGAGACAGAGTTCCCTAAAGGGGAACTCAGTTCCCCTTTAGTCCCAAGGGCTGAGAGGGCAGGGTAGTATCTCCATACACTCTATGGAACACTTCTTGGGAAGCCCTGACTTAGAGGATACAGCTTATATTTCTTAGCTTGATATATGAGGTCCCTGCCTGACCCTTTTTGCAATATTATGTCCTCCATTCCTTCAGGTGCACATGTGACTGGGCTCTGGGCTGAGCTAGGTGAAGAGTAGCTGCATGGGGCCAGCTAATCTGAACTCTGGGACATCTGTTGGCACAGGCTGATAAGCCTGCAGATGTTTGTTGCTGTTTTGGTCTGTCTAGAGGAAGAGGTTGATGCTAGCCTTCTGTGGAAAGACAGAAAGGAAAGTAGATGAAATTAGTATGCTTCCTATTCCTCAGACATTCCTTAATAGAGAGCAGAGGTAGTCAGGGCTAGAATATATACGTTGACCAAAAGTTGATGACATTCAGGGCATTTACCTTGGGCTCCCATTCCATGAATGGAACTAGACCCATTCACCTTGGGGTCTAGTGACAGAGTGAAACACAGAGTCAGAGAGAAGGGCTTTCTTACTCTCCTTGCATCAAAGGGAGGATAGAGAGAATCAGGGAAGAAGTTACATTCTCAAAGATGTTCCCCTGGGGACTCCCCAAAATGACTGGAGAGATTGAAGGAGGAAGAGATTGAGTCCTAGAGTTATGCAAGCTAGGGATAATCAGTCAGAAAAACTCAGGGGCTATTAGTCATGACCCCATTGACACCCACTGGGGAGACCTGTGCAAAATAGTTTTCAGAAGCTGTGTACATCGGTTATTTTGTGTTTAGCTATAAGGGGAAAAAAATCCTAATTACTTAGAGCATAGGCAAGTAGAGGTTAATCTTTCCTTGCACAAGAAAGAGCCCAGTTGCTAGTATCGGTTGCTATTCAGTGTTACTATCAAAGAACCCCTCCAGGCTCTTAATATCCTTCTGCTGTCACAAGATAGCTGCCACAACTGTAAACACTATATTTGTTTTCAAAATGAGGGGAAGGCTACTTTCTCCTAGCAAGACTGTCTTTTTTTGCCCAAACAGAAATACCTGAGCAGACTTCCCCTTAGATGTCATTGACCAGAATGTGGTCACATGCCCACATGATACCAACGTCTGGTGAAGAGAAAAATAATGACCATAATTGGCTCATGATTGGCTCATGAGCCCAAGTCTGGAGGAGGAACTTACCTTCCTTAAGATTATTCCAGATACAAAACTAGGGTTCTCTTAGCAGGGAAGAAATGAGTGTCCGGTACGTAAAGAGTACTTGTGATTGCTTCATCCTGAAAGAGTCACAGTTCTCTGATGCTGGAATTCTCCCTGTACCTCTTGCCATTGCCTAAATCCAACCCATGCTTTGGGTTCCCACTCCAGCATCGTCTCTGACTCTCGCTCTCATTCACCAGAAATGACCAACCCTTTCTGGGTGTCACCAACACACCTAGTCCTCATGCCTACACTTACTCTTGTTACACTCCATTGCGGTATGTATCTGTCTAGTGTCCCTGTGACCTCAGAACTCCTTGAAGGAAGTTCATATTATATTCATCTTTGTCTCCAATATCTAGTATGATGCCTGGTGCATAGTGTTCAGCATTTGTAGAAGAGATGTTGCATAACAAAATCCAAATAGACATAAGAAATCCAAAATAGAAAATAATCATGTTAGCACTGGCATCTTCAACTATGAAGGACCACTGGATATGTACCATAGACAGTGATTCAGTTCAGCCACACCTATTTATGGATGATCTATTGTCTGCCAAGCACCAGGGGCAACACAAGAGAAGGAGAACACAGGTTCCATGGGAAGACCGTATGCAGAGCAAAGATAACTAACAAACAAAAATAGCATCTGATAAGTGTCTCATTAGAGCCACAGGAGAGCATGGCGGTGGGGAGACAGAGGACACTGGGACAGTGGTAGAATGGTAATTAAAATCCACAGGTAATTCCAAGCCTTAATTTAATCAACACTTTCAACCACCACCCGTCCACAACTTCTTAGTGATGTAGGAAAATTGTCAGATTTGAATGTCATTTCCTCGGGGAGCCCTGCCTATCTGTCAGTGCACCTGTGACCCAGTAGTAAAAGAATCACATGGTAAACAGCCAAAGAGGAAACCAAGGAGAAAAGGGGACCTTGATAATTCACAGCTTAGATAGTTAGCTCTTGAATAGCTGAAAGCCGATGCAGTTTTAACCAGCGATTTGAAGATCAAATGATCCCATATTTTACAATTGTACTGCATTTGAGGTTTTTGATAAGATGTGTTATTAGAAAAGAGGTAACTACAACCGTGTGAAAGGCACAGTGAAATGCACTAAATGGATCATTTTCGAGGCCCTTCACTGCATGGAAACTGTGCTTGCAGTGGGTCAATACTGAGAGTCTCCTAAGGCATACTTAACATGGCGGCGGAGGGCATGAACCCCTTTGACAGCGTGGCGAAATCTATGGACGTTTAAAATGCATAAAAATATAATACATAGAATTACAAAAGCCATCAATGGACATTTAAAATGCATAAAAATATAATACATAGAATTACAAAAGCCATCAACTATATTGAAATACAGCTACAAAATAATTTTTAAAATATGGCATGGTAAAGCGTTATTTAATAACGGTTTAAATAACAAAAACTAGTGACACCTCTAATATTTAATCATTATCTAAAGTAATAATAAGTATAAATCAAGATAGCTGCAACAATTGTCACGCAATTTGAAACGATCTGTGATTTCTCTTGGTGACAAAAATCACATGTGCTACCAATACTATTCTAGTTTGTTGCCTACATTTGTAATTGCAGGGATTGTTAAATTTCAGTTGAAGGTAGGAGAAAATAAAGATGTCATTTTATTTTGCCATCCAAGTTCACAGACCAGGTTAGAAACTGCTGTTATGAGGTCTCTCTACCACATGGCAACCATGTTGAGAACTAGGGCCCCCACATGTTTTCCTGACATTGATGCACACAGCTCTAGGAGGTCATGTCCCACTTATTCAAGCAATTAAATCACAATTTATATCATGCACCTTTAAAAAAGTGTGTTCTTAGATAGATAGGTTCAACAACAAGAAGAGAGAAAAGGTCTTATCAGGCTGCTGGTTGGAAAAGACCTTTATTGAATTCATTGCCGTGAACTCTCCTTAGCGTGTGCTTCTCTAAGACTGGAGTTACTGTGTTTTCTGCTGAGTTAGTAGCTTGCTGGATCCTTTATATCCTCTTGTGATGTTCTTGCCCCATAAGATGTGGGCAGTTCGGATATAGGAAACGGTTCAGGAAGAGGAAATGCAAACTCTCTGCCTAGAGAAGCTGTTTGCTGTTTGCATGACAGTGCTGTTTGAAAATGGCTGAGGGATAAAGACAGGCCTCTCTGGAAGGGGAATTTTGTGCTCACTAAAATACAAATAAGGAAGTCATCTTTTTTTTTCTCACAAATGCAAAGTTGAAATCAATTCACTGGGCCAGTTGCATAGGGGTAAGCGGTACAGTTCCCCTTTCCTGTTTATTTTAGTACTTACCTAAATGAGAAGGGTGGAGAAGTTGTGGGAAGTGTCTTAACACCGCGTGGAAGGACAGATCACTATTTTATTGTTGCAAAAATGACGTTCCCTTTCAACTTAGAAATTAGCGCATCAGGCAACAATTCTCTTTCAACAATCACCATTTCACTGATTAAGTGTGTCTTCAAAGATTAGCTTTCATACCTGTAAATTAAAAGAAAAAAAGGTAAAATTCATTTGACAGTAGAAAAATCTACATCTAAACAGTAGGTCATTGGTAAAAAAAACTGGGGGATTTGGAGAAAACAAAACAAAACAATTATCAGACCAAATTTATGAGGGCAACACATTCTAAAATATTGAACTATTCCGTCTTCACATTGAAAAGACTTTTGACCAGTTACATACTTATTATTTAAACAACAACAACAACAACAAAAAAGTAAGGCTAAGAAAACCTTCTGGGTAGCTGTCTACTTGACTCTAGATCATATTTTTTCCCAATCACTTGCATTTGTATTTTGATTATAAGACAAGCAGAGCCTATATCCTATTCTATTACAGCTATTCGTGTGGTTTTTTCTTTGATTTTGAATTTTTGGAGCTGGCGTCTCCAGGGTCATGCCAGGCAATTAGTAGGTTCTCAATAAGCCTTTGCTGAATTGAAGGGAATTCAGAGAAGCATTGCTGATGAGGGGGGATACAGAAAGTGATTTTCTATAAAGCCTGACCAGCAGTGTTAAAAAAGTTTTCCACCAATAACATGAATAATGGATTTTTTAAAAGAAACAAGCTTTTAAAATTTGCAAATTACACAGAAGAAGTCTAGTAAAGAGACTCTCAATGAGCAGTGAAAAGGTGAGAAATAAAACAAACTTAAGTCTGCCAGAAGCCTGAAAATGTTCACTATGCTATTACTGATGAAATTACTAATTCCAATGATAATCGTGACCATTATTACATAGTGACTCGTGCAGTTTCTTCATCTGTTAAATAGGGACATGAATAGATCCTCCATCCTTGGGTGGTTACGAGGATTAAATGAGTTAATGCACACAGCACACTTCCAGTACCACCTGGCACATGGGAAGTGTTAGTTATGCCAGGCGTGGTGCTGAGTGCTTCTCGTACTTTACTAGTGGAAATAACAAAGGAGCCAGGATGAAGCGAAACCTTAGGAGCTGGGAAAAAGGAGAAGGGTCGAAACTTATGTTCTAGAGTTTTCAAGTCTTAATCTTTGTATGACTGTTGCTGCTGCCTGGCGCAACCTTCCGCAGGCCGGCTCCCGTGGCGGGCTCCCTCTCATCCTGCAGGTCTCAGCTTAAAAGCCCAGCTCAGACATGCTTTCTCTCACTCACAGTCGAAAGTCGCGTCCCCTATATTATTCCCTCTTTCCACACTGTGTTTCTCTTTAGAACACTTAGCACTGTGTAATTGCATAGCAATTGCTTATCTAGCTAGTGAATGTCTCCACCACTAGCCTGTTCACTCTACAAAGGCTGGTTGTGCTTACGGATTATTCTCAACTCCTAGCAAATTGCCCAGTACATACCAAATGCTTAGTGAATGAAAGGAAACTGTACCTTTTGTAAAAAATGAATGCACAAAAGTATACCTGTTGTAAACAACTAGAATAAATGAATGTATCAGGGTTCCCATTATACCCAAGGTCACTTCCAGGCAGCATGGCATCTTCTTGGTCTATAACATACTTGCCTTTTGAAAACACACCAGCACTTAGAAAAGAGACCCTGCTCCAAACTTTGTAATTTAACACTGGATCCTCTGGTAGCTTCCTCCAGGATCCTAAAGTTTGTGTGTCGCATCTCCAGAGCTTGTTCAGTCACCCCTACATCACTGTACAGTTCCTGAGTTTCATCAGGCTGACAGAGACAGGGGTGAGGAAGGAGGGTAAAGTTACCCTGAGAGTAGCTGGGATATGAAAGTGGAGGAAGGGAAAATAGAGAATTTGAGAATTCACTGCCCTTTTACTAAGAAACATTTTTTTTTTTTTTTGAAACTTCTGGGGTGGCAGGAAGTACATGCCCAAACCTCAGAGTTTGGGGCAATCAACAGTACCCTAACCTCCCCGAACAGGTTCAGACACCCAGGGCCAGGTATAGGAATAGCCCAGATGTTTTTAAAGTTAAGACCTGAAGTGCAGAAAAGGAAAAAATGAAGCAAGAGCTCCAGCTCCACAGTGGATGTGCTGGGATGAGTAGGGACAACACAAACAGAACTCAGGGAAGGAAGACAGAGAGACAGGGGAGGGGAAGTTTTTTGTTCTCGAAGTGTAATGTAGAAAAAAGAATGCTCCTGTCAGGTGTGGTGGCCCATGACTGTAATCCCAGCACTTTGGGAGGCCAAGGTGGGTGGATCACTTGAGGTCAGAAGTTCCAGACAAGCCTGGCCAACATGGTGAAATCCCATCTCTACTAAAAACACAAAAATTAGCCAGGTGTGGTGGTGGGTGTCTGTAATCCCAGCTACTCCTGAGGCTGAGGCATGAGAATCGCTTGAACCTGGGAGGTGGAGGATGCAGTGAGCCGAGATTGCGCCACTGCACTTCAGCCTGGGCGACAGAGTGAGACTCCATCTCCGAAAAAAAAAACTCCTCACCTCAAACTGACCAGTAACAAGCCAGACTGCTACTTCCACTTTTATGCTGTGGCTGGCAGGCCACAGGGAGCCTGCCCTGGAGAGGGCGGAGAGGGCAAGCCTGGCTGCAGCTCACTCAGCCCCTCCTTGATGGAAGACTTGTCCCTAGATCAGGGATGACCAGGGAAGAGATCAGTGGACAGGAACCAGAACTGGGCTGCATGCAGCCCAAACTGCGCCTGTGTGTGAATGACAAAAGGCGCACTCCCACCCCTTCTTCAAGACACTTGGCTTACTTTTGTTGGAAAATGTTGTCATGGGCTGATTTATTAGAATAAGACACATGATTATCATCTGCCAGAAAACTGTCATAATAAATATACAAACTAACTGTTTACTATCAATGATGGTCCTTTAGATGTGGTGCCCTTGTGCAGAAGTCAGTTTGAAATGGAGAAGTTTGAAATAGTTGTGTCAAGGCCATCACAAGCTTATCTTCCTTGTCCCAGGATCCTTATTAATGCTTTGCAAAATCATGATCCTTAATGCATTTCTCGTCATGCTATGGTCAACTTGTGATACATTGAATGAACAAAATAGAATGAACAGAAATGAAGGATCTGTTTGCCAGATCAGTTAAACCAGGACGTTTCAAAAGAAAGGACTCAGCATGTTGGAGCATTTGGGTAAATATGGAATTTGTATGTGGTTAAGTTTCAATAGTAGCCGGGTTTGGGGCATTTAACGGTGTGTGCACGATGCTTGAAATTAACGGTAAGGTAATATCTTTCCTGCATTTGATTTCCCAAATTAAAATGTCCCTACATCAAATGGCTGTGGATTTACCCTGAGCATTAGCTCTGAGGTTGGGAATAGATGACCTGTGTACTTCTGCCTCCTGATCATGCCTGGGGCTTTCTAATCTCATGGTCTAAAGGTCTCAAAACAGGTAAAACAGAAATGAATGTTCTGAAATTCGTGGGGGAATCTCACCAGTTATTTTGGAAATAAATATAGCTGCATGCAGACAAGCTTCCATTTGTCCAGAATTACCTAACTAAGTGGAAGCTGCCCACACCATTACACTGGAGTTAAAGTATTCCGAGCTCCACCCACTCTCTACCCATTTTTAGCATAGTGTGATGGAGGCAAGCAGACCATGAGAACCCAGTGGAAATGTCACCAAGTGACCAGATCCCAGGCCTGTTTGCAAGTGGTGTCTGACTGCCGGTCAGCAGATCCCTCCCACCATAAATACACTAGTTCCTTGTCAAAATTCTTTCACACAAGTTCTCATGCTTTAAACTCACAAAAGTAGGACAGGGCTCCTATCCCTCCATTTCACAGAATGGGAAACAGCCTCAGAGAGGCTAGTGTGTAGAAAAGTCAGGAACCAGAATGTGGGTCTCTTGGTTCTTTGGTCCAACATTCCATGAGTCTCAGTTCTTAACACTGAAATCATGTGGGGGAACTTTGAAAAATGTGGATGCCCAGGCTCAATCCCAGCTCAAGGGATAGAACCTGGAATGTGTATTTTTCTTTCGTTCTTCTTTCTTTTTTTTTTTTTTTTGAGACGGAGTCTCACTCTTGTTGCCCAGGCTGGAGTGCAGTGGTGTGATCTCGATTCATTGCAACCTCTGCCTCCCAGGTTCAAGCAATTCTCCTGCCTCAGCCTCCCAAGTAGCTAGGATTACAGGTGCCTGCCACCACACCTGGCTAATTTTTGTATTTTTAGTAGAGACGGGGCTTCACGACGTTGGCCAGGCTGGTCTCGAACTCCTGACCTCAAGTGAGCACCTGCCTGGGCCTCCCGAAGTGCTGGGATTATAGGTGTGAGCCACCGCGCCTGGCCTGGAATGTGTACTTTCTTTAAAGTGCCATGAGGGCTGCGCATGGTGGCTCACAGCTATGATCCCAGCACTTTGGGAGGCCGAGGCAGAAGGATCACTTGAGCCCAGGATTTTGACACCAGCCTGGGCAAGATGATGAAACCCTGTCTCCACCAAAGAAAAAAAGAAAAAAAAAAAAAAAAAAAGGTGGGCATGGGAGTCCACGCCTGTAGTCCCAGCTACTCAGGAGGCTGAGGTGGGAGGATTGCTTGAACCCAGGAGGTGGAAGTTGCAGTGAGCCACTGCACTCCAGGCTGGAGTTTTGTGCCACTGTGTCACTGCACTCCAGGCTGGGTGACAGAGTAAGACCTTGTCTCAAAATTAATTAAGTAAATTAAATTAAAATAAAGTGCCATGAATTTAGATATACAGCCAAAATTTGGAACCCTTAGTCTGACATGTGCTTAATCGGAGGATCCAGAAAAATAATAAATAAATAATAAATTAAAAAATAATAGGAGGAGCCAGAAAAATAATAAATAATTAATTAAAAATCGGAGGATCCAGAAAAATAATAAATAATTGGAGGGTCCAGAAAAATAAAATAAAAAATCAGAGGATCCAGAAAAGTAATAAAATAAAAAGAGTCTGACATGGGCTTAATCGGAGGATCCAGAAAAATAATATGAAAACAAATTTAACTGAAGCATAAGGGGGGAAAAAAAAAGCTTGGCTTGTTCAGTTTAGAAATAGCATCTATTAGAGTAATACCATGGTGTTGTATATTGTATTAAATAAGAAGGTACTTCTGAATTGTGCAAAGAGCAGAGATCCTATGAGAAGGAGATTCGTTGATAAGATCCCTACAAATACAGTTAGAACGCAAGAAGGATCAGGATGGCCCATTAGAGCTCTGGAAGACAGATACTGCTTAAATTCCCTAACACATTCCAGCTTCCACAATGCTAGGATATAATATGCTGTGCACTGTGTCCAAAATGACTCTCTGCAGGCCCGAAAGAAAAGAGCCTCGTTGGAGACATGGCCAGTCTGTTGGGGGTGATTACGGTCTGCTCTCTTCTTCTGTCATGTTTCCTCTCTAATCAGGGCTGACTCAAATATTTCGGGAGAAGTTAGGAGTCAGAACACCTGATGCTGGTCCCAGCTCTATCATTATCTGCAATGTGATTCTCTTAGCTAAGCCGACTTTGGTTTTCTAAGTTTTAAAATGAGAAGCCTCATTCTTGTTCTGGTCACTTTACATGCAGGGTACATTCTGATGCTGTCTCCATATACATATACAAGCAGAGTATAGTGCATTATTGATTACTTTGAATAGCACCATTGAATGTATTAGTTCCAAATGGGGCATGTGCATTCTATGAGTCCCATGTGCCATTAAAGACCCTGTTTTCTGGTGGCTTGACACCTTATCCATCCCTAATGGGGAGACATTTGGGAAGCATTGGTTTCTTTCTTTTGAACCACCCAAGCCAGAATATTCCACGGAGTTGAAGAAAGCAGAGGGAGTCAGGGATCTAAGGTCAAAACAATATATTGGAGGCCAGGTGTGGTGGCTCCTGCCTGTAATCTCATCACTTTGGGATGTCGAAGGTGGGCAGCTCACTTGAGCCTAGGAGTTTGAGACCAGCCTGGGCAACATAGTGAGATCTCCACAAATCATTAAAAAATTAGCTGGGCATGATAGTGCACTCCTGTGGTACCAGCTACTTGGGAGGCTGAGCTGGGAGGATCACTTGAGCCTGGGAGGTCGAGGCTGCAATGAGCTGTGATCATACCACTGCATTCCAGTCTGGGTGCCATAGTGAGACCCTGTCTCAAAAAGGAAAAAAAAAAAACCCAAAAAACCACCATAAAGAGTGCAAGTTGGATTGTTTGTAATTCAAAGAATAAATGCTTGAGGGGATGGATACCCTATTCTCATGATGTGCTTATTTCCCATTGCATGCCCTGTATCAAAACATCTCATGTACCCTAGAAATATATACACCTATTATGTACCCACAACAATTAAAATTTTAAAATTAAAAAAAGTAAAATAAATAAGTAATGATTTAACACCCCCTTAAAAATATTAGCTTGGCATGGTGGCATGCACTTATAGTCCTAGCTACTCAGGTGGCTGAGGTGGGAAGAGCACCTGAGCCCAGCAGGCTGAGGCTGCAGTGAACTATGATCGTGCCACTGTAACCCAGCCTGGTTGACAGAATGAGACCAGGAAGGAAGGGAAGAAGGAAGGAAGGGAGGAAGGAAGGAAGGGAGGAAGGAAGGGAGGGAAGAAGGAAGGAAGGGAGGAAGGAAGGGAGGAAAGAAGGGAGGAAGGGAAGGAGGGAGGGAAAAGAAGGAAAGAAAGACGAAGAAAGAAAAAAAGGGGGCTGGCCGTAGATCAGACTATTTGAGAATTAAGAGAAGGTCCTGAGAGAATAGGGAGAACAGCCAGGCTCTAGGCCTGTGCTGTCCACTACAGTAACCGTTAGTCTCATGTAGCTATTTAATGTAAATAAATTAAAATGAAATGCAATGTGAAATTCCTCTCCTGCTTCCTACCAGTCACATTTGGAATGCTCACTGGCTGCGTGTGACTAGTGGCTACCATGGTTGCCGGTGCTAGAAAGGTCTTTTGGGCAGCACTGCTCCAGGCCTTATTAGGGGTGGACAGGCTGATTTTTTCCCACGATGTATCCAGATTTCAGTCTGTTCTCAGTGTTGTAATGCCAGTGCACCTGGAGGCTGGGCCAGCTAGGCTGTTTCACTCTTCTTCACGGCCTGCAACTGCTCCCAGCCCTAGTCCCTCTCTCTGATTCGGCAGGAGGTGAACCAAGAGACAGTGATGGGAGTCCCTCTCTGTGTAAAGCTGGACTATGGGAGCCCTGGACACGACTTTGTGGTGGCACTTAGGTTGGTGAGGACCTTCCCCGGACCTTCTCTGGATCTTGGGAATAGCCAGGGTCAAATGGAAAATATTTCAAAACCAAATTAAGACCATTGAGAGCTTCCCTTCACATACCAGTTCTCTAAGGATGCTAGCCAACCTCTGCCAGCTACTGTCACATCTGTGGGTCTTGCAGGTCCTGCCCATTAGGGCTGGGTGAGAAGAGAATCACTAAAGAATTGAAAGCCAGAGGTGGACAGGGCCCTGGAGGCTGGAGTCCCACCCCTTCTTGGGAATTGACCTGGGCCACTTTGGTCATGCACTACATGTAGGTTCTTTTTGGAGGGTAACAGTGGCCAGTAGAGAACGTGAGGGATGAGGGTTATCTTTTCCCCTAAACCTCACATCGTCATTGAACAAAAGGTAAAGTTCAAGCCAAATTCTGCCACGCTTCTAGTTGTAAACATAAATTCTTTTTTAAAAATTTTATTTATATAGTTTACTTTTTTAGAGGCAGGGTCTTGCTCTGTTGCCCAGCTTGAAGTGCAGTGGTACAATCATGGCTCACTGCAGCCTTGACCTTCTGGGCTCAAGCGATCCTCCCATCTCAGTCTATTGAGTAGCTGGGACTACGGGCGTGCGCTACCAGCACACCTGGCTAATTTATTTATTTATTTTTTATAGAGACGAGGGCTCACCATCTTGTCTAGGCTGGTCGAACTCCTGGGTTCAGGTGACCTTCCTGCCTTGGCCTGCCAAGGTGCTGGGATTACAGGTGTAAGCCATAGTACCCAGCCTAGAGATAAATTCTTTAGTCACACAGGCATCAAACAGTTTTGTAGGTCTGATGAAGTTCCAGCTCTCTGTCCTTTGCTGTGCTCTGATCCACCTGTATAAAAGATCACAAACCTTCTGAGGCACGGGTCTGTGTCCCTTAGCAGGCATCATGCAATTAAAAATTCCCTAAGCCAATGGCCAGAAAGTCATGAGTGCTAATTAAGAAATCATCAGTTGTTGATTGAGAAGTACTGCCTCTGGAGTTGGCCCTCTCTGATATAATGCTAGCTGACCTCGCTGACCTCCTTGAATGTGAATTCCTGATAGTGTGTTAACTGACCACCAGGCAGATGCATAGTATCATCCTGATTTTGTGAAAGTACTTAAAAATAGATTACAAAAGTATAGTATGCCTCTGTTGTAATAGGAATACTTAGGTAGAGTGAATTCAAGAGACTTAAAATCACAAAGAGAACTGAACAGATTCTGCCTGTTCTGAATGCTGAATTGATTCTCCTAGTTCCCATTACTAGCCTGTGTTCCCTCAAACATGATGTGTGTGTGTGTGTGCGTGTGTGTGTAACTCACAGACCCTTGGTGCTCTTCTGAAAACCTCCATCAATTTCCTCTGGCCCTCATTCTTCTGGTCCAAAGTTCAAGACTTTGCTTCTTACTAAAGGGTATCTTTCTCTTTTCTTTTCTTTGTGGTTTTTTTTTTTTTTTTTTTTTTTTGATATGGAGTCTCGCTCTGTCACCCAGGCTGGAGTGCAGTGGTGCAATCTTGGCTTACTGCAACCTCCACCTCACAGGTTTAAGTGATTCTCCTGTCTCAGCCTCTGGAGTAGCTGGAACTACAGGCACGTGCTCCCACACCTGGTAAATGTTTGTATTTTTAGTAAAGACAGGTTTTCGCCATATTGGCGAGGCTGGTCTCCAACTCCTGGCCTCAAGTGATACACCTGCTTCAGTCTCCCAAAGTGCTAGGATTACAGGTGTGAGCCACTGTGCCCGGCCCTAAGGGTATCTTTCAAAATCTCATCTTGTCCCGACTTTTTGGGAGATTGATTTTTTGGTGGACTGAATCTGAAATGATTCTAATTCTTTGTTCTCCTTAAGACTCATATTAATTTAAACAATCGTCATATGATTTTTGCTTAGTTTAATCTTATCCTTATTTAAACATGATCGTATGTTGTTTTCTTAACTTCAAATTCGAAATACATTAGGGATAGGAAGCTCTTTGAAGAGCAAGGACATTTTCTTATTTTTTATATTTCTAGTGCCCTATGCAGTGCCTGGCACTTATCTGCCTTAAATAAATAGTGCTGGGTAAAGGAATACAACTGATGTAATAATTTCAAGGTGCAGAGTTAAAGTTTATTCCAGTGGTAGTTCATAGAAGACTGTTACACCTTTGTATAACCCTTATTGTATACCAGGCTGTAGTCTAAGCACTTTATATATGTTCACTCATTTAATCTTTACAACAATCCTATTCAATAGATACTGTCATCCTGGTTTTACAGATGAGGAAATTATGGTACAGAGAAGTCAAATGACTTGCCCATGCTCACATAGCCAGGAAATGAGAAAACCAGGATTCAAATTCAAACACTCTGGCTCCAATTCATGTGTCTGTTGTCTCTCTACTCTACTATTCTTTATGATCTACTAATTAGGGAGAAAATGGAATCTTTACCCCTATCTCACATCCTACACAAAAATAACGTATTAGGTGGTTTCATATGATCTTCCGCCCATCAAATAGCTAAAGGCAATAAATAATCAACCTGGGAATTACCAGTGAATTTGGGCCAGCATTGAGGCACATAAACCATGGGAATTAGTGAGGGAAGACAGAAGTTGTATTCATCTCTTGGAGTTATGTACGTGTTTATGAGTGTGTGTGTACGTGTATGGGTGAGGAGGGATTGCGAGGGAAGAGAGAAGAAAGAGAAGGTGGAGAAGGGGCAGAGAAATCTTAGAGAAAGAGCAGAGAAATCTTAGAGAAGGAGGAACTCCCTTTCTAGCCTTTGTCTCTGAGGCAGCCCCAGGCACAGAAGTGCAGGGGTAGTATCTAGTATCAGAGAATAGCCACTCCTGTGTCCTATGATCACCTGATTATTGCCACTCAGAGATGTAGACCCGGTTTTCCAGATCTTTAATTTTTAAAGAGAACAAGAAACCTGCATTTTTATGTGAAATTTCCCAATTTTAAGAACAAAACACCTCTCCCTACTGAAGGCCAAGTCTATCAGCTTGAAGACTCAGATCTTAGACTTCAGGAGGTTCCAGGATTCAGAACTGTAAAGACTTATTTATGATCCAGAATTAAATGGAAATGTCTACATCTGAGTTACCGCAACGAACCATCTGATTTTTGTGGCCCTTCCCCAGGAGCTGAGTTGGATTTGTTGCAGAATTCCTACTCGTATTTTCCAAATATCATGCACGTAGGCCCCACATCACAGTTTCTTCCTACGTTTGCCTACCATGTGTATCATGATTTACTGAATGCTTTTCTCTTTATCGGCTCTATATTAATTTCCTTTTAAAAACTTAGGCTGACATAGCCTATAATAAAATCATAGGTTTCATGTGCTAGACGGAGTTTTCTCTAAGTGCATTAAAATAAATAGACAGCTAGTAGAATAAATATTGCTCGTTTTGTCTACCACTTAAAATCATCCTCTGATAATATGCTTTTCATCATTGGAAAGCACTGCCATTCTGAAAACGACTCTTCAGTCAAGGCTAAGATGGAACGTCAGAGAAGGGGAAAGAGACGTTGATTATGCTGGGCTGGGAGAGGAGGAGCAGGAGGAGCCCTGAGAGAGACAAATTTTCTACCACTTGATAAGAAATATGGGAACTTCATAGCTTAACTGTTACAGACGGACGCACTGGGATTTTATGAAAGAACTCCCCCGCCCTCATCACTGGTTTAGAAAAATCTCTGCCTATCTCCCATATTTCATTTGCCTGTTATCTCCCTACTACTAAAAACAATTTGCATGAAAACAATCAGACTCTTAGCTCACAGGAGTCCTTGGACTCCTGCTGTTTTCTTGCTTGCTCAGGCTGATGCTTTGTCTGTGGTTTAATCACAAGCTCCTGCTTTGGGTACAGTTAGAAACCAGCAAGTAGTGGAGCCAAGTTTCAGACGCGTGGGGACGTGGCATTTCCATCTAGAATCGTTGAGGGCTGATTCCCAGGAGAGACTCCTTGGAAATGTACCCTCAGGAGGGCTAGAAATGAAGTGACTGTAAGCACGCAGGGAGGTGGGGACTGAATTTTATGAAGTAAGTGGTACACAGGGCTTTCCACTCTAGGGTGATGGAGCGGGGAGTTTTTCACTGCCAGGAAAGAGTCCTTGTTCCAAGCATCTCGCTTTGGGCAGAAACGACAAATGGACATTCACCAAGGTTCAGTCCTTGGCACCCTTGGTGGGTGACACTTCAAGATGCTGCTGGATAACACTTACCCTGGAGAGAATTTGTTTTCTAGTTGTCATGATGAATTTTTTTTTTTTTTTTTTTTTTTTGAGACAGAGTCTTGCTCTGTCACCCAGGCTAGAGTGCAGTGGCGCGATCATGACTCATTACATCCTTGACCTTCTGGGCTTAAGCGAGCCTTCTTCCTCAGGCTCCTGTAGGTGGAATTACAGGTGTGCACCACCACAATCAGCTAATTTTTAAATTTTTTGTAGAGATGGGGTCCCATTATATTGCCCAGGCTGGTCTCAAACTCCTGGGCTCAAACGATCCTCCTGCCTTGACTTCCCAAAGTACTGTACTGGGCTTATAGGCATAAGCCACCATGTTTGGCCTATCTTGCTTTTTAAAGTAACATTTTTTATAAAAACTATAAAAACAATTTTTCAGGACAGAGACCACGTTTATGTTCTGCCCATCATTAAATTGCTAGTGATGCCTTGCGTTTAATAAGTGCTTGAATTTTAGTTCAATTAAATCAACTCGCTTAAATTATTTATTAAGTTAGCACATTTTGGGAGAAATGGAGTAGTATAAAAGGGAGATAAAAACCAGCAATAGTAGCACTAATAGATAGCCTGTTAATATTTTGCTGAATTTGCTTCTAGCCTTTTTATTTGCATATACAGTTTTCCAAATACAATTTAGATCATGCTTTATGATGAATTTTGTATTCTGTCTTGAAAATTAATGTTCCATCAAGAGACATTTCCAAGATCATTAGTCTGAAGAAACATCACCTTTAATGACCATATGACACTCCAACATGTGTGTGTATCATTGTTTATTTAACCATTCTCATACTGAGTGGTCAGAATGTTTTCAAGTTTTCAACTGGGACCCGGGACAATAGAGGCTCATTGCATGCATTGTGCTTTTCTTTTCTTTCTTCTTCTTCTTTTTTTTTTTTCCTGACACAGAGTTTCGCTCTGTCGCCCAGGCTATAGTGCAGTGGCGCTATCTCCGCTCACTGCAAGCTCCGCCTCCCGGGTTCACACCATTCTCCTACCTCAGCCTCCCGAGTAGCTGGGACTATAGGCGCCCGCGGTGGCAGGCTCTGTGTTTGACACCAGGACACAGAGACAGAGGAAAGTTAAACGGGAGAGTTCCCTGATCCCCTTTCCAGGACATGCCACAGAGGTCGCCTGTTTGGTCGCTGCTGCTGCTCGAACCCCTGAGGGAAGTGGGAGCATGCAGAGGAGCAGGTGCAGGAGCTAGAGTGAGTTCTTTCGGGTTCCCACCCCACGGCAGCATCTAGGGGTGGGTGTCTGCGACTCCCAAAGCCCAAGTGGGTGCGTGTTACACTGTGCTCTTTCAGCCTTGCCATCCACAGATGGCTTATGTATTTACCAGCTCAATGGGCCCTCTGCCTTTCCACAAGGGCAGTGGGCCTGTGTGCCAGTTTTCTGTATCCATCCAGAGCTCTTGCCCAGTCCTGGAAGAATCAAGTCACACACGGACTTGAAGGATGAATGCGGGGTTTTATTGAGTGGTGGAGGTGGCGCTCAGTGGGATGGATGGGGAGCTGGAAGGGGGATGGAGTGGGAAGATAGCCTTCCTCTGGAGTTTTGGCTGTCCAGCGGCCAAACTCCTTTCTGACCACCCCTATTGGCATTCAGATGCTCCTTCTCTTCTCTGTTTCTCTGCCATGCTGTTCTGCTGTTTGTCTGCTTGTCCCCTCATCTCCTCATTTCCTCCTCTGCTCATATGCTTCTGGAACCTGGGGTTCAGGGTTTACATGGGTATAGGAAAGGTGGACCTGGCAGGCCAAAAGGTAACTTTTGGGACGTGAAAACAGAAATGCCTGCTCCCACTTAGAGCTGCGAGTCTCCAGGCTTGAGGGCAGGGCCTTTGCCCAGGAACCATCCTTTTCTACCCAGTATTTCCCTGTCTCCTGTTCATATCATTAGCAGCAATAGTTGAAAGGCAATAGTAAAGGAGCCGGGGAGGGTAGGACCCATCAGGGAGCTGGGAGGAGAGCTGAGACAATAGCTCTTGGACTCTACGGGAGGGGCAGTAACAGGAAGGAAAACGTGGGCAAGTGTCAAAGGTGTTGAAGAAGCCCTGAATCCTGTTAGCAAACTGCTCTGGCCCGGTCTTCTTCCAGTGTCTCTAACGTAGGCCATACCCACTCCTGCTGCAGAGACTTCGCACATGTTGTTCCTGCTGCCTGGATCCCATTCACCGACTTCAGGTTCCTTGTCTTTCAGCTCTTTAGCTCAATTTTCATATCCCCGTACTGACTTCCCTAACTCAGCTACTTCCCCCTATTAGACATTGTCAACATTGCTGAGCTTCTTTGTAAAACATTTTATATTTATCTCAATAATCCTCGGTTACTGCCCACCTCTATCACCCGAAGCCTCACAAACAATGAAAAATATGTTAAATTAATGAATGAGTGAAGGCAGGGGACTGAAAGATCTTTGTTTTCTTTGTAAAGGTATGATAGATGCAAACATAGAAAGATACAGAAAAAAAAAAGAGCAGGTAGAGGAGGCTCAGCACAGCTTCCCCTCTAGCTCTTTCCTGTGCCCAAGGAAAACCATCTTTTGGCAGGCATTTGGCTCCAGAGTAAGGCTGGCAGGGCCAGGAGGCAAGTCGATGAACTCGGTTCCATCAGGAGCCCCAGCGCTCCTCCTCTGACACTGAGCAACAGTTAAAAGGCAGGAAGGAAATAGGCACCTCCTCTTGCCTCCCACACCACCACCCCCCACCCCCGCCACTGCCAGTTTCCTAATATTGAGGGAGAAGCAGGGATAAGAAGTCTTTGGAAGAGTCTCCATCCATGACAGGCAGGCAGAAAGCATTGAGAGGGAAAGGAGGGAGATCTGTTAGAGCTACAGATGAAATGACTGAGAATCCAGGGCCTTGTCTGGTGGCGATACTGTCAGCCATGGAAGAATCCATTTCTAATAGCTGCTTCTTATACATTATTCATGAAAACAGGAAGACAGAGCCGATAACATCAGAATGATGCCACTGTCCAGCAAATCTAATGACTATAGCTTGAGGGCATTTTAACTAGCATGGAAAAATATTTTTGCCAATTTGAGGTCCAGAGGGTTAAAAAGCTAACTCAAACTTGAAGGGCTGGTGAGAGTTTCATTTGGAAAAAGGCATGGCCTTCCACCAGCAACATCTATTTTGTTGTGGTGTCTGGGCCATTTCTACCTTCTCATTTCTTAGTTTCTAATGGAAGAATTATTGCTGCTTTAGTTAAATAGCCTTAGGTTTTCAAATCAGTCTCTATTTTCCTACTTGTCATTCAAAAGACAGGGACAAGCAATAGGACTCTGTGAAGGGCTTTGCTGGATTTCAGTATAAATTATTAGCTTCTAATCTCTCCAAGCCTAAGGGACAAGTGCTTTTTAAACAGTGAGAGAATTCTGCTCCTGCTGAAATCTGATGTTTTCCCCCAATTTCTGATTCATTACAACTGCAAGATTAATTCTATCTTAAAAATCCCTTCAACTTGCCATCAAAAAGCCAGGAGGTTAGTTTGTTGAAAGGGAAGAGAGGAAAATTGAGAATGGAGACCATTCTCATTGTCCTGGGGTAAATGTGGGAAGAGGGAGGCGGCAGCTCATGTCTGTTCTTAATTTGCTATTTTATTTTGCAATTTGTTTATTGTGAAATTCTTAATTTATTATTTTCTGACATTCATGTAGAATGTTCTGGCTTCCTGAACAACAACATCAACTGAACAACAGTTGATGCATTTTAGTCAACTACATTCATTCATCCATTTCACTAACAGTTATCAAGGGTGTGTGACGTGTCTAGGGCAGCAGTCCCCAATCTTTTTGGCACCAGGGACTGGTTTTGTGGAAGACAATTTTTCCACAAATGAGAGGGAGTCGGGAGGGATGATTTGGGGATCAGGGATTAGATTCTCATAAGGAGCACATAACCTAGATACCTCGCATGCACAGTTCACAATAGGGTTTGAGCTTCTATGAGAATCTAATGCTGCAGCTGATCTGACAGGAGGCGGAGCTCAGCCAGTAATGCTCCCTCACCTGCACTCACCACCTGCTGGGTGGCCCAGTTCCTAACAGGCCACAGACTGGTACCAGTTCGTGGCTTGGGGGTTGAAGACCCCTGGTCTAGGGCACTTGTAAACTGTTTGCAGAGTAAAACATGAATCCAACTTCGGTGCCTGCCTTCATGCAACTTATAATCTCCGCAGACAGATGAATGAATGATTGAATAACATCAGAAAACGGTATTATTCCAGGTGTACTGAGAGAGGAAATAATGGTGAGGAGCGGTGGGTGTGGGGTTCAGATGATCAGATTTTATTTAAATCATTATGTATTTTATTTGCAATTGTATTATGTAAACATAACTAGCCCTTCCAACCTGTAATTCCACAGACACTGCTCGGGAGACTGATGAAGTTGATTTAAAGGAAATAATAATAGACCAAGTAGTATTAGGATGTAGAAAAATCACCAAGTTGGTAAATAATAGTAATAATGATTATAACAGCCAACGCTTATAAGCCAACTACAATTTACAAGTGTTTTTTGTATTTTTGTATAATCTTTACAACCACCATGCAGTACAATTATCACCCCTATTCTGCCAACAAGGAAACTGAGCCCAGAAAACTTATGTAACTTGCCTAAGGTCACACAGGTAGTGGATTTGAATCCAGACAGCTGGCATCTACATGCTTGCTTAGAGAAACGAAAGTGTGGGACCCCCAGGAGATAAGCAGCAAACCAGCCTTGGGAGGTGAGAGTCAGAGAGAGTTCAAGGCAGAGGCGGTGTTTAAAGTAGCTCATGAAGGATGAGTACTGTGGACCAATGGACAGGGGGCAAGGGCATTTAAGATGGGGGGGCGGGGCCACAACAGGAGCACGTGTGTTTTGGGTTGAGAATGGTGGGCTGGGAGTGGCATGGTGGTGTGCCAAAGGGCATGTGATGTGGGAAATGAAACAGGGTTCATGCCACTGAAGGCCTCATGTGTCTGGCTGGACTTTACCCTCTGAGATATTGACTAAATTTTCACTCTGGAAAGAGGCTTTGATGGCCGTGGAGGGGGCTGACCATGTTGGCGGCTGGCCACGCGGGGGGCTGGATGACTCAGAGAGGCCTGGAAGGGGCACTTTTACTCAGTTGCTCAGGAAATGGAAACTTCACGAGTCAGAAGGAACATCTGCCCCCATGATCACTCTCCATTGAGTGGAAGCAGTTATGAGATTGGTGAGATTGTCTGGTGGGGCCAGGGGAACACAACCCTACCCCTTCCTTCTCCCTCCTCCTCCACCTTGCAAAGCTCTGATCTCATAAAGGGACCCATGCTGCCTGCCTCAAGCTGAGGCCCCTCTCCAGTCCTAGTTCCAGATACCCAGCAGGCCTTGCTTACCCTCTCACTACACTGGCTGCTCTCTTTCCTACTCCCCATAGATGAGGATGGGGGTTAGGGGTTGGGGGGGTGGGCAGGCAGCCTGGCATCCTCCCTGAAACTGCCTGGGTGTAGATCTGCAGATACAATCTCTATCCTCCCAGGTCTCAGGACCTGGGGGCTTGGGGAGGGTGGAAGCCCAGTTTTCATCCTGAGTACTTACTATCTTATTCATCAACCCGGCTGTGTCAATAACAAATCAGTTACTACATTTCAATCCCCACCTAGTACCAGGTCTGGTGTGATGAAGACTAAAAGTAAGGCATGAAATTGATTCACAACAATAGCCATTCCTTACCACAACCTCATGAGTATTGTCCCCATTTGGATAGGAGGAACAGGCTCAAAGAGCTTAAGCAACCTGGGGGAGGTCACAATTAGTGAATGCCAAAACCAGGAATCAAGCACATGACTTCTCTCACTTAAAAAAAAACAAAAACAAAAATGAAAAAACAACAACAAAAAAACATATTTCAGGTAACTAAGCTGGTCTTTAAAAGTCTCTCATATACCAGTATAATTTAACTGTTAGAGATCAGAAAGTTTAAAGAAATATTCTGTCTGCATAATTTTGGATGTGCAACTAAAGCCTTACAAACAAAATAATCATGAATGATGAAATTATAATTATCATAGAAAGGCAGCTGCCTATTTGGATAGACTTACACATTTTATAGAACTCAATGTTAACACTGGCCAATTTTTTCCCTGTTGGTTCTTCTCTGAATTTCAATGATTTTTTCATCAGCATATTAATTAGTGCAAATCTTGGATTGCACTTTGTAATTAAGATCTTATGTGTTTCTCTAGATCTTACATTTGAGTTAAATGCTAATTTTTCAAAGAGAAAAATTAGGAATTTGACAACGGCCTTCCTTCCTGGCAATAGACTATACATGCTGCCTGTCAAAAAAGATGGAATGCCTGAGTTTCTAAGATAGGGAGTGATAGATTATTCATCACAAAATTGCAAACTCATTTGCCCAATATCATAATCAATTGCTGACAGCAGTTTTTCTGGAAACCCATTTGTGAAACGCATTTGGGAGTCTAGTCACTGAATGTTAACTCAAATTCCTTGACTTGCCATTAGTCTTTGTAACTTTTCCTTAGTCCATGTCCTGATTTGCTCTAATTTCTATCAATTTTAAAGTCACCATAATGAAGTTATGTAGTATAAGTTCATTTTTCCATAGTAATAATAATAGTTCTTACCACATGCTCTTGAGAGGCAATTCTCCATGGATCTCTCGCATTTCTGCACATCTTATGAGCAGGAGCACTGACTTTTTGTTGTGCGTTATCTTTTCAAAGATGCTTATCAGCAAACAGCCTTAGAAGACAGAGATGGTATCTTCTCCTGGAGCAAAGAGCAGGCATGCTTACTGCCCATTATAAAAGATTTGGGTTCCCTAAGCTCAGGGTTCCCTTCCTATAATGCAGCCCACCGTACGTGACGGTGATGCCTTTGTGTCACTCCATGGGAACTGAGCTCAGGGAACTGGCACAAATACTGATGCTACTGCTGTAGCTGTTCCTGTGAATAATAAAATCCTTTGCCTCTGACCAGGGGTCTTGTGTCACCCACCAGCTTCTATGAAAGGTGGCAGGCTAACTTGTGAACTTGCAAGTAGGGTAAAAATTCCAGAGCTTTCACAGTCCTTGACACATGCCGGGCACTGTTATGTGTGTGTGTGTGTGTGTGTCCTTATAACAACTTTATGAGGTATTATCATCATTTTACAGATGAGGAAACTGAGGCACAGAGACATTATTTAAGTAGGTGGCAAAGCCAGGATTTGAACCAGGCAGTGTGATTCTGTTGTCTGTGCTCTGCTTCACTTCTCCTCTCTTGAGCACATGATCCCAGAGCTTGCCTTAGCTACTGAATTGCAATTTAAAAAGGGATTGCTGCCCTATACCCCTTAGAACAAATTGATCAGATATTGGTGTTAATGATGCTCCTTCAAAAGTTCCAAGAAGTTTCTGTGCATTCACCTTGCAAATATTTATAGAGCAAGAAACACCCTGGTTGTTGCCTGTGGTGTGGTCTATGCTTTTGGTGCCTAGGAGGGGACTGGCCTGGGAGTAGCCAGTAGGTATTCTTGTTCCTTCTTGTAGCTTCCACTGGGCAATTCATTTAGGATAGTCCTAAATTGGATTGCCCTACTCCACTCTCGGGGAGCAACTACTCCTTATCTTCTGCTTTCTAATACCACTATTAATAATAACAGTAAATAATAACGATACCACCATCATTCAGCAAATATGTATCATGTGCCTAGTTTGTACTGGTGTTATTATAGGCACTTGGGATGTACCAGTCAATTCAACTAAGACCTTGCCTCATCTATCTGAGGAGACAAGCAGTGAGTGAATAGACAAATATATAATACCAGGTACGGTTCCATGAAGAAAATCAAAGCAGTCGGGGGATAGGGAGTGATTAGGGGGCTACTTTAGATAGAATGGCAGGTGGGGCTCTCTGAAAGAGGTGACATTCGAGCCAAGCCTTTAGGGCATGATCGAGATTTGCTGAGTGCCAACTGTTTGCACTGTTGCAGGGCTTAGGGATACTTCAGTTAGCAAAAAAAAGCATTCTAATTAGGCAAGGCAGGCAATAGAAAGCAGATAAACGAAACCCTGAGCATGGCCACAGTGGGAAGTGCAAGAAAGCAGGGAAGGGGGCAAGAAGCCCTGGGGGAGGGGGCAAGGGTGGTTCAAATACAAACTGGGGAGATCAGTGAAGGTCTCACTGAGGAAGTGATATTGAGCAAAGTCCTGAAGGAAGGGAGGGAATGAGCCACAAGGCCAAATAGGATAAGAGTGTTGCTGGTAGAGGAAGATGTTTGGTGAATAGCATTGAGGTCAGGGTGGCTGGAGCAGAGGGAACTGAGGGAGAGGTAAGTGTCAGGCCAGATTGTGCATGACCTCATGGTCATAGTTAAGGATTTTGGCTTCCACTTTAGGTGAGATGGAAGGTGAGCAGGGGTTTCTGAACAGAGACATGTCATTATCTGACTTATAAAATAGTAACCATAATCCTCTTGGCAGCTGTCATTTGTTAATGATACTATGTGCCGGTCACTTGGATGTTATCTCAGGGAATCCTCGATAAGGTGTTCTTAGGGAGGCATTACTATTATTTCCATGGTACATACTATGATTTGAATGTTCGTCTCCTCCAAGCTTATGTTGAAACCGAATCCCCAGCATGGCAATATTGAGAGGTGGAGCCTTGAGGTGACTGGGTCACGAGAGCTTGGGCCTCATGAATGGATTAATTTATTTATGGGTTAATGGATTAATGGGTTATCCTGGGAGTGGGATGGTGGCTTTATAAGAAGAGGAAGAGGGACCTGAACTAGCACACTCAGCCCCCTGACTGTGTGCTGCTGTGCACCATCATGGAACTCTGCAGAGAGTTCCCAGCAGCAAGGACGCCCTCAGAAAATGTGGCCCCTTGACCTTGGACTTCTCAGCCTTCATAACTGTAAGAATAAATTCCTTCTATTTATAAATCACCCAGTTTCAGGTATTCTGTTATAAGCAACAGAAAATGGACTAAGACAGTACAGATGAGATAACTGAGGCAAAGAATAATTGAGGAAATTTCCCCAAAGTTGCACCATTTCTCCACACAGGATTCTTATTCCTTAACCCCAGTTGGGCTTTCAATACAGCTCCGTGATCCTTTGGCCCCTTGACCGCCATCCTCTCCATGCCTCCATACCCACAGAGAAACGTGGTCCCCACCCTAGCTTCTCCTTGGCCTCGTGGTCCAGCCCTACACTTGTAAATATTTGTACGCGGCTGGTCTTTAGCACCTAGGCTCCCCTTCCTTCTCTGAGAGCCTCACCCTCCCTACCTATCCCCTCCACTTCCGCCACAATCTGGGTTCAGCAGGCACCACATGGCTGCCCGGCTCAGCCATGTTTTTCAGTCACGTGTCTAGGTTTGCACCAATGGAATGGGAGGGGAAGGGCTGTGTGAATCTCTAATTCCTGCCCTATTTTTTTCCTTTTTTCACAGCCGCATTGCTAAAGAACAATCCCCACTTCCTTGCCTTCTGTGCATTCCCAGGCTGTGGTCTGGCCCCCTCCTTCCTCATCCTACTGAAAGGAGCCCTGCTGAGCCCACCATTGATCTGCTGGTAACTAGGTATCAGGCATGTGCACAGACTTTTTCCATTTGAACTTCTCCAAGGCTGGCTGACTTCCACCCCCTTGGACTTCTGTTCACCCAGCACCCAGTCAACCATTCTGGTGGCTCTTTCTCAGTCTTTTAGGTCCCCCAGGCCCCAAAATTGGTACTTTTTTTCTGAGGTGGAGTCTCACTGTGTCGCTCAGGCTGGAGTGCAGTAACACAATCTTGGCTCACTGCAACCTTCACTTCCTGGGTTCAAGTGATTTTCCTGCCTCAGTCTCCCAAGTAGCTGGGATTACAGGCAACGTGCCACCACACCTAGCTAATTTTTGTATTTTTAGTAGAGACGGGGTTTCACCATGTTGGCCAGGCTGGTCTTGAACTCCTGAGATCACGTGATTGCCTGCCTGGGCCTCCCAAAGTGCTGGGATTACAGGTGTGAGCCACCGCACCTGGCCAAAACTCGTACATTTGAAGTTCTGTTCCTGACCATCTTCCTATTCTGCCAGCATCATCCCATTAATTCATGGACTCATGTACATTTAACATTGTATTTTTAGCCCCAATGTACCGCCTACATTTTAGTCTTTCTAACTATGTGACATTCTACTTGGATACCCCACAGATGTCTGGACTCTCATGACCCAATCTGAGTCAATCCTCCCCAAACTCACCTCCCCACAGTGATTCCAGTTCATCCTCTGCCCTCCCTCCTTTCCACCACCCCTGTCTGATTACTCAGCTCCGTAGATTCCACCTCCTTCAAAGAGTGCCACACCTGCTCCCTGTTCTCATTGCCAGGGCCTTGCTTGATTTTATCAGTCACTCCTGCCTGGACTACTACAGTGACCTACTTACAAATCTTATTTCTTGCTTGGTGGTTCTCACAAAGATCACTTTGGAAGCTTCTTGAAAGTGTCGATTCTCAGGCTCTACCTCCAGAGAGTCTGATTCGGTAAGACCAAGGTACAGTCCAGGCATGTGGGTTTTTAATAAGCTCACCACTGGAATCATCCAGTGCAGATGGTCCCCAGACCATTCTCTAAAAACCACGACTTGCCCTCTCCTTATTCCAGTCCATTAACTACATGATTAATTACTAAAGCTATTACTACCTAACATTTTTGGAACACTTACTATATCCCAAGGCTGTGTTGAACTCTCTATATGCCTGTGGGCCACTAACATAACAACTCTGTGTTTTCACTATGATTATGACTCCATTTTACCTTTGGGAAAACTGAGGCACAGAGAGCTAAGTTAACCAGCCCAAGGGCACATTCTCTCTGATCCAAAGCCAAGTTCTCATGAGTATATCTTACCATCTCCTTTGCTCCCCATGGTCCAGCTATGCCGAATGTCTTTAGTTCTCTGAATGACTTTAGTTCTCTGCTTCTTTATGGCTCTGAGCATTTGTCATGTGGTTCCCCTCTTTGAAATGACCATCTGTATCAGTTTCCTATGACTTCATAACAAATTGCAAATATAGCAGCTTAAAACACCCACTTATTAGCTCATAGTTCTGGAGGTCAGAAGCCTGACTGCAGCATGACTGGGTCCTCTATTCAGGGTCCTACAGAGATAAAATCAAGGTGTCAGCTGGGACTAGGTCTCATACAGCTTGGGGGTCCCTTCCAAACTCCCTGCTTGTTGTCAGAGTTCAGTGCTCTTGCAGTGGTAGGACTGAAGTCCAGTTTCTCTGCTGGCTCTCAGGCAGGGGTTTGGCATCGGCCTGCATTCCTTGTCACGTGGCCCCTTTCATCTCTAAAACCAGCAAAGAAAATATTGACAACGATGAGTTCTTGCCACTTGTCAAATCTCTTCTGCCAGGACAATCCAGTCCCTTTCAAAGGTTCACCTGGCTAGGTTAGACCCACCCCGGATCATCTCCAGATCTTAAGATCAATTAATTTGGGAACTTTAATTCCATCTGCAAATTCTCTTCACAGAGCACTTAAATTGTTTGATTGAATAACTGGGCAAAGGTGTGTGTACCCTGCGAGGGGGATGGGCTGAGAATCTTCAGGGGTCATCTTAGAATTCTGCCTAATCTTCAAAACTCAGCTCAAGGGTGACTGTCTTTCTTAATGCCTCTAGGCCGAGCTAGGTCCACCCCCTGTACCCCATAGCATCCAATGCACACTCTTTTATTGGTCCATTTTCCCCCAGCTGGGCTGTGAGATTCTTGAGATCAGAAACCAAGCCTTGGTCATCTTTGCGTGCCCAGCTCCCGAAATAGCACCCAACTCTATATTTGCTGCCTGAGAGTTCAGGATGTGCTCAAGCAAGCTCTGCAGACGCGAAGGGCATTTTCATTAGAATTGCATGCATCGCAGGTGCAGGGCTGTTGACAGGGGACAGCAAGTGCTTCCGGGAGGTCCCAGGAAACGTCATCGGCACCCTAGGCTCCAAATTCTTTTAGCAGAGAACCATGGGCAGGCAAGTTACACCTTCTGAAAAGTCCAGTGAAACCAGCATCGCCGTGACGGTGAGGCGGATGAGCCACTAGGTGTCACTCAAGATTCAATAAAGAGAAACGCGGGTGCTTCGAAAGCCGCTTCCGCCCTTCTAGGGAAGGGAGCTGGTTAGACCGTCCCCACCCATTGTTTTCTGGTTCACGCTCCAAGCCTTCCGCGGCTCTTCACTTCCCTTCGGGAACAAGTCTGGGTCTAAAATAGGACCACAGAAATCGAAGCTATAAGGCTGGGGGCCACCCGACCGTCTAATTCAGCCTCCCGATTTTGTGGACCAGCAACCAGAGCGGGGGCTTGCGCAGAGCGGGGAGCAGAGCCCCGCTTCAGCCCCCACGGGGGTCCGCGCGCCCCTCCCTACCCTCGAGCAGCAGTGAGGAGGCGCGGGCGGGTCCCGGCTCTCGGCCTGGGTGTCCAGAGTGTCCTGGGTCGTTCCGGGGGCTGCACCGCGAGGTGTCCCTCAAGCCCACTTCCAGATGCCCAGGCCGCATTCAGCTGATCCAGCGCCCGTGCTCCAGAACTCAAGACGAGGAAGGTGAAAAAGAAGGTCCCATTGATCTGTTAAGACCTGACCTTTCTTCAGATCGTCTCAAACAATCTCTTCTTTCTTTGGATTTTAGGGCTGGGGAGTGGGGACGCACCTGGCTTCCTCCTGACAGCATCTGCAATTAACCACAGTCCTTTCCCTTGTGCCAGGGGGAGGTTCGGGGCTGAAGGGATGGGGTCGCAAAATGCTTATGGAAAACACCGTCTTGGAGGGAGTTTGGTTTTTCTGCCCCCACCCGCCTACTTTCCCCCTGGAAGAAGTGGATGTCCACGCGCGAGGTTCCAACAGGCTGCAGGACCAACGCACCGCGCGTGCGGACTGATCTTCCTCGCCCCCGGCAGAGGGCGCCCTTCCCCCGCGCCAGCGCCCCGCCGGGCGCGCCCCTCCAGCCGCGCCCCGAGCCCTGCCTTGTCCCCGCCGGGCCTCCGGCGCCAGGTGCCTGCAGCCCTACACTGGGAGAATTACAAAGCTACTTCTGTCTGATCCTGGGCACAGCCTTTGAATGTCTCGTTCGTTTTGCTCCTAACTGACTTACTGCTCATTTTAATTTTCCTAAGTGAATTTTGAAACTTATTTGCATTTTGTGGAGCTCCTGGTAACAGACAGAGCTTACCTGGCAGGGTGAGAATCCCGCTAAGGAAGTTGACTCAGGACGGAGGTTCTCGCCAGGGCTCACCCACAAAGTGAATAATCCTATCTATTAGACAAATAATTTCCTTTAAAGCTTGCAAAGTGGGGCAGGCGCGGTGGCTCACGCCTGTAATCCCAACACTTTGGGAGGCTGAGGCCGGTGGATCACTTGAGGCCAGGAATTCAAGAGCAGCCTGGCCAACACGGTGAAAACCGGTCTCTACTAAAAATCCAAAAATTAGCTGGGCGTGGTGGCTCGCGCCTGTAATCCCAGCTACTCGGAAGCCTAAACAAGAGAATCGCTTGAACCTGGGAAGCAGAACTTGCAGTGAGCCAAGATCGTGCCACTGCACTCCAGCCTGGGCTACAGAACCAGACTCTCTCTCAAAAAACAAACAAACAAACAAACAAACAAAGGGGTTTTCCTGTGTCAAGCTTAACCGATTCTATTTATTTCTTTCCTCTTTATGAAAAGATTGATTCATTCATTTATTTCTCAACTGATATTTTACTGAGTACCTTCTGTGTGCCAGGTACCAGGGTGAAAAAGGCAGAGTTGGTTCCTGGTTTGGGTGGAGCTGATGGTCTAATAAGGGAAGATATATTGAATAAACACGTTAATTGGTCATCCCTAAGATAAACGCTACACAGGAAACAGAGACTTCTGGAAGAGGCTGCGACAGGGAACCAGCTGAAGTGCTCAGCTCAATCTCAGGCATCCTTTTCCTCCCAGAAACTCTCTTCTCACTTCCTGCTGCTGTAAACTGATAAAAATCATAGCCTCCCAGAAGCGGATGGTGAGTCAGTGCATTCAAGGCTGCACATCCCCAGGTAAAGTAACAAGAGTCAGGGTCTGGCTGAAATCTCCTCTCTCGGCTCACACTCCTGGGCTGAGTGCCACTCGGCAAGGCGTGAGCCATTTTGCATGATGAAATCCACATTACAGATTTCTTCTGAGGCCTGATGACTAACAAGATCTGAAGACAACAAGACACCTCTGGGCGCTGCATCCTCCTCCTCCTCTTCAGTGTTTATGGAACACCTCCTAGGTGGGTGTTAAGTACCAAGGATGCAAGTAAAACATTAGAGACAAAAAGAGGAATAGAATATGCCAAAGGCCAAGGAGGGTACGAACTAGTGGTTCCCAGAGTTTGAGATTTTATGAGCAGCTAAAAGTGAGAGCTTTATTAACTAGAATCAGACATTGCTAATTAGGTCAAAGGATAAAAGATGTTCAGTCTAACAGTGGCCTAAACAAGACAGAAAATAAAAGTTTATCTCTATCATGAGAGTCCGGAGTCCCACTGAGTAAGGGAAAGGTGAGGGCGAGCGCTTTGCTGCCCTTCCTGTGATATTCCCAAAGGAAAGACGGGAGAAAGAAGAGACTCACACAATCCATTCTCCACCCCGCAGCTGCAGCCTGCGTACTCTTTGAAATATGTTATTCAGATCGTTATCCTGCTTCTCTGTGGCTTTCCATAACTGGCCAGAAGCCCTCCCACAACCCCCACTGCCCTGCCTGCCTCCACCACCTGCTCCTTGCTCATCGTACTCTGGCTGTAGTGCCTGCCTTCTTTCTGCAACTTGCACACACCAAACTCTTCCTAAAGCTATGCCTATGAGTGCACAATGCCCTCTGGCTGGAAGGCCCTATCTGCGGCTCCTTCTATGGCTTGTTCATCTCTGCCTTAGGCCTCAGTTCAAGTATCTACCACTTCCTCAGAGCACCCTTCCCTCAAGCCCTGGTGGGCAGTGGTTCTGCCACCTACATAGCCTCATTCTCACTCCCTCTCTCATGTTCCTGATTATGTCCTTTTCTTTTAAGAGACAAGGTCCATTCTGTCATATAGGCTAGAGTGCAGTGCATGATCATAGCTCAGTGCAGCCTAGAACTCCCGGGCTCAAACGATCCTCCCACCTCAGCCTCCTAAGTAGCTAGGACTACAGGTGTGTGCCACCACACCTGGCTAATTTTTAAATTTTTTGTAGAAATGGAGTCTCACTGTGTTGCCCAGGTTGGTCTCTAACTTCAGTCCTTAAGCGATCCTCCGACCTCAGCCTCCTAAAGTTTTGGAATTATAGGCATGAGCCACTGTGCCAGGTCCCTGATTGTGTCCTTGATAGGATTTACCACAATCTGAAGCCATCTCGTTTGTTTGCTTGCTGGCTCTTTGTAAGTGTATGACCTCCTTGAGTAAAGGAACCTTGTCTTTCATGCTCATTTCCATAGCCCCAGTGACCAAAAAGATGTCTGGGAAGGGTGTCACACATGCTCTGCAAATTTGTGACAGATGAACTGAATAGGAAAGAAGGATAAATTCATTCAAACTCCATCGAAGATGCTGTTCCATGTTCTGACTGAAGTCAGGTCTGAAGTCTGAGGTTTGTTGAAGGCTTTCAGTGACTTAGATGAATCTAGTATGGTAGTAAGGTTGGCCTGTTCCATAACAGATAAGCCATAAGCCAAGACATTTACATCAACTCTTGTGTCCCAACTCCACCCCCAACACACCATGAGCTCCAATATGAAAAAAATGCTTTTCCTAAGAGTGAGAGGTTTTGAGATTTCACATGCCTGAGTCATCTTCATGGCAGACCTGACTGGGGCTCATTTGCATTATGTGGAAATGATCTTTGGGGGTGTGAGGCTGTTGATAAAAGAAAGCCTTTAGCATCTGTGTCTTTTTCACAAGGCTGAAGCACCCGCTGGCTTTGTTCCATGTTGAACAGACATTTAGAGACATCTCTTTTTATTTATTTTATTTTATTTTTTTGAGATGAAGTCTTGCTCTGTCATCCAGGCTGCAGTGCAGAGGCACAATCTTGGCTCACTGTGACCTCCGCCTCCTGGGTCCAAGCGATTCTCCTGCCTCAGCCTCCTGAGTAGCTGGGATTGCAGGCACCCACTACCATGCCTGGCTAATTTTTTTTATTTTTAGTAGAGACGGGGTTTCGCCATGTTGGTCAGGCTAGACTCAAAAGTTTGACCTCAAGTCATCTACCCACCTCGGCCTCCCAAAGTGTTGGGATTACAGTTGCAAGCCACTGTGCCCAGCAGGAGACATCCCTTAATAAACCTAGTTTGATCAAAGAGTTATCTCTGGAGAGGTCATTTTTTTTTTTTTTTTTTTCCTGACAGCATTCTTTGGTGATCACAGAAGACCTCCAAGGCTGTTCGGGAAAGAGGGGCCAGCTGACTTGCTGGTGCTGGGAGAAATTAGCCCCCATCATCAAAAAGACTTTCTATTGCTTATTGTAACATCTAAAAACTCTCGGGGAATACTGTGAGCCTGACTTTAAAGCATGCATCTAAACAACCCAAATGTCAATTGATATAAATGAATAAACAAAATGTGATATATACATACAATGAAATATCATTAACCTTAAAAAGGAATGAAATGCAGACAGGTGCTACAATACGATGGAGTTTGCAGACATTATGCTCAGTGAGACAGACCATACACAAAAGGACCAATACTCCACGTATGTGAGATACTGACAATGGTCAAACTCATGGAGATAGAAAGTAGAATGGTGGTTAGCAGGTTGGAGGAGAGAGGAATGGGGAGTTATTGTTTAATAATAATATGAGCTATGAGGTTTCAGCTGGGGGTGATGAAAGGGTTCTGGAACAGATAGAGGCAATGATTGCCCCAAGTGCCTCATAGGAGTGGAGTCATACACTATTTGTCTTTTTGTGACTGGCTTATTTCACTTAGCATGATGTCCTCTAGGTTTCTCCGTATTGTAGCATGCGTTAGAATTTCCTTCCTTTCTCAGGCTGTATAATATCTTGCGTGTATATGCCACATTTTATTTTTTCTATTCATCCATCAATGGGCTCCTGGGTTGCTTCCACATTTTGGCTATTGTAAATAAAGTTGCGATGAGCTTCACGTCCCTGCTTTCAGTTTTTTGGGGGTATGTACCCAGAAGCAGAATTGCTTGATCATATGGTAATTCTATTTTTAGTTTTGTGTGGAAACTCCACACCATTTTCCACAGTGGCTGAATCATTTTACATTCCTACCAGCAGGGCTCAAGGCTCCCAGTTTCTCTGGGGTCCTCATCCTTGCCCACACTTGTTATTTTCCGGGTTTTTTTTGTTTTTGTTTTTGTTTTCAGTAGCCATCCTAGTGTATATGAAATAGTATCTCCTTGTAGTTTTGGTTCGCATTTCTCTAATGATTTAGTGATGTTGAGCATCTTCTTATGCACTCACTGGCCATTTGTATATCCTCTTTGGAGAAATGTCTATTCTGGTGTAAAATGGTAAATTTTATGTTATATACATGTTACAACAATAAAAACAATCTGAATCTCTTTTTATTTTTTTCCCACTTTGTCTACTGTTACTACAGCAGTTTTCAGAAATCATACATGAATTGCTTTTTCATGTATGCTATCAATTTGTTTATTGAGAATACAAGTTGGTCTCAAAACAATCTCAGCAAAAGGTGCCTGTGTGTGTGTATGTTAGAGTATAGGAGGAGCTAGGTTATAACTGTGTATAAAAAGATCAGGTAAAGCTGAGGTGTTAAAATACTGAGGTGGAGAAGAAGGCACCCAGCTGCTGGGCTGTTCTCTTTATTTCCTCCACATGTGGATTTTGGAGAAAATTGCAAATGTCCTATTTCAAAAAATTCAAAGTCCAAGGTACAGTGCACCCAACATTAGTAAATTTTAAGTGTTAAACTTTAGGTAAAGGTGAATATGATGGTTAATATTAAGCGTCAACTTGATTGGATTGAAGGATGCCTAGATGGCTGGTAAAGTGTTGTTTCTGGGTGTGTCTGTGAGGGTGTTGCCAGAGGAGATTAACAGTTGAGTCAGTGGACTGGGAGAGGAAGACCCATCCTCAACGTGGGTGTGTACCATCCAATCACCTGCCAGCATGGCTAGAACAAAGTAGGCAGAAGATGGGATAAGCTGGCTTGCTGGGTCTTCCGGCTTTCATCATTCTCCAGTGCTGAATGCTTCCTGCCCTTGGACATCAGACTCCAGGTTCCTCAGCATTTGGACTCTTGGACTTACACCAGTGGTTTGCCGGGGCCTTTGACCACAGACTGAAGGCTGCACTGTCAGCTTCCCTGCTTTTGAGGCTTTTGGACTCGGACTGACCCACTGCTGGCTTCTTTCTTACACCGCTTGTAGATGACCTATCGTGGGACTTCACCTTGTGATCGTGTGAGCCAATTCTCCCTAATAAACTCCCTTTCATACATACATATATCCTATCAGTTCTGTCCCTCTGGAGAACCCTGACTAATACAGTGGGTGTACAAGCATTTGTCAAAAGTGAAATTCATTCATTCATTTCAAAAATATTTATGAGCACATGATGTGTCAGGCACTGGGAACAAAAATGAATTAAGCGTAACCTCTCACACTCCAAAAGCAGGACTGGTTATGTAATTTGTAGGGCCCAGTGCAAAAGGAAAATGTGATGCATATTAGAGAATCATGAAGAATTTCAAGGCAACGACAGCAGAGAATTAAACCAACCACAAGGGCATTCTGAGTGTGGTGGTGGGAGTTTGTGGGGCTTATGAAACTGCACAAGTCTCAGGCCTGTGAAGCCAGCCCTGCTGCAGTGGTCAGATGGGTGGCAAAAATGCTGGACTCAGTCTGTTGACAGCCTTGGGAGAGGAGCCCTGGACAGTGAGGCTCACAAGCCTTGTCCAAGGGCTTCTCATTGCCACAAGTACATTGCATCTCCCTTTGATTTAAGTAGATCTCTTTTACCCTTGAACATACATTGAACACTTGTCTATGGGAGTTCAGTAAATGTTCTTGTTGCCAATATCCTCTGTATAATCAGATTATAATCTTGTATTATTCAATTTTTGAAGTCTCATCTCTACTCATCCTCATTTTTCTTCCCAGTAGTGTGCCAGGGAATTAGTAGGTGCTCAATATACAGTTGACTCTCGGGCAACACGGGTTTGAACTTACACATTGTTAAGTTGTTAACAAACCCATGGTCAACTGTATAGTGGTGGGTCCACTTGTATGTGGATTTTCTTCTGCCTCTGCCACACCTGAGACGGCAAGACCAACCCCTCCTCTTCCTCCTCCCGCTCAGCCTGCTCAACATGAGGACAATGAAGATGAAGACTTTTATGATGATCCAATTCTACTTAATGAATGGTAAATGCATTTTCTCTTCTTTCTGATTTTCATAATAACATTTTCTTTCTCTAACTTAGTTTGTTATAAGAATATAGTATATAGTGCTGATATGGTTTGGCTCTGTGTTCCTACCCAAATCTCATCTCAAATTATAATCCCCACGTGTTGAGGGAGTGATCTGGTGGGAAGTGATTGGATCATGGGGGCAGTTTCCCCCATGCTGTTCTCATGACAGTGAGTGAGTCCTTATGAAATCTGATGCTTTAAAAGTGTTTGGTGGTTCCCCCTCATTTTCTCACTCTGGTTCCCCCTCAGTTTCTCTCTCTCTCTCTCTCTCTCCTGCTACCATGTAAGAGGTGCCTTGCTTCCCCTTCCCCTTCCACCATGATTGTAAGTTTCCTGAGGCCTCCCCAGCCATGTGGAACTGTGAGTCAATTAAACCTCTTTTGTTTATAAGTTATCCAGTCTCAGGTAGTTCTTCATAGCAGTGTGAAAATGGACTAATACAAATACAAAATATGTGCTAATTAACTTTTCATGTTATTGAAAAGGCTTCTGGTCAAGAGTAAGCTATTATTAGTAGTTACGTTTTTAGGGGTCAAAAGTTACATGCAGACTATTGACTGCACAGGGGGTCAGGGCCCCTAACCCTCACATTGATCACGGGTCAGCTGTATACTTATTAAAAGCTTTAATATTTCATTCTGAATAAAATGTGGGTAGGATAAGGATGATGATGGAAGCTGATTTACTACTAGGAGAAATATAATTATGAGAACTATGATTTACCTACTATTACTGGGCACTGAGTTAGGTACTTCATAGAAATGTTCTAACTTAATGCTTATAAAAAGCTTATAAAATAAGTAATTTTGTCTTCATTTCGGAGATGAGAAATTGAGGTTCAGTGCAACTGAGGAACTTGCTTAAGTTCACATAAGTTGTCAGTGATGGAACAGGGATTCAAACCTAACTCCAAAACCTCGGGAATTTCTAACCTGCTAGGCCCTGTCTTCCTGTCCCTAGCTGCAGACCTCTATGTTTTCTAAAATTTGATGAACAGAAATTGTTCTGAACAGTGAAAAGCACTTTTCCATCTTGATGCCATATTTGGAAATGCATGTTATAATTTCTGAACATAGAATAGAAAATTTCAGGGAGATAGTATTTCAGTGTGCATAATAATAGTACCTACTTTAATTTGATTACAATTTATTGAGCAACTACTAAGTGTAGGACACTGCTAGATGCTGTGGGAGATACAGGATGAACAGACAGAGAAATGGCCCTCAAAGAGAAGAGTAAGACAAGCACACAAATGGATAGAGCAGAACAGGAAATTGTGCGTCCACATCATGACACCCAAATAAAGTATGTTTGCCTAGAAAGATCAGGGTAAGCTTCCTGAAGAAGATGGCATTAAGGGTTGGCCTTGAACAATGGCAAGATTCTGGTAGAAGTGGCTGGGGGCTGTTCACACAGGAGCAAGGAGAGGCAGCATGGTGCCTCTCATCTGGAGAGAGGGAAGAGCAGGATATGCTTAGGAAGGTAAATCAGGTCTCCTTTATGGCAGGCCTGGGACCACGACTGAGGCCCTTGTACTCAATTCAATAAGGAGAGCCTTTGGCAAGTTTTAACTGGAGAAAAACATGATAAAAGCTGGGCACTAGGAGATAGATGCTGGCATCTGTGGGAGGGATGACTGGAAGTCAAAGCTAAGAAGGAAGACGTGAGGTCAGTCCAGGTGAGAGACAGTGATGACTTGAACTTGGGTGGGCTGAAGGGATGTTTTATAGACCTTTGAAAAGATGTTTTTCCATTAAAATAAAGGAAAACCCTGTGAAGCAGAGATCACATATATGCAAAATACTCTTGTTTGATGGAGTTTTTGGAAGTGAGTCAATTTCAAGATACCATCGCTATTATTCAGCCTGAGGATATTTGCCTACAATTCTTGTTGGCTCCTGTGGGATCTGGCTCCCCTTGACTCCTGGCAGCAGCCTGGCCTGTCAGGAAAACAGCCATTGCGCAACAAGGCGGAACCCACCGTATGTTAAACCTCTGCAGTTATGTGGCTTCCTCTGGAACATTCCACCCTGCTTGGGCAACCAGACAGTTCAAAACGCGCAAGTATTTTAAGTAAGAGATCATTTACACGGGATAGAAGATCAGATTAACCAAACCTGCAAATCAAGTCTCCTTTAGAAATCGTTGACTCTTCCAGCACCCAAGGCCACCAGGGCAGCACTAAAGCAAGGGCCAACATCCTAAGACCTGGAGGTCCTGGGAGAAGGTACCTTAAAGGCAGAGCCCTTTCCTTGGCTTCCTATGATGCTTCTTATAACTGGAAGTATGTCATTCATTATAGGAGACATCACCGTGATAATGCACAGGGGTTTGGGAGCCAAGGAGGAGAAAAGACAGATAAAAATATGACCCATTAGTATAGCCAAAAGTAACTAAAATGGGCCAGGCAGCTCACGCCTGTAATCCCAGCACTTTGAGAGGCCAAGATGGGTGGATCACCTGAGGTCAGGAGTTCAAGACCAACCTGGCCAACATGGTGAAATCCCATCTCTACTAAAAATGCAAAAATTAGCAGGGCATGGTGTCATGTGCCTGTAGTCCCAGCTACTCGTGAGGCCGAGGCAGGAGAACCACTTGAACCCGGAAGACAGAGGTTGCAGTGAGCTAAGAATGCGCAACTGCACTCCAGCCTGGGGGACAGAGTAAGACTCCATCTCAAAACAAAACAAAACAAAAGTAACTACAATGATTATTTGTTTGTGAGATGTCAGCAGACTGGAAAACACCACGCCAAGCAAGAAGCCATGGTGGAGCACAGGACACTGTAATTCTCATCTTGCCTGATTCGCTAATGCATTCGGGAGCTATGGAGACCACAGAGCAGTGTCTGCAGCGAAGGAAAGCTGAGTGGGCCATCTATTACCTCCAAGAACAGAAAATGCAATAAATCCAGAAAAAGCAATACTTCACAATGTCGACCTGTACATAAGGCTGCATAATGCTTTCAGGAGAAAGGATGTGGAAAAACGGCTGTTGGGTGCTGGCTGGTGGAGACTGGCAGAACTGATTTATATCAATAGGTGTGGATGTGTTCCAGCTATTCAGCTAAGAGTGACAAAACTAGTCCAGTTCTTGGTGCAAAAAAGGAGATCTGGGGCAGCTGAATGATGAAGCGGGTGTGGCTGATTCAGAAGTCTGGGTTGGCTTTTCTTTCTTAGCATGTCCACCAGGGCTTCTAAGCCAGCTCCAGATTTAGAGCATCCTTTCTTTTTGTCTTTAGCAGTCTGTGGGAGGGAAGCTGTGGGAGAGACTGTGGGTTCCAGTCCACATGATCCCTACAGGAACCCTCCTGGCCCTCCACCCCTGGAAGATCATGGGAGGAGCAATTCCAGCCCATCTTTCTAGTCTTCCTTGGGAAAATGGGGAGAGGGCACAAAGCCCCACTCCTCAACACTTTCTGCCTGCCCCCAATGGCACCCATCCCCCTCCCCTCCACTCAGCTGAGAGTGCCTGCCCCACCATTGCTTGCTCTGTGACCAGGGTGTGACTTCAAATCAAGGGGAATGAGAAGACACTCCTCTTGGTCTTGGATCTAGGACAAATCTTAAAACCAGCCTTCTGGGCAAGAATGCCATTCGTGTGATCTTTGATCCTCCTGGATGATTTCTCCATTGGTTTGGAATCCAAAGAGGAAAAGTGGGATTCACCAACACCTTCAAATCCCCAAGGCTGTGGAGAAGTCCTGGAAGCCAACCCTGAGCAACAGTAACACTTTCCTTGTTTTCTTTGCCTATTAGCCTATTAAAGAACAAGTTCAGAATTTATCACTGAGAGCACACCTATTGTTGCCCAAAACAGAAGTCTATAGTGTAGCAGGTTGGGAAGTCTTAAAAGGTATGAATAATACCTTCTAGAGAAGTAGTCAGGAGCTTCCTCCCCAAATACTCCCCAAATACTCAGTGTTCTGTTCCTATGGTAGACACCGGGATGCACACCCAGGTCCCCTTATTAGACCAGTACACCCCCACACAGCTGCTGGGAGTGCTGGCTGCTGTCTGATCTCAGGCACACTCTTTCTGGAGAATTGTCCTCAGCCAGTGGGAGTCTCCTCAGCCACAGACACTTGGGAGAACCCCTCACCCTCAGGAGTGGTCTGCACCAGTGACTGGCAGACACAGGGTTAGAAAGGCCTGGCCCCCTTGCCTTCAGGTTGGACCATTCCTTGGTGCTGGTCATGCTCCAGAGCTCCCCATGGGATGGAGCTGAGGCTAGACTTCAGCTGAACTCACATCTCTATCTTCTTCCTCTGTCTCACCTGCTTCCCTAACTCCTTTATATCCTTCTGAAATCTGTTCACACAATACCAATCTCATAGGCTCTGCTCCTAGGGAACCATCTCTGAGATGATACCCAAATAGGAAATTTTTCTTTTCCTAATCACGATCCTTGGAGAATGTAGGAACTGACTGATCACTCTTTGCAACTGCCTCAAAATTTGAAGTCTTTTAAAGTGCCTACTCCATGAACCACTATTTATGGCTTGATTTTTAACATCAGCACTGCCCAAGATATGGGGGTCTAGATTTGAACTCATTCAGCAGGAATGGGACCATGAAGAGATTCTCTCTCAGTGCATCACTGCTACAATTAACCAGAACAAAGATGTATGATTTCACCATCGCAAAGTTCTTTCTTATTTGTATATGATTTACTTGCATAACTCCATGGGAGAAAGTTGTATTTTTTTTAAATGAGGAAACTTAAAGTAAATACAGCTTAAGTGGGTTTCTTAAGTTCCTGGAGCAAGCTAAAGACACGACCGGAATAGCAAAGACTAGAAACAGAGTTTCTGACCTTCAGTCTTAGGCTCATTTCATGACCTCCATCCTTGCCCCAACGTATGCCCTTCTTGTATGGACCAAGATGCTTTATGATGCTGTATCAGTGGTGAACTGTGTTTGGCTGATAACAAGAGAAACCCCAGATGGTAGTTTGAGCACCCAATGCTTAATTCCTTCACAACCCAAGAGGTCTGGGAGGGAAGCAGCCTGGGGTTGGCAAGCAGTTTCACAGTCATCAGAGTCTTAGAGTCCTTTAGACTTTCTGTCCCTGCATCTGGGCTATGTCCCTTATTTTCTTGGTCCCAGATAGTTGCTGGAGCCCAGGCCACCATACGCAAGTTCTAGATAGTGGGATGGAGGAAGGAAAGAAGAGAGGCCTCTTTCCTCTCTGTAAGGAGGCTTCCTGGAAGTCTCACTCAACACTTCTGTTCGTGTTTCACTGGCCAGACACATGGCCACACCTAGAGCCTAGCGAAGTTTAAGCCTCAGAGCCATTCAGTTGCTGGAGTCCCTTCCAAATGTTTATGCCTAGTTTTGTATTCTTAATTTTATATTATTTTCAATGATTTTCAGGAACAATTTGTGGAGCGACCCTCTTGGACATAGGAAAGAGCTAAAAGCAGGGAACTCGATGAGATTTATTGTGCCAGTTTTGTTTTAGGGGCATTAAACCAGAGACTGCATGATACATAATAACAGTTTTGTGGAAAGCATGAAGGTGATTTTCAAATACAGTCATGCACCACATAACAACGTTTTGGTCAATGATGGACTGCCTATGCTATGAGGGTCCCATAAGATTATAAAACTATATTTTTGCTGTACCTTTTCTGTGATTAGATATGTTTAGATGCACAAATACTTACTGTTGTGTTATAGTTGCCTGCAGCGTTCAGTAGAGTAACAGGTGGTACAGGTTTGTAGCCTGGGAGCAGTAGGTGACACTTACAGCCAGCCTAAGTGTGTAGTAGCTGTACCATCTAGATTTGTGTAAGTATACTCTATGAGGTTTGACATGAGGAAATCGCCTAACGATGCATTTTTTCACAATGTATCCTGTTGTTAAGCCATGCTGGACTGTAGTTATTTCTTATATCAGTCCTGGAACAGTATAGAGTCACATTTTTAAATACCATACTTTGTTGAATTTAAGACACCATTGATAATAGATACCTCACCATTTTATGTATCAGTAAGAAAAGGGAAACATTGCCAAATACATTATGACTTTCCATAGACTATAAAATTCATTTTAAATTAAAAGACGTTAAAATGAAAAAAAGGGCACATCATAATATCAGTGATATATGGTGGTAACCATTCAATGAATATATTTCTGTAGGGAGATAAAATAATATAATATAGAATGTAAGCTCTCTGGTGACATAAGAACATGGATAGAATATAAAGAACGTTCATTTGAGTTGTCAGCTAACTGGATAGAGATATATAGTGCCACAGAAGAAAAAATCTCTGAGAATCTCATACATAGTTCTGTGATCAAACTGTCTGAAGTAGCTTTCTGGAGTCTGAGTTGATATGACTTCACCAGCTATGCTTTCTGAGTCCAGTGGATATGTATGAGGCCCCTGTGAGACACAGGTTGGTGAGGGGCCTTGGAGCATTGTCCTGGGTGATATTGTGATTTTCCCCCTAATTTGGGTGAAATCTTAGGTTACATAACCTATTTCTCTAAAAACAATGTCTGTTGCATCTCACAAGGTTTTGAGAAAATCAAATAAATTAGTCGCTTTTTTAAAAGCATGCTAGAGAGGCAAGTGGGAAGGAAAATCAACTGCTCATATACAAAATAATAACACAACAACAACAGTGAACATCAATGAGTGCTTTCTCTGGGTCAAGTGTGCTGTAAAGGTTATGGCATGTACTGTTGGTAGCCAACAAATAGCTATTCTTTGCTTGCTTCTTCCTGGCTAGCAGAGCCTGCTTCCCAAAGAAAGGAGCAAAAAATCTCAGATAGTCATTGTCTCATCTTTCTGTTCATCCGGGGCAGTAGTTCTCAGAGTATAGAGATACCTAGGGGTCCTGAGATACTTTCAGAAGTTTTCAAGGTCAAAGTTACTTTCAAAATTTTATATATTCAGTGGGGAATATATATATCTAACAAAATATACATATCTAATTATTTCAAGATATTATTTGCCTTTTTTACTGCATAGTCATTTGCGCTGATGTTGGAAAAGCAATGTTGGGAAAAACTACTGGTGGCTCAGCACAAATCCTGACAACAAACTGTAGTCACTGTATTCTTTACAACCACAGAGTAAAAGAAAGTATTTTACTGGGATGCCCTTGAAGAAGTAAAAGTTAATTTTGTTACATCTCAACCCTTCATTTGGGAAGTACACATAAAGCATTTCTTTTTTGTTTTTTCTTTGTTTTGTTTTTTTTTTTTGAGATGGAGTCTCACTCTGTCACCCAGGCTGGAGTATAGTGGTGTGATCTTGGCTCACTGTGACCTCTGCCTCCCAGGTTCAAGCGATTCTCCTGCCTCAGCCTCATGAGTAGGAGAGACTACAGGCGCCTTCCACCATGCCCAGCTAATTTTTGTATTTTTAGTAGAGACAGGGTTTCACCATGTTGGCCAGGATGGTCTCGATCTCTTGACCTTGCGATCCGCCCACCTCAGCCTCCCAAAGTGCTGGGATTACAGGCGTGAGCCACCACACCCGGCCTGCATAAAGCATTTCTACTGCATAGGCTATGATGGTTGTCTTGTGGAAAAGCACTTAGGTGATTGAGTTGCTAGCTAAATTAGCTGTTTGTTTGTTTGTTTTTCACAGAACAGTATTTTTGCTTGACATAACAACTGACAGACAAATACGGTTATTCAAATTTGGGTATTTGATAGAAATGGTCTCAGAAAATGAAATGAGTTTTTCCAGTGAAGGAAAACAATATGAGTTAATCATGTCAATGAAGACAATATTTGATGCCAATGATAAAATTCAAGCTTTCAAAGGAAATTAGAATGAAATTGGTCGTGATATTTATGAAGGTGATATTTTTATATTATATATTGAAATGTGTCAACATTTGGAAGATCTGTACAACTCATTAAACCAATATTTTCCAAATGACCAGTGCATAATGTTATAAAATTTGAAAAAGTAATTGAGTATGAAACATTCATTGATGGTTTCAGATTTCATATGGCTATTTACTTTTTTTTTTTTGAGAGGAAGTTTTGCTCCTGTTGCCCAGGGTGGCACAATCTCAGTTCACTGCAATCTCCGCCTCCTGGGTCCAAGCAATTCTTTTGCCTTAGCTTCCCGAGTAGCTGGGAATACAGACATGCCCCACCACACCTGGCTAATTTTGTATTTTTAGTAGAGATGGGGTTTCTCCATCTTGGACAGGCTAATCTCAAACTCCTGACCTCAGGTAATCTGCCCACCTTGGCTTCCCAAAGTGCTGGGATTACAGGTGTGAGCCACCGTGCCCAGCTGGCAATTTACCTTTAAGAAACTACAACTTGTCAAGTTTTGGTGTAATCTACAGCAGAATCTTCACCATGATCTGAAAAGGCTGTTAATATACTCTTCCCTTTCCAACTACTCCTCTGTGTGTAGTGGAACAAAAAACTAGAGAAACAGAACCAATTCTATATATATAGTCATGTCTTGGTATCTGTGTGGGATTGGTTCCAGGATCTCCCTTGGATACCAAAATCTGCAGTTGCTCAAGTCCCTGATATAAAATGGCATAGTATTTGCCATCTTCCCTATGCACATCCTCTTGTATACTTTAAATCATCTTTGGATTACTTATAATACCTAATACAATGTAAATGCTATGTAAATAGTTGTTGTTTTATTTAGGGAATAAGGACAAGAAACATGTCTATACATGTTCTAGAAGTCTATACATGTTCAGTACAGATGCATTTCTTTCTCAAATATTTTTGATCTGTGGTTGGTTGAATCCATGGATGCAGAATCCATGGACATAGAGGGCCAACTGTGTACATATACATGCATATATGAAGAGATTTAGTATAGGAATTGGCTCATGCAGTTATGGAGGCCAAGAAATCCCATGATCTGCAAGTTAGAGAACCAGGGAAGTTGGTGGTGTAATTCAGCCTAAAGCTGAAGACCTAAGAATGAAGGGCAATTGTGCCAGTCCCTGATATGGTTTGGCTGTGTCCCCGCCCAAATCTCATGTTGAATTGTAATTCCCATTGTTGGAGGAAGAGTCTGCTGTGAGGTGATTGAATGATGGAGGTACACTCCTCACTTGCTGTTCTCATGATAGTGAGTGAGTTCTCATGCGACCTGGTTGTTTAAAAGTGTGTAGCACCTCTCCCTTTGCTCTCTTCCTCCTTCTCTGGCCATGTAAAACGTGTCTGCTTCCCTTCACCTTCTGCCATGATGGTAAGTTTTCTGAGGCCTCCCCAGTCATGCTTTCTGTACAGCTTGTGGAACTGTGAATCAATTCAACCGCTTATTTTTTTAATAAATTACCCAGTCTTAGGTCTTTATAGCAAGATGAGAATGGACTAATATAGTCTCAGTCCAAATCTGAAAGCTCAAGAACCAGAAGGGCAAATGTGTCAGAGCAAAGATGGATGTCTCAGCCCAAGCAGGAGAGCGGATTTACCTTTCCTCCCCAATTTGTTCTGTTGGATCATGCCCACCCACGTTGGGGAAGGCCATCTGCTTTATTCAGTTCACCAATGCAAATGCTAGTCCCTTCTGGAAACACCATCACAGACACACCCAGAATTATGTTTTACCAGTTATCTGGGCATCCCTAAGCCCAGGCAAGTTTGGCATATAAAATTAATTATCTAAGCATCTCAGAGGCCATGCTGGGTCAGGGTGGACCCCAAACCCAATGACTGATGTCTTTGGTTGTTGTTGTTGTTGAGACGAAGTCTCACTCTTGTCCCCCAGGCTGGAGTGCAATGGCGTGATCTCAGCTCACTGCAACCTTCACCTCCTGGGTTCAAGGGATTCTCCTGCCTCAGCCTCCTGAGTAGCTGGGATTACAAGCGCCTGTCATCACACCTGGCTAATTTTTGTATTTTTCGTAGAGATGGGGTTTCACCATGTTGGCCAGGCTGGTCTCGAATTCCTGACCTCAGGTGATCCACCCACATTGGCCTCCCAAAGTCTGGGATTACAGGCATGAGCCACCGCGCCTGGCCAACCGATGTCTTTATGAGAGAGAGAGTAGGATGCAGAAAGGTGGAGACACAAGGAAGAAGACTATGTGAAGATAAGGCAGAGATTGGAGTGATGCAACTACAAATTGAGGAATGCCAAAGGTCGTCAGAAGCCACCAGAAGCCAGGGGGAGACAAAGTAGGATCCTCCCTGAGAGACTTGGAAGGGAGCTTAGCCTTGCTGACCCCTTGATTTCAGAATTCTAGCCCTCAGAACTGTGAGAGAATGAATTTCCATCGTTTTAAGTCACCTGGTTTGTAGTACTTGGTTACGGAAGCCCCAGGAAATGAATAGAGGGTTCAACACATAATCTTCATGGTAATTAAGGTTAGGAAAATAAATTTTCTGAGAATCTAAAACAGGAGAAAAAAACACTTCCTGCCCTTGAGTCCAAGCCTAAGGTGCTTTCATAAAATAAAATAAGCAGCTATTTTCTATGCCTAATCTGGAAAGAATGAGAAGTTCCAGGAAGCTTTCCACTGGGAAGCTGGTTCTGGTCCCTGTTAGCTTTTGGGCAACTTCACAATCAAGGCCTGTAGTATTCTCAAGCGTTATATAAGGTGGTTGGACCAGATGAGCTATAAGATGCCATTTAGCTCCAAGCCTGTTATTCTTATTGGCCTATTTATAGTGAGGGGAAGTTTTTCTGGGTAGAAGAGAAAGGTTTAATGTTTGAATGGCTTGCCAAATAAAATGGATTTTCTTCTTTAGAACTATTTGTGAACAGGATCAATTTGATAGCTGCAGATTGATAAATCAACTACATGCTGTGTAATACTTCTTTAAAGCAAGGGTAGTCAAAGTCAGATGCCTTTGGGAACCAGAGAGTAACACAAGTGAGTCAAGCAGACTGGGTGTAATAAAATAGGGAGTAGTAGGGACTATGACAAAGACTATGTGTTGGGCTGTTTTGGCATTGATATAAAGAAATACCTGAGATTGAATAATTGATAAAGAAAAGAGGTTTAATTGACTTATGGTTCTGCAGACTGTACAGGAATTATGACCCTGGCGTCTGCGTAGCTTCTGGAGTGGCCTCAAGTGGCTTTCACTCATGGCAAAAGGCAAAGTGGGAGCAGGCACATCACATAGAGAGCAAGAGCAAGAGAGGGAGTGATAGGGAGGTGTCACCGACTTACAAAACCAGATCTCACAAGAACTCACTATTGTGAGGACAGTACCAAGCTATGAGGGATCTGCCCCCATGACCCAAACACCCAAACACCTCCTACCAGGCCCCACCTCCAGCATGAGATTTGGATGGGACATCTAAACGATATCAGATTATATGTGATAAAATAGGGAGTGGTGGGGACTGTGGCAAACTAGAACGCTCTAATGCCTTTAGATGGAAGCAATCATTTGCTCAGCTTTGGTCAGTTCCTGCCAAACAGCAATGGGGGTGTCTTAGCCCATTTTCACACTGCTATAAAGAAATTCCTGAGACTGATAATTTATAAAAGAAAAACACTTCATTGACTCAACAGTTCCACATGGCTGGGGAGGCCTCAGGAAACTTACAATCATGGCAGAAGGCGAAGGGGAAGCAGGCACCTTCTTCACATGGCAGCAGGAGGGAGAAGTGCGAGTGCAGGAAAAAATTACCACTTTAAAAACCATCAGCTCGGCCGGGCGCGGTGGCTCAAGCCTGTAATCCCAGCACTTTGGGAGGCGGAGACGGGCGGATCACGAGGTCAGGAGATCGAGACCATCCTGGCTAACACGGTGAAACCCCGTCTCTACTAAAAATTACAAAAAACTAGCCGGGCGAGGTGGCGGGCGCCTGTAGTCCCAGCTACTCGGGAGGCTGAGGCAGGAGAATGGCGTGAACCCAGGAGGCGGAGCTTGCAGTGAGCCGAGATCTGGCCACTGCACTCCAGCCTGGGTGACAGAGCAAGACTCCGTCTCAAAAAAAAAAAAAAAAAAAAAAACCATCAGCTCTCATGAGAACTCACTCACTACCGTGAGAACAGCATGGGGAAGCTGCCCCCTTGATCCAAGCACCTCGCTCCCTCAACACATGGGTTTCCAGTTTGAGATGAGATTTGGGTAGTGTCACAGAGCCAAACCATATCAGTGGGCTTAGGATGCCGAATCCTAAGATTTTTTAAGGAAAGTCAAAATTTTAATGTGAATTCTCCCAATTTAAAACATCTTAGTAACTGAATTAAATTCTAAAAATAACATCACTGGACAAACAAAACACTTCTTTTGACTCACTGTGGTTCCTCAAGTTACCAGTTTGTAACTTTTGCCTTAAGGCTTTGAATTCGATGTTTACAAATACTAATAAACAGCTTAATGAAATGTACAAACATTTTAACATTCCTTGTTTGCTCATGTATAAAAAATAGTTGGGGCACATGATAGTATTCCCATTTTGTGGTTAAGAAACTCCAAGGGAAACAGGTTTTCATTATTTGAAAGACCTGCAAGCAGAACTTAGATTTAGAACTTAGATTTCCTGAAATACCCAATATTCCTTCTCTCAACTCCTTTTTGCCATTCATGTTAATGAGAAGGGACAAGGCAAGAGCTATTTGCACTGACACATCCACAGGCACATGGACCTGGGTACTAGACTCAGACCAAAGATGTAAATATTATCTTAAGAGAAATGGTCGGCTTTCTGAGTCTCGTTATGTGGTGGAAAGGAAAATGATTGGGAAGTTTGGTGTTGGTTCAAATGATCTTGTAATTATAGGATATGATTGAAATTATAAGGCCCAAAATATAGAAGTAGAAAAGGCAATGTGAAAGAGTAATTGGAAAACTACCAGAAAAGCAAAAGGGAAAATATCAGAAAGTGATCCCAGAGGCAGTGTGTATGGTTAATACTCATTACTCATGGGGTTATCTATCCTTCCATCGACACGCTTAATAACTGCTGTTTAATTGCTATTCTGTCCCAGGCAGTAAGTAAGCAACAAAGAGACAATAGCAAGCAAATAGACACAGTCCCTTTTCTTCTAGAGTTGCTGTCTAGAGGGAAGACAGACAAGTAAATTAGCTGTAAGTATAGACTTGATGCCCAAGCCCAAAAGAAGAATTAATACCTGTGTCCCCTTACCTGCCATGCATGTCACCAAGTGCCATCTCATTTGCCTTGTCACAGTTTGTTTGTCAGTGGAAACATGAGCAGCGTGCATCTTAATCCTCTGCTTAGAAATAGAAATCTGAATGTAAGGAAGACATGGGGCTAAGAGTGGCCTCTTAAAAATTAGCATTAGCATAACTGGCAAAGAACTAAGAAGACCTGGGTTCCCATCTTGTCTCTGCCACTTTATAGCTGTAGGAGCTTTGGCAGGCCACTTGCCTCTGTGAACGTCAGCTCCTTTTCTGTAAGTAAGAGCCTCAGCCCGTCTTCAAGACTGTTATGATGAATATTATGTATGTGACAGTGGTTATTGGCACTACGTGTAACACTGAGAAAAGCAAGCCTTCTCTACTCCCAAAGTGAGTTTAAAATAAAGGAAAAAATTGGTTTGTTTGTGACAAAGCATTGTGACCTGGAAATTTCTCTGTAAGTGGTAGCTTTATTATTATGATTTCAGTGCTTCCAACACATATTAAAAGTATGTTTTGTACACAAAGAGTGAACCCTAATGTAAACTATGGACTGTAAATAATAATAATATATTGATATTGGTTCATCAGTTTTAATAAATGTACCACATTTGGACATGCAAGAGTTAATAACGGGAAATTTTGGTGTGGGGGGTATGTGGAAAAGAGGAAAATGGAACTCTGTTCTTTCTGCTTAATTTTTCTGTAAACCTAAAACTACTCAAAAATATAGTCTATTAATTGAAAAAATAAAAATAAAAAGTTTAACTAGTGTTAACAAACTCTGTTAAATTTATAATCTACACAAAAAGTATGTTTAGTTAAATAAATTGAACTTGTTTACCTTGTTAGTCAGCTAAGAGCCTCTTTTATTCTGATAGAACAGAAGTGAGCTTTGGCCCAGGCCTCTCTGAACAGTCATAAATTAGCGATCAGTGGAGTCAGGGGCTGGATGAGCAAGAGTTCTGATACTTGGCAACAGAAGGTACTGCCTTTTGTGACCTGTCGTGGTAATAGATCAGGTGTCAGTTTTCCCCTCAACATCAGAGTTTCATTGTAACTTCACCTAGCCTAGAAAGGATGGTCAGTGTTTGAGAACTTGTTTTTCTCCTGTTTGAAGTCTTGTTCCTATCTTCAAAATGTGCATGTAAAACAAAGTAATGTTTGAAGTCTTGTTCCTATCTTCAAAATGTCATGTAAAACAAAGTAATGTTTTCTTTTACTTTGAACTCACTTTGGGAATAGAGAAGCCTTGCTTTTCCCATATAGGGTAAAGGGAGATGAGGAGGGAAAGTTGTTCTTGCTGTTTCCCTCATGATATAAGCTTGGTTACAATGTTTTTGGCGTTTTGATTTTTGGTTACAATATTGTTGGAGTGTTTTTTCAATGCTTTCAGCTGCTGAGATGAATTAATAAAAAAGAGATTACTGTGTAATGCCAAATCGCAATTGCCTGAAACTAACTTCCTTTTGAATCAAGGCATAGGCAAAGTGAAGATTAAACTGTACTGTTTTGGGTAGGGGTCAAAATAAAGTTCGGTATCACCAGAAGAAGCAGGAATGTACAATCCGTGAGTCCCTGAGAAATCATCAGAAAAGGCCCCCCATTAAACTTTATAAATTGTGCGATGTAGAGAGAGGGCAGCAAAAGGAGACCCTCTGTCTCTCTCCACTCATCTTTTATTTTCAATGTCTCCTTAGTAATCTGACTTCCCTTTCCTACCCATCCTCCCACATTTCATGTGCCAGGGCAGCTTGTTCAGAGCAAAGCCAGCTGAAAACTAGCTCCTGGTGGTGTTTTCAGTTGAAAGGAATATTTTGGTCTAGCACTTATTGGATGACAAGATCAGGGACTCTAGAAAACTACTCCATTACCTGAAAGCACGCCACCCAAATCCTCCTCTGGGATCTCTGACTCTCCCTCTCTCTTATACAGTTGATTCTCATTATGTGTAGTAGTTGCATTTTATAAAGTTACTGCTAACACTAATTAGTGAATATGGGATCATTGAACTTAGAGGAAATACAGGGTTAGTTCCTGTGAGACTCTGGTCACAACATTTTCATCAACAGATCGGCACATAATCCTATTTTATGTGTATTTCTGTCTAGAGATACCTTATTTACTATATACTGTGGATTCATTAGCATTAAACTCCCACCCAACAGCACTAACTCATGCCTGAAAGAAGCTTATTGAATGCCCATATTTTCTCCATAAGGCACAGCTTTTTGGGCTTAGGAACACTAGACAGCACTTCGACATTTTGCTTCAGGCAATTTTAAACAGCGAAATCACCAACGAAATGCACAAAAATATGAAAAATGTGACGCTAAATATTCTGTGAAAAGGACACATTTATAGTATGAGAGTTGAAACAGGAAGGCAGAGCATTGCCTTGTTTAACCTCAACTGGGGACAAGCATATCAGGAAGATCCAGTTTTTTGACACTCTGAACAGGTGCCCATCCAGGAATGACCATGAAAGCACCGTGATTATTGATTTTAGGGTCACAAATGCATTTTAGTGAGTAGGCAAATTTGCAAATATGAAATCTGCGAACAAAGAAGATCAACTCTACTTTAATCCTTTCTTTCCCCACCCACCCCATTCCTCTTCATCAGCAACATCTCAACAGTCCCAAGTCTTTGTTAAAACACAAAAACAGCAAAACCCTTTCTCCCTCTACCTCCTGCTTCCTTCCAATGACTGTCTTATCTCTGTGCCTCCTTAGACAACATTCTTGCAGGAGGACATCATGCCTCCACTTTGAACTCTTCACTGTCCCCAGGTGGTCTCACCCGTTCCCATGGTTTCAAATAGACCAACTATGGGCCAGTGACTCAAATCTCAAGTCTTCATCTTGAACTCAAGGCTCATGTCTAGCTGCTAACTGTGCATGCTCACTCGAGGGTCCCACAGGCCTTCAATGTGTCCACATCAAGGTGTCAAAAGCTGAGCTCATTACCCGCCTCTCAAACTTCTGCTTCCTGGATTTCCTGAATTAGTGAGTGGTACCACCTTTCACCCAAGTTAGAAACCTGGAAATCAGATTTTTTTCCCTCCCTTTCTCTCACCTGATCACAGAGTCTGCAGGTCTGTCATTCTAACATCTCAAAATATATCCATGCCTAATCATTCCCCACTGCCAGGACCTTGACTCTATCTTCTTTTATCTTTCACCAGAATTATTGCAATAGTTTTCCAGCTTGTCTTTCTGACTTTGATCTTGTCTTTCAACTACTCTCCTGAGAGTGATCTTTCTAAAGTTCAAATCTTATTACAAAATTGCCCTGCTTAAAGCCTTTCAACAGCTCCTCATTGTCCTTAAGCTAAAATACAAACTCCTTATCATGGTTCTCCATCTTTGTGATCTGTGATCTGAATGGCATTTAGAACTCCTGCCGAATCTCTCACCTCCTGTCTCAGGCCTGGCTCCACCCCTCAGGTTCATCTTGACTGCAGTTTCCTGAAAACACTGCTTGCTCTTGCCCTCAAAACCTCAGAAGAGTTGGTTTCCTCTAAAACTCTCCACATCCTTATCATCCATCTGCAAAACTACGCAGCCAATTTAGACGTCACTTCCTCCAGGAAGTTCTCCCTGATGTCCCCTCTCCCAGGTCAGATTTTCTCCTATGTACCTCTTCGCCATGCCCTACCTACTCTTATTGCAGCATGTGCCTTGCTGTCTTGTGCTAGGAATCTACCATGTCTCTTTCCCCCATTATGTTGAACACTCCTTATGCGTAGGGAACAGATTTTGTTTATCTTTAGTTCCCAGTTCCTAGAAAAGTTCCTGGTATATAATTGACACTCAATAAATATTGGCTGAGTGAATATGTGACTGTATCTTGCTCCTGTTTTGGACTACTTTCTCTTGCAGCTCCTTTAAAAAGACTACATAAAACAATAAAAGGACACTAAAAATTACTGTCTTTCTGCCAGGCATGGTGGCTTACACCTGTAATCTCAGCACTTTGGGAGGCCAAGGCAGGAGGATCAGTTGAGGCCATGAATTCAAGACCAGTTGTGTCTATAGTCCCAGCTATTCAGGAGGCTGAAGTGGGAGGATTGCTTGAGCCCAGGAGTTTGAGGCTGCAGTGGGCTCTGATTGCACCACTGCACCCCATCCCGCCTGGGTGACAGAGTGAGAACCTGTCTCAACAACAACAAATTTACTGTTCTTCATGTAAAGTCTTCTAAGTGGGTGGCTTCCTTCACCTAGCCTCAAGTCTTTTTCCAAAATAAAAATAACCCTGCTGGGAATGTTAATAGCTAACTTACCAAGGACTTGACTATGTGCCAGGCACTTTCCTATGCCCTTTGCCTGTATAAATCATTTAATCTTCATGACCACCCTACAGCTAGGTGTTTCCCTTGTCCCTGTTTTACAGATGAAGAAGCTGAAGAACAGAGTAATTTGCCTAAGGTCATAAGTCTCATACATGGTAGAATGTCCATTAATACTAATAATCCAATCAACACTAAATAGATAGAAAACAATGTTTTATTCTTGTGAGAGTTTAAGGACCTGAAATTGTCCAACTGCCCAGAAATTGACCGGCTGGCTGTATTTGGACAGGGGAACTTGCATTTCTGGGTCCTTTTGGTATTATGGTGATTCTAATCCCTTTTCTCTTTCTCTGTGTGAATTCTTACAATAAGGGGCTGAGTTCCCAGGAAGTGGACCCAATAGTGCCAGGAACCTGATAGCATGCTCAGAACCAGCATGTGCAAACATCCCCCAAAGGCAAGCTGGCTGAGAAATTCTGCTACCACTGCTCTCTTGCTAATGTATTTTCCATTCACCTTGATCCCTTGTCCTGTAGAAATATATTTGGGCAAAACTAAAAGCCTCTTTCTACTCACATCTTATTATAAATATTTTTTCCACTTTCTGCCACACCTGTTTTGACTCAGAGCTGCAACACGAGGAACTTGGGATTCTCAGGAGATGAGAATCCCAGGTTCCTCAATGGATGAGTGTAGTAGTAGGTGTAATAGTGTAATAATAGGTGCCATTTGTTGAACACTTACTGTGTGCCAGCCACAAGAATTCCTTATAATTATTGAATTTAGTCCTCGCAACTACCCTATTGAAGTAGGTATGAGTATCTCATTTTAGAGGTGAGGAACCCAAGCCTCAGACAACTGAAGTGAGCTGCACAATATCTGTATTAGTTCCCCTTGCTGCTGTAACAAATAACCACAAATTTAGTGGCTCATAACAACGCAAATTTATTCTTATGGATCTGGGGGTCAGAAGTTCAAAATCAGTCTCAATGGGCTAAAGTCAAGCCTGTGACAGGACTGTTCTTTCTGAAGGATCTAAAGGAGGATGTTTCCTCTCCCTTTTTCAAATTCTAGAGGCCATTGTATTTTTTGTATTCCTTCCTCACACCATTCCAACCCCCACTTCCATCATCACATCTTCTCTAACTCTGACTCCCCTGCCTCTCTTCGAAGAACCCATGTGATTATATCTGGGCCATCCAGATAATCTAGGATAATCTCCTCAACTCAAGATCTTTAATGTAATTACATCTGCAAAGTCTCTTTTTCTGTGTAAAGTAACCTATTTACAGGTTCCAAAGGATTAAGACGTGAAGCTCTTTGGGGGACTATTATTTGGCCTACCATATCATAAAGCAGAACTGTAACATTCCACTAGAAATCCTATAGCCTTCAAAAATGATTTTTCTTTAGTTAAGCCCTCTAAACGTATTACACTCTGTTAAATACAAGTCCCAGCTTTGGAAGGGGCCATGTGTTTTGGCTCTATTTCTTCTGCAGCTAGAACAGGAATTCTTAGTGCTGGTTATATGTTAGAATCACCTGGAGAACTTTTAAAACCTACTTAAGCCAGGATCTACCTAAGATCAATTAAAATCAGAATCACTGGAGGTGGGGCTTGAACACTTGGCAGGTTAGAGCATGCCTCCAGGTACTTCTAATAGGGAACTAGCTTTGAGACCCATCACGCTAGAGAGAACTGCTGGCAAACACTTAGAGCATGCCATGTTCTGGGTCCAAGGAGGAAAAGCTTGACTATAAAGATGAACGGTGAGAAAATAAACTGGGAAAGCCATTCGTCCCTGGTTTGGTATCCTTGCTTGTGCCATTTCCTAGTTGCATGAGCTAGGGCAAGTTACTTGGCTTCTCTGGTCTTTTTTCGATTACTAATAGCTCCCAAAAGTTGTGCAATGACTAACTGAGATCGTGAATGAAGAGCCCTTAGCTGAGTGCTGTTAGGTCCCAATAGAGGGCAGTGCAGTCTTTTTTGCATCCCGCCCCCACCCAGCCTTCAGAACAGAGGTTCAGACTTTCCTAATAATAGAATTCCCTTGGCTCTAATTTTCCAGCTCAGAGAAGATTAAATTTGCCTCCTTCTTGGTTATGTCTGACTTTCACTTGCTTCTTGGTGTTTTTCTCTACATCTCCGATCTGGCGGTCTTTTCACACCTTTTAATCATGCTGAGTCTAGGGGGCAGCTGGAAAGCCTTCTGATTTTCCAGGCTGCTTTCAGAAGGTCCCAGAATTCCCAGGATGTTACTAGGGTTTTTTGATTGATGTCAAGCAATCAAGCTGTAAGCTGCAAAGAGTGACTTTCCTCCCTTAGAAGGAAATCGTTCATGGTATGTGGTTGGGGAAGGAGAGCTGAGGGTTTTCCTTTGGGCTGATACAATGAGAAGTCTAAAACATGGATGTGGTGGAGAAATGTTTTTAATGGAAAGAGTTCCCAGGGTTGGAAGGAAATGGAAGGAAGTGGCCAAGCTACTTCCTAGTACTGATTAGCTAATATTGATAGTGCTTGGTACTTCTTCTAATTCTTTGCTCCCGTCCTTTGCTTCTCCTAGTTCTTGAAGGTATTAGGAAGGGCAAAAGAGATGGAGATGATTCAGCAATTGGAACCGATCACATTTGGCCCAGCAGGCTGCGCCTCTGATTGTGGGACCAGGTTAATGGCATTAGTGAAAAGCGTTCCCGATTGAGCGAGGGAGCAGGGTTCTGGCAAGGCCACTTTCCATTAGGAACTGCCAAAGCTGATGTCACTGGGAACTTTCATTTTTCTCTCTCCCTCTAACTTTTTTTAGATGCGCAATGATGGAATAATCCTACTGTCTTGTGTTGCCAAAGCTTGTTTCTCATCATTCAGGTATATCTGATTTTCACAAAGTCTATTGTATTACCCAATTCAGTTTTTAAAGCTTATTTCTATGTCCCAGCCCATTGCTAATGAGTCAGCAGGCATTTAGCAGACACCCGCTTTGGCTGGGTAGTGAGATGGAATAACGAAGGGTGCCCAGGCATGGCGCCTGATGCGTAATCGTGTTGGGAATGTCAGAGTCACATGCACAGAATAACGCGGGGAGATGACTGTTAGGAGCGCCCTGAGCGGCGGGAGGTCAGTGAGTCAGGGAAAGACAGCGTGGAGGAGGGGAGCTTTGAGGAAGGCCATTTCAAATGGGGAGACAACATTGCTGGGGACGGGCAGAGTGAGTCCGGGGAATTAGGAAAACAAAAGGAAAAATGGCAAAAATAAGAATGTTAACTAGCTGTCCATGCAGGTACCTTCGGCGCCAGATGTATAGATCACCTCAGCACAAGCACATGCTCCACACTTTTCTCAAGGTTTCTGTGTCTCCCAGGTGAGGGAGTGTTGCTTTTCTAAAATCACCCCGGGCTCCAGGCTCAGGCTTTTGCACGCCATCTCTCTGTTCCAACTCATTCTAGGGGCCAGAGAAATGTCTGATGATCATGGCATCCCAGTACGGCCTCTTTGCTGATAGTACTTGGTTCTCTCTCTCTCTCTCTCTCTCTCTCTCTCTCTCTCTCTCTCTCTCTCTCTCTCTCTCTGTGTGTGTGTGTGTGTGTGTGTGTGTGTGTGAGAGAGAGAGAGAGAGAGAGAGAGAGAGATCCTTGGGAGAAATCCCTGGTCATTTCACAATAGACCACAGGATCAGAGAAGGAAAGGAGTTGTGTTTTTTAAGAAACAAATCTCCAAGTGCTGCTGGTCATTCTTGGAATTCCCCTGCCCTCTTCCTCTGCCACATGCTCAACTTATTCCAAATGGTTCTGGAGCATCTATGTACGTATAAAGCTTACTGTATTTTGAATGGATGGAGAAATGCCCAGCTGAAAACTTTGGGAGTGGATGACCAGCTGGTGGGCCTATTATCTGGGCTAAAGAGATTGCAGGCTGAGGATATGGAAACTCCCACTGCCCATCTGGCTTGTGGAAGCATCTGAGTCCTGCTGAGTCAATGTGCAGTAAGAGCTTCAGGTCCTGCTTCAACCGGGACAGGCTGTCCCCTGGGCGCTCACCCAGATCGACATAGCAGGTACAATTGCTGATTTGGCCCTAGTGATGGGTTGGCTGTGGGAGAGGAGCCTGGGTCAGAAATGCTGGCATCAAAAAGCAGTGAGTCCTCAACTTCATGGCATTTAGTAAAGTACCAAGAAAAGCCAAGACTGGGTGTTCTGGGGGCATAGGAGACAGGTGGAAAGAACATGAGAAAATTATCTTTAGACAAAAGACTCTACGTTAAAAATGTCCCTTCAGAAGGGACGTGTGTAACAATTTATATTGCCTATTTAAAATTCTGACAAGTGGCCTTTCTCAGCTATTTTTAATGGAACACAATGTACCACCCATTGGGAATATTCAAACATGATGAATAAGGCCAGTCATTTATATTATATGTTGGCAACTACGTGAATGCCAAGAATCTGTAGGCACTTAAATAATTATCCTTTATCCTCTTTTTTTTTTTTTTATCCCATCAAAGTTAGTTTCTGGACCAGCAGCTCCAAACTTTATTATGCTTAATAATCACTTGGCTGGTTGGGAGGTAGGGAGGGAGCAACTAGGGCTGAGGTAGGACCCAGAATTCAGTATTTCATTAAGCAACCTCAGGTGATTCTGCTGAGGGAGGTCCACGAACCACACTTTGGGACACAGTGGAAGGTGAGTGGGATTATGGCTTATGCATTTGAATTTAATAAATACTGTCATTCATGACTCATGACACCTTAATTCCCATGCTTGCTCCAATTTGATCCTCCTAATAACTCCATGAGGTACAGGGTCAGATGCTGTTATTCGTATTTTGCAGTCAAAGACTCTAAAGTTCAGAGAGGTAATGATCTGTGATTGACAGCTAGTGGAGACCCAGGTGTTCAGGCTCCTTGTGCAGTGCTCTGGCAGTCCCTCCTGCCCCTCTTTCAAGCCCCACGTGGTCTACTGTGTGATGTGCTCAACATTTCTTCCCATTTCCTTGTTTATGTGCTAAATTATGGGAGGGGGAGAGGAAAAAGTTTCTCTATTCTAATGTTCTAGAACTAAATCTTAGCCAGAGTGAGAGAGTGTTTAATAAACGTTAAAAGGTCTAGTCAGTTCAGTCTGGGAAAAAAGATGTGTTAAGCCAGGTGAGAAGAGGGGCTCTGGATCACAAGGCTCCTACTTGAAGTGGGACAATACCAAATAAAATCACTCAAGCCAGGAGCAGTGGCTCACGTCTGCAATCCCCTCACTTTGGGAGACTGAGGCGGGAGGATTGCTTGAGGCCAGGAGTTTGAGACGAGCCTGGGCAAAATAGTGAGACTCTCTCTCTGCAAAAAATACACAAAAATTAGCCAGGTGTGTGCCTGTGGTCCCAGCTACTCGGGAGGCTGAGGTGGGAGAACTGCTTGAGCCTGGGAGGTAGAGGCTACAGTGAGTCATGATCGAGGCTACAGTGAGCCATGATCATACCACTGCACTTCAGCCTGGGCAACAGAGTGAGACCCTGTCTCAGAAAAAATAAAAAGTCATTGAAAGAACTGCCTCCCACACACCCACAGTCACACACAAGACCATGCCCCAACTCAGGAACTGTCAGACTCTTAGAAAAGAGTCTAACGGTCAAAGGAAATTTTTCTCAAATGAGACCAAGTATAAGTAAAACTTTTGAAAATGAAATGCTATTCCCAATAATAATCAATTGACCAGAAGCTTCTAGAAATTGAGAAAAGAGCAATCAGGAAAGGAACACAGAACTGGGGACAGAGGACCATGTTCTAATTCCAGTTGTGCTCATCAATAATAACAGCTGCCACTACTGGCCAATCCCTACACAGCAGGTGCCACGATCCGCACAATAACATCAGTAGGTCCATTTTACAGATGGAGAATTGAGGCCCAGAGGGGCTAAGGGCCTTGGCTTGGGACACCCTGCTAATAAGACTCAGACTTGGCAGCTCTCAAACCCAAGCCCTGACAGTGTGAACCCTATGAGGCTTTGATGATGAGCAGGAAATAAGATTATTGACACGAACCTGCCACATAAACCATGGAGTATTGGGCTCAGGCTCCAAACCTGGTAGCAATCTTTGACTCCTCTCTTCCTCTCACACTCCACATGCAATCCTTCAGCAAATCCTGTTGACTGTAGCTTCACAGTATATCCCTAATCCAACCCAGTCTCCACCTATGCTTTCACCCTCATCCACTCCTCCCTCATCCCTGGCCTGGATAAGTGCTGTAGCCCCCATCGGGTCCTGGCCCCTATCTTTAGCACCGTGGTCTACTCTCCACACTGTGACCAGAGTGAATCTGTTAAAATATAGGTCAGCTCTTGTCACCACTCTGTTCAAAACCCCACAATAGCTCACCATTTCACTGAGTGTAACAGTTAAGTGCCTCAGCTGGGTGCAGGGGCTCATGCCTGTAATCCCAGCACTTTGGGAGGCCAAGGTGGGTGGATCACCTGAGGTCAGGAGTTCGAGACCAGCCTGGCCAACATGGTGAAACCCCGTCTCTACTAAAAATACAAAAATTAGCCAGGTGTGGTGGTGAGCACCTGTAATCCCAGCTACTTGGGAGGCTGAGGCAGGAGAATTGCTTGAACCTGGGGGATGGAGGTTGCAGTGAGCTGAGATGGTGCCATTGCACTCCAGCCTGGGTTAGAGAGCAAGACTCTGTCTCAAAAAAAAAAAAAAAAAAAAAAGTCAAGCACCTCTATTGGCCCGTGACGCCCTTGTGCACCTATAACTGCACCCTCCTTCCTTGATCTCATCGTCCCCTGATTGGCTCTGCTCGAGCCCTCTGATGCCCCAGGCACGCTCCCACCTTAGGACCTTTGCACTTACTACACCGCTATTCAGAACACTCCCCCTCCGCCATACCAAACCCACAGGCCTCCCTCCCTCCCTCCTCTAGGGCTTTGCTCAAACATCTCCTTAGGGAGGCCTTTCTAAATCACTCTATTTACAACTATGCCCCCCAACATTCCCTACTCCTCCCATTTTATTTGTCAATATCTGACATTTGTAGACATATGTCTGATATAGAACTATGTATCTATATCTGTATATATGTGTGTTTTAAAAAATTTATGGTAAAATGTGCATAACAAAATTTAGCATATTAACTTTTTAAAAATTGTTCTAGGGTACATGTGCACAACGTGCAGGTTTGATTCTTAGGTATACATGTGCCATGTTGGCTTGCTGCACCCATCAACTCATCATTTACATGAGGTATTTCTCCTAACGGTATCCCTCCCCCAGTTCCCAACCCTGACAGGCCCCTGGTGTGTGATGTTCCCTGCCCTGTGTCCAAGTGTTCTCATTGTTCAATTCCCACCTATGAGTGAGAACATGTGGTGTTTGATTTTCTGTCCTTGTGATAATTTGCTGAGAATGATGGTTTCCAGCTTCATCCATGTCCCTGCAAAGGACATGAACGCATCCTTTTTAATGGCTGCATAGTATTCCATGGTGTATATGTGCCACATATTCTTAATCCAGTCTATCATTGATGGACATTTGGTTGGTTCCAAGTCTTTACTATTGTGAATAGTGCCACAATAAACATATGTGTGCAGGTGTCTTTAGAGTAGCATGAGTTATAATCCTTTGGGTGTATACCCAGTAATGGGATTGCTGGGTCAAATGGTAATTCTAGTTCTAGATCCTTGAGGAATTGCCACACTGTCTTCAACAATGGTTGAACTAATTTACACTCCCACCAACAGTGTAAAAGTGTTCCTATTTCTCCACATCCTCTCCAGCACCTGTTGTTTCCTGATTTTTTAACGATTGCCATACTAATTGGTGTGAGATGGTATCTCATTGTGGTTTTGATTTGCAATTCTCTGATGACCAGTGATGATGAGCATTTTTTCATGTGTCTGTTGGCTGCATAGATGTATTCTTTTGAGAAGTGTCTGTTCGTATCCTTTGCCCACTTTTTGATGGGGTTGTTTGTTTTTTTCTTGTAAATGTTTTTGAGTTCTTTGCAAATTCTGGATATTAGCCCTTTGTCAGATGGGTAGATTGCAAAAATTTTCTCCCATTCTGTAGGTTGCCTGTTCACTCTGATGGTAGTTTCTTTTGCCATGCAGAAGCTCTTTAGTTTAATTAGATCCCATTTGTCTATTTTGGCTTTTGTTGCCATTGCTTTTGGTGTTTTAGTCATGAAGTCCTTGCCCATGCTTGTGTCCTGAATGGTATTGCCTAGGTTTTCTTCTAGGGTTTTTATGGTTTTAGGTCTAACATTTAAGTCTTTAATTCATCTCAAATTAATTTTTGTATAAGATGTAAGGAAGGGATCCAGTTTTAGCTTTCTACATATGGCTAACCAGTTTTCCCAGCACCATTTATTAAATAGGGAATTCTTTCCCCATTTCTTGTTTTTGTCAGGATTGTCAAAGATCAGATGGTTGTAGACATGTGGTGTTATTTCTGAGGTCTCTGTTCTGTTCCATTGGTCTCTCTCTCTATTTTGGTATCAGTACCATGCTGTTTTGGTTACTGTAGCCTTGTAGTATCGTTTGAAGTCAGGTAGCATGATGCCTGCAACTTATTCTTTTTGCTTAGGATTATCTTGGCAATGCAGGCTCTTTTTTGGTTTCATATGAACTTTAGTTTTTTTTCCAGTTCTGTGAAGAAAGTCATTGGTAGCCTGATGGGGATGGCATTGAATCTATAAATTACCTTGAGCAGTATGGACATTTTCACGATATTGATTCTTCCTATCCACGAGCATGGAATGTTTTTCCATTTGTTTGTGTCCTGTTTTATTTCACTGAGCGGTGGTTTGTAGTTCTTCTTGAAGAGGTCCTTCACATTCCTTGTAATTCGGATTCCTAGGTATTTTGTTCTCTTTGTAGCAATTGTGAATGGGAGTTCACTCATGATTTGGCTCTGTAGTTGTCTGTTATTGGTGTATAGGAATGCTTGTGATTTTTGCACACTGATTTTGTATCCTGAGACTTTGCTGAAGTTGCTTATCAGCTTAAGGAGATTTTGGGCTGAGACGATGGGGTTTTCTAAATATGCAATCATGTCATCTACAAACAGGGACAATTTGACTTCCTCATTTCCTAATTGAATACCCTTTATTTCTCTCTCTTGCCTGATTGCCCTGACCAGAACTTCCAACACTATGCTGAATAGGAGTGGTGAGAGAAGGCATCCCTGTCTTGTGCAGGTTTTCAAAGGGAATGCTTCCAGTTTCTGCCCATTCTGTATGATATTGGCTGTGGATCTGTCATAAATAGCTCTTATTATTTTGAGATATGTTCCATCAATACCTAACTTATTGAGAATTTTTAGCATGAAGGGCTGTTGAATTTTGTTGAAGGCCTTTTCTGCATCTATTGAGATAATAATAAGTTTTTTTGTTGTTGGTTCTGTTTATGTGATAGATTACGTTTATTGATTTGTGTATGTTGAACCAGCCTTGCATGTCAGAGATGAAGCAAATTTGATCATGGTGGATAAGCTTTTTGATGTGCTGCTGGATTCATTTTGCCAGTATTTTATGAGGATTTTTGCGTTGATATTCATCAGGAATATTGGTCTAAAATTCTTTTTTTTGTGTGTCTCTGCCAGGCTTTGCTATCAGGATGATGTTGGCCTCATAAAATCAGTTAGGGAGGATTCGCTTTTTTTCTATTGACTGGAATAGTTTCAGAAGAGATGGTACCAGCTCCTCTTTTTACCTCTGGTAGAATTCGGCTGTGAATCTGTCTGGTCCTGGACTTTTTTTAGTTGGTAGGCTATTAATTATTGCCTCAATTTCAGAGCCTGTTATTGGTCTACTCAGAGATTCAGCTTCTTCCTGGTTTAGTCTTGGGAGGGTGTCTGTGTCCAGGAATTTATCCATTTCTTCTAGATTTTCTAGTTTATTTGTGTAAAGGTGTGTACAGTATTCTCTGATGGTAGTTTGTATTTCTGTGGGATTGGTGGTGATATCCCCTTTATCATTTTTTATTGCATCTGATTCTTCTTTTATTCTTTATTAGTCTTGCTGGGGGTCTGTCAATTGTGTTGATCTTTTAAAAAAACCAGCTCCTAGATTCATTGATTTTTTTGAAGGGTTTTTTGTGTCTCTATCTCTTTCAGTTCTGCTCTGATATTAGTTATTTCTTGCCTTCTGCTAACTTTTGAATTTGTTTGCTCTTGCTTCTCTAGTTATTTTAATTGTGATGTTAGGGTGCTGATTTTAGATCTTTCCAGCTTTCTCTTGTGGGCATTTAGTACTATAAATTTCCCTCTACACACTGCTTTAAATGTGTCCCAGAGATTCTGGTATGTTGTATCTTTGTTCTCATTGGTTTCAAAGAACATCTTTATTTCTGCCTTCATTTCATTATGTACCCAGTAGTCATTCAGGAGCAGGTTGTTCAGTTTCCATGTAGTTGAGCAGTTTTGAGTGAATTTCTTAATCTTGAGTTCTAGTTTGCTTGCACTGTGGTCTGAGAGACAATTTGTTGTGATTTCTGTTTTCTTTTTCTTTTCCTTTTTTTTTTTTTTTGCATTTGCTGAGGAGTGCTTTACTTCCAATTATGTTGTCAATTTTAGAGTAAGTGCAATGTGGTGCTGAGAAGAATGTATATTCTGTTGATTTGGAGTGGAGAGTTCTGTAGATGTCTACTAGGTCTGCTTGTTGCAGAGCTGAGTTCAGTTCCAGGATATCTTTGTTAACCTTCTGTCTCATTGATCTAATGTTGGTCTTTACAATTTGGCCTGTTTTTGCAGTGGCTGGTACTGGTTGTTTCTTTCCATGTTTAGTGCTTCCTTCAGGAGCCCTTGTAAGGCAGGCCTAGTGGTGACAAAATCTCTCAGCCTTCGCTTGTCTCTAAAGGATTTTATTTCTCCTTGACTTATGAAGCTTAGTTTGGCTGGATATGAAATTCTGGGTTGAAAATTCTTTTCTTTCAGAACATTGAATATTGGCTCCCACTCTCTTCTGGCTTGTAGGGTTTCTACAGAGATCCACTGTTAGTCTGATGTGCTTCCCTTTGTGAGTAACTCGACCTTTCTCTCTGGCTGCCCTTAACACTTTTTCCTTGATTTCAACTTTGGTGAATCTGACAATTATGTGTCTTGGGGTTGCTTTTCTTGAGGAGTATCTTTGTGGTGTTGTCTGTATTTCCTGAATTTGAATGTTGGCCTCCCTTGCTAGGTTGGAGAAATTCTCCTGGATAATATCCTGAAGAGTGTTTTCCAATTTGGTTCCGTTCTCCCTGTCACTTTTAGGTATACCAATCAAATGTAGATTTGGTCTTTTCACATAGTCCCATATTTCTTGGAGGCTTTGTTTGTTTCTTTTTACTCTTTTTTTCTCTAACCTTGTTTTCTTACTTTATTTCATTAATTTGATCTTCAATCACTGATACCCTTTCTTCCACTTGATCGAATCGGCTATTGAAGCTTGTGTATACTTCACGAAGTTCTTGTGGCATGGTTTTCAGCTCCATCAGGTCTTTTAAGGTCTTCTCTACACTGTTTATTCTAGTTAGCCATTTGTCTAGTCTTTTTTCAAGGTTTTTAGCTTCCTTGTGATGGGTTAAAACATGCTCCTTTAGCTTGGAGAAGTTTGTTATTACCAACCTTCTGAAGCCTACTTCTGTCAACTCATCAAAGTCATTCTCCATCCAGTTTTGTTCTGTTGCTGGTGAGGAGCTGCGATCATTTGGAGAAGAAGAGGCACTCTGATTTTTAGAATTTTCAGCTTTTCTGCTCTGATTTCTCCTCATGTTTGTGGTTTTATCTACCTTTGGTGTTTGATGTTGGTGACCTATAGATGGGGTTTTGGTGTAGATGACCTTTTTGTTGATGTTGATGCTATTCCTTTCTGTTTGTTAGTTTTCCTTCTAACAGTCAGGTCCCTCAGCTGCAGGTCTGTTGGAGTTTGCTGGAGTTCCACTCCAGACCCTGTTTGCCTGAGTATCACCAGTGGAGGCTGCAGAACAGCAAGTATTGCAGAACAGCAAATATTGCTGCCTGATTCTTCCTCTCGAAGCTTCGTCCCAGGGGGCAGCCACCTAAATGAGGTGTCTTTCGGCCCCTACTGGGAGGTTCTCCCAGTTAGGCTACACAGGGGTCAGGGACCCACTTGAGGTGGCAGTCTGCCCATTCTCAGAGCTCAAACGCCATGCTGGGAGAATCACTGCTCTCTTTAGAGCTGTCAGAAAGGGACATTTAGGTCTGCAGAAGTTGTCTGCTGCCTTTTGTTCAGCTATGCCCTGCCCACAGAGGTGGAGTTTAGAGGCAGTAGGCTTTGTTGAGCTGCGGTGGGCTCCACCCAGTTTGAGCCTCTAGGCCACTTTGTTTACCTACTCAAGTCTCAGCAATGGCAGACGCCCCTCCCCCAGCCAGGCTGCCATCTCGCAGGTCCATCTCAGACTGCTGCGCTAGCAGTGAGCAAGGCTCCATGGGTGTGGGAGCTACCAAACCAGGCACGAGAGAGAATCACCTTGTCTGCCAGTTGCTAAAACCTTGGGAAAAGCACAGTATTTGGGCAGGAGTGTCCTGTTTTTCCAGGTAGTCTGTCATGGCTTCCCTTGGCTAGGAAAAGGAAATACCCTGACCCTTTGCACTTACCTGGTTAGGTGATGCCCTGCCCTGCTTTGGCTTGCCCCCCGTGGGCTGCACCCACCATCCAACCAGTCCCAATGAGATGAACCAGGTACCTCAGTTGGAAATGCAGAAATCACCCATCTTCTGCGTTGATTATGCTGGGAGCTGCAGACCGGAGCTGTTCCTGTTTGGGCATCTTGGAATGTCTCCCATTTTAACCATTTTTTAAATTTTATTTTTAAATTTTTACAGGTACATAGTAGGTATGTAAACATATGGGGTACATGAGATGTTTTGATACAGGCATACAATACACAGTAATTACATCAGGGTAAATGGGATATCCATCACCTCAAACATTTATCATTTTTTTGTGTTTTAAACATTCAAATTATACTATTTTAGTTATTTTAAATGTATAATGAATTATTATTGACTGTAGTCATGCTGTTGTGCTATCAAATACTAGATCTTATTCATTCTATCAAACTACATTTCTGTACACATTAACCATCCCCATTTCCCCCTCCTACCCCTACTGCCGTACCCACCCTCTGGTAACAAATATTCTATTCCCTATCTTTATAAGTTCAATTGTATTAATTTGTAGCTCCTACAAATGAATAAGAATATGTGAAGTTTGTCTTTCAGTGCCTGGCTTCATTTCACTGAACATAATGACCTCCAGTTCCATCAAAGTTGCAAATGACATGATCTCATTCTTTTTGTGACTGAATAGTACTCCATTGTGTGTAAGTACTGCATTTCCTTTATCCATTTGTCTGTTGATGGATGCTTAGGTTCCTTCCAAATCTTGGCTATATGAATAATGCTGCATTAAACATGGGAGTGCAGATATCTCTTTGACATACTGATTTCATTTCCTTTGGCTAAATACCCAGTAGTGGAATTGCTGGAAGACAAAGTTCCCTTTACTCTTCTTTCTCCTTTCCTCAAGTAGAAGGAGTCGCTCTCCATGGCCACCATACTTGGGAATGTGCTGGGTCACACATGAAGCCAGCACAGCCCTGGATCTCATCCAAGGTCCACAGTGAGAACGGCCTAAGTAACACTGATGCTTGTTCAAGGCTCAAGGGCTCTTTAGTCAGCAGATGTTGACTCCTCCTAGGACTGGGTCATTTCCTTCAAGGCATCGGGTTCCCTTCTGGCCCAGGGTGTGCCTGGAAATGTCAACCAGAGCTCGGGCCTGGAATGGGGGTCTCAGGACTCTGTCTGGTGTCCTAGTCTACTGTGGCTGAGCTGGTATCCAGGTTACAAGATAAAGTCTTTACTCTCCTTTCTCCTCTCTTCAAGCAGAAGGAAGGGGTCTCTCCTAGAGCTGTAAGCTGCACTGCCTGAGGCTGGGAGACAGGTGGTGCAAACATTCCCTTGGCCACCTCAGCTGGTGTCTAACCAGCTGAGCACCACAGCAGGACTTGCCCAGGAATTGTAGTCTTTGTGGTCTAGACAACCTTAAGTTTATTTAGGGCCCCAGAGCCTTTTAGCCTGTGGTGGTGGGGCTAACCAGAACTCAGATTCCAGCTGCTGGGATGGGTGGTTCCCCTCTGGCTAGGACTGTTCTAAATGTTTCCTCTGTGAACACCAGCTGAATTCTGCCCTGTGTTGCTTTCCACTGTGACAGGGCAGCACTGAGTTCCAACAAAAGTTCCACGATCACTGTGCCTTCTCTTCCCCAAGCACACACATTTTCTCTCTGCACCAGGTGGCCACTGTCAAGGGATCGGGAGGGGTGATGTCAGGGATTCAAGACTGTCTTTCCCACCCTCTTCAGTGCCTCTTTCCTTGATATGATGTTAAAACCAGGTACTGTGATTGCTCACCTGATTTTTGGTGCAAATGAAGGTGTTTTCTTATGTGGATAGTTTTTCCATTGGTGTTCTTGTGGGGAAGGGGGGAACTGTTGCTGGAGGCTTCTATTTGGCCATCTTGCTCTGCCTCTACCCCCATTGTAACCATTTTAAGTGTACAGTTCAGTGGTATTAAGTACATTCACATTGTTGTGCAACCATCACCACCATCCATCTCTGAAACTCCTTTGATCTTGCAAAACTGAAACTTTGCATCCACTAAACAACTACTCCCTACCTCACTACTCTCACCTCCCCCTGCCAACCTCTGGCAACCACCATTCTACTTTCTGTCTGTGAATTTGACTACTTATATAAATGGAATCATACAATATTTGCCTTTTTGTAACTGGCTTATTTCACTTCAAATAATGTCCCCAAGGTTGTAGCATGGGTCAGAATTTCCTTCTTTTTTTAAGGCTGAATAATATTCTATGATATATACACATTTTGTTTATCCACTCATCCATCAATAAGCTTCCAGGTTGCTTCTACTTTTTGGCTATTGTGAATAAAGCTGCTGTGAACAGAGGTGAACAAATGTCTCTTCAAGGCCCTGCTTTCAATTCTTCTGTGTATTTATCCAGAAGTGGAATTCTGAATCATATGGTAATTCTAGTTTTAGTTTTTGAGGAGCTGCCATATTCTTTTCCACAATGGCTGTAACATTTTACATTTCTACCAGCATTGCCCAAGGGTTCCAATTTCTCTACATCCTCATCAACACTTATTATTTTCTTTTTTGTAGTGGCCATTCTAATGGATGTGAGGTGGTATCTCATTGTGGTTTTGATTTGCATTTCCCTAATGGTTAGTGATGTGAAGTATCTTTTCATAGACTTGTTGGCATTTGTATATCTTCACTGGAGAAATGTCTAAGTCTTTGCTCATTTTTTCATTAGGTTTTTTGTTGTTGAGGTGTAGGAGTTCTTTATATATTCTGCATCTGGCGTATTTTTAAAAAGGTATTATTTATTTGTAATTGTCCCACTACTAGAATTGCAGCTGTTTAAGGTTGGAGGTATTTGCTTGTTTTGTTCATGACTGTAAGCATAGTACTAGGCATATGATAGATGCCTACTATATTTGGTGAGTGAATGATGAAATAAAGGTACTGTGGTGCAATATAAGCATAAGAGCTGGTTAAGAATACTGTGAAAAAAAAGCCAGGCATGGTGGCTCATGCCTGTAATCCTAGTACTTTGGGAGGCTAAGGTGGGAGGACTGCTTGAACACAGGAGTTCCAGGTCAGCCTGAACAACATAGTGAGCCCTCATCTCTTAAAAAAAAGTATCTGAGTGTATTAGTGTGTTCTCAAACTGCTATAAAGAAATACCTGAGACTAGGTAATTTATAAAGAAAAGAGGTTTAATTGGCTCATGGTTCTGCAGGCTATACAGGAAGCATGGTGGCATCTGCTTCTGGGGAGGCCCCAGGAAACTTACAGTCATGATGGATGGCAAAGGGGAAGTGGGCAAGTCTTACATGGCCAGAGCAGAAGGAAGAGAGAAAAAGGGGGGAGGTGATACACATTTTTAAACAACCAGATCTCTTGAAATCTCACTCACTATACAGTACCAAGGGGGATGGTACTAAACCATTCATGAGAACTCCACCTCCATGATCCAATCGCCTCCTACCAGACCCCACCTCCAACACTGGGGATCACAATTCAACATGAAATTTGGGTGGAGACACAGATCCAAACCATATCACTGGGCATGGTGGCGCATGCCTGTTGTCCCAAGTCCTAGCTACTTGGGAGACTGAGGTGGGAGGATCGCTTGAGCCCAGAAGGCTGAGGCTGTAGTGAGCTATAATTGTGCCACTTACACCAGCCTGGGTGACAGGGTGAGACTGTGGCTAAAAAAATAAAAACATTTAAAAAGACTATTGTGGAAAAAAAATCACTTTCTTTCTTCTTGGTATATGAATTGAAATATTTTCTTGAAAATTGCAAGAAAAGCCCAGGAAAAAATTGCTGGAAAAAAATTGGTAATACTTGGCTACAATTGGTTATTGGCTACAAATGTCTATGACCACAATTCCCTAGGGCCTATAAGAAATGCATGCTTACAGCACCAGTATATGCAATTTAAGAGGTTCATAGCCATACTGTTTATAATTGTCCCAACGTGGAAATAGCCCAAGTGTCTATCAGTAGTAGAATGGGTAAACAATTGGGGTGTGTTCAAACAGTGGAATCCTACATAGCTATCAAAACAAAACAAGTGCCGTTTCACACCACAACAGGTATGCTTCTTAAAGACAACATTGAGCAAGAGGTTAGGCACCTAATAATACACATTGCAAAATTCCACTCATAAAATCCAAAAACAGACAACATTTAAATATGCTGTCCAGGTGTGCATAATGAGGACATAAAACTATTTTTAAAAGGCAGAGGAAATGAACACCAGGATGCTGAGGATAGTGGTGACTGCAAGGGTGGAGAGAGGGTGTTATGACTAGGAAGGGGGATGAAGTGTGCGGAAGAGCAGGAGGCCTCAAGGGGTTTCTTTTCATGCAGGTTCATGCTCCATGTACTTTTCAGTACATTAGTTAGATTTTACAATCACAAAGACAAACAATATAACATAAAATCCACTTTCACTTCACTTCAAGCACACAGGACTTTCTGGAAATGCAAGCTGCCCTGTTGGCAAGGAATATGGGCTGAATGTTGAGGAAGTCATGGAGGCAGGCTGTGGCTGACCTGACTTGGGATTAGGAGAGCAAACAAATTTCAAGAACCAACAATGGAGGGAATAGGTGCCAGAACCCAGGAGTGGGGAGGGAGAGGGTTGAGGACAGTAAAATGTACAGGATACCAGATCACAAAGTTTGTCTTCTCTCACCTCCTCTGGGAGTCTCCCTCCAGCCCTTGTTTCTTGTAAAGCCTTTGAGTGACTCCTCTACAGACTGTCTTTTGGCTAGTGTGGTCTTCATTGTGGGCATTTCCTTCAGGCTCTGTGCTCAAAGATGAGCTAATTTGCTAAGCACACTTGTGCTGTGGTATTAGTAAGGCTGGCCAGGTGGCCCCTGTCTCTTCTAGTCACAGATTTGTATTGTAACAGGAGACTATGGAGACTGAATATTGTGCTGCAAAAGGGCAATTCTCAGGTGGAAATTCATGCCTTTGGCAGGCTGGCAGGAAAGATATTTAGGAGCTACTCTTTTTTTAAATTTAAAAAAAAATTTTTTAGCAGAGTCTTAAATGCATCTGTCTTAGTCCATTTGTGTCGCTAAAGGAATGCCTGAGGGTGGGTAATTTACAAGAAAAAGTGGTTTATTTGGTTCATGGTTCTGCAGGCTGTACAAGAAGCATGGCACTGATGTCTGCTTCTGGTGAGGGCCTCAGGCTGCTTCCACTCATGGTGGAAGTGGAAGGGGAGGAGATGTGTGCAGGGTCATGTGGTCAGAGGAAAAACAAGAGAGAGGAGAGAGAGTGAGAGAGTAAGAGCGAGGGGTGTCAGGCTCTCAACAAACAGCTTTCATGGGAACTAATAGGGCAAGAACGTACTCATTACATCAAGGATGGCACAAAGCCATTCAAGAGGGATCTGCCCCAAAGACCCCCCACTAGTCTCCACCTCCAACACTGGAGATCAAATTTTAACATGAAGTTTTGAGAACATCCAAACTACAACACTATCTTATTCCTCAAGGCCTACCTGTATATAAACCTAACCCTTACGTAAAATGCTAAGACTAACATTTAAGGGCCTTTTCAGAGAAAGCAGAGACAAAGAAACAGTAGTAGCCACATAGAAACAGATACTCTATGATGATTCAGAAATTAGCAATGCCAGCTACTGTTCATGGACTGAATGGAGCTATGTGCTAGTGCTGTGAAGCAGCATCCCAGTCAACAATCCTACAATATAGGTGGTGGCATTCTTATTTTATATGTGATGAAACTGAGACTTAGAATGCATAGTTATTCATTCCCTAGGACCAGGTGTGGTAGTTCATGCCTGTAATTCCAGCCGAGGCGGATGGATCGCTTGAGGTCAGGAGTTTGATACCAGCCTGGCCAACATGGTGAAACCCTGTGTCTACTAAAAATACAAAAATTAGCTGGGCATGGTGGTGTACGCCTGTGATCTCAGCTATTCAGGAGGCTGAGGCAGGAGAATCGCTTGAACCTGGGAGGCAGGGGTTGCAGTGAACCAAGATCACACCACTGCACTCCATCCTGGGTGACAGAGTAAGACTCTGTCTCAAACAAACAAACAAACAAACAAACAAACAAACAAACAAATTAGATAGCTGTTCATTCCTGATCATACAGCTAGTGATGGCAAAGACAGGATTCATGTTACAATGGTCAGCAAACTACAGACTATGGGCCAAATTTGCCTAGTTTTGTACAACCCTTGAGCTAATAATAGTTTTTCTGATTTAAATTTTTAATTTTTTTGTTAAAAAAAAGCCAAAAAGCAATAAATAAATAATAAATAGAAAAGGAAGAAAGAAAAAGAAAAAAATTATGCAACAGAGACTGTATGCAGAGTATGTAGATTGCAAAGCCTGAAAATATTTACTATCTGGCCCTTTTCTAAAATCCAGTTGCCAATCTGCTATCTGCCCTTTATCAGGGAGGGAGGTCTAGTCTATGAACATTTACCATTTCACCTTCCTTCATTCATTCTAACTCTCAGATCTCTAGTTCCAAATATTCCCAACAGATTTGATGCTCTTTTGATCCCACCGACAGTACACAAGTATGTTGACAATGAACTTTCTCCAGAGAGCCCTGAGGGGACTTCCATGACCTTACTAAGGATGAAGGCTATGAAGTCTCCAAGTTTGGCTTTCCTCTGTTCTTAATGACTTTCAGAGTTCATGGAAAATTTTCACGTGGCAGAGACTTCTGGAAGCCTAATTGCTTAAGAAGAGAGTAGTTAGTAAAATTAGTCTTATGACTTGAGTGTCATATTTTTGGCTAAACAAGTTAACCAGGCAGGCATTTAAATAATGCCCTGTTCCTCCAGGATCATGTTTCTAGGAATGCCAACTCCTCAGGCCCTGGAATTTGAAGTCAAAGGGAATGGTCTCTAGGGGCATAGTTGTAGTTTACTCGAAGGAGGGACGAACAAGGACACATTCTTGGACCTTGATCTAAGCAAATGAGTATTCATTAGGGAGCAGATTAGCACCAGTGAGAAGTGACGGCAGAGGTAACAGGCAGCGCCACCGGAGAAACTGATGGCTGACCTCACGGCATAGCATGGGGGTCAGTGGCCCTACACATCCCAGGGGCACCTGAGGGACAAAATCACACAAATCACGGATATCTTCCATGAACTAGGGGTACCAAGAAAAAGGATTAATTTATGTTTTATATACTCCGTGATAAGGCAAAGTTAAAACAAAAATACATTAGTAGTTCTCAGTTGAAGTCCAGCTTAAATTATGAATTAATTATGCATTATGCATGTGGGAATTGAAAAGGACACGATAGAATGGAAGGCTGGTGAGGGCACTGAAATGAATAAGGAAATGGAGAAGAACAGAGGTGTCAAGTAATTTGATCAAGATCACAAATTTAGTTACAGACAAAACCATAGCTGTCTTGACTTTCAGGTTAGCATTGTTCATTCCCCAAACCCCATCATATCAAGGGTCAGCAAACTATGCCCTATGGGCCAAATCCAGCCTGCTGCCTGATTTGTAAATAAAGTTTTCTTGAAATCTAGCTACATCCATTAATATACTATTGCCTATGGCTGCTTTTGTGTTAAAGTGGCATAGTTAAGCAGTTGGGAGAGACTCTATGGCCCACAAAGCCTAAAATAGCTACTGTCTGCCCCTTTACAGAAAATGTTGTCGATCCTTGCCCTACACTGTTAGATCTAGATTTTGGACACTTTCTCTACTTACTTCTTATTTCTGTTTTCTCATCTATAAAATGAAACTAATAATACCTGTAATTGTTTTAAGAATTCATTTGGGAAATTATGTAAAATGCCTCGTAGCTTTTGGCATATAGCTGAGGCTCAAAGAATGATGCAAGTGACGGAAACTAAATTTGACCCTTAAAGAGAGGAACTCATTGGGTTGTGTAGCTGGGAATAATATCCCATCATCATAAATGTGGGCTTAGTTTGAGCCTGTAATCTGAGTGCAACATCTCATCAGTCTTATAAACTTTCTCAAGTTTGCTCTTAATGGAAGGATAGCCCAGGGTTTGGTGAATTCTGCCTCACCATAAACAGGGGACCAAAAAGGGAACCTGACCCTCCAAGATCAGAACTGGGAGATGAGGCCATTAGGATTCACTCACTTTCCCATTCATTCTCTCTCCCTCTGCCACTCCCTGGTTTCACTTTGTAGACGCTTCACCTCACGGTGGAGAATGTGGCCACAGAAGTCCAGATTTGCATCCTCCCGGTGTTGCAACTTGGCTGGGAAGTAAAGTTCTCTTTTTCTCCCATCTTTTAAATATCGGTCCCACAAATGTACTTTAATTGGTTCAGTTTGGGTCATGTCATGGTTCTGTCCTTTATTCAATCTCTGATGGCTAACCATCTACCAAAATTTGTACTGTCTTTTCCACATTAGAGGGGTCTTTCTGGGAAGCAGAAAGTCAGGCAAGGACTACATTTCTCAGCTGCCCTTGCATCTAGATGAGGCCATTTAGCTAGTTCTTATCAAAGCAATACAAACGAAATTCATATGTATTACTTCTGGCTCATGGAGATTATGAAACAGATGGTCTTTCACCCTCATGTTTCCCTTCCACCAGCTGGAAATTAATGTGCAAAGACAGCATGGAAATGCACGGAAGGCGCTGCTAGGCAGCTGATCACTGAATAAATGACTATGTGGAACAAAGTCCTCTTCCTCCCCAATCCGACCTTAATAGCTTTGAACTCTCTATGTGAGCAAGAAATAAACTTTTATTGAGTTTGAGCCCTTATGCTTTGTGGATGATTTGTTATAGCAATTAACCTACCCTAACTAAAACAAATACTCTGAAAGGACAGGTACTCTCATGCCCATTCTTATGACTGGGCAATGGAAGATAGGCAGAGTCTGTTAGGAGAAGAAAGGGGAGAGAAAAAAATGTGTTGGGAATGCAACAGATGAACAAGGAAATAACTACTATAATCTGCAGCAATTAGTAACTATTTATTTTGTAGTTTTTTTTTTTTTTTTACTGTAAATAAGATACTAGTAGGCTGGGTGTGGTGGGCCACACCTGTAATCCCAGCAGTTTGGAAGACTGAGGCGGGTAGATCACTTGAGGCAAGGAGTTTGAGATCAGCCTGGCCAATATGGTGAAAACCCATCTCTACTAAAAATACAAAAATTAGCCGGGCATGGTGATGGATGTCTGTAATCCCAGCTGCTTGGGAGGCTGAGGCAGGGAGAACTGCTTGAACCTGGGAGGCACAGGTTGCAGTGAGCCGAGATCATGCCACTTCGCTCCGGCCTGGGTGACAGAGTGAGACTCTCTTAAAAACAAAAAAGCTACTAATAATATTCCATCATCATAAATGAGGGCTTAATTTGAACCTGTAATCTGAATGAAAATTGTCTCATTAGCCTTATAAACTTTCTCAAGTTCCCTCCTCATGGAAGGATAGCCCAGGGTTTGGTGAGTTCTGCCTCACCATAAACAGAGGACTTGCTACACGGGCTCAGGAAGCGACGCTGAGAGTGCTGACTGCTGTGTGCCAGTGGCGATCCTTCTGGTGGTGGTGGTGATGGTGGTGGTTGGGGAAAAGGGGAATTGTTGACAGCTTTGAATAGGACTCTGGGGACCCCAAACATCCTGAGGCCTCGCCTCTTTCTCAGCTATGTATTCCACAGCCAGGATTAGGGGTTCTGAAGACCCCAAGAGCACTCAGAGGGTATTCTGATATCAGCAGGTGTATTGAAATTCAGTTCTGACACTAACCACCTGGAGTTAACATCAGACTCCACAGGTTTTGAGGGCATGGTTTCTAAAAAGACTGCCCCTCCTTCAGTACCAAGGCTGCCTGCACTTCTGACCAGTGAACTACAAATCTTGGGGCTTCCCACAACACCCTCGATTTAAGCAATTTGCTAGAATGACTCGCAAAGCTCAGAAAAGTGCTGTGTTTATGATTCTAGTTTTATTATCTAGGGTACATATCAGGACCAACCAAAGGAAGACACACATAAGTAAGGTCTGGGAGAGCCCTGATTGCAGAGCTTCCATGTCCTGTCCCCATGGAGCCAGGGGACGGCACCCTCCAACACATCAATGTGTTCATTAGCCAGCAAGCTCCACTGAGCATTGATGCCCAGTGTCCAGATTTTTTTTTTTTTTTTTTTTTTTTTTTTGAGACAGAGTCTTGATCTGTCACCCAGCCTGGAGTGCAGTGGTGTGATCTTGGCTCACTGCAAGTTCTGCCTCCCAGGTTCATGCCATTCTCCTGCCTCAGCTTCCTCAGTAGCTGGCACTACAGGCACTCACCATCACGCCCGGCTAATTTTTTGTATTTTTAGTAGAGATGGGGATTCACTGTGTTAGCCAGGATGGTCTCAATCTCCTGACCTCGTGATCCGACAACCTGGGCCTCCCAAAGTGCTGGGATTATGGGTGTGAACCACTGCACCTGGCCATAGTGTCCAGAGTCTTTACTGGGGTTTCATTATGTAGGCAAGATTGAGTGAATCATGGGCCATGGGATTAAACTCAACCTCTAACCCTCCCCTTCTCTCCAGAAACTGAGCTGGCTCAGAGCTCCAACCTTCTAATCACATAGTTGGTCTTTCTGAGACCATATCTCACCCTGAGCTACCTCATCTTTTACACTCAGGTATGATACAAGAGACGTGTGAATAACAGACACTCCTATTACCTGGGAAATTCCAGGAACTGAGAGTCTCCCTCCCAGAAGCCAGGGACAAAGGCCAGTCAAATGCTTGATTATACAACAGATGGGCTGTCCATACGAAGGTTTTTGGTGGTGTAATTAGAGTTGGGTAATCAGAGTCTTTTTGATTTCCATTTAATGGAATGAATTAATACCAAGAAATGAAACTGGTAGTCATAATGAGAATATTACTTTTGGAAAATCATAAATACTATTAACACACTGTTATCTATCAGAGAGCAGGGTATTCCAGTGAAACTAGAACAGATTCCCCTATATCCCTCTTTCATGGTAACATGTGAACAGGGTGTAGCCTTCCATTTAAACAGGCATACCATTTGGGCACCTTGGTTTTCATAGTGGAATGTGAACTCTACCACTCACCTATGTAGTTTTGTACACACACACACACACACACACACACACACACACACACACACGCCCCTGTGGTCTAAGAATACACTACAAGGAATCACTGCTAACATTACTGAGTGCTTATCATGTGCCAGACATTGTGTTAAAAGCTTCACATACATTATGTAATTTATTCCTTTAATCCACAAACCTACAAAATAAGCATTATAATCATCCCATTTTATAGATACATAAGAGTCTTAAATCACACAGCTCAGAGGTGGAGGAATCTGGATTAAAAGCCAGAATCGGACCCCCTTAACCATTAGAACCCATTCTTGCATAGAGCCCAGCTGAAAAGCAATGAGATTTGTGGGAGAGAATTTAAGGAATGTGGTATCTATTTAGTCCACTCCATAGTCTATGTGCCATTCTTTATTTGCATCACAGACCTCAAAAACTACCTGCGCTAATGTTTTAATGTTGTTGCCTGACTTTTATGAGGCTGGATGCAAGAAACAGCCTGGATTCTTCTGAATTCTTAGTGAAGCTGGTGGGAAAGATATTGAATGATGCGTCAGACAGTTGTGCCCTATAGCTGCCTGAGGTGGAGATTTCTCTGAGTTTCACACAAGGCACAATCTTCTGTCTCCTGAAGAACTGCTATAAATCTGCATCTGAGGTATTGTTTTTACCAGCTGCTGTGTTGCCCCCAATTTTTAATATGAGTTTGTGCTGAAATCGAGCAATTATAGTGACTCCCATGACTAGTACATTTGCTTTTCTTTGCTTAATCCAGGTTTATCTGTTTTTATTCTCATTTTATTGAAATGCTGTTTTTGGTATGTTACTTAAACCCTCAAGTTCTTTTAGGCTAGAGTAAAAACAAATATTCTAGCTATTTGGCAGTAATATAAAATCCTATCTATGAATGACCAAATTTTATTTTGGTAGGATACAACAAAATAGACTCAACATTAAAAGTATACTGAGCTTATAGCCTTTGTGTAATCTTTATCCAATTAGTCAAATGACGTCTGGGAATCTTTACAGATTTTCAGGATACCATGATTAACAGCAATCATCAGTATCCTATGGAAGTATAGAAAGGCCAATTAAAGCTTTCTGGTTGATAATGATAATAATGTTGATGATCATAAAAGTGGTGAATATTTGGACATCCATTCATTCGAGAAAGATTAACGAGTGCTTTCTTTGTACCAGATGAATGATGTTCATGTTCTTTCTGGGAGAATGTTGTGGGTTGAACTGTGTCCTCACAAAATTTATATGTTGAAGTCCTAACCCCCAGTATCTCAGAAGGTGACCTTATTTGAAGACAGGGTCTTTAGAAGTAATTAAATAAAAATGAGTTCATTAGGGTAGGCTCTAATCCAGTAAGACTGGTATCCTTATATACCAGGGAAATTTGGACACAGACACAGAAAAAAGATGATCTGAAGAGACACAAGGAGAATATGGACACATGCAAACCAGGGAGAGAGGCCTGGAACAGATCCTTCCTTCACAGCCCTCGGAAGAAACCAACCCTATTGACGTATTAATTTTGGACCTCTAGCCTCCAGCACTGTGAGATAATAAAATTCTGTTATTTGGGCCACACAGTCTATGGTACTTTGTTATGGCAGCCTCAGCAAACCAATACAGGGCATGCAGACAATAAGCAAATAAACAAAATTACAAACAATTTATTTTTAAAAGGATGGTGATAAATGCACTGGAGAACAAGAAGGCAGGCTGAGGGGAGAAAGGGCAGGTTAGGGATCACTGGTAACATGACATTTCACAGGACTGGAAGAAGCGAAGGTGAAGATCAAGCAGATAGTGAGGGAAAGGGTGTTTCAGGCAGGCAGGAAAACATCGAGTGTCCCAGAGGGGAGAGCATGCTTGTTGTGTTCAAGGAACCACAAGAAGGCCAGGTGCAGAGGCTCACACCTGCAATCCCAGCACTTTTCAAGGGCCAAGGCAGGAGTATCACTTGAGCCCAGGAGGTCAAGACCAGCCTGGGCAACATAGCAAAACCCCATATCTACAAAAAACACACATTGTTTTTTAAAATTAGCCAGGCATGGTGGTACACACCTGTAGTCCCTGCTACTCAGAAGGCTGAGATAAGGAGGGCCGCTTGAGTCCAGGAGGCAGAGGTTGCAGTGAGCCATGATCACATCACACCACTGTACTCCTATCTAGCTGACAGAGGGAGACCCTGTCAAAAAAAAAAAAAAAAAAAAAAAAAGAAGTAAAAAAAAAAGAACTACAAGGAGACCAGCAAGGCTGCCATAGAGAGAGCCAGGGCAGGCTCAGGGTGGACAGGTGGGGACTGGAGTGCCTAAGTGAATATAGGCTTTGCAAAACTAGATTTTCTTCCAAATGAGAAGGGGGATTCTGGAGGGTTTTGAATAGAGGACTAAGTTAATGCTTTAAAAGCTCCTATCTAGCTACTGTGAAAAGAATAAATTGAAGGGGCAAGACAACAAGATGGGTGCTGGGGGAGGTGAGAAGTGGCCACTATCGAATGATGAATTGGATGTGAGGGATGAGAGGGAGAGTCACCAAGGATGACCACAAGGATCAGATTGGAGACGGAGTGGAGAGGTAAAGACTGTATATTGGTGTGAGCAGCTGGGAGGATGAGGGCATTTTTGCTCAGTGGAGAAGGCAGGGGGCAGGTGGCTGTGAGGGAGGGGAGGCGCAGGGAATCAGAAGCCTGACGTTGGACATATTAAGTTGCAGAAACCTTTTAGGCATCCAGGTGGAAATATCAAATGGCCAGTTGGATTTAGGAGTCTGCACGGGGTGGGGCATGTGACGGTGGGGCATGTGACCAAGGGTAGTGCCTAGAATCTTGGCACCCCTAGATTTCAGACATGCCATACACACAATCTTGCCCTGTTATTATGAACAATCTTGGCAGCCCTCAGGTATTGCTCCAGGAGCTCTACTGCCTACGGGAGAATGAAGCTTTTCACAGATTACTGGGCCCCACAAGCTTGAAGACTCTTGGCCTGGATTCTAGCTAGTGAACCCTGGGCAGGCTGCTTAACTCTCCAAAAGTCACTTCCTCATTTCTGCAGAGGAGCTAACGTCTTCCTTGCCATGTTACAGGGCTCATTCATTTATTTGTTCATTCAACAGATATTTATTAAGTGTTTACTTTGCACCAGTCTTAATACTGGGACCTGAATATAAAGACATGAGGCTTACAATCCAGTGGGAAAAACAGACATACAACAAGTAAACCAAAAAAGGTATAATTGAAACTGGCAAGTGTGGTAATGAGATTAAACAAGAAGTAGGAATAAGGACCAATACGGAGGGCAGGCCTGTGTCCGTTGGGTGCTAGGCTGAATTCTTTTTCTTTTTTTTCTTTTCTTTTCTTTCTTTTTTTTTTTTTTTTTTTATTATACTTTAAGTTCTAGAGTACATGTGCACAATGTGCAGGTTTGTTACATAGGTATACATGGGCCATGTTGGTTTGCTACACTCATCAACTCATCATTTACATGAGGTATTTATCTTAATGCTATCCCTTCCCCAGCCCCCTATTCCCCAACAGCGCCCAGTGTGTGATGTTCCCCACCCTGTGTCCATGTGTTCACGTTATTCAGCTCCCACCTATGAGTGAGAACATGCAGTGTTTGGTTTTCTGTCCTTGTGATAGTTTGCTTAGATTGATGGTTTCCAGCTTCATCCATGTCCCTGCAAAGGACGTGAACTCATCCTTTTTTATAACTGCATAGTATTCCATGGTATATATGTGCCACATTTTCTTAATCCAGTCTATCATTGATGGACATTTGAGTTGGTTCCAAGTCTTTGCTATTGTGAACAGTGCCGTAATAAACATATGTGTGCGTGTGTCTTTATAGCAGCATGATTTATAATCCTTTGGGTATATACCCAGTAATTGTATTGCTGGGTCAAATGGTATTTCTAGTTCTAGATCCTTGAGGAATCACCACACTGTCTTCCACAATGGTTGAACTAATTTAAACTCCCTCCAACAGTGTAAAAGTGTTCCTATTTCTCCTCATCCTCTCCAGCATCTGTTGTTTCCTGACTTTTTAATGATCACCATTCTAACTGGCATGAGATGGTATCTCATTGTGGTTTTGATTTGCATCTCTCTGATGACCAGTGAAGATGAGCATTTTTTCTTGTGTCTGTTGGCTGCACAAATGTCTTCTTTTGAGAAGTGTCTGTTCATATCCTCTGCCCACTTTTTGACAGGGTTGTTTGTTTTTTTCTTGTAAATTTCTTTGAGTTCTTTGCAAATTCTGGATATTAGCCCTTTGACAGATGGGTAGATTGTAAAGATTTTCTCCCATTCTATAGGTTGCCTGTTCACTCTGATGATAGTTTCTTTTGCTAGGCAGAAGCTCTTTAGTTTAATTAGATCCCTTTTGTCTATTTTGGCTTTTGTTGCCATTGCTTTTGGTATTTTAGTCATGAAGTCTTTGCCCACGTGATAGGCTGAATTCCAAGACAGCCGCCAAGAGCTGGTTCCCTCCACCCACTTCCTGCCCTGTAGAATCCCTTCCCCTTGAATGTGGGCAGGGCCTATGAATATGATGGGATAGTCACCCTTGATTAGGTTACATTATATAAGAGTCTATCTTATTGGATTGGTGCCATATTGTTGCGAGTTGCCTTTGAAGGGAGCTGTGTGGCAAAAAGCCAAGCATGGCCTCTAGGAGCTAACAGCCGGCAAGGAACAGGGACCTTGGTCACACAACCAGAAGGAAATGGATTCCACCAACACCCAAGGAAACTTGGAAGTGGATCCCTTCCCCACTGAGCCTCCAGATGAGGATACAACCAGTTGACACCTTGACTGCAGCCTTGTGAGATCCTGAGAAGAAGACCTAGATAACATGTGGCATATACTTCTAACTGCAAAAATCGTAAGGTAATAAATCTGTGGTGTTGGCCAGGCACAGTGGCTCACACCTATAATCCCAGCACTTTGGGAGGCCGAGGAGGGCAGATCACGAGGTCAGGAGTCCAAGAACAGCCTGGCCAACCGTGGTGAAACGCCGTCCCTACTAAAGGTACAAAAAATTAGCTGGGCATGGTGGTGCGAGCCTGTAATCCCAGTTACTTGGGAGGTGGAGGCAGGAGAATCGCTTGAACCCAGGAGGCAGAGGTTGCAGTGAGCTGAGATTGCACCATTGCATTTTAGCCTGGGTGACGGGGTGAGACTCGGTCTCAAAAAAAAAAAAAAAAAAATTTGTGGTGTTTCGGCTGCTAAGTTTACAGTCTCTGGTTATGTACCATAGAAAATGAATACATATAGGGTGGTCAAAAAAGGTCTCTCTGAGAATGTGACTTGTAAACTAAGACCTGAGGGTGAGGAATCAACCAAGGGAAGAGTGACAAGACAGACAGTGACAAGGCAAAGGACTCTGAGGTGGGGAAGAAGTGAAGGAGTTCAAGAACAGAAAAGTGGCCAGTCCAGCTAGAGCCCAGCAGGTGAGGCAGGGAGAGAGGAACAAGAGGAAGGTAATGTGGATAAACTTTTAACCTTTTACAAGCACAGGATACTGCTCTCTTACTCAAGTTCAAAGCCACATCTGTGAATGTGGTATCAGATAAGCTACTATAAGAAAGGGACTCCAAAACAAAGTGGCTTAAGTAGGAGAGAAGTTTGCTTTTATGCCATGCAATGGAGCAGAGGAAGGTGAGAGGTTTAGAGTTGGTGTGGCTGGTTGCTGGCTGGATAGATGTGCAACTTTCAGAACGTGGCTTTTTTTTTTTTTTTTTTCTGGGCCCGAGGTAGCTCCTTCAGTTGTTCCAATTTTCCAGCCAATGGGAGGGGAAAAGTAAGAATGGAAGGCTTGGTGTTTCTGTATTAAAACAACAACAACCACCACCAAAAACGCTGTAATTTGGAAGTTGTGCTCATCAATTCTGTTCTCAATGCGTTGGCCAGAGCCCAGTCCTGTGACCACACCTACTGCCAAGGAGTCCCGGGTGGGTGTCTCTAGCTTGCCCTTGAGGAGTCCCATGTGTAAGAGTTCCCTGCTAACTCAGAGCTGTGTCTCTAAAAGTTAGAATATAGCCTCTGGGGAACAATGAGCAGTCTCTGTTCCAGCCTAACCTTATTTAGCCATAAGGCTGGATACATCTTTAGCTTTCCCCCAAGGCTCCAGGATGGTAGAGGTGACATTCAAAGTGGACTGTCACTTGTTTTCTCTCATCTCTCCAATGATTTCCCAAGAATAGAATAAGAGGAGCAGCCAAATAGTGGGCATGAAGCCTTGTCTCTTTCATTTCCAGCACTGCCCTGGCAAAAAAAATCTCCCTACCTCACCTGTAATCATTCCTCCCTGGTCAGAATGTTTCTGCCATTTGGACTTCATCTTATAGCCTTTGTGCCCATCAGCCCTGGGGGCAGGCAGTTTATGTGTTTGGCATGCCCTGTAACTCTCCAGCATTCTGAACCTTTACTGCAAGTCAGAGGCATTTATTAATACTGCTGCTAATAATAGTGCCTAGCAGGGAAGGACTGGCACAAACATATAAGAAGCAGCGTTTCCCTTTACTGTGCTTTCATTGTTCACTGGAACATGACAGTTGGAGATAAATTCAGACTTGCCTTTTGAGTCCCCTCACTTGGGTTACTGATCCCATTACTAGAAGTTGTGTTTTGCTGGCACCCGTGGAAATATGCAGCAAATAACAGGCTGTAGGGTGTTCTCATGCTCCATTCGTACAGCCTGAAATGGAAAAGTTTGGTTTCTGAGAAAGCTGCAGGTTCCATCTCTGTAGCCTGAGGTTGTTTTGAAATGAGGTGGCCATAAAGGCTGAGCACAAGCCGAATCTTGCCTGCCCTCTTGCTTGCAAAGTACAAAAAGACAAGCAGAGAAAGCAAAATTACCCGCCTTTGTGTGTCTTTGTGTATCCCTATCTCTCGGTCTTCTACTTTGAAAAATGTCTCTATTTAGAACTGTATAAATTGATATCAATTGCTAATCTCATTGAAGCAAGGTTTATACCAAAAACTATGCAGGGAGCATCCCATGTATTATTCCTTTTGAAACTCAGTAACTCAGTGCTATGCTGTTATTCCCATTTCATAGAGGAGGAAACCAAGGCAGGGAGAAATTCACGTTATATGTTCAATGTAGCACAGCTGGTAATGGGGCAGAGGCAGAATTTGAACCTGTGTTTTTGTGACTCTAGAACCTGCAGTGGCAACCCCAATATCCTATTGCCTGTTAAGACAGCAGAGGAGAGTTTGCAATTTCCAGTTGCGTCTTTCCACCATGGGCTGGCAGTTACTGGCCATTCCTATTGTGGAAAGCAAAAGGCATTACAGCCTGGGAAACCAGCTGGATTTCATCACATCAGCTGAAGTCACATTAGCTGACTTCAGGTCAGCTGAAGGTGTAGTCACCCGCCTCCACTTCCACTTTCCCTTCACAACTCTCTGTCACCCCACCCGCCCCAGTCCTGACACACTAGATGGCTGCTTTTCTACCTGGCTAGTTACTGGATACTGCAAGCCTCTGTTTCTCCAGGCTTCTCCACCAGTGTTTCTACTGCAGGATAGGTTCAACGCAGCTTTCGTTGGCTGGCCTAGGACTTGATATAGTGGGCTGCACACAGAGCTCTGAACCAGGAATTCACAAATAAATTGTTAGGACCTGCCATGGTCTGAATGTGTTCCCTACCCCCTCCCCTCACAAATTCATATGTTGAAACTTAACTGCCAATGTGATAACATTAAGAGGTGGGGCCTTTAGGAGATGATTAAGTCATGAAGGCTCTGCCGGTTATGAATGGGATGAGTACCCTTATAAAAGGGTTCAAGGGAACTAACTAGATCCCTTTTGTCCTTCTGCCTTCTCTCTTATGAGGACACAGCAATAAGGCACCATCTGAAAGCAGAGAGTAGCCCTTAGCAGACACTGAATGTGTCGGTGCCTTGATCTTGGACTTCCCAGTCTCCACGACTGTGAGAAAATAAATCTCTGTTCTTTGTAAATTACCCAGTCTTAGATATTGTGTTATAGCAGCATAAATGAACTGAGACATTTATTGTTTGATGAGTTTCCCATAGTCCTGCCATAAGAAACTGATGCAAAAACATGCCTGTGCAAAAGTGATCTGTCGAGAGTAATGTATCATGTTGTGAAGGGAATCACTCACTGTGAGAACATGGTAGAAATGAAGAACACTAGCCTGGGATTCAAGTGAAGCTATCCTTTCCTGAGTGCTGATTGTGGGCTGGGCACTGTGCCGGCCTCTTTGCCTACCTGATTTCATGCAAGCCTCAAAATTGCTCTGTGAGGTAGGCTGCCTTATCAATATTTTACAAATGAGAAAACTGAGGCTAGATATGTTAACTGGCTTTTCAAAGGTTGTTTGACTTGTAAAATGGAGTCTTCAGTTTCCAATGCCAATGTTCTTTTTTCTTTTTTAACTCAGCTACTAATTTACTTTATAATCTTGCGGGGGGGGGGGGGAACCCTTTTGGCCTTATTTTCATATCTTTAAAATGAGAGGATTAGATTAGATCACAGCTTTCTAATTTGTGTTCCAAGAAACTCCTTGTTAGGTGATCACAGCTACTGGCTTTTGAGTTACTCAAACTTGGATTTGGGTTGCAGCTTAATTTTTTTTTTTTTTTCGTAGAGACAGGATCTTGCTGTGTTTCCCAGGCTAGTCCTGGATTCAAGTGATCCTCCTGCCTCAGCTTCCGAAAGTGCTGGGATTGCAGGAGTGAGCTACCGCCCCGGCCAAGGGTATTCAGCAAATTTACCGAGCACCTATTATGTGTTGGGCACTGTTATAACCAAAAGTGATAATTGATGATAAAGACTCTGACCTCAGAGAGGCCTTGGCAGGGTTGGAAAGAGATGAACAAGCAAATAAGAAGACAATATCAATGATAAACCCAACGAAAGAAATAATCAGAGTGCTGTTACGGAAAATAAGGAGGGTACTTTAGGGTGGTTGCGGAAAGCTTTTTGAGTTAAGGCTTGGAGAAAGGAAGGAGCTAGGTAAAGAACATTTCAGGCAAAGGAAATAAGTACAAAGGTCCTGAGGCAGAACAGGGTTTGAGACAGTGGGGAAATGAAAATAAGGCCTGTATCACTGATGCATAGTGACCAAGGGGAAGAGTGAACAGAGGAAAGAGGAAATCACATAGAAAATCATAACTCCTATAACGAGCAATAGCATTAATAATAATTATGAATAAGAAACTTGCTAATCAAATTGCTAATAACTTGCTAGACCTGTACTATACCCTTTATTCACCTTAAGAGTTGGGAAACAGTTACCTTGGGCGAGTTATTGAAATTTGCTAAAACTCAGTTTTCCCTTCTGCTAAGTGATGATAACAATGTACCCCTTTCATGGAGATGATGAGAAGGTTAAATGAATTTAGCTCCAAATCTGGCTCAGAGTTAGCTCCCTGGGAGGAAGGAGGAGGACAGGCACAGGACTTGGGTCTCATCTCTTGATTCAGCCAATACTTTTCCAAGATGATTTCTTTTCCTCATTGGCCTTTGCAGAAAGTGTTGTGTATTAAAACCTGTTTTAAATCTGGTCAGATTGAAATTCCTTGTCAGACTTCAAGGCTCCATCCAAGTGTACCCTTTGGAGGCCCAAGTGTTTCTGGTAAACAGCACTCACCTGTCCCCAACCCCCTCTGGCACATTCCAGTCCTCACTTAGAGATCCCTGACTTATTGTCAGGTTCAGGAGGACAACAACTCCCAGATAAAGGCTTAGAAACCAAGGGCAGCAGAGAACGAGAATGAAGACCAAGCATTTCTGAAAAGACCATGGCAATCAGTGGGGACATTTAAGTGGATTCATAGTTAACTTCTCAGGGTCTCACTGGGGATATTAACTTATAGAAGACTGTCTGCTTGAAACTTTCTGTGTCTCTCACTGGGAGCCCAGTTGAAGGTTATATTCTAGGCAGGACTCATGGGATTTAGTACAAGGCCTAGGGGGAGGTTATTTCTGGAGGACGCTGTTGGTTGTCCACCAAGTAGCCATTTTCTTACCCTTTCTCAGGCGAGCAGAGTTCATTGCCAATAGAGGCAGAAAACGCAGATTCTCACTTCCACAACCTTGCTTACAGCTATGACAATAGCCATGAGACCCAATATTGGCCAGTTAAACCAGAGGAGCACTCTACTGGAGAGCTTCCGGGTGAGTTATATTCTTTTTCCTTTTTTTTTTTTTTTTTTTTTTTTTTTTTTGAGATGGAGTCTCACTCTGTCGCCCATACTGGAGTGCTGTGGTGTGATCTCGGCTCTCTGCAACCTCCACCTCCCAGGTTCAAGCGATTCTCCTGCCTCAGCCTCCTGAGTTGCTGGGATTACAGGCATCCGCCACCATGCCCAGCTAATTTTTTTATTTTCAGTAGAGACGGGGTTTCACCATCTTGGCCAGACTGGTCTCAAACTCCTTACCTCATGATCCACCTGCCTCAGACTTCCAAAGTGCTGGGGTTACAGGTGTGAGCCACTGCGCCCAGCCTGGGCAAGGTATATTCTATGTGATAAGGGAAATAGATAAGAGGGAAAGTCGCGACTCCTCCTTCCTAGCATTTTGTATGTGCATTTGTCAAGACATTATGTGTGGAGCCTTAGCAACCATCTTGCAATAGTGAGGGAGAGTCTCTGAGAAGCTCTGATGATATGGTTTGGCTGTGTCCTAACCCAAATCTTACCTCCAATTTTAACAATCCCTGCATGTGGTGAGAGAGATCCAGTGGGAGGTAATTGAATCATGGGGGCAGGTCTTTCTCATGCTGTTCTCATGATAGTGAACAAGTCTCACGAGATCTGATGGTTTTATAAAGGGGAGCTCTCCTGCACACACTCTCTTGCCTGCTGCCATGTAAGACATGTCCTTGCTCCTCCTTCGCCTTCCGTCATGATTGTGAGACCTCCCCACTCAAGTAGAACTGTGAGTCCATTAAACCTCTTTTTTTCCTTTATAAATTACCCAGTCTTGAGTATGTCTTTATTAGCAGAATGAGAATGGACTAATACACCTGATATGGTTGAGCCATTGATTCATCTGTCACTGGACCACTGTTATGTGAGACAAAGAAATCCCTTTAATTTCAGCCCATTATCTCTGGCTACTCAGTTATGTGCAATTGGAAGCATCTTAACTGATACATCTCTGCTTCTTTTCATCCTTTCTCATTACTCTTCCCTTTGGAAAGAATCAGAGAGCCCTTTTCACCTGTTCAGTGATGTCTACAATTTTTTAAAAAGAAACAAAGCCTTTCATTTCTGGGGTGCTCTTAGGTCTAGTTTGCCCAGGACCCTTCCAGAGCAGCTGTGGTTTATTCCTGTGGTTCTGGTGTAATTTTTAAGAGTACTCAAAAATATTCTTGGATGGATGATAAATTATTTGGTCACACTATTTTTCCTTTCTCAGAGAGAAAAAGCTTCAGTGTGGATGTCTCTGGAAGAGAGAGAGAGAAAATACACAGCTTTCAAATTCACAATAAAAGGGTAAATGGTGAACCCCAGGGTTGGGGTGGGGGGTGGTGGGGTAGGCAGAACTGGAGGGAGCACTTGCCGTGAAAGAGGTTCACTAGAGTGAGGAGGAGGCCCAGAAAGAGCAAACTTGGAGCTCTAAAGGCAAACAGCATGCACTTCCCAGCTTTTCCAGTGACCCGCCCTGCTTCTAAGAGCATGCAAAGCCTTTGTTGGTGGTTTCTGATCTTTCTCTGCTGCCTCTTCACACAGTCCTAATCCACTTTCTACCAACACCCCTGGGGTGAGTGGAGCCTAAGGCTTAGCCAAGAAGTCTGAAACTCTTCTCTGTGGTTTTTGTCTGAACCCGAACAACTCCCTGTTTCTTTCTGAGCTCTTTCCAAGACCCTCACAGGATTGACAATGGCAACATACAAAGTGGGTAATGTCACTCTCACCCATGCTATTTCAATTCCTTTTTTTCCCAGACCTTACCAGACCCCTCATAACTAGAAGGTGTGTAGAGTGCACCCTGTCTCCACTCCTCTGTTGTACCTCCCTCCTGTGGGAAGGAAAGCAATTCACAAACCAGGCAGTTTATCCCTGCTGAACAACACGTTGTTAAGTGCATAATTTAGTCTTGATGTAAATTATACAGGCTCATTATCTGTGAGAAAATCTGGCTGCCCTGTAAGCCAATTAGAATGATGAGCAACGTGCCTGGAGCCCCAGTAGCTGTCCCTGAGGAGTTGAATCCAGGAACAGAAGGAGCCCTTGTGCTCCCAGAGGCAGCACAAGGCATCAGGCCTCAGTTCTAGCTGATCTGCTGGGACTGGGGCTAGGCGGCAGGCCTTGAAAGGCGAGACCCTGCTTCTTGCACAGAGAAATGCTTCTTTTTTGTTGCCTTCTGTGCCTGATCATCCAGGTGACTATTAGGGCTTGTGCAGCAGAACAAAGCAAGAGAAAGGACTGAGGGGATGCGGGTCACAGGGGACACTTGGCTGGAGTTGGGGAAAGACTGGGCTGGAATCAATGCCTAGGATCCTCATCATTCATAATCTGGATCTGTAGGAAACTGGTAGGCTCCTTGGAGAGGGGACCTCAATGCTGAAAGAGAAAGGTCTTTTAACTCATTCAGTAATAACTGTCTGAGTGCCTACTATATCTTAGACACTAAACTAGGGTCAGGGGCTACAACAGTAAACAAAACACAATTGTTGTCCCTAGATGCTTTCAGTTTACTGGGAAATTTCAGACAACATAACAGGTAGTTACAAAGGAGTATTGATGTCACTCGTAAACATGCACACACACACACACACACACACACACACACGTGCATTAAAAATTACCCAGCAAGATGTCTGTGTGTCCTTCAGTGTCATTCTAAAGCGTTGTCTAATGGGCCAGCCCAAGGGTCATCTGAAATCCTTGATTTGGCTCACTATCACAACTTCTTATGGTCTAAGTCCTGAAAAGTTAGATCTTAATTTGTAGGAAATTGATAAGTTGCAAATGATTTTTGTCTGGCAGAGATGTAAATTATTTCTATCTATTGGAATAAACAGTTCCAAAGGGTTATAATTGTGTTGCTTCTATGATGTTATTCAGTTTTGTACCTAGGTCAGCAATCTTACTTCAGCATCCTTGCTTTCATTGACTATTCCGTATATACTCAGCTTCTCACAGGTTCCTTCGATCCACCTTTACCATCCTGCTGGTTCTCTCATTAGTGAGTTAAATAAATCTTTGGCATAGACTTTGATGTATTTGCATGAGAGTCACACCTTTACCTTTTTGGAAATTATCATCTGACACCTTAGAGGTAAGACCACCTTAGTGCTAAGGGGTAAAAGACAAGAAACATGAAATCCAGTCTTGGGGGTTTAGGGAAGATTTCTCAGAGAGGGCATCTAAAGTCAGATATGAAGGACAAAGGAGTTAGCTAGGCAAGGATGGATGTGGGAAAGTGTACTAGGTGGGAGATTAGCATACGCAAAGACCAGAGATGAGACAGTTGCATTAACACTAGAAGCCCAAGAAAGTGAGCGGTGAGCAGTAGGAATGGAGAGGTAAGGAACGGTCAGACTGGAATGGACATCAGTGCTATGCCAAGGAGCTTGGTCTGTATACAGAGGGCACTGTAAGTCATTAACAAGTTTTTAAACAGGTGCAAATATGGTTGGATTTGGCTTCTGGGTTTACTGTCTTGTAAGCCAGGTGGGAATCTCATTCATTGTACACTAACTGTAGCCTGCTGAGGTTGCTTCTAAGATTCCTATGTAATTCTGGTTCCCTCCAGTTTGCTCTACAATTAAAAGACATTGGTGAATAAATTTATGGACACAATTCCTATGTGTTAGCTGGAATGCCCAACAATGGATATTTATCATGTATAAGGTTTTCCTTTTCTAACCTTGTCAAAAATATAAAGAAAGAAGAAGTGCAAAAAAAAAAAAAAAAAAAAAAAAAGTGCAAGGCTGACATATTTTAAAGTGAAATTCTCAGCAATGGACAAATCAGAGCTGAAGGGGAGACTCCAGAGATCAGCTATTAGATGAAATTGCTATGGTCGGAAAGGTTGCTGCCTCTTTCAAGTTTCCTTAGCCATATGTTTCCATTTAAGCAATAAATTGTGAAACATTTTTGCATTTTTGGCACAAGGGACTATTTATTCGGTTATGATGTAGCTTGCAGAGGACTTTTCAGCATTGATAGCACTTTTGTTTCTTGTCCCACTTAATTTTCATGAGAGCCTGTGAGGCAGAGAGGCTGTTTGCTGCCATGTCCGTTTTACAGATGGAGAAGCCAAGGTCCAGAAAGGGTCAGTGGTTTGCTAAGTCACCACTACAAATTAGTCAGAGCCTGGAAAGGGAAGATCTTGTCACCATAGCCTTGTCTGACACTACCATGGAAAATTTTACCTAGTGGGTGTTTAATAAATGCAATGAAGGAACAATTCTGTTCTTAATATGTATCAAATTATATAATTATACATCTATATGTTTGTTGTTGATTAAGGCCACTAAATTGTAAGCTTCATTAAGGCAGTTTTCAATTTTCTGTTGCTGTATAACAAATGACCCTAAAACTTAGTAGCTCAAAACCAACAATGTATTAGTTTTCATGATCCTATGAGCCAGGAATTTGGGCATGGCTCAGCTGGGTGGTTCTTCTGTTCCACATGGTGTCAGCAGGGGTCACTCAACTATATTATGCTAGTGGTTGGGCTGGACTGTAAGATGGTTAATTTTATATGTCAACTTGCCTGGATCACAGTGCCCAGATATTTTGTCACACATTATCCTGGTGTTTCTGTGAGGGTGCTTTTGAACATGATAAACATTTAAATTAGTAGACTTTGAATAAAGCAGATTGCCCTCCATCAGATGGGTGGGCCTTGTCCAATTAGTTGAAGGCCCAAATAGAATACAAGACTGACTTCACCAGAACAAGAAGGAATTATCCAATATATGGCCTTTGGATTTGAACTGCAATATCAGCTCTTCCCTGGGTCTCCAGCCTGCTGGTCCACCCTGCAGATTTTAGACTTAATAATCTCTATAATTGCATGAACTAATTCTTTAAACCTCTCTCTCTCTGTATATATGTATATGTATATGACCACTCCTTCTTTGCACAGCACGCTTGGGCTTCTTTGCAGCATGGTTGCCTCAGAGTACTCAAACTAATACATGGCAGCTGGGATGTAAGAAAAGTGAAAGCTGCTAGTCCTCTTAAACCTTGGACTTTGAATCTCAGAATATCCCTTCTAATGTAATCTATTCATCAAAGCAAGTCACACACCAGCTCAGATTCAAGGTGAGGGTAAACAGATTCTACCTCTTAATGAGAGCATTGACAGAGTCACATTGCAAAAGACCTGAGGGAAGATATTATTGCAACCATTTTATTAAAACAATCTGCCGCAGACAGGGACCATGTTTTATTCCTAATGTATTTCCCAAACTCTTAAGAGTTTTGGGGAATATTAAATGCAACAATGTATACAAAGAGCTGAGCACAACAAATATTCCTTAAATAACTGTATGTATTCATTTGTGGGTAGATGGATGGTAATAGAGTTTGGATATTTGTCCCCTCCCAAATCTCATGTTGAATTGTAATCCCCAGTACTGGAGGTGGGGTCTGGTAGGAGGTGTTTGGATCATGAAGGTGAATCCCTCATGGCTTTGTGCTATCTTCCTGATAGTGAGTTCTCATGAGATCTGGTCATTTAAAAGTGTGCAGTATTTCTTCATCCAATTTATCTCTCACTCTTTTTTCTCTTGCTCCTGCTTTTGCCATGTGTTGTGTCAGCTCCTTCTTCACCTTCCACCATAATTGTAAGCTTCCCGAGGCCCCTCTAGAAGCTGAGCAGATGCCAGCATCATGCTTCCTATAAAGCCTGCAGAGGCTTAATTGGCCTGAAGAGCCAATTAAATCTCTTTTCATTATAAATTACCCAGTCTCAAGTATTTCTTTATAGCAATCCAAGAATGGCGTAATGCAGATGGAAAACATGCCCAGGGTGTGTGATTGTAACTCACAGACTCACAGGTGACCCCAATCATTACTACACCTCATGTTTACTCATAGCTAGTCCTTTGAGAAACAAGATAGGGCTGTAGTTAAGAGCTTGGGTTTTGGATTCAGACCACAGGGCTCCAGATTCAGTCTCCACTACTTGGGAGCTGTGGGATCTTGGGTGCCTTATTAATGCAAGTGAGATAATATAAGTAAAGGGCACAGTACAGGTTTAGCAATTTGTTAGTAACTTTATTAGTCTATTTATTATAAATAATTATTACTGTTATTAGATTTGTGCCTATGTTTATGTACTACTTGCTATAATCTATTGCTCTTCCTCTCTGTTCATGTACCATCTTTCTCTCCTTCTGAACACTACTATTCCATCTGTGACTGCAGTTCCTTGGCAAGCCACCACTGTGCCACATCATTTGAAGCTGGAGGGAAAAATAAATAACAAGCTGGTGTTACTCTATGTCATCACTTCCCCTGACAGCTGCTTGGTGCCTCTTACAGTTTCTCCCCCACTTCCACTCCCCATGGCCTGCCTCCTGGAGCTGCTTTCAGGCGGACATTGTTGGGTAGTGGCTGGCTGGCTGTTGGCCAGGGTTCCATCAGGGCCACTTCTCAAAGTCCGTGTTAAAGTTGGCTCTGTCAAGTGCCTAAAGAAGCAGGATGTGTTGCTGGAAGATGGTTTGGCCCCATGGTATGCAGGTTGTCTGCAGCCCTGAGCTGCAAACCTCCAGTTCTTTGTTGGTGCTATATTCTATCTTTCAGGATTCCAAGGGCATCTTGGCTTTCTGGATTAGATACTGAAGTGGAGATGAATGAGTTTGGCATTGAATTCTGGCTTTGGCTTGAATTGTGTATACCTGAGTTTTGTTGGCTTATATCTCCATGATGCCAGACACAGGCTCTATCAGTCATTTATTGCTTCTATAGTTGTTTCTTCCTCTAGATTATGAAGAGTGAGGAGGTTTTGGCAACTCATTATTTGATTTACGGCAAGTAGCTTCCTGATTGCCAAGATTTTTATATTCACCAGGATTAGGACTATCTAGTTATCAATATACAGAAAGTTACCTACTTTCTGGAATGCAGAGTGCTTGGTAGCAGGGCTGCTCATTTATGGTTGTTCAGGTTGTTCACTGCAAAAGGGTGCCCAACCAAGTGGGCTGGTGTAGCTAAAATTCAGCCCACGCTCAACTCACCAAGCCATCCACCTTGGCTCAAGTTGTAAAGGCACCCTTTTCTAATTTGCACAGTCATGATACAGATGTGCAGCAAGCCCTGCTTGGTAGGCTATGTGGAAAGGTTGACTTTGTACAGAAGGTAGAAAATGATGTTGGCAGTTAGAAGCTGATCTTCAGAGGGCTTACTCTCAAGAAGAGACATTTATTGTTAAATAGTTTAATCCAGAGCTATCAGAATTTTTTTTCTCCCTTTCAACCTCGCTGCCAATGCATCCCTGGAATGCCTAGATGGTACCCATTTATCCAAATCTGTGCTAGAATAAGTCTCAACTTTCATTATCTATCATAAACACTTCTTGATGGGCTTGGGATGTCAGAACTAGTGTCTATTTTGTTTCTAAAAATCTAAGCCTGTGAACCTTTCTATTCTTCATCAGGAACTGGGGTTTTCTTCAGTGGTTAAGATGTAACTCACAGAAACAGGTGGCTCAAATTTCTCGTGCTGTTCTTCTATAAACAAGAGCTAACATCTAGTGAGGACTTGCACTATGTCGGGCACAGGTCACACAAATTACCCATTTAATCACCACAGCAACCCTATGAGGTAGAGAATGCTATTATCATCATTTTCCAGATGAAGAAACAGAGGCATAGAAAAGTTAAATAATTTGCCCAGAGTTCATCAGATAGTGAGTTCTAAGTATAAGAAGTGCTTACATTAGCGATCAGGGAGATGCAAATCAAAACCACAAGGGGATTCCACTGCATACCCACTGAGATGGCTATAATAAAAAGACAGGTAATAACATGTGTTGGTGAGGATGTAGAAAAATTGGAATACTCATACACAGCTGGTGGGAATGTAAAATGGCACAGCCACCGTGGAAAATTGTCTAGCAGTTTCTCAAAAATTTGGGCATAGATTAGCACATGATCCAGCAATTCTATACATAAGCATATGGCCAAGATAAATGAAAACATATGTCCACACAAGATCTTGTACATGTTTTTGTTTTTGTTTTATTTGAGACAAGGTCTTGCTCTATTACCCAGACTGGAGTGCAGTGGCACAATCAAGGCTCACTGCAACCTCTGCCTCCTGGGCTCAAACGATCCTCCTACCTCAGCCTCCCAAGTAGCTGAAACTCCAGGCAAATGCCACCACGCCCAACTAATTTTTGTATTTTTTGTAGAGATGGGGTATTCTATGTTGCCCAGGCTTGTCTCAAACTCCTAAACTCAAGTGATCCACCTGCCTCTGCCTCCCAAAGTTCCGGGATTACAGGCATGAGTCACCCACTCATGGCCTTGTACACAAATATTCATAGCAGCATTGTTTACAATAGTCAACAGTGGGAACAACCCAAATGTATATTGTCTAATGAATGGAAAAATAAAATGTGGTATATCTATACAATGGAATATTATTTGTACACAAAAAGAAATAAAGTACTGATACATGCTACTACAGTATTGGTGAATCTTTAAAAATTATGCCAAGTGAGAGAAGCCAGTCACAAAGGGTCACATGTTGTATAATTCCATTTGTTTGTAATACCTGGAATAGAAAAATCTACAGAGACAGAGATAGATTTGTGATTGCCTTGGGCTAGCATAGGGGACAGAGGAAGAATTGGGGAGTGACAGCTAAGGGCATAGTTTCTTTTAGGGGATGATAGTAATGTTCTAAAATACATTGTGGTGATGGTTGCACAGATTTGTGAGTACACTAAAAGCCATTGAACTATATACTTTATTATTTATTATTTTTAGTTTTAGTTCTGGGGTACTTGTGTAGGATGTGCAGGTTTGTTACATAGGTAAACATATGCCATGGTGGTTTGCTGCAACTATCAACCCATCACCTAGTTATTAAGCCCAGCATGCATTAGCTATTTTTCCTAATGCTCTCTCTCCCCAACTACACCCCCAGCAGGCCCCAGTGTGTGTTGCTCTCCTCCCTGTGTCCATGTGTTTTCATTGTTCAGCTCCCACTTATAAGTGAGAACATGTAGTGTTTGATTTTCTGTTCCTGCATTTGTTTGCTGAGAATAATGGCTTCCAGCTTCATCCATGTCCCTGCAAAGGACATAATCTCATTCTTTTTTATGGCTGCATAGTATTCCATGGTGTATATGTACCACATTTTCTTTATCCAGTCTGTTGTCAATGGGCATTTGGGTTGATTTCATATCTTTGTTATCATGAATAGTACCATGATGAACATAAGCCTGCATGTATCTTTGTAATAGAATGATTTATATTCCTGTTTAAGCCAAGAAATGACAAGCCTGAACTTAAAAGAAAAAAAAAAGCCTTCAATTGTTGAACTTGCAAAACAACCTTAGACCTCTAAACTTGCTCCAGAAGGAACCAGGGTCCCATAGCGGTGGAGCTTCCAAAGAGAACATACTAGTCAGCATCCAGCTTGGATACGCAAAGGAGAGTGACAGACAAGGCAATACTTCCCAGAGTCCAGCATTAGGTCAAATCAAAGGAACTTCCCCCATGGCCAGGATTTCAGAATTGCTATGGGCAAAGACTGCTTCTTTTTTGGTTCCCTTGACTGAATGGAAGTTTTAATTTTGGATATCCTCTGCCTTGCCTTGCCCTGCCTTGCCTTGCCCTGCCTTGCCTTGCCCTGCCTTGCCCTGCCTTGCCCTGCCCTGCCTTTTCTTTCTTTCTTTCTTTTTTTGAGACAGAGTTTCAGGATATCCTCTTTCTAATCCACCAGTGTGTAGGGGGTGGGGTGGGCAGATAACTTGTCTTGTAGTTCACAGGTCACCAGATCATAGGGAGCCAATGTGGACCCAGTGGGGAGGACTGTACAACATCCCTGAGATCCTGGACTTTGAGATGATTGTAGTATCTACATGGTCTTTTTAGGGTGTCTTATTTGGGATGCATGTGTTCTACATGAGGGGAAAGCAGTGAAATGGATGTTTGGTGAACAGATAGGTAAATTGTGGCAGACAATGACAGTGTTATGTGATCAGCAAACCTGATTTCCTTTTCTTCCTGGTCACTCAGCGAGCCAACACTTCCCATTTCTCTCTGGACTTCGGTGGTGCCATGTGACTGAGTTCTGGCCAATAAAATGTGTGTAAGTAATGAAGAGAAGTGCAATTAAGAGGCCCCAGAGGTGGGGTTGAGCAGACATTTGGGTAAACAGGAGAGACTAGTCGGTAGAATGAGGAAAAGTCTTCTGTTCCTACAGACTCTGACCACCTCTTGGTGAGAACTCATGAGTTTTAGACAGGGCTGCCACTATGCAGATTATGCACTAAACAAATGTTCCTGGCTGTCAGGGCACTTGAAGGCTAAATTCTAGCCCATGTCCCACTCACCTAGCTGCTTGTCCTGGCACTAGGCTTCATCCACTGACTTTATCCACCTGGAATAGGGGGTACCTACAGCTCTGTCACCTTCTCCTCACCAAGCCAAGTACCTTTAGAGCTTTGTCTGCTGGAGGGAGACACAAGTTTTCCTCCTTGCCTAGGAATCACCTCTATCTAATGATCACAATGGAGCCACATGGGCTAGAGCTGTGACTCTCTCTCTGAATGTATTTGACATTGCTGGGGGCCATGTCAGACTTCTGACCATCTCCCACAGTGACTTTGCTTCTAGAGGTGGTGGAAACATGACACTTTGGCTCAACAAATATCTTCAGTTTGAAACAAACAAAAAAAAGTTTAGCCTTAGATTCGAAGAAATATTGAGCGATATGACTTACCTCTTTCCCCAGCTGCTTTTTACCATATATGGTAGTCTAATAGGAAGCCTCAGTTCTGGCAGCTCTTTGAATGTTCTGACAGCTCTCAGAAATACCAAGAACGGCTGAAAACTCATGCTCATCTTTGTGATGATCGTTTTTCTTCTTGCCTCCTTGATTTGGTATTTCTAGTAAACCTCTTCATTAAAGCCGTATTAAGCGAACTCATAAATATGTATAGAGTCTTTTAAATTATCTGTTGATGGATATGGACTCTGATACATTTACATAATGAGCTTTTAAAACATGCAGATACATTTTACAACCAGACCTGAGTGGGGGCTGGGTAAGGTGGAAAACTCAGGAGGAAACAAACTTAATTTTGACAGTATTTTAGGTGCCTCTTTGCAGAAAGCCTTAGATTTCATGGAAAAAAATTGTACTGCTGAGGAGCTTGGTTCCTGTGCACAGATTTCAGAGAGTATTAGGGATGTTGTCAAGTTAGGAGAGAGGTGAAGTGGAAGGAAATGACATCATGTTCCGAATGCTGACAGGGAAGCAAATAAATCAGAACCAAGGTGGTAAAGCAGCCAAAGCTAATTAGAGTGATGAACATTACTATGTTCATCGATATCTGATATCTATCCGGTTCCCCTTCACTTTGGGCACATGGAAGAGACACATTCTGTGGTCTGAGATGTGGTCTGGCCAATGAAGGATGAACAGAAGTGAGATTGGTCACTTTTTGGCAAAAACTTTTAAGGACTCTTTTGCAGTTTTTCCATGTTCTCTTTCTTTGGCTGCCAGTCTGGAGACATCAGCCTGAGCCCTAGAGTGGGATGCCATGGGGCAGAAAACACTGCCAATACATGCTGGAACTGTGGCATGAGCTAGAAATGAAACTTTGTTGTTTTTAAAACACTTAGAATTGGGGTGTTCTTTGTTACAACAGCAAAATCATACCCATCCAGACTGATTGAACTGGAACCAGGGACTTGTAATTCTATCCAGGGACAACCCTTTTTGGAAGTTTGAATAGACCAGTTCCATTCTGAAGGATTTTGTGGTCCAGAAAGAGATTGAGGAAGCTGAAACAAACCCTTTCTCCCTGTTCCTCAAAGGGGACCATTCAACTGGGTTCCCTAATTCTTATACCTAAAAGATAGCATGGTCTTTCCAGTTTTCCTGAACTCCATGGTGATTCTTCCCAGCTTGAGTAGAGGCTCCTGAAGGCTGCTACAATTTGATGTTCAGAATAAGTAAATGCAATAAATGCATCTGCCCCATCTGAAGGGCTATTATGATGGTTAGCGGTGATTTGATAAATTCATTCTGTTAAAAAAAATGGAGCTCCCCCAGATGAAAATTGCTATATAAATCCTTAGTTGATAGTAATACTCTGACAGAGGAGAAAATGAGAAAGTACTGATGCCAAAAGTGTCCTAAATTAGAAATTGATTTTCATTCACAGAAGCAACAGAGGAGCTGGATGTTGCTTCTGAACTCGTGAGAGGCAACATGTCGCAGAGGGGGAGAGAAATCATTTCTGTCCTTGCAACCTGAAGGAGATAAAACTAAGAAAAAAACTAAGACTGTTTGTTTTTTAAATTTTCCACACACTGTTTTTTTTGTGCTCTATTTATGCAACTCATTTATTCATCACAAAACCCAGTGAGGTACCGTCAATTTACATATGAGGAAACTAAAACTGCCTTTGCAAAATTATTACAGTGAGAAAACTCCAACATCACTGACTCCATCTTGGCTAGAATTCTAGATGAAGGGGAGGAGTCTAGGCTGTGGGTGGGTACAGGCTCTTAAACCATAGACACTGTACCCTGTAAGCAAGGGTACAAAAGGAGGAGAGTCCCTGTTCTAGGACCCAAGCTTTATAGCAGTGATGCTCAAACTTTAGCATGCAAAGGAACGTGGGAGAGCTTTGCAAAAACACCCACCCAGATACTTACCACCCACCCTGCTACTTCCAAAGATTCAGATTCAGTTGGTGTGGGGTGGGGCCTGGGATTTTGCATTTTTAAGGAGCTCCTGGATTATGCTGATGCAGTCCTCCCAGGACCATATTGGGGTGGCCTTGCTTTTAAGGGCCTGTGCAGACCCTCCTCCTGTTGTGCCCTTCCTTACAGGGCACAGTGTGTATAGTTTAATGGCCAGGGAGGGAGTGAGGAAGGATTGTTTCATTCCCCAAAAAGTGATGAGAAAGAATAGAGAGAGACTAGAAGAAATGAGTGAAAACTGGTTGAGAATGTGGAGAGGAAAGTTTGGATTTGCCTTGAAGTGGAGGACGAATGCAGACTCAACAGATGGGAGGGGAGAGGAAAAAGGAAATCAGTTTCATGAGAGGAAGAAACAAAAACAACGGTAAGTTACCTTGCACCCGAGGCTGACGTGTCAGTTAGATTTCCTTAGCTCATGGGGACAGCAAACACACACACACACACACAGAGTGCATTTACATTTATACAACAACAAACCTGTGTTTTATTTTTATTCTCCATGGTTTCCTCTATGGTCCCAGATTTATCACCATACAAGCATTTCTAAATATTTGTTAGGACCAGATCAAAGACCAAGCATTGAATGTGTCACTGAAACTGTGCTTGTTGATCATGTTGTAACGAATCAGTGTTTCTGTCATTCTCTTATTCTATGGAGAGTCCCTGTCTACATTGGATGGAGGGGTTAGGAGAATCAGCAATTAAGTTTTTTTGTTTTGTTTTTGAGACAGGGTCTTGCTTTTTTGCCCTGTCTGGAGAGCAGTGGTGCAATCATGTCTCACTGCAGCCTCGACCTCCCAGGCTCAAGTGATCCTCCCACCTCAGTCTCCCAGGTAGTTAGGACCACAGGCATGCCCCACCATGCCCGACTAACTTCTTTATCATTTGTAGAGATGAAGTCTTGCTGTGTTGCCCAGGCTGGTGTCAAACTCCTAGGCTCAAGCAATCCTCCTGGCTCAGCCTCCCAAAGTGCTGGGATTATAGGCATGAGCCTTCACACCCAGTTAATTAAGTTCTGAATGAGTAGTTATCTGGATTGTTTTTGTTTTACTTGACTATTTTCTGCTAGCCCAAAGGCTCTTTTGTTCCTTGCCTTTGGACATGTAATCGCACTCAAACACCAATAGATACAAGTCTCCAAGTGTTGTGATTTCAACTTCCCCAATCCAGAACATTTCACTCCAGCTCCTTAAGATTCTAGACTTTTACAAAAGTCCACCGGCAGCCTAGGAGTTGGGGTTGCTGGTCAGGGAAGATCGTGCTTGCCAGTCACAACATGGGCAACAGAGAGATTTATAGTGAGGGGTAAACCAGAGAAATAGAAGGAAACCATAAGTGTCCCTTTCATCTCCTGACCCTTACACCAAATGAAGTGATGAGTAGAGTGTGATCTTAAATAGTTTCATGGATATGCTTCTTTCCATGACTCTGCAGATCTAGTGGAGTAGAATTCATGGAGAAAGTCCTCAAGGCTGAAGGATGAGCAGGCAGGGAAGGGATGTGGTAGAGAAAACTTGATGCAAAATTAGCTAGTGATACTGTGGAAAGGGCCAGAGGAGACAAGGGTGTGTGGGCTCAACCTTGGTGGTGATTCCATTACTTAGATCTTCTTGTGTCATCTCACAGTTATTAAGAATCATGTGACTGGATGTGGTGGCTCACACCTGTAATCCCAGCACTTTGGGAGTCCAACACAGGCAGATCGCCTGAAGTCAGGAGTTCGAGACCAGCCTGGCCAATATGGTGAAACTCTGTCTCTGCTAAAAATACAAAAATTAACCAGGTGTGGTTGTGCACGCCTGTAGTCCCAGCTGCTTGAGAGGTTGAGGCAGGAGAATCACTTGAACCTGGGAGGCAGAGTTTGCAGTGAGCTGAGATTGTGCTATTGCACTCCAGCCTGGGTGACAGAGCAAGACTCTGTATAAAAATAATAATAAGAAGAAATCACTTTCCTTTTCAACGCACCAAACTTTTAGGATGACATTTAGTTTCTCAAATGCTTTCTCTTCAAGTGGAGGAAGCATGGAAAGAGTTTTAGAGGGAAACTTGGTGAGAGGGTGAAACCTGTGTTTCTAATCTGTATTCTGTCCAGCAATGGATGCTAAATCTCCATTAATTGAAGACTTTTTTCCAGTGCCTTAGTTGTGTCCAGTTGGGGGCTTCCAACATGCTAAAGCATTGACAGAGGGTCAGAAGAGGGGAAGGGGCTGGTCCTTCATCCCCACCTGTCTATGCCAGCATTCACTAATATGCCCTCCTTCTCATCTGGCCTCCTGCTGAGAGTCTACTCAGAAGGCCACCTGTCTGCCTAGGTGCCCCACTTAGCTGGGTCTCTGCTGCTCACAGCCAAGCCTCACAGAGTACCAGGGAACTCCGCCAGGCTTTCCCTGCACTTCCTTCTTCCCCTTGGCCCCAGAAGCCAGGTGCAGGTCTTTCTCCATTCTCTGATCCCCAAAACCCAACTATGGTTTCTGTTGTTCCTCTCCCCAAGACTGGGATGGGGCATGTGGTCGGGAAGCAAAACCTTTTCTCAGGGACACATATATCTAGGTCTCATGTTCTCCCTGCATCCCTCTTGTGCCCCAGCTCACAGAACCTTGGTCTAGTCTCAGGTGAGGAAAACAGATTGCGACTGGTCATACATCCTTCAAAAATTACATGGCATGAAATGTATGCCCTCAGTCCTTCAAGGCTTTTACCCAATCTTAATATGTAAAAGCTGAAGTTTTCATGCTTTTACTTTCCTGTTTCTGCCTCAACACTCTTTCCATGAAGCAGTAAAAGGAGCAATTAACCTGGGGCCTGAATAGGAAGAACGTTCTGGAGGCAACAGGAAGTCTGGAACAAAATATCACCAGATGACAATATCATACTAAGATGCTATCGAGTGTAGACCTATGCTAGAAGCAACGTGGGAGACAGTGATGGGTGTGAAAATGGATTGGAGTGGATCAAGTCTGGATGCAGGGAGACAGGAGCCATGGAAACAGTCCAGGCAAAGACCACTGAGGCCTGACTTAAACAGAGGGATTGGAGAGGACACAATAGAGTTTTGAGATTATAGAATCCAGTGTTCATAAAATTTGGTAACTCTATTTGTGTGAAGAATGAGAGAAGAGGTGGGATCTAGGATGACTTTCAAGTTTATAGCTTAAGAGAGTTGATGTATAGAATGCCACCAACCATAACAAAGAATGTGGGATAAGGAACAGGTTTGAGTGGTTCACTCTGCAAAAAAGAGGATAATTTAGTGAGAAGAATATGGGCTCTGTAGTCAGCATATTATCTATTGCTGTGTAACCAACCGCTACAAACTTAGTGGCTTAAAACAACATACATTTATTATTTCATAGTTTCTGTGTGTTAGAAATCTGACCATGGCTTAGATGGGTCATCTACTTCAAAGTCTCTCATGAGGCCACAATCCAGGTGTTAAACTGGGCTGGGACTCATCTGAAAGCTCAACTGGGGAATGATCAGCTTCCAAGTTCACTTACGTGGTTGTTGGCAGGATTCTGTTCATATAGGGCTGTGGGCAAAGGTTTCCCTTAGTCCCTTGCCAAGTAGGTTTATCAAACCTGGCAACTTGCTTCATCAAAGCTAGCAATGCAGCGTATAATAAAGAGATTCTGCTAGCAGGGTGGAAATTACTATCTCTTGTAACCTAATCTCAGAGGCAACGTTCCATCACTTTTGCCATATGCTACTCATTATGAGCAAGATACTGGGTCCAGTCAACACTCAAGGGGAGAAGATTACACAAGGACCTGAATATCAGTATTATTGCAGGCTATATTAGAGCCTGCCTGCCACATTCAGACAGACCTAGAATTGAATTTGCTCTTTGCCGTTCACTAGGTGGTACTTGAATAAGTTATTTAACAACTCTTAGCTTGTTTCCTTATCTATAACATAGGGATATTACTACTTATCTCACTGGATGTCAGAAAGGTTGAATAAGATAGTGTATGCAGCAAACCTAGCACTTTCTCTTTCCCCTCTGCCATGTCGATTGATAGCTTTCCAGATGGTTCCATCTTTTTGAGCCTGAGTCTCAGAGCAATGACTTTGGCAGTGAGCTGGGCTCATCCCCACCCCAGCTGACAGCATGAGGAATAAATGAACCTTTGTGATCATAAGCCACTAAGATTTGGGGGTAGATATTACTGCAGCAAAATGTACACTATCCTTATCAATGCAACCTCCAAAATGGGTTCACATTCTATTGATTTATTGTCAATTCCTTTCCCTCGATGGCATACTGCATTTTGAGCTATTTTTCGTACTGGCTTCATTTTCTAATACTGTCATTTGGGTGCCACAGAAACAAAACAGATGTCCGTCTGCATTATTGTTTGCCTAAAGGCCTAAGTTGGGTTGCGGTAAGAAGGGACTGTCATTTCCCAGTCTTTGAGGGATCCTACTCCAGCAGGCTGAGTAATTCATTAAAGACGAAAGGGATGGGGAGGGGATAAAATGTCACCAGCAAGAAGAAAACATGCTCACATGGTTTCTTCTTGTGTGTCTGGCAAGATTTTTAATTGTTTCTAAAGAAACCGCCCGACTGATGTTAACCATATGGAACTGTTAAAACATGGGGTAACAGAATAATACAGTTGGATCATGTTTCTTTGGTTGTCTGTAAAATGGCATGTAATTTGTAAACCAAAAATGGTGCTTAAAGCAACAATCACGGCAAGGTTCTTCATTTGCAATTCCTCTAAATTCTTTCCCCAAAACTATTCCAAGTGGTTGGTATTCTTTAAAATATTTTACCTTAATGGCATTCCTTAAAGGACCATTGCACTTGCAATTATATTTTCTGAGCCTAATCCTCTGCCTAACTCCTGCCAAGCCGCACACACTCACAGCATATTATGTGGTGTTTTTTCCTACTAGTGCCCCAGGGGTCCCTGTTTGGTCACCATTTTAGTACATGTGTGCCACATACCTGCTCTGGGCAGCAGGACTGTGATTCAAGTGTCTCTATATACACTTTCCAGAAAGTATTCTTTTAACTTGGGCTTTACAAAGACTTAACTTAGGGATAAGAATTAAACCTACAATATGGGAGGAAATGTATATAATTGTAATGGTTAAATGAAATATGTTATATACTATAGACAGCAAGTAACACATGTCTTTAAATACAGTGTGATTCTGGCAGTAATTACCAATCCCTTCCTGAATTACAATTGTGAAGGATTCTCTCCAGGAGGACCTGGAGTGAAGCTTCCATTTCTTTCTGGCTCTAGAAGCTCTTCTTTTAGGGTCTTGGATCTATTTCTCTCTTTTTAAGACACTTCTGCATTCTACAGTCATCCAAGCATGATGTCATGGGAGTCCAGATAGGCATGTACTTGGGTCAAGGCTGCTGGTTTAACTACAGAGAGCTTTCAGTCTGTCTATCTGCCTGTCTTTGTCTCTCTCTATCTGTCTCGACAGTGGCTCAAAGCAACAGAGACTTAGAGACTCAATCTCGTGAGCTGAAGCAGATTTTCCTTTGGCATTTTTATTCCAGCTGCATAACTCAGTAGGACCCTAAAATTATGGCAACAGACTCTTTTCAAATAAAAACATACTCTACATTAAAGCTTCTCCCACCTCAGTGTACTTAAGAGATACCAGGGTCCTGGTTAACAATGCAGATTTTCAGATTCTACCTGAGACTACTGAATCAGACTATCCGAGAGTGAAATTCAGAAATCTGCTTTTTCAAACAAACTTTTGAGATGATTCTAAGGTTATTGGTCAGACAACCCCTTTGTGGAAAACACTGCTTATCTGATGCACTCCCAGTGATGTGAAGGTTTGATAGCATTTCCCAGTTTTGGTTGGGAAATAAACATATCCTGGTCTAAGTGGTATTTGAAAGTCTCTCCTCCATTACTCAAAAGTATTCCTTTTAGGTGGTTTTCTTGTTCCAACTTTCAGATGAACTTCACTAAATTCTTGCTGTTCAGCTGAGTGTTGTATCCGCCTAACCCCACATGACAGTAACAATGCTCATGCCTGTAATGCCGGGATTGAAAGAGCAGTGAAATTCATCACATTTATTCCAACTGAGCAGTATCTGTAGGATCTGACTGAGAATATTCCTTTATATCTTTCTAGACATAGTTCCAAATAAATGCCCAGAAGATTGTAAACTCCACAAAGGCAGGAATAACAAAACTTCTATACTTCCCTGATTTACATTATTAACCTCCATTATCTGCAATATGGTGGTAATTTGAAAGCCCTTGCATTACAACACACTTGAAAAAATTGGAAAAAAATATAAACATATTATCAAATGGAAAAGTGAGAAGGAAAAAAAGTAGGAGAAATTCTGGAGTGTCTAAAACTAAGAAGCTGAAAACTTAACCTCTGAAGGTATTTCCCAATTTCATAACCAAGAAACAGGGTTTCAATGACTCTATGGGGACTAAAAGATCTTAGTCCTGCAAAAAGTAGGAAACGAACTGAGAATGCCATAGAAAGCTGGAACTCTTAAAGGTACACACTCGGTGAAAGACAGGGGTAGGAAAAATTTGTCCCATAATGGAAAATGAGTTTTATAATGTGTTTGTCTTGGCCAAGGTTCTGAATGAATAAAAATATTCCCTCAAAATTAGTGAACAAAGGCATGTTAGCACATAATTTAAACTTACACTATTTGCATAGGCCTGGAAATTCCAAAACAATAAATTAATATAAAGTAAACTCAGGTTTATAATGCTCCCAGGCATTTAGCAGAGGAGAAAATAATCCTTCCTGAATAGATAAACTTTCAATCCAAGCTTCAGAAGTGACCCACAGATAAAGCTCAATTAAATTTGTGCTCACAATCCAAAATTGCAAACACATAAAAGCAAGCCAGTATCAGCAGAAATGAAAAGTAGATAGTGGCCCACATCCTTTCCTCAAGAACATCAGGCAATGTAATGATAATCAGTTATAAAATATAGAAATTAATTATATTTAAAATATTAAAATAAAATATGGAATTGAAAACACAAGAAAGAAACATGACACTATCAAAAAATACTAGGAGGATTTAAAGAAGACTCAAATAGGATTTCTGGAATAGAAAAAATTGCTGAGATCAAACCCTTAATGGATGAGTTAACAGCAGATTAGACAGAGCTGAAATGAGAATCAGTAATGTAGAAGACAGACCTGAAGGAATTACTCCGATCACAACACAGGGAGGAAAAACAGAGGAAAAGCAAGGATGAGAGCCAGTTCTTCCTTGATAGTTGTATACCTACATCTTTCCCACTCTTAGGTGACACTGAAGGAAGTTAGAGTAACCTGCCCTTCAGGATTCAATGGCTTAGCAGAGGGAGACAGACAAGGAAACAATTATTGCCTAATATGACAAGGACTATAATAAGATATATATGAAAGGTCAAGTAAGGAATATGAATGATAAAATCTGTTTTGTCTCGGCTAAATCCCAGGACCTAGAACAATGACAAGCACATAGTATATGTTCAAATCATGTTGAACAGATAATATTTAGGCCAGAGATCTAGGAATCCTCGTCCTTCTGACTCTACTCCATCCCATGAAGTTCATTTTTTAAATTTTTAATAATTTTTGTGGGTACATAGTAGATGTATATTTCCCAGGAAATTCTTAATGAAGCCATACTGGCAAGAGGCAATGTGCTAATTAAACAAATGATAACTATATGCTACTTCACTTTTATCAAGGACAGTTGCTGATACTCTAGGTAGAGAGCCTTAGTCAAAGCTGGGCTGGAGCAACCTGATTAGAATGAAAGCTAGGCATATGCCTCTATTTCTCTAAACCTGAATCCTAATTATGGGTTATGAAATAGGAAACAAGGTGCACACTTGGGTACATAAGGAAACAGAACAAAAGAAAGTGAGCAAGATGGGTCTGCTGATGGCATGGGATAATAACAGGAACTAGCATTTGTTAGATGAATACTATGTGCCAGGTGCTAGGCTAAGCACCTATATAGATACTATTATTTAATCTACAACTAAGTTTTGAAGTGGAATTTTGTTTTGTTGTTTTTGTTTTGAAAGAGAGTCTTGCTCTATTGCCCAGGCTGGAGTGCAGTGGTGCGATCTTGGCTTGCTGCAAGCTCCGCCTCCCAGGTTCGTGCCATTCTCCTACCTCAACAGGCGATCTCCTGACCTCATGATCCAGCCACCTCGGCCTCCCAAAGTGCTGGGATTACAGGTGTGAGCCACCATGCCCAGCCAAAGTAGAAATTTTTATTTTTATTTTCTTTATAATGAGAAAACAGAAGCTTCACTAGACTAAATAACTTGCCCAGGGTCACATGACGTGCAAATGGCAGTGGCAAGCTACAAACCCAAGTGATCCGACTCCATCCTCTCCACACCTGGACAGGTGGCCTTTCAACACACAAGTAAAGAAATGTGACCCAATCACTGTCATGAAACATGATTAATCAGATTCCTCTCTGCTCCTCTGGGAGAAGAGGTGAAGAGACGTAGGCAGAGGGGAGAAAGTGTTCCCTTCCATCTGGCAAATAGCAGCTTGAGTTGTGCTATGTCACTACAAAATTGTTTTTTTTCTTCTAGCTTATTCTTAGATATATCTTCTCTTCATCTCCAGCATCAACACAAAGCACATAGAAGTGACCATCATTATCATTTCATACTAAGCCATCTGCTCACTGGTCTCCCTGAGTCCCCTTTCAGTTGTTCTCTGTTCTGCAGCCAGAGCTTCTGTTTATTTTCTTGTCTTTGTGATCTCCTATGCACATTTTTTTTTTTTTTTTATTCTATGGGAATGAAGTATGTTTACATCATGCCAGGACTTAAGGTACTTGTGATGGTGTTAGAGCTTTTAAATAGCTAAGTATTTTAGATACCCAAGAAATAGAAAATCATCTAATAAACACACATGCTTTATAACTAACTTAATAGTTTATATTATATTATATTTGATGAAATATGGTAGTGAGTGCAATAAATATTTGCTGAACAAATCAATGTGTTCACCACCAATTTCATTTTTAGGATGATGCCCCTCCACTTTGGGCTTTTGCAGCTCCTGGACAGCCTTTATGCAGTCACTTGTGTGGTCTGGTGAGTAAGGCATCATCCATATCTGTCCTTATGAAAGTTTGCTGCATGTTCAGACCATCCAACAATGGGCAAACATTCTCCACGAACCTTTGCTCTTCTCTAATTCTTGGCTGCTTTTTTTTTTGTCAGCCAAGCCTTGTAGCATCTACACACATCTGCATACATATTCATGGATTTTGTCCCCGAATGCTTCTGACTGATGTATTCTCTCTATATTTTTTTAACACTAGTAAAATATACATAACAAAAAATTTCCCATTGTAACCATTTTAAGTGCATAATTCAGTGGCATTAACTATGCACACATTATTTTACAACCATCATCATCATCCATCTCCGCTACTGGGTTTGTTCTATATTTTAAAATTTCTCACTACAGTCCTCAAGAGTAGCTTCTTCCAGACAGAAGACCACAGTTCATCAACAGCCTTAATTGAGGCTTAGAATCAAGGGTATATTTGGATTTTTGGAGGTTACTACAAATTTGTGACCATGGGAGAAGAAAATTTTGCAACAAATCAGAATTCTTGAGAGAAAGAAAATAATAGGAATCAATAGCTGATACTTACCTTAGAAGGTTTTGGAAGTGAAATCCCATATTTTTCAGTGAATGTGTTGACCTTACAAATGGTAAAGAAATGGACAAGGCAACAACAACAAAACAACGTAGCTAGAAGAGAAATGTGGCTGGGCACGGTGGCTCACGCCTGTAATCCCAGCACTTTGGGAGGCCGAGGCGGGTGGATCATGAGCTCAGGAGTTCAAGACCAGCCTGGCCAAGATGGTGAAACCCCATCTCTATTAAAAATACAAAAATTAGCCAGGCGTGGTGGCAGGTGCCGGTAATCCCAGCTACTCGGGAGGCTGAGGCAGAGGTTGCAGTGAGCCGAGATTGCACCACTGCACTCCAGCCTGGGTGACAGTGAGACTCCATCTAAAAAAAAAAAAAAAAAAAAAAGAAAAAGAAAAAAGAGAGAGAGAGAAATGTAAAAGCATTATAGAAGAGTTCTATGATGACAGGTGATGTGGCAGCACTGTCACATTTTGTTCCCTCAGTGTATGACAAGGTATATCAGACCTGAAAAGAAGTTGAGGATGTGTGTCAAGGGCGAGAACTACTAAAAGATTTTCAATTATGGTTGAACTATTGCATTTCTTGCTCCAGGCCCTGTTCCAACAGGCTAGCTGTTGATGCCCTGATGCTCAATGTGGCATCACATGTGATCATGCTGACTGTCCTCCTAGAGGATGATGCCATCTGTCACATCTTAAAGGCAACTGTCTGGCTTTGGAACTCAGGTGATAGTCAAATATATATTTCCTTTAAAATACATGTGGTTTTTGCAGTAGTTTCACCATTTAGTGCATAAGAAATGTAGTTGAAATTTATGAAAGTTGCAAAATAGTTCCCGTTTGGAATGAATGATCACACTTCTGAAAATCATGGTTTCTTTCACAATCACCATTTTTTTTTTTTTTCCCAGATGAACTCATTCTACCAAAGCTCTAGGAACAGGAGTCCCAGCTGTCACTAATATTCTAGAATAGCAGTTAGTGTGGTCTCTAGAGGTTTTAGCTTGGGAGTAGCAGATAACTGTTTGTGTTATAAATATGGAGGCTGTACAAGTCACTGTTCAAAATGGAGCACTTTTGAGAGTGGCAGAGGACTCTATTGATAATTATGTGGGGACAATAGTTGTAAGCTGGGACTGTCCTGGGTAAACCATCATGTCTAAGCATATAGGAAATGCATTTAATGATATGTCCAAATTGAGTGATCCCTATTTAATCACATGTCCAGTCAATACTGTAGGGCTGCCAATTAGACATCAAGGTAAGAAATCCACATACAAGACTGTCATTGGTATCACTCCCAAGTCTTCCCACTAAGGAGTAACCCTCTGTCAGCATGCTGAGCTGCTGGACATGCTACAGCCAAGGAGGTTGGACCTGGCCATCCAGCTTCTGCAGGAGTTACCTCTGAGAATGCTCAAAACAAATGACTGCTGTTAAATGGAATCTCACCAACCAGCCTCACAGGAAGGTGATTCTGGTTCGTGTCTTAACAGTATTATAAATTGCTACATGTCATGGACTCTTAGGAGGCTCCCCCATTTGCCAATCCAAGAACCATAAATCTCTAAAGCTAAGGATCAACTGGGTCTGCAAAACACAGCTTGGGAATTTCAAATGTTTAAAACCAGTGATTCCAACTTGAAATGTAACCTGTAAGAGCAGAAAATCATGTCATACTGCCAGTATGTATTTAGTATCTGCTCGTGATGGTACACAGGATGATAATAGGAAGTCAGACTACCTGCGTTCAAGTCCTGGTTCTGTCATTTACTAGCTGTGTTTCCTTGGGTAAAGTACTTTGCTCCCTCAGTTTCCCTCATGTGTACAATTGGGTTATAGTTTCTTATAGTTTGTTTGAGCTTTCCAAAGGTCATGTTGAAATTTGATCTTCAGTGTTGGAGGTGGGGGTTAATAGGAAATGTTTGGGTCATGGGGATAGATCCCTCATGAATAAATTAATGCTCTATCGGAGGGGAGTGAGTAAGTTCTCATTCTATTAGCTCCCACAAGAGCTGGTTGTTAAAAAGAGCCTGGCACCTCTCCACTCTCTTGCTTCCTTTTTCCCATGTGATCTCTATACATGCCGGCTCCCCTTTGCCTTCTGCCATGAGTGGGAGCAGGCTGAGGTCCTCACCAGAAACAGATTCTGCTACCAAGCTTCTCATACAGCCTGCAGAATCATGAGCCAAATAAACCTCTTTTCTTTATAAATTGCCCAGCATCAGGTATGCCTTTATAACAACGTAAACAGACTAAGATGAAGACCGTCTGAGATAATGTACTTAAAAGCGCTTAGTGCAGCATCAGGCCCATAGTGAATACTTGATGAATATCAGTGCTCATGTTGAAGATGCTGAGCTGGGCATGAAGTTACAGACTGAAGAAAGCATAGGTCCCGTACTCACTGAATCCAGGCTACTTCAACCAGGCCAGCTCCCCTGTGGGGCCTTTGTGCCTTATATCCTTCCCATTTGGGGGTCCACCTTCACCCCCAAATTCAATGGCAGCAAATACCAAGCTTTGTATACCTAATTAGCCACACATGTTCCTCAGTCTTTCCCATGTAGGGGAGAAAAAATCTTTTACTTCCACCCTCCTAGGTTCTCCAACTGAGGCCCTTCAGATTAAACTAACAAAAGACAGATGAGTAAGAGAAAAACAAACAGAAATTTATTAACACATGCAGCATGTGTATACTTGGGAGAAACTCAGTGATGAGTGTATTAGTCCGTTTTCACACTGCTCTAAAGAACTACCTGAGACTGGGTAAATTATGAAGAAAAGAGGCTTAACTGACTTGCAGTTCTGCAGGCTTAACAGGCAGCATGACTAGCAGGCATCAGGAAACTTATAATCATAGCAGTAGGTGAAGGGGAAGCAAGGCACATCTTCCCATGGTGGAGCAGGAGGGGGAGAAAGAGTGAAGGGGGAAGTGCCACACACTTTCAAACAACCAGATCTCATTAGAACTCACTCACTATCACAAGAATAGCAAGGGGGAAGTACTATGCCACTATGATTCAATAACATTCTAGCAGGCCTCTCCTCCAACATGAGGGGATTACAATACTACATGAGAGTTGGGTGAAGACACAGAGCCAAACCATATCATTCTGCCCCTCCCAAATCTCATGCACTTCTCACACTTCAAAACCCATCATGCCTTTCTAACAGTCCCCCAAAGTCTTAATTAATTCCAGCATTAACTCAAAAGTCCAAGTCCAAAGTCTCATCTGAGACAAGGCCAGTTCCTTCTGCCTATGAGCCTGTTAAATCAAAAACAAGTTAGTTACTTCCAGATACAATGGGGGTAAAGGCATTGGGTAAATGCTCTTATTGCAAAAGGGAGAATTTGACAAAAACAAAGGGGCTACAGGCCCTATGCAAGTTCAAAACCCAGTAGGACAGTCATCAAATCTTCAAGTTGCAAAAAAACTCCTTTGACTCCATGTCTCACATGTCTCACACTCCATGTTTCAGGACACATGTCTCACAGACTCCATGTCTCACACTCCATGTCTCAGGGAACAATGATGCAAGAGATGGGCTCCAAAGGCCTTGGGCAGCTTTGCCTCTGTGCCTCTGCAGAGTACAGCCCCTGTGGCTGCTTTCACAGGCTGACATTGAGTACCTGTGGCTTTTCCAGGTGCACAGTGCAAGCTGACAGTGGATCTACCATTCTGGGGTCTGGAGGATAGTGGCCCTTTTCTTAAAGGCCCACTAGGCATTGTCCCAGCGGGGACTCTGTGCGGGGGCTCTGAACCCACATTTCCCCTCTGTACTGCCTTAGTAGAGGTTCTCCATGAGGGCTCCACCTCTTCAGCAGGTGTCTGCCTGGACATCTAGGCATTTCTATACATCCTCTGAAATCTAGGCGGAGGTTCCCAAACCTCAACTCTTGCCTTCTGTGCATCCACAGGCCCAACACCACATGGAAGCCAACAAGAGTTGGGGCCTGCACCCTCTGAAGCAATGGCCCAAACTGTACCTTGGCTCCTTTTAGCCATGGTTGCAGCTGAAGCAACTGGAATGCAGGGTGCCATGTCCCAAGGCTGCACAGAGCAGCAGGGCCCTGGGCCTAGCCCACAAAACCATTTTTTTCCTCCTAGGCCTCTGGGCTGTGGTGGGAGGGGCTGCCATGAAGATTTCTGAAATGTCCTGGAGACATTTTCCCCATTGTCTTGGGTATTAACATTTTCTTCCTCATTACTTATGCAAATTTCTGCAGCCAGCTTGAATTTCTCCCCCAGAAAATGGGTTTTTCTTCTCTACAGCATGGTTGGGCTGCAAATTTTCCAAACTTTTATACTCTGCTTTCCTTTTAAATATAAATTCCAATTTCAGGGCATCTCTTTCATCACACATGTAAGTGTACACTTTTAGAAACAGCCACATTACATCTTCAATGCTTTGCTGCTTAGAAATTTCTTCTGCCTTAAATCATCTTTCTCAAGTTCAATGTTCCACAGCTCTCTAGGGCAGGGGCAAAATGCTGCCAGTCTCTTTGCTAAAGCATAGCAACAGTGACCTTTACTCCAGTTCCCAATAAGTTTCTCATCTCCATCTGAGACCACCTCAGCCTGGACTTCATTGTGCATATCATGATCAGCATTTTGGTAAAAACCATTCAACAAGTCTCTAGGAAGTTCCAAACTTTCCCACATTGTCCTGTCTTTTCTTCACATCATAGCAAACGTGCAAACTATTAATATGATTTATGACTGCCAATGTTGGGCATGATCACCTGGCTGAGGTAATATTTATCAGCTGTCTCCACTGTAAAATGACTCTTTTGTTCCTCCTTCCCATACTGTACTCTTTGGAAGGAAGTCACTAGGTACAGCTCACACTTAAGGAGTGGGCTTCCCCCTACCCCAACCACCCTTTTAAGGGTCACAAGAGAAATTACTTTCTACTATATTTATATACATTTATTAAAAGTTGGAAATTGGCTGGGCACAGTGGCTTATGCCTCCCAGCACTTTGGGAGGCCAAGGCGGGCAGATTGCCTAAGCTCAGGAGTTCGAGACCAGCCTGCGTAACACAGTGAAACCCTGTTTCTACTAAAATAAAAAAATAGCCAGGGCAACATGGTGAAACTCCATCTCTACTAAAATAAAAAAAAATTAGCCAGGCATGGTGGCGTGCACCTGTAATCCCAGCTACTCAGGAGGCTGAGGCAGGAGAATCGCTTGAACCCAGGAGGCAGAGGTTGCAGTGAGCCAAGATTGTGCCACTGCACTCCAGCCTGGGCGACAGAGCAAGACTCCATCTCCAAAAATAAGAAAAAAAAGAAAAAAATTAGCAGAGCATGGTGGTGGACGCCTGCAATCCCAGCTACTCAGGATGCTGAGGCAGGGAGAAGCACTTCAACCCGGGAGGTGAATGTTGCAGAGAGCCAAGATTGTGCCATTGCACTCCAACTTGGGTGACAGAGCAAGACTCCATTTCAAAAAAAAAAAAAAAAAAAAAAAAAGGAAATGTGACTAATAAGCAGTGGCTGGCAAGGCAGGAAGTCATCCCAGTGGAAGGCTGAGCTCACAGCCTGAGGACTAATGGCCCAATGAAGATAAGCTAGTTTTTCTCTTTCTTTCCTTTCTTTTCTTTCCTTTCTTTCTTTCTGTCTTTTTTCTTTCTTTCTTTCATTTTCCTGCTTTCCTCTTTATCTCTCTCCCTTCCTTCCTTCCTTCTTTCCTCTCACTCTCTCTCTCTTTCTTTCCTTCTTTTCTTCTTTCTTTCTTGGAGTCTCACTCTGTTACCCAGCCTGGAGTGCAGTGGTACCATGTCAGCTCACTGCAACCTCCACCTCCCAGGTTCAAGTGATTCTCCTGTTCAGCCTCCCAAGTAGCTGGGACTACAGGTCCCCACCACCATGCTTGGCTAGTTTTTGTATTTTCTGGTAGAGAGGGGTTTCTCAATGTTGGCCAGGCTGGTCTTGAACTCCTGACCTCAGGTGAACTGCCTGCCTCGGCCTCCCAAAGTGCTGGGATTACAGGCGTTAGCCACCGCACCCAACCTCTCTCTTTCTTTCTTTCTTTTCTTTTCTTTCTTTCTTCCTTTCTTTCTTTCCTTCCTTCCTTCCTTCTTTCCTCCCTCCCTCTTTTCTTTTCTTCTTTCTTTCTTTCTTGTCTTTCTTTCTTTCCTTCTTTCTCTCTCTCTTTCTTTTTCCTTCCTTCTTCCCTTCCTTCCTTCCTCCCTCCCTCCTCCTCCCTCCCCCTCTCCTCTTCCTTCCCTCCCCTCACCTCCACTCTCCTCTTGTCTTCCTTTTCTTTCTGACAGGGTCTCACTCTGTTGCCTAGGCAGGAGTACAGTGGATTGACTATAGCTCACTGCAGCCTCAAACTCCTGATCTCAAGTGATCCTCTCACCTGGGCCTCCCAAAATGCTGGAATTACAGGCATTAGCCACTGCACCTGGCCAAGATAGGCTGATTTTCTTCCAAAGCAGTCAAAAAAGTCAGATGAGGTTAAAACAACAGGAAAAGAAGGTAGAGATGTGGGTGATGTCAGTCATGGAGAACATCTGACAGATGGCCTTTTAATGAATACTCTTATGATTTAAACTGTCTTCTTAAACTAAGGCTTGTGGTAATTCTTTGAGTTCCAGTGTAATTGTCATGCATTCACTAAGGAGATTCTTTTAAAAAGCTGTCAATTTGGTTGAGGAAGATTAGAAAAGCAGAAGCAAGAACGTTTTTAGACATTTTTAAAGAACTCATTTAGCTGCTTCCTCATTAATCAGTCTGTTTTCTGAGAGCAAACTGCTGTATAATTACCAGGGGGAAATTGCTCTTAAAGAGAAGCCGCAAAATGTCTATAGGAAAACATGATTCTCTCACTGGTATCCAGAAAGACTTAACCTGCTTAACACAGATGAACAATTTTTATTAATAAAGTGATTTTCCATCATCTGATCATTTAGGGAGCTTCCTATTTTAGAGCTGCTTATTTATAAGGAATATTGATGGAGAAAGAGGGAATATTGAGGGAGAAAAAGGAAAAACAATCAGACTGATAGGTACCACATAGAAAGTCCTGAGACTCCTTCTTATTATATAAACTCTTCTCCCATTGTGAGCACTGCACTCAATGTCCCAGGTAGTCCTCATAGTGTGTTTCGAGATAAAATCTCCCATACGATAAATGCTAAGTTTTATTTAACAAGCCAGCAAGTCAGCATCTGGAAGCAAGTCTACGGGCACATCTTTAACTTCCAGGAATTCTGTTGGGGATTTAATGTTTCTATAGCAATGCTTGTTGTAGCATAAACTAAATTTGAAGAATGCTGAGGGTTTGCTTCTGTGATGTATTTCTTTTATCTCTGAACATAAATTACAGAGGGTCTCAAGATTACATTTATACATCTAATCTATATTGTTATAAATATACACATTTGTTTTTGCTAACATTTTTTCTTATCTGAAAACAAATGTAGTAGCAGAAATGCAAGTCTTTCAAATGCTTCTGGGAAGACTGTGTAAAGAAATGGCTCTCCCTTGTTCAAAGACATCAAACATTTCCATGTAAGATGTCTTACTTCACCAGTAGTAATATGCTTCCATCATAGGAAAATTGGCTGTCTACATTTAAAAGAAAAATGAAGACATCATTAAAACTTATTAGAAACAATATAGCAATTTTTAGCCTAATGGTGCTAAGAGAGTGACATGAATGTCCTTGATTACCCAGTCTTTGAAGGTGGATGCAGGTCTTTTTAGTCCATTTTAATGGTCAAGATTGGTTAGCTTCAAAAGAAAAAGATTTGAGATTTGCAAAAAAAAAAAAAAAAAATTTGTTCACCAATGACATGTTTTTGAGACCCTTTTTTTGTAACCTTGACTATTAAGTTGCCTATGACTTCATTTTTGTAGAAAATGAGTTTCAGCAGGTGGAACTGAAAATTACTGTTAGGAAAGAATGATTTCCAATGAGGTCAGAATTAGTACACATTTATGTTTTTATTGTTTATATATGTACTTCCTCCACTTCTTATGATCTGAAGTCAAAATCTTCTCATTGTAAGGTCACAATTGTGACACAGTAACTAGTAAAATGTTTAAATCCTTTTTTCAGCAGCAAAACATTGAACCTTTGCCCTGTGGATTCTCATTTATTAAAGCAAAGAGAAAAGGAGTATAAGATATAAAGTTTCATGTGCAGATCTTCCCACCTTATGAATTCTGTGTTGAAATGAACCACTCTAAAGTAAGTATTTAAAGATTTTTCTCCAATCTATTAGAGGAGGTTTAACCATCATTATTAATTAAGTTACAAGCTATTCATTAGGCAAGGTGACATGCCCAAAGGTCAGGATGACTGTGTTCAAAAGCTTATTCACAACTAAAAGATTAAATTTGGCAAGGATTCCCAATTGGGGATCTAAAGGTCAGAGAAAGCATACCATACAAGTTTAAATACTTTGAATGTGGTTTCTTTTTAAGTTCTATACTTTAAAGCCGATCTAAGACAAGTTTGGTATAGTCCCTAATGTTTCAGTTTACAAAAGGAACACAGTTTACATATGGCTTCATCTTTAGAATATTCTAGCATAATTCTATCCAATGTCTGAGAACATATTGTTGTGTGATTTTGGAGAAACCAGCAGGTGACAAGAAATGTCACTCAAATCATGTCTAAATATCTGAAATTCTATTCGTAGAAAGAATATTTGGAGAGACTGAGAGGTATAGAGAAGGCAGCATTAACTTTGGAAACAGAACTTAATTCCCAATCCAGGTTCCACCAATTACCAGCAGTAGCCCTTTGGGCATCTTTGACTTCATCTACAATTGCAGATATGAAGTCTCCATCCTAGGCTCATCTGGTAGCTACTCCCATTCCCCCTCTCCCTGATTGCCATTCATCATAGAGACTGGAAACCCTAAGTCTTTGCTCTCTCATCTTCCATGCAACTGGGAGGAGCCAGGTGGCCCAGTCTAGCCATTTAGATGTAAATAGAAACCTGTTGGGGGCTTCTGGAAGAACTTTTGCTTCCTTGTGGAGGGGCCAGGCTCAGAAAGAGAGCACACCAGCATCACCTGCATCACCTGTTTTGTCTTTTCCCTGTGAAAGCTAGAGCTTCATTAGCCCTCATGCTTCTACAAAGAAACAGGCATAAGGTTGAAAAGCCAATGTGTTAAGTTCAGCAAAATGGAAAAATAGAGTCTGGGAGTCTTCAATGGCATGGGTGAGCTGGAGACACCAACTTCTGGACTTCTGTGACATGAGAGAATTAACTGTCTCTGTGATTTACACTACCATCAATGAGATTTTCTGATACTTGGCAGCTGAAAGCATTCCTAATTGCCCAACTCAAGCATATTATAATATTAAATGAGATAAGATGATAACACTGTAGCACAAGACTAGGCTCACAGTAGATAGAGGATAAATTTTAGTCATTTTCTCTACCCAGTGCTTTCCATATCTTTTTAAATACAAAAGCACATTAATAGAATAACTCATTAAATGGTTCACACTGTTATTTATGTTGGTAGTTGTTTTTCTTTTCAGCAGGGAATATAAAGAACCTTGTAGGCTATGTAGAGTTTGTGCTGGAAAAGTCTTTAATCAAAGGTGCACCTTTGAAATAATCTACCATAAATGATGAGGGTTAAAACTGGGGCAGCAACAGCAGAGATAGAGAAGACCGCATGAAGGTAAACTTTATGCAGAAGGTAAAGTAATCAGGATTTGGTGTTTGATAGGATATGGGTGTGAGGGGCAAGCCAGAGTTGAAAGATGAATTCTATTTCTAACTTGAGTGACTAGGTGGATAGTGATACAAATAATTGAGGAAAATATATAGTTTTTGTTGATTTGGGGAAATGTTGACAAGTTTAAGCATATCAAGCTGGTTATATACATGAAACAAGGTAGATATCAGAGTCTGCAGCTTCTGGAAAATTTGGAAGCCATCAGCTTAAAAGTGGTAGCTTAAATCATAGCAGTAGGTGAGATCAACCAAGAAGAGAATATAGAACCATAACTTTATGTGTCTGAAGATAAATACTGTGGGGCAGTGACAAAATTTACATTATAAATTTCTATAAATAGAAAGTAATGAAATGAGTTCATTTACACTGTAAGACATGAAAGACTGATAAAGAAAAACTTATAGTTGCAATTTTCTCTGCTATGTAAGAAAACAAACATTTACAAAAAAGGTAGTACTTTTCTTAAAAAATTAAAATTTGAACAAGGAAATAAGCTAAAAATGAAAGTTATAAAGATAAAAGCTGAAACTAATGATTCAGAAAATAAAATAATAGTAAAAGGTGAACTAAATTCAAAAGCTACTTCTTGATCAATGAAGTAAATATGTAAATCACAGGTGTGATTATGAAAAAAGTATAAAAATTTACACATTTGGAATGAACAAAAAGACCTAATCACAGATACAAAATAAAAAAGGTGGATGTGAGGGTGATCTTCCTGGGACATCTGTTACCCACTGATTGCCAGGGCTGCTGATCAGGCTGGCTAGGCAGGTGTCCCATTCCTCCCTCACCACTCCATGTGCTTCCCTCCTGAAGCTGCATGCTCAGTTGAAGATGATGACCATCCCCGACAGAGAAGGACTTCGGTCAAGGGTATACGAGTAGCTGTGTTCCCCTGCTCGAACCTCCAAACGAGCTCTCAAAATAAAAAATATTATAATAAAATGGACGTGCAACTCTTTGACAATAAATGTGAAAACCTATAATACACAAAGGATTCTCTTATAAATTTTAAGTTTTCAAAAGTGACCCAAGTAGTAGAAAACTTTAAGAGATCATTTACCACAAAAACGTTGGGATATATAGTTAATACACACTATTATGTTAGAGGCCTCAGGATCAGGTAATTTCAAACCTGAGTTGTAGCTAGCTTTAATAATAGAGAATTCTGGTAAATTGTAATTAATAAACATAAAGATTAAAAATTTCCCAATTCATGTGAAACTAGCATAATTTAATAACCAAACAGAAACCGAATCAGAAAAGAACATTATCGGTCACTTCCAAGATGGCCAAATAGGAACAGCTCCTGTCTATAGCTCCCAGCGAGATTGATGCAGAAGACAGGTGATTTCTGCATTTCCAACTGAGGAACCTGGTTCATCTCATTGGGACTGGTTGGGCAGTGAGTGCAGCCCACTGAGGGTGAGCCAAAGTAGGGCAGGGCGTCGCCTCACACAGGAAGCAAAAGTGGTCGGGGGATTTCCCTTTCCTAGCCAAGGGAAGCCATGAGTAACTGTACCTGGAGGAGTGGTACACTCCTGCCCAAATGGTTTTCCCATGGTCTTCACAACCAGAAGACCAGGAGATCCCCTCCTGTGCCTGGCTCAGTGGGTCCCATGGCCACAGAGCCTTGGTTGCTGCTAGTGCAGCAGTCTGAGATTGACTTGGGATTCTGGAGTTTGGTGGGGGGAGGGGCATCCACTATTGCTGATGCTTGAGTAGGTGGTTCTATGCTCACAGTGTAAACAAAGCGGCAGGGAAGCTCAAACTGGGCAGAGCCCCCCACAGCTCAGCAAGGCCTACTACCTCTCTAGATACCACCTCTGGGGCAGGACATAGCAGAACAAAAGGCAGCAGACAACTTCTCCAGACTTAAATGTCCCTGCCTGATAGCTCTGAAGAGAGCAGTAGTTCTCCCAGCATGGCATTCAAGCTCCGATAATGGACAGACTGCCTCCTCAAGTGGGTCCCTGACCCCCGTGTAGCCTGACTGGGAGACACCTCCCAGTAGGGGCCGACAGACTCCTCATACAGGTGGGTGCCACTCTGGGACGAAGACTCCAGAGGAAGGATCAGGCAGCAATATTTGTTGTTCTGCAGCCTCTGCTGGTGATATCCAGGCAAACAGGGTCTGGAGAGGACCTCCGGCAAAATCCAATAGACCTGCAGCTGTGGGGCCTGTCTGTTAGAACAAAAACTAACAAACAGAAAGGAATAGCATCAACACCAACAAAAAGGACATCCACATCAAAACTCCATCTGTAGGTCACCAACATCAAAGACCAAAGGTAGATAAAACCACAAAGATGGGGAGAAACCAGAGCAGAAAGGCTGAAAATTCTAAAAATCAGAACACCCCTTCTCCTCCAAAGGAACACAACTCCTCACCAGCAAGGGAACAAAACTGGACGTAGAATGAGTTTGATGAGTTGAAAGAAGTAGGCTTCAGAAGGTCAGTAATAACAAACTTCTCTGAGCTAAAGGAGCATGTTCTAACCCATCACAAGGAAGCTAAAAACCTTGAAAAAAGGTTAGACAAATGGCTAACTAGAATAACCAGTGTAGAGAAGCACTTAAATGACCAGATGGAGCTTAAAACTGCAGTACGAGAACTTCATGAAGCATACAAAAGCTTCAATAGCCAATTCAATCAAGTGGAAAAAAGGATATCAGTGATTGAAGATCAAATTAATGAAATGAAGCAAGAAGACAAGATTAAATAAAAAAGAGTGAAAAGAAACTAACAAAGCCTCCAAGAAATATGGGACTATGTGAAAGACCAAATCTATGTTTGATTGGTGTACCTGAAAGTGACGGGGAGAACGGAACCAAGTTAGAAAACACTCTTCAAGATATTATCCAGGAGAACTTCCCCAACAAGCAAGGCAGGCCAACATTCAACTTTAGGAAATACAGAGGACACCACAAAGATACTCCTTGAGAAGAGCAACCCCAAGCCACATAATTGTCAGATTCACCAAGGTTGAAATTAAGGAAAAAATGTTAAGGGCAGCCAGAGAGAAAGGTCGGGTTACCCACAAAGGGAAGCCTATCAAACTAACAGTGGATCTCTCTGCAGAAATCCTAGAAGCCAGAAGAGAATGGGAGCCAATATTCAACATTCTTAAAGAAAAGAATTTTCAACCCAGAATTTCATATCCAGCCAAACTAAGCTTCATAGGTTAAGGAGAAATAAAATCCTTCAGAGACAAGCAAATGCTGAGAGATTTTGTCACCACCAGGTGCTGAAGGAAGCACTAAACATGGAAAGGAACAACTGGTACCAGCCACTGCAAAAATATGCCAAATTGTAAACACCATCGATGCTATGAAGAAACTGCATCAATTAATGGGCGAAATAACCTGCTAGCATCATAATGACAGGATCAAATTCACACATAACAATATTAACCTTAAGTGTAAATTGGCTAAATGCCCCCGTTAAAAGATACAGACTGGCACATTGGATAAAGAGACAAGACCCATCAGTGTGCTGTATTCAGGAGACCCATCTCATGTGAAAAGACACACATAGGCTCAAAATAAAGGGATGGAGGAAGATCTACCAAGCAAATGGAAAGCAAAAAAAGCAGGAGTTGCAATCCTGGTCTCTGATAAAACAGACTTTAAACCAACAAAGATCAAAAGAGACAAGGCCATTACATAATGGTAAAGGGATCAATTCAACAAGAAGAGCTAACTATCCAAATATATATGCACCCAATACAGGAGCACCCAGATTCATAAAGCAAGTCCTTAGAGACCTACAAAGAGACTTAGACTCCCACACAATAATAACGGGAGACTTTAACACCCCACTGTCAATACTAGACAGATCAACCAGACAGAAAATTAACAAGGATATCCAGGGTTTGAACTCAGTTCTGCCCCAAGTGGACCTAACAGACATCTACAGAACTCTCCACCCCAAATCAACAGAATATACATTCTTCTCAGCACCACATGGCACTTATTCTAAAACTGACCACATAATTGGAAGTAAAACACACCTTAGCAAAAGTAGAAGAACAGAAATCACAACAAACTGTCTCTCAGACCACAGTGCAATCAAATTAGAACTCAGGATTAAGAATCTCACTCAAAACCACACAACTACATGGAAACTGAACAACCTGCTCCTGAATGACTACTGGATAAACAATGAAATGAAGGCAGAAATAAAGATGTTCTTTGAAACCACTGAGAACAAAGACACAATGTACCAGAATCTCTGGGGCACGTTTAAAGCAGTTTGTAGCAGGAAATTTATAGCACTAAATGCCCACAAGAGAAAGCAGGAGAGATCTAAAATCGACACTCTAACATCACAATTAAAAGAAATAGAGAAGCAAAAGCAAACAAATTCAAAAGCTGGCAGAAGGCAAGAAATAACTAAGATCAGAGCAGAACTGAAGGAGACAGACACAAAAAACCCTTCAAAAAAATCAGTGAATCCAGGAGCTGGTTTCTTGAAAAGATCAACAAAATTGATAGACTACTAGCAAGAATAATAAAGAAGAGAAGAGAGAAGAATCAAATAGACACAATAAAAAATGATAAAGGGGACATCACCACTGATCCCACAGAAATACAAACTACTTTCAGAGAATACTATAAACACCTCTACACAAATAAACTAGAAAATCTAGAAGAAATGGATAAATTCCTGGACATACACACCCTCCAAAAACTAAACCAGGAAGAAGTTGAATCTCTGAATAGACAATAGGCTCTGAAATTGAGGCAATAATTAATAGCCTACCAACCAAAAAAAGTCCAGGACCAGAAAGATTCACAGCCAAATTCTACCAGAGGTACGAAGAGGAGCTGGTACCATTCCTTTTGAAATTATTCCGATCAATAGAAAAAGAGGGAATCCTCCCTAACTCATTTTATGAGTCCAGCATCATTCTGATACCAAAGCCTGGCAGAGACACAACAAAAAAAGAGAAATTTAGGCTAATATCCCTGATGGACATTGAGGCAAAAATCCTCAATGAAATACTGGTAAACCAAATCCAGGAGCACATCAAAAAGCTTATCCACCATGATCAAGTCGGCTTCATCCCTGGGATGCAAGTCTCGTTCAAAATATGCAAATCAATAAATGTAATCCATCACATAAACAGAACCAATGACAAAACCATATGATTATCTCAATAGATGCAGAAAAGGCCTTCAACAAAATTCAACAGCCTTTCATGCTAAAAACTCAATAAACTAGGTATCGACGGAACGTATCTCAAAATAATAAGAGCTATTTATGACAAACCCACAGCCAATATTATACTGAATGGGCAAAAACTGGAAGCATTCCCTTTGAAAACCAGCACAAGACAAGGACTCCCTGTCTCACCACTCTTTTTCAATATAATATTGAAAGTTCTGGCCAGGGCAATCAGGCAAGAGAAAGCAATGAAGTGTAATCAAATAGGAAGAGAGGAAGTCAAATTGTCTGTTTGCAGATGACATGATTGTATATTTAGAAAACCCCATAATCTCAGCCCAAAATCTCCTTAAGCTGATAAGGAACTTCAGCAAAGTCTCAGGATAAAAAATCAATGTGCAAAAATCACAAGACTTCCTATACACCATTAACAGACAAACAGAGGGTCAAATAATGAGTGAACTCCCATTCACAATTGCTACAAAGAGAATAAAATACCTAGGAATCCAAATTACAAGGGACATGAAGGACCTCTTCAAGGAGAACTACAAACCACTGCTCAAGGAAATAAGAGAGGACACAAACATATGGAAAAACATTCCATGCTCATGGGTAGGAAGAATCAATATCATGTAAATGGCCTTACTGCCCAAAGTAATTAATAGATTAAATGCTATCCCCATCAAGCTACCACTGACTTTCTTCACAGAACTGGAAAAAACTACTTTAAACTTCATGTGGACCTAAAAAAGAGCCCACATAGCCAAGACAATCCTGGGCAAGAAGAACAAAGCTGGAGGCATCACGCTACCTGACTTCAAATTTTACTGCAAGGCAACAGTAACCAAAACAGCATGGTACTGGTACCAAAACAGATATGTGGACCAATGGAACAGAATGGAGGTCTCAGAAATAACACCACACATCTACCACCATCTGATCTTTGACAAACCTGACATGCACAAGCAAAGGGGAAAAGATTCCCTATTTAATAAATGGTGTTGGAAAAACTGGCTAGCCATATGCAGAAAACTGAAACTGGACCCCTTCCTTACACCTTATACAAAAATCACCTCAAGATGGATCAAAGACTTAAACATAAGACCTAGGACCATAGAAATCCTAGAAGAAAACCTGGGCAGTACCATTCAGGACATAGGCATGAGCAAAGGCTTCATGTCTAAAACACCAAAAGCAACGGCAACAAAAGCCAAAATTGACAAATGGGATCTAATTAAACTAAAGAACTTCTGCACAGCAAAAGAAACTATCATCAGAGTGAACAGGCATCCTACAGAATGGGAGAAAATTTTTGCAATCTATCCATCTAACAAAAGGCTAATATCCAGAATCTACAAAGAACTTAAACAAATGTACAAGAAAAAATCAAACAACCCCATCAAAAAATGGGCAAAGGATATGAACAGACACTTCTCAAAAGAAGACATTTATGCCACCAACAGACATATGAAAAAATGCTCAGCATCACAGGTCGTTAGAGAAATGCAAATCAAAACCATGATGAGATACCATCTCACACCAGTTAGAATGGCGATCATTAAAAGGTCAGGAAACAACAGATGCTGGAGAGGCTGTAGAAAAATAGGAACACTTTTACACTGTCAGTGGGAGTGTAAATTAGTTCAACCATTGTGGAAGACAGTGTGGCAATTCCTCAAGGATCTAGAACTACAAATACCATTTGACCCAGTGATCCCATTACTGGGCATATATCCAAAGGATTATAAATCATTCTACGATAAAGACCCATGCACACATATGTTTACTGTAGCACTATTCACAATAGCAAAGACTTGGAACCCACCCAAATGTCAATCAATGATAGACTGGATTAAGAAAATGTGGCACATATACACAATAGAATACTATGCAGCCATAAAAGAAGGATGAGTTCCTGTCCTTTTCAGGGACATGGATGAAGCTGGAAACCATCATTCTCAGCAAACTATCACAAGATCAGAAAACCAAACACCACATGTTCTCACTCATAAGTGGGAGTTGAACAATGAGAACACATGGACACAGGGTGGGGAACATCACACACCGGGGCCTGTAGGGGGTGGGGAGCTAGGGGAGGGATAACATTAGGAGAAATAGCTAATGTAGGTGATGGGTTGATGGGCGCAGCAAACCACTATGGCATGTTTATACCTATGTAACAAAACTGCACGTTCTGCACATGTAACCAGAACTTAAAGTATATTAAAGAAAGAGCTGAAAATCATCTTACCAGTCTGATTATCATAACTGGCTAATCCTGAATACTATTAGATTTGCATTAAATAAATCCCAAATGTTAGTTATAAATGCCAAATGTTTTGAAGTTTTGGCAAAGGAATCTATGTAGTACCTTAAGAAGTTTAATCAAATAAAAAGAGTAAAAGTTTAATCTATCAAATAATACAACCATAGTTTTTTATGAAAAAAGGACATTATTAACCAATCATACTAGAAAAAAGAAACAAAAATTGCTTCTATAGATTGATGAATATAGAAGCAAAAATTTTACATGGTATTAAATAGAATTCACTGGATTACCGAGAGAATAATCCATAGTTATTCTAGAAATTCAAGGGTAGTTAAGTATAGGAAGAATTATAAATATTACATCAATAAATTAAAAGTAGACAACTGTTTTATCATATCATTAGATATTGTGAAGAGTTTGGATAAACTCAACAATTATCTTTTATAATATGCATGCACATACACACATACACACTTGCAGAGTAAAATAGGCATAGAAGAAAATTGCTCAGTTCATGATAAAGATTATGCATGAAAAAACAATAGCAAATGATGAAATGCTGTAGTCGATTGTACTACTGTTCTCAATTGTTTATTCCCTTCCCTGTGAGAGGATTATATCATACTTCTTAGCCATATTGATATCATGGGGCCATGGTTTGGCCATTTGATTTGCTTTGGCCAGTGAATATGAGGGGAAGTGATTATGTTACTTTAGAGCTGAAGTTTTAAGAGCCATTGTATAAATTGGCCATTGCTATTTTCTGTTATATAATTGGCAAGTATCAGTGAAAAGTTGAACTTAGCCTGGATCCAAGAATGAGAAAACACAAGAGCAGGGCCACAGCTTACCCACGGCCAATAGGTAAGGTAACTGAAAAATAAAACTTGGTTGCTATAAACCACTGTGGTTTTTGGGTTGGTTGTTACCACAGCATATCATAGTAACTGCTGCATAATACAAAAATTGCCACCAGAAGTAGAGTGCTGCCAAAAACAAACAAACAAAAGAAAAACCAACCAACAACGAAAACTTAAAATATAGGCATTGGCTCTCAGAGCCAGGCAGTTACAGCAAGGAAATTGTCATTAGAAGATAGACAGATGATAGCTGATGTTATCTAATGGCATAACATTCTCAGAATTATTGCTGGTGGTGTCTCAGAAGACAGATAACATGCCAAATGAGCTTATGGATTTCTAGGAAGAGGTTGGGAAACAAAATGTTACAACTATGGCTTGGTAGCTATTGTTTTAGTTTGATAAATTATTAATAGAAGGGGATAAACTCAGAAAAGAATTGCCTGGTTTACATGTATGATTGGAAAATTCAACTGTTTATCATCTCCAACCAGTATAAAATAAAATTGAGAAATGCTTCAAGCAACAAGGACCAATAAGACAGCTTTCTGGCAAGAACCAAATCAAGACGACAGCCAACAAACCTGTTAAAGCCTCAGAATCAATTAAGGTGATACTCAGCAAATCTTTTCAATTGGGAAACATGGCTCAGGGGAAAAATAACCATTTTATGACTTTCCTACAGAAATGTACAAGCCCAAGTTACTTCCAGTAAAACCAAGAGAAAAGTGTGTACCACTTTGAGAAAGTTGTACCACTAAAAGAGCCACTAGCCTGGAGTGGTCAGTGACTACTCAAGACTGGAGACAACTTTTAGGCATTCAAACTTCTACCACTGACAAAGGGCAAGAGGAGAAAGACACGTGTTGACCCCCAAAGGAGGACACATTCTCCAATGCCCTTTAAAAATATGACCAAGCTGGGCACAGTGGGTCACGCCTGTAATCCCAGCACTTTGGGAGGCTGAGGTGGGTGGATCACCTGAGATCAGGAGTTCAAGACCAGGCTGGCCAACATGGTGAAACCCCATCTCTACTAAAATATAAAAATAAGCCGGGTGTGGTGGCAGGTGCCTGTAATCTCAGCTACTCCAGAGGCTGAGGCAGGAGAATCGCTTGAACACAGGAGGTGGAGGTTGCAGTGAGCCAAGATCATGCCATTGCATTCCTGCCTAGGCAACAAGAGCGAAACTCCATCTCAAAAAAAAAAAAAAAAATATATATATATATATATATCATAAAATATATATATATAATATAAAAAATATATATGTATAACTAAGAGGGATAATGGAAATAGAAAAATCACAGAGAGTAAATCCTCTCAAACAGAAAACAAAACAAAACAAAAAGCTACTTGCAAGGGGCAAATATGATGACTAATCAAGAAATTTCCCTCCACCCAGGATTTGAGGTTCTTGCATTTCCTCTGAGGAATTTCAGAATTGCTATGGATCAGTGACTGCTGTGTGCCTTTCATCCTTCTCCTTTTTAAATTGGAGTATGAGTTGGCTCATCCCTGTTTTCTACCACTGTGTGTTGGGAGTATTTATTTTTTTGGGGGGAGGTAGTTTCTAGGTTTCGAGATCAAGGGGAGCCACATCCAAATTTGGTATAAGAACTATGAAAAAAAATCTCGAATAGCCTTGTCATTTACAACTGGATGGGACTTTTTAGGGGACTTCCTTGGGGAAGGGGTGAGTTTATTTTTTTTGAGCAAAAGGGAGGAAAGCAAATATTTTTAAGCTGGGGGAAGATTATGGTAAACTCTTATCTCCAGTTATTTGCTTCTCTCTCTTTCTGAGTTATTCTTTTCCACCACATTGACATCAGGCTTGGCTTGTGACTTACTGTGGCCAAAGAATGTAAGTAGAAGGAATGCATGTCACTTCTGAGCAGAAGCATTAACCATCTCACGGTTTGGCCATTGTTTTTTTCCTTCCTTCTATCACAGAATGGCAGATCCCAGATGGATTCTCTACCTTTAGTGTAGATTCAGACTGAAAACCACGTGGCACAAAACCACAACCTATTAGTGGCCAGCACATAATGTCAGCAAAAAAAAAAAAAAAAAAAAAAAATTGTTGCTGTAAGATTCTGATATTTCAGGGTTATTATTGCAGCAAAGCTGAAGTTATATAACACCACATGACTAATACATTTATATTCCTAGAGTTATAGCTATTTCTGTTAAAATGAAAAACGAGACAGGAATGCCTACTGTAGAAAAAACTAATTCAATTTCTCCCACTATTCTCTCACAACCTGCTTCTGACACCAGAACACAAGCGAATAATTCTGCAGCAGACACCAACTGGGTGTCCTCTAGTTCAACTCAATTCTGATATGGTTTACCTGGAAATAGCATCCAAGCACACAAGTTGAGGACTCTGACCCACAAGACTGAGCCCCACTCTGATGCCAATTGCAAGCCGTAGGTTGTTTTACCTGTGCTTCGGACCAACTGGCTGTAAATCGGGGTTCCCATGAGACGCTCTTCTAGGGTTAAAATTAATTTGCTAGGCCAGGTCACATAACTCAGGAGAACTCTTGTGTTTACTAGTTTATTATAAAGATATTACAAATAATACAGATGAAGAGATGCATAGAGTGAGGTGTGGGGAAGGGGAGGGAAACTTCCATGCCCTCCCTGGGCAGCCACTCTCCAGGAACCTCCGTGTATTTAACTATATGGAAGCTCTGCTGAACTCTGTCCTTCCGGGCTTTTAAAAAAGCTTCATTATGGAGGCATGATTCATTCAACCATTAGCCATTGGTGATCAACTTAACCTTCAGTCCCTCTACCCTCCTCAGAGGCTGAGGAACAGGGTTGCAAAGTCCCAACTCTCTAATTGACCATTGTTTTTTCTGGTGACCAGCTCCCATCATGAAGCTATCTAGGGGCTGCCAGTCACTAGTCAACTTATTAGCATACAAAAAGGCATTTATCACTTTGGGATTCTAAGGATTTTAAGAGTTGTATGCCAGGAAACAGGATGAAGACCAAATATATAGTTCACAAATCACATCTACTATTACTATTATTATTTAATATTGTGTAGATATTTTAGTAAATGCAATAAACATAATGTGCACGGTATAAATATGAAAGAAAGAGGTGAAACTTTCTGCTGACAATATAGTTTTATACCTGATATCATCAAGAAACTCTAGTAAAAAAATAAGAAGTAAAAAAAAGAATTTGATGGATTGGGTAGATACAACATAAAGATACAGAATCATTAGCTTTTTCTATATGAGCCATATACTCACATACAAATGAAAATGAGGACACTATTGCATTCATAATAGTTACAAAAATCATAAAATAGGAATAACTTATACAAGAAAGGAATAGGACCCGTGTAAAAAATAAAATCGTACTGGAAGACAAAAATAGGATCTGAACAACTAGAAATTTATACCATGTTCTTGAAAAGTAATACTTATTCTCCTAAATAGATCAGTATTATGAAAATAGTATACAAATTTAGTACAACTCCCATAGAATCTCTGGCAATTTTAATTGGATAAAATAATCAAATTGATGAATAAAGAATGATAGTATTAGCCTTGCCAACATGTGAAAGCCCATCTCTATTAAAAATACAAAAATTAGCCTAGGGTGGTGACATGCTACTCAGGAGGCTGAGGCAGGAGAATTGCTTGAACCCAGGAGGTGGAGGTTGCAGTGAGCTAAGATCACACCATTGCACTCCAGCCTGGGTGACAGATTGAGACTCTGTCTCAAAAACAAAAAGAATGACAGTATTAAAACTACTTAAAAGCCAGTATAATAAAAAAGCACAGTATAGGCACAAGACTACCAAAAAATTCAGTAAAAAATAATAATAAAGAGAGCTCAGAATTGTGTAATACCTTATGAAGGTGATATTTCATTATTTCATTGTGGAGAAATTTAATTAATAGTCTCATCACAATTGGATATGCTCTTTTTTTTTTTTTCTTTTTTTTTTTTTTTTGAGACAGAGTCTCGCTCTGTCGCCAAGGCTGGAGTGCAGTGGCCGGATCTCGGCTCACTGCAAGCTCCGCCTCCCGGGTTCCTGCCATTCTCCTGCCTCAGCCTCCCGAGTAGCTGGGACTACAGGCGCCGCCACCACGCCCGGCTAATTTTTTTTTTGTATTTTTTAGTAGAGACGGGGTTTCACCGTGTTAGCCAGGATGGTCTCGATCTCCTGACCTCATGATCCGCCCGTCTCAGCCTCCCAAAGTGCTGGGATATGCTCTTGAAAGAAAAGAAATTTGGGCCCCCTAGTTTATATTAATTATGAAATAAATTCCTAATGAATTTGACTTGAAAGTAAAAATAAATAAATAATAACCATTTTAGAAAAAAATTAGGTTATTGTCTGTACACCTAAGAATTAAATAACTCTTTTAAACAAAGATAGGTGATCAACCTAACTTTATAAAATTTCAAGGTATTGTTTGTAGTGCAAGAGATACCAAAAACAAGATCAGTAGGTAAACAAGCTAGAAAAAATATTATAAATCAAATGATAGATAAAACTTTGTATCTATATATAAAAAAAGCTTTGTCACAATTTAATAAGATAAAGATAATCAACCCAATAGCAAAATAAATTCGGGATATGAATAGGCAATTGGCAGAAGAGCAAGTATGATAACATGTTCAATCTCCTCCAATAGTCAGAGAAATGGAAATGAAAATTACCATGATCATAGCCATCAGAGTGGCAAAAAAAAAAAAAAAAAAGAGTAATTGCACCTATTATTAGCAGAGATGGGAGCTGGGGCAAGGGCGCTTTCATATATCACTGTAGAAATGTGAAAAAGCAATCTGTGATCTCTATTAAAAATTTAAATGCACATGCGATTCAACCCAGAATCTCACTCCTGGGACTCTATACTATAGAAATAAAAGCCCCAGTACATATAAGTGTGTGTGTGTGTGTGTGTGTGTGTGTACTGCAGCATTATTTTTAATAACAAAAAGTTGATAGCAAATGAAAACTCTATTAGTAAAAGAAGAGCTGAATGATAATAATGCTTACAGTAGAATTTTATCCAAGAATTAAAAATTAATTACCTATACTACCTGACATTGAGGAATTTCCATTATATATTATTAAGATACAGAGAATTATATATCACCAATCCCTTTAAAAATGTCCCCCTTAAACCTTGTGTGTGTATAAAAACACACATAAATGCACACACGCACACACACACACACATATATTATGCCTATGTGTACATAATGCATAAAGAGTTACATGGAAAAATGGTCACTGAAATGTTAGTTGTTTTCTCAAAACAGTGGCTTTTATATTTTTCCTTAATGTATTTATTATTTTGCAATCTCTTTTTTTTAATTTCAACTTTTATTTTAGATTCAGGGGGGTACATGTGCATGTATTACATGATGTTGAGTTTTGGGGTACAAATGATCCCTTCATCCAGATACTGAGCATAGTACTCAATAGTTAGTTTTTCACCCCTTTTCCTCCTTCCCCCTCCCCACAGTAGTCCCCAGTTTCTTTTGCTGCCATCTTTATGTCCATGAGTTTCCAATGTTTAGTTCACACTTTTAGTGAGAACATGCGGTATTTGATTTCTTGTTTCTGTATTACTTTGTTTAGAACAATGGCCTCCAACTGCATCCATATTGATGCAAAGGACATGATTTCTTCCTTTTCTATGGCTGCATAGCATTCCATGGTGTGTATGTACCACATTTTATCTAATCTATCATTGATGGGCACCTTGGTTGATTCCATGTCTTTGCTATTGTGAATAGTGCTGCAATGAACATACAGGTGCATGTGTCTTTTTGGTAGAACAATTTATTTTCCTTTGCATATATACCCAGTAATGGGATTGCTGGGTCAAATGGTAATTCTATTTTTAGTTCTTGGAGAAATCTCCAAACTGCTTTCCACCATGGCTGAACTAATTTACATTCCCACCAACCAGTGTATAAGCATTCCCTTTACATTCTGACTAACAACATATAAGTGTTTCCTTTTCTCCACAGCCCTCCACAATCTGTTACCTATTGACTTTTTAATAATAGTCATTCTGACTGGTGTGAGATGGTATCTCATTGTGGTTTTGATTTGCATTTATCTGATGATTAGTGATATTGATAATTTTTTTCATATGTTTATTGGCTGCTTGTATGTCTTCTTTTGAGAAATGTCTGTTGATGTATTTTGCCCATTTTTAATGGGGTTATCTGTTTTTGCTTGTTTAATTGCTCCTTACAGTTTGAATATTAGACCTTTGTCAAATGCCTGGCTTGTGAATATTTTTTCCAATTCTGTAGGTTGTCTGTTTAATCAGTCAATAGTTTATTTTTGCTGTGCAGAAGTTCTTTATTTTAATTAGGTCCCACTTGTCAATTTTTGTTTTTGTTGCAATTGCTTTTGAGGACATAGTCATAAATTCTTTCCTATAGGTGATGCCCAGAATGGTGTTTCCTAGGTTTTTTTCTATGTTTCTTGTAGTTTGAAGTCTTCCACTTAAATATTTAATGCATTTTGAGTTAATTTTTGTACATGGTGAAAGGTAGAAGTCTAGTTTCATTCTTCTGTATATGGCTAGCCTGTTATCCCAGCACCATTTATTGAATAATAAGTCCTTTCCTTATTGCTTATTTTTATTGACTTTGTCAAAGACCAGATGGCTATAGGTGTGTGGCTTTATTTCTGGGTTAACTATTCTATTCCATTGGTCTGTGTGTCTGTTTTTTTACCAGTACCATGCTGTTTTGGTTACTGTAGCTTTATAGTATAGTTTCAGGTCAGGTAATGTGATGCTTCCAGCTTTGTTCCTTTTGTTTAGGATTGCTTTGGCTATTTGGGCTCTTTTTTAGCTCCATATGAATTTTAGAATTGTTCTTTCTAGTTCTGTGAAAAACTATGTTGGTTTGATAGGAATAGCATTGAATCTGTAGATTGCTTTGAGCAGTATGGCCTTTTTAAACAATATTGATTCTTCCAATCCATCAGCATGGAAAGTATCTTTCCATTTGCTTGTGTTATCTGATTTCTTTCAGCAGTGTTTTGTAGTTCTCACAATAGAGATCTTTCACCTCGTTGGTTAGATGTATTCCTAGGTATATTTTGTGTGTATGTAGTTATTGTAAACGTAATTGCATTCTTGATTTGACTCTCAGCCTGAATGTTATTGGTGGAGAGAAATGCTACTGCTTTCTGTACATTGATTTTGTATCCTGAAACTTTACTGAAGTCATTTATCAGTTCCAGGGCCTATTGGCAGAGTCTTTAGGGTTTTCTAGGTATAGAATCATATCATCAGCAAAGAGAGATAGTTTGACTTCTTCTTTTCTTATTTAGATGCCTTTTATTTCTTTCTCTTGCCTAATTGCTCTGGGTAGGACTTCCTATTTTACAATTTTCAATGTTTGATTTATATTAGGAGTGCCTTAGTCCATTTGGGCTGCTATAACAAAACACTGGGTAGCTTACAAACAACAGAAGTTTATTTCTCACCATTCTGGAGGCTGGGAAGTCCAAGATCAAGGTGCCAGTGGAGTCTAGTGAGGGCCTACTTACTACTGCATAGGCAGCCCACCCTGTTTGCTCTGTCCTCACATGGTGTCTCTTTTTCTATGGTTGCTAATTCCAATCATGAGGCTCCACCTTCCTGACCTAATCACTTCCCAAAAGCCCCACCTCCTGATACAATCACTTGCAGGCTAGGTTTCAATATATAAATTATGGAGGGACACAAATATTCAGACCATAGCAAAGAGACCTTCTTTCACCATGGCAGGAAGAAATTGAACAAATGTTTAAAGCTGTGTGCCTGAATACGGATACCTTAACATTGTTCATAAACAGCAAATGCTTATAAAAATGTAAATGCTCAAAATTAGGCTTTGATTAAATAAATTATGATCTATTCGTGAAAATACTGTGAAGTAGCCATCTAAAATTATAAAATAAGTATATATTTGTTGACATGTAAAATATTCATTTTATTAACAGAAACAAAAAGCATCCATAGCATATCATCTAAAAGAAAAATATATTTTATGTTTGTATGTCTACTTATATGTACATATATAAATAAATACAGAATTACACAAACAGGTTATATATCAGCATTTTGAAGGAGATATACCCAAACATATTAACAGGGTTTATCTCTCCATGCCAGGCTTACAAGTGGCTTTATTTTCTAATTTTTGATACTATGCATGTAACTTGCATCAACAAATAAAGTGCTGAACTTTTCTTTCTTTTTTCCATCGCCCTCCCCCAGTTTAGGTTGGTTGTTTTTCAATCCTGAGAGGGAAGAGGAATTACCTACAGAAGGGAACATTTCTGGGAGATCTTTCTGGCTCTCGGTTCTTCTCCTTGGAATTTTTGATTGTCCTGGAATCTAACTCTTATTAGAAGTGATAGAATTTATTCCTTATCTTTATTTTCTCCTTGTTGTTAAACATTAAACTCAAGCTTTGAAAAGCTGGCGTCAACTTTATTAGCTCTAATCATGGCTGCATGCCATTAAGATTAATAATTCTGTTAGTTATTCCCCACCCACCACACCATTTTCCATGTCCCTTAAGGAACTGATGTGTTTACTCCTACCGGGTCTGTTTATGAACTAAATGAGAAAGACAGAGTTGTCACTTCAAAGTCACAGCTTGTTTAAATGCATTTGACCTGATTCACCAGATCTAAATCCAACTAACTTCTGGCCATTTTGAAAAGAATGAAGGTTGGCTACTTCCAAGAAAATCCCAGAGAATGTGCACAGGCCCTAAAGCTTACAAGTAAGGAGTTCCAGGAATGCTTTTGAGGAATGGCTGTGAAGAAATTGGGCCTCCTCTAAGCTCAGGTCCTGGGTATGGAGGCTCAAGATAAGACCAGTTTGCTGTTTATCCCTTTTAGACCCCAGGGATTTGGCCAAACTCTTCTCCTGTCTGCTACCAACTTTGACCTTGTTTTCTACAAGACTTAAGAGGTAATATATTCATGTCTCAATTTATTCAATAGTTAGGTTTCTATAAATCCTGGGAAATTTGTAAAAGTTTGTGTAAAAATCAGTTCAAAAATGAATTAAAAGCAAGAAGTGTATTCTAGAATCTTAATTTTTTTTTCTGTTTCATATTAATAAGAAGAATAAATAGTTAATGAAAAATGTTACTTATGTAATAGTGACCAAAAAGAAGCCACTGAATAATAAGGTATACTTGAATTGCAAACAATGTAAGTTTACAAATGTAGTAGCTGTGTTTTAAATGCCTTCATTTTGGGAATTCTTGCATGTGAAGTCTTTATCACACTCAATGATGCCCAGGTTTTGCCTTTTCTTTAACCCTTGAGATAATTTTAATGAATTAAAATGAGTCTGCTAATGTCTGTGTTTCATTCATCTTTTGCAAAACAGGCTGATCACCTCCAGTTTTACATATTGAAAAGATTTGACTTCTTTTTCTTCTGGGGACCTCCCTATGATGCTAACTGATGATTTCCAGTTATTTTACCTGCAAGTTAAAACTAATTTAGAAAACACACAAGTTCATGTGGCTTGATGAGTATAGACATTAGGAAGGAAGCAACAGCTAGTCCTGTTCAAGGCATCTTATTGAGAGTTGCTTCATGCCACCTGGACTTGGCCCTGTTCTGTGTTGTCAGAGAAAGAGCTTCCCAAATTTTTGGCAGGCATTTTAATCCCCTTATTCTGAAATTTGCATGTGTGCTTTTTTTTTTGAGACGGAATCTTGCTCTGTCACCCAGGTGGAAATGCAGTGTGCGATCTCTGCTCACCTGCAACCTCAGTCCCCTGGGTTCAAGCAATTCTCCTGCCTCAGCCTCCCGAGTAGTTGGGATTACAGGCACCCACCACCACGCCTGGCTAATTTTTGTATTTTTAGTAGAGATGGGATTTCGCCCTGTTGGTCAGACTGGTCTCAAACTCCTGACCTCAGGTGATCCACCTGCCTCGGCCTCCCAAAGTGCTGGGATTACAGGCGTGAGCCACCGCGCCTGGCCGCATGTATACTTTAGGTTAAACAATGTTAACTTGATTCAGATTTAATACTTGTCTCTGTTTACTTTTTAGTATAAATGAAGCTAGATCTATTCTTTCAGAGCTGTTTTACCTGGTTCCAATCTGAGCCATAATTCTTGGTTTAGGATCCATCACCTAACCCTTGATTTGGAGCCTGTTCAGACTCAGGCCCCACATGATTTGAGTTGCTGTCACTACTGGGGAGTGTTACTTCTCCAATTCACTGTCATTCTTTGTCATGTGTATTTCAAGAACACCTAAATAAAACACAAAAGAGAACAGCTCAGCCTCTGGAGATGACTAGGTTCCTGTGTGGAGTCCCAGGCTGTGTGGATCAACAAAAGCTGGCCCTTATCCTGGACATCTGGAAAGATGTGGGAGAGAGGGACAGGAATTAGGTCTAAGGAAAAGTGGCTGAGCCAAGGAGAGGCAAAGTCAAAGTCAGCCCAGGATCTGGGCAGGGTTGAGGGGTGGTGTGGGGGGTGAGTAGTTTCCCCAAGGCCAAGAGGTGCAGAAAGGGAGAGTGTTTTACAGATGCCATGTGGTGTGTCAGGGTCCCTGAATGCTTCTAGAAAGCTACACCCTTGCGAAAGCAGGGGTCCCTGGTTGTTAATATAAAACATATTACTTTAAATTTATACTGTATATTTATTTTTCAGCCAACACCTAATCTTATCTTTGCTTTAGTCCAGTGGCTTCCAAACTTTTGCACTGAGACCCACAGAAAATCTTTTACATCCCAACCCATTACGCACATCTGTACACTCTTAGCTGAGATACAAGTTCAGTAAAACAATATGTATGTATTGTTATTACATATGATATCCTGTGATACTTACCTTGCCTTCCCTTGTATTCCCCTGACTTCCCTTGTATTTTTTGTTGTTGTTGTTTGTTCGTTTTTTTTGAGACAGTCTCATTCTGTTGCCCAGGCTGGAGTGCTGTGGCATGATCTCAGCTCACTGCAACCTCCGCCTCCTGGGTTCAAGCATTTCCAGTGCCTCACCTCCCAAGTAGCTGGGATGACAGGTGTGCGCCACCACTCCTGGCTAATTTTTGAAAATATTTTTAGTAGAGACAGAGTTTTACAATGTTGGCCAGGCTATTCTCAAACTCCTGACCTCAGTGATCAGGCCCGCCTCGGCCTCCCAAAGGGCTGGGATTACAGGTGTGAGTTACCACGCCTGGCCTCTGCTCCTATATTTTTAAAGATACTGATTGTTACCCACCAAGTTCATCCTATAACTTACGAATGAATTGCAACCTGCAGATTGAAACTGTTTTTCATTTCAGTCAGTATAGCTACTTCCAACTGCTATGGCTACCCCAACATAAGCACCATGCTGTTCCCACCTCCTGAAGCAAACCCAAGGCAGCCCTAGATCTGCTGCCCTACCTCGTCCTTCTGTTTGTCCCTCCCTCCTCACCTCTCACAGCCACTCCCTCTCACTTTTCCCCATCTCGCTTTTACTTGATTTCTCAGTTTTGGAGAGATAGAACAACAACAACAAAAAATTTCCCAAAATATGGTAAGCATATCTATCCTGAGGCCAAGATGATTTTAGGGATACAGAGATGAACTTATTCTCCTTTTGCTAGTTACAGCCCTCTTTTTTCCAGTTGTCTTCTATACATAACAAGTGATGCTGGTTTTCTCTTTAGAAGAATAAAAAGTAATTGTAGCTAAAGTTTATTGAATACTTGCCATATGTCAGGCACTATTTTCAGAACTTTACATAGGTAAACTTGTTTAACCTCCATGACAATCCTATGAAGCAGTTGCTAATATTATTATCACCATTTCACAGATGAAAAAACCCCAGAGGCACAGGGAGGTTAGGAATTTGCCCGAGATCACACAGCTAGTAAGTGGAGGGACCAGGAAGTCTAGCACCTTGGAAGAAAGTCAACTCTAGAAACAGCATTGAGTCAAACTCTCATTCTACCACTTTCTAACTGTGTGAACTTAGGCGAGTTATTCAACCTACCTGTACCTCAGTTTTCAAATCTCTGCCTCAGTTTCCTCACTGAATCTAACACATCATCAATTTATAAATCACTAAAAAAGATTTAAAAGTATAAATTTAATCATGACTGGCTGGGTGTGGTGACTCATGCCTGTAATCCCAGCACTTTGGAAGCTGAAGCAGGGGAATCACTTGAGGCCAGAAGTTTAAAACCAGCCTGGACAACATAGCAAGACCCTGTCTCTTAAAAAAAAATTTAACCATGACTTATATGCTTTCTTACCAATTATTCATCCTGATAACAGAGAATGCTAAAGTATAAAAAAGAACATCTTAGAATTAATGAAATATAATAATACTACACTGTAGGATTATCAAGAAGAGTACAGGAATCCAGCATTTTTTATGGTGCCTGGTACACAGGAAGTTCTTCATCCATGTTAGCTACTCTGGTTGTTACAATGGCTGTGCCTATTTAAGAGGGGAAGGAACTGAGGCACACGGAGATTACATTCTCAGGTTGCCCTGGTAGGAAATTGGTGGTCCCCAGATCTAGCTGAGGTCTGTAACTCTCCTGCTGGCTGGGGCTACCTGTCTCCAAGTCGGGTGAGGCCTGGATTGTGTCTGAACACCAGACCAGTGGGCTTTCATTTTGCTTTATGTGCCTTCATCAAGAACTATCAACTGGATGTCGTGGCTCATGCCTGTAATCCTAGCACTTTGGGAGGCCGAGGCGTGTGGTTAACCTGAGCTTGCAAGTTCGAGACCAGCCTGGGCAACATGGTGAAACCCCATCTCTACTAAAATTACAAAAATTAGCCAGGAGTGGTGGTGCGTGCCTGTAATCCCCACTACTCAGGAGGCTGAGGCACGAGAATCACTTGAATCCGGGAGGCGGCATTGCAGTGAGCCAAGATCATGCCACTGCACTCTAGCCTGGGTGAGAGAGTGAGACTCTGTCTCAAAAAAAAAAAAAAGAAAGAAAGAAAAAAGATCTATTGAGCCCATTTGCTTCAGGACCTCCCAGGTTTTTGCCTTTCCTGTTTCCAGAGTCCTGAAGGTCATAACCATGGCCCCCATTTTCCCCCCATTCCCAGGGGAGTGTCTAGACTTTCTGACTCAAGACAAATTACCAAATGTACAAACGCCCATTCCGCTTAATGACTTTACTTCCACTTTTCACAGACTCTCGGATGTGGCCGGAAATAGTCCTAAACCCTGTAATCTTTCATAGAGCCGAGCTAAATTAAGTGGGTAGTGTTCCTCCAGAATTCCTCTCCCAAGCACTTAACGCCGATGTCCGTCCCTCCCTACTTTGCTCACAGAACAGATGTCTGAAAAAACGTCACTTGACTGTGAAAAAGGAAAAAATGTTTCTAAAATGTGGATTTCCACGCCCACCCCCATACATAAATTCTTGGATCTACTGCTAATGCACTCTTTATGCATATTTATTCAACACACATACTCCTCCACACATGCACCCACATACATGCAATGGACTCCCTACCCTCACCATTCACATGAACATTGTCACAACGATTTTCTAACTTATATTTTTAATGTTTTTGTTCCATAACCATGGCTTTGAACTAATTATTTCACATTTTCTTAATGTACACCAGAAATGGCATTTACATCTCAGTCTAGCAGTAGGTTCACTGGCAGGCAAGGCAGAAAGAACAAATTTGGTCATAGCTAGACGACAGAGCCACAGATCCCTGCTTAATTTCTGGTGTCCTTGGCAGGCTGCCTGAGAAGGAACTCCGTTCCCTGGGAACTCAGGCATTGGATGTAATAAGCACTGACTTGTACATGAAAAGACTAAAGCTTTGTTGTACAGAGAGCACTAGGTCTTAGGGGATGACTTAGTGCCTTAGATTCCCATATTAGCACAAAGGTTAAACCTGACACTATTAATTGCAACCTTTCCAGATAATTATTTTCTCCTTTACCCTACTGGGACCGCTTATGTTCTCCGAGAAAACTCCCTGGGGTGAGCTTTCCTTACGTGCCATCTTCTTTTGTCTTCAGGGAAAGTGAAAGCGAGGCATGGTGCAGCTGGAATCAAGCCTTTGCTGTCTCCTGCCTTTTTACCATGACGACACACTGAAGGCACTTTGAGAGCGAGAACTGTCCTCTAGAGGGAGAGACAGGAACACACACTGGAGGCTGAACATTGTCTGCACTATCCCCAGTAGTTCTGAATTGTCATACTTTGCAGGAGGACCCTGGCTGGGGGCCTCCATTTTTTGCTCTGGGACTGAATCCTCTCTTGCTGGCTCTGTGACAGTCCGCCACCCTTCGCGGTTGACTGGTCCTCATACATCCATGAAAGCCTAGGGAAGGATACGCTCTTTCCTTGGCTCTTCCCTGTAAATAGCAACACAGGCCCTCCAGCTCCCAGACCAAGTGGCTAATGTTGGGGTTCAAAAAATGGTACCCCCAAAATGAAGGCCTCAGAGCAGCCACAGAAGCAAAAGTTTTTCTCTGATCTTCTCCTGCCCTCCTGTCTTGCAGTTCCTTTCTCCCCTGCAACCCAAGGCTAGCCATAAAAACTAGAATCCCTCTTCCCCCAAGGCGAGGCATAGAAACTAGAACCCCTTTTGGCTGAAAGCCAGCCAAGAAACCTAAAAATATTCCATACAAAAAAGGGCCAGAAATAAATGATCTGACCTACCTTGTTTGACTTTAGGTCAGAAGACCCCCATTCCAGAGAACCTCCATTCCAGAGAAGGCAGATGTCCCCATACCCAGAAGGAAGGAATGCTACACAGGGAGACCAAGAAGAACCTGAACATACAGGTCTCGCGGAGTCTCCCTGCTCAGTCTATTCGCAGCAGATCAGACCCTTTTTGTCCAATCATATTTCTACGTGGCTATGCATACTTTGTCGAACCTAAGCATAAAAATAGACATTTTTCCTTGTATCTTTGGGTCTTCATTCTGAAGACTCCATGTATACATGTGAAATAAATGTGCATGCCTTTCCTCCTATTCACCAATCTGCTTCATGTCAGTGATCTTACAGCAAACCTTTGGGGGACCAAGCGCCTCAGCCCCCACACTATTCTTAGAATCATAGGTTGAGGCTGGCTCCCACCCAACCACCAACTGACCTCTCTGAGGCCAGAGCGAGCTTACTTTTCAACACCAGGAATCATCAGGCTTCTCTGTTTCACGCAGAAGAGACCCGAAGCCCTCTCCCAAGCCCAGGAAAAGGGAATGATGTGTTTTCCTCTTCACATCTTGTAAAACTGAAACTCTATACTCGTTAAACATCAACTCTCCACTTCCTCTCCCCTAGTCCCTGGCAAGTATCATTCTACTTTCTGTCTCTGTGGTTTTGACTATACTTATACCTCATATAAGTGGAATTATACAACGTTTATCTTTTTGTGACTGGTTTATTTCACTTAACGTAATGTCCTCATAGGTTGTAGCATGTCAGATTTTCTTTTCTAAGACTGAATAATGTTCTATTGCATGTATCCACCATATTTTGCTTATCCGTATGTTGATGGACACTTGCCAAAGACACGTTTTTTCACTGAATTACTTTCAGCTTCAGAATTCTAAAGATCCAATCTATCCCAGGAAACTCCATTTCATATGTATTTTTCAATGATTAACCAATACTTGTTTAAAACTTGCAATTTTTACTGAATATATAATCTATATCTGTCCTTTATCATCTGACATTTTTCTACTATGTAATTTTCATGAACTGTTTAGTGTCCCATGTGGCCTATCAGCCAGAATGGTCTGGGTTAAGCTGTAGTAACAAATACCCCCAACATCTCAGTGACATAAAACCATTTTTAATTTCTTGCTCACTCTATGCGTCAATTGTAGATCAGTTAGGGATTGGCTCTGTCACATAATGTTCTCACTCCAGGACCCAGGTAGAAGAAAAACTTGACAATGGGGGAAAAAAAATTATACACTAGTTCTTAAAGTTTCTGCCTGGATGCCACATTGTATTTCCTGTCACATTTCATTGGCTAAAGCTAGTCACATGGCTTCACTTAACCTAAAGTGGGAAAGAAATGAAATCTTACTATGTGTCCAGGAGGAGAATTGGAAATATTTGGTGGACAGCACTAATGGTTACCACATATAAATGTAATATGATAAAGGATTCCCTATTTTAGGGCATGTAAGATTTTTCCAATTTTTCCTTAAGCTGAGCAAGTTTGTGGATAAGTATTTTTTTAAGATGACCAAAGAAGTATACAAAATTTCAGGTGGAATGTTAGTAAAACCAGCCATTTATGTTGAGGTGGTGTAAATCTTAAACAAATTGTAAGTCCAAGCAATGATAATGATTTTGAGTCTTGTCACCCAACATTGCTCCAAATGTCAACAATCCAAAGTAAAACAGGCAAAAAAAAAAAAAAAAAAAAAAAAAAAAAGGGCCAGAATACTTAAATTTGTTTCTTAGATTGCCTAAAATCTGTCTATCTATTGTCTGTTTTTTTATTGTTAATAATGAATATTCTGTATCTTTATATAGGAAGATTCCCAATATTATCAGGTCCAGCTAAAACGTTATCAGTTTGCAAATTATTCATCATCTGTTGCCCCACTACTGAATCTAGTATGCAAGGTTTTGCATGCCAAACTAAGCACATGTGGCTTCAGGTGCTGTTTTCCAATCTTTTCCAGATGATCCCTTATGAAAACCTGCTTAGACACCCAGGTACATATTACCTCTAGCTGTGGACAAGTCCATCTGCAAATAATCATACCCTCCACACCCACTGACAGTAAACTCATGTAACAGCTAATGGGCTAATAGCCAACATGAACTGAAGGGACTGGCCACTGCCCAAGGTAAATCAAGATACCACGGAGGTAATAACACAAACCATCTTGACAAATCAAATTCAAGGATAACTGTTGAACAGGGCCAGTTGTGCAACTGTATCTGTGTAAACGGTGGCCAGACAGACTCGGTTGGTAGCTGTTTTGCATCGGTTATCTCATATTCCAACTACAAGACAAAGGGCAAAATGGCACTGCTTTCCAAGTTATGTGAAAAATGCATACTGCATTCAAACTACTGTTGTCCTCACTGAAACATCCATCCAACCAAGCTATGTGTATATTACAAATATACCTTCAATTGTTTTTGTTATATCTTTTATTATTTAAGACCACTTTACCGTAATCATCTTCATGGGTACTTACGTGTGTTAAGTGGGGAAGGGAGATGAAAATGATCATTTTGAAATGTGTTTGAGAAATACTAGATAAAACAAAGATAATTAAGATTCTTAATTGCAAGACTTCTCAGAGTCTTTGATATACTAATGTGCCAGTAAATTTTCAAAAGGTCCCTAGAGTTCATCAATATAAATGACCACAGTGCATTTTTTTAAAGTAAAGAAACAAAATATCATTAATGTATGAACAAATGATTTGCCTCTTTCTTGACCTGTACCCTCAATGACAACGTCTAACATTGTTCACTCAGCACCTTTCCCTCTATTTGATATTCATCTCATGGTCCTCATTCTACATCCTCAACTAATCAATCAGAAGTGGAAGACTCAGGGTATCTGGAATGAGGGATTGTCATCAGACAGGGTCAGGGCTTTCTTGAAAGAAATTTAAAATGATGGAAAGAAAGGGGAAGAGGAAGAAAAGAGAAGATTCTACAAAGGTAGAGGGTGTCCAAGATAATTTGGTGTGGAACTGAGTGAAAAAAATGGGGGAAGAGAGGTGTTGAGAAAGCTTTGAGATGTGAGACAATTATATAAGGAGAAGAATGAGGAAAAGAAAAATTTAAGAAATGAAGTTACGAATTATGGATTGGATCTCCTTTAATATTCTTTAAGAAATGAAAGAGAGTGATCACACTTGGTTACTGAACTGTTTCTTTGAATGCTAACCCTGTTGAGACTGGCCACGTGAGCCCCAGGATTTATTCAAGTTACAACAGAACATCTCCACACCAGTATTCCACAAAATACCTTCACAGAAATGCTGAATAGCACTGTCAACTTACACAACCTAGAAGAGAGATAGGGAAAGAAGCAAAATATTGATTGCTTCTGGCCCAGGGGTCTTTCAAGATTTAGAAAACAAAGCTTAGAAGCAATGGCATTTTGTTTTTAAATTGTAAGGATTGAAACAAAACTACAAATGAATTTTTCAGTAAAAAACAAGGTTACAATTTTTGATATTGATTTCATAAAAGAAAACATTAAGGCTGGGCACGGTGGCTCACACCTGTAATCCCAGCACTTCGGGAGGCTGAGGCGGCAGAAGTTCAAGACCAGCCTGCCTGACATGATGAAACCCTGTCTCTACTAAAAATACAAAAGTTAGCCAGGCGTGGTGGTGGGCACCTGTAGTCCCAGCTACTCCAAAGTCTGAGGCACAAGAATTGCTTGAGCCCAGGAGGTGGAGGTTGCAGTGAGCCGAGATGGTACCACTGCACTCCGGCCTGGGCGACAGAGTGAGACTGTCTCTCAAAAAAAAAAAAAAAAAAAAAAAAAAAAAAAAAAAAAAAAAATTCAGAGCACTGCTCTCTCACACAATTGTAATTATTGCTTTGATTGAAACACAAATTTGTCTGTTCAAATAAAACTTGTAATAACCTCACTTTGAATTTACATTAGTTCTAAGCTATTTGTTTGGCTAATTATGGATATTACTTGTATATCATACCAGTATACTTGTATAGCATACTACTCCATTAGATCATTAATGTTAAATGAATTAATACATGTAAAACAGTTAGAAGAGGGCCTGTCATTTAGTTAGAACTCCATACATTATCAGTTTTATTACCAAATTTCATCACTTTAAAACATTTTTTTTTGCCTTTTTGCAATATCTCTGAAGTTGGGATGGTATCTTAGTCTGTTTAATCTACTATAACAAAATACAATAGGGTGGCTTATAAACAACAGCAACTCAGATCTCACAGTTCTGGAGGCTGGGAAGGCCAAGATCAAGGCACTGGCAGATTCAGAGTAAGGGCCTGCCTCCTCACAGACAACTTTCTTCTCACTATAACCTCACATGGCAGAAGGAGCGGAAAGAAGGGGCATATGCAATCTCTTTTATAAGGACACTAATCTCAGGGGGACTCTGCCTTCATGATGTAATCACCTTCCAAAGGCTCCACCTCAAATTGGGCAGAAGGATCTAACATGAATTTGGGATACACAAAAATTTAGATTAGAGCAGATGGTGCGCCATAAATTCATTGGTAGCATGTTTTTCCTTCTTAGTGGTACATTAAATAACAGTGTTTTCAACAACTGATATTGTCTTTGATTCAATAAAATACATTATTATTATTACTTGGCCCATTATTTTTGAATATTTTGCTATATTTTTGTTTTCCACAAATGATTACCTTTCATTTTATAAACTGATAGTCAAATACATATACCTTATATATTATTTTTACAAATCAAAGTACCACCCCCTTCTACTCCCATAAGATCTGTCAGGGTGAAAGATATTGTGGATAATCAGGGTTTTAGGTAATATATAGCCATTTACTATACCTTGGGAAATGTTTGATAAGGAGTTGAAATAAACAACAGATTAATCAGAAGAGAGACTTCAAGGCAGGGAGATATAAAGAAGACAAGATATGGTGTTGAATAATAACTCTTATAAAATATATAGAAGCTTTCTTAATCAATATTCACATAATCAGCTTATTGGATTTACCCATAGTCTCCATTCCCTTGAACATCTGTAGTGGAAACTTTGAGTACATGAATCTGTAGCAGTTAGGATTCTTTGGTTGCAAGTAACAGAAACCAAATTCTTTCTTGCTGACTTAAGCAAAATGGGAGATTTTTGAAAGGCAATAGGACAGCAAAAGAAATAGGCTCAGAGACCAAACTCAGAAATGGCTGGAGCACCAGGCTTTGCACCAGGGAAACTTTATGAATCTTTATGGTGTCAGGAATACCCAGCTTTCTTTTCTGGGAGCTACTCCTGGTCAAAATGGGTCTACTCTTTTTCAATCTGTTTATCTTTCTGGTTGAGGCCGAAAGTGTAGGGAGGGAGCCTATAGATCCCCAGGTCATGTACCTGCTCCTTGACTGAGGGAGAGCAGCGCACCTTCATCAAAGTCCTACCAGACCATCTCCAAGGGAAGAGGCAAATCCCCAGAAGGAACTAAGCACTGTTACCAAAGGAATGTAGAATGGACACTGTCCTGCCAAAATAACCAACAAATGACCACTACCAATGTAAACAACAACAGCAACTAGCACTTGGTCCTTCCATCATGCTAAATTCCACAACCGGTAGGAAAGTCCATTGTAAAATGGAAAGAGCCATAAACACAGCTTTTGTACTTGTACTCCAGAAGACATCCTACCTGGAATAGAAGAACTTGAGGGCAGCACGAGTGGGGCAAATCTTATCCAACTCAGCCTGCATCCCAGAAAGAGTGAATGCACAGGCCGCAAAGCAAGGCACTTCCCGAGGCACCCCCAGCTTTTGCCTTTATCCTTGATGTGCCTACTCAGCTATTAGTGCTGCGTGATCCTACAGGTCAATCTCATTAGCTCATCTTCAAAATACTTGAATTTGTTTCCATGCACAAGATTAATCCTAGCTGGTAGCTTGACTTATACATTAGATGACTCACCATGTGCATGCCAACAATCTTAGCTTTTCTCACAGTTGCATGAGTCAACTTGCTTCTGTTAACTTGGGCGAATGATAGTTCTCCTTGTTTCCATCACCTGGCTTTTTTGGTGTTTTGTTCTGCCCCCAAGTGCCACTTTCTCCTTCCTGACTCACCTGTATCTCCTTGCCTTTGCATTTGCTGTCCTACTGATTCCACAAACAATGCCCACTTAGGGGCACATGTCCCTGCCATGGAGAAAAACAAAACAAAGCACAGCTGCTGAGCTTGTCACCTGCTTTCTTGGTAGGAGCAAGATGTTATTTTCTGCAAAGGCAGTTGTGGCAAGAAGCCCATCCCTTAGCCTTAGCAGGAGCAGAGCGGGGACTAAAGCTTCATGTGAATCTAATCTGCAAAAATCCCAGGGTGGAGTCTTTCTGGTTTCCATCTGCCATCTTTTAAATGGTGTATCTTATTATTACTGTACTTACCAAGAGTTATCTTTTCCACTCTGGTTTAAATACAATGTTAAAGACATTTAGAGAAGAACCAGTAATTTAAAGGAAAGTTGCTAAGCCAATATTTTTGTATGAATTTGGGTATAGAAGACTGAGGGAAACTAGAAAATGGATGTTCAATATAGCATTTCAACATAGGGTTAGATGATATTACTTTATGTTTTTGCTTATTCACGTGTGAGTGCATATTACGTATGGAGTTCTGTTTTAATGGCTGACCCTGCACAGAGGTCGGTCTGAGAGCGCCAAAAAACACTTAGGTCTGAACAATTTGCCTTGTCTCAACTTGCACTCTGCAACCCCACTTACTTCCCATCCTTCTGGCTCCTGAGCTCTGGTTTTTCCATTTGTTGACCTTGCCTCGCTCCCTGGATCTCACACCTGGCACCAGTTTTCTGCTTACAGCGTTTTACTGCCTTTCTTGATGAGAGCTTAGATTTTCCTTCTGGCCTTCCTTTCCTCTGCCATTGGCTCAGCCCTCAGCAACTTTACCATCTCCTCTTTGACAAAGGACAGCTATAAACAACTCTGTGAGCAGAACCCAGACATTTAAGGGAAAAAGAAAACCAGAATGAAGAATGTATGGTTTATTTGAGGAAATAGGCCCTGCGTATATTGACAAACACGGTTTGAAACACACAAAAAGCATTCAGAGATAGAGCACTGTCAAAAGCCTAACTTTTGGAAATAATTTTATAGGCCAAGGGTGATAAACAAGATCTATCTTCCATGCCAATTCTAATCGGTTGGTAGTGCCAATTGTGGGAAAGGATTCTAAAGCTTCATCTGCATTGAGCTGGAAAGAGTATCTTGATCAATTACTGAGATCGACCTTGAGCAAGGCAACATGCGTTTGCTTGTTGCTACCCCTGCTGTGACAAATGGCCCACCCTTTTGAAATTTTTAAGTAGGAGAGTTTTTAAAAATGAAATCACTATTTTAAGGAGATTAATTTGGCTTTGCACAGAATGATTGAGAGGAAGAGAAGATGTTTCCAGAGACACAAGTTGAAAGGCTCTTACTGTCTTGTTAAATGACAAAGTGGCTAAACACAGCTCCCAAAAGATGGGGAGAAAGATGACATAAATTGGAAGAGCACTGTTCTCTGGGGAGTGAGGCTGAACCAATGTCAGTGGGAATTAGCTGGACCTGGGAAGGATGTCGCAGTGGCGGAAGCAGTGATTTCTTATCCCTCCTGACAGGGGGCCAACAAGGAAGAATGTTGGTTCCCCATCCCCAGTCCAATGCCAAATAGGCATCAGTATTGAGAGCAGCAGAAAACTATGTCCTATGCCACTTGCCAATGGGAAGAGCTATCCTCCGTCCTTTCCCGCCAAGCCCCAGCAGGTGGAAGATGACCAGTGTGGATTCTGGGTTGGGCAAAACCAGACTGATGAGTGTCTGTATCTGGATGTCAATCACTGTGAATATAGGAAGAAACAGATGGATAAAAATATTTTAAGAAGTAAAATAGAATTGATTATAAGAATAAAATAAATAGGATTCTGTGAGTAACTAAAAAAGAATTAGGAAAAGTGGAAGTGACTCTACAGTTTCAGATATGGGAAAATGGGGAATGTAAGAGATTTACAGAGGAAGTTAAAGTGTGGCAGAGAGTTTCTCTAATATATGTCTTCTTTTTTCCCATAGAACCAGAACTGCAGACTTTTAGCTGAGCATATTACATCTCAGAATAAAGATTGCATTTCCAGGCTTCCTTTCGGCTCAGTGCCTGTGTGTAAGTTCTTGCCTGTAGGATATAAATAGAAGCAACATATGCAAGTTCAGGGTTGTGCCTTCCTCCTCCCTTTTTCCCCTTCCAACTGCCAAGGAGGCTTATGAAATGATGCTGATGAGCTGCCTTAAACCATATGGGCAAAAGCAACTCTCTAGAGATGGAACAGCAAGATCAAAGGATCCTGGTCCCTGATGCCACCATAGGAGCCCAGGACTGCTTACACATGGGCTGTTACAGAGGTGTGGGCCTCAGAGAGATCCTCTATCTGTGCCAATTCTCTATTATCACAAGTCTTTGTTATATCTTCACCTATATCCTAATTTCTACCTGCAGTGACTTTTATAAGAAAGGTATTAAAAAATTACGTTAGGGCCAGGCACGGTGGCTCATGCCTGTAATCCCAGCACTTTGGGAGGCCAAGGCAGGTGGATCACGAGGTCAAGAGATCGAGACCATCCTGGCCAACATGGTGAAACCTGATCTCTACTAAAAATACAAAAATTAGCTGGGCATGGTGGCACATGCCTGTAGTTCCAGCTACTTGGGTGGCTGAGGCAGGAGAATCACTTGAACCCAGGAGGCAGAGGTTGTGGTGAGCTGAGATTGCACCACTGCACTCTAGCCTGGTGACACCGTGAGACTCTGTCTCAAAAAAAAAAAGAAAAAAATGTTGCATCTTCACCTATATCCTTACTTCTACCAGAAGTGTCTTTTATAAGAAAGATGTTAAAAAATTACATGCCAGGGCCAGGTGTGGTAGCGCCCATTGTATTCCCAGCTACTCAGGAGGCTGAGCCCAGAAGTTAGAGACTGCAGTAAGCTATGATTACACCACTGCACTCCAGCCTGGGTGACAGAGCAGGGCTCCATCTCTAAAGTAAATAAATAAAAATTATATGCCAGGATAATCAGGCATTTTGCAATGAGATGATCGAACTGCTCTATGTAATCCTCTCAGTAATCAGGAAAATGGAGGGGATGCTGGAAAACTAGAGACAACCAAAAGTAAGGAACAAGTTTTTGTTGTTGCTGTTGTTTATTTGTTTGTTTGTTTTTACAGAAAGCAGGTGGGTCCTGACAATGAGAGATTGGTAAGCATGGAGGCAACCTGAACCAGGTTGTAGACCAGGAAGACCCATGAGCATTTGGAACAAGAGGTGGGGACCAGCAGGAGGCAACATAAGCTCAGAAAGACCAAATACAACTTTTTGTTTTGATTGTGACTACAGACAGGTAAATCAAGATATGTCTGTGCACATAACATATCTGAATTTCTACAAAGCATTTAACAAAGTCTTTCTGAATTTGTTTCTGGAGAAAATGGAGGAGCCTGTGGTAGATGATAGCCTCGTTGGATGGATATGTGTGTAACTGAGTGGATCTGCATCCACATGGGAGGAAAGTACTGGTAAGACAAAGTGCCAGAGAGGCCCAGTGCTCAAACTCCATTATACAAGTCTGGAGTGCATGGCAAGGAGAGAATTGGACTGATCTACTCATCCAGCTGGAATCTATATCCCATTCATGGTACCTTGAAAAGAGGCATTGACAGATTGCTACTCATCCAGAGGAGGGCAATCAGGGTAAATTGGAAATTAAGGAACTGATAAAGAATGCAAGGTATTTAGCCTGAAGACCTAAAGCCTTGGGAGGAGGGCTGGATGATGGCAACAGTCTTCAAGTATCTTCAGAATTATTCCTTTAGAATGTTCTATGTGGTTCCATTGGCTGCATGTTTTCCCCAAGGCTGTAACATGAGTCAGTGGCAGACTGGAATTGGAACTTGGGTTTCAGATGTGCTTGCTGGTTCTTGCAACATAGTGTTCCACTCCAGGCCCCTCCTGATAACAGGCTACTTGAGCACGATGTTTTGATTCTGGCTTTTGGGTGATTTATACTTTTGTGTGAATGCATTTTAGGCTCTGTTCAGAAGGAAAAGAGGGTTAGAAGAGGCTGAGTGTTAGAGATGCATGTTTCCCACCTCCCCACTTCCTCCTGGGTCTCCTCTTCTCTTTCCTCTTGTGCTCCCTTCTCACCCACCCACTCCACCCACAATGAATCCCCAATTTCTCTCACTTCATTATCTCAGCACCTTATTAGAAGAAATAGAACTACACTAATTAAGAGGTGGTTTGGTAGTGGGTAAAAGAGCTCTAAAGTCTAGATTTGGGATCAGATAACCTGGGTTTATAATCTCTCTCTCTCTTACCAACTAATTGGGTGACTTTGGACCCAGTATTTAGTTTCTTCAAATAAGGGGATTTAAAATTCCTTTCTGGTTCTACAACTCTATGATAAAATATCAATTAAAGTGAATTCACATTTTTCAAGGAAAAATCGCCCAGTATGTACCTGCAAGACCCTCTGGTCACCAGAGGTTGATATGCTATCCTCTGCCATGCACAGAGCTCTCCAGCCTCCTCTCTTCTCATTGTCTGGGTCCTCTTCTCCCATCTCCATCTGTCTAAATGTCATCATCCTCCAAGTTCAATGTAGAGTTCTTCTCTGAAGTCCAAGAGCACTTGCTGTCTACACCTTGACTAGTTGGACAAGGCCATGTCTTTTGGTGCAGGAAATGAATGAGTTTCCCACTGCACTATCAGGATTTTTTTCTTAGTAATTATTGATTGATTGCTAACATGAAATAATCAATATGTAATGACAAGACTGAGAATTCAGCAACATAGGCTAGTAAAATAATTGTGTGAGAAGCCAACATGTCCCTACATCCTCCTCAATTATGTATGTAAGATTAGCCTTGGCAGCCCCGTATCCAGGCACCTGTATCAGAATGCTTTTAACATTCCCAGAACAGTGGGAGAGACTCAGCTGTGTTCACCAAATCACCATTCAGCCTAACATTCACTGAGCGCCAGCTTGGTGCCAGGCACTGTGCTAAGTGCTTTACACAAATCATCCCACGTGACCCTCACAATCACTGCATGAGGTAGTTACTATTATTGTCCCTGCTTTATAGATGAAGAAAACAAAAGTTCAGAAGAGTTAAATAACTTGCTCAAGGTCACTAACTACCTTGAGTACTCAAAGTAGTTACTGACCTTAGTTACTCATAATAATTGAATATGATATAGTTACAGTAGTTGAAGACAAGAGCCAAATCCAGGCTGTCTGATGCTAGAACCTGAGTCTTACCTGAGGCACCAGAAAGCTCCTTACGGTAGGCACACAGACTTCTCCCTCTTGTGGCCTGGAGTCCAGAAAGAGAAACAGGTTGGCAAATAGGTCATCTGAATACAGCCAGATAGTGTAAGAGTAGGCACAAGATGGGCTAAGGGAAGGCTTGGCCAAGGTAGGCCAAGGGATAGGTAAGAGTAAGCACACAGCAGTGCCAAGGGAAGCCTCCTGAGAAGAACTGGTATCTATATGGAGTTTCCCAAAATGACCCGAGTAAGCCAGAAGAAGCAAGGTGTTCTCCAAGCAAAGGACCCAGCAGAAACCAAGAAGCAACTGATAGAGGGGAGAACATGGCTTGTTTGTATCAATGCAAGCAGTTTAGCATGACTGCAGGACAGAGGGCAGGGAGAGGAGTAAGACTGGGGTGGTACACAGGGGTCACAGCAAAAATGGCCTCATATGCTCATGTAAGACATGTGGACTTTGTGTGAGAGTAGTGGGGGCCACTGAAGGACTTTAAGCAGGAAAATGATATGATCAGATTTCTGCATTAGAAAGATCACTAAGTTTGCTGTGTAGAAAAATGGATGTAGCAGCCAACTTCTTCCTTCCTAACAGAACTCCCAGCTTGTTTAGAAATCCCCCTCTTCTGGGTGGCCAAGTGCAGCGGAGTCTCCTTGAGGGCTTCTAGAAATGTTTCCTCCTGCATAAGTGAAGCACACAAGAAGAGATGGCCTTTTCCACCTCTGGACTTTGTGAAGACCAGATATGACACCAGGAATGGATGTGGTTATCAGTCTACCAGCCTGATGAAGTTATCACATGGGTGAGTTTAAGGCTAAGAGGTGCAGAAAGAAGTAGAGCCAGAGCCTTGGTGGGCTGTTCTGGAGCCTGCCCCTACAAGGAACCTGTGGTTAGGTGCAACAGTAAGCCAATTTTAGTCACGGTTTTCTCATAGCCAACAGTATCCTGACTGATATTTGAGTCAGGCCAGAGGCAGGGAGACTGGTGAGGCAACCATTGTGGTAATCCAAGCAAATATGATGGTGAATTGGCCTCAGGCAGTGGCCATGGGAATGAAGAGAAGTAGGCAGATCCAGGAGACAGGGGAAGGCTCCATAAAACATGGTGCTTGATATGGACATGGGGTGATGAGACAGGGTGGAGTTTAGGAATTCCCTCAATCACATTTTCCTCTTGACTTCCATGATAAATTCAGATGTATTCTTGTAATACAGAGCCTTTTTTCAATGTCAATTTAGACTCAAGAAGCTCTTCTGCTCCTTCCAAGAAGTCTCCAACTGAGACTGCAATGCCACAGAGACAAACCTCCCAGGGGAGAGTGGTAAAAAGAAAGATGCCAGCAGCAGGCTCTCCCTTTGTTTCCATCCGGTTCCTTTTCTTTTCTGTGTTTATGAGCAGTCATGGCAGTTTAATTCTGAATTTATCTTATTAGCCCATTCTGGGCTGAAAAGATATCCTCCCACCTACTGACCTCTTTGGAGACTACCGCATGAGTCCAATCCTGAAGAAAGCACCATATCCCAAAGCCTAAAGATCAATGGTCTCCTCCTACCAGCCCTGTTTTGAAAACAAACCAGGGCTAGATCTTGTCTAGGTCCAGGCAGAACCCCAGGGCTGGACTTTCTTTCACAGTCTTTGCTGTTTCTTTCACCCAACACTATCTTCAGTGGAGTCTGTGTCTTTCATTTGCCAGGCTGGGGCTCTCTTTCATCATTGCTGCCATAGAGAAGCCTTAAGGGAAGCCTTGATGCTTCCATATAAAAGCGCACTATTGTCTTGTGGCTGGAGACATCCCACCTGCCTTTACAGATCCACTCTCCACCTTTCTTTCCCTGTGTGGGATGCATGAGGCTGACGCATGAGGTATCGATAGGCTCATGTTCCCTGTGGCTTCCAGCTGGGCTGGGCCAATTGCAAACAAGAGATCAGAGGGAGACAGTACATGGAAGCAAGGGTCTTTATTCCTTTAGCAACTCCAGTTGGGGACTCTGCAGATGGGCTGCATTCCTTGCACAAAGATTCTAGCTCCTTTAAGGCAGGCTTCTACCCACAGCCCTCTTAATCTTGGGGTTTTAGTAACTGCTCTCTCCCCTCGCTCCTTCAGGCCTAGGGTGGAGAGCAGTACCTAGCTATCCATGAACAACTACACTCTCCCTTGTGGCTTCTCTATACCCTGCCCATAACTTTGAAAACAATTCCTTTATTTAACTCTACTCAAAGTATCCCAATTTGAGTATACCATCTCTTTCCTGCCAGGATCCTGGCTACTCCTAGCCAGTCCAAGGGGTTTGGAAGTCATCCTATCTTTTCCATTGACCTTTCACATCTCATCCAATGTTTTTTATTGTGATTGTTTAGGAAATTTGAAAAGACAAGACTAAATATGTAAGGAGCATGATGAAAATCTGACCCCAAGAAGGAATATGGAAAGGAAGGTTAGATGGAAGCATTCTAGACTGCTAGGCAATCTAGAAGAGGTTTGGCAAGGCTGCTGGGGAGTTCTCAAGCCAATATCACCCATCAGAGGAGTCTTGTGTTTCCCAGGAATGGGCCTGCCTTAGTATTCCTGTTGTGCTCAGTCACTGACTGGGAGCAACCCACTGAGGTGTGGCCTTTGTGCAAATATGACAATAGATTACAGAGCACAGCTACTTCCCTGTGGTTGGAAGTCTGTGAGACACATTCTCACGGCTACTATATTCATGCCATAAACATTTTTAGCACCACTCCCACCTCCTATCACTAACACCCTATTTTTACCTTGCTGTAGCTATTTCTTCCTCAAAGAGGGTTATATTAAAGTTCCAAATGTGCTTTCTCAGTTAAAGGGCAATACCAGGATGCCCCACTGTGGAAAGGTTGGCCGGCCGTCTCCCAGATGGCCTGACAGGGTATCATTTATTATCTTACAAATTGATAATCATCAGTAGTCAGATAATTAGCCTGGTAAGCTCAGACCTGACTTTGTCAGCACACCATGCAGTGCATCTCTCAGGGCAGGCTCATGCTAACTACATTCAAAAGGCTAATATAAAACATCAGAATGCCAAGTTATTCACTTTTCGTAAGAAACCATCTTTAGAAGGACAAGAATATCTGAAGTTTCTGGGATCAAAACATTCTTTCCCTGTAGGAGCTAAACAGTAATCAGGAGATTACTTGTTGAGTGTGACATCAGATTAAAGGGAATTGGATAAGCCAAAGGTTTGCAGTAGCAAAGTAAGCTACTCGGTACATCATTCATGCCACACAGAGATGGTCTTATGGACAGAATGTGAATGCACAAACACAAGAGCTATTATACCCCTGTAGATACATTTACCCACTGGGAGTGGCATTGCACCCTCAAAATCCATTGGCTAAGACTTCTTTTCTTTTGGGAAGGGTTTGAATGACCACCAATATTTGTCTCTGTGTCTGTCTTTTTTCTCTGTTTCCACAGTTGCCCATCCCAACCACTGCCTCCCTTGCACCACCGTCCTCCCACTCCCAGTCAGTCCAAGGGCTTTGGAAGTCATCCTGTTTTTTTCCATTGACCTTTCACATTTAGTCCAATACTACAGTTATTACAGTTAAACACTTAAAAATGTCAGTCCTGTTTCCCCCATTTCCAAATTTTGGAGGCCCTTAAACATGAACAATAGTCAAATACTATCAACAAAGTTTATTTTTCTTTTCAGGGTCTTGAGCTGAAAAAGGGAGCCTCATGATATATTCCTGGGTTCACTTGGTTTTCATCCCTGGTAAAACATACCCTTCAACTACGTTTCCTTTCACCACAAATGGAGTCTCAGTGGTTGCTTTTGCCAGGGCCATGGTGAGCAGAGCAGAAGAGCCATCTGCAAACCCTAGCCCTCTCCAATTGACTGCCTGTTGGAAGCGGGAGTGTAGTTGACCGCATCTAGCTATATACAAAGCCAAGTAATTCTGCAGGCAAACTTCGGCCTCCATGGAGCCTGCCCAGCCAACCTCGCAAGGAGAGAAATTCCTTCTTTCAGTTTGGAAAATGGTCCCAGTTATGCTGCCAAACTCTCCTGAGGCATATGTAAACGTAGAAACACATACTTTGTGGTCTTCCTCTGGTCAGGCTGTCCTCCTTGGCCTTAGCTTACATTGCTCTGGTAATGTCCTTAATACACTTCACCAGACTACTCTGCAACCAATTGGTTAACGCTGTGCAACGGAGTCTCCCATTCTACTTTGTGAGAAGGCAGCAAATGAGCCTTGCCCCCATGTCCCAGCATGGTATTTACATGCCTATTACAAGTCCACATGGCCAGCTGGAGGGACATTTCCCAGCCCCTTGTCTTTGCCTTCTCAGACTAACAACCAGAGAAGCCACAAGACTCATTTGTTTTTGGTCAAATGTGGGTAGGGCAGGGATTAAGTCCTGAGAGTCAGGAAATCCAATTTTTAGGCTGATCTTGTCCTGGACTAACTCAGCAGCTCTCAACAAAACACTTAATCCTTCTGGAATGCAGTTGCCTCCTCCTTTTAAAATGGTAATGTACCATTTGGCCTCACTCATCTCTAGGAACTCTTAAGAGGTAAAAACGTGATAATGGATGTGAAAGTGCCACAAGAGATGTAGAAGATATATAAGGAACTCTGCCAACCAAAGGACTGTATTTGATATGGTACTTTTTAAAATAAAACAAAAATGTCTCTGCAAGCTGGGGGACTGCTTGTGTGCAACCTAAGAAGGAGCCTTCAGCAGATCTCAGCAAATCAAAACAGAATATTCCCATTGAAGGACTCCCTGGGTTTCCTCTGGCCTCAAGTAACACAGCAATATGCTGGGGCTCTGTGACTTCATTTGTTTGGCTGACCCATGCCTCTAACATCTCCTAAGATGCTTAGAACTTAACTGAGAACTTAACTGAGAATGCTTTAAGTCACAACCACAAAGGGTAGGGAAAGGTATATTAGTTAAAACTTTTTTCTTTTTTTTTCAGAGACAGGGTCTCACCAAGTTTCTCAGGCTGGTTTGGAACTCCTGAACTCAAGTGATCCACCCACCAACGCCTCCCAAAGTGCAGGGATTACAGGTGTGAACCACAGCACCCAGCCAGTTAAAACTTTTTTTGATTTCCAGGGATGCAAACCCATCTTTAAATAATTTAGTCAAGCAATGGGAATGTATTGGGGGTGGATTCTCATAACTGCGGGAAGATGTGAAGTGCAGCTGGACCATGAGGACAACTGAATTGGGAACTTACATTCTGCCAGCAGACTTTCTCCCATCTCTCATCTGCCACTCCATGCTTCATTCTCTTAAAATGATCTCTTTAACAGTAGGTCATATGGTCACATTTAGATTCCAGGCCTCAGAGCCCACATCTTCACCTCCAAAATGAAACCAGCTCTCTTTTCTTAGTTCCAGTTTAAAAAGTTCTGGGAAACAATCGTGGTTAATTCGGTTTGTCTCAGATGGCCACTCCGGGACCAATGAACCATGCCCCAAAGAGCATGCAATCGGTCAAATTAAGCCAGGTTTCACCCCTGAACCAATGACTGGAAGTAGAATAGGAGCTAGGATCAATAGTCCAGACATGGCCACAAGGGATAACTCTGTGATTTACAGTTCTTCTGTAACTATAATAGGTTCATTGCCTGACGCACAGTAAGTCAACATACTGAGACACTGGGGGTTGCAACAGAGAAAGAGTTTAATAATCATAGGACAGCCAAAGGAGAAGATCAGAAAAAACCTCCAATCCACCTCCCCAAGAGGTATGGGGATACTGTTTCTAAGGGGTCTGTACAGGCAATGGACTAAAGTGTGGGGATTCTTGATGAGTTGAGAAGTGAAGGGTGAAGTCATGGGACAGGCAGGGTGATGAAGAAACCGCATTCCTGTGCTGAATTGGTTCCTTGGTGGGGGTCTTTAGACTGGTTGGCATTAGCCATTCTGGTGGATTTGAAAAACACCTTAAGCAATTCATGGGTAAAAAAGTCTATTGTCAGAGATTTTATCTGTAGGAATAATAGGTTCCAGATGGGTGCAGGTAGTCAGTGTGCTATTACATGACTCTCAGTTAGTAACTGCAAGGGAGTGGTCAAAGTGTGCCCTGGTCAATGCCTAAAGACAATTCTGCCTAAAGGCTGACTTGTAATTCTCGTTAACCCTGTGATGGTGGTTTTACTTGCCAGAAAATGGAGCATTACTGGAAATTGGGCAGCCAATCTAATTGCAGGAAGTGAAGGGGAGCTGCTGAAATGCCTGTTTTTTGGTTGTTTTTTTTTTTTTGAGACAATCTTGCTCTGTTGCCCAGGCTGGAGTGCAGTGGTGCCATCTCGGCTCACTGCAAGCTCCGCCTCCCTGGTTCACGCCATTCTTCTGCCTCAGCCTCCCGAGTAGCTGGGACCACAAGCGCCCGCCACCACATCAGGCTAATTCTTTGTATTTTTATTTTTTTAGTAGAGACTGGGTTTCACCGTGTTAGCCAGGATGGTCTTGATCTCCTGACCTTGTGATCCGCCCTCCTTGGCCTCCCAAAGTGCTGGAATAAGAGGAGTGAGCCACTGCGCCCGGCCAAAAATGCCTCTGTTATTTTTATCTAAATTGGAGTCAAACTTGTCCAAGAAATGCAGAGACTGGATATAGAATCTCCCAACACTGCACTTGGCCATGCCTTGCTCAGAGAGGGTAAAAGTTCCTAGGGCCTTGTCTGGTTCTGTTAGAACATGGTAGTTTCAACCTCTGAATACACATGTGAGGGGTTTAGAAAGATGGGGAATAAAAATCTGTCCAGATATTTGCCTACATTTCTCTATGAAGTTTGGCTTCGTGATGATATAGATGTTATCATTCTTCCCCCTCCTCCTTCCCAAGCATCTCAAGTCATAGTACAAACCACCAGTTTTGTATTAATTCATTTCCACGACAACAAATTACTATTCTTTCCCTTTTTCCCTTCCTCTATCACTTACACATGATATAGAAAGGGTAGCAAATGTCAATATATTTTCACACCAAGAGTAAGGACTTGTGCTAACAATACAAAAAAAAAAAAAAAAGTGCCTCATTAACTTTTACCAAATGCTAGGAAAAAAACAAAACAAGTATATACATGAAGAGGTTGGTATTTTCTCCCAGAGATCAAATTACATTTAATTCTTCCAAAAAAGAAAGAAAGCAAATGAAACTCCTTTTAAAATACAATTAATTTTAGACCAACTCCTTTGGAATTGTAATAATTTTTATTCTGTCATAGAACTTCTTTCATAATGACTTTGCATTTCAGAAACAGAGACTGCTCAGAATCTCCCAGAAAACCTTAGTCAATGCAGAATTAAATGGAAAAATTTCACTTTTGTCAAAGGTGAAAAATCTGACTTTCCTTATATGCAGAACCTCTAGAGACATCAACATGGCCTGTATGAGCAACCTCAGCAAAAAAAAAAAAAGCCTCACCTGATAGACTGTCAATCACAGAAATAATAAAGGAAAGAAAGAAGAGAGGCAACTGTATTTTATTTTAATATAATTACTCTTTCTGCTTTCCTAATATGACAATGTGGACATACAGTGGGCTGTTTCTCGTGACAAAACTGGCTACCATGGCAATAAATGCTCTTTACTTAGTTCTGGGCTTTTTATAAGATATTGGTCACTGAAAGAACAATGTGGTGTGTAAAATCAACCTCTTTCTAAAACAGGTGAAAAACAACCGAGTTGCAAACTTTGAAATGCTTAAGCATATGCACTTGATGATAGTAGTGAGGTAGTTGGTGATCCCCCTCCCCAAATATGCCCATGTCCTAATTCCCAGAACTTGTGAATGTGTCCTTCTTTGAAAGAAGGTCTTGGAAGATACAATTAAATTAAGGATCTTAAGGTGAGGAGGGCATCCTGGATTATTTGAGTCTGTCCTAAATACCGTGACAAGTGTCCTTGTGGGAGACACACAGGGGAAACCCACAGAAGAGGAAGAGGCGATGCGACCACAGAGGCAGAGGTAGGAGTGGTGTGGCCACCAGGTTTTGGAAGAAACCAAGAACGATTCCCCTGAGAGCCCCTGGAGGAACTGTGGCCCTGCCAACACCTGCGTTTTAGATTCTGGCCTCCGGAACTGTGAGTTTATCGATTGCCATTGTGTTTTTTTGTTTGTTTGTTTGTTTTTGAGACGGAGTCTCGCTCTGTCGCCCAGGCTGGAGTGCAGTGGCGCGATCTCAGCTCACTGCAAGCTCCGCCTACCGGGTTCACGCCATTCTCCCGCCTCAGCCTCCCAAGTAGCTGGGACTACAGGCGCCCGCCACCACGCCCAGCTAGATTTTTGTATTTTTAGTAGAGACGGGGTTTCACCATGTTAGCCAGGATAGTCTGGATCTCCTGACTTCGTGATCCACCCGCCTCGGCCTCCCAAAGTGCTGGGATTACAGGCTTGAGCCACCGCGCCCAGCCTCGATTGCCATTGTTTTAAGCCCCTGAGTTTGAGGTTGTTATGGCTGCCCCAGGAAACAGATGTAGTAACCTACACAGATTTTGAAGCCAGGAGACATAAAGAAGAATTTAATCATTCAACAGTGTAAGCCCACTGAAAGAGGATTGTAAGGGTTGATGTCTGAACTTCACACACCTTGCAGGAACAGGCTTCCCATAAAGGTTTAGACGTTGGTGTAACAGACTTCCCACTTGAGGATGAGCTCCAAGGAGAGAACGTTCCTTCAGCACGTACCAGGCGTCAGACATCGTGCAGGTGTGTGCTGTGCATTTTCTGTAGGAGGTCGTAGCATTCGTATTCACTGGCCCACATCTGCCCACATTTCAGATAAAGGCTGCTGTCAGTCTGAGCCCCGAAGTGAAGATGAGGAGCTTGTAAGGGGCATGCAGCAGGAGTGAGAACAAAACCACGGAGTGTTAGGGTTCATTTATCACAGCAGCACAGCCTCACCTGTCCAGAATGACAACCTTGTCTAATCTTCTTAATGACTTCATGGAGTGGATATCACCAGATTAACTGTATTTTAGTTTTTGAGATAGAGTCTCATTTTGTCACCCAGGCTGGAGTGCAGTGTGGCTCAATCACAGCTCACTGCAGCCTTGTCTTCCCAGGCTCAAGCGATCCTCCCACCTCAGCCCTCTGAGTAGCTGGGACCACAGGTGTGTGCCAAAATGCCCGGCTAATTTTTGTAAGTTTTGTAAAGATGAGCACTTCACCATGTTGCCCAGACTGGTCTCGAACTCCTGAGCTCAAGCAGTCTGCCTGTCTTGGCCTCTCAAAATGCTGGGATTACAGGTGTGCATATTCAATTTAGAAATAAGAAAACTGAGACTCAGAAAAATTCATTACATTGCTCAAAGATACGACTAATAAAAGGCAGAACTGGATCTGACATCTTAAACAGGGGGATTGGTACAACCTTTTGAGTTGAGATGATATACAAAAACATGTAAATTCAGCAACATTAACCTATGTGGAATGTAGAATAACTTGAAAGAAAGAAGGTGGGAAGGCGAGGTCAGCAGTTATGAAGTAGAGAATTCACAGAAGAACTAGGCACTCTCATCCAGGCTGGCTGCCACAAGGAATCCCAAAGAACTGTGGCAAGAGAGGGAGAGGCCTAGACTTGAGCCAGGTTGAAGTACAAAACAGAGAGAGAGAGGAATAAATGCTGGGAATCCATGCAGAAAAATGTCAGAGGGTTCTAGAGTCAGATGGCCCTGCAGTCGAGTCCTGCTTGGTAAGCTCTAGGTTCTCCCTGGAAGATGGGGTAATCACAGTGTATTTATCCCCAGGCTGCTGCATAGATTAAAAGAGATGAGGTAGCCTCAGCACAAGGAAAACCTCACTGAGTACTGGTTGTGGTGGTTGTTATTTCTAAATTTACTTCAATTATGGGTCTATGCTTTGATCCTTGAGAGTGAATTCAAAATTCCGGGTGACGACTTTATCTAAAAATTGCTTGTGAGGTCTTAGGAGATGTCAACATTTTATAGAGCAATCTCTTTATAGGTGGTTTTAACAGAGCATTAAGAAAATGCTCTTTCCTCTATAATCCATGTCATTTGAAAGAGAGATTCTTTAGGAAGTTAAAAATCTCATTGTAGTCAAACTTCATGGAGAGAGAAGGTAGGCGGAAAAGAAAATCAAAGTCAAGAGAGTTCCATGTTCTGCTTAGCACAAGAAGCAGGGAGGGATAGAGAGAGGGAAAAAAGGATGGAGGGAGGGAGGGATGGAGGAGGGAAGGATGGAGGGAGGGATGGATAAAGGGAGGAAGGGATGGTTGGAGGGATGGAAAGAGGGAGGGAGGGATGGAGAGAAGGGGAGATGAAGGGATAGAGGGAGGGAAGAAAGGACGGAAGGAGGGATGGAAGGAGGGAGGGATGGAGGGAGGGAGGGATAGAGGGAGAGATGAAGTGATGGAGGGAAGGAAGAAAGGATGGAGGGAGAGAGGGATGGAGAGATGGAGGGAGGGATTAAGGGAAGGAGGAATGGAAGGAGGGAGGAAAGGATAGGGGGATGGAGGGATGGAAAGAGAGGGAGGAGTGGAGGGATGAAGGGAGAGAGGGATGGAAGGAGGGAAGAAAGGATAGAAGGATGGAGGAATGGAAAGAGGGAGGGATGAATGGAGGGATAAGGGGCAGATGATAAACTGGTAAATGTTTTCACATATCTCATTTATTCCTCACAACAATGAAGTTAATCCTTATAAAAATCTGGAAATGTATTGTGTATCCTAATTAATAACTTCTTTTTCTAATTTATGTAAAGGATAATTTTAAAAAATATGTATTTAACAAGTATCTGTCAAGAGCCTGGTATTATTGGCCAAGCACTGCACTAAGTCCTAAGTACACAATAGGCAACAAAGCAGTCTCCACCTCAAGAAGTTTTTCGTTTGGTGGAGAAAAATAGCATATAAGCAAGTAAATAACATGTAATTACAATTTGTGATGCATTATCTGATGGAAACAAAGTATGCCCTCACTGGGGAGTAAGAAAATAGTACAGATAGGATGATTGAGGAAGGCCTAGAAGATGAAATAGACGTAATCATGCAAAGAACAGAGTACCCAAGTGTGTTGGGGTGTTATCAGAATGACGAAGAGCCTTCTAGCTGGGAGCTGACACATTCAAAGGTCCTGAGGTGTGAAAGACTTGTAATGCCTGAGAACGCCAGGTCCTGAAGGCTGGTGTGTCTGTGGCACAGTGAGTAAAGAGGGCATGGGAAGAGACAAGGTAGGTGAAGGGAGCATTAGCTCCCAGAGGACTTTGGGGGCTCTGGTTATAAGTTTGAATTTAATTCAAAGTGAATTAAATGCCAGCCTGGGCAATATGGCAAAACTGTGTCTCTACCAAAATTACAAAAAATTAGCCAGGCATGATAACAGGCACCTGTGGACCCAGCTACTTGGGAGGCTGAACTGCTTGAACCCGGGAGGCAGAGGTTGCAGTGAGCTGAGATCACACCATTGCACTCCAGCCTAGGTGACAGAGTGAGACCTTGTCTCAAAAGCAAATAAATAATCAAACAACAACAACAACAAAATTAAAGTGGATTAAATAGTGATTGAAGACATTTAAGCAGAGGAGTGAGCTTTTATTTATATTGTGTACAAACATCTGATTTAACTTTCGGAAAGTATACTTTGGATGCTGTGGGGAGAACAGAATTGGAGGAACACAGGAATGTAAGGGAGAGATATGTCAGCTTACTGTGGTCTTTCAGATAAACAATGATGATGATGATGGCTTGGACATGGAAGGAGAGGGAGAGGAGTGGATAAATCCCAAGTGTACATAAGAAGTTGATGTGGAGAAGCTGGCTGAAGGAGTTGAGAATCAAGAACGGGAGCTTCTCAATTGCGAAGAAATATATGCGGGTGTTCATGTCTGCACCCCAAGAGTTAATTTGATGGGCTAGGACTATAAAAGGTTCTAACGAATGGTGAACCTAAACTGGACGTGTTCCTATGAATCTAGAGACAATTTCTCAATCCTTACCCAAGTTCTTGTCATGACAGTCTCCTTTTGTTTGATTCATCCCAGAAACAAGAACGTTGGGCATAGTTTCTGGATATGTTTAATGGCCCCTCTGTTCTCTGCATTGGACAGACTATGCCTGAGGCATGAATACCACAGAATCAGAAGGACTTTGATGAAGCAGAGTGTGTCTGGAGAAAGGTCACTGAAGGATGAAGAATTTGAATATTATGTTATGTGTAACTAACCCCAAGGGCTGAGAGGGCTATCATGTGGCAGCTCCTAATGTGAGCCTATCCCTGCCTGACTTTGGGCACCAAAGTTCTGCCACTCACAGACTTAGTCCCACGCATTCCCTGTGCCGGTCAGAGCCTGACCCAGTTCCTAATTCTAATCAGAATTCTTGGCCTATGGGCTCCCTGTCATTTTGGAGGGGAGGGTTTTCCCATTCATCCCTCACTGTGAGGTCCAGACTGTGTAACTGACCTTTCCCCTGGATTCCATCTGGGAGGCTGGGGTTCTGATTCCATAGCTATTTTCTGTGCATGTCTTGGCCAACATATTGACTGCAACTTCGTATGAAACTCAGAGCCAGAACTGCCAAGTTGAACTGCTCCAAAATTCCCGACTCACAGAAACTGTGAAACAATACATGTAGGTTATTTTAAGCCACTAAACATTAATTTGTTATACAGCAAAAATAAATAATATGGATTTTGGTACCTGGAAATGGGGTGCTATATAACAAATAACTAAAATTTGGGAGTAACTTTGAAACCAGAAAGTGAGTAGAAGCTGCAAGGACCCTGAAATATTTGAGGAAGTCTCAAGAGCCTTGAAACAATTGTTTGTAGAAGCATTATTGTCCTTTCAAGAGGCTGTGGTGAAGGCCTAAAGGAAAGTGAAGCGAAATTTATTGGGAAACTTGATGAAAGGGAATGTTTATCATGCAGTGGTAGAAAGTTTAGCAATACTGTCACCTGCAGTATTGTGGAAAGTAGAAAATGTACCAAATGAACTGCATGACCTAGGTAAGGAGGTTTCCAGCGGGAATATTGAGGCTGCCACCTATTTTCTTTTTGCTACTTATATAAAACGTGATAATAGGATTAAAAAAATTAACAGAAGTAATGTTAAACATGGAGGAGCTGGGACTTGATGATTTAAAATTCTCAGTCTCCCAATATAGCAAATAATACTAACATTGAAAAATGGCTTCTGAGCAAAGATACAAATCCAGGGCACTATCAGGAAAGCTTGGTGTAAAGATGAAGCCAAAGGTATGACTCTAGAATTCGTTTCTAAGATATCAGAAAGACCAAAGGTCTATCTCAAGATCTGTTCAGTCAGACCAAAGGTCTTCTAAAGAGTTTAAGGGTGGGCCTCACTGATCCTGTCAATCAAATAATAGGACTTCCAAGAAGCTTAAGGGTCTTGTTATGTCATCAACTCAGCAAAAGCTCAAGGCAGAGAAGAGTTTCTTCTCCAAATGATTTGTAAGTATGGCTTTTGCCAAGTGGAGTAAACCCCAATAAGATTAACAGTGTTTTTAAGAGAACTGTATCCACAGAAGCAACACCGACTTAGACCAAAAGGGATAGAGACAATACAAAATGAAGGTTGCACCACCAAACTTCTATGAATAGGAGAAAGCAGGCTGACAAAACTGTTCAGCTGCAAAAATGTGCTTCACTGACAAGAGGCAGATTTATAGGAGAAAAGGCATACACATTTATTTGATCATAGTTTTATGTGACATAAGAACCCTCAAAATGAAGACCCAAAAATACATGGTAAATTGTCCATTTTTTTCTTTTCTTTTTTTTTATTATACTTTAAGTTCTAGGGTACATGTGCACAACGTGCAGGTTTGTTACATATGTATACATGTGCCATGTTGGTGTGCTGCACCCATTAACTCGTCATTTACATTAGGTATATCTCCTAATGCTGTTCCTCCCCCTACCCCCTCCCCACAATAGAACCCGGTGTGTGATGTTCCCCTTCCTGTGTCCAAGTGATCTCATTGTTCAGTTCCTACTTATGAGTGAGAACATGCGGAATTTGGTTTTCTGTTCTTGCGATAGTTTGCTGAGAATGATGGTTTCCAGCTGCATCCATGTCCCTACAAAGGACAGAAACTCATCCTTTTTTATGGCTGCATAGTATTGTGTGGTGTATATGTGCCACATTTTCTTAATCCAGTCTGTCACTGATGGACATTTGGGTTGATTCCAAGCCTTTGCTATTGTGAATAGTGCTGCAGTAAACATACGTGTGCATGTGTCTTTATGGCAGCATGACTTATAATCCTTTGGGTATATACCCAGTAATGGGATGGCTGGGACAAATGGTATTTCTAGTTCTAGATCCTTGAAGAATCACCACACTGTTTTCCACAATGGTTGAACTAGTTTACAGTCCCACCGACAGTGTAAAAGTGTTCCTATTTCTCCACATCCTCTCCAGCACCTGTTGTTTCCTGATTTTTTAATGATTGCCATTCTAACTGGTATGAGATGGTATCTCATTGTGGTTTTGATTTGCATTTCTCTGATGACCAGTGAGGATGAGCATTTTTTCATATGTCTGTTGGCTGCATAGATGTATTCTTTTGAGAAGTGTCTGTTCATATCCTTTGCCCACATTTTGATGGCATTGTTTGTTTTTTTCTTGTAAATTTGATTGAGTTCTTTGTGGGTTCTGGATATTAGTCCTTTGTCAGATGAGTAGATTGCAAAAATTTTCTCCCATTCTGTAGGTTTCCTGTTCACTCTGATGGTAGTTTCTTTTGCCGTGCAGAAGCTCTTTAGTTTAATTAGATCCCATTTGTCAATTTTGGATTTTGGTGCCGTTGCTTTTAGTGTTTTAGACATGAAGTCCTTGCCCATGCCTATGTCCTGAATGGTATTACCTAGGTTTTCTTCTAGGATTTTTATGGTTTTAGGTCTAACATTTAAGTCTCTCATCCATCTTGAATTAATTTTTGTATAAGGAGTAAGGAAAGGATCCAGTTTCAGCTTTCTACTTATGGCTAGCCAATTTTCCCAGCACCATTTATTAAATAGGGAATTCTTTCCCCGTTTCTTGTTTTTGTCAGGTTTGTCAAAGATCAGATGGTTGTAGATGTGTGGTATTATTTCTGAGGGCTCTGTTCTGTTCCATTGGTCTATCTCTCTATTTTGGTACCAGTACCATGCTGTTTTGGTTACTGTAACCTTGCAGTATAGTTTGAAGTCAGGTAGCGTGATGCCTCCAGCTTTGTTCTTTTGACTTAGGATTGTCTTGGCAATGTGGGGTCTTTTTTGGTTCCATATGATCTTTAAAGCAGTTTTTTCCAATTCTGCGAAGAAAGTCATTGGTAGCTTAATGAGGATGGCATTGAATCTATAAATTACCTTGGGCAGTATGGCCATTTTCACAATATTTATTCTTCCTATCCATGAGCATGGTATGTTCTTCCATTTGTTTGTGTCCTCTTTGATTTCACTGAGCAGTGGTTTGTAGCTCTCCTTGAAGAGGTTCTTTACATCCCTTGTATGTTGGATTCCTAGCTATTTTATTCATTTTGAAGCTATTGTGAATGGGAGTTCATTCATGATTTGGCTCTCTGTTTGTCTGTTACTGGTGTATAAGAATGCTTGTGATTTTTGCACATTGATTTTATATCTTGAGACTTTGCTGAAGTTGCTTATCAGCTTAAGGAGATTTTAGGCTGAGATGATGGGGTTTTCTAAGTATACAATCATGTCATCTGCAAACAGGGACAATTTGACTTCTTCTTTTCCTAACTGAATCCCCTTGATTTCTTTCTCTTGCCTGATTGCCCTAGCCAGAACTTCCAACACTATGTTGAATAGGAGTGGTGAGAGAGGGCATCCCTGTCTTGTGCCAGTTTTCAAAGGGAATGCTTCCAGTTTTTGCCCATTCAGTATGATATTGGCTGTGGGCTTGTCATAAATAGCTCTTATTATTCTGAGATACACTCCATCAATACCGAATTTATTGAGAGTTTTTAGCATGAAGGGCTGCTGAATTTTGTCAAAGGCCTCTTCTGCATCTATTGAGATAATCATGTGGTTTTTGTCTTTGGTTCTGTTTATATGCTGGATTACATTTGTTGATTTGCATATGTTGAACCAGCCTTGCATCCCAGGGATGAAGCCCACTTGATCATGGTGGATAAGCTTTTTGATGTGCTGCTGGATTCGGTTTGCCAGTATTTTATCGAGGATTTTTGCATCAACATTCATCAGGGATATTCGTCTAAAATTCTCTTTTTTTGTTGTGTCTCTGCCAGGCTTTGGTATCAGGATGATGTTGGCATCATAAAATGAGTTAGGGAGGATTCCCTCTTTTTCTATTGATTGGAATAGTTTCAGAAGGAATGGTACCAACTCCTCCTTGTACCTCTGGTAGAATTTGGCTGTGAATCTGTCTGGTCCTAGACTTTTTTTGGTTGGTAGGCTATTAACTATTGCCTCAATTTCAGAGCCTGCTATTGGTCTATTCAGGGATTCAACTTCTTCCTGGTTTAGTCTTGGGAGAGTGTAAGTGTCCAGGAAATTATCCATTTCTTCTAGGTTTTCTAGTTTATTTGCGTAGAGGTGTTTATAGTATTCTTTGATGGTAGTTTGTATTTCTGTGGGGTCAGTGGTGATATCCCCTTTATCATTTGTTATTGCATCTTTGATTCTTCTCTCTTTTCTTCTTTATTAGTCTTGCTAGCGGTCTACCAATTTTGTTGATCTTTTCAAAGAACCAGCTCCTGGATTCATTGATTTTTTGGAGGGTTGTTTGTGTCTCTATCTCCTTCAGTTCTGCTCTGATCTTAGTTATTTCTTGCCTTCTACTAGCTTTTGAATGTGTTTGCTCTTGCTTCTCTAGTTATTTTAATTGTGATGTTAGGGTTTCAATTTTAGACCTTTCCTGCTTTCTTTTGTGGGCATTTAGTGCTATAAATTTCCCTCTAAACACTGCTTTAAATGTGTCCCAGAGATTCTGGTATGTTGTATCTTTGTTCTTATTGGTTTCAAAGAACATCTTTATTTCTGCCTTCATTTCATTATGTACCCAGTAGTCATTCAGGAACAGGTTGTTCAGTTTCCATGTAGTTGAGCGATTTTGATTGAGTTTCTTAGTCCTGAGTTCTAGTTTGATTGCATTGTGGTCTGAGAGACAGTTTGTTATAATTTCTGTTCTGTTACATTTGCTGAGGAGTGCTTTACTTCCAACTATGTGGTCAATTTTGGAATAAGTGCGATGTGGTGCTGAGAAGAATGTATATTCTGTTGCTTTGGGGTGAAGAGTTCTGTAGATGTCTATTAGGTCCGCTTGGTGCAGAGTTGAGTTCGATTCCTGGATATCCTTGTTAACTTTCTGTCTCATTGATCTGTCTAATGTGGATAGTGGGGTGTTAAAGTCTCCCATTATTATTGTATGGGAGTCTAAGTCTCTTTGTAAGTCTCTAAGGACATGCTTTATGAATCTGGGTGCTCCTGTATTGGGTGCATATATATTTAGGATAGTAAACTCTTCCTGATGAATTGATCCCTTTACCATTATGTAATGGCCTTCTTTGTCTCTTTTGATCTTTGATGGTTTAAAGTCTGTTTTTATCAAAGACTAGGATTGCAACCCCTGCTTTTTTTTTGTTTTCCATTTGCTTGGTAGATCTTCCTCTATCCCTTTATTTTGAGCCTATGTGTGTCTCTGCATGTGAGATGGGTCTCCTGAATACAGCAAACTGATGGGTGTTGACTATTTATCCAATTTACCAGTCTGTATCTTTTAATTGGACCATTTAGTCCATTTACATTTAAGGTTAATATTGTTATGTGTGAACTTGATCCTGTCATTATGATATTACCTGGTTATTTTGCTCATTAGTTGATGCAGTTTCTTCTTAGCATCGATGGACTTTACATTTTGGCATGTTTTTGCAATGGCTGGTACCTGTTGTTCCTTTCCATGTTTAGTGCTTCCTTCAGGATCTCTTGTAGGGCAGGCCTGGTGGTGACAAAATCTCTAAGCATTTGCTTGTCTGTAAAGGATTTTATTTCTCCTTCACTTATGAAACTTAGTTTGGCTGGATATGAAATTCTGGTTGAAAATTCTTTTCTTTAAGAATGTTGAATATTGGCCCCCACTCTCTTCTGGCTTGGAGAGTTTCTGCTGAGAGATCTGCTGTCAGTCTGATGGGCTTCCCTTTGTGGGTAACCCAACGTTTCTCTCTGGCTGCCCTTAACATTTTTTCCTCATTTCAACTTTGGTGAATCTGACAACTATGTGTCTTGGAGTTGCTCTTCTCGAGGAGTATCTTTGTGGTATTCTCTGTATTTCCTGAATTTGAATGTTGGCCTGCCTTACTAGGTTGGGGAAGTTCTCCTGGATGATATCCTGCAGAGTGTTTTCCAACCTGGTTCCATTTTCCCCGTCACTTTCAGGCACACCAATCAGACGTAGATTTGGTCTTTTCATATAATCCCATATTTCTTGGACACTTTGTTCATTTCTTTTTACTCTTTTTCTCTACACTTCTCTTCTCATTTCATTTCATTCATTTGATCTTCAATCGCTGATACTCTTTCTTCCAGTTGATCGAGTCAGTCACTGAAGCTTGTGCATTTGTCACGTAGTTCTCGTGTTATGGTTTTCATTTCTATCAGTTCTTTGAAGGACTTCTCTACATTGGTTATTCTAGTTAGCCATTCATCAAAAGCTTTTTTCAAGGTTTTTAGTTTCTTTGTGCTGGTTATGTAGTTCCTCCTTTAGCTCTGAGACGTTTGATTGACTGAAGCCTTCTTCTCTCAACTCATCAAAGTCATTCTCCATCCAGCTTTGTTCCAATGCTGACAATGAGCTGCGTTCCTTTGGAGAGGGAGATGCGCTCTGATTTTTTGAATTTCCAGCTTTTCTGCACTGCTTTTTCCCCATCTTTGTGGTTTTATCTGCCTTTGGTCTCTGATGATGGTGATGTACTAATGGGGTTTTGGTGTGGGTGTCCTTTCTGTTTGTTAGTTTTTCTTCTAACAGTCAGGACCCTCAGCTGCAGGTCTGTTGGAGTTTGCTTGAGGTCCATTCCAGACCCTGTTTGCCTGGGTATCAGCAGCGAAGGCTGCAGCAGATAGAATATTGCTGAATAGCAAGTGTTGCTGTCTGATTCTTGCTCTGGAAGCTTCGTCTCAGGGGTGTACCCAGCCGTGTGAGGTGCGAGGTGTCAGTCTGCACCTAGTGGGGGATGCCTCCCAGTTAGGCTACTCAGGGTTCAGGGACCCACTTGAGCAGGCAGTCTGTCCATTCTCAGATCTCAACATCCATGCTGGGAGATCCACTGCTCTCTTCAAAGCTGTCAGACAGGGACATTTACCTCTGCCGAGGTTTCTGCTGCTTTTTGTTTAGCTATGCCCTGTCCCCACAGGTGGAATCTACAGAGGCAGGCAGGCCTCCTTGAGCTGTGGTTGACTCCACCAAATTCAAGCTTCCCAGCAGCTTTGTTTACCTACTTAAGCCTCAGCAATGGCGGGTGCCCCTCCCCCAGCCTTGCTGCCGCCTTGCAGTTAGATCTCAGACTGCTGTGCTAGCAATGAGGGAAGCTCCATGGACATGGGATCCTCTGGGTCAGATGTGGGATATAATCTCCTGGTGTGCTGTTTGTTAAGACTCTTGGTAAAGCGCAGTATTAGGGTACGAGTTACCTGATTTTCCAGGTGTTGTGTGTCTCAGTTTCCTTTGGCTAGGAAAAGGAATTCCCTTCCCCCTTGCACTTCCTGGGTGAGGCGATGCCTCACCCTGCTTCAGCTCTCACTGGTCAGGCTGCACCCGCAGACCAGCACCAACTGTCTAACACGCCCCAGTGAGATGAACCCGGTACCTCAGTTGAAAATGCAGAAATCACCTGTCTTCTGTGTTGCTCACGCTGGGAGCTGGAGGCTGGAGCTGTTCCTATTTGGCCATCTTGGGCATGCCCCGATTTTATTTTAGAAATTGTCCATTTTTATGCTTAGGTTCAACAAAATATGAGCAGCTTTTTAGAAATATGATTGGACAAAACAGTATGATCTAATGCTGATAGAGTGAGTAGGAAGACCTAGCAAGTCCTGCCTGTGTAGATTCTTGGTCTTTCTGAGTGTTCATTTCTTCCTTCTGAATACAGGGCAAGACAGCGTCTGGAATGAGGGTCTTATGATCTACAGTCAAACAAAATAGGCCAGGTAATTTCTTTATGGTCAGTTTTTATGCAGAAAGGCAGAAGGAATGTTAGAGTAATATTTTTAGGTTTCTTCACTGGCTTTGGGGAAAAAGGGTTCTGTTTTCTATGACCTGCCTTGGAGAGGAGGGATTCTCATGTATATGGCTACCCTTAAGGGAAAATGAGACTGAGAGACAGGAGGACACAGGAAAGCTAGAGAAAAACTTTTGCTTCTGAGGCTGCTTCTTACACCTTCACTTTGGGATATTGTTTTCTGAGTCCCAATGTCGTCATGAGAAAGGAAGCATGACTAAGAAGGCAGAACTAAGAACTCAAAAAACAGAGCTAAGATTATGGAAAATTATTCCCATAATTTAAGCCTTACTCTAATTCTAATATTTCCCAACTGGATTTCAAAATTGCTATGAATCAGTGACTCCTGTGTGCTTCTTGTTTTATTCTTTTCTGAACAGAAGTATCAATATCAGTTATCCTATGCCTGCCTCACCATGTGTGTTGAGGGTGTGGAGAAGATAACTTTCACTTTAGTTCACAGATCTTTGAATCAATAGCTGTACTTAAGGGCCAGGCAGGGTGGTTCACACCTTTAGTCCCAGCACTTTGGGAGGCTGAGGTGGGAGGATCACTTGAGGCCAGGAGTTTGAGACCAGTCTGGGCAACACAGTGAGACCCCTGTCTCTAAAAAAGAAAAGAAAAGAAAAGAACTGTACTTAGGGAGCTACAACCAAATAACCTCATATGCACCTGGTTTTGATTTAAATGACATATCTGTAGGTTAAGCTGACATATAATAGGATGAGACTTTTGGGAATCTTGAGGGGGATGCCTATATTTTGCAAATATGTGAAATTGGGGCAGAATGTGATGGTTTTAAAATGTCCCCAAATTTTTTGATATTTCTCTCTCCAAGTGGTGGAGCCTAAATCCCTTCCCTTGGAATGTGGCTGGAGCTAGTGACTTGCTTCCTTTTCTAATTGTTTATTTCAATAGCTTTGGGCATACAAGTCTTTTTTTTTTTTTTTTTTTTTGTTACGTAGATAAATTATATAGATTATATAGTGGTGAATTCTGAGATTTCAGTGCACCCATCACTTGAGTAGTGTACATAGTACCTAATGTATAATTTTTTAACCCTAGCCCCTCACCCACCCTTCTCCTTCTGAATCTTTAAAGTCCATTATAACACTGTCTGCCTTTGAATTACTTAGTTCCCACTTGTAAGTGAGAATATATAGCTTTTGGTTTTCCACTGCTGTGTTACTCCACTTAGAATAACGGTCTCCAGCTCCATCCAAGTGGCTGCAAAAGACATTATTTCATTCCTTTTTATGGCTAAGTAGTATTCCATGGTGTATATATACCACATTTTCTTTATCCACTCATTAGTCGATGGGCACTTAGATTGGTTCCACATCTTTGCAATTGTGAATTGTGCTGCTATAAACATATATGTGCAAGTGTCTTTTTCATACAATGACTTCGTTTCCTTTGAGTAGGTACCTAGTAGTGGGATTGCTGGATCGAATAGTAGGTCTACATTCAGCTCTTTAAGGAAACTCCATACTGTTTTCCATAGAGGTTGTACTAATTTACATTCCCACCAGCAGCGTGTAAGTGTTCCCTTTTCAGCAGATCCATGCCAATAGCTATAATTTTTTGATTTTTTAATAATGGCCATTCTTGCAAGAGTAAGGTGGTATATTACTGTTTTTTAATTTGCACTTCCCTGTTGATTAGTGATGTTGAGAATTTTTTCATATATTTCTTGGCTATTTGTATATCTTCTTTTGAGAAATGTCTGTTTATGCCCTTTGCCCACTTTTTGATACAATCGTTTGTTTTTTTCTTGATGATTTGTTTGAGTTCCTTGTAGATTTTGGATACTAGTCTTTGTCAGATGCATAGTTTGCAAGTATTTTCTCTCATTCTGTGGGTTGTCTGTTAACTCTATTATTTATTTTGCTATGCAGAAGCTTTTTAGTTTCATCAGGTGTCATTTATTCAGATTTTGTTGTTGTTATTGCATTTGCTTTTGGGATCTTAGTCATGTATCTTTGCCTAGGCTGATGTCTAGAAGAATTTTTCCAATGTGGCCTTCTAGAATTTTTATGATTGTAAGCCTTATATTTAAGTCTTTGATCCATCTTGAGTTGATTTTTATATAAGCTGAGAGATAGGGAACAAGTTTCCTTCTTCTACTTGTGGTTTGGAAGTTTTCCCAACACCGTTTATGAACTAGAGTATTCATTACCCAATTTGTGTTTTTGTATGCTTTGTTGGAGATCAGGTGGCTATATGTATTCAGCTTTATTTCTGGGTTCTCTGTTCTATTCAATTGGTCTATATGCCTACTTTTATACAAGTACCCTGCTGTTTTGGTAACTATAGCCTTGCAGCAGAATTTGAAGTCTGATAATGTGATGCCTCCAGGTTTGTTCTTTTTGCCTTAGAATTGGTTTGGCTATTTGGGCTCTTTTTTGGTTCCATATGAATTTGATGATTTTTTTTTCTAATTCTGTGAAAAACGATGTTGGTATTTTGATGGGAATTTCATTGAATCTAGTTTGCTTTGGGCAGTATGGTCATTTTTACAATATTGAGTCTTCCAATTCATGAGCATAGAATGTGTTTCCATTTGTTTGTATCAGTTATGATTTATTTCAGTAGTGTTTTATAGTTCTTCTTGTAGAGTTCTTTCACCTCGTTGGTTAGGTATACTCCTGGATACTTTATTGTTTTGCAGTTGTTGTAAAATATCTTTAGTTTAGTTTTTTTGTTTTGTTTTTAAGACAGAGTCTCACTGTGTCTCCCAGGCTGGAGTGCAGTGGTGCAATTACTGCAGCTTTGACCTCCCAGTCTCAAGCCATCCTTCTGCCTCAGCCTCCGGAGTCACTGGGACCACAGGTGCATACCACCACACCCAGCTAATTTTTTGTATTTTTTGTAGAGACAAGATCTCCCTTGCTGCCCAGGCTAGTCTCAAACTCCTGGGCTCAAGAAATCCACATGCCTGGCATCCCAAAATTCTGGGTTTCCAGGTATGAACCACTATGTCCAGCCAGGATTGAGTTCTTTGTTTGATTCTCAGTTTAGTCATTGTTGGTGTGTAGCAGTGCTACTGATTTGTGTACATTGATTTTGTAACCTGTGACTTTACTAAATTCCTTTATCAAATCTAGGAGTCTTTTGTTGGAGTCTTTAGGATTTTCTAGGTGTGTAATCATATCACCTGCAAACAGCAATAATTTCACCTCCTCTTTTCCAATTCAGATGCCCTTTATTTCCTTCTCTTGCTTAATTGTTTTGGCTAGGACTTCCAAAACTATGTTGAATAGCAGTGGCGAAAGTGGGCATCCTTGTCTTGTTGCTGTTCTCAGGGGGAATGCTTTCAACTTTTCCCCATTTGGTATGATGTTGGTTGTGGGTTTGAATATATATTTTTTTATTATTTTGAGGTAAGTCCCTTGTATGCCTAGTTTGTTGAGAGTTTTTATCATAAAGGATGCTGGATTTTGTCAAATGCTTTTTCTGCATCTATTGAGGTGATCATATGGTTTTTGTTTTTAATTCTGTTTCTGCGATGTATAACACTTTTTGACTTCTGTATGTTAAACCATCCCTGCATCCCTAGGATGAAACCCACTTGATCATGATGTAATATCTTTTTGATGTGCTGTTGGATTTTGTTATCTAGCATTTTGTTGAAGATTTTTGCATCTATGTTCATCAGGGAAATTTAATGACTTGCTCCTAATACATACAATGAAGAAGAAATAATGGTAGTGACTGTTGGAAAACAGTATGAATAGTTTCATGTGTCTAAATGATCAGAGCATTCTGAGTAATTGAAATTGACATGCCGTGAAGATAGATAATATTTTTCTTTTTCCCAAGAGCCATTTGCTTTTCACATTCTAAGGGAGACAGACTGAGGCAACTTGTGTCTTTTCTGATGGAGCCATCTACTCCCATTCAAAGAATAATAATACCTTTCTTATCTTCCCCAGAGCCAAATGCTTATATTTATAGGTAGAGACCTTCCTCCTTTCCCCCAAGAGATATCAGTTTACATTCCAAGTCCTGTGTCCCTTTATTTGGAGAGGAGAAAGGGTAGATGTTCCAGCTCCTATATAAGATTTGAGATTCATAATTTCATAATTCCTCTCCTAAAATATAGATTCGCTCTTTAACATGAGGAGGATCAACCTGGCTCTCACCATGTTATCCCGGAGTGGGGGAAATGGGACATGAGTAACTGCCACTAAAATATTCTGTAACTACTCAGTTTATCTCTGATCCAGAAGCTTTGTGTTTATTGTCAGATTTAAATATATATATAATATATTTATTTTACATAAAATTTTTCCTGATTTTACATATAACATATATTATATATTTTTATATATATTATATATTATGCATATATTATATATATTACATATATAATGTATATGTAAAATCAGTAACTTCAGAGATTAGGTCATAAAAGGCACTATGCCTTCTCTCTCTCCCTCTGTTAGAGTTGCTTTATAGTGAGGTCCTTGTGGCAATAAGGCTGAAGGCTTTGGCCAACAGCTAGTGAGGAACTGAGGCCTCTTGCCATCAGCCATGTAAAGGAGCTTAGAAGTGAATCCCCCAACCCCAGTCTAGCCTTCAGATGACTGCAGCCCTGGCTGACATTTTGGATGCAACATTTTGAGAAAGACTGATGCAGAAGCACCCATTAAGTTCCTTCTGAATTTCTGACCCACAGAAACTAAGTTAGTATATGTTTGTTTTTTTAAGCCACTAATTTTGGGGGTAATTTATTATGTAGTGAAAGATAACTAAAACAGTTGGCCAGGTTGGATCCTGTTGCTTGCAACTCAAGAACCTTGACTAATACAGTGCATAAGACACTTGGCACAGAACCTCACAAGTACTCAATACGTGGTAGCAATTACTATTATATTATTAAGAGATTAAATCCACTTATTTTATAACCCTCCAGAGGTCAGACATAGAACCAATGGGAGGAAGTTATAGGGAGGTAGAGTTCAATTCAATGAAAGAAAAAAAAAAACAAATTTAATAATTAGAACTGGAAACAAAGGAGAAATTTACCTATCCAACTAATGAGCTCTCCCTGCTTAGAAGGATTTCAACAGAGGACGTAATAATGGATGCTATAGAACAAATTATTGCACTGGGAGAGAAATTGAACTAACTAACCTTGGGTATCCTCCCAGCTTTAAGATTCTGTCATTCTACGATTCAGCATGGCCTAGGGATGCTTGCTTGGTGTTATCATATCCAACCCTTCCCATTTCTTGCAGCAACCAACCCAAATATGACATCAGCTGAGAAGGTCATTAAGAGAAGTGGAAATAGAACAGGAGGATTGTAAGAAATATACCAGAGTACCAAGCCAGAATCTGATTTCTACATCAAATTTAATAGGCTTGAGATAGAAAGTTTCCAATAAGTAGTAAGTTAAAAAATAATAATCTTCAAATAAAAAGAAGCAATGAAACTGACCAAATAATAAGTTAACATGAAACTTTCAGAGAAACCAAAAAAACAAAAATCACTGAAATAGGCCACAGAGTTTTGGCAAGCCAACCCTTGCAGACAAATGGGAAGGGCAGCCAGGAGTCTCACAATGGTAAAGTTAGGAAAAGACTAAAGAGTGAGCCGGATCTTGGCAGGTGCTTCAGCCAAATATATTTGAATTCTGCAGAGGTTAAATAAATGATTACAGAAGATTTCATGAGTGCAGCAATCAAAGCTGAGAACAGTTCAACCCAGATTTGGGGAGCACTGTTAACAAACAACTTCCTTTAGAAAATATGAAGATGCTTACTGCCAGGATGTCTCTATGAAAAATCAAATGGGTATACCAAAGAAGCTGAGCCAACAGCCCAGAAATCATCAGCAGAGGCTATTGACTGGAACGAGGAGAGGATCATAACCCAATTCCACTGTTCAAATTTCTGGGGGAAGTATCTAATATGTAATTCACAAATAGAGGAAAAAGGAACAATTTTGGGGACTTTAAAATGAACTCCTCAATGGAAATGAAATTAGCTTAAAGGATTGATATGGTTATGAGAAATTGGCTCATATGATTATGGAGGCTAAGATCTGTTGTTGGCAAGCTGGAGACCAGGAGACCAGGAGAGTTAATGTGTAGTCTAGTTTGAGTCTAAGAACCAAAAGAGCCAGTGGTGTAAGTTCCAGCCAGTGTTGTAAGTTCCAATCTGAACGCCAGCAGGCTTGAGACCCAAAGGGAGCTGATGTTTCAGTCTGAGTCTGAAGGCTAGATCCAATCAGTGTCCTAGCTCAGTCTGGCAAAAGGACTTTCCTCCTCCTGGAGGGAGGATTAGCCTTTTTGTTCTATTCAGGCCTTCAACAGATTGGATGAGGGCCACCCACGATCAGAAAGGCAATCTGCTTTACTCATTCTGCTGATTCAAATGTTAGTCTCATCCAGAAATACTCTCACAGACACACCCAGAGTAATGTTTGACCAAATGTCTGGGTTCACTGTGACCCAGTCAAGTTGATACATAAAATTAACCTTTACAATTGCCCAAAGAAAAACCTTGGAGTCATCCTTGACTTCTGCCTCATGTCCCACATTGAATCCATCAGCAAACCCTGATGACTCTGCCTTCTAAATATGATCAGAGTTTGACCATGTTTCATCACCCCACCACTACTATTTTAGTCCAAAGTCAACAGTATCTCTTGTCCAGAAGATTGCAATAACTGCCCCTACTATTGTCTTGCACCCCCCTTGGTAATTTATTTATTCTCAGTAAAACAGTCAGAGTCATACCATGAAAATGTCAGCTGCCATCACTCCTTGTGGAAAACCCTCTATGACTTCTCAGATCATTTAGAGTGAAAATGTTCTCCCAGCCCCTCACTCACCCCATCTCTTCCCACTGTCCCGATTACTCATGCCACTTTAGCAACACTGGCCTTTTTGCTGTGCCACACACATGCCCAGCATTTCATCTCAGAGTCTTTGTACACGCTTTTCCCTCTATTTCAAAGCTTTCTCCCTAGATACCCTCATGCCTCACTCTTTCACCTTTTGCAGGTCTCTGCTCAACTCAAAGGATATCTTACACAAAATAGCACACTCTATTGCCCACCACCGTCACTGTTTCTTCCCTTCCTCTGCACTATTTTTTTTACAGAACTTACTATGACTGGTACGTAGAAATAGTACTTGGCAGATATTAGAAAGTACACATCAATATTTATTAAATGGGCCGGGCGTGGTGGCTCATGCCTGTAATCCTAGCACTTTGGGAGACCAAGGCAGGCAGATCACCTGAGGTCAGGAGTTCGAGACCAGCCTGACCAACATGGTGAAACCCCCGTCTCTACTAAAAATACAAAAATTAACTGGGCATGGTGGCACACACCTGTAATCCCAGCTACTGGGGAGACTGAGGCAGGAGAATGGCTTGAACCCAGGAGGCAGAGGTTGCAGTGAGCCGAGATCACGCCATTGCACTCCAGCCTGGGCAACAAGAGCAAAATTCTGTCTCAAAAAAAAAAAAAAAAAAAAGAAGTACTAAATGAATGAACAAACTACTGATGGTCTCCAATTTAGGATTTTTCAATTTAGGACTTTTCAACTTTACAATGATGTGAATGTGATGTGCATTCAGTAGACACCATATTCTGTAATCCCAGCACTATCGAGAAAAGCACTGTTTTGATTACCATCAACATGCATAGGTTTTATCTGATCTAGGACTTTATATAAATGGAGGCATTCAGTATGTGCAATTTGGTGTCTTGCATCCTGTATTCATCACAGTGTTTTAAGACTCACCAATTTTGTTGCATGCATCGGTAATTTATCTTTTCTTTGTTGCTGAGTACTATTTCATTGTGTGAATAAACCGCAGTTTGTATGTTAATTCTCTTGTTGGCGGACATTAGGATAGTCTCCAGATTAGAGCCATGATGTATAAGGTTGCTATGAACATTCAAACAGACTTATTCATGATAACGCTGAGTTTTTCATAAAAATCCTTTAACATACTGATTAATTTTCTTTCCATTCTTAGTTTTCTGAGAATTTCTATAATAGATGGGTACTAAATTTTACCAAATACTTTCTCTGAATTTATTAAGTTCATCACATTTTCTTATTTCGTTAATTTATCAGTGGTAAATTATACTGATTAGTTTTTTAATGTTTAACCAATCCTGCATTCCTGGAATAAACCCACTTAGTCAAAATGTATTGTCTCTAATGCTAGATTTTGTTTGCTAGGATTTCGTTAAGGATTTTTGTTCCTACTATGTTCCTGAAATATTAATCTATAATTTTTTTCTTGTAATATTCTTATCTGGTTTTTGTATCAGTATTATGTTGGCCTCATATAATGAGTTGGAAAGTGTTCACTTTTTCTCTTTTTTTCTGAGTTTGTGTAAGATAAATTTTATTTCTTCCTCAAATGTTTGACAAATTCACCAGTGGAGCAAACCTAATCTAGAAATTTCTTGTTAGGGAGGTTTCAACTATAAACTTAATTTCTTTAACAGATATGAGACTATATGGATGTTTGATTTATTTTTGTGTTGGTGTTGGTATCTTTCAAGAAATTTGTTTTTTTCAGCTAAGTTGTCCAATTTACTGGCACAAAATTGTTTATAGTATTACCTTGTATTTTGACTGTCTGAAGTATCTGAACTGATGTTTTCACTTTCATTTCTGGTGTTGGTAATTTGTGTTTCCTTTTTATTATTGATCGGTCTTGCCAGGGGTATGTCAATTTTATTATTTGCTTTTATTCGTTTCATTATTCTCTGCTCTGTATTTCTTATCTTCTCATTACTTTAGGTTTAATTTTCCCTTTTTTGTAGCTTTTTAAAATAGAAGCTGAGATCACTGACTTTAAATATTTCTCTTTTTCAATAAAGCATTTAAAACTATAAATTTCATTCTAACCACTTCTCTAGCTGCAGCCTACGTGTTTTAACATATTGTACTTTCATTTTCATTCATTTTGAAATATTTTAAAGTTTTTCTTATGATTTCTTTTTGGACCCATGAACTATTTAGAAGTATGTTGCTTACTTTCTAAAGATGTGTGAATTTTTCAGGTATCTTTTTGTTACTGATTTGTAACTTAATTCTGGGTAATCAGACAACTTACTTTATAATTTAAAATACTTTAAAGTACTTTGTAAACTTACTTTATAATTTAAAGTACTGAGAAAAAGGTATTAAAATTTCTAATCATACTTATGGACTCGTCTACTTCATTCTTTTGTTTTGCCAGATTTTCACTTTGTGCATTTTGAAGCTGTTATTAGGTGTATGCTTATTTGGAATTATTATAGATTTCTGATTAATTGACCCAGTTATGAAGCGTTTCCGTTTATCTCTGACAATATTCTTTGCTCTGAAATCTACTGTCTAATATTAATATGGTCATTCTAGCTTTACTGCAATGAGTATTTGCATGGCATATTTTTTCCCCCAAATTTAACATCTAACTAATCTGCATCTTTATATTTAGGACATGTCTCTTTTAAACAACATATAGTTGTGCCCTGCTTTTATCTAGCTTGACAGTCTCTACCTTTGGATTGTAGTGTTTAGTCCATTTGTCTTAATGTAATTGTTGAAAACATAGGATTTAACCCTATCATTTTGCTATTTCTGTTCTTTTTGACACATTTGTCCTTACAGCTGTTCTTTCTTTCTTGCCTTAATTTGGGTTAAACAAATATTTCTTAGTATTTTATTTATCTTCTTTATTAACTTTTAGCTACACCTGTTTATTTTGTATTTTTAAGAGAAACTACAATACATACCATTAATTTATTCTAGTCTACTATGAATTTAATATATACTACTTCATGTATACACAGTATGGTTATGCAATATACACTCCTTTATGTCCTCCTGTCCTTTCTGCTGTTATTGTCAGATATTTTACTCCTGTATATGTTACAAACCTCCTCAATACATTATTATTTATATATTATATAGTCAATTGTCTTTTAAACAAATTAAAAAACAATGAATATATTTTATATATGTGCCTGCTTGTTTAGCATTTCTGGTGTTCTTCATTATTCCATGTAGATTCAACTTTCTGTTTTTTTGTTTTTGTTTTTGCTATTTTTTTTTTTGAGATGGTGTCTCCCCCTGTCACCCAGGCTAGAGGGCAGGGGTCTGATCTCAGCTCACTGCAACCTCTGCCTCCTGGTTTCAAGTGATTCTCCCACCTCAGCCTTCCAAGTAACTGGGATTACAGGTGCAAACCACCATGCCTGGCTAATTTTTGTATTTTCAGTAGAGACAGGATTTCACCATGTTAGTCAAGCTGGTCTTGAACTCCTGACCTCAAGTGATCTGCCCACCTTGGCCTCCCAAAGTGCTGGGATTACAGGCATGAGCCACCACGCCCAACCCAACTTTCTGTTATCATTTTATTTCAACCTGAAGATCTGTTTTTAACATTTTCTGTAGTGTAGTCTATTGTAATGAATCCTTTCAACATGTGTTTCTATGGAAATATCTTTATTTCTACTTTATCTTGGAAAGGTATTTTTGCTGAATATAGAATTATAGGTTGATAGGTTGTCCCTATCATTTTAGCCTTTAAAATGTGATTCCATTGTTCTCTGGTTTGCATTGATTTTGATGAGAAGTTAGTGCTTATTTTTATTTTTCTCCTGTGATAACTTATCCCTTTAAGAATATTTTGTTTTGTTTCATTGTTGTTCTCAGCAATTGGATGATGATATGGCTAGAAATAGTTTTCTCTGTGCTTATTCTGCTTGGAATTTGTTCAGATTTTTGAGGCTTGCAGTTGTTATTTTTCATCACATTTGGAAAAAGTTTAGTTATTATTTCTTCAATGTATTTTTCTTTCCCAGTTTTTCTCTTCTTTCCTTTTGGGATTAAAATTACTAATGTGTTAGACTTCTTGACATGGCCCTACAGGTCACTAAGGCTGTATTTATTTTTAAAATCCTTTTTCAAAATTTGGATAATTTATTTTAACCGGTTTTCAAGTTTACTGAACTTTTCTTCTGCAATGGCATATCTGCCATTGAGCCCATCCAGATAATTTTTTATTTCACATATTGCATTTTTCACTCTGGGAATTTATAGTTGTTCTTTTTTATAATTTCCATTTCCTTGTTTAGATTTCTCTTCCGCACACTATGTCAATATTTTAACAAATCCTTGAATACATTTATTATATCTGTTTTGAAGTCCTGACTCATTAATTCTCACATCTCTGTCAACTCTGGATCTGTTTGTATTGACTGTTTTTTTCCCCTGGATATGTAACGCATTTTCCTGCTTATTTGTTTATCTAGTAATTTGTTATTGTGTGCTGAATTTTTAGAATGCTATTTGGTTGACAGTCCTCCTTTAATTAACACTGAGTTTTAGTCTTATTAGCAGTTAATTTACTTGCAACTTCACTTGGTCTGTCAGTGCTATGCTTTGGATGTATCACCTCCAAAATTTATGTGTTGAAACTTAATAGCCAGTGTGATAGCATCAAGAGGTGCGGTCTTTAAGATGCCATTAGGTCATGAGGACTCCTCCCTCATGAATGGGATTAGGTCCTTATAGAAGGGGCTTCAGTCAGAATTCTGCCCTCTTTTCCCCTTTCTTCTGCCATGTAAGGATGCAGTGTTCCTCGCTCTGGATAAGCCAATAAGATGCCATCTTGGAAGAAAAGACTGGGCCCTCACCACATACTGACCTGCTAGTACCTTGATCTTGGATTTCTCAGCCTCCACAACTGTGAATAATAAACTTCTCTTCTTTATAAATTATTCAAGCTCAGATGTTTAATTATAGTAGCACAAATGGTTTAATTGTTACAGTAGCACAAATGGTTTAAGGCAATCAGGGCTTGATTTTAGGCTTTATTGGGTAAGTCTAAAGTTGTTCTTAGTCTAGGACTAGAGTAGCCCTACTTCTAATATTTGGTTATTATAATGGTCAACTAATTGCTATGGATTTTTAGTGAAGTCTTTACCCTCTGGTTTATCAAATCTGGAATATCTTGAACCACTTACTCAGCTCATACTCTACTAGTAGTTGTTCTCTATCAGAGAACCCTGAACACATGCAGCTTAGTACTCAGTTAAAGACTCAAGGAGACCCATATTCAAAATTTGGGACTTTCTCCTCTCAAGTATCCTACCTTGAAAATTCCAAGCAGCCTCAGCGTTTCTGAACTCTGATCTCTCTTTACTTTGCCCAGAAAAATGCTTTTCTCTCTTTGGGTTCCACTTCCCTTTGCCTTTATTTGCAATGTGCCCCTGGTTAATTTAATTTTTTTCTCATAAATTGAATTTTCATGGAGATGAATGGGAAGCTCTTTGTGTGTTTTTCTTCTCTCAAGGATTATATTCCTCTATTATCTGTTTTATAATGCCTGAAAACCACTTCTTCATATATTGTGTCCAACATTACAGTTGGACACAAAAATACATTAAAGTGGGAAGGCAAGTCTGGTATCTATTTTTCTCTCATGGCCAAAATTAGAAGTTGTATCCAGTAAGTCTTTGTGCTGCTGTAAGACACCAGAAATTTCTAAGGTTCCTAAGGGAGGAATGGCTGGGAGGATAAGAGAAGGAAGAAATCTAATTGTTTAGGCTCCAAAATTTCAACACTGGAAGACCTTGAGAACAACAATCAGTTTACAAAGAAGGAGCTTGAATTTGCATATAAATACCACTTTTGCTTAAAAAGTCAACGATATATCTATTGTCTATTTGAAAAGTGGGAGGATGGTTGTTGATGGATAATATGAAGGAGGTAAAGCCCTTTTAAGCCCCATTACCCTACAATGAGTCACTAAACACCTATGTTTCCTTAGTATGGTGGACTGGAGGTAGGGGGGAATTTTGATTTATTAAAGAAAATAAAACAATGTAATCTTTCTTGTACACAGAATTTGGGGTAAGTCTCAAGAACTTCTTTCATCCTTTAAAGAAACACTACTACCGAGGCAATTAGTAAAGTGACTTCTTTGCTGTGGCCATTTAGCCTTACGAGATACTTAGTTCTAATCTTCATTAGAAAATTAAAGGAATTACTAAAACTATAAGATCCTACCAAAGTGCTCCTGCAAACTCTTGAAAATCACACTAGCAACGATTAAGAAGAGGGTTTCTTCTCTCAGTGTAAAGGTGGGACATATAAACACTGAAGGAATTACATTTTCTCTAGTGCACTTAGAACAATGAAGACGACAAAAGTGAGAATAACCTCTCTATAACACATATTTATCCATTTGCAACAATTATCCTGCTAATTGCAATAAAATACATTTTGAAAACCATTAGCTGAGTATCCTCTTCATAATTTATAAAACAGAATTAATGTAATTTTTTCATCTTTAAAGGAGAATAAATTCTATTTGAAGGCACGTAGTCCCGATCATAAGTTTTTGAGTTCCTTGAAGACAAAGAAATCCACTCTGATTCATTTCAGCAGGAAAATGAGTTTATTTCGGAAAGAATTAAACAGCTGAAGGGCTCCAAGGGAGGCCCAGACACAAAGGATTAGCGGCTGGCAGACAGGAACAATGCCCCCACCTGTGCTGCAGAGCTGCTCAGTGAAGTCATCGTTGCCCCCCACTGGGGACAGCCACCGGAGCCCGCCCTATCACTGCTGCTTTAATGAACAGAATGTCTCTGCCTTTATCCTTGCCAGATGGACTCTGTGCACTATCACTAGCGTATCTACCGTTTCTGAGCTCTTGGTTGGAATGGACTGCTGTAACGAAAGATAGATTAATGAGAGAAAAACAACGTTTAATAACATGTGTACCTCATGTATGTATACATGGGAGATATTCAGGTGTAGGGTCAAAGAAGGAAAGCTTCCCCTTCACCCTCTGAAGGTTCACTGAAAATGAACTGATAAGAAGGAGATTAGCAGGAGCAAAAGAATAAAAATTTAATTTTAAAATACACAAGGGAAAATCACAGAAGAGTGATTACCCAAATACCTAGTGAGGTCCAGATGATTACACACCCTTCTTCGTAAGGGTGAGAGGAGGGATGGAGAATGGTAGGCAATTCTTTTGAGGAGTAGTAAAATGTTTCTTAGGGAGAATGAATGAACCAAGGGACAGAAATAAGCCTGTAAATGATTGTCTTTAGAATTAGATATTGTCTTGCGAAGAAGTTCATCCAGTTGTAGATTCTTCAGTCTTCCACCTGTGATAGATAACCAAATTCAGCGGAGGGTAATGGAAGGTGATTGTATTCTATTTGGCACGGCTGGTCTTAAGGTAAATAAGGCATTATCAGTGTGAAGTGTCTCCCAGCATTTGCTGATCTCAAAGGGCCTTTAATTTTTACAATTAGCATACGAGAGTGCCGAAATTCCCTGGGATCCTTCACGGGGAATGCTATAGTTTGAATGTGTATTGCCTCCAAACCTCATGTTGAAATTTGATCCCAATGTTGGAGGTTGGGATTAATGGGAGCTGTTTGAGTCATGGGGTAGATCCCTCATGAATGGGTTGGTGCCATCTTTGTCGTAATAAGTGAGTTCTTGCTCTATTAGTTCCCTTGAGAACTGGTTGTTAAAGAGAGCCTGGTACCTCCCCCACCACCATTGCTTTCTCCCTCACCATGTGATTTCTGCACATGCCTGCTTCCCTTCCCCTTCCACCATGAGTGGAAGCAGCCTGAGACCCTCACCAGAAGCAAGTGCTGGTGCCATGCTTCTTGTACAGCCTGCAGAACTGTGAGTCAAACAAACCTCTTCTTTTTATGAATTACCCAGCCTCAAGTATTCCTTTCTAGCAACACAAATGAAATAATACAGGAAATGTCTCAAAGCTTTTGAATAAATCTCAAGAAGTATTATAGCTTTGACTTCAAGCTTAAATACCATTCCCTGAAAGAAAGAAAGTTAGAGGGAGGAAAAGCACCTTAAACAAAGGTAACTGTACAAAAAAACCTTACCGTGTTTAAGCTGCCTTCTCTATTGATAAGAGTTTTTAGTAACTTAGACTCATCCTCCTTCTGGTACAGAGAGGAGACACCCTTACGATGGAGATTTCCTTTATAGATGTAAATTTATCTTACAAAAGCGTAACTTCTACTCTATTTTCAGAGCTTCTCCTATGTCTACTGTCTCCCAAAATAATCAGCTCAAAATGATCCTTAGGATAAAGAGGCATATTTGGGGTACACATTCTGGTCTCCTACAGTCATATTTTGGGGTGAAATATTCTCATGTCCTACATAATATTCTAAACAAATTTAGAACAGATGTAGCTGATGGATGGACCTAGATTCAATGGTTGTATTCTTACTACATAGGAGGCTGGGAAAATGAGATTTGGGTTTTTATGCTAGGGAGGAATGCATTCACAAGGTGAGAAATCACCGCAAATGCAAGGACAGATAAAATAATGGATAAATAAATAAAAGTAGGAAGGAAGAACCTTATAAATTATTGGATGAACTTCCTCGATTTACAAATTTAAGGAAATAAAGACACATAGGATGGAAATGATTTACCCCAAATCTACTCCTTCTCACTCCAGATAAGCCTTTTTCACCCTGCAGGAATGACAAATACCTCGGACACTCCTTTGTTCCACTTTCACAGAAGACGCCTCTAATGTAGAGTATCGTGAAGATAATCTTCACGATACTCTTTCTCATGAAGCCCAGATTTGAACTCACAGTCTTTTTCAACACAGCCCGCTGAGCAGCTATAACCACAATTAGCACAAGAGATGGAAACAATTTGCCAGCCCTGTACTGCACCAGGCTGACATTCACTCAACAAAATCTTGAATGAAATAATGAATAGAGAATAAGATCTCACATAATTAACGCCCTTGGAGTCCACAAAGGATTTTTTAGGTAGTTTGTTAGATGATCTCTTTGAAATTAATAGTTATCATGCCCAGTTGTCTCTATTTTGGCTACTGGCACAAATTCATAATTTGTTTACAACAGTTAATAAACAGCAAGCTTCAACTCATTGTTATACTGCCAGCAATCACACCCATCTCCCCATTCATTCACATGAAGATGTTTTACTTTTCAAGTGTCAAAGTGGGTAGAATTGGAGTTTGGGAGATGTTTCTTCCTGGCATGGGAGACTGCGAATATAACGATGCTGCTGGACTTCTGCCATTTCCTTTTGGAAGTGGATTGATAGTAAACTTACTCTCTGGCTTCTATCCCTCCTGAAATTCAGTAGGGTTTAACTACACTGCCTTAGTGTGTATCTAATCCAAAGATGACATCGGACTGGTCCCTTGCTTAGATAATCCAGAGAATGTAATACATTGGTGTCAAGTGGTTAAGAGTTTTGTCTTTTTAAAAATAAGTTTCGCTTTTGAATACAAGTGACAGAATTTCTTGAGGAAAAAAATACTGACTCATTGACAGATCATTGAGGAGTAGAGCTAGCTTCAGCCAGTTGCAGGGACTCAAACAAGGCCACCTCTAGACTTTGCTTTCTTTCATGTTGGGCCTTGTCCTCAGGCTTTACATAGCAGCTTCTGGAAGCTTCAAATTTACTCTTCTAGGTTCAAATCCAGTGGAATAGATGGCACTTCTTGGTGGCTTCTACATAAGTATTAGTATTTCCTCCAATTGAAAAACCCAAATACAGAAATTAGCCAGGCATGGTAGTGCACACCTGTAATTCCAGCTACTCTGAGGCTGAGGCACAAGAATTGCTTGAACCCATGAGGCATAGGTTGCAGCAGCGAGCCGAGATGATGTCACTGCATGCCAGGCTGGGTGACTGAGCAAGACCAAGAAAAGAAAAAAGAAACAACTTGGTTTGTGTGAACATTCCAGAACCAACTACTGTGGCTTGGGTGATTCAGTGCTCTAATTGGCCATGTCTAGATTACATGTCCCGTCCTGGATCTGAGGTTGGAACAATACCGTTACATCTAAAAACAGTGAATGTATATGAGGGCATATTCAAATACTGTCTGGCAGGGAATCCACAGCACACTCAAAGGAGCAATTGAAGAGAGTTTAAAGAAGGGAAACAAAGAATGGAGAAGCATGCAGGGCTGGGAAAAGGGGGACACTAGTTCCAATCCCCTAGGGCTCAAGGTGAATGAGGAGGGAACTGTTAAGGGAACTGAGTAAGAAGTGTAGCCACGGGTATGGGCCACCAGGCAGAGCTGTGACCAGATATAGACGAGCACAGCCACTGCTACAACCCAACCCAGGAGGCAGGGTGTAGAGCGACGACATTCCTCCATCCCTCTCTCCTCCCAACTTCTGATCCATTGCGCATGCTTCTGATTACCCAAGCCTAACCAGGAGCCAGAGGGCAAGGAGCCTGGGTAACACAGTCTGCAGAGGGCAGCCTCTTGGAATAAAGGGCAGGGTAGAAGGAGTCTATGGACTGGATCTGAAAGGCAACAAGATAACTAGCACACTTTGTTCTTGTAAATCAGGGTTTGGCAAACTCTGGCTTTTAAGAGTGGAAAGGGAGTGATCCTTCTCCTCCCCATTATAAGGGTCATGGCCAACACTCCTTTAACAAAAGATAGGTTAACAAGAGAAACTCATAACAAAAGATTTAATCATAGTTGTATGTGACATGGGATCCTTCAGAGTGAAGACCCAAATATATGGGGAAAACTGTCCATTTTTATGCTTTAGTTTGATGAAAAATGGACAGCTGTGTAGACCTGCAACTGGATAAAAAGGCTAAGAGCTAATGGGAATAGAGTGAGTGGGGAGACCCAGCAAGGCCTGTCTGTTGAGGTTCTTCCTGGCCTCTTTGTGCAGCATTGTTTCTTCCTGGATATGGGACAGGACCCTTTCTGGAATGGGGGGCTTAACACCCACAATCAGACAAGGCAGATCAGAGAATTTCTTCATGGTCAACTCCCACAGTAAAAGGCAGGGAGAAAGTTAGAGTAATATTGTTAGGTTTTGTGGCTGGCTTTGGAGAAGGGGTTCTGGCTTCTGTGGCCTACCTTGGGGAAGAGGAATTCTCGTTTCTATGGCTAACCTCGGGGAGAATGAGGGGCAAGAGACAGGAGGGCAGGAGAAGGTTCAAAAGAGACTTTACTTCTGAGGCTGTTTCTGAGGCCTTCACACTGGGATCATTTTCTGAGCCTCAACAGACTCATGCCGAATGTGCCCCACCATCTGTTTCTATAAGAAAAATTTTATTGGAACACATCCAATAAGCAAATCATTGTTTATTTATTGTCTGTGGTTGCGTCTGCACTACAACAGCAAAATTAAGCAGTTGTGATAGGAACCTTATGGCTCATGAAACTTAAAATACTTACTATCTGGCGCTATACAAAAAAGGTTCACTGACCCCTGGCCTAGGCCAACACAGCCACTGTGCCTGACACATAGGTGGTGTGTAAACGAGGTACCAAAACTAAATAAATTACCTAAAGCCTTGGTGACAGTCACAATGTGAGTGAACCTAAGCTTCAACCCCAAGAGATCATTGCAATTGCAAGGCCCTCAAACCATTTCCCTCTATTCCAGAATTGCTTGTGTGGCTTACTCCTTTCCTCTGTAACTACTGCTACAGTCCAACTGCCACTGTCCGTCTTGATCTCTGCTGCTGCTGTGTCCTTGTGGTTCAGTCGATATGGTCATTTTCTTTGGCTGCCATGAATATCAGTGTTTTCCCTGCCAGGGCCCTGGAATTTAGGAGAGGGTGTACTCCTAAGAGATTATAATGCCTTTATATGCCTTTTTGACTTCCAAATGGGACCCTGCTCTCTCCTTTTTATCTCTCTTCTTTGGGTTACTTGGGAGAAGAACCTCAGAGACTAAGGGGACACTGTACAGCATCATTAAGTATTATCTCCAAAAGCTCTCTTCCTTGTGCTGTTAAGCAAAGTTCCAGTGTAGGGGGAAGGCACTTGGATTTTCTTTCTTTCTTTCTTTCTTTCTTTTTTTTTTGAGATGGAGTATCGCTCTGTCGCCCAGGCTGGAGTGCAGTGGCGCGATCTGGGCTCACTGCAAGCTCCGCCTCCCAGGTTCAAGCAATTCTCCTGCCTCAGCCTCCCGAGTAGCTGGGATTACAGGCATGCACCACCACACCTGGCTAATTTTGTATTTTTAGTAGAGACGGGGTTTCTCCATGTTGGTCAGGGTGGTCTCAATCCCCTGACCTCAGGTGATCCATCCGCCTTGGCCTCCCAAAGTGCTGGGATTACAGGCATGAGGCACCACGCCCAGCCAACAGTTACCTTTAATAGAAGCCCAACAGTCATCTTAATACTTCACAGTTTTTGAGATACGATGCAGACTGGCCCCTACTTTATGCCCTGATTGTGATCATTGCCCTAGATTTTGATCACAGTGTATAAAAACAGCCAGGTTACATCAGTAACCACGTGAGTATGACATAGTGACCAATAAAGCTTAGCCCAAATTAATCCAACACAGTGATGTGCATAGTCATTGCACTTTATGGTAATCAGGCACAGATGGAACAGAAATATTGTAATGCTAGTTTTCACACAACCCTAACAGGGGTCAGAAGAAGTGAGGAGATAGACAACTTGGAGAAGCTGAAAAAAAATGCTCTGGGTCATTTTCAAAGACTTCTGATAATATTTGGAGATGTGGGGCTAGTTGGTGTAACTGGAGAGATGAGAATGCTATAAAATGGAAAGAAGTCAGATGGAAGAAAAGTGGCTTGGAGCCCAAACACCAATGTTGTCCATATTGCCCCTTGCCTAGGGCTGGTGAAGTCTCCAGATCTGGAGGGGAAGAAAAGGAAGAGTAGAAAGAAAGAAGCAAGGTGCCTCCAGAGGGATTCTCAGGAGGAGGACAGATGCCGGGCAGTGCACTGGAGGTAGTTTTGGCCAAACACCTGCCATGGGCACAGTGTCGTAATAAATATACTGCTACTGAAGAACCAACTGTCTCTCAACATCTGCGAAATGGAAATCAAGCCCCTACTATTGGCAGGGAACCCCTACTCACTCATCTTATTCAAGTGGAGAACCCTATTTCAATTCCTCAACTGAAAGCCATCAAGTTTGTGGATGGATAATGGAAACGGAAAATGGCTTTGTAGATAGACTCTCTGATTGCCTATGTGAGCATGTACACCTCGGACAGGACTGGTAAAAGTCTGTGTTAACACACACAGACATATACACTTTTACCAGTCCTCTCCAGGGATTCTTCAAAAACACAAATCCACTCATGCTAGCATCCTCTCTAAAGTCTCCCAACGATTTCCCATTGTTCCTAGACAAACTAATATGGCTTCCGGGGCCCTGTGTGACCTGCCTACTGCCTCCCTCTCAGTCCTAGCATCTTTACAATATCATCAGGTACTCTGTCTTTCACCCAGACTGAACTGTTACTCACTTCCTGCTGGGAATCATGCCCTCCTTATCTCATTTCTTTGTGACCCACTCTTCCATGGCCCAGACTTCACTCGTTAACTTCTGCTTGCCCCCAGGTATTCATTCACTGAGGTGTTTCCGATGTCTGGGCCAGGTTAAATCTCCCTTTACGGGCCTTCCACTGTGTGTCTACGCTCCTGGTTGTAACACTCACTACAATTTAAGGCAATTGCTTTCACAGTTGCCTGTCTTCCCAGCTGGTCTAGATGCCAGCAGGGACCTTGTCTGTTTTCAGTCATCTTTGTGTCCCCAGCATTGAGCACATGTCTGGCATAGAGAAAACACTAAAGTAAACTCATTGACCCATTGAATGAGGCTCACTAGAGAGGAAAAGAAAAATCACCATCCTCGTTACTCACACCCAACTCATTTCTTGGCACAAGTGCAGGCTGTTAGCTGGGTAGCTTGTTTTCTCAGAAGCAGAAAAGTATTTTTATGATAATAATATAAACTCCAAATGTCCATTTTCTGATATTTAAAGATAAATCACACCATATAGGATATGAAATAAGGATTTCCTTTGATCCATTTGCTGCCTGGCTCTGAAATGCTTTGATCTTTCCCATTCCCTCACAAATGAATCTGAATCTGTATTATGCAACTACTAAACTGATCCTAATTTTCTGTGCCCAGAACAATAAACCAACAGATGTTTGGAAAGGGCATTAGAGGAAATGAAAAATAATTTATAGGAATACAATGAAGCCAATAGTTTAGTACCCCCAAAATAATAATCTCTAAGAACATAAAAAATAATTGCTTCCTACTACAAAAATAAAACTTTAAATGCCACTTTCTGAAAAATATATACCTGTTAGAAACAGAGAGAAGCTGAACTTCTGTCTCATTACTACCCATATTCTGTGTGATTTATTCTGTTCATTTTTCTGACAATGCCCTTCAAACTCTGTAGGTTCACTGGGGCCACTTTAAGCCCTCAGTCTTATCAACAAGGATTTCTTTCTTTAACTGACATAGACTCAATGTCTTAATTAAATACTCTACCTCAACTTGATTTTCTTTTCTCAAAATGTTGTATTGTTTTAATTCATAGAACTATAAAACTTTTTAGCTGTCATGCCCTTGGTGCAGTCATCTTCAATATTTAGCCCAATTTTTGTTAATATATAAAACCAGTCTGGGTTCATCTGAGTTCTCATATGATTTCAACTCGTGTGTCTGATACAACATTGAGATGTGTGGATTGCGTGACTTGGAACAAATATGCTCTATGGGATATGGGTGTGATGTGAAGCCAAGGCTAAGGAAGGATTGCAGAGCTTCCAGAACGTGGGAATCCTCTGACTCTGGGGTATATAACAGAGTATGGTCAGGGCTGTAAACAGCTCCATTCAAAGAACCCATAATGTAGTGAAGCTGGTCAGCTATTGAGCCATAACTGTGGATAATTTTATGGTAACTGGAAGACACTGTTGTGTTATAGTCACCATTGTACTTAGTGACTGCTGACATTTTTATATTGTTTTCAGTCTTTTAAAGTTTCCAATTGTGCTATCCACATTCTTTTATTTGAAAGTGTGCTGCAAGCACTAGAAGAATGAGAATCACCACCTTAGTAAGGTGTCAAGCCCCCAGTCCCCTATTAAGGCTAAGGAAACTAAAGTTATAGAAGGAGAACGTATTTGAGGTTGAGTAACCCAGTTTGCTTAAGATCCGTATGGTTAAGACTAGAATTCAGTCCTCACAACCATCAAGACCTTTTCCTACTCTGAATTGATAAACCTAGGTCACCAGGGTTTAAAATGAGCAGGAAAAAAATCTGTTAAAACAGATAGGGACTGATATGGTTTGGTTCTGTGTCTCCACCCAAATCTGATCTCCAGCTGTGGCTCCCACGTGTCAGGGGAGGTGGTTGGATCACAGGGGCAGTTTCCCCCATGCTGTTCTCATGATAGTGAGTGAGTTCTCTGAAGAGCTGATGGTTTTAAAGTGTTGCACTTCCTTATTCTCTCTCTCTCTCTCTCTCTGTCTCTCTGTCTCTCTCCTGCCACCTTATGAAGAAGGTGCTTGCTTCTCTTTTTCCTTCTGCCATGATTGTAAGTTTCCTGAGGCCTCCCCAGCCATGCAGAATTATGAGTCAATAAAATCACTTTTGTTTGTAAGTTACCTGGTCTTAGGTAGTATCTTTATAGCAGCGTGAGAACGGACTGATAAAAGGACTTAGTAGACCCCCTTAGCAGATCCCTGCCTGCACTGAGGATGTGTCTCCATTTAGCTGTCTAGAGCATTGTATATCCTCTCTTTCAAGAGCAATCAAATTCACGAAGATCAAACCTGTCTAAACATTTGCACTGAGAGTTGGACGTCTTGTAGAGATCAGCAGGACTTAAGTTGCTTGTCTTTGTTGTTATCACATCATGGGACTCTTGAACAATGTATGATGGTTCTCCATTAACAAGCATGGACAGGAAAGAGCAGGACAACGGGATATTTGAGATTCTGTAAGACAGGAATGGAGACTTGAAGAAATTCACGTGGTTATGGCACCTGACCCCTGAGGGGAACAGCAGGAAGCACGTTTTAGAGCACCCATGTTGACCTCAGGTGTCCTACCTGCAGGCCTTGGTAATATAAGGGAATCCAAATCAGCAGATCAACGGAAGCAGTGGGAATCCAGGTGAAAGGGAGTGTTAAAGGGAATTCGTGGTGTGATTCTGAATGATGTTTCCATTCACGGCAAATCTGCAGCCCCCGGTTGAAAAAGGGGAGTAGTAAGTATCCAGCCCCAGGGAAGAGGCCTGGGAATATGTAGGCAAAAGTCAGGCACTCACCTAAGCAGACTGGTGTTTTGCAAAGAAATTCAGTTCCAGCAAGATTGTTGGGAGGTGATGCAGTTGTAAGACAAGCCCAATAGGAAGTGGCCAGTGGGACCCTGTGACTCAGTGGGCATGTGAGGCACTGAGGACGCAATGGAGGTCTTTGTGGGATGAAAATGTTCATTATACATAATACTTGGTTAAAATTTTTATTCAAAGATTCAATAATTTATACTGTAGAGTGAAGAAATAACCTAAGAATGTCCACATGTCTGAGAGAGAGAGAGAGAGAACAAGGAAGTGCAACACTTTAAAACCATCAGCTCTTCAGAGAACTCACTCACTATCATGAGAACAGCATGGGGGAACAAAACATGGTTTTATCAGAATTCCCAGTCAAGACGTCATGTACCAGATCGCTATGTCCCTCCAGTCCGATCTGTCATAAATGTTTGACCTTCCCACCCTCTGAACCCCTAACTTCACCTCCTTAGTTGACCACAGAAAACAGGTTGTAGACCCTGTTCTCATGTATTGCCTCCAGCCTTTTTGTGCTCTTCTTTCTCCCTGAAATGCCCTTCCCTTCCCCTCTGTGGTTCTGATGGTCTGGTGGACCCTGTTGTTAATGCTTCCACTTCTCACCCAAATGGAGTTGATTCCTACCATCTTTATCCCATTATTCTATTTCTCAATTAATATAATTATGACTGGGCTGATATTTAGTCATTGGGCACTACGTTGGCGGCACTGGCTGTAAAATTATAGAAACACTTCTGTGAGGGTTAATAAAAGGCTGCTGTCCCAAGACCTCCACATGCCTCCTTTCTGTTGCTCCCACTTCAGCCAGTTCCAGACCTCACCAGGATGTAGTCACTGAAGGATTAATGCTGGAAGCAGCAGGACCCTCCCCAGCACCCTGGCCAAGGTCTTCTGTAGCTCTTACCTAGTCTTGGAAATTCTCAAGTGTGAATCAGAAAAACCAGACTCTAATTTGTACTTGTTACTAAACGTTGGGCAAATCCATTAGTTTCTCTGAGTCTTAGTTTTCTCATCTGTAAGATGGAGATGGATGCTTACCTTGCAGGGCTTCCGGTGAGGTCACTGGGTTGTTGGGCATATACGCTTCAGCTTTTGGTAGCTAGGTTGTAATAATTTTGAGTGACATTCAGCTGAGCAAGGATGCCAAGAAAATCCCAGATGAAGGAAGCAAGGCCTGACCAGCACTAAACTGAACAATTTGGGCTGACAGACTTTGGCTTTCCAACCTTGTTATGGCCAGTGGCTAAAGGAAGGGAGGGTAGGGTAAGTTCTAGTTTCCCAAGGACAATGTAGTGGCCTAATTGGCTTCTTTTGTGACTTTACTTGTCCAACTCTCCCAGGGCATGTGAGAAAATCTAGTTTACATCGCCTTTGTTTTTTCCATAAAGCTCTTGAATGGGCGTGTGTGCTTGGTGGCTGCACTCTTCTGAGAATCCAAGTTTCTTGGAAGTTCTTAAGAGTCCAGGCACTATTCCCTGGAAAATGCGTGTTTCCTGGGGATTATTAGAAGCTTAAACCTTCGGTCAAAGTTAAATATCTAGAAAATTGTTCCTGGAAAGTATTGTCAACACCTTCTTAATTGGCTGCCTTGGCATTGTCTCAAGGCTGTCATCTCTACCTCAGATCCTGGACCAATACCAAACCTTCATCTACCAAGAGAGTCGCCTTCTGGGACAGAAGATAAGTACAAACCTCTGGTCTGCATTTCCAATTCAAAGAAATAAAAAGAGCCTAGCCAGGAGGGGTCACATAGATCATATTTACATTGCTGGTAGAAAGTATATTTCTCTCTAGATTATTGCACTCAAGGGCTTTCCTTTTCTCCTCCCTTTCCTTTGCCTCCACTCCATCCCCACAGTGAGGGTGAGAGATAAGAAAACTTGGTTCTTCATGGATGGACACCTTTATTCTGGGCTCTAGAGGGCAAAGTCTAGAACCAGGGAAGTGCCTGTGTGTTTGCATCTACATAAACAATGGCTTCAACAGCAGGACCTAGGTATAAGCAGGACCTATATAAGGACCTAGGTATAAAGCTCTTTCCTCCTTTAGTTTGATTAGAGCAAATGTCAGTCTACTTTTCACCTCCTCCAGATATATGCCTGTTGCCACCTTCACTTGTTGCTAGTCAACTCCCTAGGAGTAATGCAGGAGCTGCAGTCCTGTAAGCACAACCGGAGGGACCCCATTCTAAAATTGCAGCTGGTGTTCTTCTCCTTTCCCGCTTTTTCATTTCCTCCTGTGGCCCTTCCACTCTTCGAGTGAGGCCATTTTGAGTTTTTGCCTTGCAATCACCCAAACAGGTTCATTTCACCCACTGCCCAAATAGAGCTAATTTATCAAGACAGGGGAATTGCAATAGAGAAAGAGTTTAATTGATGCAGCGACAAACTGAACAGGAGACTGGAGTTTTATTACTCAAACCAGTCTCCCCAGAAATTCAGAGGCTAGGATTTTTCAAGGATAGTGTGGCCGGCCAGGGAATGGGTGCTGCTGATTGGCTGGGCATGCAATCATGGGTGTTTGGAAAATGGTCCTTGTGGGTGCTGAGTCTGCCCACTGGGTGGGAGCCACAGGAGCAGTTGGCAGGTCCAGGTGGAGCAATCAGTCATCAGAAATGCAAAAACCTGAGAAGACATCTCAAAAGGTCAATCTTAGATTCTACGAGAGTGATATTATCTGCAGGAGTAATTGGGGAAGTTGCAAATCTTGTGACCTCCGGAATTAATGGCTGGTAATCATTTACACCTTAGCAGAATTCAGGCTCTTCTCATCCTCATAACTTGGTGGTCTTTCATTAGCTTTACAAAGGTGGTTTAGTACTGGGGAAGGGCTCTTATCATTTACATTATAAACTAAATGTCTCTCAAAGTTAGTTTGGCCCAAGACCAGGAATGATTAAGGGCAATCGGGAGGCTAAAGGCTAGATATGGGTTGCTTAAATCAGATTTATTTTATTGTCATTCTTTTCTCACAGTTATGATTTTTGCAAAGACAGTTTCAGTCTAAGCAATTAAATTGAACAGCAAGAAGACTTTTGTTTTGTTTTGTTTTTTGAGAGGGCCTCACTCTGTCACCCAGGCTGGAGTGCAGCGGCATGATCACAGCTCACTGTAACCTCAAACTCCTGACCTCAAGTAATCCTCCCACCTCAGCCTCAGCCTCAGCCTCAGCCTCCTAAAGTGTTAGGATTATAGGAATGAGCCACTGTGCTGGGCCCTGGCTGTTTCTTTCAAAAGTTGAGCCCTTAGGAAGAACAACAACAATTACAACAAAAATTCAGAGCATGAACAATAGATTTGGAAGATCCTATGAGAAAGAGGAAAGATTCTTCTAAATGTTCTTCAGATGCCTCCTGGGCTCATGCCTTCAGATATTGGGTGGAAGGATAAAATAATTGGAGAGCTTATGAATATGTTGACCTAAAAGGAAGAAGCTGAGACAAAATTAATATAAATAGAGAGTTTATTTGGGTGAAGCCTGAGGATTGCAACCCAGGAGCATAGATTCAAGATGCCCTGAACAAATACTCTGAATAAATAGCCGCAGTTACAAGTGGGTTTTTAAAGGAAAAGAAGAGGTAGTTCCTGATTTGTTTACCAAGAATTTACATGAAAATAACATAAGCTATTGGTTAGGTTATTTATGATATGCTGTTCTTTGTATCACAAATTCCAAGAACATGAACTTTAAACAATTGTCTGCCAAGTGAAGGGAACGCTGGGGAGGATGATTGAAGTGGGGGACACTGCGGGAGGATGATTGACATCTCATACTCATGTCTATCCAGGCTGGCATACCTCACAGAGCTCAAATTGCTCTGAGCTGTTTTTCTTTTCTCAAATACATGGACATTTGTAGAAGGGAAGGCTGCATTTTCTTGGTAAGATCGGGAAGAAGAAATGACCCAGAGATGAGTTGCCTGTGTGCCGGAAGGGCTTTCGGTAACCAGGGAGCATGTCCTGGGCTCTAGCGTGGCCTGGTTGTGGCATATTTACCTATGTATCTGAGAGTGCTATGCAATCAGCAGGGCCTCGGACAAGCTCACTGAGTTTCTTACAGCTGAGGAGGACTCAAGAGAGATACAGACACAGCTGAAAGAGGTGGGGCCCTGGAGGGACCAACACTTAAAACAAGGCAGGTCTCAGCAGCACTGTGTGTTCTGAGTACCAGCCAGGTGGAGGATCAGAGAGACAAGGAGATGACAACATGGGAGATGAGGACCCAGCTTCAGGTCCTGGATGCCTTGACATTGCATCTGGACCCAGGAATGAAGACGTTGACCAAAAGAGTCAAACTCTGTAAGATATCTGAAGAGATTTATTCTGAGCCAAATATGAGTGAACAGGGCCTGTGACACAGCCCTCAGGAGGTCTTGAGAACATGTGCCCAAGGGAGTCAGGCTGTAGCTTGGTTTTATACATTTTACGGAGACATGAGACTTCAATCAAATACATTTAAGAAATACATTAGGCCAGGAGCAGTGGCTCATGCCTGTAATCCCAGCACTTTAGGAGGCTGAGGCGGGCAGATAACTTGAGGCCAGGAATTTGAAACCAGGGTGGTCAACATGGTGAAACCCCATCTCTGCTAAAAATACAGAAAAAAAAACCGTGGCCAACGTGGTGAAACCCCGTCTCTGCTAAAAATACAGAAAAATTAGCCGGGTGTGGTGGCACGCACCTGTATATCCAGCTACTTGGGAGGCTAAGGCATGAGAATCGCAGGAGGTGGAGATCGCTGAGATTATGCCACTGCACTCCAGCCTGGGTCACAGAGTAAGACTCCATCTCACAAAAAAAGAAAAGAAAAGAAAAAAAAAAAATACATTGGTTCTGTTTAGCAAGGCAGGACAACTGGAAGCAGTGGGGCCTCCAGGCTACAGGTAGATTTAAAAATTTTGCCGGGCGCGATGGCTCACGCCTGTAATCCCAGCACTTTGGGAGGCCGAGGCGGGCGGATCACAAGGTCAGGAGATCGAGACCATGGTGAAACCCCGTCTCTACTAAAAATAGAAAAAAATTAGCCGGGCGCAGTGGCGGGCGCCTGTAGTCCCAGCTACTCGGGAGGCTGAGGCAGGAGAATGGCGTGAACCCGGAGGCGGAGCTTGCAGTGAGCCGAGATTGCGCAATTGCACTCCAGCCTGGGCGACAGAGCGAGACTCCTCTCAAAAAAAAAAAAAAAAAAAAAAAAAAATTTAAATTTTCTGGTTGACAATTGGTTGAGTTTATCTAAAGACCTGGGATCAACAGAAAGAAGTGTCTGGGTTAAGATGAACGATTGTGGACACAAAAGTTCTTATTTGCAGAGGAAGCCTTCAGGTAGTAGGGTTCAGAGAGAATGGGTTGTACAATGTTTCTCAGCTGACTTAGAGTCTGTGTTGATGTTAATGCTGGAGAGGTATAATGAAGCACGTCCGACCCCAACTGCCCATCATGGCCTGAACCAGTCTTTCCAGTTAAATTTCAAGAGTGCCCTGGCTGAGGAAGAAGTCCATTCAGATGGTTGTGGTGGGGCTTAGAATTTTGTTTTTGGTTTACAAAGATGTGACCTTTTGGGACCTTGGGAAAGGGTGGTGGTGAAACTCTGAACTAAAATTACTTTTTTATCCCCCAAGAAAATACAGGCTTATGAGATAAATTAAATTACCTAAGTGATTAGACTTATATCTCTTTGCTTAAAACAGGGTCTTTCTCTGTTGTCCAGGCTGGAAAGCAGTGGTGTGACCATAACTCACTGCAGCCTCAAATATTAGGGCTCAAGCGATCTTCCAGCCTCAGCCTCCCAAGTAGCTGGGACTACAGGTGCACAAGCACACCTGGTTAATTAAGAAAAACAAATTTGTAGACATGAGGTCTTGCTATATTGCCCAGGCTGGCCTTGAACTCCTGGCCTCAAGTGATCCTTTTGCCTCAGCCTCCCAAAGTGCTGGGATTATAGGTATGCACCATAGCACCCAGCATCATATTCTTATATCCTATTAAGAATAGGATTCCTCTCAGAAAAAATACTACATGGATCTACTAAAAAACACTGAAAAGATGTATACCCAAAATCCATAGAGGTTACCTCTGGGTGGTAGAATAACTGGATCTTTTCTTTTCTCCCTCTCTCCCTTCCTTCCTTCTTTCCTTCCTTCCTTCCTTCCTTCCTTCCTTCCTTCCTTCCTTCCTTCCTTCCTTCCTTCCTTCCTTCCTTCCTTCCCTTCATTCCTCCTTCCTTCTTTCTCTTCATTCCTCCTTCCTTCTTTCTCTCTCTCTTCTTTTTCATTCTTTCTCTCTCTCTTTCTTTTCTCTCTCTTCTTTTCTCCTTGCTTCCTCTTTTTTCTTTGTTTTATGTATCTTTTTGTCTAACTTTTCACAGTGGACTATATTCTACTTTTCTACAACAAACTTATTTTGTTAGGAAAATACAACACAGGCTGGGTGTGGTGGCTCTCACCTGTAATCCCAGCACTTTGGGAGGCTGAGGCTGGCAGATTGCTTGAGCCCAGGGGTTCAAGACCAGCCTGGACAACATAGGGAAACCCTGTCTCTCTTTCTCTCTTTCTTTTTTTTAAGGAAAAAACAACACAATAAAACAAGGTAAATGAGAAATGGCATTCAGGGCATATACCTTTTCATTATGAGGATGAAGGAGATTGTACTGAGGTGTGACTGATTTTCACACTAGACCCAGCATGGGCTCTCCTGTGTGCTCTGGACTGTCTTTCAGGTCCTCTTCTTATAAACAACTGGAATTCTGGGATTTGTTTAGAAAACCTCCAAGAGTCTTTGGAGAGAAACTGCCGTTTGTATTTTCTAAACTGGACTTTATCCTTCACAGTTTGGGAGTTTGCAATTGAAGAGATTGCATTTAAGGCACTTTTCCTCCCTTATCCAATCTGGATGCTGGCCATCTAACTTGCCTGTGCTCAGGAGGCTGAAATAACTTACAGCATTTGTATCTCAAGGGCCAAATCTAAATAATATTAAGGAAATATATCAAAAGGAAGTGATTGCTTTCAATTCCCATCTCCTCATAATGTAGAGAAATGATTAAATTAGTAGTGATCAGTCTTAATCAGAGAACCTACTCGATTTGTTCTAAACGGTGCTATTACAGCCCCTGCATGTTTACCAAAAAGAGAACCACCATCTGCAGATGGGTTAGCAACACATTTATACTACTTTCATGTGTTCCTAATGCAATTCTAGAAATGAATCTAAGAAAAGTGCTGTTTTAGCAGGGAAAGTGTCTTCACTTAAATCCAGAAAATCATTTGGTTATCTCCAGATTTGTAAAGATCAAATTCCAGCTGAATTTCTGTGATATTCTGTGTAAAGATCTTGGAAGTAAATAAATATAAATATATAAATACACACATACACACACACACACACGCACACATGCATAGTAGTAACACCAATGGGTTATCACCGAATGTTGTAAAACATCTTGCAACATGATGGCACCTTAGAAAGGATATTTTAAATAATGTTTTTTATAATACATTATTTATAATACAAAAAATAACTGGTTTTTCTTTTATTTATTGAGTTAAAATCCAAGCTATGTTGGAGCCATGAATGCTGCAATTCATGTGCCAGTTAGACCCATCAGAGAAGAAACTTCCAGTGCTTCATTTTAGGTTGTGCCTATATGTGAAACTAATTTGATTAAGTTCAACTCATAATTTGATCAAACCTTTTGCTTAAGTAAACCTTAATTTTGTTTATACTCTATGCCAGGGGCTAGGATGCATAGGAGGGCTATGGAGGATAAATTATCAGAGCCAAAACTCCATCTCTAAAAGGGAGACAATAGAATGAAGTATTTCAGAGCTGAGGCCTTAGATTTTGACTGCCCCAGGTTCTAATCTTGGTTCTGCCACTTCTTGGCTGACTCAATTTGAACAGTTTACTTAACTGCCCCAACGTCATCATCTTAATCCAGCAACAATAAGAATACCAATGTCAGAGTGAGGTTGTGAGGATTAAAGGTGAAAATGCAAATCAATACTTATCATAGCTACTGGCACATAAGAAGCATTCTATAAATGTTAACTATTGTTATTATAGATTACTTTCACAAAATGTTCTAACAATGAAATCTTTGAAAATTAGACTCTGCAACTGGCTATTGGAATCTGAAATTTGCCTTCTCGGATTGCCATTGCCATTGGCTTCCCACCAGTTCCCATGGATTTAATTAATGAGCATACGACTGAGCCAATTCTAAAGAGGGAGACAGCCAAGGAAAAGTAAGGATGGTATTACAGACAATAACTCACTGTGAATCAGGAAGGGACATTATCTTTCAAGTCATTCATAAATCAAAAACCCAGCCAAAGCTTCAAGCCTTCCAGGTAAAAGGATTATCAACACACAGGAGGCCGTTGACAGCAAACTTCCTCAGGCCTAGCAACATCAACCCCATCATATGCTGTTCCTTGGGACTTGTCATTCCATGACTGGGCTTGGCCATTTGGAGTCTAAAACACAAAGCCAAGAGACTATAATGATAGTGGATATCTGAAGTGGTTTTGGGGTTCAATAATTGGATTTTTCTCTCCATCAGACCTGATATGGAAAGGTGGGCCATGGCACTGGCATGTTTTTATGCCTCTTGTCAATGCCTATCCTCCTCTAGACCTGACTTTCTGAAGCACCAACACACACTACTTTGGGCACCGATTAAGCAGGATAGTGTATTATTAGTCTGGTCTCATGCTACTAATAAAGACATACCCGAGACTGGGTAATTGGTAAAGAAAAAGAGGTTTAATGGACTCACGGTTCCACATGGCTGGGGAAGCCTCACAATCATGGCAGAAGATGAAGGAGGAGCAAAGGCACATCTTACATGGCAGCAGGCATGAGAGCATGTGCAGAGGAACTGCCCTTTATAAAACAACCAGATCTCATGGGACTTATTCACTATCATAAGAACAGCACAGGAAAACCTGCCCCCACAATTTGATTACCTCTCACAGGGTCCCTCCCACGACACGTGGGGATAATGGGAGCTACAATTGAAGATGAGATTTGGGTAGGGACACAGCCAAACTATATCAGATAGACAGGACTATTTATTCAGAAAAGCACAATCATTTTTACCTGGATATAACCAAATATTTCAGTAGTCTTAGGATTGTGCCAAATATTTCAGTAGTCTTAGGATTGTTTCACCGTTACTTACCTTTAGGAAGGCAGCCAAGACAGTGTATTTCTTCACCTCTCAAAAGGCAGTTACTTTGGATGAACAGGGCTCTCCATATCTAAAGGGTTACAGGTTAGCATAATCTGCATGCACAATTTGGAGAAAATGTAAACATTCTGTGGGTAGGATTTATAATTGTCTTACTCACTGTTGTATGCCCAGAGTCTAGCACAGTACCTAGAACATAATATGTGCTGATGAGTATTGAATACATAAATGCATGAATATGAGCTTTCTCACTGATGTACCATTGCCTGAAATCTCCTACATTTGCTCACTCAGTAAACTTCTACTTATTCAATAAGTCTCCGCTCAGTTGCCATTCATTCTGTGAAATACTTTCTTTTGTTCCAGGTAGGGGAAGGCCTCTTTGCCTCCATTCCCATATATCCAGTATGTGACACCATGTCAAGGTTCTTATACACAAACAATCAAGTTACTCTGGCTAGTTCAAGCAGAAACAAATGTGTTAAAGGATATTGGGTGGCTCGAAGAGTGTTTGGGAGGGATAGGGAACCAGGTTTCAATGCTATCTAGCTAGGAAAGAGCTCAACCACACTAGCTACTTGAGTGAGTCATGGCAGCTGCTGCTGTTGATCCTTATCATTAATTACCCATTGAAGGCCTGAGGATATAAGCATGGTGACAGCCACATCAGAAGAACTTGACACTTCTACCACTCTTCTTAGCAGAAAATTCATTCACCCTGTGTGTGGCTGCCACCTCATGTGGCACTTCTGTTTCCACTTATGCTAGTATATCTGATTAGAAGAACACAGGCCACATACCTGAACCCTATCTGCAAGAGGTTCTGGGAAATGTATATTTTAGTTTGCCAGTCTCTATAGCAGAGGATGGAAAGCCAAAAGGTATGTTGAATGAGCCAACCAATTCCATCTGCCACACTCCATAACATCACTATCTCCTTCACTTGTTGACTTCCTTAAAAACAGGTATTTTGTGGTGTTCAGCTTGTATCCTTAGTAGCTAGAACAGGTCCTAGTATATAATAGGTTTTTGTTTGTTTGTTTGTTTTTTTGAGACAGAGTCTCGCTTTGTCACTCAGACTGGAGTGCAGTGGCACAATCTCAGCTCACTGCAACCTCTGCCTCTCGGGTTCAAGTAATTCTTGTGCCTCAGCCTCCAGAGTAGCTGGGACTACAACCACGCTCCACCATACCCAGCTAATTTTTTGTATTTTAGTAGAGATGGGATTTCACCATGTTGCCCAGGCTGGTCTTAAACTCCTGAGCTCAGGCAATCTGCCTGCCTCAATTTCCCAAAGTGCTGGGATTACAGGCGTGAACCACCATGCCTGGTCTATAATATGCTTTTAATAAAAAGTGGTGGAAGTAAAATGACCTAGACTGGAGGTTTGATATGGCAAACCAAGCACATACATTTCTGTTCTTTTCCTCCAGAGAGCACACTGATGTTGTAATAAAAGCTACAATTTCATAACAAAATAGAAACCAAGAGAAGAGCTATCAGCAGATTTGAAATTTAAACGAATTTCTGAAAATCAGATGAAATAATATTGACCAATCCACCAGAGTAGAGAACAGAAAACCTAGACTATGCTCAGTGGGGGCAGAGGGATGGAGTGAGAGTTGAGTCCTAAAACAGGACCAGTCCCTTTACATCACATATCCAGTGTTTACCATCTATGTCTCCAAAAGAAGCGTTATTATATTAGTTTGCTAGGGCTGCCATCATAAATTACCACAGTCTGGGTGGCTTAAACAATAGACATTTGTTTTCTCACAGTTCTGGAGATCTTAAGTCCAAGATCAAGATGTTGGCAGAGTCAGTTTCTTCCTTGTTTTTTAGATGACTGTCTTTTCCCTGTATCTTCACATGGTCTTCCTGTGTGTGTCCCAATTTCCTCTTGTTATAAGGATGCCAGTCAAATGGCACTAGGGCTTACCCTAATGACCTTATTTTAACTTAACTACCTCTTGAAAGACTATCTCCAAATACAGTCACATTCTGAGATACTGGGGGTTAGGACTTACTGCAAATTTTAGGGGGATACAATTTAGCCAGTAACATTTATTTATCTATTCTCTAAAGAAATTGATGAGTTGTCATGTAACAACTGAGTAACCAATATGGGTAACGGACACCAAACACCTCTATGTTTTGACACTGTGGGACCCCAATGCCATGGTCATCTTCCCACCACTCTCTGTAATGTGGAGCCAATTATTTGGCAAGCTCCAGCCACATTCTCAAGGCTCTTTTCAGCCTTTCATTGCCTCTTTCTTTTTTAAAACATCAAGATCATCATACATTTCAGAAAAACTTCCAACACTGATGAAAAAGAACAAAATAAACAAAAAATATGATCCAAGAGGAGACAGATATATTAAAAAACAAGGATATGTTAAAAATTGAGTTATGTCTTCAAAGCAATTTCAGGAACAATTGCATCCTTAAAATTAGAATGGTATGCTGGGAAAAAATGAGCAACGATGGATCAAATAAGAGCTTTTAGGAATTAGAAATATGATTGCCAAAATAAAAGTTTCTGTAAGAATTAAAGAAAGAGGAGAGAAACACGAAGGGTGGATTTTCAGTCAGTAGGGACAAGTTTATTTTAAATAAACCTGAGAGGGGCTTCTAGGAGTGTTAGGTTAGAGCCCACTCTCTTACAGACGAAGAGATTGTAAGGATACAGGGTGATAGAGTTTATCGGAGGCTTGGACTGTTTCTGTGTCTCTTTGTTGTGCTTATCTGGGAGAGAGAGTTGTGTATCTGTTCCCATACATCTTTCTGTAGCTGCAGGCAAATCCCTCCAGTCTGCTTTTAGCTTCCCTAACTTAGTGCACCTGAAGGGAAAGGAACATGCTTATTAAGGCCCACTGTTTTACTGCATGAGGGTGAAGTTTGGCAGTTACCCGAGAGACTTTCCCCCCACCTTCCTCTGGGCCCAGGCTGTTTTATCTGTGTTTTATTGTCTGCTCTTTCTGGCTGCTTGTAATTACAACAGAAGTGATTTCCTTGAAATACATGAGTCTAGGAAGGGAGCTGGCACTTAAAGTGGTGGTGTTTGTCCGAGATGACGGTGCTCCTGCTCTGTCAGTTTCAAGGGAGGAGTAGACAGATAAAATTGAGGGAAACTTCCAAAATGTTGAGACAAGAGACAAAAATCTGAGAGAAAAAAATAAGTGTCATAAAGGATCGATGCAGAAGATCCAACATCTGACCAATAGGGGTTCCAAAAAGGGAAAACAGATAAAAGGGAGAAAAAGAAGTAATGCAAATAAATTTTCCAAGATGAAACAATACTAAAAATCTTCAGAATGACAACACCAAAAAAAATCTTTTCTAGAAAGGAACAAGAAAGAAATAGACTGACATCTGAATTCTGAACAGCAACATTGAGTGTTTAAAGAAAATGGAACAAACCAATACAACTGAAGAAAAATTATCCTTGCTTTGAAGTCTATTCCAGACAAAATATCATTAAATAATGCAGGCAGAATAGACATATTCAGACATGCAATACTTGAAAAGCTGACTTCTTATTCATTCTTCATTGGGGAGTTACTTGAAAAGACACATGAATCAAGAAAGATGAAATCATGAGACTTAGGGAATGATGTGCCCAACTTAGGGGAGAAAGAAAGGGAAGGAAAATGACAACTTATGATCAGTCCCAGAAAGCAGTCAGTCTAAATGAGGGGGGAAATAAATGGAGAGTTCCAAGAGGAGGACTCTGGGGGAGAAAAGAGCTTCCTTAATAAACAGTGTGCTTGAGACTTCTTAGGAGAATAAGCATAGGATAAAGGCAGAGAATACAAAATGAAGGCAATTAGAAATTCCAGGAAAAATAAAAAGCTATAAGAAAATGAATGTAATCATAGCACACTCTTCTTCTCTCCAAAAAGATAGTACTGTAAAAACTGTGCAATAATTTTTATTTCTTCTTCTTCTTCTTCTTCTTCTTCTTCTTCTTCTTCTTCTTCTTCTTCTTCTTCTTCTTCTTCTTCTTCTTCTTTTTTTTCTTTCTTGATACAGAGTCTCACTCTGTTGCCCAGGCTGGATTGCAATCACACAATCTTGGCTCACTGCAACCTCTGCCTCCCAGGTTCAAGCGATTCTCCTGCCTCAGCTTCCAGAGTAGCTGGGATTACAGGCACTTGCCACCGTGCCTGGCTAATTTTCGTATTTTTAGTAGAGACAGGGTTTAGTCATGTCGGCCAGGCTGGTCTCAAACTCCTGACCTCAAGTGATCCACCTGCCTCAGCTTCCCAAAGTGCTGGGATTACAGGCATGAGCTACCGCACCAAGCCTTGTGTAATAATTTTTAATTTTTGAAATCTGCAAAAAAAACCAAAGTATGCACAAAAAAAGATATAAATATAATGAATCTTCTTAGCATAAGACCACAGATTGAAGTGAGAGACATAGGAAAGGAGAAGTGAAAGGAAGGAAGGGGTGATCATGTAATATATAATGTCTCATGAAGGAAGGAGCTGAGTACCCAGCATCCTTATTTTCATCTTTGAGTAATAGCACTCCAGTTTTTATTTGGGTCACTTTCCATCCCAACACATGAAGTTTTCATGAGATTGTCAACCTGCCCTACCTTCCTTAGTCGATGGGTGAACATGTGGCCCAATGTAAGCCAATCAGACTCTCTCTTTCTCAGAAATAAAAAGTTAAATCCCCATTACTTCACACTGTGCAGTGCCCTAAAGAGACAATGCATAAATTCTTGCTCCTGAAATTTTCAGGACAACTCTTACTGCTGGTTTTTCTGAAACTTGACTTCGAAGCTACCTTCTTTGATTTTTATGGATATCTGTCCTTCAAAAAAAAAAAAAACCTCATTGTTTTGGACTAAATTAGCAAGAATTGGTTTTAGGTGATAAGATATAATAAGATAAATAATCCTTCAAAGATAATGTTTTGAAGTACGAAAACTGAACTGAAAACAGTGATGCAACTTTGTGAAGGGTAAGGGGATTAGAGGAGGAATTAAGTGAGTGAAACAATAATTTACCCTCACAGGAAGTTAGTGCTTAAATTATAAAGTTGATAAATCATGAAAGGTCAGTGTAGCAAATGTATTTTTCAATACCAAGGCAACCACTAGACAAGATAAAACTTAAAAAAAAAAAAAAAAAAGAAATGGTATCTAAAAAAAAAAAAAAGACTTGTTGGCAGGGTGTGGTGGCTCACACCTGTAATCCCAGCACTTTGGGAGGCCGAGGCAGGTGGATCACCCAAGGTCGGGAGTTCGAGACCAGCCTGACCAACATGGAGAAACCCCCATCTCTACTGAAAATACAAAATTAGCCAGGCAGGGTGGTACATGCTTGTAATCCCAGCTGCTCGGGAGGCTGAGCAGGAGAATCGCTTGAACCTAGGAGATGGAAGTTGCAGTGAGCCGAGATTGAGCCATTGCATTCCAGCCTGGGCAACAAGAGTGAAACTCTGTCTCAAAACAAACAAACAAACAAAAACAAAAACAAAAGCAAGGCAGGAAACGATTTCTTTTTATTACAAGCTAATCTTAACTTTTTAAATTTCCCCCCGTGTGTATTAATTAATAAGTATTTAAATTTGTTGTTGTTGCTTGGGGATGGTGGTGGGGGAGTTTTTGTTTGTTTTTGTTTTTGCTTGTTTTCTTGACAGACATGGTCTCACTGTGTCACCCAGGCTGGAGTGCAGTGGCGATCATAGCTCACTGCAGCCTCAAACTCCTGGGCTCAAGTGATCCCCCAGCCTCAGCCTCCCAAGTAACTGGGACTACAGGCTCACCACCATGCCTGACTAATTATTTTATATTTATTTTTTGTAGAGACAGGGGTCTCGCTATATTGCCCATGTTGATCTCGAACTCCTGGCCTCAAGCAGTTCTCCTGCCTCAGCCTCTCAAAGTGCTGTTTATAGGCATGAGCCACAGTGCCCAGCCTTAATGTTAAAGAAGTAAGGGGTGGGGGGAAGACAGCTGTTCTATCTATGATGGAGGTGGTTCAGGATTTCAAAGCTTTGTCAAATAGTTAGAAACACGCCCCCAGTAGCTGTTCTAGAAAGTGGCACATTACATAGCATCCCTCTCTGACTCCAAAGGAGGGTGCTGGATGAGGGGAATCATCACGTATTGCCATTGTCTCCACTGAGACCCCGCCGAGACCTTGACCTGTGGAGTACTTCAAGCCTGTCTTTGTTTTCTTGGCATGCCTTTGCCAAGCTTGGAGCAGTTGGCACAGGACTCAGAAGTTCTGGCTTATCCTCCACCCATCTCTTTACCCAACCTTCACCCTGCTTTCCTGGAAAAATGAGAAAGAATTAGTTTTATCTCTCCTCTCAAGGGATAAAGACAGTGACGCCTCCCTATCTGTAATACCAGGAGATTTGTTTGAATGTGAGTCATAGTTTTTACTGTTGTTTGCTGACATTTTGCTGATGAGATAAGCAGAGACCTTGATATCAAAGATGTGCAGATAGCACTTTTCCTGGAATTAAATTAGAAGAATTGGAAATTTTAGGTGAGTTTGTTTTTCTCTACCAGGTGAAGTCTGGGGGCGATTTAAACCATACACAGAGATTGTTAGGCAGGGAAGACCCTGTGGCAGCAGAGGAGAGAGAAAGAGAATCTGAGCGTTCTCTCTGGCTAACCATCCTGAAGGATAGGGTTGGTGTCACAACAGGAGCATTCAGCTCAACTGTCAACATAACCCAGGTTCATAATGGGAGGCAAAAGGTGGCCATATTCAGCCAGGCGCAATGGCTCATGCCTTTAATCTCAGCACTTTGGGAAGCCAAGGTGGGCGGATCTCCTGAGGTCAGGAGTTTGAGACCAGCCTGACCAACATGGTGAAACCTCATCTCTACTAAAAAATGCAAAAATAGCCAGGTGTGGTGGCACATGCCTGTATTCCCAGCTACTTGGGGGGCTGAGGCAGGAGAATCACTTAAACCCAGGAGGCAGAGGTTGCAATGAGCCGAGATCGTGCCATTGTACTCTCCAGCCTGGGTAACAGAGTGAGATTCCATCTCAAAAAAAAACACACACACACAAGAAAAATACAACAACCAAAAAGGTGACCACATGCATCCTTTTCCCATCTTCACATTCTTATTCCGTTGGATGATGGTGACTGTCTTCTCTTTTCTATGCTCCCCTGCCATGCCCAATTCTAGCTCTGAAGGATGGGGGTTGAGGTGTGGTGTTTAGAGGAGATGAATACAGGAATCCAAGACTTGAAGATGTGAAAGAGAAAATGAGATCAGTTAGAACTTTCAAGTCGGGGGACAGACTGGAGTCAGGTGTAATTCTTCACTTTTAAAGACAAGCTTCCCAGTGCCCTCACTCGACAGGTCAGTGAGTCATATCTTGGAATTCCCAGAGGGTGTCTCCTATGTGCTCCTGATCAGTCCCTTCATCTTCTACTCTGGTTCTCCCATTAAGATGTTTGTTTTCTCAGCTTGATTAGCAATTAAAATGTGAAGGAGATAATTCTGCCTCATCAGAATAATGGATGCAATCTCTGAGCATGTTAGAGAATATATGTTCTGTAAAACCAAGGTATTATGGTCATTATCAAGTGTAGAACCTTGGACAACAGGAAGTGCTGATATCAATACATATGACTCCATATGATGTATACAGCATATCATTTGGGCATATCACTGGGGGATTCCAGTCCCAAACTCATAGACCAGCATTGGTTCATTGGCACAACTTGGTGTGCCCATACCACTATTTTAATAAATTACAATGAATTCAAGTTAAACTGAATTAAAATACTAAATAATTGCTGTTCAAATTCAAATTCAAATTCTGGCTCCACTATTTAGCATCTGTATGACTTATAGGGGCAGATCCAGATTTTGTAGGACTTGTAGCTGATAAAATTCATGGGGCTATTTAAGAAAAAGAGCACAAACATGGATTCAAAATCAGTACAGGGCCTTGGAAGAGGATTGTGTAAATAAGGGGGCTGAGCTTAAACTTTATTAGTTTCTTGATTTTCCTCTATGTACCTAGGAAGTTACATGACTGTCCTGAATCAGTTTCCTTACCTGCAGTCAGGATAATCATCATTAGTCTGTGGAAATAAGGAATATATAATATAATATATATGAAATTATATGTATAGCACCTTGTATTGAGAGTCAGCATTCCAGAATTCAAAAAAGGTAACTCATTATGAATATTCAAAGGTAGAAAGGTCATTCAATATAATCATTAGACTAAAACTTTTTTCTTTTCCTGACTTTTAACTGCTTAATTATGCAAGTATGTGGACAGATCCCAAAGGACATGCAGACTTGATGGTGATCACTAGTCAATATAATAACCCCTCAGAATGAACAGTAAAGCATTGCAATGCAGCAGCAGTCATCAGATGAGAGCTTGGCAAAGACAAGAAAAGTAATTGGAGGGACCAAGGTAGGTAGGGTGGAATGCTGCAGGTTTGGATATTGTCAAAGATGTTACCCCACTATCGCATCTCCCTTCTTAAAAAGTGTTTTAACAAAGACGGCCTCGTTTGGCCCTCAGAGTACACATAGGGGGCAGAGTATTGCTGATGACCACTCTTCTGAGGGCCTTGGTTGGCTGACTTTCCAGGGCAGTGGAAAATCAAGCCTATGCCTTCATCATCATCATCATTGTCATTGTTTGCATTGTTGTCATTGTCAATAGCACTTATTGACTGCTTCCTAAATGTCAGATACAGTGTTAAGTACTTTACATGTGTTCTCTGATTTCTCTCCACACCATTATTTCCATATGACAACTGGAACTGAGGTTCAATATCTTGCAAAGGATTTGCAACTAGTAAGTTTCTCAACATTTATGATTGTTTTGAGCATTTTGCTCAGTATATTAACAGACTTGTAACCCATTCTGAACCCATAAAATGTTTGGAAACTGCAGAGCAATTATTTAAGAGCCCTGGCCTGCATCTGCAACTGAACTCCATATTCTCTATAAGGGAGCATATCGTCCTCAAAGATTAACATGGATAACATCACCAAGACTGCAGGTGGATTAGATAATTTCTGGAGCTATGTTTTATTTATCTCTGTGTTGCTAATGTCTTGTACAGGTGCTGGCAAAATGTTGTCAGATAAGGGAGCAAATGAATATTTTAGCCATGAAGCAAATGAGGGTTAGAGCCAGGTCTCCTGACTTCTAACCTGAGTCCTGTTACTACCAACACTGCTACTCCCTCCCTTTGAGGGTTTCACTGCTGTAACAAAGAGACTCAAAATACAATGGCTTAAACAAGATAGAAGTTTATATCCTTCTATGTCGAAGTCCACACAGTCAACCCAAAAGGGAAAGGGACAAGGGAAAGCAGGCCCTTTCCTTGTAAATACCTAACCAGGAAGCTTCAAATATCACTTCCATGCACATTTGACCCGCCAAACTAGTCACATGGCCACATCTTGCCTGAAGGAAGCCTCGGAAATGTAATCTTAGCTGGTGGTCATACACTCATCTAGAATTTCTATTACTATAGAAGACAGGGAATGGTAGTTTTTGCCACAGTGGGACAAGCTGCTGTGTACAGAGGCAAAAGGACTAAACTTAGAGATAGGTATACCAGGGTTTCTGCACCTGCAAAATGCAATAATATTATTATAATTATAGTTATAATAATTATATTACCCCAAGGCTCATTTTTTTCAACTCCAAATAATGATAATTATGGTAATTAGCATCTATTGAGCATCCATTGTGCTCTAGGGGCTGTACCATTGAAGCAAATAGGTTTAATTAACCATTGATATGGTTAGGCTTTGTGTCCCCACCTAAATCTCATTTTGAATTGTAATCCCTATAATACCCATAATCCCAACGTGTCAAAGGAGAGACCAGGTGGAGGTAATTGAATCATAAGGGCGATTCTCCCCATGCTGTTCTTGTGATAACGAGTGAGTGCTCACGAGATCTGATGCTTTTATAAGGGACTCTTCCCCTTTCACTTGGCACTTCTCCTTCTTGCCGCCTGTGCAAAAGGTGCCTTGGTTCCACTTCACCTTCTGCCATGATTGTAAGTTTCCTGAGGCCTCCCAGCCATGCTGACCTGTGAGTTGATTAAACCCCTTTCCTTCATAAATTACCCAGTCTAAGGCAGTTCTTTATAGCAGAGTGAAAACAGACTAATACAAGCATATACTTTACATGTGTGATTTCACTCAATCTTCCTAATAGTCCTGTAAGGTCATTATTATTATCCTGCTCATTTTAGAGATAAGAAAACTGAGCCTCAGATGTTCAGGTTTCACAGTGAGTATATGAGAGGTAAAGCCAGTCCTGCACTCGCAGATTCCAAAGCCCATTCATGGAACCCCTCTGCTGCACCCTGGATCACTGCAGTGTCTGCATTAGAGAGTTGTCATCAGCATGGAAAGCAATGTAACTAATGGAGCAAATGGTAGATCCTCTCCACTTTCCCCAAGGAAGGCAGTGTGGCTCTGGGGCTTTAGGCTTCCTTGCCTGAGTAGAGAAGTTGGTGTGGGGAGGGGATTATCCAGAAACAGTTCACAGTTGCTAGAGGCAGGCTGGAGCTGAGAAAAGTCAGAATCCAGGTTTGGGAGAGAAGAGGAAAAAGCAATAAATGGAAAAATTGCAGCCCTGTAGGCAATGGAATCTATTACTCAGAGATTAAAATGTCACAAGGAGTACACGTCAGTTCCAGGCCTTGGAAAATGTTTTCTCCATCATAATTATGCCTCACCACCAACACAGAGGACTATTTCCCCTTCGGCAGAGGAGGTTGCCCCACTTGGTGTCTTTTTAACCTTCTGCAGACGTAAAAAGTTGCCTCTTACATTTATTCATAGTATTAACAATGGCCAGCACCAATGAGCACTTACCATGTGCCAGCTACTTACAGTTTGTTAATCTTTCAATAACCCTGTGAGATGGGTACTTTTAATTTCACCCCTCTTATAGATGAGGAAACTGAGGCACACAGATGTCAGGTAACATGTCCAACCTCACATGGCTGGTAAGAGGAGAATTGGTCATTAAACCTTAGCTCATCTGAGCGTGATCTTAATCTTTCCTCAAAACTTCCTCCCATAGCCCAATTCTGTTCATAGGAAAGTGGGAAACTGCATAAGGTCTTCCAGAAAGAACCTGGCAGCTCTTCCCTCTTTTCTTTCTCATTGAGGCACAGCACGAACTGAAAATATGAGGTATGGTGGGTGGACCAAGGAATGTCAAATCCAACTCCAGCTGGGGTTCGTAAGCTAAATGATGATTCACATCCAATGGGATACTCATTAGTTAACCTTTAAAAAGATGTTGAAGAATACCGTTAAGTAGACAGACTCATAAACGGTATGCATAGTATGTGGTCCAGTTAAAAAAAATAGGTTTCTACACACACACACACACACACACACACACACACATTCCTAAAAGGCTACACATCAAATCATCATAAATCCTTCTGAGTAGCAAGATTATGAGCAAACTTATTCATCTGATATCTTAGGCCTCTCCCCTCCATTTCCACCCAGGTCCCTACGGCAGTCAGCAAAGAGGCAATTCAATTTCAAGAAACATCTCAGGCTTGTGCCCAAGACCATGGCCTTCCTCCCAATCAAACAAGGCACTGACTTCTTTCTTTTTTTCCTTACTTTTCTTTTTTATTATTTTTTTATTTTGAAAAACAAAATTACATTTATGAAAAAGCTGGAGGACAGTACAAAAAATTATTTTTTCCTAAACCATTTGATGGTAAGTTGCAATTTGATGTCCCATTGCCCCTAACTACTTTAGTGTGGAATTCCTCCAAACAAGGATGTGGTCCTGCATGACCCCACATTAACCAGCAAAATCAGGAAATCAACATTGACATAGCCCTGCTGTCTATTCCTCAGATCCCATTTGAGTTATGCTAATTGTCCCAATAATGTTCTTTACAGCAAAATAATCCAGTTCAGAACCAAGTTACAGTTGGTTCTTTCTTTTTTTTTTTTTTTTTGAGACAGGGTCTCACTATGTTGCCCAAGCTGGTCTCAAACTCCTAGGCTGAAGTGATTCTCCTGCCTTGGTCTCCCAAAGTGCTGAGACTACAGGCTGGTTGTGTTTTTTATTTCCTTTGTCTGGAATATTTTCTCAGTCTTTCTTGATACTTTTTTTTTTTTTTTTTTTTGGAGACAGGGTCTCACTCTGTCTCCCAGGTGGGAGTGCAGTGGCATGATCTTGGCTGTCTGCAATCTCTGCCTCCCAGGTTTAAGCGAGTCTCCCGCCACAGCCTCTCTATAGCTGGGACCACAGGTGCACATTACTACGCCTGGCTAATTTTTTGTATTGTTTTGGTAGAGACGGGGTTTCACCATGTTGCCCAGGTTTGTCTTGAACTCCTGAGTTCAGGTAATCCACCAGCCTCAGCCTCACAAAGTGCTGGGATTATAGGCATGAGCCACCGCGCCTGGCCTGATCCTGACACTTTTGAATATTTCAAGGTCAGCCATGTCGTAGAATGCCTCTCAGTTTGGGTATGTCTGTGTTTCCGCATGAGTCGATTCAGGTTATTTGTCTTTGGCAGGAATGTCACCAATGGGGTGTCAGGGTCCTCTTGCTGCATCCTGTCAGGTGACACATGAGCTCAGCTTGTCCCATCTTGACAGTGTTCACTTTGATCTCTTGCTTAAGGAAGCATCTGTCAGGCCTTCCACTGGTTTTGTACTCTTTGTAATGAATAAGTATTTTGTTTAGTCTTTGTAATTAATAAGTTATTCTGAGTAATTAATAAGTATTTTGTGGTGAGGTAGTTTAAAAACATACCTATATCCTATTCTTCATTAAACTTTTCATTTATGTATTCAGTTAGGTGGAGTCATGGCTTTCTATTATATTTAATGGTTTCAACATGCTGCCATTTTTATAATAATTGCTATTAATTTTTCATTTTTTTGAGACAGAGTCTTGCTCTGTTGCCCAGGCTGGAGTGCAGTGATGTGATCTCTTGGCTCACTGCAACCTCCACCTCCTGGGTTCAAGCAATTCTCCTGCCACAATCTCTTGAGTAATTGGGATTACAGGTGCCCACCACCATGCTCGGCTAATTTTTGTATTTTTAGTAGAGATGGGGTTTCACCATATTGGCCAGGCTGGTCTCAAACTCTCGACCTCAAATGATCTGCCCCCCTTGGCCTCTCAAAGTGCTGGGATTACAGGCATAAGCCACCGCGCCTGACCCATCGTTATTTATCCTGATGCCCACGTTTTCCTGATTTGGCCTCTGGGAGACCCTTCGGTGGCTTTCTGCCCAGACACCGTACCAGCAGCCCATTTTTGGTGGGATCCTCTCCCACCAAATAGAAATGTTTCTCTCTCTGAGAACACATCTAAGAAGGGGGACTGGAGTCTCTCTCTGTCCCACTCAGTCCCTGCCCAGCCCTGAGGAATTCTACAGCAAGGTCCTGTGGGCACGACTTGTCATTTCAGAAACCCTTTGCATAAAGGGGCAGATGCTCACAGCCCAGCCCTCAGGTCTTGGGTTTGGCAGGGAGCAGATGCAGAGGGTCAGCAAATCTACGGTGGCCACAAGGAGAGGCTGTGCTGATTTGTTGTTGCTGTGAAAGAATCTGAAAAGAGCTTCGGCCACCACTGAGGAAATGTTTTCATTTTGTGTGTGATAAAGAGCAGGCCCAAAAGTTGGAAAACAAGAAGAGAAAAACTCTTTAAAAATAAAAAACGCTCAGGGAATTCGGGCACTCACTTGGAAATCCTGTTCTCCTCTGTCATCATTGTTGACAGAGGCAGCAATCACTGCACAGCTGTTGTGATGCCAGCATTCACTTAAAGATGTTCCCACAGAACAGGAAAAGCAAATAGGCCTTCCTCATCCTGAGCCCTCTCTTGCCTTCCCCCAGTCCCTCCTCCTCCTCCAACTCCCTGCCTTCATCCTCCCCAAAAGCAAGTAGTCAAGAATTCAATGAGGTTGAACATTACAGCAAGTGGAAGTCCCCTACACTTGTTAAAAAGTTAATTTTTTAATTGTGTAAAATACATGCAACATACAACTTACCATCTTAACCATTTTTAAGGGTACAGTTCAGAGGCATTCACATTGTTGGGGAACCATCCTCACCAGCTACCTCCAGGACACTTTCCGTCTTGCAAAACTGAAACGCTGTATCCCTTCAATAATAATTTCCCATTCCTCCCTCCCCTCCAGACCCTGGCAACCACCATTCGACTTTCTGTCTCTAAGAATTTGACAACTCTAGGTACCTCATATGATGGACTAGAGTCTTTGTCCTTTTGTGAGTGGCTTATTTTACTAGCATGTCTTCTTTCTTCCAATTTCAGCTTTCATTTTAGATTCAGGGGGTACATGTGCAGGTTTGCTACATGGGTATGTCTATGTGGCATGATTCTGAGACTTGGGGTATGAATGATCCTATTACCCAGGTAGTGAGCACAGTATTCAAAAGGTGGTTTTTTAACCCCTCGCCCCTCTTTGCCCTCCCCTTCTGGCAGTCCTCAGTGTCTCTTGTTTCCATCTTTATGACTATGTGTACCCAATGTCTAGTTCCCGCTTATACATGAGAATATGCAGTATTTGGTTTCCTGTTTCTGTATTACTTCGCTTAGGATAATGGCTTCTAGCTACATCCATGTTGCTGCAAAGGACATGTTTTCGTTCTTTTTATGGCTATGTCATATTCCATGGTGTATATGTACGACATTTTCAGTATCCAATCCACCATTCATGGGCATCTAGGTTGATTCCATGTCTTTGCTATTGTAAATAGTGCTGTGATGAACATATAAGTTCATGTGTCTTTTTGGTAGAACCATTTACTTTCCTTTGCACATATGCCCAGTAATGGGATTGCTGGGTTGAATGGTAGTTCTATTTTTAGCCCTTGGAGAAATCTCCAAACTGCTTTCCACAGTGGTTGAACTACTTTACATTCCCACCAACAGTGTATAATTTGTTCCCTTTTCTCCACAGCCTCAGTAACATCTGTTATCTTTTCGACTTTTTAGAAATAGCCATTCTGACTGGTATGAGATGGTATTTCCTTTGGCTTGGATTTGCATTTCTCTGATGATGAGTGGTGTTGAGTATTTTTTCATATGTTTATTGGCCACTCGTATGTCTGCTTTTCAGAAGTGCCTGTTCATGTCATTTATCCACTTTTTAGTGGGGTTATTGGTTTTTTGCTTATTGATTTAAGTTCCTTACAGATTCTGGATATTAGATTTTTGTCAGATGCCTAGTTTGTGACATTTTCTCCCATTCTGTAGGTTGTGTGGTTACTCTGTTGGTAGTTTCTTTTGCTGTGCAGAAAGCTCTTTAGTTTAATTAGCTCCCACTTGTCAAGTTGTTTTTGTCACAATTGTTTTTGAGTGCTTAGCCAAAAATTATTTTCCAAGGCCAGTGTTTAGAATAATATTTCCTAGGTTTTCTTCTAGGATTTTTATCATTTTAGGTCTTACATTTAAGTCTTTAATCCACCTTGAGTTAATTTTTGTATGTGGTGAAAGATAGGGGTCCAGTTTCAATCTTCTGCATATGGTTAGCCTGTTAGCCCAGCACCATTTATTGAATAGGGATCCATTCCTCATTGCTTGTTTTTGTTGACTTTGTCGAAGACCAGATGGCTGTAGGTGTGTAGCTTTATTTCTGGGCTCTCTATTTGGTTCCATTGCTCTATGTGTCTGTTTTTGGACCAGTGCCATGCTGTTTTGGTTCCAGTAGCCTTATAGTATACTTTGAAATTGGGTTTGAAGTATAGTTTGAAGCTGGCTTTGTTCTTTTGCTTAGAATTTCACTTGGCTTAATGTCTTCAAGATTCATCCATGTTGTAGCATGTGTCAGAATTTCCTTCCTCTTTAAGGCTGAATACCTTCTAAGCTTTTAAACGTTATATAACTAATGGTTTTCTAGGGCTGCCATAACAAAATATTACAGACTGGGTGGCTTAAACAGCAGTTCTAGAGGCTAAAAGTCCAAGAGCAAGGTGTTGGCAGGTTTGGTTTCTTCTGAGCCTCTCTTCTTGACTTGCAGATGGCTACATTTTCGCTGTGTCCTCACATGGTCTTTTCTCTGTGTGTGTGCATCCCTGGTGTCCACATTTCCTCTTCTTATAAGGACATCATTAAGGACACCATAAGGAGATTGAATGAGGGCCAACCCTAATGATCTCATTTTAACTTAAGCATCTTTTCAAAGGCCCTATCTCTGAATACAGTCACATTCTGAGGTACTGGGAGTTAGGGCTTCAACATATGAATTTGGGGGGAACACACTTCAGCCCATAACTGTAACCTTCCTGAGAAATGGATTCCTCAACTGCATGAGAGTCACTATGGCCACATTTATGGGTGCCAGTTTAGATTACGCATATGAAGTGCTCAACATGGCGATGGGGCATGGCAGTATGTTTACAGCAGCAGCTAGCAGCAGGATTTTATTCCCCCAAGTCCTCATAGGCCATTCCAGCGTGTATCAGGTGCTCACATGATGTTTGTTGTGTGTGTTACGTCTTTCATCTTGGTTTGGGTGGGGCTGGGCAGCCAGAGGAAAGAGATACTGGATTGCATCATTGTGGGGAGGGAAAAAATAGGGAGCAAACACAGACTTTAACTGCTAAGCTCTCCTGTCCAACCAGTCTGGCTTACAAAGCTCCCTGATTTTAATGATGGACAATCAGTGATTACCATTGACTGAGCATGTGCCAGGCATTGAACGAGGCACTGTATAGATGTTGTCTCATTTAACCCTCAAGTAGGTATTATTGTTATACCTACTTCTCAGATGAGAAAACCGAGGCCCAGAGAGTTTAAGTAACTGGCCAAATCACATAGATGCCAACTGCTGAGACAGCATTCAGACTCAAGGTCTGAGTAGTGAGCCCAAGGGCTTCTGATGACAATTACATAAAAATTGCATATGCATGCGAATTAGAATTATAAACGTACTTACAAAATAAGGGGGCAGAATTAGAGGATAATAAGATACTGAGTATTTTTCTTTTATTTAAAAATTTCTACTTCTTCAGTGATATTTGTGAAATTCATTATTTTCAGTTCAAGTTATTCTCAAAGAGGATTTTGAGTGCTGGGGTGTTTCTCTGTTAAGAGTTAGAGGAAAAGTGCACATACCACCTCTCAGGTACAGCTACATAAACAATTGTTCTGTTTTTTTCTTCACCTGGGATTTTATGAATAAGGATTCATCTGTCCCTTAGAGCTCCATCAATAATAGATTTTCCAAATAGTAGCTATTTTTTCTTTTATGTTTTTTTGTCTTCTCTCTCTCCACTTTTTTCTCTCTCTTCATTTTTAAAGAAATTTGCATAAGTGAGCTTGTATCAACTTATCTTTGGAATATGTGTGTTGCCAGCTCTGGGTTTCTTCAGCATCAAGAGGGATGATGGATGAGAAGAGTTCTGGGAAGAATCACAGAGGGTTGGGCTGTTCTGTTTGCTTTCCTGAGCTGTAGAATATTTTACTCTCAATGCAGTAAAGAAATCCTAACCTCACCACATTCCCGCTTCCAAACCAATTTCAAAGTTGTTCTTCTAAGAAATTAGTTAAATCCTTATAAGGGACAGTAATAAAATTCCTCCCTCTGCAAATCACCTAACTTTTTGGGTCCCATTGAAAGAATCATCTTTACCAGAAATAACTTCTGCCTGCTCTGCCCTAAACCTTGGACAGATATTGATCTTATATGAGCAGATCCATATGAAATGTAGAATACCAAAAGTAATTAGGTATCCTCAATATTCCCTCAATCACAATCCAGTCTAACCTTTTCAGCTCCTTGGAGCTCCCACTGACGTCTCTAATTCACCCTGTCTTCACCAGTCTGGCCATAAAACCTACTGGTTACACAGCTCCTGCTGAGAAAGGTGGGTCTTTGCGTTGCTTCAGGTGAATCTGCTGTGCTGACCACAACTGCCATGCTGAGCCCAGAGCATCTAACATGGGCCAGACCCAACCTGAGGATGCAACGCAGTTGGGAAGCTTCATATTGGATGGTAAATATCCCGCCTAATCATCTTGAATTCACGACAGATAATACAGCCACAGAAACAGAGGCAAGAAAGGGAAGACCAGAAAGAGGGAGATTGGAAACAGAGGAGCCTTGAGCAGGGTAGAACTGCTTAGTAAAAAACAATGGTTTCTCCTCTTCAGAGGAGGCCAGGCTCTAGAACTGCAGTTGCTGTGGTTTCCTGGATAGTTTTCCAGTTCTCCATGAGGCCAGAATATGCAGTTGCTGAAATGTTTTGTGTTTGCTTTTGTTTTGCTAACTCACTGCATATATTTTGTATCTCTAACAAAAATCCCCACCTGTTAAAGTGTCTTGAATTTATTTCTGTAGGTTTTTTTTTTTTTTTTTTTTTTTTTTGCAACTAGAAAGGTTCGCACACCATTATCTAAAAGTAAATTCATCATCTGTTCTCCTGAGCCTACTGGTTGTTGTGTATTGACTGTGTGTGCTTTGGTATCACCATCCCAGGTCTTTGGTTTTTCCTAATCCCTTTCTAGAGTCTGCCAGTCCATTTGCCAGGTCCCTTTAATTCTATCTCTATGATACAGTTTTAATATATTAATATCAGTTAACCGTTGATATCAATACAGTTTTAACATACATTACTAAATATTCCTCACACATAGCTCTACTCTCTCACCTTTCACCTTTAGCAGATATCACTGATCACTGCACTCCTTCCCACTTTCCTGAACAAGCCCAAAAGCAAGAATAGCTCTATTCTGTATTTTATTTATTTATTTATTTGAGATGGGGTCTTACTCTGTCACCCAGGCTGGAGTGCGTGGCGCGATCTTGGCTCACTGTAACCTCTGCCTCCCGGGTTCTAGCAATCCTCCCACCTCAGCCTCCGAAGTAGCTGGATCTGCAAGCATGTACCACCATGCTGGGCTAATTTTTGTATTTTGGTAGAGATGGGGTTTTGTCACGTTGCCCAGGCTGGTCTGGAACTCCTTGACTCAAGTGATCTACTTGCCTCGGCCTCCCAAAGTGCTAGGGTTGCAGGTGTGAGCCACCACACCCAGCCTCTATTCTTTAAATGCGTATTACTTATCAGTTATTGTGCTAAGCATTTTGCATGCCTTATCTCATTTTCATTCTCAAAAAAAAAAAAAAAGAAAAGAAAAAACCATGAAATAGACACAATTGCTTTTTCCACTGGAAAAGTGAGAAAACTGAGGTTCAAAGAGAGAGGAGAAATATCATGGCTCCTCTCTCTTGAGCAGGAGAAAGGAAGAGCTGTGGCACTTCTCCTCTCTTTGTCCAGTCCTCCGATCTCTTTCTGTGGCCTCCCACTGACAGAGCCTAGATAGAGCCAGTTGGCAGGGCAGCCACGGAAATGTAGTTTGCAGGGGCCAGCGTCTTGTGGTGCAAAGCAATGCAGAAGAGCAGGGATCGGATCTGAGACCAAATAGAGAATGACTGGCACAAAGCCCTTCCGGATTCTGCAGCCAAAAGGAATCTGTCCTGGCTCTGAAAATTCAAAGCACTTCATCCAGACATTTTCCATTTTACTTAACACATGTTATGGTATAGTTATATATGAGTATTCGTATATATCTGTAAGTCTTTCTTTGGTCTATAGGCTCTACAGGTCTATTGAGTAAGACATAGCGGAAACATTGTCATTTCTGTTATCGTGCCTAGCCCCATGCTTTGCTCAATAAATAGTTGTTGAAAGATGAATGCTATTCTATTAAATGCCTGTGCCTCTCCAGACTGGAGTGTGTGCCAGAGGGTGTGCCAAGCCCTCTGACAATCACCTTAGATTTCCCTGGAGAGTCAATTTCACCATAATGTGAGTAATTCTAAGCATCATTTTTACCTGAAAACAAAACAGAAAAGTAATCAAAATTTTCAGGATTTTCTTTTACTTTTTTCCTACTCTGTGACTCTAGCCAAAGATGATTTTCTTTTAGATAAAATGAGTTACTTCAAAAAAGGCTAGGCTCTTCATATATTCATTTTTTTTCTTTCATTCTTTTTTTTTTTTCCAGCAAAGGTTGATTGAGCGTTTTCTATATGCCAGGCCCTGCTCTAGGCATTAGGAACACAGAAGTGAACTGGAGAGATGTAATTCCTGCCTTCGGGGATCCTATAGTCTAGTGCAGGCATCAACAAACTAGTTCTATAAATGACCAGGCAGCAAATGTTGTAGGCTTTGTAGGCCAAACATTCCTTGTCACACTACTCAAACCTGCTGTTGAAAGCAGCCATAGACAATATGTAAACAAATGAGTGTCCATGTGTTTCAATAAAACTTTATTACAAAACAGGCAGAAACAAAAAGTTGAATACATAAAAACAAAGAGGAAATCATGGTGACCACAGGAGGGGGTGAGTGAGGGAATGGAAAGATGTAGTCAAAGAGTACAAAGTTGTGGTTCTTATAGGATGAATAAATCTAGAAATCTCATGTGGAACATGAGGACTATAGTTAATATTGTATTTTATGTTGGAAATTTGCTAAGAGAGTAAATTTTGGGGACTCTTATCACGCAAAAAGAAAGGTAACTATATGAGATGATGGATATGTTAATTTGCTTGACTGTAATAATGTATGTGTATATCATGTATTGTTCCCAATGTATATGTTTACCAAAACATCATGTTGGCTGGGCCCAGTGACTCATACCTGTAATCACAACACTTTGGGAGGCCAAGGTGGGTGGATCACACAAGGCCTGAAGCTCAAGACCAGCCTGGCCAACATAGCGATTACCCCATCTCTACTGAAAATACAGAAATTAGCCAGGCGTGGTGGTGATCCCAGCTACTCAGGTGACTGAGGCATGGGAATCACTTGACCCCGGAAAGCAGAGGTTGCAGTGAGCAGAGATAGCACCACTGCACTCCAGTCTGGGCAACAGAGTGAGACCCTGTCTCAAAAACAAATAACAACAAATAACAACAATAACAACAAACAAACAAATAACAACAACAAAAATCCATTATGTTGTACACCTTAAATATAAACAATTTAAAAAATAACAAATGGCTGGATTTAGCCAATGGGCCATAGTTTGCTGACCTCTGATTTAGTGGAGAAAATAGACCTTAAACAATTTAGTATGATACATTGTTAGAAAATAATATAAGAGGTACATGGGCAGAAGTTATGGTAACTCACTTAATCCGAAGCAGGACCAGTGTCATGGGTGTGCAACCTGTGCCCACAGGGCCTACTCTCAGAAGGAATCCCATGCTTGGTTTAACATTCTGCTGTTACTGTCTTGAAATTCTTGACAATTTTATTTTGGACCTTGTGTTGTGAAGTCAGATGAGGCAATGGAGCATGAGTGGGAGCAGAGGAGATTCCAGGTGTTAGTGTGCACGTGCAGGCTCATGCCTACAGGCACGGCAAAGGGCAGCACCAGGAGTTGGCCTGGCCATCTGTTATGCACGGGCACATCTGGGGCTGTCCTGGGCACCAGGGGTATCTGAGGGGGCAGCTGGGCTGGGACCTGGGCTCAGATGGGTAGTGATAGCAGTAGTAGCAGAAGAAGCAGATGCACGGCAGTAGCAGAAGTAGTGGCTGTGGCAGAGAGGAGCAGCACTGGGGTTCCAATGAGGGGCAGCCCTGGGAGAATCTGTTCCCAGAGCGTGTTCCTGCAGCATCTGCATAAATATTAACTATATAGTCTGAGAACTGCGACAGGAACTGCTGGTACTCAGGCAGCAAAGTTTGTCGGTAAGTTATTATAAAACAAGGATGTACACACGGACATCGCAAAAAAGCATATCAGGGAGTTATTAAAATTCTTCAAAGAGTTGTGAAAACCATTGCAACATTGCAAACAAATATCCACAGGCTTGGAAATAGAAATTAAATTTAAAGAGTATCCTGTTCAACAGAAAAGAACATTATTATTTGCAGAAAAAACTCAGATAAACCAAAAATTAGCAAGACAATTTAAAAATTAAATTTCCTGGCCAGGCGCGGTGGCTCACGCCTGTAATCCCAGCACTTTGGGAGGCCGAGGCAGGCAGATTACCTGAGGTCAGGAGTTCAAGACCTGCCTGGCCAACATGGTAAAACCCCGCCTCTACTAAAAACACAAAAATTAGCTGGGTGTGGTGGCACACACCTGTAATCCCAGCTACTGCTGGGAGACAGGAGAATTGCTTGAGCTCTGGAGGTGGAGGTTGCAGTGAACTGAGATTATGCCACTGCACTCCAGCCTGGTCAATGGAGCAAGACTTTTTCTCAAAAAAAAAAAAAAAAAAAAAATTAAATTAAATTTCCTTATACTTGAAGATGCAGTGATAGAATGCATAAACAGGTGCCTTGAACTATACAAAAATTATGAAGCCTTTTTTTGTTTCTTGTGTAACTATCACAACTTGCAGGAACTGCTGGAGGAAATATTAATTAATATTAAAATTTACATGGACAATTAAATTCAGATTTGTAAGAAACTGATTTGTATGAAGAGTTAAATCTTTTTAGAAAATATTTCTATAGGAATCAACACCGCTAGATGTACTAACATTCATATTTCAAGATAATTTATCAGAAAGGTATCCCAATGTCATTATAGCCTAAAAAAACTTATTCTAGTAAGAGTTGCATCAGTATATTTTAATTGTCAAAATTAAATTTATCAAAAAGTATTCATGACCTTGCATTTGCCAATAGCAACTGACATTGCTTTGAATTAGATTAATTGAAAATCAAGTTGTTAAAAGTACAAATTTTTATGATCTAATAAATAAATAAATATGCAAGAAAGCACATCAGAAATTAAGGAATATGCAGGAAAGCAAGCCAGATTAATTATAATGTCACATTAATATAAGATGCTATTATGTATTGTGTTATATAAACTTACAACACCAAAAATATTTTTTGGCTATTTAAAAACTTGTGTTGTAATTCATGTGCCATTATTACTCTCATTATACTTTCTAAGTGATGTAGTGTATTAAATACACCTTATCTGAAATGCTTGGGACCAGAAGTGTTTTGGATTTCAGATTTTTTTCAGATTTTGGAATATTTGCATTATACTTACTGGTTGAGCATCCCAAATCTGAATACCTAAAATTTAAAATGCTCTTTCGGGCATTCTGAGTGTCATATCAGTGCTCAAAAAGTTTTGGATTTTAAAACATTTCATATTTTGGATTTTTAGATTAAGGATGCTCCACCTATAAAATATTTTAGAAGGATACTTTTGATATTTTAGTACCTTTTACTGCCCTTTCTCCCCCTGCCTTTTTGAACAGGGGCCTTGCATTTTCATTTTTACTGAGCCTCAAAAATTATGCAGCTAGCCTTGTTCAAGCATCAAGGCAGGTTTTTGTGGGGAAGTAGGAAAGCAAGAGGGAGCTTGTCTCACTGGAGCAGCACTTCTCAGAGTGTCAGCATCACCTGGTGTCTTAGTTTACTCAGGTGCTATAAGAAAATATAAGCTGGGTGGCTGAAACAACAATACCTATTTCTCATAGTTCTGAGGACTAGAAAGTCCAAGATAAGAAACTGGCAGATTTGTTTTTTTGTTTTTTTGTTTTTGAGACAACATCTCAGTCTCTCGCCAAGGCTGGAATGCAGTAGCATGATCTCAGCTCACTGCCACCTCTGCCTCCTGAGTTCAAGCGATTCTCCTGCCTCAGCCTCCCAAGTAGTTGGGATTACAGGTGCCCACTACCACGCCCAGCTTATTTTTGTATTTTTAGTAGAGACAGGGCTTCACCATGTTGGTCAGGCTGGTCTCAAACTTCTGACCTCAAATGATCTGCCCGCCTCCACCTCCCAAAGTGCTGGGATTTACAGACGTGAACCACCGCGCCTGGTCAGATTTCAAGTTAAGTGCAATGGAGAAAATAAAACACACAAGGTGGTTGGTTCAAAATGCAAGTGTGCGTGTCTGTGTGTTTGCGTGTATTGGGGGAGGAACTTAAAATAGAATGGTTAGTGAAGACCTTCTTGAAAAAGTGACATTTGAGTAGACGCCCAAAGGAGGCAGGAGGCCTCTGGGGTAAAAGCCGTCTGAGAAGGGGAAGTAGTGAGTGCAAAGGCCCTGAGGCAGGAGAGTGCTTGGCATGTTGAGGGGCAGTGAAGAATAGGGCTGTGTCTGTTCTGGGGAGAGCCGTATTTCTGGTTCATAGATGGCACTTTCTCATTGCAACCTTACACAGTTGAAGGGGCCAGGTAGCTCTCTGGGGCCTCTTTTATAAGGGCACTAGTCCCATTTATGAGGGCTCCGCTGTCATAACCTAATCACCTCCCAAAAGTCCCACCTCCTTGTTCCATGGCATTGGGAATTAGGTTTCAACATATGAATTGAGGGGACACACACATTCAGACCATAGCACCTGGGATCCAATTAGAATTGCAAATTCTCAGGCCCTACCACAGAAACTCTTCGAGGTGAGGTGAACCACGCAGTCTGATTTTAACCTTCTAGGTGATTCTAATGCCAGTTGAAATTTGAGAACCACTGCTGTAGGGGAACTGACAGATGTATAGTATGTATGTTGGGAAGTGGGAGGAAAATGGAGGTTTTTAAGCAAGAGTAAAAGCAACGTCCTTACACAGGTTACAAGGCCCTCCAGGATGAGTACATCCTCATCACCTTCCTCACTTCATATCCCACCACTCTCCTCAGACGCACTGACATCCTCACTGCCCTCAGCATGCCAGGCACTCTCCTGCCTCAGGGCCTTGGCACTCCCTTCTTCCCCTTCTCAGACGGCTTTTACCCTAAAGCTCTCCTGCCTCCTTTGGGCGTCTACTCAAACGTCACTTTTGCAAGAAGGTCTTCACTAACCATCCTATTTTAAATTGCTCCCTCAATACACACAAACACACAGATATATACACACTTGCATCTTGAGACCTCTTCCCTGTTTTATTTTCTCCATTGCACATATCAACACCTATTATATATTGCTTTCTTATTTTTTGGGTTAATTATCTATCTTTCACAATTTCCCACTGGAATGCTAGTTCTATGAAGGAAGTGGTTTTGTTCTGTTTCACTTACTGACATATCCCCAGGGCCCAAACGTGCCTGGTAGAGAGGAAATACTCAACAAATACTTATTGAAAGAGTGAATAAATTAACTATGTCTCAGTCAAATAAATACATGACCATAATTAATAAGAAAAAGGTTCTCATGACAATTAATAAAGCAACTAGCAGTTCTTTACTTGGGGCAATAATCTGGGTTTGTGCATTGAGGTAGAGACTATTAGGGTGCTGGGAAGAGAAAATCCATGTGTTCCTCCTACTTCCTCACCTGCTGTGGTTGGAGCCATGTGACAAGTCTGACTAATGGACTTTGAACAGAGGAGGAGTGTGTAAATGTAGGTCAAGGCAGATCACCAGGAGAGTCCCTCCACTTCTCTCATTTCATTTGGCTGTGACCATGAAAGCCTTTGATAAGCCACGAAGTGGAAACAGCCTAGATCCCTGGGTCAATGCATGGAGGAAAGCTTTCCTAGACATTCTATGAAGGGGAAAAAAAAATTGTATTCTGATACATCATTGTGACTTCAGGGCTTTATTTGTTACTACAGCCTTGTCTAGCCTCACTGTACAGCCTGACTAATAGAGTCATTATTAACAAGAAGAGATAAAAGGTAAATTCAGAAAAATTGAGTCTTCTGAATCATCTTTCTGTGAATAACTACTTGGTAGACTTAAGGAAACCCCTGTACCTTGTTCACAAGTATAAGAATATTAAAATGTTGCCTGGACAATGACACATGTGTAAACCACAAAAACTAAAGCTGTTAAAGTTGGCAGTTAGGCAGACATGAGCATGGCAGGAGAGGGCTCCCTCCCCAGGGATGTCAGGCGACCATCAGGTGGTGGTTGAGTGGTTGTTAAAATGTCTCTCTAAAATAATAATTGATCACAGACAGCACCCAATAGACCTATTGGCAGTCTCTGATAGATGGAAAACACCTGAAGTGGGTGATCAGCTGCTTCCCAATAAGATCTCAGGAGCTGGGCAAGTGGACTCAAGATGGACACTAAGAGGCAAAATGGTAGAGTTTAATTGGTATATGACCATCCTCTAGGAATGCTCAGCTGATAAGGCAAAAATGCCTCGAGTGAGCGTGCACACAACTTCAGGAAGCGCACTGCACATGTGGCCCCTCCCAAATGTTGGGAGGCCACTGTGCATGTGGACAGCCTGCCCAAGGGAAAAATCAAGGGAGGAGAGATGCAAAACTCCAGAAGCATGCCAATGTATAAAACCCCAAGTCAAAGGTCAAACAGGACACTTGGATCTCTCAAGTCACCCACTTGGCCCTCTTCCAAGTGTACTTTACTTCCTTTCTTTCCTGCTCTAAAACTTTTTAATAAGCTTTTACTCCTGCTCTAAAACTTGCCCTGGTCTCTCCCTTTGCCTTTTGCCCCTTGGTCAAATTCTTTCTTCTGAAAGGGCGAGAATTGAGGTTGCTGCAGACCGTATGGATTCACCACCACTAACATGAACAGAGCAGAGGTGGAACCAGCCTCTTCTGCCGTACCCTCCCAAGGACAATGTTGATGGCCCATCAGGCTCATATCATTTCTTGGAAATAACTGAAATCACACTAACAATGATAGGAATAATAATAGCACTGATACTTACTGTTTTCTATGTGACAGACATGTCCTAAGTGCTTTACACTTATAAACTTATGTTGATGGCAAAACCAAATTCTGCCAAAATATATTTAAATAAGTTTATTCCAAGATGATGTGAGTACCTTCATCCCAGGTTACACAATCTCAATCTGAGAAAGGAAACCTAAGCCAGTCAGGTTACAGTTTGGTTTTAGACATTTTGGGGAGGCAGGAATTGCAGTTAAAATCATAAATCAATACATGCAAAGTATACATTGGATTGGCCCAAAAAGCATGACATCACAAAGCTTGATTTAAATCCTTGAAATCAGTAGAAAGGAAAGCCTGAACTGAGATAAGGAGGTTGTGGAGACCAAGGTTCTTGTTATGTAGATGAACCTTATAGGTGGCAGCTCTCAGAGAGGATAGTGAATGTCTCTTCTCAGACTTTAAAGGTGTCAGACTCTCAGTTAACCAGGGAAAGACCTAGAAGGAGAAAGTCCTAGCTACATTAATGGAGATTCGCTACAGATGCAAAATTTCCCCACATGGATTTGCAAAGTCATTTCAATCTGTTGGCCCTGTGGCAGCCATTTCAAAATACATCAAGGAAATATATTTTGGGGTAAAATATTTTGGTTGCCTTCAGGGTCTGCTATCTGTCATGTGATGCTATATCTGAGTCAGGTTGTAAAGTAAGCCACATTATATAAGATTAATAAAACCCAGTCAGGTGTGGGGGCTCACACCTGTAATCCCAACACTTTGGGAGGTCAAGGCAGGAGGTCACTTGAGCCCAGGAGTGTGAGACCAGCCCCCCATCACAATAGAAAAAAGTTAAAAACAAAAATGGCTAATAAAACCTGTCTAATGAGATTTTATGGTTTCTAAGGCATGAATCCCCAGGCCCCTTAGATAGGAATTTGGGCAGGAGAAAAAAAAAGTCAGAGTTTAGTTCTCACTCATTAAATCTATTTTTTTTTTCTTTTGGATACAGAGTCCTTCTCTGTCACCCAGTCTGGAGTGCAGTGGTACAATCACAGCTCACTGCAGCCTTGACCTCCGAAGCTCAAGCAATCCTTCTGCCTCAGCCTCCCAAGTAGCTGGACTACAGGTGGCACCACCATGCCTGGCTAATTTTTTTAAATTTTCTTTTTGTGGAGGTGGGGGGCTCACTATGTTGCCCATAGTGATCCTCCCACCTTGGCTTCCCAAAGTGCTGGGATTACAGGCATGAGCCACTTCACCCAGCCTTCATTAAATCCTTGCAGCATCTCCATGAGCTAGGTCCTATTTTTATTACCACTTTTCACACAGTGAAACAGATGCAGACAGATTCAGTAACTTACCCAAGGCCACACAGCTTGTGAGCGATAGAGCTGGGATTTGAACCCGGCAGTCTGACTGGAGGATTGGGGATGATCCCTGGGCTGGGAGACAGGTATCCCTGAGACAAATCGCAGCCCCAGCACTCACTAATCAATTGACTTTGAGACAACAACTTAACTTTTTGCCGTCCTAATTTCTCCATCTCTTGACTTTGGGCAATGTTGTAGTAATATGAATAATATTAATCCTACAACATGAGATAGTTGTAAAACTGGTGGGCTGGGAGAGGTCCCCAAACAATGGTGGGACCTTGACCCTAGCCAGTGTCCAGGCCCTTGGCACTTTCATGAGAAGGAATTCAAGGAGGAGGTGAACAACAGTGAAAGTATGGAGATTTGTTTATTTTTATTTTTGAGACAGGGTCTCACTCTGTCGCCCAGGCTGGAGTGCAATGGCATGATCTCAGCCTCGACCTCCCAGGCTCAAGTGATCCTCCCACCTCAACCCACTGTGTAGCTGGGACTACAGGTGTGCACCACTATGCCCAGCTACTTTTTGTATTGTGTGTGTGTGTGTGTGTGTGTGTGTGTGTGGAGATGGCGTTTCTCCATGTTGCCAGGCTGGTCTTAAACTCCTGGACTCAAGCGATCCTCCTGCCTCAGTCTCCCAAAGTGCTTGGATTACAGGCATGTGCCACTGTGCCTGGCTAGATACAGAGCTTGATTGCAAAGCAAAAGTACACACTCAAGACAAGGGAGTGCTGGCATACTCAAAAGAGAGAGTCACATGGAGCTTGGGGTTCCTATCACTATTGATTTCTTTAACCAAGGGGTGGAATATTCATAAAGATTCCTGGAAAAATGTGAGGATTTCTTGGAACTGTAGTGCCACCCATTTTTACACCAAATATGGGTGTTCCTGGAACTGTCATGGCGCTAGTGGGTGAGGGTATAATGAGGTCTTGGGAGAAATCTAGGTCAAATCCAGCACTATGTTGGGTCCAGTTGGTCTTAGCCAGCTTGACCCACACCCTGGGTTTTTCAGGGTCTTATCAGCCCCTAGCTTCTGTAGTTATTTCCAGAGTTTCCTTTTTGCAAGGCATGTGAAAATGCTCCTGGAATTTTCTATTCTCCTGTGACCACGCTGTATTTTTCCTGACTCAGTTGTTGAGAATCAATTGAGATCATGCATATAAATTACTTTCTGCCTGATGACCCAGAGTAGATGCTCCATAAATGTTATTGTTGCAATGGTGATGTTCCAAATCGACAGCCTAGATATCTACAGGTATCTGGAATGAGGTCTTAGCATGGTGAGACATTTAGTGTGTCTCTTTTGTTCCTCACTGGAGTTTATGGGGAGACCTACTCCCCAGCCCAGGTAATCAAAGGCAGCCCCTTTAGTATATTATAGAATCTAACTGAAGTCCACTTCCCCAGTGCAGCAAGACCAGATATCTGCACCAAAGTTTGCAGTGGGAGAAAGGAAGGTGTTTATTTGCAGGGCACTATGCAAGGAGAACCAGGCAACTAATAAGCATTAAGTCCCCACCTCCCTGATGGCTTGCAGGTAAGCGTTTTTAAAGGCAGGGGGAAATTTCAGGAAAGCAGAAGTTACAGGCAACATAAATCAATACCCAGGTTACATACTGGTTTGGGCCTAAAAGGGCAGGATATCTTGAAGCAGAAGGCTGAAAGGTCATAAGTAGATTCAAAGCTTTTCTGATTTGCAACTGGTTAAGAAAAAGAAGCCTTGTTTACAAATTTGGGGCCAGCAGAAATAAAGGTTAGCTCTGCCTCTTTGGGTGTGACTTTCTCTAGGCCCTTCAGGAAGAAATTTAGAACAAAGTACGGTGATCAGAGTTCAGTTCCTAGTTCCCCCTTATCTGAGATCTATATGTGGGGAGATGGGTTTAGTGACAGTCCAGGTTTCTGGAAAACAATTCAGAGATGCATGTTAAGATGCTATCTTTAGTTTCTATAGGGAACCAAGCATCCCGTGACTGGCTTCCTTGGCTATTGTTTTAGGTTACTTTTTTTTTTTTTTTTTTTTTTTGAGATGGAGTCTCTGTCGCCCAGGCTGGAGTGCAGTGGTGCCATCTCAGCTCACTGCAAGCTCCGCCTCCCAGCTTCAAGCAATTCTCCTGCCTCAGCCTCCCAGGTAGCCGGGATTACAGGTGTGCACCGCTACGCCTGGCTAATTTTTGTGTTTTTAGTAGAGACGAGGTTTCACCATATTGGCCGGGCTGGTCTCAAACTCCTGACCTCAAGTGATCCACCCAACTCAGCCTCCCAAAGTGCTGGGATTACAGGCATGAGTCACCGTGCCCAGCCTGTTTTAGACTACTGTTACCTTCTTGCTTATCAAGTTGCTTATCTGGACTAGGGTCTAAGCATGGGGCTAAGCTCCTCAGGGCTAGCTAGGTGCCTAGAATTTCCCTTAATGGGACTCAAAGTTTTCCTTTATTTCCACGCTTGACCCTCTCCCACCAGTCCATCCCCTACAGGTCCCTAAGAGAAGGGTCCTGCTTGTCTCATCTTTTCAATTCCAGGGCATCCACGGTGATGGCAGGCCGAACTACTACAGGCCCCTCCTTGGGAGGCCTCCTGTCTCACCGCACCTACCCCCAGCCTACATAGGCTTCTCCCTTTGGGTTAAGCCAACCTGACCTGCCACCTGTGGGGATGGGAATAAGGGTGTTTATAATTCAAGGAACCTCACTTGTCTGCATATAGACCTACAATAACTCTCCCCCTCAAACACATTGACCCTGAGGTGAAAGAAACTGTTGAAGGTTTTCTGAATCATCCACAACAACAACAAAATTTCATAGAATAGTGGCAACCAAATCCATTTTGTTGTTTAGATCCCAGTGTTTTGAAAATCCTCAATCCATGAATGACAGCAGTCTGCAGGGGAAGTGGGGGTGGAGGTGGGAAGAGGCGGGAGGGCCGGAAGGCTCTTAGGTTCTGGAGTTGGACGCAGCCTCAGATGTGGCTTCACACTGTCAAAGAACAAAATTTCCACACATTGAGTTTAAAGGTCCGGTTGGTTTTTATCATTGATTTGTGAATCAGGCAGCATCTTATCTGTAAAATAGAAAGGGCGCTCTGAAGAGCTGAGCAGATGGAGGGGCAGAAAAGGCTGGGGATAGCAAGATCAAGAAACAAGAAGTGGCTTGGTCATTTCAAAGTTACTTTCCTTATAGGATTTATACAGAGGGGCCTTCCCTCTCATGCCTGTGCAGGTGGATGGGGACCCTTTTGATACAGGAGCTAGAAAGAAATTAGGCAGTTGGTGAGGGTAAGAGAGTCCTCAGCAAGGTTACCCTTTTAATAAAAAGCAGCCCCCAAATCATTTCTTTTCTAACAGAGAGTGGCCTGAAAATTGGAGCTGCAAACATAGACAAGCAAACTGGAAGCTTGCACGGATGAATGCTGGCAGCTGTGCCAATAGGAAAAGGCTACCTGAGGGCCAGGCATGTTCAACATGGAGGCTACATCTTCCCTTTTCTTTGTCACCACGTGTACAGTAAGGGAACAGGCAATATGGCGCCAGTCAGGTAGAGAACCCATCTGCATAATAAAAGATTAGGGTGGCGTGGTCATCTTCTTCGCATGTTATGTAAATAACACACCTGGTCCAACCAATCTTTGGGCCCTATGTAAATCAGACACCGCCTCCTCGAGATGGTCTATAAAACCTTGTGCATTCCACCATGGAACCGGAAGACCCATTCGGGAATCCCCCTCTCTGCAGGGGAGAGACCTATTTTCTTTCTTTCGCCTGTTAAACTCACTGTGTGTGTGTCTGCGTCCTCGATTTCTTTGGCATGAGGCAGTGAACCTCAGGTATCACCCCAGACGAACTATACCACTTCACTTTCTGTTGGTTGCTGTAAATCTCCTGATTTTTGGAAAACTGGCCCTTTTTTGTTTTTTTTTTTTTTTTGAGACGGAGTCTCGCTCCGTCGCCCAGGCTGGAGTGCAGTGGCGCGATCTCAGCTCACTGCAAGCTCCGCCTCCCGGGTTCTCGCCATTCTCCTGCCTCAGCTTCCTGAGTAGCTAGGACTACAGGCGCCCGCCACCTCGCCCGGCTAATTTTTTTTTTTTTTTTTGTATTTTTAGTAGAGACGGGGTTTCACCGTGGTCTCCATCTCCTGACCTTGTGATCCGCCCGCCTTGGCCTCCCAAATTGCTGGGATGACAGGCGTGAGCCACCGCGCCCGGCAGGCCCGTTTTAAAGTTCAGTTTGAGCTCATGTCAGGTAGCACGAGTGACACTATTCTGGTTTGCTCTGGTCTGTTGGAGCCCAGTGCAAGGACTCTGTCCAAAGCAATGGCCTCCTGTAAATTTTATTTAACAACCTGAGCCCGGGGTAATAGTGACCCAGATAATGATACGGTGGCTTAGAGATTCATTTCTCCCTAGTGGTGACTGTGGGTTTTAGCAGACAGAACAAAGAGCAGCAGATCCAGGAACAGTGGTTAGCCAACTCAACAGCATTTCCCAGGGAGATGGCTCTCTGTGTAACAGTCATAATTTATCAGACATTTTCAGTCCTTCAGAAACATTCCTGTTTTCTTCTCTCTCTCCAGCACTTCCGGTTTCTCTTTCATTTGGAACTGTTTCTCCTTCGCTATGCCCATCTCCCTTTCTTCCTGGTATTTCTCTCGCTTTCCCTCTTCACTGCTAATCTCCTTATTCTTCTCTTAACTGGTATGGTCTTTCATATGTATTGAATATATGTCAGTGTTCCCTGTTAGCAATTTAACAACTAGATCAATTTATACCCCAACTGGAGTGAACAGATCGAACAAAACACCTGATGCCCATTAAATCTGAATTTCAGATAAATAAAATTTGGAACATAGACACAAAAAAATGTTGCTTACCTGAAATTTAAATTTAACTGGGCATCCTGTATTGTATTCTCACAGCCCTGCCTCCACCTATAGCTCAGTGTGAGTTTCAAATTACATTTGTCCCGAGGTGGCTCTTGGGAAGAAAACCAGGTCCCATGAATTCCCTATAATAAACTTGGTAACTGTCTCATACTTTTTTTGGAGAGAGGGTCTTGCTGTAAACCCAGGCTAGAGTGCGGTGGCACTATCATGGCTCACTACAGTCTCAGTCTCCTGGGCTCAAGGAATCCTCCCACCTCAGCCTCCCAAGTAGCTGGGACTATAGGTGTACACCACCACACCTGGCTAATTTGTAGATATTTTTGTAGAGGTGAGGTTTCGCCATGTTGCCCAGGCTGGTCTTGAACTTCTGGGCTTAAGCAATCCTCTCACTTTGGCCTCCTAAAGTGCTGGGATTACAGGAGTAAGCAACCACATCCAGCAGTCTCTTATAATTTAAAAAATGTGATTAATCAACATTTCCTGAACACCCCAAATTGCGGAGAGTTTTTGTTTTTTGCTTTTATGTGACACCTACATCTTCAAGGAGCTTGTTTTTGAAGGCAGCTGGCCTTCTTAGGGCACTCTTAAGCCCTGCCATCACTGTACCATCCCAGAAATTGGAGAAAGCTCGGGGTGCAGAGGCTCTCAGGGTGGCTGAATTCCAACAGCAATGTCAGGCTCCTGTGAGGGAAGTTAAGGGAAAGTTAATTCTGCAGGAAGTGGGGAGGGGAGGAGTATAAATTACAAGCTTTTCTTTCAATATGACATCTTTGCCTTGTATTTCCTATATCCTCGGAATGATCGAAGGATAGGGAAGAAAATACTCCCTCTTCTGATGCTCCTTTGGTTCTCTTTGGGAGTGAAGCTCACAAGAGGAGGGACTGCAAATAAATGTTCCCCAGATGATGCAAAGGTCTCTCTCTGCTGACCGTTAATACCTTGCCTCCAAGCCTGCATTGCCTTCCTGTCTGCGTGGTGTCTGAACAAACAGCAAGATGTGCAGGTCACTGAGTTAGATGAAGTCGGCAGGGCCCAAGGCCTTCTGCAAGGTATGACTCTCTCCCTCCATACTGAGAACATTCTAAAGTGACTTCAGAGGCTGCAGGGCTTGGGAAGTCCCATGAGAACTGCTCCCCTTTCCCAAGGCACTGACATGGCCTGTAGCCAGGCATTGCCGTTTCTCGGCAGCCTGATCCAGGCCAGGCTTTCTGCTCTCCCTGCTGGAGGACTGCCATCCTTATTGAGTGTATTTCCAAGAAAGCAGTTGACAGGCTTGGCTGTGCTATTTCTGGAAATGTTCAATAGGCCATCTTCTGGCAGGGATCGCTGCTGACGGATGGGTCTGAAGGGGAGACCGAGTGCTCAGCGCCATCACGGCCCCAGCCTATTCCCAGGTGTCTCTGAGCAACAGCCATCCCCAAATACCACGGGCTGTCAGCTGGCAGGGGCTGTGGGCCTCTGTGGAACTTGCTTCCTCCCTGACAGGGAGGCTGCCAGCAGGCCTGCTGCTAAATGAAGACAGGCGCCCTGTGACTATAAATTATAAAACACATCAGCTCTGGCTGATGCACCGCATGTCCCGCAGTCAGCTCCGCAGGGGACACTTGGCCACTGCCAAAGGGCATTCTAGACAGTGGCTTTAACTCTTGTGGCAGCCACAGGAGACAGGCCAAGCCTGTTGCTGGGCAGAGGAGCTCTTGGCAACTCCCAGAGGTTGCAATTGCCCCGGACTGCTGAGCTCTGTACAGACCAGGGCTTCTCAACCTCTGCACTATTGGCATTTTGGACAACATACTTCTTTGTTAGGGGCCATCTGAGCATTGTAGGTTTAGCAGCATCCCTAGTATCTACTCACTAGATGTCACCATTATCCCCTGCCCCCCGCTCTCCCACACACATACACAGAATTGTGACAACCAAAAAACGCCTCCAGACATTGTCAAATGTTCCCTGGAAGGCAAAAATCGCCCTTGGTTGAGAACCACTGGTGTAGAGGAAAGAGGATAGGGTCTAGAGTGATGGCAGAGAGAGGAAGATGCCAGCTCAGAATCTCCAGGTGAGTTGCGAAGCCAGGCAAGTAACAGAATCCTTTGGCCTCAGTTTCCTCGTCTCTAAAATGGGTAGAAAGAGAAGGTCAAATCAAGGGAGTATAGAGATCAGCTGAGCTAATGTGTGTGATGCACTTTGAGAGGCAGTTAAGCTCTAGGTCAAACAATGTAGGAATAGGTGATGTAGTGCTTAATTTTTTTTTTTCTTTTTTAAGATGGAGTCTTGCTCTATCGCCCAGGCTGGAGTGCAGTGGTGCAGTTCACTGCTACCTCTGTCTCCCAGGTTCAAGCGATTCTCCTGCTTCAGCCTCCAGAGGAGCTCGGATTACAGGCACGTGCCACCGCGCCTGGCTAAGTTTTGTATTTTTAGTAAAGACGGGGTTTCATCTTGTTGGCCAGGCTGGTCTTTAACTCCTGACCTCAGGTGATTGGCCCATCTCAGCCTCCCAAAGTGCTGGGATTACAGGTGTGAACCACTGCGCCCAGCCTAGTGCTTAAATTTAAAGAACATGGCTCCCTTTGAAGAATTTAGCCGAGTATTTATAAAATTCCCCATGGCTCTTAAATTAAAACAAACAAATGCTTTAGAAAGCTTTTCTCTTTATTTTTTTTCTTCTGATTTCTAACAAGAATAAGTAGGCTGTGTCTGCCTGAGGTTAACGTACATGATTTCCCCTAGTCTTCCTTGAAAGAGGCTTCAGATTGTTTTGTTTTGTTTTTTAAATCAACACCCTAGGAATTGTGTCCGTCCAATGAACAAACAGAAAGTAATGAGGGAAGGGAATGCCCGTCTACTTTATACACAAAATTAGCATCCTTTTCCTTATAGTTAGTAACGAAAACTGGTAAGGAATCACCACAGCCCTATAGAAAGACACTGTTGCTTTAAATGAGCTTTGCTGTTATATAATTCTCTGGCTGATTTCACCCCTCCAGCTTTCAAGGAACTGTAAAGAAATCTCTAAAGGCTAATATTTCTCCTGTTCACACTGGCAGAAAAACACAAAGGAAACTGGTAACCTGAGCACCTTGGAAGGTGAAAAAGGAAGAGCCGAGTCCTGGAGGACAGGGCTACATGTGTCCCCTCCCGTCTTGGGGACCTTGTCAAGCACCAGGTGGCTGCAGCCCTTCTTTACAGCACAGGCTGTGTTCTTTTGGATGAGCCAAGGCCACATTTGCTTTGGGAAACAGGACACTGTGATTAATCAAAGAAAACAAAAACAGCTTCGTTTTCCATAATGGGCCCATCAAAAGGCTTTTCTAGGAAAAACCTTGATCAAGCTGTTCCTTCTGTTTCCCTAGTGGCCAACAGGGCTGGAGGGGGAGCACGGGGGAGCGGATGGTGTGAGCAAGAAGGTATCCATGAAAGTTTATTCCCAAATGATCCTTTCCAGAAAAAGGCTTCATTATGTTCACTTGCCCAAAGCACTGAGAGCGCCCACCAGCTAACAGCAAGGGCCCCATGGAAGAAAGGCCAGGCATTACTGTCCCGGCACCCAAGGTGCCCACCCACTCCTACTAGATCATTCCAGTCAGACAGGGTTCCTTGAAGGGAGATTAGGGGAGTGACTCTCTGAACCAAACAGAGGAACAAAGAAGGGTCGGAAAAGGCAGGCAGACTCGGCACTGTTGTAAAACACTCTCACGTGCTTACATCACAGTTGCAGTCACAATGTAATTCTTACACCTGTACAGACAGGGGCAGGGCTGGGATTGGGGTGAGGTCAGTGGGGGCACTGCCTGGGGTGCAAAATTTAAGGGCACCAAATAAACGCAATAATCAAATAAATAATATTTTAATGCAATATTTTTAAGTGAAAAATGTTATCAAAAATCCAGGATGAACAAAATATCAAAATATTAAAATTTAAAATCAAGATCCAGTTTCACAGACATTGGGTGTCCCTGCCAATCAGCACACATTTGACTTTGGCTTTGCAGGGTCTCCTCGAAGGAGCTCAGTAAAGCAGGGTGAGCAAAGCAGCCCTGGATTTGGAGACAGAAGAGCAGGGGGCCTTGTGCACGACATATATCTCCAACCTCTCTGAGTTCTGTTCTCCTTTGCAAAGTGGGTTTAATACTCACCCATCTATCTCACAGGGTTTGTTGGGACCAAACGAGATCTTGTACATGGGAGCGTTTGATAAACCATAATCGATGACATCCTTGAAATGGATAACAGAAAGTATAACCATAACACTGGTAATTACAGTGGTGGGTAAAACAGGATATTCTTGGAAAGGGAAGGGGAGAATCGGCAGGAGAGAGGACAAGGAGGTAGGGGGGAGTAAGGGACAGGCAGGGTGGTGGGAAGTGCGAGGAGCCCAGATTCTGAAATCTGACCTGCTTTCAAGTCTCAGCTCAGCTATGACAGCTTCCTGAACCTCAGTGTATTCTCCAAACTCTCTGAGCCTCAGTTTTCCCAGTCTTAAAATGGGGATAATAATAGATTGACCATGAAGTAATATGTGCATAGCACCTAGTGTGGTCTGCAAAAAAAAATTGATGGGTGTTAACCTCTTCCATCACACACACAGAAGTATGTGCACGCACACCTCCCTGCATAGCCCAGTCCCCAGCCCAGAGGAAACAAAAAGAGTCTAACTCTGTAAAATATTTGAAGAGATTTCTTCCTTTTTTTTTTTGACACAGAGTGTCGCTTTGTCACCCAGGTTGGAGGGCAGTGACACAATCTCGGCTCTCTGCAACCTCTGCCTCCAGGGTTCAAGTGATTCTTGTGCCTCAGCCTCTCAAGTAGCTGGGATTACAGGCAGGTGCCACCACGCCCGGCTAATTTTTATATTTTTAGTAGAGATGGGGTTGCCATGTTGGCCAGGCTGGTCTCGAACTCCTGGTGTCAAGCAATCTGCCTGTCTAGGCCTCCCAAAGTGCTGGGATTACAAGGGTGAGCCACCACACACGGCCATTGAAAAGATTTATTCTGAGCCAAATATGAGTGGGGCCTGTGGCACCGCCCTCAGGAGATCCTGAGAACATGTGCCCAAGGGGGTCAGGCTGTAGCTTGGTTTTATACATTTTACAGAGACATGAGACTTCAATCAAATACATTTAAGAAATACATTGGGCTAGGTGCGGTGGCTCATGCCTGTAATCCCAGCATTTTGGGAGGCCGAGGCAGATGGATCACTTGAGGCCAGGAGTTTGAGACCAGCCTGGCTTACAAGGCAAAACCCCATCTCTACTAAGAATGCCAAAACATTAGTCAGGTGTGGTGGCACGTGCCTGTAGTCCCCACTACTCGGGAGGCTGAGGCATGAGAAACACAGGAGGTAGAGCTTGCAGTGAGCCAAACAGTGCCACTGCACTCTAGCCTGGGTGACAGAGGGAGACTCTGTCTCAAAAAACAAAACAAAAAAACAAAAACAAAACAAAAAAACAACAAAAGAAAACATTGGTTTGGTTCAGCAAGGTGGGACAACTGGAAGCAGGCTATAGGTAGATTTAAAATTTTTCTGGTTGACAATTGGTTGCATTTATCTAAAGATATGGGATCAATAGAAAGGTAGTGTCTGGGTTAAGATAAAGGATTATGGAGACCAAAGTTCTTATTTGCAGGATTCAGACAGAATAGGTTGTAAAATGTTTCTTACCAGACTTAAAGTCTGTGTGGATGTGAATGCTGGAGAGGTATAAGATAAGGAGGTACGTCCAACCCCCACTTCCGATCATGGCCTGAACCAGTCTTTCAGGTTAAATTTGAAGAGGGCCCTGGCCGAGGAGAAAGTCCATTCAGATGGCTGGGGGGCCTTGGAATTTTATTTTTGGTTTACAATTTCTTAATCTGGGTGGAGGGTCCAGAGTTCAATTACAGCTCTTTTTAACTGCATTTCCAAAACAGCTGAGCTCATCTAGGCCTCCTACTGATTCTGCCAACTTCCAGGCTTTGCCCTTCAGTTCAGGGGCAGCTGAGATTTCTGGGGGTGGAGGAAGCACACTAACATGGGGCTGTGAGCACAGCTTTAGGCTGCGGGTGTGCCCTGCAGCCACCCCTGCTCCGCAGATGGGACAGTGCCCCGCCTTGCTCTGCCTCCTCTGTGGGTGAGTGGCGGTCCAGCCCTCACTATGGTTTCCCAGACACACCCTGGGCCCTGACCTGGAAGCCGCAGGGCTGGGCCCCGTGGGCAGCTCCAGATCAGTGCTGTTAATATATGGAAGCCTCAGACAAAAGATGTTTCAAGGAAAGTGGTTTCTCCTGGGATGACTGAGCTCCTTTGAACCAAATCTCTGTACCTTTCCTGATGGAACAAAGGGGGAATGCAATGTGTAAAGTGGGGGGGCTGTGAGTCACAGTGGACCCCCTGGAAGCCAGTCTGTGCATTCTCTGATTAAAAAGAGAAAGAAGAAGCGCCAAGAATCCAAAAGAATAAAGATTCTGGAAATAATTCCTGTTTGTCTTTGGAACGTGTTCCTCCTCCCCTAAGTCTCCCCTTAGAGACTTTTTGCTTTGGCTACAAAAATCGGCCTGCATTCCCCAGCACCCACCTGCATTGTGGGAGTGACTGCCTGCCCCACAGGCAGCTGTGGGGAGGGAGGCTGCAGCAAGGGCTGACTACATGGATAATCCACTAATCCACAACTCAGGGCTGGGATTTAGGATAAGGACTAGGGTGAGTGAAACAAAATCTGAAAGAACACCAAAGCAACTCAGTAATCAAGATTAGTGATATGTTAATGTAATATTTTTAAAAACCAAAAATATGCATAATGAACACAATAGTCATTTTTAAAACAAATACAGGATCCATGCAGAAGCCCTCATCCAGTGCAACTGGGAAGAGCCAGGACCAGAGGCCTTTGGTTTGTGAATCCTGGCACCATCTCAGCAGGCCAGGGGAGAAAAATGTTCTGACCACCCACAGAAACGCCTTACCCTACAGCAGGATGGCAGGGCCAGTCTCCACCCACAGCTGAAACCCACAAGCCCCGCCCAGGGCCCCAAGCTCTGCTCCTGCCCCTCCCCTCCAGATCTAACCTCCTTCCTGCACGGATCCATTCCTGAGGTCCCACACTGACTGCGGGAGCCCGTCTTAGTGAGCTCATACAATGTTTTTCATTTTTAAAAATTACGTGCCAACATTTAAAAATTTGGAGATTCTTATAAAAATCCCAATTTCTAGCCCATCTATTAAAATCCAAATTTCCAGCTTGTCTAGAAATATCCAAATGTTCAGCAATTGATAACAATAATTCCCATGTACTGAGAATATACTCAGTGCTGAGCACAACGCTCAATATTTTCTATATATTTTCTCTTACTTCACAACAATTCTGTACTTCCTCCCCATTCTACGGATGATAAATCTGAGGCTCAGAAAACTTAAATAACCTATCCCAAAATACACACAGCTAATAAACAGTGTGGCTAGAGTTAAACCCAGGGGAATTTGACTATAATTCCATGCTTTCAAATTTGTGTACTTCCCACCATCCTGGAAGGTATGGACTAAACTATCGGTTTTCAAGTGTTGCAAGAAGGCTGCTCGGAGGCCAGCACTGAGTACCTATGGGGTGAGGTGGAAGAAGCTGGCTCAGGCCCCAGGGCTCCTACTTTTGTTAGGGCAGGTCTTTTTTAAAAAACCATTTTACATACTGGAGTTCCCTTCAAGTTGTCTTTTGGAAAGAGAATCTCACTGCTCAGAAACAAAACCAAAACAAAGCCCCAAGCCCTGTTGATCTCCCCTTTACCTTCTCTCCATGGTACCATGATTTCCTGGGTCAGCAGGAAAAGCTCCTTCTTCTCCCATTCCCCATTTACTGGCCATGTCTCTATGTTATGGTATCACTTCCAGGACTATCTCTTTATGTTACAGCATAACCTCCGGTTGCGTCTTTGAGCAGCTGGGGCCTGACTGGGCCATGACTTACAACCCTCACTTGGCCAAGTGTCCAGAGACTTGGGAGCCATGGAGCCACAGCCCTTCCTCTGAGACCTGCTGGGGGTAGATGAGCCAACACCAGGTGGGAAGTGCTGCAGTGGAGGACAAGGGCGAGGGGGTGAGGATGGCAGAGGCTAAAAGCCACTGAGCGTGGTAGAAAGGATGCCCCCTTTTATCTGTCATCATGAATTTCAGTCCTGTCATGATTATCTATGAATTGAGTGTTTTCTTAAGGGCGACCTCAGAGGAATTACAGAGCGGTGAGAAGAGCACCTGGAGGAACCTGAGCTGGGCTGTGTCACGGCTTGGCATTGCATGAACTTGGTCCTATATAAAATGTGCTTGGCATCTCTCTATGTACCTCACCTACTAGCCCTGGAGACATAGGGAGACTAAAAGGCATACAGAGGTGTGTGAATGAATGTCCTGTTTTAATTACTTGCATATGGTCTGACAAGCACAAACCAGGAAAAAGTGAGAGCTTCCAGACCCTCTTTGAAGACAGGACTGCTGGAGCTAGCCTTGTCACATGAGATCAGCCTTGGCATCAACTGCCATCCATGTGCCGATGACTCCCAATTCCACAACCCATCTGGATCTCTCTCCTGAGATTCTGACGGTGGTTCTTATGGAACAGCTTCCCATGGCTGTACCCCACCACTGCTCCAGCAGCATTTCCAAAATGGAGCTCCTCAACACCTTTTTGAAACCTGCTCCTTCTGCAGGGTTCCGTGGTCCAGGAGCTGGTATCCTCAGCCATACAGCCCAGAAACCTGAAGGCCATTCTTGATTGCTTCCCTACCTCATTCCACACATCTTACAACAATCTCAAGATGTGGTTGATTCAGTCTACCCCTTAAGGAGCTCTTGAATCTGTCTACTTCTCTCCTGCTCTAATGGATTGACTTGGGCTAGACCACCCCCATCTCTGGCCTGGATGACAGCAACTCCAGCTGCTGGGTCTCCTGCTACTGGTCTTGCCCTTCCCACCCCACACCTCCCCACCCTGCCTTGCATGCTCCAAATCTCCAAACAGATCTTTCTGAAACACATATGCACAGAATGATGATCTTTCTAAAACACACATATGATCATCTCATCCTCATGCTTAAACCCTTGCAACAGTCAGCTGGGATAAAGCCCTAATGCTTTCACATGGTATAGAAGGCGAGCCCCCACCCATCTATCTGCCACCTCTATTCTTTTTTTTTTTTTTTTTTGAGACGGAGTCTCACTCTGTTGCCCAGGCTGGAGTGCAGTGGCACGATCTCGGCTCACTGCAAGCTCCACCTCCCGGGTTCACACCATTGTCCTGCCTCAGCCTCCCGAGTAGCTGGGACTACAGGCACCCGCCACCATGCCCGGCTAAATTTTTTATATTTTTAGTAGAGACAGGGTTTCACCATGTTAGCCAGGGTGGTCTCGATCTCCTGACCTCATGATCTGCCCACCTTGGCCTCCCAAAGTGCTGGGATTACAGGCATGAGCCACCACGCTTAGCCTGCCATCTCTATTCTTAATACTCTGTCCCGACTGAATCTCTTTCAGTTCCCCAAACACACCCCATTCTCTCGTCTCTATCCCTTTGTGCATGTTTCTCTTTCCATTGAAAATATACTCCATTAACTCCCACTCATCCTTTGGGTCTCAGCTCAGGTGGCACTTAAACTTGGAAGCTTTTGCTGACTTTCCAAGACTGAGTTAGGTACCCATCTACTGCATTTCCCTGGGCACCTTGTCCTGCCTTCATGTTATACATGAAGTATACATGCCATAATTCCTTGTGCTTGACTTGACTGCTTTTCCCATCCAGCTAGAAACTCCATGAACATTAACGTGTAATTCTGTTTTCATTTGTATCCCCTGTGTCTTAGTCACAGCCAGGCATGTAGTATGTGCTCAATAAATTTTATTTTTGTGACTAAAGTGCTCAGGCCATCAAAAAGACGAGTTGCCTTTTAGTAGAAACATTAAGAGGCACTACTAGGAAAGAGTGTGCTTGCTAAAGCAAGTATTTCAGTCAGATGTGCAAATCAAACTGTGCTCTAACAATACCAAGAACTGACTATTAACACCTTGGCAATTTGCTAACTTCTCTGCTTCCTAGAAGTCTACGTATTTTGGAATTTGTTTGTAGAAGTTGTGAAACACAGTCTCCTTCTACGTATTTAAGAACTTTCTGAGTTTTGCTTAATTTCTTCTTGCCAGATGGACATGGCTTCAAATCCTTATTTTGCATCCTCTGTGTTGTGACCTTCCTTACCCTCCACTCATTAGTGGCCCTGGCATTGAGATCTCCTGCTGATGGCAATGTCTGAAAAAGGGCTGTCATTAAAAGTGTATCTGAGCCTGGTGTCAAGAGGTAGGAGAAGCTGAGACTTTGATTTTTCATTTTTAATCATCATTTTGACCTCTCTTTTACCCCAAGGTTTCCAAATTCTGGGGCTTTGTGACCTTTGGATGATTGGTTAAGCTATTTTAATTCTCATATTTCCCCACACATTTTCTCTCATTTTCAAAAGAGATAAACTAGCAGATTTAAAATGCACTGAACCCTCCCTGTGTTACACTACAGGAAGTGCAAAGATCTGGATTCAAGTCTTCACACTAACGTTTATAAGCATAACCACGGGCAACCCACCTAACTTCCTTGAACTTCAGCTTTCTCTTCTGCACAATCAGAATGGCACCAGCCTCCCACCTTACTCTCTGTCTTGCGCGTGGTAGGCAGTGAATAAATATTAGTGTCCTTCCCAAACAGTTCTGCTATTAATTATGCCCATGACCATATAATGGTCCCTTTGGAACCTCCGCAGATTGAAATGATTTTCTATGATAATAAATCTCCACTGTTAGCAGGGGCAGTTGCCAGACAGTCTCCATGACCACACTCACCCATGCTGCTAAAGTTCTTAAAGCTCCTATTAAATGATAGGATTGTTTGCTTTCGTTCCTTCAAAGTAAGATCCACATACTCTGCTCATTCTTGTGGTCATGGGGAAGGGAAAACCTCATCCCACACAGAAGACTGAGTCACTGACCTCTCCCATTACTTGAACCGCCTGTCTCCAGAATTCAGCTGAACTACCATCAGGTGAAACAAAATCATGCGAGGAGGAGGGAGTGAAATGCCTACGGGTGGGGAGTTGATAAACTCTCCAGGCAGTGAAATGTAAGAAGCAAGAGGCAGGCTGGGCGCAGTGGTTCACACCCATAATCCCAGCACTTTAGCAGGCCAAGGTGGACAGATAGCTTGAGCTCAAGAGTTTGAGACCAGCCTGGGCAACATGGCAAAACCCCATTTCTGCAAAAAATATAAAACTTAGCCAGGTTTAGTGGCATGCACCTGTAGTCCTAGCTATTTGGGAAGCTGAGGTGGGAGGATTGAGCCCAGGAGGTGGAGGTTGCAGTGAGCCAAGACTGTGTGACTGCACTCCAGCCTGGGTGACAGAGCAAGATTCTGTCTCAAAAAAAAAAAAAAAAAAAAAAAAAAAAAAGCAGCAGTAGCAGCAGCTAGAGGCATGGCTATCTTAGCTTGGCAGTTGTATATCTTATAGATACAAAGACAGATTACTTACCTTTGCCCAGCACCTGGGATCCTACAGAGATCTTTATTTTATTTTATGTGAGGCAGAGTCTCCCTCTGTCACCGAGGCTGGAGTGTAATGGCATGATCTCGACTCACTACAACCTCCGCCTCCTAGGTTCAAGCAATTCTCCTGCCTCAGCCTCCCGAGTAGCTGGGATTACAGGTGCGTGCCACCATCCCCGGCTAATTTTTGTACTTTTAGTAGAGACAGGGTTTTACCATGTTGGCCAGGCTGGTCTCAAACTCCTGACCTCAAGTGATCTGCCTGCCTTGGCCTCCCAAAGTGCTGGGATTACAGGTTTGAGCCGCTGTGCCTGGCCCCTACAGAGATCTTTCATAGTTAGTATCTTCTTTCATCCTTACAACCATCCTGAGAGGGTGGCAAATTTCATTATACCCATTTTTCAAAAGAAGAAACTGAGGAGAGTATACCCAGATCACACAAGCTTATTATACAGAATGGAGCTGGGACTTCACTGGGGGCTTCCAGCTCCAAGAACTGTTCTTTCCATGACACTCACCTGCCTCTCACTCAGTTGGTGAAGAGGAAGGTTCCAGTCGGCCTCAGAGGGAACACATACTCAACAACCCTTCCACAGTGCCACTGAGGAAAAAGCACCAGACTGGGGTCGGGGGGGGGGGGGGGTACGAGGACCTAGGCTTCATTCCCCAGGGATGTCAATTTCTTTATCTCTGCAAAGAACAGATCACAAAAAATGTTTCCAAGTTTCCTCCCATGTTTCTATTTCTTTAAGTGGATCTTTGGTTTAATGGATAACCCAAATACCTGTGACATAGAAGAAATGCCTAAAAGATAAATCTGGAGTTCACCACAAGTTCAGCAGCAATTACGGTGTCTTTGACCTGATGTGACCACTATGGCTGAATTTAAAAGCTAGGATTTTCAGTCCCGGTCTGTTTCTTGGAAACAGGCCTCACCAAACTTCAGTTAATCTTTCCACATCTCAATTTCCTTATACGAAAAACAGGGGAGACAATACCTTCTGTACAGGAGAAATGACTTGTGCGTCCTTCTCCCATGTCATTCCCACCTCTTCCTAGCATCCCTGCCCCCAACCCAAGGGAAGAGGAGTTGCTAATCTGATTGGTCAGAGTCTGGGACCAGAGATAGAAGCTTGTAGTTAGTAGACAGAGATGCCATACTCAGGAATGGTTCTCCATCTGTCCCACTCTATGCAGTTGGGTGGACAAGTGCACTCAGTCTCCTCTCTGATTCTCCACCTCCTCATACAAGTGACTACCAGGAGATAAGTCATTTTATTTTCTCTGTCATTTTGTTGCAGAATTTTCTCCTTAGTTCAGCTAAAACCAGGTTCTTGTCACTCAACCAGGAAAGATTACGCTCATGGACACATAGAAGGGTGAGGAGAGGAATTTATTGGGCAAAAAGATAAAAGGGAACATAATTATCTGCAAAGTGAGAGAAAAACCTGCTAGCAGGATTCCCACCTCACAGATTGAATCCCAGGTCACCACACAGGAACAGGAGAGGCCAGGCTCCTCCCGGCTGCAAATTCCATGAACTTCCTGAGGCTCCACCCCGTCCTCCCTGTGTGCAGGTGGGCGTTACTCAGAAAGAATCAGTCGGCTTCATCTGGGACCAGCAGCCGGGTTTTTCAGCCTTCAGGCTGTTTTAGGCTTGAAGGAGGGGTTTCGCCAGGGACCTCTGACTGTCTCCTGTCTCTATCAATTTTGTTATCTTTCCTCTATGCATCCTTCTAAGAAGGTACTAAGATCCCAAGGTTTAGATTCAGGAAGAAGTAGGAGATTCTGCTTAGGCCTTATGGCTTCTATTCACTTTTGATTAAAACTTGTAATGGAGGTTATTGGATGGTGGCTCAGTTACTAAAATGCAGTACTTTGTTATTTGACTTATGTCCTCTGCCTGTCTCTGGGGAACTGTGGTAGCCAGCCTTCCCAGACAGTCCCCAATGAGCCTCCGTTCCTGGTATTCATGCCCTTTTTTAGTCCCCTCCTGCCCGTGACAGTGTTGATCTGTGTGATCAAAAAACTGTGGCAGAAGTGCTAGTGTGTTACTTCTGAGGCTGGGACTCTGCAGCCTCCGTCTTGGCTGCTCTTTCTCTTGGATCACCCTTTTGTCACATCCTGAGAAGCCTCCTGGAGAGGCCTATGGGATTCCATTCTCAGAATGTACCCTTCATTGTCCTTTTATGAATCATTGCCTGGCAGTCCCCTGCTCCTTTTTATTTTATTTTATTGTTTTAGAGACAAGGTCTCACTCTGTCACCCAGGCTGAAGTACTGTGGTATGATCCTAGCTCACTGCAGCCTAAGACTCCTGGGCTTAACAGATCCTCCAGTCTCAGCCTTCCAATTAGCTAGGACTACAGGCACGTGCCACTGTGCCAGTCTAAGGTAGTGGTTTTTGTTTGTTTGTTTGTTTTAGAGATGGGATCTTGCTATATTGCCCAGGCTGATGTCAAACCCCTGGCCTCAAGTGATCCTCCTACCTTGGCCTTTTAAAGTGCTCAGATTACAGGAGTAATTACAGGAGCCACCATGCTCAGCCTTTCTCACTCCTTGAGGTCAGAGACGGACTATTTCTTACTTATCTTTAAATTCTTAATGTCTTATGTGGTACCAGAGATATTACTATCTCAATAAATGATTATTCAGTAAAAGAAAGAAGGAAATTTAGTTTTATATGTAGCTTATAGTAATACTTCATATTTTAAATGTCAAAAGTGTAGGGTTTGAATTTCTTTTGGTAGAAAGCCAAATGTAGCAGTTTACATTAAATTTTATTGACACTATAGATTGTTGAATAAGTCCACATGTGGAAATAAAAGAGAAGTCTAAGAAACCTCTTGGACTTAAATATGGGTTTTTATATTATCTTCAAACTTGCCCTCATAATTTTAGTTCCAGCATGTATGATAGAGTGACCTCGTCTTCACAGTGGAGAACATTTTCACCCTCCTTTGTCCATATGCCTAATTAAATTACATCCCATGTTAATCAAATTGTGCTTATTTATGCTGAATATTTTGGCCCCAAAGAGATATTAATTCCAAGTCTCTTTGTGTTGCCACTTTGGGTCTGTTTTTACTCAATTGACACAGTCCCCTGAGACAGTCAGACGTTAATTCCAAAGTCTGAGGGTACCCTTAAGAATCACAGAATGGAAAGGAAATGGAAAGGAAAGGAAAGGAAGAGAATGGAAAGGAAACCACAAAGGCCAGTTCCATCTGTAGTGTCTCCTAACTCTGGAATCTCAAGCCTGACCTAACATTGAGCCAAAGGCTCCAGGAAACCTGCTTCCCTCTTTCTGTGCATTCCCTCCCCTTCCCTTGAAGATAACGCTGTCTTCAGAAGTTATCCGCTGATTTATGTATAGGTATTGAAAAGTTCAAAAACATTAACTCAGAAGGAGGCCACATTTATTTTAAAGGTGATTGCGAAGAAAATTGAGAGTTACCCAGACAAGAAGAAAGAGGTATAAATAGACATTATATTCATGATGTATCTCAAAAACAAGGCCCTCTATACAAATCTTTATATACAAATTTAGGTATGTATGAGTGTTTAAGACACACACACACACGGGGGTCAGGGGAGAGTGTGTGTTTGTGTGTATAATATGTATATATTTTTCTTTTTTTTCTTTTTGAGACAGAGTCTCGCTGTGTCACCCAGGCTGGAGTGCAGTGGCGCAGACTCGGCTCACTGCAACTTCCGTTTCCCGGGTTCAAGTGATTCTCCTGCCTCAGCCTCCTGAGTAACTGGGATTACAGGTGCCTGCCACCATGCCTGGCTAATTTTTTGTATTTTTAGTAGAGATGGGGTTTCACCATGTTGGCCAGGCTGGTCTCGAACTCCTGACCTTGAGACCCCCCTGCCTCGGACTCCCAAAATGCTGGGATTACAGGCGTCAGCCACGATGCCCAGCCTTTTTTTTTTTTTTTTTTTTTTTTTTAATAGATGGAGTCTTACTCTGTTGCCCAGGCTGGAGTGCAGTGGCAAGATTTCAGCTCACTGCAACCTCTGCCTCATGGGTTCAAGTGATTCTCTGCCTCTGCCTCCCAAGTAGCTGGGACTACAGGCACGTGCCACCAAGCCCAGCTAATTTTTCTATTTTTAGTAGAGATGGGGTTTCACCAGGTTGGCCAGGTTAGCCTCAAACACCTGACCTCTGGTGATCCGCCTGCCTCAGCCTCCCAAAGTTCTAGGATTACAGGCATGAGCCACCGCGCCCAGCCTATATATTTCAATCACCCACATCTTTGGTGTAGGGTATAATGTTTTCATATCCTCGTGAGATAATCTCCAAGGGAGACACTTTGTCAGAGCACACAGTTCTATTTATCTAGTTTCTGAGGATTAGTCTCAGGGGCAACTTTATATAATAAATGTTGACTATAGACTACATGTCTTCTCTACTTAAATCAAAAGTCCAAATTGTGACCCAGGAATGCCAATAGTACCTTCCCTTCTCTTCTTCACATGCGTGTAATTGCATGTGTGGAGTGAGGGAGCCAATTCTTTTGAAAACGTTCATCCCTCCCTCTTTCTAAATGATTCTAGGATTTAGATGTGTGACAAACAAAAAGAAGAAAAGAAAAACCATTTTCTTGGAAGCTGCAAAGGATTGATTTCCCCCCTTGTTTTTTTTTTGTTTTTTGGTTTTTTTTTGAGAGCTGCAGAACACACAAAAAAATAGGGCGCGTTTCTAAAAAGCTCTAACATATCTATTAGCCACAGTCTTTTCTGTGTGCTAAAAGAAACCAGCCACAGTAATACCGCTGCTGCCAAAAAAAAAAAAAATAGTGCTGCCTGAACCTTTGTTAACTTCCTCCTTGTCAGGATGGCTCAGTCTTTCTTAAATCCTCATCAGAAGATAAGATCTTTGTTGCTTTGGGGCAGGTAGGCCAAGGGTGGTTTGATTGACTTTGTCACCTAGATGTGGTCACAGACGTATCAGAGGTTGACAGTGTAGCTACTTGGTTAAAAATGACAACCATCTAAAGAAAAGTACACAAACAGTGTCTACACTTTCTTGGAACTGGGAGTTGGCTTTCTTGGACCCTTCCCTCCAGCTTCGAAAAAGAAATTGCTAAATGCTCAATTTGGTGTTTGCCTAAGGGTGGCTAAACAAGCTGTCTAATGGGGTGTTTGTCCTTATTTCTGAGAAGGAAAGCCTTTCACTCAGTTTGGCTCTAACAAAAACAAATCTACTAAAACCAGAGCGGGGGAAGGAACTTATCAGCAAAGGTCAACTAGAAAAAGTACCGAAAATAGAGTTTCTGCCAAAGCTCGGGAGAAACTGAAAGGCAGAAAGAGATCTTTTGGGTTCCAAAGAAGACCTAAAGAAATCCACCTATCTGACTGATCTTCAGACATCAGGGAGTGAAGCAAAATTTGTAGAGACAGTCCTTTCGAAGCATGGTAGGGGTTGGGATGTACGGGGGAGAGTGAGGGGATGAGATGCTCTTCTATTCTCATGCTCCGAAAGTGGCACCTTCCAAACCATATTTTTAAAAGTCACACTGATTAGGGGGGATCATGAAAAATGTTAGAAGAAGCAAAATGAAAAAGCAAGATGGTGAGCTGCGCAGTTCCATTCCTCGACTTGCTCCCTGATGTTAGAATATGACTAGGACTCTGATTTCTCCTGCCAAACTCCAGTTACAGAGCCAGGACTAAGTAGGAATAATTGTACTCAAAGCCTTTCTTTGTGGAGTGGAAATGACCTCTTTTGTTTACAGAGTCATAAAGGACATCTGAACTCCACTAGCTCTTCCTCTTCCACTTGAAGAAAAAAAAAAAAAAAAAAAGGGTTGGTTCAAGGTGGTGCACTGAGCCTGCATGCTTCCTCCTTTCCAGATCCCAGTGAAATGTGATCCATGAGATAAGACTAAGTCCTAGGCATTACCTAGAAAATGCCAGTTGAGGGGAGCTGAAGAATTTCTGAATGGTAGCAGGCTGACAGGAATACCAAAGCACTGAGAAACACACAGTCCACCACACTGAAGGATGGAGCTGCTGGATAAATAATTCTCGAGCCTGTAAACTTCACTGGGACAAGTCACCATCTGTTGTATTCATTACTGTATTATTTCTGCCTTGCATAGCTCCTGGCATAGAGTAGGTGTTTGATATTACTGTAAAATCTGAATATGCTAATTTTCTCAAGAGAAAAATAAGCCCAAGGTCAACAGGACAGGGAAGAAGTGTATTGCAGGATGCTTGACCAGATAGATGAAGTGCCAGGCCAATGCCCCACCTATCCCAGTGGCACATAGAGCAGCTAGTTATTGTGTTTGCTCCCAGGCTTTCTGAGTAAAGTCATGGGAGATCCTTAGAATAAGAACTGGGGTGAGTGAGAAAAGTAGAACATTGCTCCAGTTATTATTGAACTGTTAATTAAGGAAAGACACAACTGGGGACAGGTGTGAAATGCCCTGAGGTGCTAAAAGGTAACTTTCCCTACTTGTTTATTTGAGGCCAACCTGCTGACCTCCCCCGCCTGCCCATGAACTTTGGAGTACAACATGTGTTACAGTTAGTCACCACATTTAGTGGGCAGACAGGGGAAGAGATGTTGGAAGGAAACCAAAATTGGTGAGGAAAGGAGACCAGTTACCAATGCAGGTCAATTTACATTTGCAAAGGAATAACTGAGAATCACCAGACCTTAGAACCAACCTCATAGCTTGAAAGCTGAATGAGTACAGAATTAAATTCTAAGGAGACAACAAATGCAGGCAGCCAAAGAGAACATTCAAGTAATTTTCTTAAGTTTCCTGAGATAAAATCCTTATTAGATCCATAAAAAAAAAAGAGCTGTAGAAAAAGCAGCAATCGGAGAAAAAGAAAGAAATCTTTAAAAACTAAAAATATGATTAACAAATTATAGAAACTCAATACCAGAAATGAAGTACAGAACAGATACAGTCGAAAAGAGAACTAGTGATTTGGAAGACCAAATCAAGGTATTCTCCCTGAACATAGTGCAAAAAGCTAGAGAAAAAAATTATGAGGAAATAAATAAAGAATATAGAAGATTCAGAAGAAAAAAATCTGCTTAATAAAAATTGTGGGAGATTTTGGAGGCAGAGCAAGATGGCGGAATACAAAGTGCCACCTATCTTCCCCCCAGCAAGGACACCAATTTAACAACGATCTATACAGAAAAAAAAACACCTTCATCAGAACCAAAAATCAGGTGAGCCCTCATAGTACCTGGTTTTATCTTCATATTGATGAAAGGGCCACTGAAGAGATAGAAAAAACGATCTTGAATTGCTGATGCTACCCTTCCCCACTGTGCTGTCAGGTTAGAGCGGAAAAGGAAACAGGACCAAACTCAGCTAATGCCCACTCATGGAGGAAGCATTTAAATCAGCCCTAGCCAGAGGGAATTCGTGGTCCCAGTGGTCAGAACTTGAGTTCCCGCAAACCTCACCACCATAGGCTACAGTGCTGTGTTTCTAAATAAACTTAAAAGGCAGTCTAGGCCGTAAGGACTGGAAGACTGAGCGAATCCTAGTGCTGAACAAGGCCTAAAGAGAGTGGACTGGGGGTGGGGCATGTGACCTACTGAGACACCAGCTGGCACATCCAAGGGAGTGCTGGCATAACCCCTACCCTACCCCAGGCTACACAGCTCCTGGCTTCAAAAGATACACCTTCCTTCTGATTCAAGAGAGAAGAGGGAAGAGTGGGGAGTACTGTATCTTGCATCTTGGATACCAGCTCACCCACAGCAGGAGAGGGCACTAATCAGGGTCCTGAGGCCTTCATTCCAGATCCTAGCTCCCAGATGACATTTCTAGACATACCCTGGGCCAGGAGGGAACCCACTCCCCAGTAACACTGTGGTTCTTGCAGACTCGTAGAGGTATCGCCCTGATGGTCTTGGACAAAATCTGGGAGAATTATCTGGATAACCAGGCAGAGACTCTTGTTCTCTTCCCATACTTACTCCTGTACTTTCCTTACTTGAAGGAAAGGACACAGTCCTGGCAGCATTCATCACCTACTAACTAAAGAGCCCTTGGGCCCTGAATAACCAGCAGCAACACCCAGGTAAAATGTTGGGGGCCTTGAGTGAGTCTCTGAGACTGGCTGGCTTCAGGTGAGACTCAGGACATTACCATTTGTGGTGGTTGTGGGGCAAAACTCCTTCTGCTTGAGAAAAGCAGAGGGAAAGCAAAGGGAACTCTGCCTTGCAACTGAGGTACTAGCACAGCCACAGGGGGATAGAGCACCAAGCAGCCTCTTGGAGCCCTCGACTCCAGGACTTGACTTTTGGATGGCATTTCTGGACCTGTCCTGGGCCAGAGAGGAGCACATGGCCCTAAAGAGTGAGTCCCAGGCCAGGCAGCATTCACTATAAGCTGACTTAAGAGCCCTTGGGCCTTAAGAGAACATTGGTGGTAGTGTGGCAGTACACCTTCTGGCCTGGAGTGGTAGTGGCTACAGAGTGAGGCTCCTCTCCCTTTGGAAAAGGGAAGGCAGAGGAGGAAGGACTGCATCTTGTGCATTGATCTGCACGTTGTGGTTTGAATGCCAGCTCAGCTGCAGTACAATAGAACACCAGGTAGACTTCTAAGGTTTTTGACTATATTCCCTGACTCCTGTACAGCACCTCTGGACCCACCTGGTGCCTGGGGGACCTTGCCACCCTGAAGGGAAGGTCACAGGCCTGGCTGGCTTGGGTATCAAGTGATCGAAGAGCCCTAGGGCCTTGAGTGAACATAGGCAGTAGCTAGGGAGTGGCTATAGCAGGCCTTTGTTGAGATCCAGTGCTGTGCTGGCTTCAGGTGTGATCCAGAGCAGTCATAGTGGTGGTGGCCACAGAGGTTCTTGTGTCACTATACCCCAGCTTTAGGTGGCTCCAAACAAAGAGAGATTCTGTTTGTTTGGGAGTAAGTATGGGAAGAGAACAAGAGTCTCTGCCTGGTACTCCAGATAATTCTCCCAGATCTTGTCCAAGGCCATCAAGGCAGTATTTCTATGAGTCTGCAAAAACCACAGAGTTACTGGGCTTGGGGTGCCCAGTGAAGCAGATACGGCTTAGATCACAATGCTCAGGTTCTTGTTCTTTTAAATATCTGAAAAGCCTTCCCAAGAAAGATAGCTACAAAAAAGCCCAGACAGTGAGGACTATAATAAATACCTCACTCTTCAATGGCCAGACACTAAAGAACATCTACCAGTATCAACACCATCCAGGGAAACACGACCTCACCAAATGAACTAAATAAGCCACCAGGGACCAACCCTGGAAAAATGGAGATATGTGATTTTTCAGACAGAAAATTCAAAATAGCTGTGTTGAGGATACTCAAAGAAATTCAAGATAACACAGGGAAGGAATTCAGAATTCTATCAGATAAATTTAACAATGAGATTGAAATAATTAAGAAGAATTAAGCAAAAATTCTGAAGCTGAAACATGCAACTGGTATACTAAAGAATGCATCAGACTCCTTTAATAGCATAATGGATCAAGGAGAAGAAAGAATTGGTGAGGTTGAAGACAGACTATTTGAAAATACAGTCAGAAGAGACAAAAGAGAAATGAATAACAATGAAGCACACCTATAGGATCTAAAAAATAGCTTCAAAAGGACAAATCTAAGCGTTATTGGCCATAAAGAGGAGGTAGAGAAAGAGATAGGGGTGGAAAGTTTATTCAAATGAATAATATCAGAGAACTTCCAAAACCCAGAGAAAGATATCAACATTCAAGTACAAGAAGGTTATAGAACACCAAGCAGATTTAACCTAAAGAAGACTACCTCAGGGCATTTAATAATCAAACTCCCAAAGGTCAAGAATAAAGAACGGATCCTAAAAGCAGCAAGAGAAAAGAAACAAAGTACAATAGAGCTCCACTATGTCCGGCAGCAGACTTTTCAGTGGAAACTGAAAAGAGAAATAGCACAGGAGAGAATGACATGACATATTTAAAGTGCTGAAAGAAGAAAATAAACTTTTACCCTAGAATAGTATATTTGGCAAAAATATCCTTCAAATATGAAAGAGAAATAAAGACATTCCCAGACAAATAACAGCTGGGGGATTTCATCAACACCAGACCTGTTCTATAAGAAATGCTAAAGGGAATACTTCAATCAGAAAGAAAAGAACATTACTAAGTAATCACCTGAAAGTACAAAACTCACCAGTAATGGTGAGTACACAGAAAAACACAGACTATTTTAACATTGTAATTGTGATATGTAAACTACTCTTATCCTGAATAGAAAGACTAAATGATGAACCAATTAAAAAAAATAATGACAACAGCATTTCAAGACATCAGTAAAATAATATATAAATAGAAATAACAAAAAGTTAAAAAGCAGGGGGACAAAGTTAAGGTGTAGAGCTTTTATTAGTGTTCTCTTCGATTGTTTGTTTATGCAAACAGTGTTGTTATCAGGTTAAAATAATGGGACATAAGAGTATCTGCAAGCTTTGTGGTAACCTCAAACCAAAAAAACATATAATGGAGACACAAAAATAAAAAGCAAGAAACCAAATCTTACCACCAGAGAAAATCACCTTCACTAAAGGAAGACAGGAAGGATAGAAGATGGAAGAGAAGACCACAAAACAACCAGAAAACAAATAACAAAGTGGGAGAAGTAAGTCTTTATTTATCAATAATAACATTGAATGTAAATAGACTAAACTCTCCAATCAAAAGACATAGACTGGATGAGTGGATGAAAAAAACAAGACCCATTAATCTGGTGCCTACAAGAAATACACTTCACCTATAAAGACACACATAGACTGAAAATAAAGGGATGGAAAAAAAAAAAAAATCAGCAGGAGTTGCTATAGTGCCATCAGACAAAATAGCTTTCAAGCCCAAAATTATAAGAAGAAACAAAGAAGGTCACTATATAATGTTAAAGGGGTCAATTCAGCAAGAGGATATAACAATTTTAAATACATATGACTCAAACACTGAAGCATCCAGATATATAAAACAAATATTAGAACTGAAGAGAGAGATAGGTAATAATACAATAACAGCTAGAGACTTCAACACTCCACTTTCAGCATTGGACAGATCTTCCAGACAGAAAATCAACAAAGAAATACCAGACTTAATCTGCACTATAGATCAAATAGATCTAGTAAATATTTACAGAACATTTCATCCAATGGCTACAGAATACACATTTTTTTCCTTAGCACATGGATCATTGTCAAGGACAGGCCATATGTTAGGTCACAAAACAAGTCTTACAACATTCAAAAAAAATTGAAATAACGACAAGCGTCTTCTCTCATCACAATGGAATAAAACTAGAAATCAATAACAAGAGGAATTTTGGAAACTTTACAAATACATGGAAATTAAACAATATACTCCTAAATTACCAGTGGGTCAATGAAGAAATTAAAAAGGAAATTTAAAAAATGTATTGAAACAAATGATACCAAAACCTATGGGATGCAGCAAAATCAGTACTAAGAGGGAAACTTATAGCTATAAGTGCTTAAACAAAAAAAAAAGGGGGGGAAAACTTCAAATGAGCAATCTAACAATGCATCTCAAAGAACTAGAAAAGCGAGAGGAAACCAAACACAAAATTGGTAGAAGAACAAAATTGGTAGAAGAAAAGAAATAATAAAGATCAGAACAGAAATAAATGAAACTAAAATAAAAACATACAAAATACCAATGAAACAAAAAGTTGGTGTTTAGAAAAGTTAAACAAAATTGACAAAACTTTAGCCAGACTAAGAAAAAAAGAGAAAAGATGCAAATAAATAAAATCAGAATTGAAAAAGGAGACATTACAACTGATATAACAGAAATTCAAAGGATCATTAGTGGCTACTATGAGCACCAAATGCCAATAAATTGGAAAATTTAGAAGAAATGGACAAATTCCTAGAAAAATACAACCTACCAAAATTAAATCAGGAACAAACCCAAAACCTTAACAGACCAATAACAAGTAATGAGATAAAAGCCTTATATAATAACAAGTCTCCCAGTAAAGAAAAGCCCAGGACCTAATGGCTTCCCTGCTGAATTCTACCAAACATTTAAAGAAGAAGTAATACCAATCCTACTTAAACTATTCTGAAAAATAGAGGAGGAGGGACTACTTCCAAACTCATCTACAAGGGCAGTATTACCTTGATACCAAAACCAGACAAAGACACACACACACACACACACACACACACATACACAAAATGAAAAACAAAAAACTACAGGTCAATATTTCTGGTGGATATTTATGTAAAAATCCTCAACAAAATACTAACAAATCGAATTCAACAATACATTAGAAAGATCATTCATCACGATCAAATGGGATTTATCCCTGGGATGCAAGGATGGTTCAACATATGCAAATTAATCAATGTGATACATCATATCCACAGAATGAAGGGTAAAAACTATATGATCATTTCAATTGATGCTGAAAAAGCATGTAATAAAATTGAACATCTCTTCATGATTAAAAACCCTCAAAAAACTGGGGAAAGAAGAAACATACTTCAACATAATGAAAGCCAGATATGAAAGACCCACAGATAGTATAACACTGAATGTGGAAAAACTTAAAGCCTTTCCTGTATGCTCTAGAACAGGACAAGGATGTGCCCACTTTCACCACTGTTATTAAACATAGTACTGGAAGTCCTAGCTAGAGCAATAAGACAAGAGGAAGATATAAAGGTCATCCAAACTGGAAAGTCAAATTATCCTTGTTTGCAGATAGCATAATCTTATATTTGGAAAAACCTAAAGACTCCACAAAGAAACTATTAGAACTGATAAGCAAATTCAGTAAAGTTACAGGATACAAAATCAACATACAAAACTCAGTAGCATTTCTATATGCCAATAGTGAGCAATCTGAAGAAGAAATGAAAAAAGTAATCCCATTTACAGTATCCACACATAAAATTAAACATCCAGAAATTAACTTAACCAAAGAAGCAAAAGATGTTTATAATGAAAACTATAAAACACTTATGAAAGAAATTGAAGAGGACACCAAAAAAAGAGAAAAATATTCTATGTTCATAGATTGGAAAAATCAATATTGTTAAAATATTCATACTACCCAAAGCAATCTACAGATTCAATGCAAACTCTATCAAAATACCAATGATATTCTTCACAGAAATAGAAAAAACAATCCAAAAATTTATATAGAACTACAAAAAGAGCCAGAATAGTCAAAGATATCTTAAGCAAAAAGAACAAAACTGGAGGAATCACATTATCTGCTTTCAAATTATACTACAGAGCTATAGTAACCAAAACAGTATAGTACCAGCATAAAAACAGACACATAGACCAATGGAACAGAATACAGAACCCAGAAACAAATCCACACACCTAGCATTAAAACATTTTTTGACAAAGGTGCCAAGAATATACACTGGGGAAAAGATAGTCTCTTCAACAAATGGTGTTAGGAAAACTGGATATCCAAACGCACATGAGTGAAACTAGACCCCATCTCTAGCCATATACAGAAATCAAATAAAAATGGATTAAAGACTTAAATCAAAGACCTTGAACTATGTCTTCTACTACAAGAAAACATTGGGGAAAATCTCTAGAACATTGGCCTGGGCAAAAATTTATTGAGCAATACCCCACAAGCAAAGGCAACCACAGTAAACATGCACAAATGATACGACATCAAGTTAAAGAGCTTCTGCACAGCAAATGAGACAATTAACAATGTGAAGAGACAACCCAGAGAATGAGAGAAAATATTTGCAAACTACCCATCTGACAAGGGATTAATAACCAGAATATATAAGGATTTCAATTCTACAGGAAAAATCTAATAATCCATTCAAAAAATGGGCAAAAGACTTGAATAGACATTTCTCAACAGAAAACATACAAATGGCAAACAGGCATATGAAAAGGTGCTCAACATTACTGATCATCAGAGAAATACAAATTTAAACTACAATGAGATATCATCTCGTCCCAGTTAAAAATGGCTTATATCCAAAAGACAGGCAATAACAAATGTTGGCCAGTATGTGAAGAAAAGGGAACACTCATACACTGGTGGTGGGCATGTGAATTAGTAAAACCACTATAGAGAATAGTTTGGAGGTTCCTCAAAAGCTAAAAATTGAACTACCATATGATCCAGCAATCCCACTGCTAGGGATATACCCAAAAGAAAGAAAATCCATATATTGAAGAGATATCTGCATTCCTATGTTTGTTGCAGCACTGTTTACAATAGCTAACATTTGTAAGCAACTTAAGTGTCCATCAACAGATGAATGGATAAAGAAAATGTGGTACATATACACAATAGAGTACTATTCAGCAATAAAAAATAATGCAAATCCAATCATTTGCAACATGGATGAAGCCAGCGATCATTATGAAGTGAAATAAGTCAGACACAGAAAGACCAACATTGCATGTTCTCATTTATTTGTGGGTTCTAAAATCAAAACAATTAAACTCCTGGACATAGAGAACAGAAGGATGGTAACCAGATGCTGGGAAGGTCATGGGGAGCTGCGGGAGAGGTGAAGGATAGTTAATGGACACAAAAAAAACAGAAAGAATGAATAAGACCTACTATTTGATATCAAAACAGGGTGACTATAGTCAATAATAACTTAATTGTATATTTTAAAATAACTTAGAAAGTGTAATCAGATTGTTTGTAACTCAAAAGATAAAGTCTTGAAGGGATGAATACCCCATTACCTACATATATACCTATCCTACTAACTACTGTACCCACAAAATTTTTTTTAAATGTTTGCATTTAATGTGAGGCAGGATAAATAAAGATTCACATTATTTTAAACAATTATAGGACAGCATGGATAAGATGACAGGGAGTCATTAGTAGAGAAACACCCACTGTATCACTTGACTAGCCTAAGTAAATAAATACATATTAAGTCATTAGGTTAAAATTTAAAACCCAATAATTCTGGAACCACTATGTGCTGAGCAAGAATACTGAAAGAGAGGTATACAGATACATCCCCTTAAAAATTCTGAATTTCTGACTTGTTTGCTTTTACATTCATAGTGTATCTCTTGTATACGGCATTTAGTTGAGTCTTGTCTTTTCATTTGTTTGAAAACATCTGTGCTCCCATTTTGCCTATGTCAGAGCTACCAGACTCCTTTTAATTGTTGTCCACTATCATCTCCATTTCACAATAGCTTTAGACATGGTGTTCTCCATTTTCTCTTCCAAATAATCACTCCCCTCAGGCAGATATGTGGGGTTGATCCTATGGCCTGCCTTTCTCTCTGGGAAGAAACCCAGTGCCACTCAAAAGGATTTTGGGGTTGGGACCTGCTTTTCCCGGGGTGACATTCCCACTCTATAATGGGCTTTGAGGAGGAGTGGCAGTCCCTGGTCTTCTTGGCTTGCCCATCTCAGCGTGAAACCTCCACCCTATGAGCTGGCTGGAGTGTAGGTGTTTGGAGCCCCAGTACTCTTGGGTGCCGCACTTGGGGCAGAGCTTCCACACTACTGGTGGCGGTGCATGATGGGGGAAGCAAGACCTGTTCCTCTTGGCCATGTCTACCAGGAATAGAGCTCCTGCAACACAGGGCTGGGATGGACAAAAAAAAATGTCAGTAGCCTGCCCTTCTGAGGGTAAAACTGTAGCCCCAGACTGGGAACTTAAGGGAGAGGAAGGTCCCCTCCTCATTTTCTTAGTTGCACATTCTCAGGGTAGAGCTTCCATAACACAGACCTGAGGAGAGGTGAGGAAATGGAATGAGCAGATCATGGTTCAAGTGCCACAGACTGTCAGTGTTCTTACCAATATTTAGTAGATTTTCTTGAATAAATACTTCTTCATGTGTTGTATGTTGTATGTCTTTAGGACAATTTCCAGAGACTTGGAATGATTTTTTAAAAAATACTTTTCACCAGTTAAATTGCTATTTTACTTGGGAGAGGGCCTGGGAAGTCCTGCTCCCACCTCTAAATCGTTCATTTTTTCTGATGAATCATTTTCAGTGACTCTTGTCTTTATTTCCATGTATAAAATGTGTCTTTTATCGGGCTGTTCTAAAGATTTTTTTCTTTATCCTTGGTTTTCAGCGATTTGTCAATTATGTGCCTAGATATGAATTTCTGTTTTTTTCTGTTTGAGGTATACTGGGCTTCTTAGATTCATAAATTGATATTATTATTCAAATTTGGAAAATTTTCAGCCAAGTCTCCTTAAATATTTTTTGCCTTATTAAATCTCTTTTCTTCTGAATAACACATATGTTAGATTGCTTATTATTTCCCTATTGGTAAGGAAGGCTCTGTTAATTTCTTTTCAAATATTCTTCTTCAGTTGGTTATTTTCATTGGCTTTTCTTCAAGTTCTCTGATCTTTCCTTCTATTGTTTTCAAACTGATGTTGATCCCATCCATAATTTTTTTAGGTATTGTATTTTTTATTTCAGATATTGTATTTTTCAGTTCTGAGATTGTATTTTTTTAGTTCTGATTTCCATTTGGTGCTTTTTCAGCATTTTCATCTCTTTCCTGAAATCCTCATGTCTCCACACATTACACCTATTGTTTCCTGTAAATTCTGTAACATATTTACAACAGTAATTTTAAAGTCCTTATATGTTAATTACAATACCTGCTTTGTTTGTGGGTATCTTTTTTTTCTGGAGTTTCTCTCTCTCTTTCTATTATTGTCATATATTTCTGCTTCTTTACATGTCTTGTAATTTTTATCGTATGCTGGACAATGTAGAAACTCTAAATTCTGTCATTTTCATCAGATTAGTATTTGGTTTTGTTCTAGTAGGCAGATAAATTTCTTGTGGATAACCTTAATCCTGTGTAGGCTTATTTCCAGGCTTTATTAAGCTAGTTATATTTAATTTTTGCTCTTACTCCTAGGATAAAACTCTGAGTTTTGGGATATGATCCTCATATCTAGGGCATGATGCTTCTGGCATACTGATGGAATTCAAGAGATGTTTATCAAGCCCCACTAATTTGGTGAGATTTTAACTTCAAACTGTATCTCTCCAGTACTAGGCAGCTGCTGAAATCTCTGCTTAGCCTTCCAGCTGATGTTTTCTGCTATGCTCTTTGGAGTCTTGCCCTGCACATTTGTGGTCAAAGAGTCAGCCAAGGTTTTGAGAAGATTTTGTTCATAATTCTGGGACCTCCCCGTTCTATTACTCCTAACCTCCTGGGATCCCCCAACAACCCACTTCAATTTCCAGTTGCTCTGGCAGCGCTGTACTCAAGCCTCTAATTCTTTAGTTGAATAAGTACTTGTTCTGCAGGTGGTGAATGTCTGCAGGTAAAAAAGCAGTTAAATATATATTATATCTCCTCCAGTTTGTGCCTATTTTTGGTCCTTCTTGTGCGTGTGTGTGTGTGTGTGTGTGTGTGTGTGTGAGAGAGAGAGAGAGAGAGAGACAGAGAGAGGGAGAGAGGGAGAGAGGGAGAGAGAGAGAGAGACAGAATGAGTTCATAAGCAGTGGAAGGTTTAGTCTGATACTAACTACTCTGCCATCACTCAAAGCTGGAAGCCTTTATATTTTTTAAACATTAATGAAATTATACCATATATTCTATTTCATAACATTTTGGTAAAAAGTTGAACAACATATTTTAGATATCATTGTATACATATATTTTAATTGACTTTATGTCTTTTGCCTGATATATGGTGTTCCGTATGTCGATAAAAGGCTGTAAAACAAGAATAAATTATAAATGGAGTTACAGGTTATGAATTAGGTCTCTTTCAATGTTGTTTGAGAGATATTAAATTAGTTTCTTTTGAATGAATCTCCTTATAAGAGCGGACCACAAAAGACTAGTTATATTTGGGTCTGTAGCACCATGAATTGAAATAATCCTCTATAATGAACATTTTGGTTGTGTTCAGTTTTCACTATTACAAGCAATGATGCAATGAACATCCTTGTACATCACTTTTCAGTCTTTCCTGAAGGATTATTTGTAGGAGTTGAAATGTTGAGTCAAACTAAATCCACATTTATAATTTTAATAAAGAGTTACCAATTACTATTTAATAATTCTATACTCTCCAACAGTAAATGAAATTGCCTATTTCTTCACAATTTTAACAATATTGGATGTTTACAACCTTTAAATCTTTCCCATAAACACAAACATGCTCAGAGCATTTTTAAAAAGAGAAATTGTCAAGTCCTCTTTTGCTGTTCTTAATCCTGATTCTGAGCTATTTTAAATTTCTCTTTGTAATTTCCTAACATTGTGACTCAGTCTTAGAATAGGAAAATCAATTTTGGCTCTGGGCTCCCCACTCAAAAACAATTTGGATTCTATGTCCAGGCATGCTGCTTCTGATGAAGCATCATTCCCAGTTCAACCTGGTCTAGGGTTTTATTTCCTAGTGTTCTTCTACCATGGGTATTCACAGTTTACCTCATTCCTTTCACATTCCCTCATTTACTTTTGAAATTTACTGCATTCCCTAAAATAGACAGTTTTATCTTTGTAAATTAGGCCATTACAATTTCAGTTGAACCATATCCCTGTAATAATTAGTTGAAAAGTATTTTGTCAGTAAGAAATGTTCTAATATGCCTCAAGAATTACTGCTGTAGCTTCCTTAGCTTCCTTACTTAAAAAAAAGTAATCATTAAGAGAGAAAATTACATATTGGAACATTTTGTCAGTAAAATATATATGTTGATCTTGGACTTCCAAGTTTAAAAAATATATATATTTTAAAGTAATTTAAGAAAATTTCAAACTGAAAGTCATTGTGAGATAAAAGTTCCTATCAAGTGTACAGCAAAATGAATAAAATATATTAATCAAAACATATAATTGTGAAATTTAAGAATATTGGAATCAAATATATACATATATATGTCAAATACAGCTTAAAGATAGCAGATACTAAACACACATGTCTTCCTGTACTTTTTATGGATCCCCACTAACTAACATATAGGAAGGAAACCCAAGAAGGAAACGATAATTGGAGGGAAAATGAAAGCCATCAAATGTTGTGAGTTAGAAAACAGAAAGGGGAAAGAAAACTGACCTAGCGGATCTAGGACAGCTACCTATGTCCTAAGTGAGCAAGCTAAGTAGTAGCCAATTTTCTAAAATAGAACCACAAAGTCACAAGAATCAGAAGTAGCAGGGGTTTATGATTTGGGAGTAAAGGGGAATACAAAAGTCTAGGAGTCAGATAGACACAAATCCAAATCCTCCCTGCTCCCCCGCTCAAATCCTAATGCTCACTTTGTGTGATCAGATAATTAACCCCTCTTTTCCTCAGCAGAAATTTGTGGTTTATACTCCAGAGACAGCAAAAACAGAAGGTCTCTGAAGTGTGGGATACATGGCACAGTTGAGGGCAGCAATCATTTTGAAAGAAGGAGGACTAAATACTAAATGTTGAAGCCCTCTGCTACAGCTCATGGCCCTCTTCCATCACTAGGTTCCCAGAAAACTGTGCAGGATCTTAGAAGATTCTTCTCTGAAAACATCTGACAAGTCAAAAGAAAAGATTTAAAGACGCTGATATTAGGATTATCCAACAAACAGCTCAGCCTGATAATCCTACAAGTGAGCTAATGGTCGTGAAACCCCACCCACAATACAGAGTCTCATTCAGCTTTTTAGGGCTCCAATTTTAAATATAAATGAACAGCCAACCATCACCTTTTAAAGAAAGCCTCTAACATGAAAGGCCGAGACTAAAAACAAAGAGATTAAAGTAATTTGGAGAAAACATAAATTAGATAAGAAGACAAAAACTATCAGAGAGCTAAGAGAATATATTGTAAATATGAAGCAGGATGCTGTTTTGAAATGGTGCATTCATACAACAGAAGAGTCTTAGCAATTAAAAATATTATGTTATAAATTAAAAATCCAGTAAGAAGGTTGGAAGGAAAATTTGATTAAACCTTCCAAAGGACAATAAAATGACAAAAAATAAGAGAGAAAGGGCAAGGAAATTTAAGGATCAAGCCAGGAAGTCCAATATCTAAACACTATGAGTCATAGAAAGAGATAAAAAGAAAACAGTAAATGGAATCATCAAAAAGTAACTTAAGAAAATTTCAAACTGAAAGTCATTGTGAGATAAAAGTTCCTATCAAGTGTCCAGCAAAATGAATAAAATATATCAGTCAAAACATATCATTGTGAAATTTAAGAATATTGGAATCAAAGAAAAAATTCTAAAGCTTCTAGAGAGTGAAAAATTGGTTAGATTCTAATGAAAAATCAGAATGACCATTAATCTTCTCAATGATAATGCTAAAAGCTAGAAGTAATTCTGCAGAAAAATGAATTTTATAGAATTTTATATCCAGCCAAGCTATCAAATAAAATAACGTCTTTTTCAGACATATAAGCTCTCAAACAGCACTCTATGCACCTTTCTCAAGATGCAATTAGAGGAGCTCCTCCACCAAAATAAAAGAGGAAAACAAGAAAGATATTGGAATGCAGGACAAAGGGGATCCCACATAAGAAACAAGTGCAATAAATCCCAGCATGATATTGAGAGAAAATCTTCAGGATAACAGCTATGTAGCAAGTCCACAGGGCAACTTATCTATATTGGAAAAAGCCAGAATACTGATAAGGATCTAAGATGATGAAATCGATAGAATGCTTGCATATGAACATTTTTGAGAGTTTGGGGATGAATTAATGATAAATGCATAGAAACTAAACAAACAAGAAGAGGAATTCAAGTTAAATCCAAAAGCTGGATAAGGAAAAGTCATCACAGTTCAACATTTATATTGTCATATTAATACTGATCCCACCAAAATTATGGTATAAATATTGGGATAATGAAGGATAAGAAGTGTGTGCCAGGGGAGGCTGGGTGTATTTTCTGACCATCTTGTCATAACTGGGCAGATCCCCAAACCATTTTTTCTTTGTTGGAGGGAAAGATGGTATTAAAGCCTGAACTCGAAGCAATATTTTTGAGATATACTCACTTTGCCCTGAGTATCTACCATATATACATGTTATTATACTTCTGTTAGTTTTTCTCTGATTAATCTATCTTTTGTTATGGGGTCAGTCTCAACTAAGAACACAAAAGGGTAGAGAGAAAATTATTTCTCTAAATCATTTTTTCTCCTCTACATTGTTAACAGAGAACAGAAGGAAACAAATTCTTACGAGTGCAAACTGTGCCTGGAAATTCCACCAGTGAAGACACATACAGGCAGGTTTGTGTCTGAAACATTCACCAGGAATCTCAAATATTGGGACAATCACTACTCAAGGAAGTCCTGCATTACAGGGGAGGCCATCCTACTTGAAGATCTGTTTATTTCACAGACAATGAAGCAGGGGAGGGAATTCTTTGGATTTTTACTTGGGAGCCCAAAATTCAGACTGACCAACAGTGACCTCAGATAATCTTTGCTGGACTTAACAAATTCAGAGGACAGACCATGTCCCAGTCCTGTGGATGACCTAATAAGATTAGCTGTTTGGAAGGCAGGATACATACCTGTCATTGCTAAAGGGCAGGAGGATTATTGCTCAGAGGGTAGAGTAAGCTAATGACATTTCACTGTAGATATGCTCCATGGGAACAGAACGAAGAGTTTGGGGTGGGAACAGAGAGCAATGAGGATTCTTTAGAGAAGTCCAGAAGGAGCTCATATTTTTTTTGGTCAAATAAAGCCAGAATACTCTCTAGATCACTCAGATACTAAGACAACTTCATAGTGCTGCCCCCATAATTGTGTGAGAAAGAAAGAAAATTTAAACCATTTATCCAAAATCAGTGTTGCCAGCAGTGGGGTGTGGGATCCACCTGTCTTCCTTCTCCCAGAGAATCAGCTCTTCCTACATTTTCTCATGCAAAAAAGGCTATGGATGAAAGGTCATGAATGGAGTGCTTTTCCATCAGCCTTGAAACAAATACCCTATTAAAAAACCCATGCCATGCCCTGTCCACAGACTGTCTCAGATGGGATCATGTTGGCTGTTTACTAAATAACACAGGGCAGTAACTGCAACCTCACTTTGCTCTGCTGTTTTGTAGGACTTGATGGCTGGTGGCAGGCAGGACCTATTAAAGATTGTCTATTTTATTAATGTCACTCATTTGTTCTCTATAATGATAATGGGAGATAGATACACTAAAAATCCAGCTGGTGGGCTGGGCACATGCTGATATGCAGCTGACATCACCTTTCTGAGGCCCTGGACAATACTTCAGGGGTTCATTTAAATAACAACTCATAGAGTCCTAAGTTTTGGCACTGCTATGTATTTTAGCCAAATGACCTTGGCTGAGTTAGTTAGCTTCCTTGAGCATCAGTTTCTGGCCTGTAAAGTAAAGGAAAAAAAGCTAAAACTCTGAATCTCAAAATGGCTCCTGGCTCCTAAGATTGTCAGAGGATTAAATGACACAATGTACTTGAAATCCCCTTCCATGTGCCAGGGGTATAATACATGCTTCATCATTGCTGCTTCCTTTCTTTTGTCTCCCCTTCCCTGCCTCTCTGTGCTCACTGCACATGTGTGTGTTGTTCCTGCAGAATGAGTTCATTGAGACAGAACAGAATTTAGTTAATTGGACATGTTCTAGCATTGCTCTAAATAAATACAGTCAGTCCTCTACATGCGTGGGTTCCACATCCCCAGATTCAACCGACTGTGAATCAAAAATATTCTGAAAAAAAAAAAAAAAACCAACACAATACAACAATAACAATAATACAAAGAAAAAACAAGACAGTATAACAACTGTTTACATAGCATACATTGTATTAGGTATTGTAAGTAACCTACAGATGATTTAAAATATACAGGAGGATAGCCTGGCATGGTAACTCACGTAATTCCAGCACTTTGAGAGGCCCAGATGGGAGGACTGCTTGAGTTCAAGACCAGCCTGGGCAACGTAGTCATGTCTATAAAAAATGTTTAAAAATCAGCCAGGCATGGTGGCATGCGCCTGTAGTCCTAGCTACTAGGGAGGCCAAGGCAGAAGGATCCCCTGAGACGAGGAGGTTGAGACTACAGTGACCTGGGAACACTCCACTATACTCTAGCTTGGGCATCAGAGTGAGATCCTGTTTCAAAATAAATAAATAAAGTATACAAGAGGATGTGGTAGGTTATATGGCTATACTACATCATTTTATACAAGGGAATTGAGCATCCATGGGTTTTGCTTTCTGCAGAGGCCTTGGAATGAGTCTGCTGTGGATACCAAGGGAGGACTGCACCAGTATGCAGTTCCTGTGCAGCCTGTAACTAGGTGGGGGGTGGGGGAGCGGGGGAGGTGATACATGGGGCATCACCCTAGGCTATCTGTTATGAAAAGCTTTTCTGTGCTAACCATAGAAGACCTCTTCACTGGGACTTGGGATGTTTTGCTTTAGCATCTACTGCTACTCCCGGGAACAGCTGAGTACCAAGAATGTGAGCGTTGGAACACTATAGTCCAGGATTTGTTGATTCACTCTTTCAGCAAACATTGCAAACCTGAGTACAAGCCAGGCACCACTCATTCATTTCTTTATTCATCATCAAATATTTCTATAACATTTATTCTGTGCCTGACACTGTTCTAAGCACTCAACAAATATACTCTCAATGCCTCCTTATAATGGTGTTATGAGGTTGGTTCTATGATTATGTGTGTTTCAGAGGTAGGGACAGAGAAGCACAGAGAAGTTATGTAACTTGCGTAAGCAACGTGTAAGATTTTTTGACTCAGTGACAGTGGTGTTTACAGTTCTCCATCACTTGCCCTGTACTGAGGGGTACGCATACGTTTTTGTGTTTATGCTTTCCTTCATTCACTGAGACCTTCGTTAATCATGACTTCATGTGCCAGACACTGCCTTGGGAAAGAAGGGGACACAAGACACAGGTGGGCCCTCAGAGAGCTACATTTCAAGGAGGCAAAAGCCAAGTGACCCTCACTTTTATCCTTGACTTTGGAAGCAACAAAGAGAATTGACTCAGGTCAAGAATGCTGTCATTGTCATTGGGATAGACTACTTTAAATAAAATAAATGATGTTATGGGGCAGTAAACATGTGGCCTTTGCCCTTATATGGCTCATGCTAAGGAGTCTATGTGGTGTACATGTGTAGACCTTCCTGGTCAGAAGAGAAAATCTGTGTGAAGCTAATGTTCCCATCAAAATCCAACAGGAGGCTGGGCACAGTGGCTCATGCCTGTAATCCCAGCACTTCAGGAGGCCGAGGATGGAGGATCGCTTAAGGCCAGGAGTTCAAGATCAGCCTAAGCAGCATAGTGAAATCTCATCTCTACAAAATATATAAAAATTAGCCAGGCATGGTGACACACATCTGTAATCCTTGCCACTTGGGAGGTGAGGTGGGAGGATCGCTTGAGCCTGGGACTTTGAGGCTGTAGTAAGCTATGACTGTGCCTGCCTGGGGAACAGAGCAAGACCTTGTCTCTATATAAAAATAAATAAATACATAAATAAAATCTAACTGGGTATGTGGCCATAGCCCCAGTGTTTCCCGACTTCACATGTGTATCATTAAGTAAGAATAGTTTGTATTAGGTATTAGGTATTTATTTTTATGTGTACTGTAAAATATATAAACAACATCGACCCATCATTTCAAGTATACTGCTGTTTGGAATAAAAACAAAAAAATTTAAGTGAATTAATTCAAAGAAAAATATTAAACTAATAATGGCACAGGTGGTACTGTAGATATTGAAAATTAGCAAAGTGGTACTCATATGAAGCATACGGCAGAGCTTATTGGGGGTGTTACTGGTATTTAGGGTGGGGCAACTCTTCATTCCGTAGGATTATCCTAAGCCCCTGCCCATCACATGGCAGTAATGCTACCCTGAACCCCAGCCAATGCGTGGTGACAGCTTCACATGCACACACACACACAAATGCCTCCACACATTTTCAAAGGCCACAGAGTACAGGCCTGGGGGGGGTTGGTATCCCCTCTGACTGGGAACTATTGCTAAACGGAAGCTAAAGACTTGCCAGATGCCTCACTGGGAAAACAAACAAGCTATGTTCGGGTATTTTTGAAGTAGAATGAAGGGAAGATAAAACTCAAGTTCAATTACCAAGTGGCTCAGTGCGGGGAGGCACCCCAGTGAGCAAATGAGAACTGAAATGAGAAGACAGCAAAGGGATGAGAAGTCCTGGCAAGTGTGGGGACAGACCGCAGAGGCCTGGGGCTATAGACAGAGCTTTCCTGGTTTGGAGTTGCTGTTACAGGGCAAGACCAGTTCCTTCCTGCTTGTCTTACAGGTGCCACCTGGCATCTGACAACGACCAGAGACAATGCCCACTGCCTGCTGAGGAACAGGCAATACAACCACTGCTTGAACATAAATACAGTATGATACCAAGCCAGGGGATATTTTGCAAGGATACAAGTCATATGATGAAAAATGTAACCGATTTACTAATCATTCAAGAAGGAAAAGAAGGTTCCAGAAAACCATGGGTCTCTTTCCATGTGCCCCATAATATGCCACTAACAGTGAACATGAATTGTGGGGGCAGGATAATAAATCAATGTTTTTTGCGTACCACCCAAGATACTGTTCAAACCCTTTTAAAAATCTTGGTTATTACCGGCTCCCTTGACCCACTAGTTTTCACATTACACCCCAAGGTTGAGTGTTCTCTACCTCAATGTGTCTGTGGGACAAATCTTTCCAAAGATGTTAATAGGTGGTGTCATGGGAGAGAAGTTTTCAATGCCAAATACATTTGGGAAATACTGCACACTTCTGATGTGGAGATTCACAGTTCACACTGGCAGTTTAAAAGTGTTGAGATTTCTTCTGTTCCCTTGGTAGTCTAAAGGGTGAAATCCAAACTCTTGGCCTGGTTTTAAAAATTAGCTGACTTACCCCACCTTACTTAACAGATGTAATTTTCATGAGAGGCAGACTCACAACAACAGTTCCTCCTCCTAGGCATCTTATCCATCTTCACTCCTGGGCCCTCTCTCATCTTCCCCCTCTCCTAGCACACCTTTCCCAGGCTTTCCACTTACTCCATACTCCTGTCAAGCTCCAGCTCAAGATTCATCTCCTTAACTCCCATTCCCTACAGCGAACTTTCTCTCTACTGTGAAACTGCACCTACACAAGGTGGTGTCATGTCATTCTGATTACTTCAATGTTGCCTTGGAATTATCCTCGGGGTGTATGATAAAGGTAGTTTGTAAGCAGCTTTGCCTATTTTCAACTTCTCATGGGAGCCTATTATTGCAGCATGGGCTGTGTACAAAAAAACAATGCTGGAAACATTTCCTGGTGGACGTGCTGATGGCTAGCTTTGTTCCTTTGTAAGACCACTTAGATTCTCTGTGGAGAAGGAAAGGGATTTAATGGACTCACAGTTCCACATGGCTGAGGAGGCCTCACAAAGGCATGGTGGAAGGCAAAGGAGAAACAAAGGCTCTCTTACATGGTGGCAGGTATGGGAGAAACCGACCCCATGAGTCAAGGATGTCCACCTGGCCCTGCCCTTGACACCCGAGGATTATTACAATTCAAGGTGAAATTTGGGTAGGAAAACAGCCAAACCATATCACCCTGTCTTTAAAAAAGAGAGAAAAGAAAATATATTCAGAACCTGACCACTGCTCACCACCTCAATGCACAAGCTATGTTCCCCTGGAAGCTGAGTCTGAGATGGAGCTGAGTGGGCAGGGAGTTTATTAGGGGGTACTCTTGGGATCAATGCCTGTAAGAAAGGGAGAAGTTGGACTGTGAGGTAGTCACAAGGAAGGTCTGAGCGGACTCCTTGAGGAGCTCTGAACTGGGATGGCCCTTAGGAGTTGTCCTGAGTCGAGGTACAGGGCCAGGCCTTTGTAGCCCTCACTAACAAGCCTCCAGGCAGGGGAAGTGTCACTGGGCAAGGCAGCTGTCTTTAGCAGAGGCGATTCTTGAAGAGGGCTGACAGCCAAAAGCCATTAGCTGGAGCTTCCCGGCTGCTGGAGGAATAAATGTTTAATTCCCAAAGAAGACCTAAGCAGCCTCCAGCACACTTCACCATGGCCATCTTGATCGGAGCTCCATCTTCTCAAGAGCAGTGCAACAGCTCCTCACTGGTCTGCCTGCTTCAATCCTCTTATCACATAAGCTAGGGTAATCCTTTGAAAATATGTTAGGCGATGTTCCGTCTCTGCTCCAAGTCATCATGTCAGTAGCTTCCTGCTTCAACCTGAGTAACATCCAAAGTCATCACAGTTGTCTGTACGCCCCTACAGCCTCTGCTCCCTCAGCTGTGGGTCCTCAGCCACTACCCGTCCCCTCTTTATAACGGCACCCTAGAGACTCTGAACTCCTTGCTGTTCTTTGAAAATCTTGGCAAGTTCAGTTAAAAGACAAATTTACGCATATTAAAATTTCATGAGTTTATTTGAGCTTTGAATGATTCAGGAATCCGGCAGCACCAGACCACAGGCAGCTCAGCGCAGCGCTCTGAGGGGGAGGAGAGCAGGGGCCTTTTATAAGGTGATCATGGAAGCAAGACAAAGAAAATATTTGATTCGTTAAAGCAGAAAGTCCCTGGTGAGAGGTCAGTTTCTAATTGGTAAAGTCCCTAGTTAGAAGTTAGCTGGCAGTTTCTGATTGGTTACGCTTGTTTCATTTTACTGTTTACGTTGAGTTGGTTTTCCATTTGCTTAGGAAGGAACCCAGGGTGCTGAAGGTGGCTCAGCTAAATGGCCTCCCGATTAATTATTTGAACAGTTCCCATCTCAGGGTTTTCCCATTTTACTGTTCCCTCTGCCCAAAATGTTCTTTCAGGCGTCAGCACTGCTCCCTCCCTTGGGTTTTTACTCCTGTCACCTTCTCGTGGGGGTCTTCTCTGGCTAACCTGTTGGAAACAGTACTGCTCCCTCCCCTGGCTCTCCCTGCGCTTTGCTGCATTCTCTTTCTCCACAGCAAGGGGCTCAAGGGGAGAAATTACGGACTGTCACATTGACTGCTATATCCCCACCACCTATATTCATGCCTGGCAATGGCAGGTGCTCAAAAAGTACATTTTGAATGAATTTCTATAAGCTACAGAAAAAGGTTCCATGATTGGTCCAAACCGAAAATTGGTCCATGATTCTCTAGGAAAGTAAGAGGAGCTGTGCTTCCCTTCCTGTTGTTTAGCTTTGGTCAGACAGGCCATTTGTTTTTTCTTATTCAAATTAAATAAGGAGTTAGCTTAAGTATCTCTTACAGAACAAGCAAAGAGTTAAGATATCAGAATTCTGATATTATCTCATACCTAAACCTTATAAAAACTTCCTTTTTTTCAAATTTGCTTTGGCCTCTTAAAAGAATTTTGACACTGTTAAACTTTCTCTAAGGCTTTTATTCCCTAAAAGCAGTGATGCTTAAGAAATCCCCTACTGGGCCAAATACAGTGGCTCATGTCTGTAACACCAGTACTATGGGAGGCCAAGGCAGGAGAATGACTTGAGCCCAGGAGCTCGAGATCAGCCTGGGCAACACAGGGAGACCCCATCTCCACAACAACAAAAAAATTAGCTGGTCGTGGTGGTGCATCTGTTGTTCTGTAGTGTCAGCTACTTGAGAGGCTGAGATAGATCACTTGTGCCCAGGAGGCTGAGGTTGCAGTGAGCCGTGATTACACCACTGCACTCCAGCTGGGGAGACAGAGCGAGACCCTGTCTCTTAAAAAAAAAAAAAAAAAAAAAAAAGAGAGAGAGAGAAAGAAAGAAATCTCCTACCCTTTTGTGTTTCAAAAGAAACAGCCATTCCCACAAAGGACAACCCAGCCCTGGAATATTCTGTGATAAGACCCACCTTCATCCTTCCTCAAGGCTTCCATGAGGAATCATGGGAGATTAGGACCCCTTCCTTTCCTTTGAGTTATTCTTCATTAATAAATGTTCTCCCTATTGCAATGGCATGAATAAAATCATATCCTTAATTGTCCAGTGCATTTTGTGTTTCACAGTTTGATGCCAACACTTGGATATAACTGGACCTCACCTTCCAATTCCCAGTTACTTCACATAGGTAAGGAGGCCTTAGGTCATCTCTAAGTTGTTCAGTGGGAGGGAGCAGAAAATTGGTGATTCCTTTCCTCTCCATCATAAGGATCATGGCCAACACCCTATAACAAAAGACAGGTTAACCGGAAAAAAAAAAAAACAAGTGTATTTGATCATAGTTTGTTTTTTTTTTTGAGATGGAGTCTCGCTCTATCGCCCAGGCTGGAGTGCAGTGGCGCGATCTCCGCTCACTGCAAGCTCCGCCTCCTGGGTTCACGCCATTCTGCTGCCTCAGCCTCCCGAGTAGTTGGGACTACAGGCGCCTGCCACCATGCCCAGCTACTTTTTAAATATTTTTAATAGACACGGGGTTTCACCATGTCAGCCAGGATGGTCTCGATCTCCTGACCTCGTGATCCATCCGCCTCGGCCTCCCAAAGTGCTGGGATTACAGGCATGAGCCACCGCGCCCGGCCATTTTTTTTTTAAAAAACAATTTCATTTTAAAAAAATGAAAGCACTTACACTGACCCTAAAAATATAAATATAGCAAAAATATAAATATAGTAACTGCGTGTGTACAACACTCATTTGCACACACAATCAGGCATTTATGGAAGTATATGCCCCATTGTGCATGTAAAGACAGGTTTAATTTGCACTTTATTGCTTCAAACAGTGAACAGCTTATTTGATCATAGTTTTACATGACAGTTGAGCCTTCAGAATGAAGACCCAGAGATACAGGAGAAGCTATCTAATTTTATGCTTAGGTTTGATGAAGCAGGGACGGTCATGTGGAAATGTGATTGGACAAAAAAGGGTATGATCTAATGGAAATAGATTGCGTGAGGAAACCTACCAAGGCCTGGCTGTTCAGCTTCTTCTTGGCCTCTCCGTGCAGCATTCCTTCCTCCCAGGTATGGGGTAGGACCCCTCTGGGTTGGGGGTCTTAGTGTTACACGGAAGAATGGTGGAAGGTTAGAATAATATTTCTAGGTTTTATGGCTGGCTTTGGGGAAAAGGAGTTCTTGTTTCTATGACCCATCTTGAGGAAGAGGGATCACAGTTTCTGTGGCTTATCTCAGGGGAGAATAAGGGGTGAGACGCGGGGTGGGGGGCGCAGAAGAAGGTCCGAGAGAGACTTTGCTTCTGAGGCTACTTTGGAGGCTTTCATTTGGGGGTGTTGTTTTCTGAGTCCCAACAGTGGCAATGATGTTCATTTTCAACAAAAGGGAGGAATGACAATGTTGAACTTAATCTAAGTCTTATACTCTAAAAAGTAGAGATGTTAAGAAATCTTCTGCCCTTTTGGGTTGTAGGAACTGGCTAATTGCCAAGGGCCACGCAGGTTTTGCATATTCTGAAGTAAGACCCACCTCTATCCTTCCTCATGCTCCCTCCATCCTTCCTCATGCTCCCTTAAGACTCTCTTTGTCTCCATAAAAGCCAGGCTCATTCCTTTTCTTTGAGGTATTTCTTATTAACGAACGTCCTCCTATTGCAATAGCCTGAATAAAAATCATATCCTAATTTACTGGTGTATTTTGTCTTTCATACTTTCATAAAGGGGGGATTTGTGTTGGGAGGGTTTATTTATAGCCTTAAAGCGTCTGTTGGAAAATCAGCAGCTGACAATAGTGAGTGACAAAAGAACTCTTGACAATAGATAACAGACAGCCAAAGGGTCTGCTCCCTCAGCAGAAAGCCAGCATGAAGCTCGGTTTCAGAACAGGGAATAATTATTACTTCCAGAGGCTGACAGAAACTTGACTCAAGCAGATGGCTGGACAAAAATATATTGTTGGAAGAAATTTCCCAGCATAAAAAGTAAATGTCACTCTATATAATTTGCCCATGAAATCAACTATCTCCAATGTGCTAGCCACAAAAGACTCAGTCCTTCCCTGTCTGGGGGCTCTGGTTATAAAGAGATGGGGTAGAGGCAGAAGTCCCTGGAAGATGGAGACTGTCATACATCACACGTCTACAAGCTCTTGCTCCCCTTCTTGCCATGTGATCTCTGAACAGGGCAGCTCCCCTCTGCCTTCTTCCATCATAAGTGGAAGTAGCCCAAAGCTTTCACCAGATGCCCAGTCTTTAGTCAGCAGATTCGTAAGCCAAATAAACCCTTTGTAAACTACCCATTCTCAGGTATTCCTATGTAGCAACACTACATGGACTAAGATAAACCACTACCTACTGTTTATATTCAAAGAAATATTCCCTAGACAGACACCATCATCCTTGGGCAGGGCACATACCAGGAGCACCAAATTCATCAGCAGTCTATAACTGGGCTTACTTACAGCATTTGTAGTTATTTGTTGTCCTTGGATTAGCAACGAGCTGATGAGTCGTGCTGAAGACCTTGATATTGGCCAAGCCCTCACAAAATTGATTCATCTTCTAGAAGCTGACAAGTAGGAGGTTATATGTCACCAAAAGAAAGACTAGTAACTACTTGATCAAATCCAACCCATTTTATATTTCCTCCAAATATTCTCCATTAAGAATGTAATTTGACATAAAAAACAGGCCTGCTTAGAGATAGAATATGAAAATGAAATGGAAATATATGAGTATTGCAAGATGTTGGGTTTGTTTTTACTTTTTAAGTGCTCAAACCTGGATTTCATAACCTATGCTCTGAATTAGCAATCGCTATCAGAATTATTGCCATATATTTTGCATAAGTTTAACAGACAAGGCTTAATTGGCTCACTGAACTGTGTCTTTGTGAGACTTTAATTTTCCTGTAAGAACAGTAAATGCCAACAAGATAGACATCCCTGTTCTTCTAAGCTTTGTTTATAGTTCTAGGAAGTAAATAGGCAGTTATTATATTAAAAAACATTCCCTGTATGCCAGCAACATCTAATTTTAATACGTGGGAGTTTTAGAGGAAAAGGGATAGGGATGTCATAAAAAAGAACCCCAAAATATGCCTAATACCTAGAACTTGAAGTCTAATCTTGATTCCACTGTGGATTAACAAACCATATGTTTCTCAATGTCACTGTCATCTTGATGTATAGGGTATTTGCCACTTAGTTTCTAAATTGCTCTGAGATCACATTTTGGAGGCATATTTATCTTGCATACCCATGGCAAGGACAGCCATTTGTCAAACTGGATGTAAAATAAATTAAATGGGATTCTGCTGCCCATTAATGCCTCCCAAAGAGACCAATGTGCTAACTTGGGCAGGACTTACAAAAGCTCAGTTGAAGTATTACCTCCTCTGTGGCCAACTTAATTGCTCCCTCTGTGCTGGCCATGGTTGCTGGTGGTTATAGCTGTCTCCCCAGTAGGCTGAGATCCTGAGGGCAGAGACTATGTCTTATTCATCTTTGTATCTCTGGTAACTTGCATTTTAATAGTGTTTTGTAATCAGCAAGAATTTGCTCAAAGACTGTAAATACTCATTTAAGGGTAGCCAACTGTTAGATCTGAATGCACCCCAACACTGAGTATGCTCTGAAGTGTGCCACAGTTCATAGCCACTTATCTTTAGAGTCCTGATAAAGATATTGAGGGACTATGCAGTTTCTATTTCTATACCACAAACATCTGCAGGAGGTGATTCTACTAGCCTCACACTTCTCAGAGCCCTGGGAGGGTGAAGAAGATTAGAAAAACTGAGCCGGGTGCAGTGGCTCACCTCTGTAATCCCAGCACTTTGGGAGGCTGAGGTGGGCAGATCATGAGGTCAAGAGATCGAGACTATCCTGGCCAATATGGTGAAACCCCATCTCTACCAAAAAATGCAAAAATTAGCTGGGCGTGGTGGCACACACCTGTAGTCAAGCTGAGGCAGGAGAATCGCTTGAATCAGGGAGGTGGAGATTGCAGTGAGCCAAAATCATGCCACAGCACTCCAGCCTGGCGACAGAGCAAGACTCTGTCTCAAAAAAGAAAAAAAAAAAAAGAAGAAGAAGAAGAAAAAGAAAAACTCTGATAGCCAAAAGAATTCAACTCAATGGTTTAACAAAACATCTTTTCCAGGCACTGTTCTAAGCATGTTACACCTTTCATCTCATGGAATCCTCACTGTCACCATAGGTGGGTACTGTTATTGTTTGCATTTTACATGTGGGGAAACTGGCACCCAAAGGTGGAGTAACTTGCCCACGTGATAGAGGCTTAGATAGAGCCTTATTACTTCTTATACCTCTCACTTCCCAAGAAGCAAGGCAAATGCATCATTTCTCCTCTGCATTCCCATAGACTCGATATTCAGGCACAGGCTTGGTTGCATCTTGCTGTAATTAGAGCTTCACGTCTGTCTCATTGGTGAGTTCCTGGAGAAGAGGAACTGTGTATTTATTAGTAACCTTTTCACCTCCCTGCTTAGCAGAGTGACTGGCATGTAGTAGCCTCTGCTTGAGTGTTTGCTGAATAACTGAATGAGGGGAGGCTCTATCCCAAGCTACCACACCTGGAGAACTCCCCAGAGAAAGGGATGAAGACAGACTCATCCTACTGCCTCAGGACTCGTGTGTGTGTGTGTGTGTGTGTGTGTACATCCAACAGCAACTTTCACAGTGGGCCACCAAAGCCTAGTGGAACTAACTGGCATTTAAACCAGATACCCTATGTTTTGCTAGAGCAAAGGTAGTCAATTTTTTTTTGTTTTTTTAAGACGGAGTTTTGCTCTGTCTCCCAGACTCAAGTGCAGTGGTGCGATCTTGGCTCACTGCAACCTCCGCCTCCTGTGTTCAAGCAATTCTCCTGCCTCAGCCTCCCAAGTAGCTGAAATTACAGGTGCTGGCCATCACGGCTGGTTAATTTTTGTATTTTTAGTAGAGACAGGGTTTCACAATATTTCCCAGGCTGGTCTTGAACTCCTGGAGCTCAAGTGATCCGCCCCCCTCGGCCTTCCAAAGTGCTGGGATTATAGGCATGGACCACCACATCCATCCCTAAAATATGTTTTTAAAGTTTTTAAAAAGTGTTAAAAAGTCAGAAGTTTTAAAAAATGTTATTCATACTTTAAGCCCAGCAATTCCACTTCTAGGAGATTATGCTAAGCATCATCATGGCTATATGTCTATATGTTTATGGTCTAGAGGCCATCAACATAAACATGTGTGTGGCTGAGCAGGTGGAAGGAGCTGGGTAAAGGATATGCATTCCGTAGGGTGGGCGATGGGAAGGACCGTGGCATGCTAGAAAAGGCTTGCTTGTTATTGTGATTCAAGGACAGAGATCCAGAGCACCCGAAGGTTGTTTTTCAATAGGGCCCAAAAATCTCAGTTTAGAAATATTGGCTGTGGTGGATTGCAAAAAATGGACCCAAATTATTCCCCTCCTCTCTCCATGCCTTTCGGTAGAGCCCTCCCACACCGACTCTGAGCTGGCACATGACTGGTTTTGGCCAGAGATGTCAGCAAAAGGGATGCAAACAGAGGCTTGAAAGGTGTTTCCACACAGGGGCTCGCCTTCCTGTTGCCCCGGAAACCCCCGCCACTACTACCATGTAAAGAAGACAGGGTAACCTGATGGATAAAAGGGTGTGACCTAGACACATGTGACCCATTGCCCCAGGAAATAGCCTGTGACTTTCCAGACACATGAGTGAGGCCACCCTAGAGCATCCTTCCTCAGCCACCCACCAGCTGACCACAGATGCACGAGACAGCCCAGCAGAAATCAGCTGAGCAGCCCAGATTGGAAGCGCAAGCCGAGCCAGCTCACAGAATTGTGGGCAAAATTCTAAACCCATACATTTGTTGTTTGAAGCCATTACATCTTGAGGGTGGTTTGCTATATAAAAAAGCTAATTGAGAACAAAATTAAAATACGTTTGGCGCTAAACAAAGCAGGGATAGAATTCATTGTAACGTCTGATGAATGTAAAGATTTAACCACAAATGCTCCCTTCCTTGCATCACTTTATAATAACGATAAAGCAAAACCGACCTAAAGATCCATGCAGGGAAGTGGTTAAGACATGATGGCCTAACCGCATACTGGAAAGGTACGCATTGCTGAAAAAGATGGCAGAGAATAGTGGCAACACATAGACTACCAACCCTTCATAAGTGTGCCATCAAATTTTGATCAACAGGTAAAATTTCATCGCCCTCCCGGAACACGTACTCTCGTGGAAATGGAACACGAAGCTGATTGGATCATCAGGTAGCATAGAGGCCATCTTGCTGTAAGGAAGAGAGAAAATCTCAGAATAAAGCCCAGACCGTGCTAAACTTTGCTTTTTGAGGATATAAGAGTGCACAGAGGGGAGCCGTAAACAGCTCTACTCAAATAGCGGAACGTGGTTCCAAATGGGGATGGAGCAAAAAGTGGGACAATGGTTTTGAGAGTGAAAGACGTTGCTATACTTGTTGTCATCTTTTTAGTAGCTAAGTGTATTTTTATCTCTTCAAACATGCCACCAAAAATTATAGGACTTGAAAGTGTGTGGTGAACACAAAGGATGTTGAAATCATTGGCATAGAGAAATAACAACACAGAAAGACAGTTTGATGTTATATAAAAGATGCCACTTGTAAAGCAGCAGGTACGATATAATCCCATTCTTGTTATAAAATCGAAAACTTAATTTAGTTAATTTTAAGCCATGAATATAACCATTTGGAGTATGGCATTGAGGAATATTTAAATTTTAATTACACATTTTAGTCTCTCTAAATAGTCCTCACATTGACAAAAAAATGTGTATTATCATTTGGAAAATATAACACTTTTTATAAGGAAATGCAGAGAAAATCCTATTCTTTTTATAAAAAGAATATGCAGGCAGAGAAAACTAACTGGAGGACAGGGAAGAAAATTGGGATGTACAGTGCTTAGATGGGAGTAGGGGTAATTCTTATTTTTCTTCATCTTGTTTTTTTTCCAACTGCCATAATAAACATGTATTTTATGTTGAGAAAATTTAATAAAAGTTATAGTTTTAAAAACATTAAGGGCCACACTCACGCATAGAAAAGGCTTGCCTGTTATTGTGATTCAAGGACGGGGATCCAGAGTAGCCAAAGGTTGTTTTTCAATAGGGCCCAGAAATCTCAGTTTAGAAATACTGGCTGTGGTGGATTGCAAAACATGGACCCAAATATGCGCGCGAGCACACACACACACACACACACACACACACACACACACGCTCCAACCCAACCCAAAGTGCTGCAAGACTATATATTAATATACTTTTTGTCAGTGCCTGCAAACGCTCTTGCTACCTCGCTGCATTCATTCAGAGTCTTCTTGGGGGTAAACAAGAAATTTCTCTGAAATTGTAGAATCTTCTCCCATACAAAACACAGGCAATCCCTGCAGGCTTATCACCTCCCCACTTCTGTTAAGAGGCAGGCAGCTGCTATGTAGCATTATTCGTCATGGCCAGAGGTAGACCAAGATAGGGATTCAGCTGCTCTGCTCTTCTACTCTGCAAACCTTCTGCAAGCACCTGAGCAGGCCCAAGGAGGGGCTGCTGCCATTTGGTGGTGAAGACACTCTTCTTGTTAAGGGCAACAAGTCAGAGGTCTCTAAGGGCCCCCTCGGCCCTGTCTGTCTGGCCCATCATGGGCTTGTTCTTCACTAATTGTCTCTCACTGCTGACAGAGCCCACAAGTGTCTTTATGCGTGACAGATTCCTTGCAAATGGTGAATGGCGGAAAGATGACCCAGCTAATCATCAGACCTGCTAATGCCATCTAGTCAGATGCAGCAGAGCCCAGCTCTACTCACTCATCCATGAATGTGACTCTGAGCTGTGAGAACAAAAGCCAGAGCAACTCTCTATTAGGAAACGCGGGGGAAGACAGCAATATAACAAGTCCCAGGTTCAAAATGACAAGTGATTCACTGAAGATGCCACAGCAGTATAGTCTATCACTGGGCGCAGTGAGACGGCCAAAACTACGAGAATTTTACAAGATAATGAATTATTGACTGGGCTACAAAATGGAAAATTTGAACTGATAAGGCCAGTAGACTATCCTTTTGAACCGAATTCATTGAAAGAATAAACTGTGGCATAGCAGCTCTTTTTTGGTAACGGGAATATGGTTACAAGATGCCTGAAAGGCTATTATCCACACACTATTGTCATCTTTTTAAACACCCACTTTGCGTTCAACTCTACCATTCTATAAACTTATTCTTGGAATGGACAGAAATAAAAAACATGATTTTTTCCCTCCCTTTTGAAAAATCCTGAGTTATGTTAGAATTAGGAAACAGATTCCATAATTATTAATAAGGATAGATAACAGATTGGCTCCATTGTAAAGTTTATAAAATCAAATCCCATTTTAAAGCTTAGTAAGAAATGTGGCGATAGTAGCTCCTCCCACAGTGCCCTCAGCTTTCAGCCACTATTCAGTTTTGCCTGTGGTCTAACTACACCTTCAGCCACAGTGGCGGCAAATTAACAGCTACCATTTCCTGAAAGCTGACAGCGAACCGCATCTGGATGTGCTCTTGGCGGATATTATTGCTTTAATCATCACAAAGACCTCAGAGGTGAGTACAGTCATTTCCTCATTCTCCCAATGGGAAACTGAGGCATAGAAAGGGTAACTTGTCCAAGGCCATACAGCTAGTAGGCGGGGAGCAGGAGTCAAGCTTCTTCAGTGAGCATGCAAGAGAGGAGGGAAGGAGTCCTGTGGAGCAGTTGGAAAGGACTCAGGAGCTGGTGCCCAAGCTCATCCACCCTGGGCCAATCGCTCAATCTCTCTACAGAAGGAGTTGAACCACCTTGCCCACTGCCCACTCAGGATGGCTGAGAGGTCCAAATGAGATCACATACAGGAAAGGCCATGAAAACAGTAAAGTATTCTATAAGCACCATGTGCTATTGATAAAAGGACAGAAGACTAAATCACACTCCTTAGGAGCACAACACTTCAATCATTCTGGCTTCAGTGGAAAGATCACACCCCCTCTCATCCCGACTTAATGCTTTCAATAAACTGCACAGGATTTTCTTGAGCAATCTTTTAAAGATGAAGGGCTCAGGTATGCTTGCTGGTACTTGAACTGGTCTTTGCAGGGAGTTTTAGTGTCTTACGACATTTAATACAGACATCCTGCCTGAGCTATTTATCCTGACTTGGGAAAGTAACCATTTCACTGTTACTATGAATTCTGTTCCAAAGACAAAAAAAAGACTACTGTAATTTTACACCCTTAATCTATGCAATACAGGAACGAGAAAGGAAAAAAAAAAAAAAACCCAACGCACTACTTTCTCATGAATGAGGCACATTATATGCAGTCATTCACATTTTATTATTTTATCATTATGAATAGTAAAGTCCACAGTTCAGTCCTCAGACAACATTCAGGTAAATGTTTTACATATGAGACACCTGCTTGTAATGTGATGACATGATATATATATATATATTTTTGAACCACTGTGATTTAATAGTCTATTAAAATGCCATTACACATTTAAAAACTGAACAATTACAACAATGCAATCTTCAAGCAATTAAAAACAAAGAATTGTTGAGCCACCGTGAGAGATCTGCTGAGTAATCTGGCCTTTCAAATAACGTCTAGTGGAAACCCTGTTTTCTCCTTCCATCTGAGGATCATTAAAAATAAAAAACAAACCTACACAAAAATCCACCTGCTCTGAGTGAAAGTCAGGATTCAGCCACATGACTCAGGGACTCACTCCCCAGCGGTTGGTGGAGGCACCATCACTCCAACATGTGCAGGAGCAGTGAGGGGTCCACGTCCACAGCCCGCAGCCCGTTGTGCAGGCTCTGGAAGGTGGCCTGCTTCCCGAAGCGCTGCCGCCAACGGACGAAGGCCTCTACCACCTGCGACTGCACGTTGTGGGGGTGGTTGGCCTTACAGCGGTAGATATCTGTCTGGGACAGTCCCAGAGACAGCACCACGGGCTCCCACTCAGGACCCAGCCTCTGGGCCAGCCGGTTAATCTGCCGGTCTGATGGGGAGCTGTTGAGGATGTGCGAGGGGATTCCAGTCAATCTGTCACCTGAGGAGGAAAAAGAAACCCGGGTGAAATGAGCAAGGCAACAAACACATCATTTGGGGGCAGAAATGAGAATCGTGGGGAGAAGAAAGCAATGCTTCCAAATGGCAGAGCCAATTGGCTCTCGTCTTCCTGGGGGCTGCTCTGTACAATGCCATGATTCAGGGTTTCAATACCGTTTAGTACCTATGAAAACATTTTTTACAGAAACTTTTTATTTTATTTTATTTTATTTTTTGAGATGGAGTTTCACTCTGTCACCCAGGCTGGAGAGCAGTGGCATGATATTGACTCACTACAAACTCCGCCTCCTGAGCTCAAGTGATTCTCCTGTTTCAGCCTCCCCAGTAGCTGGGATTACAGGCACCTGCCACCATGCCCAGCTAATTTTTGTATTTTTAGCAGAGACAGGGTTTCAACATGTTGGCCAGGCTGGTCTTGAACTCCTGATCTCAGGTGATCCACCTGTCTTGGCCTCCCAAAGTGCTAGGATTACAGGCGAGAGCCATAGAACCCGGCCTATTACAGAAACTTTGTAAGCAAGAAAATAAAAACTAGAAATCCCACCAGAAAAACTGACTGATAATAACTGGTCTATTTCCTTTCATATATAAAACACATATGTAGGGTTACCTTGTACATGCTGCTTTGTAACATGCTTTTTTCACTTATATCCCTTTTACTCAAGGCCAGGCAAGGCGTCTGGGGGAATTCAAGAATGGCTGCACAGACCTCAGCTCCTTCTGGCACTGTCTGTGGCCTTAGTGGTGGGGCCTGTTCCAAGGCTGGGAATGCCCCTCCCTGCAGGAAAGGCAGGTGCTAGAGGACAAAGGCTAAACCAAACAGCTACCCTCCCCAGTGAGATTGAACTTCAAATATTACTGAGAGAAGGTGTAGCTGCTAACAGAAGCAGGAGCCAAGAGGGTTGCCGAGAACAAAATAAACCTAAGAGGCCATGGGGTAGCAGGAAGGGAGGAGAGTGGGGTTTGTTCGTAGCAGAGGCCACAAGAGTGGAGTTACCGTCCTGGCAGAGCCCAGAAGAGGAACAGGAAATACGTGCTGAGACGGAGCAAGGAGGAAATCTGACCTTCTACTTCCTGAACTAGATTCCTATTTGCCTGAGGCCAGTCTGCTGAGAAGCATGACGCTAAGTAAATGGTTATAAATGTGCCCAGCAAGACCAGTGAGCAGTGCCTTTGGTTATATAGAAGGAGCTCCTAAGTTCATTAGGGAAGGCCTTCCAGGGGAAGGAGGCTAAAGCTAAGCCCTGAACACTAGGAGGAGGAGCTGGGTGATGAAGGAGGAAGAGGGCGTGGTGCATCTCGAGAAGAGAGAATTGCATGTGCAAAGGCGAGGAGAATCCCAATGGAGGAAGTCAAAGGCACTCGCAGCAGCCAAGTGCAGAGATTGAGAGGGACTCCAAATATCCAAAGTCATTCGCTAGGTTCAGACATTTGACAGCACAGTACACTATACTCCCGTCCATCAGCATCACAGGGATTCAGGTCAGTCTACTTCATGCTCACCAGTCCACTACTGTGTTTTGATTTATGATTCAATAAGAAGGCAAAGGCACCTTATTACAAGGGCTGATGTTTTCCACAGCCTGTGCCTTTGGCCTCTGGGCAGTGGCCAACACCTTAGAGTTGCAAAAATATTGTCAAGGGCTCTTTCTGGTGTTTGTCAACACTACAATTTAAAAAACAAGGACTAAGAAGCAATTAGAATACTGATGACACTACTGATCAATAGTTGAGATTAACAGCAATGATTTTACGGTTTGTATAAAAACATAGGCTCATTTAAAAAAATTAAAGCGGCCGGGCGCGGTGGCTCATGCCTGTAATCCCAGCACTTTGGGAGGCCGAGGCGGGCGGATCACAAGGTCCGGAGATCGAGACCACGGTGAAACCCTGTCTCTCCTAAAAATACAAAAAATTAGCCGGGCGCAGTAGTGGGCGCCTGCGGTCCCAGCTACTCAGGAGGCTGAGGCAGGAGAATGGCGTGAACCCGGGAGGCGAAGCTTGCAGTGAGCCGAGATCATGCCACTGCACTCCAGCCTGAGGGACACAGCGAGACTCCGTCTCAAAAAAAAAAAAAAAAAAAAAAAAAATTAAAGCAACAGAAAACAGCACAAAGAGGAAAAGAAATCATCCAATATCCCGCCATTGTGTTTACAGTTGGTGACCATCATTCCGGATATTTCTTTACGCACATACCCTGGTAGAAGGCTAGATAGAGGGTAATGGGTTCATTTAAAATGATAATATATGAACTTTTCTTTCTAGTAAGAGCTATTTATTTGTTTGGATATAACAGAAGAAAAAGCAGAAGTGAAAGAAAATGACATTCTGACTGGCAGTTATAAGTTACATACTTGAAAACACACACATACACACTATTTAATGCACAGAAAAAAGTTACGAAAACTCAAGGGTTAACTGCATGTTTTTATAGTAATACTCTATAATTACTTTGCATTTCCTCTCCATTTCCTCACACTTGATTTTTTTTTTTTTTTTTTGCTTATATAATTTGTATTTTGTCAGATGCCTAACAGTTATACATTTCTTTAACAATCATCCATGCCCCTTGTCCCATTGTTTAGTCCTAAGGTGGAATTATAAAGGTTTGAATGCTCAGCAGTGTTTTGTTGTTGCTGCTGTTGTTACTGTTTTTCATCTGTGGCTTTTCTACTCCTGGGTCTGTTCTTCTGATTTGAGTCATTTGGGTCAATTTCATCACAGGGTGGTTTTTTTTTTGTTTTTTTTGTTTTCAAGAAATGCTCATGATTGCAATAGTCCCTGACTTCTTTCAGGTCAAGGCGGCCTGCTTATTGCCTTTGCTGGAATAATAACTTAATATTTAGCAAACAATTTTATATTATTTTTATCTTTTTTATATTCATAATTTTATATTATATTATTTAAATAATTTTATTTCCCTTAAAAGTTTGTAGGCCTTGTTCATACTTTCTGGTAGGGGTTGTTGAAAAATGTGGAGAATTCTGATACCAACTTAGTCATCCAGTATTTTGTGTAACTTGCTTTTCCTGTCTGAGGTCTAAATACCGAAACTTTAGACCAGGGTATATGTTATCCATTTTATATCTGCACTTCCAGGTATGTGGCATAACCTTCCAACCAAAGATTCAGTTGTGTCTTCCTTTTGGGAAAATCTTCCTGGGTCACATGGTTGCATTCTTTTCTTGCTCCATATGCTGGACGGGTGTGCCTCTCCTCCATGGCTGTCATATTGTTCCTATTGCTTTAATCCCCTCCTTGGGATTATCTCACTCTTTGATTTTCAGCTATGTCTATCCTGTGTGTGTGTGTATGTGTGTGTTTTCTGGTTTTAACGTTGTATTGTGTTTTTGTTCTTAATTTCTTTTCTTGGCTCTTTTAAAAATTCCATTCCACTTCACACTCATTAGGAGAGCTACTATCAAAAAACAAACAAACGAACAAACAAAAACCAGGAAGTCCCAAATGTTGGCAAGGGTGTGGAGAAATTGGAACCCTTGTGCTGTATTGGTGGGAATGGAAAATGGTGCAGCTGCTGTGGAAAACAGTATGGGCAGTTCCTCAAAAATTTAAAAATAGAATTAACGTATGATCCAGCAATCCCACTGCTGGGTATATACTCAAAAGAATTGAATGTAGGGACTCAAAGAGAAATTCTTACACCTACGTTCACAGCAGCATTATTCACAATAGCCAAAAGGTGGAAGCAAACTAAGTATCCATCACTGGATGAATGGATATGCAAAACAGGGTACAGACATACAACAGAATATTATTCAGCCTTAAAAAGGATGGAAATTCTGACTCATGCTCCAACATGGATGAATCTTGAAGACATTAAGCTAAGTGAAATCAGCCAGTCACAAAAGGACAAATACTTTCTGATTCTATTCATATGAGGTACTTGGAGTGGTCAAATTCAGACACAGAAAGTAGAATGCTGGTTGCCAGGGGCTGGAAGAGGGAGAAATGGGGAATTATTGTTTCATGGGTGCAGAATTTCAGTTCCGAAAGATGAAGACTTTTGGAGATTGGTTATAAAACAATGTGAAGGTACTTAACATGACTGAACTGTACATTTAAAAATGGTTACAATGGCAAATTTTATGTCATGTACATTTTACCACAGTTAAAAATAAAAATTAAAAAGAATCCCATTGTTGTTTTATCATAGCTACATCTTGAGTTTTTGTTTCTACTGAATCGATGCTGAGCCTTTCTATAGCATAAAATACTTGGGAGGTTGAGTTTTCTAGGACTGGGTTTTCTGATAGACCAGATTGGTTGTATGTTTATTTTGGCAAACTGTGTTCCTTTCTTTTCTTTTCTTTATTTAAAAAAATATATATATTTAATAGAGACAGGGTCTCACTATGTTGCCCAGGCTGGTCTCAAACTCCTGGCCTCAAGTGATCCTCGCGCCCCAGCCTCCCAAAGTTTTGGGATTACAGGTGTGAACCACCGTGCCCAGCCAACAAACTGTGCTCCTCTCTTGCATTCCTCTGCTGCAGCATTTCACAGAGTAGTCGTGACACTCACTGCCATCTTGTTCATACCGACAACATGAGCATCTCTGTCCAGAACTGCTCTTTGCTCTCCTAGAGCAAGCTGATGTATCTTTTGACGCTCTCCTCACTTCATAGGGAACCAGTTGTCATTCTACCTCTGAGCTACGATTTTAGGTTGGCTGCTGCTTTCCATGAACATTTCTGCCATGGAGGAGTGGTAGGAGTCATGAGGCCTGTCTTTGGGAGCTCTATACTCTGTCCTCTTTTGGAGGGGAGTTAAATGTCTTAGACCAGGGCCTACTCTGCCTAACCAGGGCAGACTCACACCTATGGTCTCTTTCCTGTAACTCAACACAGAGACTAGGAGATGGCCTCCCCTGGGTGCCTTCCTGACTCTGACTCTGCCAAGGGTTTTTTTTTTTTTTTTTTTTTTTTTTTTTTTTAACATTTATCATGTCTATCCACTCACCACCTCAACCAGCTGCTTCCCATATTAATCTATATTAGGAGGAACCCTCAGGAATTGGTCCTCTCACCTTCCTTTTCCAGCACTGCTTCTGAGGGGCCACAGTGAGGTGTTCCCTTCCTTGCCTGCCAGTTTTCAAAGTGGCTGAAATAAAGCTGTAATTGTTTTTTGTTTGTTTGTTTGCTGCAGGTGCATATGGGGGCTGGGTTTGATTTTGTTTCTAACTGTATTTTGGTTCTGTTGCTTGGGTGTTGGGAAGGGAGTCTGTGTTTCTGCTATACTCTGTCATCCTTCTCTCTCACTCTTGGCCAACAAGAATGCAACATATGCTTCCAGCCAATTCTTTGGAAGTAAGGACACAGTTTGCTCTGATTCTTCCACACTTTCAGGGTCACTTAGCCCTTGTAAATAGGGCCACATAACTGGGAGATGGCCAGCAGTCTGTGGACACAGGCTAGAGCAAAGATAATTGGCACATAAGCACCACCCCACCAAGCAGATCAAGCCATTCCAAATGGACATCTTTGCACATACAGAGAGGCAATCACAGCTGTTTGTGATGTCTGACCTCTATCAGGGAAAGTATCCTTATGAGACCCGTTCAGTTCGTGAATTCTGCTGAACACAAGGGTACTTAAAAATGAGAGTCCCAAGGCTTTGGTGTCAACTCTCAAGGATATACTACATAAATTCAGGTCAAGCCATAAATTAATCCACTGTGACCATCTGGCTACTATTTCTCAAAGATAGCATGCATGCCTCTAGCAGAGTGTAAGATGAACATTCTGTATTGCAATAGTCATCTATTTTAATATGATTTAAAAAAATCAATAGCATTTCAAACTCATGAAATGAAAAAGCAAGGATCACAATAAGTAAATTAAAAAGCAGATACAGAACGACAACTAAAAACTTAAAAGTCAGTTAAAAATAAATTTAAAGGGCTGGGCGCGGTGGCTCATGCCTGTAATCCCAGCACTTTGGGAAGCCGAGGCGGGTGGATCATTTGGGGTCAGGAGTTTGAGACCAGCCTGGCTAACATGGTGAAACCCCGTTTCTACTAATATACAAAAAAATTAGTCAGGTGTGGTGGTATGCGCCTGTAAGTCCAGCTACTCGGGAGGCTGTGGCAGGAGGACTGCTTGAACTTGGGAGACAGAAGTTGCAGTGAGCTGAGATCGTACCATTGCACTCCAGCCTGGGCAAGAGAGTGAGACTCCCTCTCAAATAAATAAATAAACTCCCTCTCAAATAAATAAATAAATAAATAAAATAAAAATAAATTTAAAGAAAAGCATTAAGTTAGGCTGGGCACGGTGGCTCACGCCTGTAATCCTAGTACTTTGGGAGGCTGAGGCTGGCAGATCACTTGACCTCAGGAGTTCGAGACCAGCCTGGCATACGTGCTGAAACTTCATCTCTGCGAAAAATACAAAAATGAGCTGGGCATGGTGGCAGGCACCTGTATTCCCAGCTACTTGGGAAGCTGAGGCAGGAGAATTGCTTGAACCTGGGAGGCGGAGGTTGCAGTGAGCGAGATCGCACCACTGCACTCCAACCTGGGCAACAGAGCGAGACTGTCTCAAAAAAAAAAAAAAAAAAAAAAAGAATACAAAGACAAAAAAGAAACAAAAGAAAAGCATTAAATCATTAAATTAGTGGTAGAAATGGTACCTAGACATCGCAAAAATTAAACAAGGGGACCCCAAATTACTGAAGCTTGGAAAGTGCATTATTTCTCCACAAGTGTGCCCTTAGCATTCTAGGCAGACAACGTGCTGTACAGGGCTTTTCCAGTACATGATGGGGTCATCAGCATCCCTGGCATCCACCTTCTAATTGCTAGCGATACCCCTATACCACCACACACACACACGTTCACATACCCTGGGGTGAGGCAGCACTACCTCTGGTTAAAACCACCAGACATTGTGGTATAACCTGGTTTAAAAAATCCTAAATGGGAATTTAACTCCTTTTAGACAGCCCTCATATAGGGCTGTATAAAATGTTCTCCCTTATACAGATCCTAAATTTTTCATGCAATCTTCTAATCCAATTCTCAGTGAAACTCCTGTTTCAAAAGGAGCAATATACACTGACAACCCCATTTACTGCAATGAAGCCAAGATCCACTTAAAGGAAAATGGAAACCCCTCGCCCTGCTCTCCACCCCCATCCCCGCCCCGACTTAACTTATTCTCTCACCCTCCATCCCTCATGTCTGTGGTCACTATGTGAATGAAAACGACACAGCATTCTCCCTCCTTCTCCAGCTATCTCCTCCTTCCTCACCCATGCCTATCAATCACTGTTCTGGCCTCAAAACTAAAAATCTCCTCTCTAATCCCTATTACATTTTGTGAAAGTTTCTCACATAATTTTTCCAGGTTCTGTATGTGACATTGCTGACTCTGAAGCTCCTTATGGGCAGAGACCAGGTCTTCCACTTCTGTGACCTCCTTCCCCTAGTCTTTAGCCCTTTGCCAAGCACAAAAGGGAACTCAACATACACCTTTCCAGGAGCTGATGATCATCTTATAGCAAAAGAGCCCTCCAAGTCAAGTTTCTGACTCACCATCTCCACCAGCTGTGTGTTTGACTTCATCTGTTCCAGAAAAAAAGCCATGTCTTCTAACGAATTTCTGTGCAGCAGTCCTTCCTACCTATTCCTTATTGCTTTCACTGGAATAACTGGTTGGATGTGGGTTCTGTGAGTGAAGGACAGTCCACAGGCCCAGGGTCCTGTCTGGTCAACCTCCTGTTTTCACCTTGCATTCAATGATGTGATCACCTTACAGGTAATCTGAGAATAGGAACTCTCCAGGGTTCAAAAGCACAGTTCAGAAGCTGAAGATCAAGGACTAAAGAAGAGGCGCAGTAGATACATAAACAGCTGCTGGAAGAGTCAAAAAGGTTTTTTAACTATGAAATTCCTTTTTCAACTTCAGTTATTTTGTGATATGACAGGAGATGTTGTAAGAAGATATGGGTTTTTTTTTTTTTTTTTTTTTTTTTTTTTTTTTTTTTTTTTATGACGGTGACTGGGTTGGTCATGGGGTAGCACTTCTACAAACGATATACATTCCTTTGGAGGGTCTGTCTGGTCATATACCAGTCACCCCGGCTCACGGCTGCAGTGAGCCACTGTTACTGATGGAAGTGTCACATGCTGCAGGTGTGCAGGACTAGAAAAAAAGCTGAGCTAAGAGACTGTCCTGTTCCAGTGCAGCTGCTTTTTAGAAGATAAGGCTAAATGCTTCTGTGAGGACATTTGAGGCCTCTGCTCATGTCAAGTCCACTAATGTTCCACTGATCAAAGCAAGATATGTGGCCAAACCCAAGACCAACAGGAAAGGGAATTAAATCTTTGCATGGGGTAGGAGGAATGAAAGTTTGCTCAACAATGAACTCTAAACACTCACAAGTGTTGGATATTGGTGCAGGAAAAACACAGAAACTTGAACAGACCAAAGTATGAAATACACTGAAATAGCAAACAAAGCCCTCCCTTGACAAAGAGCCCTAGGCCCAGATGGCTTTATAGGTAAGCTCCATCAAATGTTCATGGATCCTGTGGACCTTGGACAAGTTAAAGCGGGAAACTTACTTAACTTGAAATTAAAAGTTCATGGAACACTTAATTTCCTATCATATGTAAGTTGTTCCAGAAAATAAAAAAAGGACAAAAGCTATCTGGCTGATTTTATGAGGATACTACAGTTTTTATTCCAAACAGGATAAGAATACAAGAAGAGAAAAATTATAGGCTTGTTTCAGTTACGATTTTAGAAGCAAAAATTAAAAATAAAATATTAAGTAATTGAATAAAAAAATTTAAAGTAACATATCATGAACAAGTAGAATTTATCCTAGGTTTGCAATATATTTCAACATCATAAAATCTACCACTTAACTCAATATATCAATCCACCAAAGAGGAAACTCATTATTATCTTAATAGATGCAGAAAAAAAAATTTGATAAAGTTTGACACATAACTATAATTTGAAAAAGTATATTTCTTTAAAAATTCAAAATATGGGAAAATTTCTTAATTTGGTAAAGATTGTAAAAGTATTTGATTTGGTGGAGAAACTTTAAATGTATTCTTTTTAAAAAGACAAGGATGCACACCATCACCATTACTGTGGAATACAGTATTGGACGTCCTGACCAGTGCTATAAAGAAAGAAAAGAAGTTAGTTTTGGGAGGCCAAGGTGGGTGTGTGTATCAACTGAGGTTGGGAGTTTGAGACCAGCCTGACCAACATGGAGAAACCCCATCTCTACTGAAAATACAAAATCAGCCAGGCGTGGTGGCACGTGCCTGTAATCCCAGCTACTCGGGAGGCTGAGGCAGGAGAATTGCTTGGACCCAGAGGCGGAGGTTGTTGTGAGCCAAGATTGAGCCATTGCACTCCAGCCTGGGCAACAGGAGTGAAACTCTGTCTCAAAAAAAGAAAAAAAAAAAAAAAAAAGAAATTAGTTAAATTAGTTATAAATAATAAGCATTTCAAGGGAAGAGATAAAAACTAACATTATTTTCAGAAAATATGACCTAATACATAGAAAAATATCAGGATTAGCAGATAATCTATTAGAATAAGAGGACTGAGCAAAATTGCCAGACACAAGATCAACTTAAAACAAAAAACTACAAAGCAGCATGTCAACACTCTCACAATAATCAAATACAAAACACAATAAAAATACAATAAGCAATGAGAAGGATAAAGGATCTATGAAATTAATAAGGACTGTATAAGACCTTTATGGGGAAAATTTTAAGCCTTTATTAAAAGACATAAAGTAAGAGCTGACTAAAAGGAGAGTTGCTGTCGTGCTAGGTGGGATGCCATTATTATAATATAAAGATGCTGATTCCTATAGTGACAATTAAAATTCCATAACGGGGAAAGAAGAGGCTTTCCCCAAACTGAGGGGAACTAGCTTATTACAGAGGAAAAGAAAACTGGCCTGGATCATCACACCATGAACAGGGGTGGATCCCATGGAGATGAAGTCCCAAAGGTAAAAGGTAAAACTATAAAGTTCATGGAAAATAAGGCAGGAGTATCTTTATGGCCTGTGGTCAGAAGCGGTTTTTAAAATTAATCTCCCAAAGGTAAATTTTTTATGTCAAAATTAAAGATTTCTGCTCAATGAAGGAGACGTGATCCAAGCTGATGTCTAAGACCGAGGCTAATGTCTAAGACCAATAAGGGAAACACTATCTAGACTGTGTAAGGTGTTTCTGAAAACCAACAGCAAAGGTAAGAACCTCCACAGGAAACGGAACAAAGGTATGAACAGGTGATTCAAATTAGAGGAAACACAAAAGGGAGCATATAAAGAGATGCTCAAATGCAGAAATTTAAGAAACAAATGTAAACAACAATGATAAAGCACTTTAAATGTATAGAAATCTAGACAATACCAAGCTTTGGCTGGGATGTGATGTAGGAACCTTGTTCACTGCCGACGGAAATAAAAATCGGACAGTTATACTGGCCAGCAAGTTGGCAGTGTGGGTAAAATTGAATGTACTTTCCAATCTTGTTGTGTTAGATGTACCCAAGAAAAGTTTTAAAAAAGACCTGTAAGAGACACATATGAGGTTGTTTGTGTAAAGCTTCATTATTTGTGCTAGCAAATACACATATACCTTATAATCCAGACACCCTCTTTTGGGAGACATAGATATCTCCACGTCAGGAAAATTCTTACACAGACCCATGAAGGGTCACTATGAGGTCATTTATATGAGGTAATACTGTTGGAAAAAAGGAGTTGGAAGCAATCTAAGAGTTCATTGCTGGTGGACGAGATAGAGAAATACAAAAGAGCACATAGGGAATACTGGCAGAATTAGAGAGGATGGACTCAATGCAGTGCAGAGCAAAAAATGTAAGGAAAATAATCAGGTCTATACTAATGCAAATTAAGAATATATGTCCAGGCCGGGCACCCATGGCTCATGCCTGTAATCCCAACACTTTGGGAGGTCGAGGCAGGTGGATCGTTTGAGCTCAGGAGTTTGACTAGTCTGGGAAACATGGCAAAACTCCATCTTAACAAAAAAATATATTAATACAAAAAATGAGCCAGGTGTGGTGGTGCACACCTGTAGTCCCAGGTGCTCAGGGGGAGGCTAAGGTGGGAAGATCACCTGAGCCAGGGAGGTCAAGGCTGCATGAGCTCTGATTGCGTCACTGATTGAACTTCAGCTTGGGTGAAAGAGCAAGACTCTGTCTCAAAAAACAAAAAAGAATATATGTCCAATGCACCACTTACAAAAAAACACACAAATAAAGGAATACATGTCAGACAGAATAGTTATCTTTATCTATGGGAAGGAGGGAAATGGGAGTGGGAACAAGCATGAATACATGAATGGAAAAGGAAGAAGCTTTTCACAGACCAATTAGTGAAGTAGGCCACAAATTGATGGGCGCAAAGGAAAAAAAACAGAGAGAGAAGCAAGGGAGGAAGGGAAGGAAGGAAGGAGGGAGGGAGGGAGGGAGAGAGGGAAGGTCAAGAGTCACTCTGAACTCAGCTGTCTCATGGTACCCCAGGGGCTGACAACTTCCAGTTTCTCTGTAGCTAAAGTGGGTGGAGTGGAGGAGGTCAGGGGTAGGGCGGGGCTGTTCCAGGCTGGAAAAGCTAACCTAACCAGCCACCTCCCAGGACTCATGAATTAACTCTGGTGCCGGAGTGCAATGGCTCTGCAGAAGAATCCCTTTGGCTGAGACTGGTTACCAAGAAAAGAAAAAAGAAAAGAAAAGAAAAGAAGAGAAAAGAGAAGAGAAGAGAAGAGAAGAGAAGAGAAGAGAAGAGAAGAGAAGAGAAGAGAAGAGAAGAGAAGAGAAGAGAAGACCAAAACCAAAACCAAAACCAAAACAAAACAAAAAACACCTCAAAAGGAAAACTAATTAGAACCCCTTGTTCTGCTTGTTCTGACACATAATCACAGAGAACGATTTGGTCCTCACAGAGAGATGGAGAAATCATGTTTAGTCTTTCTAAAACTGATTTCCAGGACGATTAAGTGAAACCCACTCCAAAGAACAAGGTTATGTTGCAAAATACAAATAAATCCCGCTTATTGTAACGGAAGACTTGATTTGACTATCAAGTCCATGGAAGGTCAACAATAAAACTGTTAGCAATAATTAAGCTCGTACTGAATTAAAGGTGGGAGGTACGGTAGACACCACTCTGGGCTAAGAATTAGCAGGCCTGGGTAGTATAAATTTCCATCTGCCACCACCTAGCCATATAGCTTGGGAGAAGTCATTTAGCCTCTCTGAGATTGCTTTCTTCTTTGTAAAAGGCAAAACCAGATGACTTCTAAGGCTTTTATTTCAATAAAATATATTATCTTTTTTAGAAGTAATTCTATTATTTTCAACAAATCTTATGATTTTTGAATTCTCATTAAATCAAACCATTTATTGTTGTATCACTTTTCTTTACATATTTTCTAAGATAGAAACAACCCTCGTAGGCCTTTAGTAATGATTTTTGCTTATTTGTTTCTGCCTTTTAAAGATCACACATGGAAACCACATGGTGGCTCACGCCTATAGTCCCAGCACTTTGGGAGGCCGAGGCGGGTGGATCACCTAAGGTGGGGAGTTTGAGACCAACCTGGCCAACATGGTGAAACCCTGTCTCTATTAAAAATACAAAAATTAGCTGGGCGTGGTGACGCACGTCTGTAATCCCAGCTACTTGGGAGGTTGAGGCAGGAGAATCACTTGATCCCGGGAGGCGGAGGTGGCAGTGACAAGATTGCGCCACTGCACTCCAGCCTGTGCGACAGAGCGAGACTCCCTCTAAAAAAACAAAAATAAACAAACAAAAAAACCACGAAATGAATATCTGGTAAAGTAAATTTTTCAAAACAGTAAAAACTTTAAAAGTGAATGTTACAGTTTGCTGGGCCATTCATTTCTCTCACATGGACCAGACACAGCTCCATCAATTTGTTATTCATCCTGTTCATTGAACACACCAGGCAGCTGTGGGGCCAGAGAGCCTCGCACGAGCTGTTCCCTTTCCCTGGGACGCTCTTTCACTGATCCCTTCATCAAATGTAACTTCTCAGGGCAGCTGCCCTGACTGCCCCGTTCCAAACTGCAACTCCCACTCCACTCTCATTCCCTTTGTCCATACATCACCTTGTAACGTGTGACATATTTTATAGATGTGCTCTATTTGTTGTTGCCGCCTGCCCCCAACCCTACACACTCAGGCCTGCTGGAATGTAAGTGTCTCGCAGGCAGGGGAGCTTCGTCCATCCTGCTCAGTGATGTACTCCAGGCACCCAGCGTAGTCCCTTGCACATAGTAGGCACTCACTACGTATCTGTTGGATGAATGAATGAATGAAAAGGAATGATTCATTACAATGACAACATACTCACTTAGCTTTATTCTCTATAGCTACAGTGTTACCAAGTGCTACTACTTTTAATTTACTTTGTATTTAAAACCAGAGAAATTATATTGCATAATCTAAGGGTGAATAGAAAATTAAAAAGAGGGGAAACTCCATGATGGTAAAATATCATCAAGGTTAGACATGGGCTGTTACCTTTTTTTATGCCAAACTGGGCTACAATGTGGGAACTCCCCTTTCCCATACCCATGTTTCATTTGAAAAGAGAAAGACAGGCAGGCCCCAAGATAGCTTCTGGGTAAATACGGCAGAGTGAGGCCTGACCCCAGTGTCTCCATCCCCCAACACCTAAGGATATGAAGAAAAGGGAATAAAATTAAAAAAGAAGCCCACCAAAAAAGATGGCAGAACCACCTTCTAATTCCTGCCTTCCTAAAGCTGTGTCAATTATTCACCAAACTCAACTCTAAGAGATTCACTCTACTATCCCCAAATCTAGAGAGGAAAAAATTAAGTGGGTTTCTTACATTTTTTTCTCCTCTGATTTCAGCAGAGTGGAGATGGTAAGTGCTACATGAAGCGACAGGAGATAAAAAATGTGGACAACAAGGACTTACTGTCCCTGGCAGAATGAGAAGACATTCCGCATGTTCTCAGGAGAGACAGCACAGCACAGGCATTATAGGGTGGAGCTCACTTCCTTGACCTGCTCTTTTGCTTACATGTGCCTATAGGCTGAAGAAAAGTGCACAGGACAGGAGATACCTGGTCCTCAAGAGGTAATACACAGGGGTCAGAAGGATGCCAAGGAGAAATCACCCCAGTGGATCAGAGCCCCAGTCACCCAAACATACGCAGGATGGAATGAAACAGCATGCCGAGTGAGTAACATACCAGAGTAACACATGAGTTAAAAAGAGAGCATTATGTGGAAGAAAATGGGCCAAAACCAAAAATCTACAGTCTCCAAGGAATAAACTAATAAGTGAGAAACACCAAGGATGACTCAAAATTATTTATATCCTAGGAAGCCTTGAGGTAATCAGAGATGAAAGGCGAAACTTAAAGAGAAAAATGATAGACATAGAAGAGAAAAAATAAAATCCATCAGAAAGATTAATGAGTATCCCTGAAGTAGAGAACCCAGGCCAAAGTATTTAAAGATCCAATACAAGAATGTATCCCTAAAATGAGCAAGCAACGGAGCTCTAAGTCAAAAGAGCATACTTCGTTTTTACAAAAAATGAATATGAAACAATTAACTGAAACATGTACCCTGGTTAAATAATTGAATTTCCAGTTCCAAGAAACAATTCTTCAAGCAGAACAAGCCAAGTTGCCTACAATGAGGGGAAAGCCAGTCATTTTTTTCAAAAGTATTTTAAATACAAAAGATAAACAATTCCTCCAAAATTCTAAGGGGAATAAAGTATAGTGCATAAATATTACTCCTAGGGATGATATTGAAGTATAAAGGTAAGGTAATCATCAGATATTCTTGAACATGAAAAAAAACTAAAAAATTCATCATTCATGAGCCCTCCTTGAAGTCTTGACAATCTAGTCAGTGCAATGAATAAAAAAAAGCTATCAGCAGTAGCACACCAATGGGGGGGTCAGTGAAAATGGTTTGCTTCAGATGCAGACAATAAAGGATGCAGTGCTTACAGAGAAATTTAAATAAGTAGCAAAAGCACTAAAAGTCTGTTTTTCACATCACCATGTGCAAGCAATTCTAAACAATGCAAATGATAAAATACTCCTCCCCTCTGCCAGGCAGTCTCCACTAAACCCCTTGATCTGTTCCTCAATATCAGTACCAGGAAAGCCATAGGAAAAAGATTAGTACTGGGCACTGAATTCATTTAAATATAAAACTAATTTTAGGCCGGGCATGGTGGCTCATGCCTCCCAGCACTTTGGGAGGCTGAGGCGGGCGGATCACCTGAGGTCAGTAGTTTCAGACTAGCCTGACCAACATGGAGAAACCCCATCTCTACTGAAAATACAAAATTAGCCGGGTGTGGTGGCACATGCCTGTAGTCCCAGCTACTTGGGAGGCTGAGGCAGGAGAACTGCTTGAGCCTGGGAGGTGGAGGTTATGGCAAGTTGAGATCGTGCCACTGCAGTCCAGCCTGGGCAACAAGAGCGAAACTCTGTCTCAAAACAAACAATCAAACAAAGAAACAAACAAATTTTAAACAACTGAACATAACATTATATACCTTAACTATATGAAAATAACATAACTAATCAAAATCAAAGCTAGATTATAGAATAGAATGTAAATATTATCTATTTGACTATGTGAAAACAGCAGTGTAACTAACTGAAATCTAAAGGGAAGGAAAAGTGAAAGTTCTTAATGACCTTATTTATCATGGCAGGAAGGACGTCCATACTGTCTAGTATGAAAATGATAGCATCAGGATAAGCTAAGTAATCTACGGTTAAAAACAAGCCAAGTCTCAGTTACCTAACAGATCAAGAGTTCATTTCGTGCTCATACTCCCTGCACTGCAGGCCCATGTGGGTCCTCAGGGCTGTGCCTTTCACGTGCTGGCTCTGCACTCCTGTGCTGTGTTGATCTTATGCCCCCACCACATTAACATGAGCATCCAGGCTCACCAAGGTGGTAGAAGAAAGGGTAAGACTGGAGACCTGGCAATTAAATGCATTCATCCATAATGGTCGTTTCTGCTCATGTTGTGTGGCTAAAGCAAGCCACAAGGTCACACAGTGACCTTGAAGAGAGTGAGGAAATATGATTCTCCTGTATCCCAGAAGAGGAAGAAAACTGGGTGAACAGCAACACTGCCTACCACAAAAACATAACTGGAAAATACACACACACACACACACAAAATGAAAACCAGCAAGTTCTTATTATCTCTTTACTTAAAAAAAAAAATAACATTTTTTACTGTGAAAAAAATGTTTGTTCAAAGTTCAGTAATTCCTTAATGCTCATTTATTTTCTCCAGTTAAAATCAGGTAAAATTAAGTGTAATGATTTTTACATTTAAAAATTAGCGTGTCTAGCTGAGCAGTGGCTCATGCCTGTAATTCTAACGCTTTGGAAGGCTGAGGCGGGAAGATCGCTTGAGTCCAGGAGTTCAAGACTAGCCTGGGCAACATAGCGAGACCCCCCCCCCCCCCTCATCTGGACAAAAGTAAAAATAAAAAATTAGCTGGGCATGGTGGGCATTAACCACAGGCATGGTCTCAGCTACTTGGGAGGCCAGGGTAGGAGGATTGCTTGGGCCTGGGAGGTGGAGGCTGCAGTGGGCTGTGATAGTGCCACTGCACTCCAGCCTGAGTGACACAGGGAGACCCTATCTCAAAAAAATAAATTTAAATAAAAACTTAGCATGTATCATATGATCACACTTTTATGAAAGCATCTCTCTCTCTCCATCCATCTTCCCATCTGCAAACACGCTTAGGGTGATATCTAACACAATGTTTCCTTAATGTTAATGAGGCTTATTTTTAAATGATAGAATGTATGATTTGTTTCTTTTTACTTTTCTACATCCCTTGGATTCCTTATAATGAGCATGTATCATTCGTGTAACACAATAAAATCATGAGAAGTTTCGCCACAAAGGCAAAAAGGCCTGCAGCCCAAGAAAGTCATAATGTGGACCTGCTTCTAATATTTCTAAATCACAAATTCAGTGGCAGATGGCAAAAATTACATGTACTTCAAAACTACCTTTTGAAGTTAAAAACAGAGTACAGATGTTGAGAGACAAAATTCCGAATTGCCTTGTCTGTTTACCAAAACACTCAGATAACTATTGTTAAGTTCAACATTAATGACAACACTGCTTCTTCACGGGTTATTAGCAGAAGACATTTAAGATTCTTTTATATGGAAATTACATATGTGAATATAACATTTTGCATTTTTCAGTCTTCCCCCTTTTCTAAATAGGGAAAATGAACTTCTTAATCACATAATTATTTCCTACTGATGACTGTTCTCCAAAATTTTCAAAATTGTTTAAAAATACTTATAACTTTAGTTTCATCTTCAATATCAAATATATAAATATTTAAACAGATATTAAAACTGAAGAAAACAAGATGTCCTATGGTTCCTTGATATTATCTTCGCTGCTGTTTACTGAGTAATAAAAAGTATAGAGAAAGATTAAGAAGCTTCAATTGCATATTATAAACTATAAAATAACAACCCTGATGGACTTATGTTTTCCTTATTAATGCCAAACCTGCCTAGAAGAAGGGTAAGATTATCAGTAATGCTAAGAAGGCAGCTGACTTCAGGCATCAAAAGCATATTTCTTTGATGGAGTTCAGCTGTGTTGAGTGGCTTGGCAGTAAGACCAAAGAAATGAAAAAAGTATGGAGGTCATGCAAATTTACCAAGCAAAATCCTTCAAAGCTATGACACAACAACAATCTCATAAATGAAACTTTCAGTTCTCTTATCGGCGTCCTAGGAAGAGAGAGAGAAGGAAGGCTTTTACATCTGCTGCCTGCCCAAAGCTGTAAGGGACAGTGATACGGTGATTGACATATCAAGAATCAAAATAACTTCATTAGATTGATGGAATGATCCTAAGAAGATTTAATTTGTCATGGGATAAATGTGATATCATCAAGTTAAAAAAAATCAATCATAAATGCATAGAATGTTCTCAACCTGGCTATAATGCAGTTCAGAAGGAAAGGTTCAGATGTTTCTACTGACTGCAAATACACTATCACCCTAGCAAAAAACCCAAAACCAACCAAAAACTTGACAGCAAACTTGGTTCCATCAACACACAAGTTTGGAATCAGGAACAAGGAAGATGATTGTCTCACAGAATCCACACTAATCAAACAGACCACTTCAAAATCAGTGACCTGACTGCACATGATACAGACAGATGCAGGCAAAGCCTGAACACAGTGTCTGCCCAAAGACATTAACCTGCAAGCATGTATTAACTCAGCAAGAAAGCGTGTGGCATATATCGAGGTAAACTAAGAGTTAAAGGAAGATGAGAGCTGTGTCTTTCTTGTTCACAGCTATCCCCTAGCACCATGTCTGGTAGGAAGCAGATCCCAAGAAGTATCTTTTAAGACAGTAATTTAAAACACTTGTGGAGTAGTTGCATTTTGGGTAGCAGCTGCATTCCCTGTGCAGCTGCATGTAATGCAAAACTAACCTGACGAAGCACAGGAGGCGCTGCCATGCAGCAAGAGCTAACCACAGTTGGGAATCCCATTTGGCTTTGAAATTGTGTATTTCAAATTTTTAAAAAATTACTAAAAATTTTTGTTGTTCAGAGACACGGTCTTGCTATGTTGCCCAGGCCAGAGTGCAGTGGCTGTTCACAGGTACAATCCCACTACTGATCAGCACAGGAGTTTTGACCTGCTCCCTTTCTGGCCTGGGGTGGTCCACTCCTCCTTAGGCAACCTGGTGGACCCTGCTCCCAGGAGGTCACGATATTGATGCCGAACTTAGCATGGACACCCATCTGCATAGTGCACTACAGCCCAGAAGTCATGGACTCAAGTGACCCTCCTGCCTCAGCCTCCCGATTAGCTGGGACTCTAGACACAGGTTAATGTGCCTGGCAATGTTTCAAATTTTTTGCCTAAAGTGAGAATTCAGTGAAATATTTTATTAGTGAATTCAAATATGGCCAATCTCACATAAAATACAATGGCACCCTGAAGACAGATATATTGCCTTAGCAAATATTAATTGAGGCCTGTACTGCCAAGTACATTTTAGGTGCTAATGATACAGCTATTATTTAGCTATTTCTGTAAATTGTTTGGTGATTGTCTAAAGCACCTCTGTGAAACTTAGGCTTGAACATGACCTTTTCTAGACCAACTCACTTATTTCATCAATGAAGGAAATAAAGTCAAGAAAATTAAAGTCACTTGCTTAGTCTCATGATTACTGTGGAGCTCAGTCAGTAATAGAGTGATTTGCAGATGCTTATCCTAGCAAGTATTCAGTACCTACTTAGTGTTGCAAATAAGCAGGTGAAGGGGCATATTTATGAAAGGACTGCAGAAATAGCATAGGCTTATCCTTAATAAATATTCTTTTAATCTTCTTAACATTCTCAAAATCAAACTTTTTTCCAGATTCTGTTTTTATATATGTTTAACCAAAATTTTCTTTTAAAAGTTTCTTTTAAAAGAAGCAGGTGCATGTGTGTGAGAGAGACTGAAAAAAAGTTTAACAAAACAAAAAATACTTATCTTTACTACCTGCTATCCTATTTTATTTTAAATTGATTTCATGTTCCGCTAACAGGTAGCAAGATTTGACCAACACTGTTCTAGAGCACATTCGGCTGGCTCATTCTTACTCTACATTCAATCATTAGCTCATGTGTCATCTCTTCGAAGAAGCCTTCTGGGAGCCTTCCAAGCATAAATCAGCCATGCTCTTCTTGGAGGGCCTGAAATAAGTGACAGCGAAGATTCGAGGAACAGACAGATTCGGGTGAAAGTAGGTGGTGGCACTGGGATGCCTCTCTCTGCCACGCCTGAGCCCCACATTGAAGCAGGAGCCCCTAAAACCCACAGCAGGCTCTCCCCAGTGCTGGTCAATCTCCTGTGCACCTGTGCACTCAGCGCTTCCTGGCACATCAGGAGTGCTCCATAAGCAACTGTTGAAATAACTGCCGGGCACGGTGGCTGATGCCTGTAATCCCAGCACTTTGGGAGGCTGAGGCAGGTGGATTGCCTGGTGTCAGGAGTTCAAGACCACCCTGGCCAACATGGTGAAAACTGCTCTCTACTAAAATACAAAAAATCAGCCAGGCATGGTGGCGGGCACCTGTAATCCCAGCTACCCAGGAGCCTGAGGCATGAGAATTACTTGAACTCTGGAGGCAGAGGTTGCGGTGAGCCGAGATCATGCCACTGCACTCCAGCCTGGATGACAGAGCGCGACTCCATCTCCAACAACAATAACAACAACAACAACAACAACAACTTTAGGGAGTGATGACAGAGCTGACCCTAAAAGCCAATAAAAGCACCCATCCATCAGAGTCTGCACAGTGGTAGCAATGGACTGCATGTGGCCTGCAGATGTGTTTCATTTGGCCTCTCCAGTTCATAAAACTACAGAAAGAGCATCTAAAAATTGAGAGGTTTCACAAAATTCCAGATTTGTAGCTTTGCCTGTCAGCTCACCAGAGTCATCCTCATGCTGGTTACCCCCGGCATCCACTCTCCTACCACACATGAGAAAGCCCAGTCGCTGAGCTGATCTCCCAGGTCCAGCCAGGAACTCACAAGCCTTACCAGGGTTTGATTTCTGCCTCCTATAGCAGATAATGGTAGAAAATCCTGCACAGCATAATAGTTTAAGGCTTGGTGGATGAGCCTCCAGCCAGCTGGGGGAAGGAGAGCATAACAAAACGGACTCTTTTCACTCAAGGCAGCACAAACCCTCCTATGTGTCTGTGGTCTTTTCCCAGGGGTAAAAGACTGCCTGCGATAACTGTCTTTACTCTCCTCTCTCTGGGATGAGATAAAAAAAAAAAAAAAGAGTGAAATCACAGGAAATAAGGACCAGAATTAGAACATTTTATTTTTCCTTGTATCCTCTGGCATAAAATAACACTATTTTTCGCAGATGGGTTTTCAATAAAGTTGGGAGCAAGGCTGTGGAAAAATTTTTAAATGCTGTATGGGTCTTAAAATGCCAGTTGTTCAGACACAAAAATGTGTTTCCTCCCATGAACACATCTCCCTGGGAAGCCCAATCACTCCCAATGAAAATGGCTTCCAATCAAAATCCAAACATATTTTTAAAAATTGAAATTGACAAGCTGATTCTGAAATTTATAAAGAAATGTGAAGACCTTAGAAGATCCAAAATAATTTTGAAAAAGAATGAAGCTGGAATAATTACACTACTTGATTTTAAGACATCCTAAAGCTACAGAAATTGACAGTGGGTATTAGTGAAAAGGTAGACAAATAGATCAATAAAACAGGAGAAAGTTCAGAAATATATTTACACCCATATGGAAACCTTTTGACAAAGGTGCAAAGGCAGTTCAGTGGAGAAAGGATAGTTTCTTCAACAAGTGATGCTAAAACAACTGACTCTCCATACGCACATGCACAGATGCGCACACACACATGCAGACATACACAAGAACTTAAGGCATACCCCATATCATATACAAAAAGTAACTCAACATGGATCATAGACCCAAATGGAAAACCTAAAACTATGGAACTTCCAGAAGAAAACATAGATGAATTACTTGCAACCTTAGCTTAGGCAAAGAGTTCTTTAAAATGGCACCATACTAAAAGCATGATCCATAAAAGAATAAATTGATAAACTGGATGTCATCAAAATTTAAAACTTCTGCTATTTGAAAGACACTGTTTAGAAAATTAAAAGACAAACCAGTGACTAGGAAGAAAATATTTGCAAATCACATCTTGTAAAGGACTTGTATACAAATACATACAAATAATTCTCAAAGCTTAAAAAAAAAGACCCAGTTTTTTAAATGGGCAAAGATTTGGACAGACACTTCAGTTAAGAAGATACATAGATGAAAAATAAATACATAAAAAGACGTTCAATATCACTCTCTAGAGAAATGTAAATTAAAATCACAATGCGATACCACTCTACTCAAATTAGAATGGTTGCCAGTCACAGAAGGACAAATACAACATGATTCCACTTATTTGAGGTATCTAATATAGTCAAAAAGAGAAGAGTGGATGCTAGCGGGGAACCACTACTGGGAGAAGGGGGAAATGAGGAGTTGCTGTTCAACAGGTATGCTTTCATTTATGCAAGATGAGTAATTTCTAGGGATCTGCAACATGGTATCTACAGTGTGTATATATACATATATATATAGTAATTTCTAGGGATCTGCAACATTATACCTATAGTTAACAATACCGTGTAGATCTCATGTTAAGTGTTCTTAACACAATAAAAATTTTGGTTAAAATTAAGAAGACTGAAGACAATGTTGGCACAGATGTGGAAGAAATGGAACTCTCATACACTGCTGATAGAATCATAAAATGGGACAAACACTTTGGAAAACGGTTTGGCAGTCACTTAACATGTTATACATCTACCATACAGTCTAGCCATTTCACTTCTAGGTGTTTAACAAAGAGAAAAGAAAGCCCATGTCCATGCAAAGACTTGTAAATGAATGTTCCCAGCAGCTTTATTTGTAATAGCCAACAACACAAATGTCTGTCAACAGGTGAATGGATAAACAAACTATGGCATATCTGCAAAATGAAACACTGTTCTACAGTATAAGGAACAAAGTATTAATACACACTTCAACATGGACGAATCTAAAAATAATTAAGTGGAGTGCAAGTAGCCAGACAAAAGAGAATGCTGTAGAACTCCATTTACGTGAAATTCTAGGAAATGAAACCAACACACAATGACAGAAAGCAGATCCGTGTTTGCCTGGAGATGGGGGTGATGGGAAGAAGGAATTACAGAGGGGCAGGAGAAAATGTTTAGGGGTCACAGATAGGTTCATCATTCTGATTATGGCAATGGTTTCATGGGTATATAAGTGTGTGGAAACATCAAATTACATACTAAGAACTTGTGCAGTTTACTATATGTCAATTATACCTCAATGAAGTTTGGGTTTTTTGGGTTTGTTTTGTCCCCTTCTTGTCCCTGGCCCCACTTCACTGGGTTAGGGGTCCTGTTCCCTAGACTCTCCCAGAATACTGCAGGCTGGCCATCACAGTCTTTATCACTGTGTACACTTTTCATCTAATTATTAGGTTGAGTCATTTGAAATTGCCAATATTCTACCATTTCTGATCTACAACAACTGCAGTTTCACGTGGCTCAACCTAACACTTGCTTGCCAGCCATACTTGACAGTGAGCTCGCTGAGGTCTGGCAGTATCTGGCTCAGCAATGTTTGCTGCGTGAAGGTGGTGATACTCTGAAAGTTCTCTCCAGCCACTCCTCTGTTGTGTCCTCACAAGGAGCTGAGAAAAAGACTCCCGTGGGCCCTGCCTTTACAGTCTTCTCCCTTTTATCCATTTAAAAATCATTCAAACACCCAGTACTGTAAGACCTCCTTTTTGCACAGTTTTAAAACTTCCCATTTGGAAATCAGCTTTCAAAGCAACAGAAACACATCCCTAGGCTGCTGGAAGCAGAGGATATAGCTTTGAAAACGTAAAAAGTATTAAACATTTAAAACAACTATAAATCACAGGAAGACTCAGGATCCTGACATCTCTCCGAGGAAAAATTCCAGAGGCTGCAGCACTTTAAAATAATATCATGTGCTTTGGTTCTAGTCTTGGCTGCTTCTCCCTTGGAACAACAAAAAGAATCGTGCCAGCTATTAAAGGCGGTCTTGTTATATAATGCAGTTAATCTCACATACTCTTCCCTGTGGGATTTAACCCAAGTTTCACAGTGGTCTATTTTATTTAGCATTGATAGTTTTATTCATTTCTTATTAAAGAAATCTTTCCACAAAATTGGCTGCTCTCTCAGCCTTGGCTTGAGAAGGAAGAATATCTGAATTAAAAATCTGTGCAACAGATGGACCTCAGTTACAAAGAATATCTCTGGCTTCAGAAGTCCCTCATAGAGGCAGGTGTCAAGCATGTTAATAAGTTCCGGGCTTTCAGATTTTCCTGAAGACAGTTCAGCCCTGCCATTCATGCACTTTATAGGTAGAAGAGAAAATAAAAGTACAGAATTCCATAAATACTTGTCAGATTCTAGGGCTGTATTTGTCTCACTTTTTGTTCATTTAAAAGGAACTGTGCTCGTATTAGTGGGGAAGACAAAACATCAGGGAGATGAAAGGAGGAGGCAGAGGGGCCATGCTGCTGATATCCCTGTCTTCCTCTGTGGCATCAAAGGGTCTGAAACGTTTGGGAGAGAGGTACTGGACATCCTGCTTGCCCTTTTTTGGTGTCGGTAGCTTCTCCTTTTACCAGGAAGACGTTAAGCAAAACAGATTCTCACAGCCTAATACTGCTGTGCTTCTCCTAGGCTTAACCAGCCCTATGCTTTATCTCCTAGATTTCGGGTGGATAACCGAGAAGAGAAATAAGAGGAGTCATTTCCCTCTCCACCCTATGACACATATGCCACATGCTCCATTCCAAGCTTAGAAACAGTTTCTAACACAGCCCCTTCCGGTTCAGACAGTTTTGAGATAAGTGTGCTCCCTCCTCCTATCATTTTAAAGCAAGGAGAAGGGAAAACAAAGGAAACACTTTTACTCCTAAAGCCGTCGCCACAAGATAGGTATCACCATCATCTTCTCCCGACGGGTCACTAATATTTGGAGAAGCTGAATAACTTGCCCCAAATCACTCAGACTAGTAAGTGACAGAGAGCCTGTCTGGCTCCAGGTCCGTCTGGTTCCAGAGTCAGTGCTCTTCTAGATGATTCTCTATGTCCTGCTAAGTCTCTGGTTAGATGAATGTTGACAAATCTCTTGAGTGAGAGAGGGTTACTGGGCAGTACTTTTGGGCTAGTTCAACTATAATTCCCAAACTATGCAGATACCAGAGACACCTAAATGGTTGAGCCTAGAACCAATGCGGGAAGAAAATGACTGCAGAGAAGAGTGCTCCCTTAATTCATTTTACAGCCTGAGGGAAACTGCCCTCATCAAACAGTTATGGGGTTAGATGTTCTTTAACAAAAAACACCAACAGCAAAAACTTATTTTCATGATTGATTTGGAACAAGCCCCTTGTATTAATGAATACATACTTGTGACATCTATCTGAGCAAAAAGAGAATGTAAACATTTAATTGGCTAAAAGATGGGTGATCCAAAGAGACAGCTGTAATTCACTCCACCTCCCTCTACATGCTTCACTCTATCCAGGGGCAGCTTTTACCTCCTGCTGGGTTATCACATTCCATGGACAGAAGAGCCATTTCCCCTGGGCAGGAGATGCAGACACCACAATCGGCATTTAAAGTTCTGGTAAACAAATATTATCACTTCTAAGAGTGACTGGCTTCAGGAATACCACTCAGTAGAAGGCTAGGTTTCAGCTTCAGCTATGATAATGTGTCATAGAATGATGCGTTCTAATGTATTCTTCGGTGTTAACACGACAGTTCCCTAAGTAAACTGCACACTTGGACAAATATACTCTTTAAAGCAATTTTTTTGACTTCTTTTCCAGCAGCAAAGTACTTCTTTTAAAAAGAAAGAAATAAGCAAAACAACACAAAACCCCATGTAATATTCTTTCAACCTACTTCCTGGTTGTGTGTGTGTGTGTGTGTGTGTGTGTTCCAAAAAGCACAGAAGCAGCTTTTATGGTTAGAAAATTGAAGTGCTATCAAACCTAGGAAATTACAGGGATGAAAAATGAAACAGCTTATCTACGTACGTCCCATCTGCTTTTGGTTTTGTGTTTTGCACAATCCATTACTGGAAGCATTGGAAAGTATGCTGAGACACTGAAAATGAGACCAGGGTGTGTCCTACAGCAGCCTAGAGGTGAGGGTAACATTGCCACTGAGCTTGCACCAAAACTCACAGACTCAAAGGATGGTTTCCAGGAAACATCAAAGTAGGGTATTACAAATAAAAACAAAACACACACCAAACAGAGCCAGTGTTTTGGAACATGGTAAAAAGCAACTTTCCATTCACTGGGGAAACGCCACATATTTCATTATTTTGTCAGTTTGGGTCACTGTGTTCTCCACAACTCAGCACTTTTGCTGCAGAGGGAAGTTGTTCCCAAGCTGCTTCAACTGTAGACTCTCTGATATTTGACAATTTCCCAGGACTGTGCAGCTGGGTTTTAATGATGTGAGCTCCTTCTAGTACAGTCTCTTTAAACCTCTCCATTCCAACAGCCTTGCTTCTTTCTCTTCTAACTATTCCTCACTCCACGTCCCACCTCTGTGGCCTACTTGTAGGCTCTCCCTGAATTCTCAACACAATCATTATCTCCACTTCTGCGTGAACCACAGGCAAGGAAAAATACCTTACTTCTAAAAAGACCAAGTTAGACACGATGAGAATAGCAATGGATTCACACTTCAAGTAAATAAATGCCTGAACTGAAGAGGTATTATAATGAATGAACATTCTTTGGCTGGAATAACTTAGTGGCAGAAAATTCTTAAAAGAAAAAGAAAACAGCTTTCTACCCTGTTGATCCAACCAATTAATGAAAGTACAACATTTGTAGAAGTAATTTGAAAAAATTGTTTTAGTCGAAGGGTAGGAAGTGAAAAGGGACAGTGCTAAGTTATTAATCCACTGATCACTCTTTTGATGTATTCTTTAAGAGGGTCAGAGAAACAGGCCCTTGGGATTCTAGAAATCAAATCAACAATGCTAGCATATTCTGTTTTTGTTGTTGTTGTTGTGAGCACAATTTCTGCTCACTGCAACTTCCACCTCCTGGGTTCAAGCGATTCTCCTGTCTCAGCTTCCTGAGTAGCTAGGATTACAGGCACCTGCCACCACGCCAGGCTAATTTTTTGTATTTTCAGTAGAGACATGGTTTCACCATGTTGACCAGGCTAGTCTCGAACTCCTGACCTGGTGATCCTCCTGCCTTGGTCTCCCAAAGTGCTGGGATTATAGGTGTGAGCCACTGTGCCCAGCCAATGTGAGCATATTCTTAAATGAATACATTTTGTTTGCATAAATCATCATGTTCATTAGTCTGCTGTTGTAAGGAGATGACAATCCATGAAATCATAAAACTGATTTCCATTTTTCAGCAATTGCACAGAGATTTGAAAGAAAAAATCTGATTTATCTATGTATGTCTAGAGAAAAATATTTCTCTTGCTGACACAATATTCTAATTACATTGGCTTAATCATTACAGAGTGTTAATATATGCAGAAGTTCTTAGACATACTTTTACATGGATAAAGGGAGCACCATTAAGTATCATTAAACATTTTCTAGACTCCAATGAGAAACAAAAAACAGAATAATCCAATAGAGACAAAACCCAAAAGGTGACTGCATCTAACACTGAACTTCCTGCCACGGCTTCTTTTTGGGAACTTGTCCCATCACTACTTTTTCCTTCTCCCAAACAGTCTGCTTCTCTATTGCTTATGAAGAAGGAGCCCAGGGTCACCACAAGGATGAGGTCTGGAGTTGCCCATGCCAAGCCTTGTCTCAGCTTCATGACAATGATTCACAGTGGTACAAAGAGGATGCAGTATCGGGGGATGCGGGGGTTGTCAAGGCTCATTTCCCTATGAAATGATGTAACCTCCTCCTCTAAAGACAACAGGAAGATTTTTCCATCTTTCTTCAGGCTCTGAGACTGTGGCTGATTGTGCCCTTGATTGGTGAAAGCCATTGTTCCCCAAGGCAAATGACAAATTTCCCTTTTTTGCAGTGTTCTGCCTGTCCACAGTAATTCTAAGGGAGTGGCAGGGTAGGATGGGGAATCAAGCCTAAAGAAGAAAAGGCCTTTCAATTCTTTTTGTGCCACTGACTCATTGCTGTCTACATCTGTTTTTGAGACTGAGTCTTCCTCTGTTGCCCAGGCTGGAGTGCAGTGGTACAATCTCAGCTCACTGCAGCCTCTGCCTCCCAGGCTCAAGTAATTCTCGTGCTTCAGCCTCCCAAGTAGCTGGGATTGCAGGTGCCCACCACCAGGCCTGGTTAATTTTTATATTTTTAGTAGAGATGGGGTTTCACCATGTTGGCAAGGCTGGTCTCGAACTCCTGGCCTCAAGTGATCCACCTGCCTCAGCCTCCCCAAGTGCTGGGATTACAGGCATGAGCCACCACGCCCGGCCTGCTGTCTACATCTTGATGTTCACATCCCTTAAAGAGTGGCAACCCAACTGACTCCCCACCATGCTGCAACAACACAAGGAAGAGGCTGTGCCCCTCTCAAAAGCTGTTCAGATTTCATTTTCTCTGTCATTTTCAATCCTCTCTATTTTTCTACCTTTCTTCTTTGGTCTAGTTTCATGCAGGGTATGAGATATTCTTAGAATACCATCTTGGCCTTCCAGACCATATGTTCCCATTTTCATGTGGCAACAGATATAAGCAAAACAACTAAAAGGCACGTTGGCTAGCAGTCACAGCAGGAAGGATAATTAATCAAGTTACACAGTGAGTTTCTTTTTTGTTTTCCACTGAGAGGTAGCTATGGTTCAACAGAGGGAATAGGGGACTGGGAGTCAGAAGCCATTAGATGCTTCATGATCCAGTACATGACCTAGAGACCGATGTGCCAGCTCTCTGATCTCACCTGCCAAACCTATAAAATGAAGAGGTTCAATTAGCTTAGGAGTTGCAAACGTCAATGTCTACAGGGGCCTGTTAGGGAATATATATGAGCATAGAACACAGAGCTATGTGGGCTGGGGAGAACTGGGGCAGGCATGCCCCATCTCAGGGGACAGTGGCAGCTCAGAAGCAGTCAACCGTCGCCCTGAAAGAAGGGTCCAAGGTCTCCACAACTGCTAATCTTTGAGGAGAAGCCATGAGTCTATATTTTAGGTAAAATCTCTATTTTAAATAGTGTCAACTAATTAAAAAGATTTTTAAATGCTGTGAGCCAGGCAAAATGTGTCTGCAGGCTGGCTACAGCCCTCAGGAGCACAGTCTTTTGCCTCTGCATTAGGCAGTGTCTCTAAGCTCTCTTTAAGAGGTAACATCCTATGATCTACTCCAGAGCATGTTTTTACAGCACAATCTCCTTCCTGATGAATGGCCATTTGATAATGCAGCCAGAAACGACACAGCACGGGACTGCAGGTGACAGGACAGAGCTGGGATTTGATTTGAAGCTAAAGGGCAATAGGAAACCAAGAGGGACTGGGCATGAGGGTGATACCGGAGAGAAATGGGGCATGATCCAATTTACATTTTCACAAATTCATCCTGACTGATGTGGGAAGAATAAACTGAAAAGAAGAATCACTGTACTTGGTCAAGCCAGTGTGGCAAACACATGAGCGCCTGCTGAGTGGCAAGCGATGGCGAAATCTGGCCTCTGGGCTGCATAAAGGCCTGGGCCAGTGATGCATCTTCTCAGAGTGGAGCATGCTTTTTTTTTTTTTTTTTTTTTTTTTTGAGACAGAGTCTTGCTCTGTCACCCAGGCTGGAGTGCAGTGGCACGATCTCGGCTCACTGCAAGCTCTGCCTTCTGGGTTCACGCCATTGTCCTGCCTCAGCCTCCCAAGTAGCTGGGACTACAGGTACCCACCACCATGCCCAGCTAATGTTTCGTATTTTTCCTTTTTTAGTAGAGACGGGGTTTCACCGTGTTAACCAGGTTGGTCTCTATCTCCTGACCTTGCGGAGCACACTTTTTCTACATCAAGGTGACCTGTAGGTTTTCTAGCCACAGGGCCGGGATAAAACAAGATGGCAAGCTAGAAAGTTCCTACAGGGGAGGGATGATGATTCTTGAACTCAGATGGAGGCAGTGGCTGTGGAGGAAAAAAAAGCACAATCTCCAAAGATATTGAGGAGGTAGAATGGACATCTGTTTGTAACCGATTAAATATAGGGGCAAGACAGAGGGAAGCATCAAAGGGGGCTGACAGTCCAGTTTCTACCTTGAATGACTGGGTGGCTGGTAAGGAAAAGACTGAAGGAGGAGCAGGTAGACATGGGAACCAGAGACGACTTTTGAACATGTGAAGCGTGAGATGCCTGGGTGATATGAGTGAAAAACGTCAAGTCAGTGACTAGATTTGCAGAACCCACGTGGGTCTGAGTTACAGAATCAATCCCTTTGAACTCTGGAGTTTTCTTTGCTCATTATTTTTGAAGTCCTCTGTTGGCTAACTCTAATATGAAAAGAAACAGTTAATCTATATACCGAAGAAGATTTTTCACTGATTCTCCTTTGGTTACATGGTGCAACCCACAGTCAGCTCCCTGCCCTCTTACGCACACCAAGTAACAAGTACTTCTATAGAGTTTGCCCTACCAGACATTGTTCTGAGTATTGACCATGTGTTAGCCTGCTTACCTCTCACAACTGCCCTGAGGGATAGCTATCATATTATCTTTACTTTCTTTCTTTTTTAATTTTCTTTATCTTCACTTTCCTAAATGAGGAAACTGATGCACAGAGAGATGAAGTAACTTGCCCAGTGTGAACAGGCCAGAGATGTTTAATCAGAATTTGAACCAAGCAATCTGGCTCCTGAGTCATGCCTTTAACCACCACACATTAAGCTTTGCTGCCTCTTCAAACGTCAGAAATGATATTCAAGGCTACTTTTAGTTCTCACCCTTCCACATTAAATACCCCTGCTCCTCACTTGAGCTGGTTTCTAGATGTTCCCCTCCTTCATTAGCCTTATTTTCCTGCTCTTGAGCAACTAAAGTTTGCTGGCTTGGACCATGCGTATGAATGAGTCTTCTCTTCTGGATGAAGGGCAGGAACCGGGTCCTGTGTTTATTCCTTCTGAATCCTTTAAAAAGCTGCCAAGAGTATGCACACAGAGCAAGCCCTCGTAGGCGGACAGGGCAGGCCAAGTAGGGATAATAGGCCTGCCCACATGGGTGACATGAGTCAGCTGGGAATATACTTTTATCTGTCACAACCTTAATTAAGGGAAAAGGTCTTATTTTGTAAAATACTGCACTTGTAGCTAGAAATGTCAACATAATGAATTGGCTAATTGTTCCTTCTTGCTACAGATCTTTGCCAGCACGGTCTCTAGATCACGGCATTGAAGCTGGAAGGCACCTTACCTGGTTGCACTCTATGACAGGACTGACCTATGTTATGGCCCGGCTGCTGTGGGGCCAGGCCGCCTCTCACCAGGTTTTGGATCATGCTCTATCTCTTTGGGAGGATTTTTCAGGGACAGAGTCTCCCCAGTTCTCTCACCCTGTGGTTTTCCTTCCTGTCCTGTTCCTTAGGGGCTGAGAAGTGTCAGAGAACAGCCACTGTCTGCTCCCTGCCAGGGGTTTGGGGACACTCCTTTCGGCTACCACTGGGTCGCTCCTCGCCCTGCCCCATGCCCCCTTTGCAGATATTTCTAACTCACAAACCCCTGCATGCCTCCTCTGTCAACTGGCCTCTATCACTCCCATGGCTTACGTTTCTCCCCACCTCCCACCCGCTAATAGCTCAAGACAAAACCTGTCTAGGAAGGGAGCCCAGAAGACACAGGTCACCTGGCCTGCACAGCAGCTCCATCCCTGCCCAGGAAATGGAGGCCTCAGGCAACTGAACTTACTGAAGACATTGGTCCTAAGGGTTGCCCCTGGGAAGGGGCTAGGGAGTGGGGAGTGGGGAGGTGTGAAGGAAAGGCCGCCTTTTCACTGGGTCCCTTTTTGTATCACATCTTCTTCAAATATAAATACTTAGATTTTCACCAATAATTTAACTCTCCTAGCTGTTTCCAAGTGCATTAAATAACCTTCAGATAATAGTCTGGCTCTTCACACAAGGTTTTCTATAGAGAGAAAAATATGCTGACCTGCAAGCATGCATGTTCGTGTCCTTGTAGGAGGAATTTTTTCTCTTAACCCATTAATAAACAGGTGTTCTGATTTATACACCAGTTCATGAATCTGTTTCTCCCATCTCTTTTCTGAGCCTGATCTGCTCTGGGTCCGGGAATCCCTTGGTTTGCGAAGCTGAGGACCAGACCCGGAGAGGGGGACCCTGGTGGGGCCCTGCCCATCCACAAGGCACTGCGGCATGGCCAGCAGCCTTCCTCTGGTCTTGGAAAGCAGCTTTTCTTCCCATGACAGGTTAAGGTTGCAACAGTAGTAGCAACAGCTCCCATATTCTGGGTCCCCAAGAGAAGGCAGGCCAACCGGATCCCTGACTGGCTGTAGAATGACCGAGTGAGAGGAGAGAGTCACGCACTCCCAGCCCGGGCTTCCTGAAGAAGGAATGTCAGCCATCAAATGGAAAACCAATTGAGAAATCTAAGGGCTACCGAGAGTGGATCTGAAGCCCCCAACCTGCTTTACGATGAGGTGCTCCTCATCTGATGCATGTTTGTGGTCGAGGAGTAGAGGAAGAAAAGGGAAAGGATGTTATGAAAAAGGGGAAAAGAAGGATGACTAAGAAGGGGCAGGCAGGTTTCCACCAAGAAAGAAAATTCAGCCCGCCAACCATAAAGAATGAAATGGCGACAGCGACTGCCACCTTGGAGGAGTTGCTTAACCTCTGCTGCCTCTGTTTCCTTTTGTGGAAAATGAGGATAATGACAGCATCGACCTCAAATGGTTGTTCCACTGATTCAACAGGGTCATAGATATAAAGTGCTTTGCCTGGCTAAGCTCCACGTTCCCTGTCCCGACCCCGACTCCGCAACAACAAGCACTCACACAGATGAACATAGACAGCTCTTGGCCATTGAAAACACATTTCAAATACCTCAGAGCCACCTGGGGAGAGACCTGGCCAGAAGTCACAGTCTCTTGAAGGACCAGATTTGAGTCTCTGGTGGATCTCCTTCCAAATTAGGAGACAGTGACAGCGACAAGGAGAGACTTGAACAATCACCTGGTCTAACACCTTTTATATTTGTATACCATGAATGAGCCAAACGAGATTAAGATGCAATGAGAAAAAAATGAATTACTTTAAAAATAGTATATTTGTAAAATTATTCAGTAAAGTTCTATAGGACTAAGCCCTCTAATTCCTAGCAAGCAACCATGTCTCCAAATCCAGACCTCTCATTTCAAATCACTAGTCCTCTCTGTCAAGGTTTGAACCCTGCTATGTCACATAGCCTTGCCAGTAAGTCTTAGCAGAAACCGTCTTGTTTAAAGCCTGTGACCCTAGTGCACAGACCAGGGCAGGGAGTAGGTGATGGTAAACTCCACCTGCTGCACCCCCATTCCCCATCCATTGTCATTCTACAGGGATGGAAAGTCTCTTGCCTAGACAGGTGAACTGGGTAGAAGCAGAGGAACTGCTAAAAGCCATCGCATTAGAGCCACACTACCCAATATGGCAGCCACTAGACACATGTGGCTACTGAGCACTTGAAATGGCTTGTGTCCTAATTGAAGTGCGCTCTAAACGTGAAGTGCTCACCAGATTTTGAAGACTAAGTATAAAAGAAGCATAAAATATCTCATTAATTGTTTTCTGGCAGGGTATGGTGGCTCATGCCTGTAATCCCAGCACTTTGGGAGGCTGAGGCAGGCAGATCACTTCAGGTCAGGAGTTCGAGACCACCTTGACCAACATGGTGAAACCCTGTCTCTGCCAAAAATACAACAACAACAACAAAAATTAGCCAGGGATTATGGCACACACCTGTAATCCCAGCTACTCAGGAGGCTGAGGCAGGAGAACCCCTTGAACCCAGGAGGCAGAGGTTGCAGTGAGTTGAGATCACACCACTGCACTCCAGCCTGGGTGACAGAGCAAGACTCCATCTCAAAAAGCAGTAAATAAGTAAATAAATAAATAAAATTCAAGCCTTTAAAAATAATAATCTATTGCTTTCATGTTGAAATAATACTTTGAATATACTGGGTTAAATAAAATATATCATTCAAATTAATGTTACATATTCTTTTTACTTTTTAAAATGTAGCTACTTCCAAATGTAAAACACCAATGTGGCTCCAATTTGAGGCTTGCATGATATTTCTATTAGACAGCCCTACTCTAGAATCAGCTTTCTGTGTTCTTTCTGTTTCACCATTACCCCTACTGTCCTCATGGTTTATCCTTATTCTTCACAGGAGTGAGCAGTGACACCAGGGGAAGCTAACTAGCTATACCTGGTCCTTTGTAACCCTGGAAAAGGAGAGAATAAACTAAAATCATAATCTTTTGGTGGGTGGTTTCATTGCCCCCTCCCAATGATCACAGCAATTTCTGAATGTAATACAATGCATGAAAGATTTAACGGGCTTCAGTTTAGTCACCAGTAAAAATGAAGACATTTGGCTAAATAATCTCACAGGCTCACAAAATTTAAAAGCTAAGAGACTTTAGGATTACCTGGCCCTGTGGTTTTCAACCCAATCAGATAAAACACACTTTTTATAACAAACATTTTATACTACTCTACTAATCTGGTATAAAATCCATAGATCATATTATCTGCCCATGTTTTTAAATTAATATAACGTGAAAACTGTAATACAAAGAAGAAATGAAAATAGCTTACATAAAATGTTGTGTATTTCAGTATGTGGATACTCTGCTTGATTGCTCTAAAGAACAAGGGAGGCTCAGATTCTTGGACCTGTAGACTAACCACGAATGTGATATCACAATGCAGACAGATATAGGTGTGTTGCTTAGTGACTCAAACATCATTAGTGTTTGCTATAATTTGACTTTCTGGAGATTATTAATAACTCTTGGTAAAGTTCTGAGCAAAATAAAGTACAATCTTACCTCTACTTATACACACTGCTGGAAAATTCAGTGCATATTTTCAGACGTGAAAAATATTATAAGTTTATATAGAAAACAGTTGGATTCCTTGAATGTCTGGCGGGACATGAAAGTCAGGCCGGATATGGCCAGGGGCTTGCTTTGTGGGATTGCCCAGAGCATTGTTTAGCAGTTCTGCACCCGCCCATCCAATGTCACCAGCACCCCACCCCCAATCATTGTGACATCTAAAGAGCTACCCTCACAGATTGCTACCAGCACCCGAGGGGGTGATTCCAACCTCTGTAGAGAATCTCTTTCAAACACTGCATAATTTGAGCAAAATGTGGGGCACAGATATTAGATCTAGGAATGGTAATTTTTTTTTTAAGAAAACATTGTACATACACATGATCACGTAGGTTTCACAATTTATGTGGCTGGTTTCACACATCCCTGTTGGCTCTGTTACATTTCCAGTTATGAAAATGACTTGTCTTCTGAGATGCTTTGCTTGTGTCCTTACTTGACAAAGGAGGCCTGGAGGCTCAGAGAGTTGGTGGCAGGAGAAGATGGAGAACACAGGCTTCGTGACTGCCAGTTCCGTGCTCTCAGGCTTGCTTCCTCTGGCACTCTCCAAAGTTTGGAGGACGTCACGGCAGCAGTTGTGCCAGTTGCAACACTTCTGACTCTGACTGCAGTGTTTACTCTCAGAGCCTTGGCCTTTGCTGCTTACATAGGATTCTAGGATTCGTGATGGAGGCAGATTAAATATTTAGATCCCCCGAACAAGTTAAATTACAATTGGGCTGGATTCCCACTGGGTAATCCCACTTGAACCTTGTGTACTCTGGGGGGAACATGAACTTTACTCGTTTCATTCAAAACTCGCAAGAACAGAGAGTGAAGCTGGCTCCTCTCCATCTCCCCCGCCCCCACAAAAAAACTGCTTATCTCGGAATGAAAAATCCATCCAGTTCCTTGGAGGATTCGCTTTGCCTTGCCCCATAGCAGACACAGTGTGTGTATTCAGCGGGAACAATTTGCTCATGCCAAGAAACTAGATCCTGTTTGAATGACAGTAGTTATGGGACAACAATATGTCTACAGCCCACACCGAAGCATGGCTTATACTTTATGGCTGGCATTGCCCCAGCAGAGAATCGGCAGGCAGCTGAGAAACCTCTCATGGCCACTGGACTCTGACAACCATCTCTACTGCCCTCGCTTACCCTGTCTATACCCCTTAATTTGGGCTTTTGGTCTAGGAACAATATCCTTTGGCGCCAAGTCAATTTCTGTTCTGTGGCTCTCTCGGTAGCTGGGGGAAAGGGTGATTCTGGCTGGCCCTGGACTCTCAACTGTTCTCAGAGTCCCCAGAAACATCTTTTTTTCTTCTTTCTTTCTTTTTTTAAAAGCCTATAGACTCTTTATGTTTCCTCGGCAGCTCTAAGCTCATCCTGCCCCCTCCCCTAGCTCAGTTCCACACCCCAACTCAGGACAATGGTGCCTTAATGTCCACAGAACCCAGGTCAAGCCCCTGTCATGCCAGCAGGTGTCCCTTGTTGCTGGGACTTGGACCATCGAGGCCCTCTGGGCTTTGAGATAATTTGTCATATCCACTAATACACGAGCCGGGGAACTCAACCTAAAATAGTTACAGGTGGGACAGAAGAAACAAACGAAACTGGGCATCAAGATTTCTCCAACTGACACATATAATGTGAATGTGAGAGAAAGTATAGGAGAAAAGATCCGTAAAGGAAGAAGAAAAGGTCATGGAAAGAGAGAGGAAGTTTCTGTCCCAACTTTCCCTGATTACTTGAAATTCTGTGTGTCTGAAGTGAGCCAAGAAAAGCTGCCAAGAAAGAAGTTGTGGAAGATAAGGACACAAAAGCAACATTTAGTTTTCAGTGCTTTGTAAAAGCCCAAAGACTATTGTATGTTCTTGACAACTGCATTACCATGTTAGATTCCAGTTTTTTTGAATTTGGATGTTTTGGGAGTTTTTACATGGCTAGATTCTTAGCATCTAGTGATAAAAGGAAAGGGACTCTGACAATGCAATTTCCAGTTACAAAATAGGTGTTAGTTCTTATTTGATTATACAATCGCTTCTGCTCTATCAGCTATTGGCAAAGTTTTCTGTGCATTGTTCTAATGCTTTGTGATACAATTATTTTATGATATAACACATGTCACTTAAATTTATATTTCCTGCCTTTTCTTCCCACACTAATTTTAACCACACAAAAAATTGATATGAAAGATAAGAAACTTCATGCAGGACAAATAAGGATATTCTATTGGGGCAATTCTCAATTAAAGTTAGCATTTTACATAACAATACAGGATATGACAAAATCAACTCAAGATGCAGTATATTGTGATTGCATTATAACTAACCAAGTCCAGACCTAAATTTTACACCAATTGTAAATCATGGTGAGAAAAATAAAACTTATGCCTGAGCCAGAGTTTGCTTTCCTTGGATTTGGCAACAAACTATTACTAACTTTGCACAAGATAGGCCACAGGGGAGGAAATACTACATTTCTTTGGAACAATCCCTGCTTATAAAGGGTAGCTAATTCTCATTTAATAACCAGCTGGATTTTTAAATAATAATACCACCTTTAATGAAAATTGATACATCTAGCCTCAACAGAAACTATGTCTAAATGACAGTCCTGGAACTTAGAATACACTTTTTTTTTTTTTTTTTTTTTTGGTATTTTTTTAGTAGAAATGGGGTTTTGCCAAGTTGGCCAGGCTGGTCTTGAACTCCTGACCTCAGGTGATCCACCTACCTCAGCCTCCCAAAGTGCTAGGATTATGAATTTTTTTTGAAGTCTACTATTTATTTATGCCAGTTAGTTGGTTAGTTTATATACATTGCCTTGTTTAAGCTTTTTAGAAGACTTATTAACTAAAGTTCATAGTTGACATTAGGGTTCCTTCTCTGTGTACAACACAAAGAAGGGTTTTGTCAAATACACAATGTCATGTGTCCATCATTACAGTATGTTTTCTAGTATCATTCTATGACTGATATAGTAATACAGTATTCTAGACACTATAGAACAGTTTCACTGCCCTAAAAGTCCCCTATGCTTCATCAACTCATCCCTTACTCCCTTCCCTGAATGCTTGGCAATCACTGATGTTTTTTACTCTTGCTATAGTTTTGCCTTTTCCAGATGTCACACAGTATGCCGCCTTTTGGACTGGCTTATTTCACTGATACATAGATGTCATATACTTTTGCCTTTTCCGGATGTCATACAGTATACCGCCTTTTGGACTGGCTTCTTTCACTTATCAATATGTATTTAATGCTCCTCCATGTCTTTTCATGGCTTGATAGCTCATTTCTTTTATCACTGAATAAAAGATACAGATGGACGTACCACAGTTTATCCACTTAGTTACTGAAGGGCATCTTGGTTGCTTCCCAGTTTTGGCAATTATGAATAAAGCTGCTACAAACATTCGTGTGTGCAGGTTTTTGTGTGGACATAAGTTTTCAATTCCTTTGGGTAAATACCAAGGAGATGGATTGCTGGATCATATGGTAAGAGTATGTTTAGTTGTATAAGAAACTGCCAAACTGTCTCCCAAAGTGGCTGTACCATTTTGCCTTCTCATTGCTTCATCTTTTAGCAGCCTTTCAATGTATGTATTTTACCACCTGTTACTCAGATGAACAAACTGAGATTTCAAGAGATTAAATAACTTGCCCGAAGTCTCAAAGCAGAGTGAGGACTAATGCTGGGATTCAAATTTGGGTGGATCTGGCTTTAAAGCTAGTGATCGTCCTGCTACACTACACTGCATCACCAAGCAAACTCAGCACCGAGCCAGGGCAGAGTCCTTCAGTGGCACCAGTATAGGTGGCCAGCCTCTGCTCAATGTATTGACGTCCCCATCGGGAGTCTAAAGCCAAGCATCAGGGAAATGTCCTATCACACAGCCTTGAAACTTTACTCCTTCCCCTGAACCAGAGAGTCACTCTTCCTTTCCTTCTCTGCCCCAGTTCCGGCTGTAAGGCACTGTAAATCTGGCACAGAGCAAGCACTAGAAGTAGTCATGCCTCAATGCAGCTCTAGCTGTAGGCAAAGACAGCCTGCTCTTATTAAACTTTGCATTATCATGCCATGAAACCACCCTCAGTAATGCAAACACTAACCCAAAGCCCCAGCATGAGGTTTCAGAATTCAGGGCTTCTTTCAAAAAACTAGACCACCAGCAGCGGGCTGTTCCAGGAGGGGGGCTAAGGGAAAAAGTCACTGATACCCCCTTAAGTCAGAAACAACTAAAGATAACTTATCACAGGCTCATACCTATAAACTAAGAGACTTAGTCGCTTGAAAATGCTTCTAGATTTTTAGCTCAAGACAAGGGAGTTTTGCATTGCATTTTCCAGGTGTGATCTGAATATTTCTCATTCTCAGTCTGGCATAAATCCAAATACACTTGTACCTCAGTTAACTGATTGTCACAATGTACAGCATAGGTTGAAAGACAGCCAGTGATAGTGCTGGGAGGGAAGGCCAGCTTGAGCCTACTGTTGGGGCTGGGTTTGAGGCTTAGTTCTAGCAATGACTTAGTAGGGCTTTGAGGCATGACATGGAGCCCATTTCACAATCTGGAGGCTGGGAGTAAAATTTACTATGTCATAATACACACATCAGCCATACTGTATTCTGCAAAAGGCCTAGTGAAATTCCCTATTCTTTTTTTTTTTCAGACTGAGTTTCACTCTTGTTGCCCAGGCTGGAGTGCAATGGCACAATCTTGGCTCACTGCAACCTCCGCTCCCGTTTTCAAGGGATTCTCCTGCCTCAGCCTCCTGAGTAGCTGAGATTACAGGCATGTGCCACCATGCCTGGCTAATTTTTTGTACTTTTAGTAGAGACAGGGTTTCTCCATGTTGGTCAGGCTGGTCTCGAACTCCCGACCTCAGGTGATCTGCCCGCCTCGCCTCCCAAAGTGTTGGGATTACAGGCATGAGCCACCGCACCCAGCCAATATTCCCTGTTCTTAAGTCACATTGGTTCTTTCTCTTCCTCTGTTCTCTCGTCAGCAATTCCAGCTACATTAGTCACGCCAGCTTTCAAACAGGGCACAGAATGTCCTACTTCAAGTGAAAGTACAATTTGGTACAGCCTTGAGACATAGCTTAAGAAAAGGAGTGAGGCTTGTTTTCAGGGTTAATATGGTCTGGTTAATTTAGAGAGTGTACTTAACAGCAATTTGGACAAGCCTAGAAGCACAGCCCTTGCTGATGGTAAATTCTTTAAAAGGTTTGTACAACTTTTCAGTTGTTGAGCGAGAAGGTTATATAAGACTAATTCTTCAGCTGCCACTTGTAGAAGTGGTTAGATTTCTATCAAGGAGAAGACAGGTTGAGGGTAAGGGATGAGACTGTTGAATATGAAAAGAGGCTAAATTCGTGGAACAATTATGCTAAATTCATGGAACTATTATGCCTATGTCTTTATCCACCAAGGGAGGGCTATGGATTTAGTTCACATTTTCATATATGTAGAAAAGGGAAACAAGAATAATGTGTAAACCAGCTATGCCAAGATGCCCATTCATTCTGTGTTCATTCAATTATAAAGAAAAGTCCTTACTGTGACTATGAGGCAGTAAAGAGGGTAAGGCCATACTGGCACACACTGGACCTTGGCGTCTAGGAAGCACAACCACTCAGGCACTGGGGAGGCATGGGCTTGGCATTCAAGACTCTATGTCATTATAGCATGACAGAAGGAAGGGATTTTGTGATCTAATGTGATCAGTCACTGCCATCCAATTCACATGAAAGAAAACGGAGACCAATGGATTTAAATGGTCTGCTCAAGGTCACACAGTTAATTTATGGCAAAGATGGGGCCAGAACCTCATATCTCTACCCCTAATCCAGGATTTCTTCCAGAACACCCATGTTCCTCAAACTGAGACAGAACTACTCTCAGAGCACAAGTATATGCACAGCAAAAGAATAAACCTGGTGTATTTTCCTGGAGAGTCCGTTTAAATGATAAACATTTTATAGTAAAACACATACGAATATATTATGAATAGAAATCAAAATTCAGGCCGGGCATGGTGGCTCACACCTGCAATTCCAGCACTTTGGGAGAGCAAGGCAGTTGGATCACCTGAGGTCAGGAGTTTGAGACCAGCCTGGTCAACATGGTGAAACCCCATCTCCACTAAAAATACAAAATTAGCTGGGCGTGGTGGTGCATGCCCGTAATCCCAGCTACTCAGAAGGCTGAGACAGGAGTATCACTTGAACCTGGGAGAAGGAGGCTGAAGTGAGCCAAGATGGCACCATTGCACTCTAGCCTGAGCAACAAGAGTGAAACTCTGTCTCAAAAAAAAGAAAAAAAGAAGTCAAATTTCACAAAAATGTTTATAATAGAAAGAAGGCTTCACAAAGATTCTATGCTTGAGATGAGCCACTATGGTCTACTTTCCCCGACCTCCTAGGAACATGATCAGTCTGAGGAAGGCAGGGGATCTTCAGAGGTGACCTGGGCAACCAATGCAGTACTCAGTGCAGGCAGCTACTCAACGGCACTGGCTCACTCAAGAGGTGACTGGGGACTGAAATGTATCAACTGAAGCCACAAAGAGCTGGACTGACAAGATGCATTGCAGAGCACTCCAAAATACTGTGACCTGACAATGTCTGCTAGTCTCATTGGCTTCCTTGAGAAACCAGGTGGGCACAGTGCCGCAGTAAAGGGGAGCTGGATGTTCTTCTCATTGATAATAAAATGAGAACTGATATGGTGTTGCTATGTCTCTACCCAAATCTCACCTTGAGTTGTAATAATCCTCACATGTCAAGGGCGGGGCCAGGTGGAGATCACTGCATCATGGGGGCGGTTTCCCCCATACTGTTCTCATGGTAGTGAATAAGTCTCGCGAGATCTGATGGTTTTATAAATGGGACTTCCCCTGCATAGGCTCTCCTTGCCTGCCAGCATTTAAAACATGACTTTGTTCCTCATTCGCCTTCTGCCATGGTTGTGAGGCCTCGCCAGCCATGTGGAACTGTGAGTCATTTAAACCTCTCCTTTATAAATTAGCCAGTCTCAGGTATGTCTTTATTAGCAGCATGAGAACAGGTTGTGTGAGGGAGAACTACAGCAAAAGTCTGAGCTGTCCCCTCACACAGCTCCTTCTATACGGCTCACTCCTCCACCTCATTCAAGTCTTCACTCCCAGGACACCCACTGAATGGGGTCCTCCCCACCCACCCTAATTAAAATCACACACTACCCCCAGGCTACCTCTCTTCCTTAGCCTGCTCTATACCTGTTTTTTTTTTTTTTGCATAACACTTACCATCTTCTAACATACCAGGTAATTTACTTACTTACAATGCTTATTATCTGTCAGCCCCCCTTCTCACCCAGTTAGAATGTAAGCTCCCCTGACCTGTTTTCCAATGTAATCCAAGTACCTAAACAGTGCTTAGCACATAGCAGGCACCCAATAAATACTTGCCGACTGATGGATGTACTCACTGGTTTTTATGCGGATGGCTTTAGGTCTCAGCTTAGCTGCTACTGCCTTTGAGAAGCCACTTCTGACCAGCCAAGCTGGAGGTGCCATTCCGGTCATGTTACTCAGGTGATCTGCATCATCATTTATCTCTACCTCTCACAGAGTCTCAGAGATTTGCTTATTTTCTCTGTCTCTCCACCTCCCTCATCCCCAACTTCACAAATGTGGAACTTTGTCTTGATTACCAGGGTGTCTCTGGTACAGGACAGTGCCTGGCACATGGTAGATAATAAATGTCTTTGGTCATCAGCTGGAGGGCTGGCTGCCTGGTTCTTGATTCAGCAGCCTGAAGGAATTAAGGGGGCTGAGGTATGAGTAATGTGAGCTTGCTACTTTGGGGGAAGCTCCTCCACCTCTTCTGTTGGAGGTAGCTGCCTGCACCCAGAATGAGCCTCGGTGCACCCTCCACATACCCGACATGGATAGCCTTCATATTCTCTCGTTCAGTCTGCCTTGTCCATCCCTCTGTGCTCCTATGAAAAGGTATTTATTGAGTCCATGATCTATTCCAGCAGTCTTCAAATGGACTTCCCAAAGGTATTAGAGCAGGGCTAGTTTCATAAAAATGGGTTTCTACATCCTCAGTTTCCATATGTACTAATTTCTGAAACTGCCTGAGAGTCTTTGGGCATCAACAATATTCTTTCTCCCACTCTACAAAAGAAAGTCACACCACTCATATCTCAAATCTTAATATGGTGTGCTGCCCTAAATGATTCCAAATACTGGTTAGGGGAAGCCTTGGCGCTTTCTTTCTCTCCCTGTCCTGCAAACAAGTCTGTAAGAGTAGGGTTGGCCAGTCCTGGGTAGTTCTGAGTAGCTGGGATTACAGTCCTGGGTAGTTCTGAAATCATCAGATCTTTTAAGATGTGCTGGATAAAGTCTACATATAAGCTTTTTATTGATTTCCTTCTGATTTAACATGTTATTCAATAAGGTCATTAAAACCTAGTTTACCAAATCATGTCACAAAATATTTATTCCACACACAATCAGTCTTTACCTTATGAAATATGTAATGTCTTCTACTCATTTTTAAAATGAAGGAAACGTTTAGATGTCAAATTTAAAAAGTGAGATGGTACATAGTTTTTAAAACATTCTTTCAATGGTATATAGCAAAAAAAGTTTGAAGACCACTGATGTGCAGATGAGAAGCTTAAGTGGGTAGCGAACACTTTGTTAGTGTTCAAGCTACCAGAAGAACAAAGACTGACCACGTGCTCAGTCCCCCTTTTTTTTTTTTTTTTTTTTTTGAGATAGATTCTCACTCTGTTGCCCAGGCCAGAGTACAGTGGCACAATCTCAGCTCACTGCAACCTCTGCCTCTTGGGTTCAAGTGATTCTCCTGCCTCAGCCTCCTGAGCAGCTGGAACTACAGGCATGCACCACCACGGCCAGCTAATTTTTTGTATTTTTAGTAAAGACAGGTTTCACCATATTGGACAGGCTGGCCTTGAACTCCTGACCTTGTGATCCACCCACCTCAGCCTCCCAAAGTGCTGGGATTACAGGTGTGACCCATCGCACCCGGCCACTTCTCTTGTTTTTTAAAAAGGCCAACTACACCTGGCTGACGGCAACTGACATTTTTAGCCACTGAAAGAAAACAGGTGTACCTGTTAAATTTCCCGAGGCAAAGAAACATATTGAAATACCTAATCTGCTCATTACCAGCCTGCTGCCACTGCCAACGTCTAAAGACATAGCAACTTACACACATATTGTTCTTCTTTCCTTCAACAGGCCTGAGAAATTACAGCCCCCTTCAGGGACTTGCTGTACTTTGCCCAGCCAAGCATCTCTGGGTAATTTCAGAAGGAAATGAGCTCTATGCTGCATTATGATAATCCATGCCCTCCTTCTTTCCCTCTGACAGACATGTCATCACCAAGGCATTTGCTACACATTGTTCCATGGCCGACAAGCAGGCTGCTGTGTGGGGTACAAGGTCTGGGCACTAAGCAGCGGTATACAGTTTTAATGTCCTAATTTCACGTAACAAATGTGAATTTCCAGCAGTCTTGCTAATACATATTTCTTCAGGCAACTTGTTGGGGAAGGAGAAGGAGGGTTTCCTAGTTAGCTGTTTATTTTTATTTTTATTTATTTATTTATATACACAAAACACTGTGTTCTTTTTCACTGAACAGCTCGATGTACTGGGCAGGGGAAAAGGGCAGTTGAGCAAACAGGCTCTGAGGACTGGCTCAAAAAAATAAAAAGAAAAATTGAGTATACAGTAATGTCAAATCTTTTATATAAATTTATTAAAATAATTCATTCAAATTTCTAAAATAAATGAATTAGACTGTATATACCCTTTCAAAGTAATTTCTATACTTCTAATGATTTTCCATTTATTCCTACTTTAGAGTTGTATTCAAATATATTAAGAAAAAAAGACTCAGAAATAAATATTTTCTCAGTGTAAGGCTGAAATTTGTATTACAGGATTTCCACGTAGAGTAAGAGAGAGAAACTTCAATGGGTATGTAGAAAGGCAACATGATTTGGTCTTCAGAACTGCTTTATAACCACAGCAAGGAAATAACTGTGGCTTTAAGAATATTCAGTACACAAAGATAAGTGATGCCTAACTCCGAAATGACTTACTGAACTCATCACAGTCATTAAAACAAAAGAAACTCTAATGGATTCTGAGAAATCTTGAAAGCAGTAGCTATTATACTCGGCTTACTCATCATCCTTAACTACCATTTATAACTTCTCACCACCTTTGTATAGCAGGTATTATTAATCATCTGTCAGAGTTCTGGGAAGTTAAGGATCAGGGAGGGTAATGCAAGGTCAGACACTGAGTCCATGGGCAAACTGGGATGAGGTCTGAATCGAGGAGTCTTTCATCCAATGTTGGATTCTGAATTAAGTGTTTACATCCTTTCCACCTCCCTCTCACCCCTACCCACTGCCTGGCCATGAGGTTTCATTTTCCAACTGTTTTGCTTGGTGTAAATTGGAAGGACTCTAATGGAAAGATGAAACAGCCACATTTCAGCAGTAGAGAAGGGGTGGTGATTTAGAAGGAAACAAAATCTTAATGGTGTCACTAGTCAAGGGCCTGACCACAGTGTTCAGCAGCTCATTCTGATGCGTATACCATGACTCCAGCAGATACCCTGGGCTACATTTCATTGTTCTCCTGAGACTTGGGGACTTCTTTAGTTCCATCCAAATCTCTCATAGTCTGGGTATGTCAGCATTTACCAGAGCATTTGGATGAAAACTGAAAATTTCCCCTCAGATGTAGCTGGTATATATGTAGTTGCACAATTCCAAAATCCAGATATTTGAAATCATACATGTGACTGACTAAATGTGTACATTTTCCCTTCAATGTCAGGCACCACTGCAATAGCCTGGATATATTTAAGCTACCAAGGAACATCCTCATTGACATCACTCTTGCCAAAACGCATTAAACACCCGAGTTTCCAGATAAGGAGGATAGGCATTAAGAACCTACAAATGTGCCTGCTCTACAGATATATGTTTTTTTTTTTTTCATTTAAATGTTCTGTATGGGATGGTATGTTAGTTTTCTACTGCTGCCATGACAAATGGCCACAAATGTTAATGACTTCAAACAGTACAAACTTACTATTTTAACAGCTCTGAGGGTCAGAAGCCTGACCTGGGTCTCACCGAGTTAAAAATCAAGGTATCTGTATGGCTGTGCTCCCTTTTGGAGGCTCTAAGGGGATTGCATTGCCTTGTTTATTCCAGCTTCTAGAGACTGTATTCCTTGGCTCCAAGGCCTTGCTGCCATCTTCAAAGACAGCAACAGTGGGTCAAATCCTCCCGTTGCATCCGTCTGATCCACTCTTTTCCTCCCTTTTCCAATGTTTTCTTGTGATTAGGTTGGGGCCATCTAGATAATCCAGAATAATCTCCCAATCTCAAGATCAGTTCCCTTAATCACACCTGCAAAGTCCCCTTTGCCACGGAAGGTAATATATTTGCAGGTTCTAAGGACTCAGGCATGAACATCTTGGTGGGAGGGACATTAGTCTGCCTACCACAGATGAGTTTCTGTTTTGTTTTCTTTTCCATTTCAGCTAGAAGTAATTTGAGACTTCTGCTTCTCAGAATGCCAGGAGAGACAGATCTCCCGAGTTAAGACTCGCTAACAGTTTACTGGCAAGGCAGGGCACTGACAGTTTTTTTTTTTTTTTTTTAAACGCTTAATGCCAAATGGTGGACGTGGAATGGCTTTAAAAGAGAAACTGTATTTAAGACGGACTCAACTACAGTAGGTTTTTTTTTTTTCTTGCTCACAAACAATACTTGGCAGGTGAATAGGATAGAGGAGTGGGCCTTTTTCTTGCCATCATTCAGGAACCCAGTTTAATAGAGGCTCTGCCAACTTCCAAATCTCTCCCAGGAGCTGCCTCCCCTCCAGCCAGCCTGAAGGGAAAAGGAGGATGAAGGAGAGAGAGCATATGGGAGGTTTTCATGGGCCAGGCCTGGAAGTGGTACACATTTCTCTACTTATATTCCATTGACTAGACCTCAGTTTCCCTTAATTGCAAGGCAGACTGGGAAATGTAGTCTGGCTGTATATCAGAAAGAAGAGGAAACACATGGTGGGAAACAGCTGAGAGTATACCAAGAAATCATCCTGATCTACTCTAGTCTCCTCCCAGAAGTTAGTGTTCTGTCAGCTTCCAGAGGTCATCAATCTCAAACAATTACTATTGATAGCTCTGAAGCATGGCATTTTACCTCTGAAATAAAACTGGCATTGGGGGCAAAATGGTATTGTTTCAGAGGCATAGCTCTCCTCTCCCTTCCTTGCTCTCAAGCTGACACTAAGGGGAGTTCCTGCCTACTTGCACACATGCTATCTCCATTACTGCAGATACCTGGTTCTAGTCTGTTTTCACACTGATATGATGATGGCTGACATGAGATCAAGCTCAGAGAGCATTGATTTAAAATAGAGCCTAATACATAATCATAAAGTCAAAAAACAATAGATGTGGGAATGGATGTGGTGAAAAGGAAACACTTTTATCCTGATGGTGGGAATGTCAATTAGTATAACCACTATGGAAAACCATATAGACATTCCTTAAAGAACTAAAAGTAGAAGCACCATTCAATCCAGTAATCCCAACTACTGGGTTTCTACCCAAAGGAAAAAGAAGTCATATGAAAAAGACACATGCACATGCATGTCTACAGCAGCACAATTCACAACTGCAAAGATATGGAACCAGCCTAAGTGCCCACCAACCAATGAGTAAATAAAGCAAATGTGGTGTATATATGCCATGGAATACCACTCAGCCATGAAAATGAATGAAATAATGTCTTTTGCAGCAACTTGGATGGAGCTGGAGGCCATTATTCTAAGTGAAGTAACTCAGGAATGGAAAACCAAATATTCTATGTTCTCACTTATAAGCGGGAGCTAAGCTATGACGATGCATAAGAATGATGTAACGGACTTTGGGGACTTGTGCAGGATGGGAGGGGGTGAGGTATAAAAGACAACATATTGGATACAGTGTACCCTGCTCAAGTGAAGGGTGCACTAAAATCTCAGAAATCACCACTAAAGAACTTACCCATGTAACCAAAAACCACCTGTATCCCCAAAACTATTTAAATAAAAAATTTTTAAAGGCCGGGCACTGTGGCTCATGCCTGTAATCCCAGCGCTTTGGGAGGCTGAGGCAGGCAGATCACCTGAGGTTGGGAGTTCAAGACCAGCCTGGCCAACATAGTGAAACTCCATTTCTACTAAAAATACAAAAATTAGCCAGGCATGGTGGCAGGTGCTCGTAATCCCTGCTACTCAGGAGGCTGAGGCAGGAGAATCACTTGAACCCAGGAGATGGAGGTTGCAGTGAGCCGAGATCATACCACTGTACTCCAGTCTGGGCAACAGAGTGAGACTGAGTCTCAAAAAAATAAATAAAAATAAAATAAAATAGGGCCTAAGAACTACATCTAAGGGCAATCAAATAGTTAAGGAGGGAAAGTTCTTCAGAGATCAATACCAGCTAATAAATGCAAAATAATGTAGGAATGAGGAAACCACCATTTTGCTTCCACTTCATGAAGTATTGGAACTTGGAAGTTATCAATAAACATTAAACTATTGTGTGAAAGGTTGATAAGGAACTTTATAATGGAAAGATCAAGGTGAAAATGTCAAAACCTCCCATCAATCTATGATCATTACACATGGGACTGACAGGCTTTATGTCCCTCCTGATGTCGTATGGTTGAAAGTCTACAGCACCACCAATAAAAGGTATTCTTGCCTGAAATATTTAACCTGAATCTAATCGAGCCTCTAGATTCAACGACTAGCTTACAGCAAATATAGCAAACAGAAAAGCATATTAACCACCACCACAAGGATAAAATCACCCCAATCCAGAATAAATGATTCAGCCACTTTAATAGTGTATGTGATAGTTAATTTTATGTGTCAACTTTACTGGGCTTAAGGGGTGCCCAGATAGCTGGCAAAATGTTATTTTTGGATGTGTCTGTGAGGGTATTTTCATAAGAGAGTAGCATTTGAATCAACAGATTGAGTAAAGATCACCCTCACTGTAATAGTCCATTCTCACATTGCTATGAAGATACTACCTGAGACTGGGTAAGTTATGAAGAAAAGAGGTTTAATTAACTCACAGCATGCATAGCTCAGGAAACTTACAATCATGGCAGAAGGCAAAGGGGAAGCAAGGGGCACATCTTCCATAGTGGCTGGAGAGAGGGACAGAGAGCAGGAGTAAGTGCCATACTTTTAAACCATCAGCTCTCATGAGAACTCACTCATTATCATGAGAACAACATGGGGGAACCGTCCCCGTGATCCAGTCATCTCCCTCCAGGTCCCTCCCTAATACATGGGGATTACAATTCGAGATGAGATTTGGATGGAGACACAGAATCAAGCCATATCACTTGCCAATGTAGGTGGGTACCATCCAGTCTGTAGAGGGCCCAAATAGAACAAAAAAGCGAGGAAGGGTGAATTTTCTCTCTTCTTGAGCTAGAATATCCATCCTCTCCTGCACTTGGGCAACAGCACTCTTCTTGGACATTCCAACCCTGACTGGGACTTATACCATATCCACCCTATACACCCCCAGCCCCGACCCCAACACACACACATACTGAATTACACCAGCAGCTTTCCTGGTTCTCCAGTTTGTACACAACTTCTCAGCCTCCAAAATAATGTGAGCCAATACCTATAATAAATCTCATATCTATATTTATCTACCTATCTGTTACGCTCTCTGTGTCAATCTATCTATTAATACTATATCATCTATCTATTATCAATTCTCTTCCTCTGGAGAACACTAATACAGTGCATCCCAAATGTTAAGTTAATGAAAAAGTAAGTCATCATGGTATACTTACCACATTTTCCACTAATGAATTATAAGCTAGCATATTCAGAGATGAGATCCATGCACTATATCTGCTTACAAAGTAAATAACACGGCACTGGCTACTTTGATATAGTTTGTTTTGATGCAAATAATTGTATAGCTGCAATTATTACTCTATCAGTCTCATACCCCTCATTGACAGCAATGAGACTCCGATTTGCCCTGTTCTGATTTACAGCTTCAAACTACCTGGGTATTTTTTCAGCAATCCAGAATAAAACAGTCATTATTTCATATCTTTATTTTGTTCTCATGATTTCAAGTCAACGATTCAGTTTGTTAAACAACTTAGTGTGGTAAAGATGTATCTGGAAAATGTCTTTCAATGAAACATTTCCACTGCAAAAGAAAGCGGCAGACTGGTCCTGCTCACAGTTACATGCTATGATCTTTTTATTGAAGGCTGTAACCTGAGAGTGCATCCCACTACCTGGAAATAGAAGAGGGGGGACGACAGGGTACTCCCGATGCAGAAAGGATGAGGAATACTTTAGGAAACTCCTGGTGCATTTCTATTCACATGTATGTGTGTGCTGGGTTACAATGTAAAATGTATTTCAAATTGTCTGAATGTGGCCACTGTAGGTGACTGACATTTGCATGCATCACAGTCACAAACATAACCTCAGAAAGTAAAATCAAGAGGCAGGACTCCATTCGAAGATGATCCAGAATAAGGTTACATTCGTTGTTTTAGTTAATCATTTACATAAAAATACCTAGTTCTCATAGAATTTTTGGATTCCTTGGGCCCTTAAATCCCAATTTGAGAAAGAATAACATAGTTCAAGTCCCTTATATTAATATAAGGAAACCAAAGGCATCTGGGTAGAAATGCATGTCCTTTCTCCCTTCCCCCTCTTCCCTCCCTTCTTCTTCTCCCTTCCCCTACTCCTAATTCTGTTCCTGGGAGTCGCTCCTTCTTCCACACAGGTGTAAGAGAGCCCAGGGCTCCTAAAGTGGCAAGAGAGCCAGGCTACAGGGCATGGAATGGCATGGGAGGGCTGGTTGTTGGCACAGCTGGTTATCCCTGGGCCTCAGAGAGAAACTCATCAGCACTTCTTGGCCTGCTTTCCTCCGACTCACCTGTGCTCACTATCAGAGTGCTAAGTAGAGGCACATCTGGAGGGGAAGTGCTTGCCAAAGGAGGTAGCTATGTGGTTTGGTTTGGCTCTTTAGTAACAGTACAGTAATGGTAACAGCTGTGGCTTGGCAGTTCCAGGTGTTCAGGAGCTGAGGTCTCTCAGTCTCTTCCAACCTTGGAGAGGAAGAATAACGGTCAAGAGCCCGGTCTCTGGAGCCTATCTGAGTTCAGATCTGACTGCCACCTACTAGCTGTGACTTTGAGTAAGTCACTTGACCTCTCTGTGTTTCTGAGAGGTCAAGATTAAAATGGAAGGGAGGGAGGAGCTGATAATTGCTATCTCATAGGGTTGTTATAAGGACTGAGTGAAGTGTAACATATGTAAAATTCTTACAAGACTGACTGACAGAGGTGCAATTATGACTCAATCACTCTTATTTCTGTCTATACCCCTTCACCTTACCCTTCATTCCAGAAAAAAAAACACAAAAACTGAAAAATACTTCTGCTTCTACTGTACCTAGGGCAGTGTCCCCAAGAACATTCATCCAATAAACATTTGTGGGGATTCACAAAATACAGACAAAACACAGTTTCCTGCCTTCAAGAAAGGTATAATTTCCTGGGAAACAAAGAAAAAGTCATCCCACCAATTACATCATGTTCCAAGGGTTAAAACAGAGAAAGCTATAGGATCAGGGAGGAGCAGCGGGATTTTACCAGAAGGAATCTCAGGTGAAGCTGAAGGAGGAAAATGAAGCTTCAACTGAGGCTTAAATGATTGTGGAAAGAGAGTGTTTCCAATCTTAAGCAAAACCTTATTGGTTCTCTTAATAAATCACCCAAAGTCTGAGTGATGCGACTAAAATGGAAAAACAGAAACAGCTGGTTCAATAGGGTGCTGAGACTGCGGGCTGGATCCTGGAAGCCCCCTGAAGGCAGGAACTGCCTCTTATTGCCCTTTCTATGCCATACCTGCCTGCCAGACACTGAAGGCACATTTGGCTGAATGTATCCTTTTGTCTTTATTTTTAATATTGCTATTGATACATAGTTATGCATTGTTATAATGTTCTTTGTGCAATAAAACAATTTTGTAATAGAATTAAAGACATATAAACATACCAAGCACACATAAAATACAGTACCAGCAGTTGAGTTACCTATTGCAGTGGTTTTAAAATTCTTTTGGTGGCGGGGCGCGTTTGCTCACGCCTGTAATCCCAGCACTTTGGGAGGCCGAGGCGGGCGGATCACAAGGTCAGGAGACGGAGACCATCCTGGCTAACACAGTGAAACCCCGTCTCTACTAAAAATACAAAAAATTAGCCGGGCGTGGTGGCGGGTGCCTGTGGTCCCAGCTGCTCGGGAGGCTGAGGCAGGAGAATGGCGTGAACCTGGGCGGCAGAGTTTGCAGTGAGCCGAGATCGTGCCACTGCACTCCAGCCTGGGCAAAAGAGCGAGACTCCGTCTCAAAAAAAAAAAAAAAAAAAAAGTTCTTTTGACAAAGTTATGCCAGGTACCACCAAGATGTGGCCCAGACATTATGTGGGATTCTTATTGCCCTTCAAGATGTAGGAAAAAATTGGCTCAAACTGCCACCAACCCTATAGCTTCTGGAAACCCAAAGCCCTTCTTAACATTTTGGTGACAGATGATGTTCTCAGGGACTTTTTCCTTCCCGGGCTCCCTTTTCCATGACTGTTCTCTGTACTGACCTGCACTGACTGTGATGTGAATGTACGCATCTCCAAGTTCACTCCCTGTAATCCACCCCACACTACATGCTATACTTCACAGAAAAGTCTGGAGACCACGAGGAACAGGTGCATCAAGACCTCCGCACAATTTTCTGCCATTTAGTTGATGCCTGCCCTTCTTCCACCCTCTCCTTTCTTTCTCTCATGTGTCCCCGTCACTCTCTAAACAACCACTAATGCTTGTCCTTGGCTCACACAAGCAGCTCTGCCAACACCCAGGCCTTTGGGGTTTCCTTTTCTTCCTCAAGCACTCATCAAAGTGTTTCCCCCCAAGATTATTTTCTTCATAAAGCAAATTCTGATGCCAGATGTTCCTGTGATGGCATTTTCATTTTCCCCACCTCCTGATATCTGTAAGGAAGGGGAGGGGTTGGCCCCAGTGGAGGCAGCAGCTGCAACAAACAGATGCAACAGTGGCCAGTGAAAGCAGCAGAGGTGGTACCAGGATGTGCCACGTGATCTCCGGCCTAAGATGTACATGAGCACGTGAGACACTGCCAAGGGCAGAAGAGAGGTTTGCAAAGGGTTAGAGCTCCAATAGATAGCACAGGGTCATCAGAACCAGCAAAATGGAAATGATTAATGTCAAAGAGACTCATTAACCCTAGGGTCTTAGAAAATAGGGGCTTCAGGTAAAAACTCATAAGAGAAATTATAATCTTGACAAGAAAAAGTCTAGCCCCATAGAAATGTTTTCATTGATCTAAAAGTAGACACTTAATACTAATTAAGAATACATATTATCCATATGGCTTTTTTTTTTTTTTTTTTTGAGACAGTGTTTTGCTCTTGTCACCCTGCTGGAGTGCAGTGATGTGATCTCGGCTCACTGCACAATCTGCCTCCTGGGTTCAAGTGATTCTCCTGCCTCAGCCTCTCAAGTAGCTGGGATTACAGGTGCCTGCCACCACGCCCCGCTAATTTTTGTATTTTTAGTAGAGCTAGGGTTTCACCATGTTGGCCAGGCTGGTCTCAAACTCCTGACCTCAGGCGATCCACCTGCCTTGGCCTCTCAAAGTGCTGGAATTACAGGTGTGAGCCATCATGCCCAGCCCAGATGACTTTTATATGGTAATTCATAAAGAATGATCCTGACAAAAGAACAGATTTGTATTTATACCATGCAAAGGAATGTTAATTATAAAACTGTTGGCTATGGCAGAAAAAATTTCCCAATGGCTTAGCCTTATAAAGTTTTCCCTTAAGATATATTACCCGAAGAGAAAGCTCAAAAGTCCTTGGAAAAAAAACCAAACGTATCCTCCCAGGCACTTGATCAAATACACATAGATAGCTATTATTACATGCATTAGATAAGTAGATAATATTTAGTGATTCCAACTTATCCCCAGTCTAGAAGATTCTTGAAGTACTTATCTACTCTAGGATGTGATAAAGGATTTCACTTTGGTTAGGAATTTCCTTATGCCCTCCTCTGAGAAGATTAGAAATTGTTCAAATCCTTGGGACATCCCTGGTGTGTCTCAGCCCAAGAGCCAAATTAATATCCTTGCCCTTGTTCTAGCTATTTGACAAGAGGCTGCTCAATTGTCACATTAAATTAGGATTTGGGTATAGCTTTTCATTATACAAATAAGCTTGAGAAAGGGGCCTTCCTAGCAGCTAATCTGACTAAACTAGAAATATATGGGTTGTTTTCCATAGGAAAAGAAAAACAGATGGGAAAGGGAAAGAAAGGAGCAATTTGACAACTAAAAATAGTTGGGAAAAGATAAGAAGAAACAAGCGAGTCTTAGAGCAAAGGAGTGAATGGAGCCAACAGATCTCTGTTGCTCTTTGCTCAGATGGGGTAGGCCTTGGCTCTGCCAATGAGTGGTATAAAGTACAAATACTGTAAGACAAGAGGACGTGCGAGCAGCCATGAAATATTCCTTTCTGAGAAACTGGGAAACTGGACAAGACCCCTCTGGATGGTGCCCAGGATGGAATATGACTTGAAAATGACAAAGAGCCCAAAGTGCAGTACTTCTTTAACCTATTTAAGAATGTTGAACAAGTCTTTACACAGTTCGTAAGCACACAGTCCAGCTGAGCAGGAAATTGGGGATGGGGAAGAAGTGTGGGGTAAAACTGCACAGATTAGCCCTTGGGGAAAAGTTCCTTGATTCTAAATCACAAACAAAGTCATTCATTTGTTTATCCATGCAATAAATATTAACCTTCTATATGTTCCAGACATTGTTCTAGGTGCCAGGGATACAGCACTGAACAAGACAAACAAGGTACCTGCTCTTCTGGACTTTATAGATAGGGGCAAAAAAATAAGTATAGAGAAACACACATGCTTTATATAAACTAAAATAAAATAGCTATGAGACAGTGTGGTTATATGAATACTTTACATAGGGTGGTCAGGGCAAACCTCTCTAGGGAGGTGACTTAAGATGAAACCTAGATAATAAGAGGAAGCCAGCCTTATGGTGATCTGTATAGCAGGGAGAGAGAAGAGAACTGCAAAGGCTTGAGGTAAGACTCCCACTTGGTATATCTGAAGAACAGAAAAGGGATCTGTGTGACTGCAGTAGTGAGTCCTGGGAGGGTGGGGCAGACATAGGCAGTAGGTACATAAAAAAGGAGTTTGGCTTTTCTTCTAAGTGCTATGGGATGCCAAGGGGTGAGTTTAAGTGGCGGAGTGGCACTTCAGTTTAAAGAGACCACTCTGGCTGCTCTCTCCATGGACTGCCAGGGGCAAACACAGAAGCAGAGATGGATTAGGAGGTGATACGGAAGTCCAGTGACAGATGTCAGAGGTTCGGACTGACAGAGGCTTGGATGGTAGCAGGAGAGGAGAGAAAAGGAGATGAATGCAGGTAAATCTGGAGATATTACAATAGGTAATCATGATAGGCTGGATGTGGGATATGATGGAAAAAGAGCAATCAAGGGTGATGCCTAAAGTCGGGGGCTCTAGCAGCCAGATATATAACAGTGTTATTTACTGAGATAGGGGTAAGCAAGAGGTGAGGAAGAAAAGAAGAAAGTAAGGCTGGGATTAAGAATTATGATTTGGATACATTAAATTTGAGATGCTTCTCAGATTCAAGTCTGGAAGTCAGGGCTACAGATGTTAAGTTAGCAACCAGAAGGTATTTAAAGCAATGGGACCCAATGAGATTACTCAGAAAGAGTACAGAGAAACCCAAGGATGAAGCATTGGAGGCTTTCCAACAGCTAGAGGTCAGCTGTTGGAAACCAGCAAGATGCAGAAGAAATGAGAAAGTGTGGCTGAACATGAGCCAATAAAAGAAAATGCTCCAAGAAACAAAAAATGACCTACTACATTGCTGCTGCTGAAAGTCAAGTAACATAAGAAGAGAGAATTAACCACCCCATGTGGCAAGATGGTGATTGTTGGGGACCCTAAAAAAGGTAATTTCAGTGGGCTGGTGGGAGGACAGCCAAGTGAGTGAGTTGCTTAAATAATGGAGGATGAGGATGTATAAGTGAGATATACAGAGAGTTCTTCTTAGAAGCTCTGCTGTGAACAAGAGCAGAGAAATGAAGGAGGTAGGATAGTAACTAAAGAAGGTTTTTGTTGTTGCTGTTAACTTTTTATTTTCAAAGATACAGAAAAGTAGAGAAAATAGTATCATGAAGCCCCATGTCACTCCGCTTTGACAATTATCTGCCCCTCATCCCACTTCTTGCACCTATTCCCCAACTCATTCCCAACTCTTTACCCACAGGATTATTTTGAAGCAAATCCCAGACATCATTGCAAGGAACAATTGTTTTTTAAGTGAGAAGTACTATTTGTTATGAAAAAGGACAACAGAAAACCCTGTTATACAGTGCTCTCATTGAGAAAATTCCAGCTCCATCACTTTAGCAGACTGACTTTAATAAAATGTATGAACTGTATTCTTCCTTTAAAGCAGGATTCTCAAACTATGGTCCACAGCCCACTAAATGGGGTTCAGTGGGCTACCACGTGAACAGCAAACCAATCCAGCAAAGCACAGGTCCTTCCACTGTTATAAAGGATAGAGGAAGTCCAAGTTCACCTTCTGTTTTCTAGTTTTATATTTGTGCATAATATAGCTTAAGTAATATAGCTTATTACGTAAGTTATTTAGGATTACTAAAATTAGTACATTTATAGAGTTTCTAGGTAAGAAGTCTGATTGCCACACAATGCCTGGCACTGTTGTGGAACACATATGCTGATGGTTGGAATTTCTGTAAGTTGGGGGAAGTATGCATAATCCCCCATGCATGTCTTGAGTTGCTTATGGTTTGCAATTCTATTTTTGCTTTTTCACTATAAATTATTAAGCTTCATTAGCAATTTATTGTGGGTTGTTTGGCTAAACTCTCAGTATATAACGATACATATGTGACTATCAAGAAATTTGCAACTTGTTCAGTCTTCAGTCATCTGTGATCCTGGGTACAAAGATTTGAGACAGAAAAAAATGAAATCCAGAAAATTCTATATATTGTTAACATTTTCTGTGGATTCAGGGGAAACTTTAATTTTATGAAAAACCGCAATCCAGTTAAGACAGTATAGCAGTTAAGAGCCTAAATGGGATCTAGAGAGTGCAGGTTCAAATCAAGGCTTTGCTACTTAGTAGCTACATGACCTGGGGAAGTTATTGAACTTTTCTGTCTCTCAGTTTCCTCATCTGTAATTGGGGATTATAATAGCATCTACTTCATACATTTAAATGAGTGTCCATAACTGAAACAGTACCTGGCACATATTAAGTTCTATATTTTTCCATAGAAATATTATTGCTATACCCACTACAACAATTTCTACAACTATTACAGTTCGTGACACTAGGGTTCTGAGAGAGGACAATCTGAAAATCATGAATGTGACCGAAATCTTCCTAAGTGGTAGATCTAAATAGCATAAATGGTGGCTAGCTTTATAGGAAAACTCATTTAACCCATAATATAACCAAACTATTCACTAAGAGCACTAGCTTGAATTTTGGATCTTGGAGCTATTTGGTGTAGAAAGCAGCAAGATATGGATCTTTCTCTGAATACGGGCCAGCCATAGAAAATGTTCTATAACAGATGAAAGAGGGTCTCCAGCATCTTCTTTCCTCCTTTCTGTAAGCCTCTTCTACCTTCTAACTCCTTGCTTTCTAAGCCCCAGGTATCTGATAACTTGATTTTGTCCTGAGTCCTCTCCTATAATACTTAGCAGGCCAGGTCTCCTCTAAGACATTCTATTTTTCAAAAATGAATTATTCTCTAGGATATTCTACTTCCAGCTATTGTGAAGAGAAAAATGCTTTCTAGAAAATGTATGGTTACTTATATATGGCTAATAACATCTTAAGGTTCTCAGAAGTATTCCTATTCTTAAAGTTCTTATCAGAATCTCTAGTTATCGGAAATTAAGGCAGAGTAACAAAACATTAAGTAAAAAAATTCAACCAGTCTGGGCCACCATAGAGCCTTGTCTGGAAGCCAGTCTGGAGATTAAAAAAAAAAATCCATTAGGACTATTTACATGTTTTCTTCCCTCTATTTTGAAACAATATGGTATTTATGTTATATTATTATTTCTTACTGAGAAATAATAATTGTATCTATTTAGGGGATAAAATATGATTTTTTATATGCATATACCTATGGAATGATTAACTCAAGCTAACTAACATATCCATCACCTCATGAACTTATATTTTTGTGGTGTGAACACTTGGATTTACTCAGCAATTTTGAAATAAACATTATTATTAAATACCACAGTTAACCATGCTGTACCATAGATTTCAAAACTTATTTCTGCTGTCTGAGATTTTGTACATTTGACTAACTTCACCTCCACCTGCCCTCCACCCCAGCCCCCAGCCCTGGTAACCACCATTCTACTCTCTGTTTCTATGAGTTTAACTCTTTCAGACTCTACAGGCAAGTGAAATCACGCAGTATTTGTCTTTCTGTTATTGGCTTATTTAACTTAACAAAATGTCTGCCACATTTGCCCATGTTGTCTCAAATGACAGGATTTCCTTCCTTTCTTTCAAGGCTGAAGAGTATCCCGTTGTGTATATATACACCACATTTTCTTTATCCCTTCATCCATTAATGGACACTTAGGTTGATTCTATATCTTGGCTATTATGAATGATGCTGCAATGAACATGGCAGTGCAGCTATCTGTTCGATATACCAATTTCAATTTCTTTGGATATATACTCAGCAGTGGGATTGCTTAATCTTACGATAGTTCCATTTTTAGTTTTTTGAAGAACTTCCATATTGTTTTCCATAATGGTTGCAGTAATTTACATAATATAGTATTTTAAAAATCTTTTTCTCTACAACAGCTCCTGTGGATCCCAATCCCAATGTATGAATGAAAAGGCAGGAAGTCAGGGGGTAGGGAGTGATTAGTCATTTGTAGGATTATCAAGAGAGTGTTTGTGTGTGTGTGTGTGTGTGTGTTATGGATATGGTATTTTATTTCTTGGAGGAGATGCAGATACTCAATAATCACTGTTAATTAAGCGATTTTTTTAAGTAGATGATTCTGCTCATAAGAAATTCAAAATCTGGGACCTAGAGTCAATTCCTAAGGTCAGGAGCAAACGTAAAGATCATGCTTACCTGAAGAACTCTTCTGGTTTTTCAAATTTATTATAATCCTTGATTCTTCTAGTACAGCTGTCTCTTGCCTAAAGAAAAGCCAGTGGATTAAACCACAGATTTCATTCTCTGACTCGCTATGAAAAGGATTTTAGGGGATTTCCATCAAGAACCATATAAAACCATATAAATATTACACAAATATAGACTGCAAGCCAGAAAACTATAAATAAATAGAAATTTGAGACCAGTGAAAATATAAACACAAGTATGCAGACCATGCTTGTTATAGGTGAGTTTCAAGTTTATCTCTGAGTCCCCTGGGGGCCAAAAAGAAGAAAGAAGCAGCATCCATTAAAGTTATTAGAAATGAGAATGCCTGTTGTTTTCACCCAGAGAAGCAAAGCTCTTTTTGCAGCTATAGATTCCAGAAGACATTTTTCAAATGAGTAGCAGAGTTGACAACATCCTTAACTCCAGGACCTCTGGCCAGAACTTAAACTGCTTAAGAGTTCCTAAAAAACTGCACTAAGTGACAAGCTCCCCAGAGGGTGGGAGAGGCCTGTGTTCCATTTACAGAGGCAGCATAAACACATAATTTTCTAAAACCACAACGACTACCTTTACTTCTAAAGAGTTCAGGCTACTTTCACATATTGTGAAATTTCAGATAAGAGGACCCAAAACAACAAGATATCTGTGGAGGGAGGAGAATAAAGCACAGAATAACTTAGACTGTGTTTGATTTTCCTTTCTAGAAGCTATCTTCTACAGAAAAACATCTCTTTTCCAAAATTTCCCTTCTTTCAGAATAATAAAGGTATATAATTTTTAGCTACTTTATTGAGGAATACTTGATACACAAGAAACTGCACATATTTAAAGCATGCAATTTGATATGCTTTCACACATGTATCCAACCATGAAACAGTCCCCACCAGCAAGGTGATGTGCATACCCCTCATCCCCCAAAGTTTCTGCCTGCCCCTTTGTCATCCCTCCCTTCCACCACACTCTACACCTCATCTCCAGCAAACACTGAGCTGCTTCCAATTTTTTAAAGATACATGATTTTTTAGAAAATGTTTCAAATCAGAAACTAGAGTCTATACTGAACATTATTGTTTTATGTGTGCTCCTTAGTCATCCCCTGGCTCTTCTAAACCAATCATCACCCTTTCTGTCTCTAAAGTGATTGGAAATACTGGAAGTCGAATACCATATCTTCAGTTCTTTCATGACCTGCAGAGTTGGCTATGTCAAGGCTGCATGCACAGCCTATTCAGGAAAAGTGGATGGACTACTTTTCCCCTGAAGCACATCTCCAGCTTCCCAGGCAATCTGCTGGAGATCAGCTACACACACTCTGAAAATAAATGACTGCATCGGGTACTTCTTAGCCTCTGCTTGGGGAAATACACCAACCTAGCCTCTCAGAGAAAAACTCTGGCACTCTGGGAAATACGAAGATTTTTGTCAGTCAACACAGCAAGTGGGAAAGAGAAAGATGGGGCAGGGGAGATTAAAAAATAAAAAGAAAGGAACCGCCACCACACTCTCTGACCTTGAAATGGTTGACCACCAAGGACAAGACATACTACAAATAATGCACATAGGAAGAAGAACTAAGAACTCTAGAACACAGTGCTCCAGGGGTCCAAAAGGAGAGGTGCTTCTATTTCAGAGTAGCCCAGGCTCCACTATGGAAAGGCTGATGACGACAGGGACTAACACCCACAGTTCCCCAAACGCTCTCCTGTGCCCCATCTCCTGTGATTCCCACAAGAGTACTGTGAATAAAACAGTGCTATTAAAGGTTATAATTTTCCCTTAAATGGCGGAAAAACTGAACCTCGTATAGGTCAGGTGACTGCTAAGGAGGGGCAGAGCTGGGGGTGGAAAGTTTTGTCTTTTGATCTCAATGCCATTGCTGTTTCTATGACACCAGACAGCGTTCTCAGGTGGAGGATGTCTAGACAACTAGACAACAACTACCTCAGACCCTCCCTTTAAAAATCAAGAACATTCCTGAATCAGGAATATCCAGGAGATAAAAATAAATTTTAAAAAATCAAGAACATCATTCTAACAAGGGTCCAGTGGTACCTTTGCTAAGGAAATGCTCTGAGAGCCACCCTTGGGCCTCAGGGACCACACACACTGTGGTCAGGTGTTGACATGGTTTGGCTGTGTCCCCACCCAAATCTCACTTGAATTGGAGCTCCCATAATCCCCATGTGTCATGGGAGCGACAAGGTGGAGATAACTGAATCATGGGGATGGTTTCCTCCATCCTGTTCTAGTAATAGTGAGTGAGTTCTCACGAGATCTGATGGTTTTACAAGAGGTTTCTCCCTTCGCTGGGCACTGATTCTCTCTCCTGCCACCCTGGGAAGAGGTGCCTTCCACTATAATTGTAAGTTTCCTGAGGCCTCCCCAGCCATGAGAAACTATGAGTCAATTAAACCTCTTTCCTTTAGAAATTACCCAGTGTTGGCTATTTCTTCATAGCAGCATGAGAACAGACTAATACAGGTGCCATGGCAGAGATGTGTTTCCTCCAGAGCGCACACACATTCCAATCGTCATGAGATGAGCCATATTTCAAATGCATTAAAGAGGTTTGCCACTTCACAACCTCCAAATAATCCTATAAGGAAAAGACAGGATAATTACCAGTACTACTATTAATTACACTCAAGTTTCTTGTTGAGTAAGTTTGTATTCTTGAGGATCAGGCTTCCTTAGGTGAAGCATGCTCATGGCCTCACCATCATCATCATGGTAAGTGATAATGCTTGCCATACAGTGGACTCCAAAAGATGTTTGTGGAATGAACAAATGAGGTCAACAGGCCACACTACGAAACTCTTTAATTATCATGTTAAACATGCTGATGGGAAATTATCTGTCCCTAAATCATGGCAGAATAATCATAGTCAAGTATGAGGCAATCCTTTCCAGTCTGGATAGTTTTAAAGAATTTGGCATAAGCATGTATTTCTTTCCATTAAGGTCCTTCGAGAGTGGATCTTATTTGTTTCATTTTCTTGGAGAAAATCTGTCCCTGAACTTGAAAAAATAACATTTAAAAGGAAAAAAACAAAGAAACTGAGTTTGCTAAGAGGTTAAGTACAAGACTCAGCAGACATACTACAACATATGCACATGTGAGCACCACTTATTTCAAAGCTAGCCTGTTAGGGAGCTACAGATATATTCCAGAGATACTGGTTTGGGGCAAAAAATATGCAGAATGCCTTTTTGGAACTATCTTTATCTTTACAATCAGTTGATGTGATATACAAAAAAAAAAAAAAACAAAAAAACCCTGTCATACTACTTTACAGTCTTGGCTCATTTTTAACCAAAAATTACTCTAGCCAGTTTAACCACCACCCATGAGGCTGACTTAGTGATGAACAACTAACTCTTAGCCAGTCACTGACATCAAATCCACCTTCTAAGAATAAATACCACTAGGGTAAAAAAAAAAAAAAAAAAAAAAAAAAAAACTTCAGCAGAATGTGCCAAGGGCTCTAAAAACAAATTCCAAAGAGAGACTTCAAGATATTTTGAGCAATAGCAACATTATTGGAAGATATGTATAACCTCTCAAAGTGGACTCATACACAATTTGCACAAACTGCAATATAAATCCTTAAAAAGCCGAAACATACTTGTAGGCAACAATTCCATTATGTTTTGGTCATCTTTACATTATTCCCCTGGCACAGTGCCTAGTACATAGTAGGGCATGCAGCAAATGCTTTCAAAATTAGATTTCCTATGGGAATAAAGTACAGAATTACCATTAGTCACAGAAGAGCCATTACCCACTAGACTTTTGTCCTAAGGAGAAAATGCTGTCTCGTGTTTCCTCATTGTCAAAGGTGGGTTTTACCGCTTTAGGGGCTCTACCTCAAGACAGTAACTGACAGATCTATTTGGTTTTACTGCCTTCTACCTCTACTGGCAAGTAGAAAACTTATCCCTCTGAATGTTGTCTCTTAAAGAAATCTTTATTTTAAAACAACTAAAATGTAAATTGAAGGGATTTCAGAATCTATAAAAAAGCACTAGCATCTACTACACTTTTATAAACTCTGAGCAACTGGCTATCAAGACGAAAATAAAAAAAATTATACAGGATCTACTTCCATAGAAAAGGTAATGGAATTCCCTTTGAGGATGTGCCCACTATGTATTAAGTATTATGCTGCCCGCAGTCTTCAGGAAATCCTACAAAGGAGGTATTATCATTCTTATTTCTACAGATAAAGAAACTTGAAGCTTTGAGAAGTTAAATACAGATGTCTAAGTTTACATATTCCTTAGAGGGCAGAGCTAAGGTTCAAATTCAGGTCTGTTAGAATCCAGGTCTCTCTTTCACCTCTAAACTGTGGAGTTTATTCCAGAAGTCTAAAGCAGAAGGCCCATTGGCCAGCCAAAGGGGGCCTAAAACAGTGATTTGATAAACATGAATGAATTGCCAAAGTTTAGAAATATGATGTTTTGCATAAAATACGGATTTGTACCTCCATTATGTCAAACCTACACCATTCATTTGTCTTTATAGCCCAGGCAGTTTATGCTTTTGAGTCTTTGACCTTTGCTATTCCCTGCTGCCTCCCTAATACTCTGGGTCAAGTGACTTGTTCATGGTCACAAGCCACAGGCCTCGATCCCACATGTCCTTATTCTTGTCTGCTCTACTACTCAGATTCTCACTGGCAACCAAACATATATATGATTTAATGGCCTGCGAAGTGGGGTCACACCATTCTTCCACAATTCCCTTTGAAATGACTATCATGAGCTTGCATTTCTGACGAACATGCTGGAACTGCTAAGACTTCACATCTTTTTTCTTTCATTTGCCAAAAGTCCCCTAAAAATAAATCACTCAGCTTCCACATATCCTCTCCTTGGTCTCCCATTCCTGTTCTGCCAGTAGCTACCAGCAGCAGCTATGGTTGAATACTGAAGGGGAAAAGAAGCTACAAAGGAAGCCCCAGCGGAGCATCTCTGACTTCTAACCCATAGGTCAGGGGATAGGGAAGATGCATACCAGCAGGTGACTCATAGATCACACATACCAGTGGGTGACTCAAGCCACTACCCTTTGGAGTAGACACAATTTTTATTTTCATTTCGGATGTTCGTCAGAGGAAATCAGTTTGAATCATTTTCAATTATGTAAATACTAAAGCATATTTCAACCACATAAGATGGTAAAATTTTCTCCTCCTTCCTCTCAAAGGTACTAAGTTTATCAAATTAAATGATAAAACTTCCTCTCCCAGACTAGGAAAATACACCAAAAACTAGTTTGCCAATTGAAAATTATTTTTAGAGGTGTTTGGAGTATATGCATTATCAAATATAGTTCCTATTAAAAAAAAAAAAAAGCAAAACACAACATTGTACTTATTCCAATGTTTCTATATGTGACTGAAGCCAGAAACTGTATTTGTCAAAATATCATTCTTTTCAGGAAAGTACATCAAATTAATAATGAGTTGTGCCTGAAGAGGTTTTAGAATCTCAAAGTAAGCAGGCTCTGTACTTTTCTAATAAACTAATAAAGAACAGACAGCTCTTTATTAAGAAGAATCGACTTTTTATTTATACCAAAGTGGTGTTTCTTTGACATTTGTTTTTGTTTCATTTCTGACCTACTTTCTTTCTGACAGTCTTGAATGAATATCCATTCTTATGTCCTTTAACCGTCTTGCAAAGTAGCCAGGCCAACTGGCTTTCCCCCGGACAGTAAATCACTCTGGGACTCTGTGTTCTAATATCAACTCGGCCAGAGATTTGCCACGTGTGCTTTATCAACCTCTCCATCTCTTCTGCTTGACTTCAGACATCTGCAAAGCTGAAAAACAGCTCTGACACAGAACAAAGGGTTTTAAGGTGCTCTGAAAGTGCACAGAGGGCCAAACCATGGCAGCTGTGGATTAGCAGGTTCTCACTTCATTCTGCTGGTGCTTGGAGACCGCACAGTGGTTAGAAGAGCAAAGGCTCAGGGGTCAGACGGCCTGGGTTTAGAGCCCAGCTCTGCCACTTATTAACTGTGCAACCTTGGGCAACTCACTTAACCTCTCTGTGCTGCGGCCACCTCAGCTATAAAATGGGACATTGAGAGTTAAACATGATTAGATATTCAAAAGACTTAGTGCAGTGCCTGTCATGCCATAAAACTTAGTAAATACCAGCAATATTTATTATTCTTCCATTTTTGATGCCCTCACTGACATGCCCTGAGTGTGAGTAAAATTTTGTCATTCAGCTTGACTATATTTAGTGCCTTGATTCTTGACGGAAACAATGTCAGAACCGTTAGTATAATTTCCTAAGATCTAGTCAGACATCTCTAGGGCATAAATTGTTATGTGGGACCAGCCATGAAGTACCGCACTGCAGGTGTTTTGGAAAGTCACGCTAAATCTGAGCAGAGGATGTGAACCCCACGCACCCTGCAGCAAGAGTTTGGCGGGGTGGTTTGCTACTCGCTCTCTTCCCCAACTGATGTCTGGTTCTGACATCCAGAGCATGACACATGACAGATGACAGCGACACGTCTGCCCATGCCCACAAGCACACCCAGGTTTTACAAAAGCCAATGTAATTTTTTCAGTAAGTAAAGAAAACAGTGCACAAGGGGTGTGCAGGATTTCACTTGTTCATTTGCTTTGACATTTTTAGGGAATTTCTTGTGATAGTCCTAAAAGAATTTTACGAACACATGAAAAATGAAATTAGCCATTTTTTCAGGCTTCTACTTCTAATAAAAAAGATGATCATATATGCTTTTGAAGAACAAGCATAAATGTTATTTTATGGCTTAAAGTTACAATGTATAGGCTTTTACTCTTTTCTGAATATGAAGAAAGTTGCCACACATTTTACTTTTATCACTGCTTGCCATTGATGAAGTCTTTGTAATTGTTACAATAACAACCATACCTTGCATCTTTCTCATATGCAAAAAACACAAATGCTACTCCACTTGATCTATCTTTATTTACTCATTGTTTAAAATGTATCCATAAACCAAATTAAAAATAAAAGAAACTTAAAAACTATAAAATCAAAGGTCTACTCCTGGGAGCCAGCAAAAAATAAAACAAAAGAGCTCAGATTTTGGACACAGGCAGACTTGGATTTGTGGGTGAGAAACTTAGTCCCTTCTCTGCTTTGATTTCCTCATCTGTAAAATAATAATAATAATAATAATACTTATACCTCTACCTTGGAAGGCTGGTGGTACCAGGACAGTCCCTAGGGGAAAATGTGGCCCAGCGAATGATTTCTTAAGAAATAGAACGAAAGTAAAAAGGAAAGAGGCAAAAAAGGAGGGAGTAGCAGTGACTCTCCCCAAGCTATACAAATTGGGTTATAACCCAGGCCTTCTGCCAAAATTCTGCCTCTCAAATAGAATACTTCACTGTTTTTATTATGTGAATTTTCCATACGTAACAAAGTAGAGAGGAAAGTGTAAAGAACTCCCAAAAACCTATCACCAAGCTTCAACAATTACTACATTTTACCATTCTGATTACACCTATTTCCCTATACACATACCTTTTTTCTTTTGAAGGAGTATTTTTTAAAGAAAGTCTTAGGCCTCGTGTAAATTCATTAATAAGTGCTTCTAAATAGATAAGGGCTTTTAAAACTCACAATACCACCAACTCAATAAAATTACCAATAATTCCTTAGTAATATGTAATAAACAGAGTATGTTTCATTTTTGCATGTTTTTAAAAAAGGCATTTTTTTAGATAGTTGTTCAAATTGAGTTCCAAACAAAATTCATACCTGCAATTGGTTTACAGGTCCCTTAAGTCTTTTAACTTAACAGTTCCCCATCTCCACTTTTTTCTCAGAGCATTTATACACTGAAAAAAATAAATAAATAGGTCACTTGTTTTGTAGAACTTCCTACATTCAGGCATTGGCTGATCTGTACCCTTGTAGTGGTGTTTAGCATGTTCCTCTGTCTCCCGTATTTCCTATAACCCGGTATTAAGAGTTAGATGTGGATGTTTGATGAACTTCTGTTTCAGCCTCGTTGAGGGAGGGGATGTGGGTAAGACTGTTTCACAGGTGGTGCTGTTACTTTTCTATCAGATCACATTGGAGGAGCATAACTAATGTTCAGCTGTTCCACTTTTAGTGCTATGGAGACTGATCAGTGGGCTCAAGTGTTATCAGCCTGATTCTCTGTTAGATAGCACCAATTTTACCTGATGATTTTATCATTCATTAATGGTTGTTGCTTAGCTCCATTATTTCATTAGATGCTACAAAGCTGTAGGTTTTTAAAACTTTCCTAGCACCCTTCTGCACTTATTAGCTGTAATTCTCTATAAAGAGGAAAGCAGGGGTGGATGTGAGATCTCCTTTTTAAATCCACTTTCAGAACAATGACTTGGTGCCCTAACAATCTCAGAAGTGACAAATGAGAGATTTTTTTGTTTTATTGTCTCGCGTCTTTAGAATTTTGTCATAAACTCATGGACTTTTACATATTTTTATATATTTCTATCCTTTTGATGCTCAAACTGTCTCATCTTTGCCCTCTGAGGGGGTCCCCTCAGGTTGGCTTCTGAGTCATTCTGACACGATCCCAGCAGTCTCTTTGATGGCTTTGCTTTAGATGGTTCAAAAAGAACCTTTAAAAAAAAGTAATCAAGAGGCTGGGCATGGTGGCTCACACTTGTAATCCCAGCACTTTGGGAGGCTGAGGTGGGTGGGTTACTTCAAGTCAGGAGTTCGAGACCAGCCTGGCCAACATAGCAAAACCCTGTCTCTACTAAAAATACAACAACAACAAAAAAATTGCTGGGCATGGTGGCATGTGCCTGTAATCCCAGCTATGTGAGAGGCTGAGACATGAGAATCACTTGAACATGAGAGGCAGGGGTTGCAGTGAGCCAAGATCACACCACTGCACTCCAGCCTGGGCAACAGAAGGAAGACACTCCATCTCAAAAAAAAAAAAAAAAAAAAAAAGGAATCAAGAAAGTCTTTATGTGTTGTTTATCATTTTGATATTCCATTTTCCTTGTTTCACAGCAATTACACACAGGGGCTCTTCAATAACATCTACTGGTATGTGTTTGTTTATGTGCCTTACAATATAATTTAAACCAAAAAAATGCAATCCTGTTGAAAATACCAGATGTGACAGGTATGGGAGTCAGGGAGTTCAGTGAAAAGAGCCAGGCTATGAAGTTAGTCAGACCTGGATCTGAATTCCAGCCCATCACTTACCGACTGTGTAACTTCAGGTTTGTCATTAATACTTCCTGTGCTTCGGTTTTCTCATCTGTAAATGGGATTGATAACAGTAATACCTATTGTGCACACCTGCCAGTAAGTACTTTAAAAAGCAACTAAATTCTCTTTTACACTACTCAGTCCTGAATAGAACCTCAAGAAATTGTAGTCACAACTATTATTGTCATTATCTATCTTGCATGCTTCAATTTATCCTTAACTATGTTTATGTTACACATTCCAGTTTGAACATCATCGTCTTTAATAAAGAGAGAAGCCAAATAGTTGAGTAGGTCTGTTTTTCGTCATATTTTAACATTATTCTATCTGCCCCAAGCAATGAGCTTAGCCTTTACTTGTTTTTCTTGTTTTGAGCATAGCTTTAAAGAGCGCTTTCTTGTTGTCTTTAACATTCTCTTCAGCTTCAGCTCAGTCTGAACTTGTGCTTTGTAGATATTTTCTTACCGGTTTACACCACTCTTCTGAATTTGTTCCTTTCATGTGCTTGTCTTTCAATCTTCCATACATGTACTCTTAATATCCAAGCCCATCAAAAATTCCTTGTTCTTAAAATGGTTCCTGGGCCAGGCGCGATGGCTCATGCCTGTAATCCCAGCACTTTGGGAGGCTGAGGCAGGCAGATCACCTGAGGTTAGGAGTTCAAGACCAGCCTGGCCAACATGGTGAAACTCTCTCTACCAAAAAATACAAAAAGTAGCCAGGCATGGTGGTGGGCACCTGTAGTCCCAGCTCCTCCAGAGGCTGAGGCAGGAGAATCGCTTAAACCCAGGAGTTGGAGGTTGCAGTGAGCCGAGATTGCACCACTGTACTCCAGCCTGGGTGACAGAGCGAGACTCTGTCTCAAAAAAAAAAAAAAGTTCTCTCTTTTTCCTCATTCCCTCAAAAGATGATTTTGCTTCAGAAATTTTCCTTTCTTTTTATTTCTCTATTTCCCTTTCTTGTTTTTATTTTTTATGGTCTTTTCAAGTCTCTATATGTTGAAAAATCCCTGTTATTTTTCCTTTGAAATATATTTTCCTAAAATCACCACTACCATTTGGTTATGCCCAACTTTTCTTGCTTTTGAAGTTGCCAAACAGTACTATCATGTTTACTCCCGCCCAAGGTTTTAGTCAATTCCACTTCAATAAAAAATTTTTCCAGGTAGTTAGAACTAAGTTTGGAGTAGTATTTCCATCTCATTGCCTCCTCAATCTGTGGTTTAAAAAACAGAAAGGCTTTTCTGGATTGAAACATCTATGTTTCTATGGAATGAAACATTGATCAGATATTGGATAGAATTAAAGTCCTCATCAATGACTATATCTTGGCTGTGGCAATTTTGATATTTAGCTGAACCTAAGTGTGTGTAGTATCAGAATCCAACAAAATAAGACTCTTATTCACTTGTCTATACTAACCTATAATCGTTGTTCAGGCATAACATTTTGGCTCCACTGACAAGAGAACAGGCTGTGTTTTCAAGTTAAGTCATGGCAGTTCACAGTCACAATTTCTACAGGGGCTGGCAAAGAATAAAAGCTTATACCCCAACTCAGTAAGTGGTGGAAACACCTTGCTCTTTCTTACACTGTTGAGTTCTCCTGTGAATTCATTGCTACTTAGATAATCCTAACACAAGAACACAAAAAGAAATTCTAATACAGGCCATAACTAATTATCTTTAAAATGTATTTAGGAGAAAGAATTCAAAACCAAAAAGAAAAAAAAAAAAAACCAACAACAACAAAAAAACCCTGTGTGGCTATGAATAGTGGGTTAAAATTTGGCTAATAGACAAAAATAAACAGCAACTTAAATTGTCTTGCAGTTTAACCTGTCAACGTTTTATTCTTCATGTACCGAATGAGAAGAAATTACATGACAGAAAGACTGTATTTCAAGAAATCAGCTAAGCATACCAAAGTTTTCCCAAAGGCCTTGACATTGACATGAACAAAGTAAAATCTCTAAGTCTAATAAGTATAGCTAAGCTTAGTTACTCCCTACTCAGCTCCAGGCTTTAGGCTAAGAATAGCAATAAATATAAAAATATCCACCAGTTGTCATTCAACTCGTGCGCATGTGCCAGAATCCCTCGCTTCCTTTCCCTCGCGCTCTGAATCATCAACCAAATTTTCTCTCCCTGCTAAAAGTTTTTTAGCAATTCAAAATAAAATCAGAGGAAAAGTTATTTCTTGGAAAGGTTTAAAAGTGGGTGAGATTCCTGTTTATGTCCTAGTCAAGCACAAAGACTAGTTGTTTGATAACCATGGTATTTTCTAAAATGAAGTTTTTAGAGAAGAAAGCATATCCAGGATAGTTAATCAAACACAATGACAAAGAAAAGGACTTCTGTTTGGTCCAAAATTATTCTGCTATTAGGTCAATACTGAACCACACATGGACTGTCTTGGGCTTCTATACCAAACTGCTGGTAAACGAGCAGTAGCCACCCAAAAATCTTCAAAACGGAACCATGGAGACCTCTGTTCTTTCTGAAGCTGAAAACATTGGACCTGAAAATAACTAAGATTTGGAGGTCATGGTTTGATTTAGTGTATGCTACGGAGCCACGATGACGGGGAATCAGAAGCAAGGAGCAAGTTCAAAAAGCTTGCAAGCACCAGGAAAAATGAGCTTTGGTCAAAAAGTGTGTTGATTTCCCTTTAATTTTCAGGGTATACTGTGAGATTAACCCTCGTTCCATTGAGCTAAATTTTATCCATCAGCACAACTCAGAGGTCACTTAAAATCATAACTTCCTCTTAAACATTCTTATGATATTTACTAGCAAACACATTCCAAAAGAACAGTCACTTCCACTATGTAGAAAGAGCTTAATTGCTCAATTTAAAACTCACTACACTTATTCACAAATGAGGGCCTCATCTTCGTTGGTGACCCCGAGGTCTTCCTTCTCTTTTCCTTGACTCAGCAGCTGAACTCAGCTTCCTCTCTCTGACCTTCCTTTTCCAAATGCTGGAGCACAGCAGGCATTTCTAGGTCAGCAAAGGAAACTATTACTGCCTTCCAGGAGAACAGTATCTTCTGTGTATTCGAAGGACCGAACAAGAACAACAAGTCAGAAATTCAGTGTACTAACCTCAGTTCTGACCCTGTCTAGGGCATGGCATCAACTGCCTCTTGTCTCTGTTCTGTTAGGGGAAAAAACTCCACCATCCACCCCTATTGCTGATTGTCATCAGCCACCTGAATACCTGGCTCAGCAAAGCCTGGCAGAGCACCTTCTCCCACCTTCCCTGCCTTGCTGGCTATGGCACTGTCTTCCTGCCCGAACCACAGGCTCATGAGAATGACCATCTCTTCATCCTTTCCATCCCATACCATGCATTCTGCCACCACTTATTCTTTAAAATAGTTTTAATGACATAAAATTCACATATTGTAAAATTCACCCATTTAAAGTATGCAATTCAGTGGTTTTTAATATATTCAGAGTTGTGCAACCATCACCACAATCTAATTTTAGAACACTCCCATCACTCCACAAAGAAACCCTTTACGTATCAGGAGTCATTTCCCAAATCCTCCCCACCTCCAGCTCTAAGCAACCACTATCTTCTTTCTGTCTCTATGGATTTGCCTATATGGATATTTCACATACGTATGCGTGGTATCTTATGGCTGACTTATTTCACTTAGCAGCATGCTTTCAAAGGTTATCCACATTGTAGTCTTTATTGCTGAATAACACTCCATTCAGTACTTGATGAACAGTGGGCTGTTTCCACTGCTTGGCTGCTATAAATAATGCTGCTATATACAAGTTTTTGTGTGAACCTGTGTTTTTGTTTCTCTTGGCCACCACTTATTTTTAGTACCCACTCTGCTCTTTGTCTCTTCTTCTCTGGTCTCAAGTCCTATTTAAAAAGAAAAAGGCTTAGGAAACAGGCATTCACATACCCTGTGGATAGAATGAAAATGGTACTGCTTTTCTGGAGGACAAGTCCCTAATATCTATCAAAATTTTAAACACACACACTCTTCAACCTAGAAATTCCATTGCAAGTCCCCTACAAATAACCCCTTTACAAGTTTGCAGATCACGATAAGGATGTTCTCTGCAGCACAGTGCATAATAAATGCAGACATTAAGAAAATAAATTTAAATACTGTTCAATAAGAATCACGGAAAAGCAGTACAGTGGACCACTATTCTGGTGATTAAAATAAAATAAGGTAGAACTATATAATCGTATGAAAGACTGTTCCATACATTAATTAAATATATCAAATTACAGAAAATGCATATATTAAATGAGTTCTCTCAGATAAAAGCAGATATATTGTGTGCACTTGAATGTCCATATAAAATTTCTGAAAAGATACTTCTTTAAAGATGAGGATTAAAGGTTTTACAGAAAGAGAAAATTACTTTGCATTTCATCTCTTTTTTGTACAACTTGAATTGTTACTATAAGGATACTTTTAGAATTTAAAATGTATATTTTAAAATAATAGAAATACTTCCTGGAGTCCTCTGAAACCCTACTGTGAATCAGTTGGGAAGGGTGTGAGAAAATGAATGCCAAGGAGAGAACAGACACACCAAAGAGGAGCTAATGATGCTGAAAGTGAACATCACCTGTTTCATAATCGACCCCTGGCAACCCTGACTCTAATCTCCAAACGGAAAGCATCACAGGATTTTGACTCCTACCCACATTCTCAGCAAGGCACTATGGTGCTATAGAAGAAAGACAGAAGTCAGACAAGCCCAGGGTACTAAGCCAAGCTCTGCCACTTACTAACTATAAAACTTTCATTCAATCCCCCTTCTCCAAAAATCCTCTTTGCCAGACTATAGAGTAACCCATGCTCTTTCACCACTATTTAGTAACTATACTTGAGATGCCAACTCCTAAGCATGTTCATCAACCCTACAAAACTCAGCTCTAAATAGTACATCTCACAGAAACCTTTCTGAAAACCAGGACTCCTAATCCAAACCTATATATGTGTTTGCACATCCTCTACACAGGTGTGTGCCCTCCTCTTCATACTGGTACTTAGTTTACTGTTATTTCATGCATCTTACCCCTGCTCCTACAAATTCTAAGGGCATGTACCCAACCAAAAACTATTGGGCACATTGGGTCTAAAACTTGCTGGCATGTGATAAAATACTGCTTGTTGATGTTTGAGCTGTATCCGGAAGGTTATTTTATTAATTATTTACTGATAAAAACTTGACAAAATCATAGATGAATGGTAAATGTGGGCAACAAATGCTCACAGGAGCACTGATCATCATTTTGGGTTTTTGTCAGTTTATTTCTTTCATTTTTCTCAATGCACATCCACAACTAGCCAAGGTTATTTATACCAACTACACAAACACAAGTGTCTGTATTTCAGGACAGATCAAATTCCCAACAAACTGTGATTCATTCTTCAAGACCCTGCCTCCTTGAAGCTTTCCCTCCCCACCCTAGCAGCTGGTCCCTTCCACCTTGTTGCTTCCTTGCTCCTCATTTCATTTAGTCATTATTGTGTAAATATTTGACACCTTCCTTAGGCTATGAACAGCCCAGTCTTACTCATCATTGCATCCATATAACCTTGGATCATCTGTTACACATAGAATGGGACTAAAGAAAAGCTATTTAAACACACAAGTGAGTGAGTCAAGATTAATTTTCACTCTCAGTACAAATTACTGGGAAGCTGTAGAGCCTCCAGCCCTGAGGGTATATCTATCCTACTACCCTAAAATACCAAACCTCTCCTTCCCCAAAGAAAACTGAAGTCTACCTATAACGATCAGAATAACATCCTTAACCCCCCTCCCACCTCCTAACCCATCTTCACATTCCAAAAGGCAAGGGCACCCTATGGCAGAAAACAATGACATTTAAATGCAGAATAAATAGCAGCATTTGGGGAAAGTGGGTTCAAGTTCCGGTCCTGCCACTAAACAGCTGGATGATCTTGCATTGGCCACTAAATTCCTCAGGCCCTCAGGCTCCTCATCCATAAAAGAAGGGGTAAAACCTCTATCACTTCCAAGACCCCCATCAGCTCTAATACTCTAGGAATCTATGAAGCAGAAAATTCATTTCATTTTTTCTTCTTTTCATTTATTCAACAAGTATTACTGTATGTTTGTGGTGCACTACATAGCGATGGACTACGTGTTTATTAAATCCATTTTGGTTTTCGCTTAAGCACAAATTTCCCAGGTTCACTTGAAAGTAGCTACGGCGGCCAGGCATAGTGGCTCACGCCTGTAATCCTAGCACTTCAGGAGGCTGAGCCCAGGAGTTCAAGACCAGCCTGGGCAACAAAGTGAAACCCCATCGCTACAAAAAATGCAAAAATTAGCCAGGTGTAGTGGTGCACACCTGTAGTCCCAGCTACTTGGGAGGCTGAGGCAGGAGGATCGATTGAGCCCAGGTGGTCAAGCCTGATCACACCACTGCACTAGAGCCTGGGCAACAGAGCAAGACCCTGTCTCAAAAAAACAAACAAACAAACAACTCACAAAGTAGGTATGGCTATGAGTTCTAGCCAACGCAATCTGAGTGGAAGCAATGTGCCTTACCTCCAGCCTGGCCTCCTGCACAATCCATGCTCACTCTCTCCCCTCTCCTGCCAGTCAGAGACAGATGATTCAATGAGAATTCCAAGGCCTTAGAAAATGACAAGGCCACTAGATGAAAGATGTCTGGGTCCCTGAATGTCTGCATGGAGCAAAGCCCTTCTCTCTTCCAGCAGCAAATAACCTGTATTAGTCTGTTTCACACTGCTGATAAAGACATATCTGAGACTGGGCAATCTACAAAAGACATTTAATGGACTTACAGTTCCACGTGGTGGGGAGGCTTCACAATCATGGCAGAAGGTGAAAGGCACACCTCACACGGCAGCAGACCAGATAAGAGAGCTTGTGCAGGGAAACTCCCCCTTATATAATCATCAGATCCCATGAGACTCATTCAGCACCACCAGAACAGCACAGGAAAGTCCTGCCCCCATGATTCAACTACTTCCCACTGGGTCCGTCTCACAACACCTGGGAATTCAAGATGAGATGTGGCTGGGGACACAGTCAAACCACATCATAACCTATGTTAAACCACTGAGATCTGGAGTTCTTTGTTACAGCAGAGAGGCTACTCTGACTTACGTAAGACATATTGCATATGCACTGTCAGCTTTAACCCTCTTAACAACCGGACTGGTAAATATTACTATTTATATTTTATGGATGAAGAAATTGAGTCTCAGTGAAGGGAAGCAACTTGCTCAACATCACACTGCTTCAAGGTGGCACAGGCAACATTTGAACCTATGCATCTCTAACTCCAAAGTTCATCTTCTTCATTTTTTGGGAGATGATTGCTACCAAAGCCCCTCTACACTTCCCTCCTTGCTCCTGGGTACCCTTCCCAGTTGCAAACAGTTCCTGCAGGTGCCGCTCCTACATAAATCCACTTGCTACTGAGAAGCAGCACAGGGCATGATAAGCAGGCCTAGCTACGAAACTAGAGGCAAAGGAAGGCCACAACCAGGCTTTGCTGTCCAGTTCAACCCTGGATCTGACTCAATCAGTCTGTGAACAGTAGAAGACTGAAGCTCCTACTAAGCCCATATCTTCAAAAATATCAATAATATGCTCCAGGAAATAATCCAGAGATGACTATACTATTTTAATTTTCCCTTAAAAGAGTCAATCTAACATCATTAAGAGTGACATTTAAATGCTAATTGAAAAAGCACTGTTCCCATGTCTCTAGACAAGTATTTGCATGTTAATTAATTCTGGGCGACAGAAGACCGGCTTCCAATATGAGGTGTCAGAGTAGAGAGTTTCTTTGCAGAGGAAGATAAAAGGCTATGGCATAGACATTATAAATTACCTGGTTTCAAGAGTTCTAAAAAGAAATAAGCTGTCCTTTGCAATGCAAATTCATATTGCCTCTTTTGTAAAGGGCACATTCTAATGAAAGGACCAAAATATAGATTTCCTACTTCAATACTCTTTTAATGTAGTGACCTCATCACAGATCAAAATGGCTTTTACCAGAACAGTGGCTAACGAGCTCATAAAGACTGTCAATATGGGAGACAGAAACCTAATGCCCTAGAAGCCAATAAACCACAAACACACTCTGAACAGTCACAAAGGATGTCAACTTGATTTTTTCAAACAACAAACCATTTCTTTCTAAAAGGAGTCATGCAAATTAGTACGAACTCACAAACCACAGACTCAGAATGATGGCCATTAGGCTGAATATTTTATAAATTAGGTTACCTCGAAAGACGATAATTTAAATAAAGTATTCATTCAACTTGCTACACTTACACTATATTTGTTGGCATTATAATTTCTATGGTATAACTTTCACTGTTGCATTATTGCTTTTCATATATGATCTCATCTTAGACCTGGAAGATAAATAAGTGTGCCCACTATACAGATGAAGACATTAAGACTCAGAGAGAATATATGGTTTAATCAAGATCATGGAGGGAAAGAGCAGTGAGGTCATGTCTAGAACCCAGTTTTCTGGACCTAATTTCTATGTTCTTCCCATGCAATTATCTTATCTTTCTCCTATTTCGTTTAGTTGCTGATTGTCCCTGCTACTAAGTTCACTATTGCTATGATATTCCTAAATGTGCAGAGGACATAAACATTCAGGGAATAATCACATTTCAAACAGGCTTAACAAGGTTTTCTTTTTGTGCTCTTCTGTAAAAGTCCACCCCAGTAACAAAAGTATACTGATTAATTCATTTATCACACAGACATATGTTGTAAATACACGTGACAAGGGGTTATGTGTGGTATAGAAAGAGCAATTATTAATTAATAGGAAAATATAAAAACACTGAGCAAAAGCCATGAAAAGGCTATTCACAAAAGAACTACAAATGGCCAGATGAAAACTAGTTCACTGTCAATAGTAATTTAAAAATTCAAATGGAAAATACAGTGAGATATTCTCCAGGTTCAACAGGAGTGGGTGAACGTATTATAACTCTGGGAGAGGGTTTAAAATGATAGAACTCACTGGGGAATATGAAGGTGCATGCTGTAGGATCCAGAAATTCCAGTTTCGGGAGTCAATTCCAAGGAGACAAAAAGGCACTAAAATACGTATATTTGTGAATGTTCATTGTTTACAATATTTGTGAATGTTCATTGTTTTTGTTTTGTTTCATTGTTGTAAACATAAGTTTACAACACAAGGAGATTAAATGTTTATGTTAACCAAAAAGTATTCTATAGCCATTGAAAAGAATTATGTTAAAGGTAAATAACTAAAACATAAAACTTTGAATGAATTACAGAAAACCCAAATAAATGGAAAGATACTCTGTGTACAAAGACGAAGATTCAATATTGCAAAGACATCAACTCTCTTAGAGATTTGATTGTAAAAGCAATTGATCTATAGACTTAATCTCATTAAAAAATATCTGCAAATCTGAGTGTGTCTCTGTGTGTACTTGTGGACATTGACAAGCTGTTTGAAGCTGTTCTAATCTTTTCATTTGGAAATGTGAAGGATCAAGAATAACCAAGAATCTCCAGGAATTGGTGAAAAGAAGATGTAGTCCTCAGTCTACTAAGCTGCAGTAATCAAAGTATGTGTTATTAGCTCAAGGGAAAAACACCAGTGGAAGAGAATAAGGAGTCCACAGCTGGACCCATTCATATATGGATATTTAATTTATGTTATGAAACAGGTTGTATGGCAGGGCAATGGGGAATGGATAGTATTTTTGTTAAGTGCTGCTTGAGCAACTGGATATTAATGTAGCATAAAACGGAACTTAACCCTAACTTTTCAACATACACGAAAATTAATTCCATGTGGACTGTAGATCTAAATGTGAAAGGTAAAAGAATAAAGTTGATAAAAGATAACATAGGAGGATATCTTCATGACCTTGGGCATAAGTGAAGATTTCTTGAACAAGACTCAAAAAGTACTAACAACAAAGAGAAAGATTGGTAAGTTGGACAACATTAAAATTGGGAAGCTCCATTAACCCTATTAAGAGAGCAGGAAAGGCAAGCCACAGAGTGGAAGACGATATTGCTAACACATATAACCAACAAAGGAACTTACATCTAGAATATATAACATACAAATAAATGAGAAAATGTCTGACAGTTCTACGGAAAAGTAGGCAAGAGACAAATACTAAACAAATACTTCAACACGCCCACCCAAAAGACATCCAAATGATCAACAAACATGAAAATATGCTTATAAGTCAACAGGAAAATGCAAATTAAAATCACAAGAGACTATAACAGGTCTACCAGTTTAGATAAAATCAATTAAGACGGACAAAACTAAGTGTTGCCAAAGACAGGGAACAACAGTAACTCACATAAATTGATGATGGTATTGTAGATTAGTGCAACCACTTTCACAGTATTCCCTAGAGCTAAACACACACATATCCTATCACCTGCCAATTCCATTCCTAAGGCATATAAACAAAAGAACAACTTTGAAACCTGCACACGTATGCCAAAAGACATGTACAAGGATGTTCATAGCAACATTTTTCATAATAGACCCAAACTGGAAACAACCCCAATGGCCATCAACAATAGAATGGAGGGCCAAGTGCAATGGCTTATGCCTATAATCCCAGCATTTTGGGAGGCTGGGGCGAGTGGACCACTTGAGCTCAGAAGTCCAAAACAAGCCTGGGAAATAAGGTGAAACCCCACCTCTACGAAAAATGCAAAAATAATAGCCAGGCATGGTTGCGCATACCTGTAGTCCCAGCTACTCAGACAGCTAAGTTGGGGGAGGATCATTTGAACCTGGGAGGTGGGATTGCAGTGAGCTGAGATTGCGCCACTGCACTCCAGCTTCGGCAACAGAGCAAGACCCTGTCTCCAAAAAAAAAAAAAAAAAAAGTATATAACAAAAACAACAGAATGAGTAAATACTATGGTATGCTCTTTCATATGAAATAAACTGCAATGAGAATGAATAAACAAATAATACATGTGAAAAACATGGATGAATCTCACAAATATTGAGTAAAGTAAGTAAAAAAAAAATCAAAAACTACAGACATTTCATTTATGTAAAGTTCAAAAACAAACATTATAATGTTAGATTCAAAATAGCTATTATCTCTGGTGGGGAGGAAGAGGCCATGGGAGGCTTCTGGGGGTACTGGAAATATTGTTGTTTGACCTAAGTAGGGGGACAGTAAATGGATGTGTTCATTTTGTGGTCATAAACTGAGCTGTACACTTAGGATCTGTGTACTTTCCTGCATGTATGTTATATTGCCATAAAATGTTTTAATCTATATTTATTGGCTTGAAAACATGTTCATGATGTATTACATGAAAAAAGCTGCTTAGCAAATTACATTATTCTTTTTTGAGATATATAGAGTAGAAGCATTCTTATCTAACACATTTAGGATCAGAAGTTAATTGCTTAATTTCAAAAGCTAGTGAAAGTGAGGATTCATAAAAAAGAAACCACCTGCTGCCTAAAACATTTTATTTTAACTTTAACACTGAGGACTTGAGTATTTGCTGGCTAGAATTCCACATAATCTTTCCTGCATAAATCATATCCATAATCTATCTTCTTCTCTATTTTCAGTTTCAATTTCTTTAACATGAAACAAAAATTTAAATACACTTGTGAAGCAATATGAATGTTGAATCCTTTGTGACTTTTAACATTTATTTTCAAATCTTTCAGTTATTCCACCTACTCTGAATTCTAGAGCAATTGTTTTAGAGATTTGTTTTTATCACATTTTGCTAAAGCATTCAACCTAATTTATTGGCAACGACTCTATTTTTATACTCATATTTCATTGGTTTACGTAATATTTAATTAGATTACAGAATTACAGTAAGTTCGATTGGCATAAACAGTACTAAGAAAAAAACAAATGGCTCTTAGTAAGTACACAACTTTGGTTCTAAGAAAGAGAAATGTATTAGCAGAATGCATTTAGCCTTCAGTGTTTCCAATGTATATAATTAATTCCTTGCATAAAAAACAAGGAAAGATATACTCCAAAATATCAATACTGATTTATCTTAATTGAAGGAGTTTTTGGTGGTGTTGAATTGAATTTGCTTGCGTGTATTTCTTCGGAAGACTTGTATTGATTGCATTTAAAATTACATCTTTTCCAGTCATAAGAAGCTTAGAGCATTCTGTGGCATACTGCTGAAGACTGGTAGTGGTTGGAGGAAGCAGATGGCATGAACCCTGCCTTCCTCTAAGTGGGTGTGAAATGTAATGATTCAGGCTTTTAAATTAAATGCATAAAGATTCAAACCCCAGCTCTGCATTTACTTAGGTGTACATCCTTGGGTGTGTATCTCCTCTAAAACTTAGGTTTCTCATCTGTAAAATGGGGATAATGGCACCTACTGCTAACAGTTGCTGTGAAAATTAATGTTATAATTTAGGATCCAAAGCCCTAAACACAGGACCTGACACACAATAAACCTCCATGAATGTTAGCTTAAAAAATGACAAGAGTATCTAATAGAGGACACAGAATAAATGTATACATGATATAACCAAATAAATGCAAAGCATCACAGCACAGCCTACTGGCAACTGAGGAAACACAAAGTGAAACAAGGGACCTGAGAGAAATGAGGCCAACCAGGGAAGGCGTTTATCCAATAGAAGAAGTGGCTCCAATTAAGGCTTAAAGGAAGTGAAGAACAGAAATGAACAGTTTAATATTTCAACCAATCTCTGGAAGGAAGAGGATATGAACAAATATCACTTGCACATGGCTGGAGCTTGGAACATACAGAAAAACATGCAGAAACCAGATCCTTTGTGAATGTGAGATTTAATATTTTAGAAAGCACAGGCAATGGGCTTTTTCCCTAGGACTAGACAGAAAAGACAAGGCCTGAGGGTCTGTTTGGGTACATGTGAGAGGGAGAACATCCTGGAAATGTGTCCATGCCCATTTGAATATCTGTTACTTGAAACCACAAGTCCTTGGCACACACATTTCTATTCTAAGTTAGGCCAGCTATCTCTTGAGAGTCCCTAAAGGAAAGTTTCATTCCTTTAATCAACACATCTTCCTCTACAGTGTTCCAGGCACTGTTCTAGGCACTAGGAATAGAAGGTTGAATAAACAAGCTCAGTGCCCTCAGGAGCTTACATTCCAAATAGAAAGTCTGACTCTTTATCTTCCAGCAAAGGATGGCTGATGCCATTAATACTAAAAACATCTGTCTTCTGAAATAGGTGCAGTTCTCAAGAAAGAGAAGCAATCGACCAATCACCAGGACCAGTTTTGCCTTGAAGTTAATTTTAACCTCTACTGAAGGTCAAATGAAAGCTAGAGAAAAGTATTAGGAGCACTGCCAATTCAATAAAGGGACTGCAGGGCATTGCCAGAGAAAAATCCCAGTGTGGCCAGAGGAAGTTTGAACAGTTCAAATCAGATAACACAGCTCAAAGGGCAACTCCAAAAAAGTATACTGTGACAGGTGACAATTGGGAGTCTATTAGCTTTTGTTTCAATCAGAAAAAGCAGTATCTTTAATTATGTTAGTATTCCATTATTACATTATCATCACTAAAGGACTGCACATTTTTGGTTAAATCAGGTGTAGCAAAAGACACTGCAATGGGGCAGGAAGGACCGAAGAAGACACTGCATGGTGGCACAGTCTGTCTGCTAAGCTAAATCCCAGAATCTTAAGATTTACTAAGGAACACTTGGGGGAAAAAGAGTCTCAAAAATAGCCAGAGACTTAGTAACTTGACTGGTGTAAGCTGTCAGAGGATGAACGATGACAAGTAGAACAGGCAGGCATTTTGAGTTTTCCATATTTACCAGCTATATCTCAAAAATAAGATTTCTTGTAGAATGCTTTCCCTTCAAATATGAATAATTTAAAGATCTAAACAAATGTTCCTCAGAAGGCAATAAACTACCTTTTTAAGGAATGTCAATTTCAATCACTTTCAAAATGCTTCTGTTAGTGGTTCTTAAATTATGCCTCCCAGGATTATTGGTTGGAGTTCCTTAAGCTGGATCAAGGTATTCTGCTAAAATCATACATGACAGTCTTTTACTAATTCACAGAAGAAAAAAAAAAAACCTTAATAAAACGTTCTCAGCTTTAGTATTTTCCCCTTAATTTTTATCTAAAACCTGTGGCACTAACTAATGCATTTCCAAAGAATGCTAACGGAAGACATGAGAACAAAGAATAAATAAATTTTACTGGAAAAAAAAAAAAGAGAGAAATAACCTGTCATGCTTAGTCCAGCACCTTGTTACCATCTACAGGTGTGACTGGAGTTGTGCTTTTAATATTGCAAATTCTAACTCAATCCTAGGAGGGCGCACCTAGGAGCCAGCTCATGCCCTCTCACCCTCAATAAAGAGGCTTACCTTCTCCCCACACAGCTGCATTGTGGATCCCATTGTAACGCATGGGGAATATTACTGATTATTGGGAAAAATTACCGCTCCAGGAAATAGACGACCTCAGGTATACTTTCTGAATCTATACTTTCGGCATTTATAAAATGCTTACTTCACATAGGGCTAAATGAATCCTGTACTCCAAAGAGCAGCGTAAACTGCCAAGTGCTATGCAAATGTACACCATTATTATTAGTAGTAGTATTAATATGATTTACTAAAACTTCCCTGTAAAAACAAAAAATCAGTAACTCCCACTTGACCTCTCTCTAAATAACTCTTCCAAAAGCCCTTTACTCTCTGAGCTGCAGGCAATTTGTGATAAAATAATGTTTCCCTTCAGGCATAACAAGTGCATCAAACTATTCATTAATAATGTCAAAAATATTGAGTCTGTTTTGCTCTCTGGAATGGACCTAGACTACATGTTAGATTTCTGATGCATAACCATGCTCAATATTTTAAATTTCCATTCAGCCATATCTCAACCACTTTCCCAGTAAGAAAAAAAAAAATTCAGAATTTCTGAATTGAAGAAATTTAATTATCTCAAGTTCATTCCTCCATGGGAATTTTTTTCCCAAATAATTCAAAACTGGATAGATGCCTTTCATTTATATAAAGAGAATAAAGAAGTATGTATCCTCTTTACCACACTCACAGAAAGTTAAGTCCTATAATTTCTCCTTACAGAAAAAATGTATCACAAAAAAACCATTAGGAGAGAAAAAATGAATTTTTATATATTTCTATGAAAGCAATTCCACTCCCTGTAGACAAAAAAAACAAAAATATGATTACTAAATATCACAAAGCGTTCCACAATTTGGAAGAAAATTGTCATAAGGATACCACCATCTCTTCCCTAGCAGGAAGGTCAATTTCCAGAGCAATTGAGACTCTTAAACCCTGTGGCCTTCTTGCTAAATGAGAGAAACCCACCCATGAAAAATTTAAAAGAAAGAAAGACCTAGAAAGAGCATGAAGAAATGTATCTGAAACTTTGAGATGATTTTATTGTATTAAAATCTATCAATAAGAGCACTAAGAAACCATCCTCTGTATACTCTTTGTCAATCAAAAAGTGCCACCAACCAACCAGCTGCACAAACAAGAAATGCTGAAGTTACCCTGAAGTCCTCCTTCTCTCTCATCTCCCACATCAAGCCCTGTTCTCTTGTATCCCTAAACATTTCTAGAATTCTCCCCCTTCCCTCCAGCAACTCTGCCATGGCCACCTCTCACCAGGGTTAGTGCAATAGCCTCCAAACAGGTCTCCCTGCCCCCAGTCTTGTCACTTCCAATTCACTGCTCACAGAGCAGCCAAAGTGACCGTTCGTAAGCAAAAAAAAAAAAAAACAAAAAACCCTGATCATGTCTGATCCTCTGATTAAAATAACTCCCCAGGAAAAACATCCTAAAACCATAATGTGATTTATAAGATTGTTGAAAATGTAAACCGTGCTAATGGCTCCAGCATCGTCTTGGGACCCTGGCTGGCTCTTCACACTCTGTCTGCCCACCAGACTGAATAAAATTTCCTGAACCAGCCATACCCGCTCTTTGCTTCTGGGCTGCAGGAATGATAGAACAACCAAAAGAAATTGGGTTTATTTCTCTCATTTAACAAGAAGGCCACAGGTAGGCAGCAGCAGATACTCATGAACATTTCTACGGTTTCAGAGCCAGTGGATGTTCACCATCCTGACACTATACTGACCACATGTCATCCCTGAGATGGGGGGGACCCTGGAGTCCCTTCTGCCAGGGGGCTTGGGAATTGTGAGCACAGCCCGGGACCAAACTTATACATATGCACACAAATCAAAATGTTGCCTGTGCAAAAAGCAAGAAGACAATGTCTTCCCAATTTTACATTTTTTTTTTTTTTTTTTTGCATTTAAAAGTAGGTAACATTCAATCCTTATTCAAAAGAAATATCAGACAAAAAAGAAAAAAAATGAAGAGGAATTTCTAGACTTTTATTCAAAATGCTAATAAGAATTGAAAGAAGAAAAAGAAGTATATATTTGTTATTCTTTAGACTCTCATTATTTCAAGTTCAAAAACTCAAAATGAGAGAGGCAGTTTATCCATATGAAAAAAAAAGAAGAAAATATTGACTTTCAGCCCCCTGAAACTGAGCTGTGAATTTGCTCTTTTCCTTTGAGCAGATTTTTTTTTAATAGAGAGGAAGTTAGTTTCCACTTACTTTTTTCTCTTGGGTCACCCCAAGTTCATATCAAGGACTCAGAATGTAAAGCCATAAAAGAAAACAGCAACAATGATACTAGAAATACAGAACCAAGAGCTTTAGATCCAGAGGGGTAGCATAATATGTCAGGAAAAGGTCAGGTCAGAAGTCAGCTCTACCTCCTATTTGCTGTCTGGCCTACAACAGGCTGACTTAGCCTGAGTTCCAGCCTCTTCATCTGTCAAGGGAGGAAAAGGCTCACCTTACAGAGATGTGAGAAAACAGATGTGAAGTTCTAGCATAGTATAGCACTAACACAATATTATCACCATTCTGTAAGTGCTGGAGGGTTCAGAGTTGCTTACGTTTTAGCCACCAATACTCCAATCAATGAGAAGGCAAATATCTTAGGAAAAGCAAACCTTACTCATGTACTACTCCCCACCAGTCAATGAGACCAGCACAGTTCCAGCCTCCCCACAGGGAAGTTGACTTGTTTTTGTTTTGTTTAGCTTACCTGTTCTTTACTATTTTAGCACTTGGAAAAGGATAAATTTTACAAATGAAAAAATAAGAAAAGCCATATATATGTAAAAAAAAAAAATAAAAAAGTATGATGCTATATCTGGAAGGGTTTGTAGGAAAGGAGTCATAGCACTGCCTCTGGAAAGGGAAACTGAGGGACTGGGGGCAGGAATAGAAAGGAGAACTTTGGCATTTTTAACTTGAGCATATGTTAGCAGTCCCAAATAAGTAAATTTTAACTATTAGCACATAACAGTAAATAAAGGTCTCTATATCATTTAAGGTCCAGCTCAACTTTCAACTTGCCTCAACCAAATATTTGCAAGGCAAGCCCTATCGCCCATGAGGCCTTTACTGACCTCATGGCTTTTCCTGCCTGACCTCTCCTTTCTTTGAATGTCTACTTCCCTCATCTCCATAAGTTGGCTTCCAATTACATCTAATGTAATTGTTTGTTAACTGGTTCAAGAAAGCCAGACATATCTCTCCAATGGACTACAAACCCCTTAAAGACAAGGAAGAAGCCTTCTGAATTCCTTATTGCCCTCAGCCTCATCCCAGAAATGAAGACAATAAATTCTTATTGATGAATCACTTGCCTCATGTAACCCCCAGAGTAGAAGCTGCAATTACTCACAACATCGGCCCGTTTTCTTTATTTAGAAGCTATCATGATGCAGACCAGAAAAGGCAGACTATCACTTTAAAGATGAGGCTTTTATTTAGCTTAAAAAAGATTTCCAGTTATTAACCTTTTCAAATTTATTTTAAGCTTATTGGGCTCTTCCTTCTGCTGAGTTGAATCTTTGTTTTAGTTTTTTATTGAAGTAGGGTAGTATTTCCTTTAAGGTTAGAAGGAAACAAAGCACAGAAGATGGCAGGAAAGCAAAGCTCATCCTTTGACACCACAATTTTCTGAATCTGCAGTATTCATCCTCCTTTATATTAAAGCATAGGCAGAATTTTTCTGAAAAATCAGCAAGAAATCCATCAGGGCTCAAAGCATGCTAAGCAATAGAGAATTAAAGTTGGGAAAATTATTGAGAATTTTCTCTCTATTCCTCTGTCATGAAATGAAACTAGTGCTCATAATACCAATTTGGTCACACAGTGAATTTTGCTGAAAATAGGCAGAGTCCATACTAGGCAACTCAACCTACTAGTGCTATAATAGAGGTATGAACTTAAAGAGTTGTAGGAAGTGTGAGCTGTGTCTTCCAGGAGTCCAGGACAATGGGAAGGAGATAACAACCCAGGTCTGCTGATCCTCCTCCCACCTGTACCACCAAAACCGTCCTTCCTTTAGTTGTCCCCAATTCTATAAATGGCCACTTCACCCACCCAATTGTTCTGGTCCCCAAACAATCAGTCATCCTTGATTTATCTCTTAGTCTCATTCCTCACTTCCTGAAAGTGACCACTTCTCCCAGTTGTTCTCACTGCCAGCCTTGTTTAAGCCACCATCATCATCTCTCACTGAAACCACCACCAGAGCCTCCTAACCGGTCCTCTTGAAGACACCCTTTCCCCTTCTCCCCCGTGTACCCTTCTCACTACACACAATCTCAAAGCAACCTTTTAAAGAATGAAAAGCTGACTCTATCATTCTCTTCCAAAGCTTCGTAGTGTAATCACAGCAAATCTAAACTCACATTAGAGTTACCTGGAGAACTTTTAAAAAATGCTGATGTCTGGGTCCACAGAGATTCTGACTGAATTGGTCTGCGGTATGGCCTGAGCCACCTTGATGGCTGCAAAGTGCAGCCATGGTTGAAGACACTGCCAGTCTGCCCAGTCTCATCTCCTACCCCTTCTCACCTTGTTCGTTAGACTTCTACCTCAGCGGCTTCCTCTCCCTATCTCATATGCCCACCTTACAGCCCTGGCTTTGCAGGGCCCTGTGCTTGAACCAGTCTTCCCCTCGATCATCACTTAGGTTTTGGCTCAAATGTCACTCACTTCTTCCGGGACACCCTTCCAATATCTGCTAAAGCCACCTACCATTAGGCATAGTATCAGCAAATCATCACTAAAGAAATCGGCAGAGAACTGTGGAGGCACCTGAAGAGTAAGGCGATTCTCACACTCACCCAGGATAAACATCTCTACAACAGTGCTGGTGTGCAGTGGGTGCTTGTCAAACGAATCAATGAATGAATGAATGGCAAACAAACCAGTGAAGACAAGTACTCTTAAATGTAAGTTCCTACTGAGGAGCCACCATCACACACCTGTCTGTGCTCTGATCGGGCATACTGTGAGCAGTAGATATGAAATTGCTGACTGTGGGGTAGGGCAAATTATATGTAAAGATTCTAACATCTCAGACATCTTATTTTCTAAAAACAGAAAATGGACACTGCTAACCTAGCTCATTTTTTTACAAAACAAAAGAACTAAGAAGATCTCTCACAGTAAATAAAACATGCCTGGATAAAATAATGAGTCTTCTGGATTTATTAGTCAAACTCCTAAAAATGTGGCTGGTGTTTAAGACCTTCCATAATTGGGCAGAAAAAGTACACTTTCTTCTCCTCATACATGCTCTCCCCTCCAGTCATACTAAGTAGCTTAGCTCTTTTCCAAGAGAAAAGTCATTTATAATTAATTAATCACACAGAGATTAATAAGATAATGGGTTTCTCCTAACTACAACTCCTTTGGCTAACATTTCTGTATTTTTTTTCTCTGTCCTCTTTTCTTTCTTCCTTCCATTTCAGCTGAATATCCTCCCTATACTTTTGTGCTGCTTCTACCTTGGGACCCAGCCTAACAAGTGACTGGTAGTCTCCATGTCTGTGCGGGCTGGGTTAATCCAATTACACAATTAGCAGCCTGACCTTGAAAACCAAACAATACCTTTGCCCTTGTTTGCCACACCCCAGTATCAGATGGGAGTAACTGACAAGGTGCTCAGTCCCATGTCAAAGTTTATTTTGAAAAGAGTCGACTCCCAACAATTTCCATTCCTGGAAGTCCAATGAACAGTCCTTGTTGTTCTCCTATTTTCCTTTGGCAACTTCTGCCTATCTGTGGAATTTACTAATAGCTACACGTTTTCCTGTATTTCCTGGTGCTTGTTTTTCTGGAATCAGACTGAGATAGGGTGCCTGTAAACGTATGTACCAAATGGATTTTTGAATTGGTTCCTAAAAGAAAAAGTCATGGTTAACAAGTTTCTTTCTTGGCTATAGGAAGAGAGGTGGGGGTAAAGGGAGCAGTAGGACAAAGGAAGAAGAGTGAGCTGGGAAAACGATCCCAGAGGGCAAAGTGTAACAAAGTGGAGAAGAGAAATGATTTCAAAATAGTCAAACAGTATTCTCCGGGGATCAAAATGAAAGATGAAGAGAATCGGTGAGAAAAATAAAGGAATTAGTTTTTTATGCAAAGAACCTAAGAGGAGATTTTTTTTTCCTTCTCGAGTTTCTAAGCAAAGAAAGAAGTTTGTAAACTTTCAAGAAAGCTAGGTGAAGGTTTTATTATTATTCATATATGCAACTCTTCTTAACTGTAATAATTTTACTGTAAATTGGTTAACAGATTTTTTCTCCTCTCATGCTATGTTCCCACTCCCCATTCCCCGACCCATCGCCACCTCCAAGGCAAGATTATATCAACAATTACTATTTCTGTGTTTTTTTCCATTCTAGTTACATCATGTCCACTAAAAGTAAACATTTATAACATAGCAAATTGTGTAACACAATACACTTCTCTATTTTGCTGGTCCTCAAAACTTCAAAAGTAAAACATTCTACACTTCCAAAAATTAAATGCCTTGGTATTTCTAGTTCTTAGTAGAATGTTTCTTAGGCCTTGAATTCCTGGAAACCTGTGAGGATAGCTCAAAAGAGACAAAATACCGCAAAAGCACAACAAATAATGGCTGCAAAATGATTACAAGAACTTATTTGATTTCATAAGATTTAGCTCTGAACAGTCCCAGCCTCAAGTTTCCATACTTCTGTTTCTTCTAATAAAATAATATAAGATAATAAGACTATATGCTTGAGGTTAAACTGTGTATACCCAGGATCTTAATGAAGCATTCAGATATAAATCAATTTAAATGGTATCAGATTAAAATCTACCAAATCTAAAATTAAATCTAAGTTTTCATGTAAATCGAGCTAATAACAAAGCAATTTGCCTTACCAATTGAATAACACCAAACGTAAAACCTTCCACTGTATTTAAAACATGAAAACAATTTTGTTTTATTCAAAGCTGCAGTGAACTATAAAGAACCACAAATATTTTAATTAAAAGAATTAAAAGTCATGAGTATATTAATTACCATTAATATAAGTCATGGCTATGTTAATATCAGTTAATATTAATATTAATTAAAAAGTCATGATTATATTAATAACCATTAATAAAGTAAGTCATATTTCTTAGTATCCCATGAGAAACATTTAGTTATTGACTTGGAGATTTGTGTTTATTTTCTTAAATATTGTGGAGTGTCTAAACAAGCCCCCAAATTATCTTTGTGTGATAAACAAAATAATAAGAATCGCAATGGAGAAAACTCTTATGATCATTGTTAAATATATATTCTGGCAGGTCTTTGTAACCAGATTCTAAACTCTAATCTCAAAACATCTGCATTGCTTGCCCACAGGGTAGAGACTGGTTTTAATTCTACATATGATAACATACCTTTTGGAGCAAATCCAACCATGATAACAGCAGCAATGAGGATTAACTGATACATTTCATTAACTGATACACTTCATTTCTTTGAAGAAACAAATGTAGGGTGTGAATACACATGAGTAAACTCTAATGATAGGAGAACCGTACCAAAATATCTGACACAGGGTCCTGTGCGCTCTACTTCCAACGTATGCTGAATCCAACCATCCTTTTCTATCTGCACCACTGCCACCCTCATCCAAGCCATTGTCCCTTACATGGACAGCTACCATAGCCTCAACAGCCTCTCTGATTCCTCCTGGATCCTCTACAATCCATTTTCCTACTCCAAAGCCAGAGGAATTTTTTAAAACTCTCTACCAGATGATGACACTCCCCTGTACTTTTTTCCCTACCCTTCCTCCTCCTAACAATTCTTTTCCTACAGAAATGGAGAGGCTGAGCAAACAACATCCTACTGCTATTGTCTCCTTCTTAAGCTCTAATGAGAACCAGGCTAAGAAAAGTCATCTCAAAAATTAGCACATTTTAAGCAGTGATATCCTGCTACTCTCAAAATTTGGAACAGAAAAATGACAAGTTACTAAAACCTCATTTATCCAGAAGCCACATGTCTGATGAGCCCAACTTTCCAGAGCACTGCTGAGAAGAACTAGAGATGGGAGAGATGAAACAGGAGGCTTGTGGGTATCACAAAGTCCATACATTAAACTTCCTTTGTATTTTAGATGAATCTAATAAACTTGGCCATGTATTTTTCTACAGTTAACCAGGGAGAGTATGTTTTGGGGGATTGGACACTCCTGGGGCAGCCACGGAGGCAGCATTTGAAAATGAACACATAGCCTACCAGAGAGAGAAGACAGTAAAACCATGAAAAACAGGCATGAGAATTCAAAAAATACAATATATGGTCTTCAGCATAATGAAAACTCCATACTCTACCTGGAGTAGACTCTAAGTGTACTACTGTATAACAGCACGATGTTTCCCAAATGATCTTGAGATAATATGAAAATATTAGATCATATTCCTAATACTTTATTAAGAAGATGGGGAAATATACAGTGTGTTTTAGTAAATTTTCCAACAAGTGGTTGGAATAGTTTTAAGTGATGGTGCTTAAAAGATTACAATTCATTCATCCCTTAAATGAAAATTTCACTCAACCATGACAATGGTAATCAAGGTTAGATTGGCAAAGAAATTAACCAATTTTCTGTTAAACTGAATCATTTCTCTCAGTGGCGGGTTCAGCCTCAAGACAGTGCTCAAGACTTCCCACCTGCAGGTGTACCAGGAGAATGAGGGAGACCTCCCAGTGTGGATGGAGGCTAGGAGGTTGTGTGTCCTGCACTGCTTGGCAGTTCCCTGATACCTGATGTACCAAGAAGTTAAGGTTTTGTGCCTATATGGCATGTTCTTGTAAGCTTTTATCACTGGACCCATTTCCTCTTTGGATTGTTCCTCCTTCTTCTACTCCTATACAGGAAGGCTGCCTACCGCTTAGAAGGACTTTGCCTTTCTTCATTCAAATTATATTTATTGAGCATCTACTACTCAGCAGGCCCAGTTCTGGATGCTGGGGATGCAGCAGTGAACAAGGAAGGCCCTAGAATAAACAGCTTACACGAGCTCTGCTCTAGACCTTAGGGATCCAGGCTCTCTCTTATCTTCTCTATCTTTGTGGCAGGTCCCTGTGTGGCTTACAGGTGGTCTGGTCCAGTTCACCAGGGACAGAGTAACGGGCCTAAGTCTTACAACAAAATTGTATTCTTTTTAGTGAGGATGCTTTCCTAAAAATGGACATACTCACTGGATCATGGCTTAACTAATCTTAATATCACTGAACTTATGGTGAGTCATTCCCAACATTCACTAACAATTATTTATTGAACATTTATTATGTGCACTGTAATACACATTTCAGATATATTGGTGAACAAAAAAGAGAAAGATGCCTGACCTGTGCCACTTACTTGGAGAATGAAGGGGCAAATTCTCAGTAAGTAATGAACATAAATAAATTTTTTAGTGTTTTAGATAATTATTAGTGCTTTTTTAAAAACTGCAACAAAGTAAGGGGAACCAAGGATGCCAGGACTGGTTGTAGGCTGATTAGAATTTTAAACTATGCTCAATAAACAAGTATACATGTATGCCTTGATATCTTTATCTTCTCTGCTTTCTTTAGAATTGTTCTAAAGATGGATTTAGTTGGGCTTACAACATGGCCCACACCGACCTAACAGTTCATCTGCCTAAAAAGCAGCAAATTTTCCAAAAATATCCAATCTGCACCTTAATCCTTAAAATAATCATATGCTACTTTCTTTTATTGAAATAAAGTTATTTACTTTGTATAAAAATATTACCATCAGAAAGTAAGTTACCTGGGGCAGAGAGGGGTTCTGTGGGGCAAACTAAAAGATCAATAAGCATCACTCAACCTGAAGAAACTACAGAACGTGGCTATAGTGCACTGGCCATGAGCTAATGCACTTAAGCTCCTAAATCGGCTGACTGGGATTCCAGTGAATTAGAGCTAAAGGAAGTATGCGGGTGGGGCAGAAAACCACCAGATGTTCTGCTCTGAAATGCCTGTCTTATTTGTAAGTTTGTATTTTAATATGTTGGGAGCCCTAGGTTTTGTGATGCTGTTAAACAACCAACACCTGGAACCTGAAGACTAAGCCTGGTTGAGGTGAAAATCACAAGGTAGTTAGTTCCACTGTCATGTAGGGCACATGACAAAGCTAGAACAGAGATTTCAAAAAATTTCTGAATTGGAAAGTGATATAAACCTATGCAGAAGAGACGCAGGACTCTTCTGACATGTGGCCTTCTAAGCCCACCACTCCTTTGTGAGGGATAAGGCAATATTTGGGAATTGTATCTGATAAGGTTTGGCTGTGTCCCTACCCAAATATCATCTTGAATTGTAGCTCCCATAGTACCCACATATCATGGGAGGGATGTAGTGGGCGGTAATGAAATAATGGGGGAGGGTTTTTCCCATGCTGTTCTCATGGCAGTGAATAAGTTTCAAGAGATCTGATGGTTTTATAAAGGGCCGTTCCCCTTCACATGCTCTCTTGCCTGCCACCCTGTAATATGTGCCTTTGCTCCTCCTTCACCTTCTGCCATGATTGTGAGGCCTCCCCAGCCATGTGGAACTGTGAGTCCATTAAACCCTTTTTTCTTTATGAATTACCCAGTCTCAAGTATTTCTTTATAGCAGTATAAAAATGGACTAATACAGTAAACTGGTACTGGGAATGGGGTGCTGCTATGAAGATACCCAAAAACATGGAAGCGACTTTGGAACTGGGTAACAGGCAGAGGCTGGAACAGTTTGGAGGGCTAAGAAGAAGATGGGAAAATGTCTTCCTCAGAAGACAGGAAGATGTGGGAAAGTCTGGAACTTCCTAGAGATTTTTTGAATGGCTTTGACAAAAATGCTAATAGTGACACAGACAATAAAGTCCAGGCTGAGGTGGACTCAGATGGAGATAAGGAACTTGCTGGGAACTGGAGCAAAGGTGACTCTTGTTATGCTTTAGCAAAGAGACTGGTGGCATTTGCCCCTGCCCTAGAGATCTGTGGAACTTTGAACTTGAGAGAGATGATTTAGGATATCAGGAAGAAGAAATTTCTAAACAGCAAAGTGTTCAAGAGGAAGCAGAGCATAATAGTTTGAAAAATTTGCAGGCTGATGAGGCAATAGAAAAGAAAACCCCATATTCTTGGGAGAATTCAAGTCAGCTGCACAAACTTGCATAAGTAACAAGGAGCCAAATGTTAATCGCCAAGACAATGGGGAAAATGTCTCCAGGGCATGTCAGAGACCTTTGAGGCAGTCTTTCCCATCACAGGCCCAGAGGCCTAGGAGGAAAAAATGGTTTCATGGACCAGGTCCAGGGCCCCCTGCTGTGTGAACCTAGGACTTGGTGCCCAGTGTCCCCGTCACTCCAGCCATGGCTAAAAAGGGCCAAGGTGCAGCTTGGGTCATGGCTTCAGTGGGTTTAAGCCCCAAGCCTTGGCAGTTTCCACATGGTGTTGGTCCTACAGGTGCAGAGAAAACAAGAACTGAGGTTTGGGAATATCCACTTAGATTTCGGAGAATGCATGGCAACACCTGGATGTCCAGGCAGAGGTATGCAGCAGGGGCGGAGCCCTCATGGAGAACCTCTGCTAGGACAGTGCAGAAGGAAAATGTAGGGTTGGAGCCCACTCACAGAGTCCCCACTGGGGCACTTCCTAGTAGAGCCATGAGACGAGGGCCACTATCCTCCAGACCTCAGAATGGTAGATCCACTGAGAGCTTGCACTATGCACCTGGAAAAGTCATAGACACTCAACACCAGCAATGAAAGCAGTTGGGAGGGGGGCTATACCCTGCAAAGCCACAGGGGCAGAGCTGCCCAAAATTGTGGGAGCCCACCTCTTGCATCCAGCAGGACCTGGATGTGAGACATGGAGTCAAAGGAGAGTATTTCAGAGCTTTAAGATTTAAAGCTCTACTGCCCTGCTGAATTTCAAACTTTCATGGAGCCTGTAGCCCCTTTGTTTGGGCCAATTTCTTCCATTTGGGATGAGTGTATTTACTGAATGCCTGTACCCCCATTGTATGTATGAAGTAACTAACTTGCTTTTGATTTTACAGGCTCATAAGCAAAAGGGACTTGTCTTGTCTCAGACGAGACTTTGGACTGTGAACTTTTGGGTTAATACTGAAATGAGCTAAGACTTTGGGGGACTGTTGGGAAGGCAGGATTGGTTTTGAAATGTGAAGACATGAGATTTGGGGGGGTGGAATGATATGGTTTGGCTGTGTCCACACACAAATCTCATCTTGAATTTTAGCTCCTATAATCCTCACATGTAATGGGAGGGACCCAGTGGGAGGTAATTGAATCATGGAGGCAGGTATTTCCTGTGCTATTCTTGTGACAGTGAATAAATCTCACAAGATCTGATGGTTTCATAAAGGGTGATTCACCTGCACACGTTCTCTTGCCTGCCACCATGTAAGACGTGGCTTCGCTCCTTGATATGGTTTGGCTGTGTCCCCACTCAAATGTCATCTTGAATTGTAACTCCCACGATTCCCACATGTTATGGGAGGAACTTGGTGGGAGGTGATTGAATTATGGGGGCGGGTCTTTCCTGCGCTGTTCTCATTATAGTGAATGAGTCTCACAAGATCTGATGGTTTTACAAAGGGGAGTTTCCCTGCACAAGCTCTCTTCTCTTATCTGCCACCATGCGAGATGTGCCTTTCACCTTCCACCATGATTGTGAGGCCTCCCCAGCCATGTGAAACTATAAGTATAGTAAACCTCTCTCTTTTGTAAATTGCCCAGTTTCAGGTATGTGTTTATCAGCAGCATGAAAACAGACTAATATACTCCTCTTCCACCTTCTGCCATGATTATGAGGCCTCCCCTGCCATGTGGAACTCTGAGTTCATTAAACCTCTTTTTCTTTATAAATGACTCAATCTCGGGTATTTCTTCATAGCAGTATGAAAATGGACTAATACAGTATCCATTTTACCATCAGATACATTTTTCTGTCCTAACTGTTTGGAGTATATCTTTTACCCAAGATAAGTAAAAGTTACAACTCTTAGTATAAATACGTGTCCAAGTGCCTCATGCCTGCTAACCACACAGGGATCCTGAGCTCTCACAGCTTAAACACACAGTGTTTATTTTACTGCTCTACTTCTCCTGAAGACCTAAAAGGGCCTGTAGCCTCAGTAGTTGACAAAACAAGATATTAAAATTCCTCACTGATCACGTAGCCTAAAATCCCTGCTTTTGACATGAACATAGCAGACATCCTTAGCAGGCCTAAATAGAATGGGCTTATAAGTGGATCCAAAGGGCTTCTGAATCATGAATTAGCCAGATGGCCAGTATCTCTAGTCCTTTATGCTAATGTACCTTGGAAGGGTACCTGGAAATCGTCAGCAAAAGTCCTGCTTTACCCTCCACTGGGAAATGAGGTCTCAGTGGGAATGAAGTCCCAGGAATGGGAATGGTCATAGCTCCCTTAGCAAGTAAAGATGCTTTAAAGGGCTCTCAAGCATACTTGCCTGCCTGTCTACCTCAACCCTCAGAAGGCGGAACTACCCTATTTTCTGTATCTTCACTACCGGGGTCTTCTTCAGGGTTAGGTGCCTACCTCCACTCATTTATTGTTGCCAGATATTCAGAAGCTGCTTCTTTCTTGTCACACATTGCTGGAAATAAATTCTGAGTTTGGTCTGTACCAATTATTATTATTAAAATTAATAATTGTATGTTTCTATGCAAATATCAAAAATTTCCTCTGTCAGTGGAAGCTAAGCAAAATAACTAGATACAAGTAAATTTTCAAAAGCTTTGTTAATTTGAGAGTAAAATAATTTAAAGTTTTAAAACGTTAAGCCTTAAAAATTTTATTTTAAAATGGATTAGTCCTTTTGTGATAGTGATATGGTTTGGCTATGTCCCCTACCAAATCTCATCTTGAATTGTAGCTCCCATAATTCCCATGTTTTGTGGAAGGCACTCAGTGGGAGATAATTAAATCATGGGGGCAGTTTCCCCCAACTGTTCTTGTGGTAGTGAATAAGTCTCATGAAATCTGATGGTTTTATAAGAAGTTTCCCCTTTCACTGGGTTCTTATTGTTTCTTGTCTGCCACCATGTAAGATGTGCCTTTTGTCTCCCTCCATGATTGTGAGGCCTCTCCAGCTACGTGGAACTGTGAATCTATTAAACCTCTTTTTCCTTAAAAATTATGCAGTCTCAGGTATGTCTTTAACAGCAGTGGGAAAATGGACTAAAACAGATAGCCAGCCTGAAAAATGACCCAGTGATTCCTGCCTCCTGGTATTCATACCCTTTTGTAGACCTCCCATCACAACATACCCCACCTCATCTCACCCAGGGTGACCTATATAACCAATAAGGTATTAGTGAAATGACGGAGGAGCATGACTTCCAAGGGCTAAGTCATAAAAGACATTGTGGCATCCACCTTGCTTTAGAAGTGCAAGCAGCGTTCCCCTGGAAGAAGGAGTGTTCCCTCTGGAAGCTAGCTTCCATGCCTCAAGGTCCATCAAGCAGCTAGTGAAGAGAGTCAAATGGGAAGAATTTGAGACCTGCCATCAACCGGCACCACATGAGTGAGCCATCTTGGAAGCAGAACCGCTGGCACCAGTCCAGCCTTAAGTGACTCCAGCCTCAGCTGATATCTTGAGCTGTTATGAGAGACCTTAAGCCAGAGCTCTTCTGCTAAGGGATTCCCAAATCCTTGACCAAGAGAAACTTATGAGATAATAAATGTTTTTTGTTTTAAACTGCTAAATTTTGGGATAATTTGTTAGGCAGCAATAGACAACTAATGTAAACCTTTATATGTTAAGTTACTAGCTGACAAATGAATCATCAGATGTTAACTATCAATTCATACTCTGTCTAGCTCTACATGTATTTGAATAAACAACACATACAAATTGGTGGTCAACAGAATGGGCTCTAAAGTCAGACTGACTGGATTTAAATCTATGCTCCATATTGTGTGATCCAAGACAAGTTGTTTATCTATTCCGTCCTTATAAGGTGGGGTAATAACAGCACCTGTCCCAGGACACTGTTGTAAAAACTGAGTTAATCCTAGGAAAGAACAGTGTATGGAACATGGTAAGTTGCAATAAATGCTAGCTATTATGATGTTTGAATAACTAAAACAAGGCCATTCTTTGTGAAGGGGAAAAATGACAGCACAATTGATTGGGAAAACACACTTGTTTGGCTGTTGACTCTTTTTTTTGTTTGTTTGTTTTTTTCGGCCTCTGCCACACATAGGGAAAGAAAAAAGAAGGGCAGAAAGACCAAAGAAGGCAGACAAGACTTGGGTTAATAACAAAATCTTGTCAGGGTAAAGTAAGGTAGCTATATAAATTATCATACAAACTGGGTACTTCTCAGAGAAAAAAGGAGTCCCATTAAGAATGATGCTGAAGGCTGGGCACAGGGGCTCATGCCTGTAATCTCAGGACTTTGGGAGGCCAAGATGGGAGGATCACCTGAAGTCAGGAGTTCGAGACCAGCCTGACCAATACGGCGAAACCCCGTCCTACTAAAACTACAAAAATTAGCCAGGCATGGTGGTATGCGCCAGTAATCCCAGCTACTTGGGAGGTTGAGGCCCGAGAATCACTTGAACCCGGGAGGCAGAGATTGCGGTGAGCCAAGATCATGCCACTGCACTCCAGCCTGGGCCACAAGAGTGAAACTCCGTTTCAAAAAAAAAAAAAAAAAAAAATGATACTGCATATATGCTGAATATATCCAGGTAACAAACCTGCACATGTAACCCCCTGAACCTAAAATAAAATTTGAAATCATGTTTTTAAAATGATGCTGAAAAAGAAGGCATAAAACAGAACTAGTAAACCACATATAAGTGGAACCAAAGGGTTTCCAAATCATGAGTTAGCTAGATGGTCAGCATCCCCAGTCCTTTATGCTAATGTACTTTGGAATGCTACCTGGAAACCTTCAGCAAAAGCCCTGCTTTACCCTCCTCTGGGGCTCTGTGGGGATGAGAGCCCTGGAATGGGAATGATCATGCCCCACCCTTGGCAAGTACAGATGCTTTCAAAGGTTCTCAAGTACACTGCAGGTAGTTACTTGCCTGCCCGGCTACCTGCACCCTTAAGTAACTACAGTATGAAAACGCTGCCGGCAGTTGAGAATAAAGCTCTGGAAAGCAGATTCAAATTCCAGAGCTGTCCTGAAAGGAGCAAAGTAAAGATAAAGGATTTTTTGTTTGTGTTTTTGAGACAGAGTCTTGCTCTGTCACCCAGGCTGGAATGCAGTGGCACGATCTTGGCTCACTGCAGCTCCTTCTCCTGGGTTCAAGTGGTTCTCCAACCTCAGTCTCCTGAGTAGCTGGGACTACAGGCACACACCACCACCCTGGCTAATTTTTGTATTTTTTAGCAGAGACAGGGTTTTATCATGTTGGCCAGGCAGGTTTCGAACTCCTGACCTCAAGTGATCTGCCTGCCTCCACCTCCCAAAGTGCTGGGATTACAGGCATAAGCCACCACGCCTGGCCCAAGATAAAGGATTTAGAGTCAAGTATTTAAAGTATTATACTAAAACCTTGATTGAGGTCAGTACTAGGATTTGTTTAAGCAGTGATTGGGAAATTTTTACCAACAGGTACTAAATGAATGTTTTGCTTCCTTAGTTTTTCTCTTTATGTGTCATCTGTTCAAAATACAGCATGTATTAATCTTCATTTTCATAATGTTTAATGAGGAATAATACATATTAATGTAGGTTTCAGTTAATAGTGATTGACTGAACCTCCTGTTTAGATCAAGAGGCTCTCAACAGGACATCAGCTGGTGACAGACTGCCCTCACTGTAGGTAGAGTATCTTTGAGAAAATAAACACCATCCAGGGCTGAACTTCCCGATGTGACTGGAGAGATTTTTGTCATCTGTGCTTTGTAACTTCCTTTGCTATTGGTCTAGTAGTAATTCTTTATGGTAAACAACCAGAATCTACTTTCTTCTACAATTATGTTCGTAGTTTTTTTAAGCAAAAGAAGCAAGATTTGTATTTGTGAAATGTCTCTCAAGTTTACATTTTTTATTTTTTCCATGATACAAGAAAGAGTATAGTAGACGCAGGCAAGTTACCAGGTCAGTTCAGTGACAGCATTTCCTGAGGCTGGCCTAAAATTAACTAAGATTGTTTCTATCGAACTTCTACAAAGACAGAGTCCCTCTGAGAACCTCTTAAAATTAAAGTTAGGTTTTCTGTAAGTAAAATGTTTACCTCTCTATCATACTATAATTCCCCTTACTGTGACATCTGTGATGTGTCCATTTAGAAATTACATGGTATGATATAATTAGGTAACTTGGATAATGACATGTACCTTCATGTCTAAATACTTTACTGAATATGAATGTCAAAATATAATTTTCAAAATGTTAAAAATATAATCCACATGCAAATATATAGTGGGCATGTCAAAGACATATACCTCATTAATGAAAAGAGTAAATTGGCTAAGAAACTGATACATATAGTCAGTTTTAGAAAAAGAATACTGGAATAAGATTCTAAATCACATACTAAACGTAGTTTTTTTTGTATGCAATTTAGAATTTTTTAATGTATTTTTTATGTAATATGTGAATATTCTATACGACAATAAAACAAAACCTTTAGAGTTTATCTTTCCCACCTGCCAGAAATCATTTACATCATATCAATTTTCTTGAAGTTAACTTCTGAAACGAAGTCATGTCCTCTACAGGATCAGATGAGCCTTAGGTCTTGTTAGCAATACTCTACTACGACTCTGAAAGGCCATTCTTTCATGTTATTACCAAGTTCCGGGTCATTTTTCCTAGTAGTAATAAAGCCCCGATTCAGTTGTCCATGATAACTACACTTCCCTCTCCCTGAAGAACCCGCCTATTAAAAGTCAGAATAGAGGCTGGATCTGAGGTTCTGGAGTCAGATTTATATGCCCAAAGCTCCTTTCTACATTGAATATTTCTACATTCTTCCTTTATTAGGCTTCTATTGCAAACACTGACTTTAGGTTCTAAAGTAGCCCTGCTTAAACAGTAGTCTGCTTAAGGGCAGGACATAATGTATTAGTTTTTGTGTTTTTCACAAAAGCCCAGGAGATCTTGCTCCTAAAGGTTTATTCATTCATGTAACAAACATGTCCTGAGTACCTATTATGTACAAGGAGCTGTGTTAGGTTTGTTGTACGGAGCCAAGTTGTATAAAGCAAATCAGCACAGACAAGAGAAAATGCCCCTAACGGACATGAAATAAATGAACAAACACAAGAAGAGTCTTTCACAAATCTGAAACAGCGAGGAAAAGAGAAAAGCTTAAAAGAGAAAGCATGCCAATGCTGGCAGCAAATGATGGGCATGTTGGGAGATAAGTAGATAAAACCCATAATAGAAAGCAAAAAACGGATAACAGGAGAATTGCTCAATACTACAGACATGACTGCTCACATATTCTTTCATTAATGATGATAGTTAATTGGATTTGAAGAGAAAACCTAAAAAATAAAGAGGGAAAAGTGAATTAAAATTATTGCTATTTGAGTTAAAAACAAGGGGAAGGCTGGAGTATCACTGAAGAAGCCCAGCACTCTGCCAGTTTTTAGTATTGCATGACATCCACTAGAGAGGCAAAGTGGACTCTTCTATGCAAACTAGGTCCCTGCCCTAACCCAAAAACCTTCAGGAGACTCTTGTTTGAATAAAATCCATTCTTCTGTCCAGCACTTACAAGGCTCAGCAAGGTCTGGCTCAATCCTGGATCCTCCCCCCTTTGCTCATGAAGCTCCAACAATATGACTTTCTGGCAGGTCCCAGAATACACCAAGCTCCTCCCCATCTTGGCCCTTTGGACTTGCTGGCCTCTCTAGCTAGGAGGCTACTGGCATGGCTAATTCTTGTTCATCCTTTAGGTGCCAGCTTCATTGTCACCTCCTCTGACAGCCCTCACCCACCCATCCACCCTCATCTTGCTATTTTCCAACGTAGTTCCCTCATTTGTTTCCATGACAGCAGGGATCTTGTCTAGGTCATTAACCATCATGTCCCCAGAATAGTGCCTGGCAGACATTACACACTTAATATTGTTGAAAGGTTGCATGCACTTAATATGAAGAGCTATAGTACCCCCAACCAGGGCCCATGAAAAAGTCCTAGAATAGCTGTGCAACTTCTAGTGGCTTCTTGGAGGGCTTACTGCTACTCCTGCTAGGACCTGGCCATGGGATAAGGCAAGGCACTATCCGCCCTCACATCTGTGAACAGCTTTGGGTAAGCCCCAAAGATACCTGTTTCCAATCAACTCCCAGAAGAGACTGCAGATTAGTCTTTCTTCCAGAAACCTCTAAGTCTTAGGATTTACCAAAGCCAAAAGCAGGTCCCAAAGGGGGACAGGATCCCTTGTTCAGGCCAGATACAAACACCCACACTTTGGGGCCTTCATGCTTTTGCAGATCACTTCCCCAGGATGCCTGCCATACTCAGCGCTTAAGAAGCTTGTTCCTGGCCAGGTACAGTGGCTCACGCCTGTAATCCCAACACTTATGGAGTCCGAAGCGGGTGGATCACCTGAGTTTGGGAGTTTGAGACCAGCCTGACCAACACAGAGAAATCTCGTCTCTACTAAAAGTACAAAATTAGCCTGGTGTAGTAGCACATGCCTGTAATCCCAGCTACTCGGGAGGCTGAAGCAGGGGAATTGCTTGAACTTAGGAGGCTGACGTTGTGGTGAGCTGAGATCGCGCCATTCCACTCCAGCCTGGGCAACAAGAGTGAAACTCCATCTCAAACAAAACAAAACAAAACAAAAAAGAAGCTTGTTCCCTCCCCTTTGCAGCTGCACTGTGGCTCCCTGCTTCTCAGCCAGAGTTCAGGGAGATGAGGAAAAGATTTCCAGAAGGTGTGAGAGGGACAACAAACAATGATGAAGGATATTACCATTTACTGAACTCACATTCTGTGGGAGGGACTATCACCTAACACTGTACTGCATCTTCTCAATCATCCTGGGATGCCAATCAAAGATATATGCACAGCTCTAATGTATATAAACATATACTTACTATATGATATATATTACATAAAGTATATCTCATATATATGTGTGTGTGTGTGTGTGTGTATATATATATATATTTTTTTTCCACTTTGCAAGCTGAGCAAACCACCTGAGGTCCCACAGCTAGAAGACAGAGCCAAGACTGAGACCATGGTCTAACTACCTTTAAAAGCTGTATTATTTCAGCACCCTCCAGTGTCTTTATAGGTAGCTTGAAGGAAAGAGTGGGAGAAGAGGGGAGCGTAACGCCACCTGACACCACTGCCATGCTCCTTGCCCTAGCATTAGAAGGAAAGGAAAAATTAGGCCAGGTACGGTGGCTCACGCCTGTAATCCCAGAACTTTGGGAGGCCAAGGCAGGCAAATCATGAGGTCGGGAGTTCGAGACCAACCTGGCCAACATAGTGAAACTCCGTCTCTACTAAAAATACAAAAATTAGCCAGCATTGTGGCGCATTCCTGTAGGCCCAGCTACGCAGGAGGCTGAGGCAGGAGAATCACTTGAACACGAGAGGTGGGGAGGCAGAGGTTGTGGTGAGCTGAGATCGCGCCACTGCACTCCAGCCTGGGCAACAGAGCAAGAGAAGAAAGAAAGAAAAGAAAGGAAAGAAAGGAAAGGAAGAAAAGGAAAGAAAGGAAGAAAGAAAAGAAGAATTAAGAGGAAGGAAAAAAGAGAAAAAGTAGGGAAATGAATAAGGGAAAAGGAAAGGAATAATACTCACCCTTGCTTTCCCCTCTCCCTGTCTCAAGCCCCTCCCCAGTTCCCAGTCCTAGGTCTCCCAATACTACCACCAGCACCTGTCTGACAAGAGCCCTCTCTCTCCTGAGTTACAGAGGAGGTCCTTTTCTGCTCTGACTCCAGCCTGATGGAAACACTCCATTTTTGCTACAGGGCTGCAATAGAGCAATGACTTATTGGCTTCTTTAATAGGAATTCAATACATTTTTCCATAAAATAACATTACATTGTGGTTAAAGTTTATAATACTAGTGGCTTTTTATTTAAAAAAAAAAAAAAAAAAGTGTAATAAAGATCCATTAATCTGAAACCCCAAAAGTGGTAAAAACCATTCTTTTTTTATAACTCATTTGGCAGCAAAATCTGACCTGACCTGAACTCATTTGGCCTGAATTCATTTGGTGACAAACCTGACCTAAACTGACATGAGGCTGTATTTATAGTTTTTATTTATCCCACTGCATGTGAATATTCATCAGTTTCACTGCAGAAATATTAATGTGCTTGATTATAGGATCCTGTTCCAGACCACACTGCCGTGCTATATAATAACTGGTACATGCACAATATTATCCTACTTTAAAAAAAAAATCCAAATTCAGCAAAATCTGGTCTCAATGGTTTTGAATACAGAATTGTAGAACTGTATTTATTCAGATTTAACCTCTTTGAACCTTGGGTTCATCGCAAGTCTGAAATTAGATTGTAGCCAACATCATTTTTTGGGGGAAATACATTCTTAATTTCAAACAAGCAACTTAAAAAGGAACTTTTGGAATACCACTAATTCCTGGGTTGGGATCTAACTGTATAAAAGTATGCAATAAAGAAAAATTCTTCATGATAAAAGGTTTTCATTCTGCAAAAAAAATTATCAGGTTCCACTTCCCATTCCCACATAATCTTCAGGGAAGTCCAACTTCCGAAAAGAATGGCCAATCTTCTTGGACCTCTCTGTGTGCTGAGGAGGATATTGGAATATTAGAACGTGGACAGAGGAAAACAGAGGTAATATTAGAAATCCTACGAACTGCTTCCATTCTGTCATACTGTTCATTTATGTTTCTGCCAAAGTTAAGTTTTTATGATTTTTATCGCAACTCAAAGTTAACCTTTCTAGCACGAGGAAAGTATCAAATGCCACCCCTTCAAACAAGATGGGTTCAAGGGAAAATCCCAATCTTCTTTAATCATTTTATGAATATGATGAATCTTGTAGCTCATTTTCTCTCATTTTGTTTTGGCTGCTAGAAAGTCCAGAGCCAAATTTACAGCCTAGCTCTAGCCCCATACAGAATTTTATATTACATGTTCTTTGCCCTAATCCTATTCATCCTAGAATGGTTATTTTTCTCCTAGACTTATTTTCCCTTTACCTTAATTTCATCTCTTCATTTTAGGTGATGGTGGTGGTGGTGGTAATAGTGTGTGTATGTGTGTAAATTTCCTCAATATCTTTTTGTAATATGGCAGAGAAGGAATAAATAGGCAAATAAGTAATTGTATACTTAATAATGTACTGGCATGGATCCATTTACTTCCAGCTGTAAAGACTTCAGTCATATCAGAAGTCTAAATCATTCCACTTGGTTAATTACACAAATACTGAGCCATAATTAAAACCTTCTATACCAAAATGCCCATGACCATCATTCATTATATGAAAATAATCACAAATTAGGAGAAACAACAGAAGTACCTTACCTACGCTGCACATTTCAGATATAGAGTCACCTGAGATATATGGCTGAGACTGGATTATCACATTCACTGCAAGGGCTGAGGGAAGTACTGGTTTCAAGTGTCAACATACCTGCTACCTATGCCTCTACCTCACATCGCCAGACCACCAGTCACTTCCCCATAGCACAGCTTCCTAGTATGAGACTGTGAGATCCCCACTTCTCTCCCTGGGCCTCCTACTTGCTAGAGTTACTGGAAGACATTAGAGTCACAAAAGGAAGTGGGGAAGTCCAAAAGAGTATTCATAAAACTCCCCTAAAAGCCAAACATTTTCTGTTCCTTGCATCTGTTGGTCATCCATTTATTTTTTTTCCAGTAATTTCAAAGCACTAGAATTTGCCCATATGTAATTCATACTTCTGAATAGTTGTCCAGTTAAAATTAATGAACGAGAAAAATTAGAATTTAAGTAGAAAACAGTAATCGAGATCCATAAACAGTAAATTTGGACATATAAGCAAGTGTGCCCTCCCCTCACCACAACAAGCTTTAAGAACTATGCAGCTCTGTAAGAAGTGAAGAGGGGGTTTACATGTGCCCAACTTGGAAGTTGCAAATTCAAGTACATTTTAGATATGAATAAGTGGCAGCTAGGTCAGGGAACCCAGTTTCTTACCCAAAATTGGAATCTAACAGAATTATATTTGAATATACCAAAAACTTTCCATGGATAAAACTACAGTGCAGAGGAAAACCATTCTTTTTAAAGTGCAATTTTTATTTTTATTTTATATAGTGGTGGTACTGGAAACTGATCTATTATGATACCAAAAACAAAACAAGAAAATCAGGGAAGATTTTGCAAGGTAGAAAAAGTTTGAGTTTAAAAAGCAACAACTACTTATGGTGAATGTTTATTGTTTTTATTAAACCTCTAGAATTATGTACAAGTAATATTTGATGTTACTTGGATTTAATTTTACCTTGCAAAATTTTCAAAATTAAGATGCTTAAAATCTCTTTTAAATGGTTGCTTATGATGTTACCATGACAACAAAGTGGTACCCAGAGGGGTATGGTAAGCAGAATGCCAAAGATCTCTCCCAAGAAGTCCCATTACCCAGTTATTCAATCACTCACTTAAGTAGGTACTGCTATGAAGGGACAATGCAAGTGTGATTAAGGTTACTAATCAGTTGACTAGCAAGATTAGCCTGGATTATCCAGTTGGGCCAGTCTAATCATATGTCCTTTAAAAGTAGAAGAGAAATGCATTAGGGGAAGGCAGGGAAATCTAAAGCAAATTCCACACACTGTGGCTGCCTTTGAAGATGTAGATGGGCAGCCTCTAGAAGACCCTGGGCTAACAGCCAGCAGTTAGTGCTCTCCAAGAAAGGAAACTGGGCCCCCAATACAACTACCCCATGGAACTAAATTCTGCCAATGAGCCCGAAAGTGGATTCTCCTCGGAAGGCCTACAGGTACAAGTCCAGGCCTGCTGCTCCCTTTACTTCAGCCTTGTGAAGGCCCTGGGCACAGAAGCCAGGAGAACCACCCTGTGCCAAGCTTCTGACCCACAGAAATGATGAGAAAATAAATGGATATGGTAAGCCACTACATTTGTGGTAATATGTTATGCCTGTAATAGAAAATGAATACAAGGGGTGAAGTGAAAAATAACCAAAAATGAACACATAAGAGTCTGTTAAACTCATTTATCTTTATTTAGTGATTTCAGCTAAAGCACAATAAATTACATAGAAACTAAAAATAAAACAAAATAGAAAACAAAACTATCATAACAGAGAACAGGATATGTGTGAAATAATCAAAGGAATTTTTAAAATTAAAAAAAAATGTGGCTAACATAACATTTTATTGCACAATTTCAAGCACTATCTTGAAATTGGAAATTTTGCTGTTGTTTCTAAACAATTCAAAAGAAGATGCATAAAGCAAGGATCTGGAGCCCAATATGTGATTATAGTTGCCCTGAATATAAGAAGAGAACATTCATCATGGTCTTCAAGCATGCACCACTCTCACTAAAATATATGAATAAGAATAATTTTAGGCTTTTTATTATTGAAGGGACAGTAATAATAATTACACGGGGAATTCAGCTTACTACAGGAAATAACATTCTATTCGAGACCAGCCTGGGCAACATAGCAAAACCAAATCTCTACTAAAAAATACAAAAATTAACCAGGCGGTGACGAGGGCCTGTGGTCCCAGCTACTGGAGAGGCTGAAGTGGGAGGATCGCTTAAGTCTAGGAGGTGGTGGTTGCAGTGAACTGAGATGGCCCCACGGCACTCCGGCCTGGATGACAGAGCACTCCGGCCTGGATGACAGAGCAAGACCCTGTCTCAAACAAACAAACAAACAAACAAAAAGGAAAGAAAAAGAAAAAAAAAAATATCCTGATAATTACAACTCTCCAGCAATGGTATGGACTGCTTCAAAAAGCAGAAATGTTATAAAAAGATTCTTAGAATCCCATAGAAAAATTGGCCTAAAAAACCTCTATATTCTAACTCCAAAATTCTGATTCCATTTACTTAGTAACACAGGGAATACTGGCATTATCGGAGTACTAGTTAAGTTACCATTATTCTATAGGCCACATTAATTCATTAAGTTTAATATTAGGTATGCAGGACAATTGTCATAGCAACAAAATTAGCATTACAAGTTCCTAAACAGAAATATGCAAAATACTAAAACGAAACTATTTTAAAGGACAGATACTTATTTTTAATTCTGCAAGATTTCTTTTCAAAAGTGAAGTTTGATGTAGCCTCTGGTCTGGGGCGGAAGATGAGAATGGGAGGGCGGCCTGACCCCCGCCCTGATGAGGAAGGACCCAGCGCACAACCTGTTCAGGATCTGCAGCCGCACGAACACCTGAGTCTACCCGAATGGTTCGCCCCTTCAAAACAAGATCTGCGGAACGGCTGGGGACACAAGACGAAATTGCCGGCAACCTGTGATCGCTCATTTTTACCGACAGTGGGCAGCGGGCAGTCGGAAGGAATGCCCATTTCTCCAGTGTTCCTTCCGAGAAGCAAACGCAAGTGTTTGTTTATGCAAGATTTACGTTTCACTCAGGTTTGGGTTGGGTTTGTTTCCTGGAGATTGAGCTGAGTTTCCCTGGTTTTGCTGGAGGACAAGTTGATCGCTCCGTATTTACCTTTCACTTGGGCCAAATTGGACAAATGCAAATAAACAGGTCTTGCAGGCGCCCCCCGCCCCCCGCCCCCCGCAGTCGGCACCCCCACCCCGCGCTGGGTCGGGCAGCTGGGCCCGCAGAGGCAGCCGCGCGCCTCCCTGCCCCGCTGCGCAGGCTGCGGGTGCCCGGCCAAGCGCTGGCTTATCTGCGGCTCCCACAGCGCCCCCGCATTCACCAGTTCCTAGAGCAGGGATTCCGAGAAAAAAGAAAGAGCCGGGTTCCCTAGAAACATTAAATTAACACAAGGGATCTGGAAACGAAACAGCAGATGCCTGAAAGCCTTCTCCTTGACGGCTTCCTGCCTTCTTGGAAAATCTTTGCATTAAAATAGCTTGAATTACCCTGCTCGGCCAGATGCTGCTCGGGAACTTCATTTTAGGCTAACATGAAAGCAGAGTTTGACATCTTTTAAAGGATTTTTCTTTTCAAGGTGGTTTGAAGAGCGCCTTTGGGTTGGTGACATTAGCAAGGACCCGTGGCTGGGTGTTTTGCATTACAAGAGAACTTTCCATAACAATGGCTAGCAAATCTGATAACAAAGATCATGGCGTGTAGAGACGCGCGGTAGAGCACAGAATGAGCACTAAGGGTTCAGAAGCAGAGGTTCCTATCTCTGGGAAGAGCCTAGAAAGAGCTCTTCTAGGGGGCCGGCCGCCTCCTTTTACAGGGGAGAAAATGTCTTTTATTTCTAAGCCTACTTATTTTGACCATAGCTATGAGAACTATCTAATGGCATTTCCAGAGAGTCACAAACAAGCAGAAAGGCTTGTGAGTAATATTTTATCAGCCTCTTTGTTCTAAAGCGCATGGTCTAACCTCCACCGACCCTATCTACAAATTAATCAGACCATGTAATTTGTAAATTCAAACCCAGATTAATAACCACACACCTTGAACAGTGGGTCTTCAGCACAGACTGTATTCCACTTTCATGTCATGTGAACTTTCATATTTAAAGAATTTTGGTAGCTGAGAACAAGACTCAAAGCTTCCTATGAGGTATCAGGATTTTACAGAGGAAATTGTTTTTACTGGAGTAGCATCTTCTTTGACACTTTTTTTCATGATAACCTTTATGAAAGGACTCTATAATCCTTAGTCGCTAATTTATATGTGTCAAGCTTTCTAGTAAACTGGACAATAACCTACAGTCCTAATAGGATTCTATGCTTATCCCAAATTTAAGAGCACCAGATGCGGGATAAGTATATTACAACAAGATACTCTAAACAAAAATAAAATTAAATATCCTTGCCTTAGCATGAAAGCAATAAAACTCATCTTAAAGCAATACAGTCAGACAAAATCATTGCATCTGTAATAAGGGTGAGTATACAGCTACGGGAGTTAGCAGCCCTAAATATTTCTGTTCTAATGACTCACAAGAGATACACAAAATCTATCATTCCTCCCTGATGTACGAAAAAATAAAAGGCAATTTCATAACACCTTTGGTGCTTTCTAACTTCATAGTTGGCCTTCAAGAAAAGCGAGTACAATTTTTGAGTGTTTATAAGAAAGCAAAGGAAAATGTTGCAAAAAATTACTTGGCTCAAAGGCCACAGAGAAAGCCGGAATCTGCAGGACTCACCAAACTACACAGCTGTTTTAAAACTGAAAGTCAAACAGCTTTTAACAGGTATTAAGTATTTTCTACAACAAAATTATCAAATATACATACTTCTTTTTACACTGCAAATAGACATTTTATTTCTATTAGGAAAAAAACTATAGTTACACAAACAATAACTAGATTGCTGTAATAAATATAACTAGCCACATAATACTAGTCAATGCTGGCTTTTTAAAAAATTACCAGAGAATTTCAAAATGATTCTGAATGATCAAGTGTGACTCCTATATTTTTTAGATAGGCATTGATGTTAAGAATATGGCTTTCACAGAAACATAATCCAATTTATCTGATTTCCATATATCTGATTTCCATATATTAATCATGGCAACAAATAAAAATGATGACAAAAATCACGAAGATAGCTTAAATTTTTTTAAATTAAAAATCAAAACCTTAGGTAAACCACATTAAGGAAGATTAACAAATCTGACAATCCTCCTCCAAAACTGTTTTTCGAAAAAAAGTCTTAAGGTCATAGAAAAATGTGGATGGCTTATAACCCTTAAAATTCCTTTTAGTTAATGAGAATCTCATTTTTGGAATTTCTTCAAACTTAACTGAAATGTTAATGAAAACAAGAAATATTTAGATGTTGAGAAAAAAAGTTGTTCTAATTATTCTGCCTCACTATCTAATTTCAGCTCATCAAAGTTAAATAGCTAGTAAACAACTGGTCTGTTTTGGCAGATTTTTTTTCTATTTTAAAATTCATTACTAAATAGATGAGGTTACTACTAGTTAAAATTCTGAATCCAAATGCCATACATGCTGTTGTAAAAACTGTGCAGTTTTAAATATACTTTTACTTCTATGTATTTTGGAATCTTTAGCCAAACTCCTCCAGTAAAGTTTTAGTTTATTATGTTTTCTAAAATAAAAACATTTGTATTTTATGCTATAAAAATCAATAAATGTCTTCTAATGTTAGGTGCTCCAAAATAAATGATTCAAAAGTTTTAATGAAAGCCCTCTTATAATTAAAGAAGGTGATTGGTAATGAGGAAGAAAATGGAAGGCATATTTACAATAAATCAAAAGCAGAATTGTGATTAATAGGCTCCACAATGATTATTAATGTTCTCCCTATAAAATATTGGTCTTTGTATTAATTTAAAAGTACAGACTGGGTTCTTTCCTTTGATAAATGACAAATGATTTTTTTTTCCTATTTTAAGATGAGAATGACTATTTTTAAAACAGAAGACTACATCCAAGATCTTTCCCTTTCCCCATTTCAGAATTATGAGTTTTCTTTTTGTCTTTTTGAATTCTTGAAATCCAGTGACATTGTCATAGCTCTGAGAACCAAGAAAATCGAAGTCACTAACTGTAGGAGACAGCCTTGATGCTTTTGATTATATTTTCCTAGAAAAATTTTTATGATATTTAATCCTAATAGCTTTTTTTTTTTTTTTTTTTTTTAAGGAAATCCTCTAATGCCAATAAGGGAGAATCTAAATCTCAGGAGTTTAGGCAAATTTAACCCATCAGCATAGCTTGAAAATAGGATAATTTAATAAAAACTCAATAATACATTGGTTTTTAAATAATATGTTATATACTCTCGATATATATATATCCTGCTAAGATTGGTAGGTACCAACCTCATATCTGTATTGGAAATAAACAGGGTGCACATTTTTAAAAGGAGAAGAGGCTACACTAACTACTACTCAAAGTCTCCTCAACATTTGGATGCAGGAGAGAGATGGAAAGAAAGTCGAGTTCTTCATCAGGGCTGGTGCCCATCCCACAGCACTACACTTCCTCCTATCCCCTGACCACTGCCAAGGTCAGTCGGGATAGGTGGGCTCGTGTCTCTACATAGTCAGATACCTGTGTATTTTGCTGGGAGAAGGGGAAAAATAAATACATAAAAATAAACAAAACTCTCTATTCCCAAACTCCCTGTATCCTTTCAAAGTCACACTTTATTAATGGAAATTAAAACGATGAAGAAAGAAACCACTAGTAACCTAAATAAGCTTCCCCTTAAAGACACATTTTAACACCAACAAGAAGACTTTCTTCTTTCACTTTCTTCCTTCCTTCCTTTCCTCGTTTCTCTCTCTCTCTTTCCTTCTTTCTTTCTCCTTCCCTCTCTCTTTTCTCTTTTTCTTTCTAGCCAGAGTTTGTGACTTACTAATTATTTTTATTCTGTTTGAATCAGGTCCCTGTTATGTTTTGTGATTTTCTGAAATGAAGTTAAGATTTCCATTATTTATGAGAATAAAACAGGAGGTTGACACTTTATGCACAAAAAAGAATAACCAAAGGTTACAATGACATCAGTTTTGGTTTTTATTGAGGGCTGGCGTGTTGCGCAGGGTGTGGGGGTGGGAGTGGGGTGAAGCAGGTGTGAGGAATGAGTTTGTTTCTTCCAAGAGAGGGCTTTGCTTCAGTCAGTGTTGCTGCAGTCCCAATGAAGGGGCCCACTCTGCCAGCTCTTCCGGGTAGACTTCATAACTGAGCGGGCAGGCTCAATTCTCTAGGAAGCCTGACGTTGGCAACTGCACCTCATGGAAGAATTCCACAAAAGGTTAAATTAGGGTGAGATTGTCAACAGGCTTCAAAAAGGCAGAGTTCCAGGGCCCATGCCTGAGGTCTCATGGGCCTCCTTCAGGTCCTCGTCCCCACAGTCTGACACTTTTGGCCCTTCTCTTCTCCAGCTCCCCACCCCATTCTTCAGTCAGCCCTTCCTTTTTCCTCTAACCCTGCAAAAAATGAGCAGTGCTGTTGTTTTGTTCCAACTGACAAAACAGCTAAGAAACAGCAGAACATGACTGCCCTTTGCAAAATGGGCCATGTGATCCTCCTAGCTCAATTCAACACTTTCAGTAAAATTGAATAGAAAGGGAACTGTTTATGAAACTCTCCTGCTTGCCTTCGGAATACTCTCATACTCTCCCTTCTCAGCCTCCTAAATACCCAAATGAACTTATATAATGAGCTTTATTTTATCACCCTGAAATTCTTCCTCAGTCCAAATTGCTAATGTGGCAGGTTCCAGCTGCCCAAATTCCCTAAACAACATTGCCTGTTCCATAAAAAGCATGCAATTGCAAGCACAGCAGTCCTGCTCTGGTTCTCAGAACTATAAACCAACTACCCAGCTCCCTGGCCCAGGAAGGCTATGAAACAGGCAACATGGACAATTTAAAAGTATACAATATCCAAGGTTCCATTTCACCCTTAGGCAGCCCGGAGTGGAAAAGGTAAGGCCACCCTCCATTTTTCTTCTGAGTACTATATTGATTCTCTGGAAACTCTCTCTGTTCCAAAAGAAACCACCCCATCCCGTGGAGAAAAGGTGACACTGAATTTGCACTGCTTTTTCTGGTGGCATTTGTTTGACTAAGAGGGAGCAGAGTTCCATACAACAGACTGCTTTATTTGTGTGATTTGAAAATAACACATACCAGATTAGTTCCCTAGATGCAGATTAGTACAAAGTTTGAATCCTTTCTTTCAAATTAATTAATGTAATCTCAATGTTTATATAATAGACATTGACTTTTATCTGACACATACAGTATATGACTCTGCCTTTAGCAAAAATACCATTCAAGCTATCTTCAGCAGATGTGAATGCTTTATTTTGATTTTGGGGACTCCAGAGAGAGTCCATAACCTACCTTGGCATTGTCATATCTCAAAAAAGCCTTCTTCATACTTGCAATATAGTAATATCTAAGCACTTGGACATCCCGGCACAAAATACGTGAGTCCACATCTCCCTGTTTTTCACTATTCCCTCTGCAACCTTGTTCACATAGCAAACTCTAAAATATTCTTCAATAGGCAGCCTATGCCACCTTCCCTCAACTATCCCAGACCAGTAGTCATCACTGCCTCCTCTGCCCCTTGCACATGTCTCTATGTGGTCTCACCAGACAGTACCATGTTTGCTCATATGTCTGTGTCACCTACTCAACTCAAAGTTCCTTGAGGAACTAATTGTATTTGTATCTCCAGTGCCTTGCATATTTTATATCACATAATAAGTGCTATAAAAGAGAACTAAACTTACGTGGCTATGAAATGACTTACAGTTTTTAACTGGAATGAGCTTAGTACAAGACTCACATAGATGCTGGTGGTTGATGCTAAGTTTCTCATGCTGTCATCTGAAATCATTTTCTCTTGCTCTACATTCAGAGGAGAAAGAAAAACTGGTGACACTTCTCTGGCCTCTATATCATAATTAGACCATGGGTAGGAGCTGAGAAACTAGAAAATATTTAGCCTACCCCTAGTCACATCCTAAAAGACACCAATGTGGAGCTCAAGGAACTCAGTGGATTTATCAACATTTAACACACCCTATATCCACCCATTATAACTACTTGAATTGGCATGGATAGGAATAGTAGATTTTATTGTGGAGAACAGAATAAATCTAATAAAAGAAATAACTAGAGGAAAAGTTGGGACTAGCTGATGTTTTTAAGTAGAGATGGGAAAAACATAAATGATGGTGGTCAGCACAGAAAGTTTTGAACATAAGGACTTTAGAAATCAATGTGGTCCGCTGGGTGTGGTGGCTCACGCCTGTAATCCCAGCACTTTGGGAGGCCAAGGCAGGTGAATTACAAGGTCAGGAGATCAAGACCATCCTGGCTAACACGGTGAAACCTGGTCCCTACTAAAACTACAAAAAATTAGCTGGGTGTGGTGGTGGGCCCCTGTAGTCCCAGCTGCTCAGGAGGCTGAGGCAGGAGAATGGCATGAACCCAGGAGGCGGAGCTTGCAGTGAGCCTAGATTGAGCCACTGCACTCCAGCCTGGGCAACCAAGCAAGACAGTCTCAAAAAAAAAAAAAAAGAAAAAGAAAAAGAAAAAAGAAAGAAAGAAAAAGAAAAAAGAAATCAACGTGATCACTGTTTTCTAGTAATAGGCTGACCGTGGACAAGAATAATAGGTACATTATTCCCCAGTCCCTTTGCAATGTACTATACTGTTATTTAAGCATCCCAGCATCATGCTTGCTTTCATAAATACAAGTCTAGCTCAATTGCCACGATTCTGTTGTGAGGCTCTTTTTTAATGATTTATATGTCATGCTCCCCAAAAGTCTTTCTAAAATTATATCAAAGGGAAAGAGGCAAAAAAAAAGGGGAGCTTAAATGTTTTGAGGAGCTGTTAGATGTGCCCGGTGATTGCTATGCACTTCTTTTTGAGAAAGTCTCCCTCTGTCGCCCAGGCTGGAGTGCAGTGGCGTGATCTCGGCTCACTGCAACCTCAGCCTCCAGGGTTCAAGGGATCCCTCCACCTCAGCCCCCTACTAGATGAAAATACAGTCGTGAGCCACCACAACTGGCTTGCTATGCACTTTATAGACACCATCTATATCACCCTCCCAACAACTCCACTTGATAGGAATAATTATTCTCATTTTAAATCAGTTTTAACCTAGGTCTCTCTGGTTCTAGATCTAGTATTTTTTCTATAAATAATACTGTTCCAATTTCTTTTGGTTTTCTTTTCGTAGAGATAGGGTCTTACTTTGTCACCCAGGCTGGTCTCAAACTCTTGGATTCAAGCAGTCTTCTCACGTTGGTCTCCCAAAGTGCTGGGAGTACAGGCATGAGCCACTGTACCTGACTGACTGTTCCTATTTCTAGTATCAGCATGAAGAACACGAGAAAGTCAGCTTCAAAGGTAAAAGGTGTATCATTCATTCATTCAACATTTATTCCACAGCTATTATGAACCAGGCACTATAGTCTCTTTGAGGATATAAACATAAATAAGTTCTGGGACTTGACTTCAACTTGCTCACAGTCTAATGGAAAAGAGACATAAAAACAAATAACTTGGTTTATTCTATTTTCCCTAGGTTCTGTATTTGGGTCCCCAGCCCTTGTCACTTTTTGCCGCCACTTTACTAACTTTCCATATCTTAATAGTTACTTCCTCTTTATTTACACATTAGTAAAACACGAGAAACCTGCACCATTTTGTAAGCTGCCTACACTGCTAAAATCGCATCCTAGAGGGAAGTGAGATGGAACAAACCATAAGCATTTGAACTCGCTTGTGCCACTCTGGGTTTCCATACCGCCACAGTGTTTGTTCATTCATTTATTTGCATATTTTAGAGGGCCTACAAGAGGCCCAGTGCTAGCCAGGGAAACAATGGTGAAAATGACATAACTAGCGTTCTGCCCCCATGGAGCTTACCCTCTAACCTTTACAGGAAGGGGAGGCAGGCAGTCAACAAAATCCTGGATTGTGATAGGTGAGTCATGAAGGAAAACCACAGGGTGCCATGAGAAAGCACATATGGTACAGGGACCTGACCTTGGCAGGGGGATGAGAAAGGCCTCCCCTAGGAAGTGGCATGAAAGCTGAGATCTGTGAGTTGAGTAGGATTGGCTTGGTGAAGATAGGGGGAAGAGGGACAAAAAGGGAAACAGAGAGGATTCCAAGCTGAGGTAACAGTGCATGCAAAGGGCTGAAGCTGGAAGGAACACAATGCCTCTGAGGTCAGGAAAGAAAGCTAGCGTTTGCAGAAGATAGGCAATACGAGGGACAGGGCCCGGACACAGAGTTGTGAAGGAGGCATTGGCCCAATGATGCAGTGGGTTTCAGATCTCATTCTAGGAGCAGTGGGAACATATTGAAAGGTTAAAGCAGCTCAGTTGAGTGCATTTAATGTTCTTTAAAATTCCCTTGGCTACCTGTGATTAAAGTATTAAGAAAAACACAGCGTGAAAATATGTTTCATTGATGAGAAACTTGTTTAGGATACAAAAAGTGGTATATATAAAAGAGTTCTAAATAAAAAATAATGGGTTTTATTCATTGCACTGTTATCCTGGGTAGGTTATTTAATCTCAAAATATTTTTGTTTCCTCATCTAACAAATGAAAATACTAAAAAATTCAAAATTCACATACTTGTTTTAAAAAGCAAATGAAATAACACACTTGAAAATGCTTTGAATCTCTAAAATGTAAGCTCCTTGAGGGAAAGGACTTTGTTTTGTTCACTACTATACCTAGGACCTAGAAGATGGATGGATGGATGGATGGATGGATGGATGGATGGATGGATGGATAGATGGGATGAATGGACGGACAGATGGATGGACTGATGAACAGATGGATGGCTGGATATAAGAAAGTGAGGGAAGAAGAGATGAAGCGAAAAAAGAAAGGAAGGGAAGGAGGGAGGAAGGGAAAAAAGCATTTTAATATGTGCCACATTTAATATGTGCCAGGCAGGTGGCTCATGGCTGTACTCCGAGCACATTGAGAGGCTGAGGTGGACAGACGGCCTGAGCCCAGGAGTTTGAGACCAGCCTGGGCAACATGGCGAAACCCTGTCTCTATAAAAAATATAAAAAATTAGCAGGGTGTGGTAGTGCATGCCTATAGTCACAGCTTCTCAGGAGGCTGTGGTGTAGGATCAATTGAGCCTGGGAGGTTGAGACTCCAGGAGGCCTTGATCACCACTGCAGTCTAGCCTGGGTAACAGAGTGAGACCCTGTCTCAAAAAAAAAAAAAAAAAAAAGGATAGATGAATGGATGAATAAATCACATCAAGCACCATACGGTGCAAATATGAAGCAAGACATACAGCATGTAGCAGTCCACCTGAGCAGGCAGCCTCCCAGGAACTCGATGTCACAGCGTCACCAATGCTTGCCAAGCAGCCAGGCCTTCCTTCAGTGCTGGCACGCTGGGCACCTCCAGCAGCTATTCCAGATGGCTGGGTGATGGGGGCAAGCACAGCGTCAGAGGCCCATGACATCACCTCTTCAGTGTCGCTGGTGAGAGGGGTGATTGTGAGAAATGAAACACTGCCTTTTCCTGCTTCTTCTTCCTCATACACTAGTCTCTGACACACACCCCAAAGCCAAGCCCTAAGTACACATCCTTCTCCACTCATATAATCCCTACCTACAGATTCTTATTCTTTGTTTACCAAATGTAGTATTATAATACATTTTTATATAACTTATTAACACTTTTCTTACATTGCACAGTCTTAGCTATGTGTGCCCAATTCCTTAAAGAATTACAACTAAAGATAAAAAAGAGAAAAGGGAAAATATTAAAAGCCTTAAGATGTTCTTTGATATTTATTAGCTTTATAACAATAATGATAGTAACCATTTGTTGAATACTGACTTTCCTCCAGGCATAGAGTTTGACACTTAGCCTATATCACTTCAAATCCTTACAACCTCCAACAACATCAGCATTATGACTCCATTTCTTGGGGAAGAAATTTGAGGCGCAGAGCAGAATGATCTGCCCAAGGTTAGGAGGTTGTTAAGGGCGGAACCAGTGTTCAAATCTGGGTCTATTAGACAACACAGTGTGCATTCTTTTCATTACACTACATATTATTACAAAAATCTTCTAAAAGAAATCAGACTACTTATGATAAAAAGAGCAACCACTTACTGAACATTCAATATGTGCCAGGCACTGTTATGCTCTTTACAAAAATTATCTCATTTAATCCTTTCAACAACTCTGTCAGGTCTGTACTTTTGAAATGAAGAAACTAAAGCTGAGAGAGACTAGAGTGACTTGCCAAAGCTCAAAAAACGACTAAGTGGTAGAGCCTGGATTTTAACCCAGGTCTGTCTGACTCTAAAATGCACCCTCTTAAACTGCTACACAAGAGTTCCACTATTCAAATACCATCAGTATAACTTGCATGCCTTCAAAGGAGAATGTCAAAACAGAAAAACAGGGTCAACAAACCATTTTAAAGATAATTCCAAATAACTACTGCATTAAGACATCATCTCTAAGAGCCCATTACTAACCATTTTCTCTGAGATGTCGCCTTGTTCTGTTGTCCCAAATGGCCTTTAGAGCGATCTGCAACCAGTGTTTTCAATACAAGTGTTTTCCTTTTACATTTGGTAAGTAATTTGAAAATCTGTTTCTAAAACTACCAGTTCAATCAAATGGAGCTCATAACTCTGCATCCAAATCTTTAGAGATGCTATGAAAATGCACATTAAAGTTACTTAGTCCACAATTCTTATTAAATAATGTTCTTTGATGGTCAGGATAATGTTCAAAGTCACTGTGCAAATTGCTCATGTCATATAAAATACTGGATTTCACTGGTTTTTTTTTTTTTTTTTTGAAATGGAATTTCACTCTTGTCGCCCAGGCTGGAGTACAATGGCGCAATCTTGGCTCACCACAACCTCCGCTTCCTGGGTTCAAGTGACTCTCCTGACTCAGCCTCCCGAGTATCTGGGATTACAGGCACTCATCACCACGCCCGGCTAATTTTATATTTTTAGTAGAGATGGGGTTTCTCCATGTTGGTCAGTCTGGTCTCGAACTCCCGACCTCAGGTGATCTGTCCACCTCGGCCTCCCAAAGTGCTGGGATTACAGGCGTGAGCCACCGTGCCCAGCCAGATTTCACTGTTTCATAATAAATTTTGAAGGTTATATCAAGCATTTTAAAATATGCCCAACATGATTGTCTCCCTATCAGAAATAATTCTTTTCTAAACCAGAAGAATCCTCAGGTAGGTCTCCTTAACTATACTTGTTAAGCTATATAGCTATATTTGTTAAGCTATATAGCTATATTTGTTAAGCAATCTTATAGCTATATTTGTTAAGCCAAATTTTTAAAATTTCATTTGTAATTAAGAAGGTATTCGCCTTCTTGATCTACTGATTGGGCAAAGAGGACTTCCTTGTATCTATGGAGAAGTATACTCACATAACTTTCACACTGATTGGATGTGTAAACCATGTCGCTGGCAAACTATTACTTTAAACACAGTCAGTGAAATAGAAGTCTAGAAATTCTTGGAGTAACATGTGGGAAATAATGTATGTGTGAACATATGCCTGTGTCAACTTTCAAAAAGTAAAATATAAGTACAGGAAGTACCTACATACTCCCTAACAAAGCAAATATACAGACCTGGATGAACATCCCAAAATTCTGTGCTTAATCTTCAAGTTGAGATGTTCTATCAGTCTAAGAAAATTATAGTATGTATTTTTAAATACTTTTTTCAACTGGAGTCTATGTATAGAGCAAAAATAAACCAATAAATACTGCAGGAAAATATGAAGAAAAAAAATAAAACACTAATAATTATACCACGGTCAATACTGTGTTACACAGCCTCCCCAGACTTTTTTCTTGGCATATGTGTATATGACTTGGAGTTTTTCAAATATACAGTTGCACCACAAAACTGTTTTGCAACATGCTTTGTTTTATTTTGTTTTATTTTTCCATCCAATAGTAAATGAGAGTCAGCCGGGTGCAGTGGCTCACACCTATAATCCCAGCACTTTGGGAGGCCGAGGCAGGTGGATCAGTTGAGAGGTCAGGAGTTCGAGACCAGCCTGGTCAACATGGTGAAACCCCGTCTCTACTGAAAAAATAAAAATTAGCTGGATGTGGTAGCATGCGCCTGTAATTCAAGCTACTTGGGAAGCTGAGGTGGGAGAATTGCTTGAACCCGGGAGGCGGAGGTTGCAGTGAGCCGAGATTGTGCCACTGTACTCCAGCCAGAGTGACAGGGCGAAGCTCCATTTAGAAAAAAAAAAAGTAAATGAGGGTCAGTGTTTAAATAATAAATATAGCTCTACATCTTCAATTCTCTCATAACTCATTTAACTGATCTTTCACTGATGGACAAGTTTCTTTCTGTTTGCTTTCATAAATAACACTGAAATGAACACCGTTTACATATAAGCACTTATCAAACTAGTCCTTTCAGACAAATTTTTTTTTTTTTTTTTTTTTTGAGACGGAGTCTCGCTCTGTCGCCCAGGCTGGAGTGCAGTGGCGCAATCTCGGCTCACTGCAAGCTCCGCCTCCCGGGTTCACGCCATTCTCCTGCCTCAGCCTCCCAAGAAGCTAGGACTACAGGCGCCTGCCACCGCGCCCGGCTAATTTTTTCTATTTTTTGTAGAGACGGGGTTTCACCATGGTCTCGATCTCCTGACCTTGTGATCCGCCCGCCTCGGCCTCCCAAAGTGCTGGGATTACAGGCGTGAGCCACCGCGCCCGGCCTCAGACAAATTCTTAGAAGTAGAAAGACTGTATCAAAGGATGTAGCTTTCAATACATATTGCCAAAGTGCCTTCCAGAAAACTCATGGCAGTTGACACTACCACGAGCAATACACAAGAGTGCAGGCTTCACACTCTGATCTTGCCTGGCTATGAATATTCCTTTTCAACTGTTGCCAATCTGATAGGCAAAACAAATGGTAACTTCTGGTTGCTTTCAATGAATTTTCTTTTTATACAAATATGATATATAGGAGCAGATGATCACTGTTATACTGAAGAGCAAGAGTTTCAGAGGCAGACAGCCCTGGGCTGCAACAGTTCTGCTAAATGTTATGATCTAGGATAAGCTGCTTTAGCTCCCTAAATTGGACTGTCCTCACAGAACAACGTAAATAACTGCACCTGTCTCGTAGTATTTTCTTAAGCAAGATATGATATTAGCCCAGTGCTTGGCAGACGATAAACAGTAAATGGTAGCTGCTAGTAGTAGTGATAGTGATATAGTAGTAGTAATTTGGCGGCCATTTGTATTTCTTCTCTTGCAAATTATCTTTTCATATCTTTGGTCTGATTTTGTCATAGAGAATGCATCTCTTATTTATTAATCTGTAAGAACTCTCTATAAACTATGGGCAATAACTCTTTGGCCACTATATATGTAGCCAACATTTTCTCCACATTGACATTAGTTTTTAATCTTATTTATGGTGTTCTTTGTAATTTTTGCTTAGTTAAATCTAAGATGATTTTTTGTTTTGTTTTGTTTTTTTGTTTTGTTTTGTTTTTGAAATGGAGTCTCTCTCTTGCTGCCCAGGCTGAAGTGCAATGGCGTGATCTCGGCTCACTGCAATCTCTGCCTCCCAGGTTCAAGCGATTCTCTTGCCTCAGCCTCCGGAGTAGCTGGGATCACAGACATGCGCCCCCATGCCCAGGTAATTTTGTATTTTTAGTAGATACGGGGTTTCTCCATGTTGGTCAGGCTGGTCTCAAACTTCCGACCTCAGGTGATTGCCACCAGCCTCGGCCTCCCAAAGTGCTGTGATTACAGGCATGAACCACTGCAGCTAGCTGTAAGATCTCTTTTTAAAATGTGTTTAGTTTCTGCTATTGGTATCATGCTTACAAAGATCTCCACTACCAAGAGATTATAAATAAAGATTAAGTATATATTTTGTGCTTTTATAGGTTCTTTAGTTTTTTAACATAAAATCTTTAAACATAAACAATATTGTTATTAAGTAGGAATTTAACTTTATCCTTTTTTTTCCCTCTAAATGACTAGTATGTAATCCCAACACCTTTTATAAATCTTCTCATCACTGACTTGATGTGCCACCCTGACATTAAAGAGTTGATAATTCCTAACCTGAAATTCTGAACTCATAAAGCTCTGAAAACAGAGTCTTTTGTTTTTTGCAGTTTGGTGCTTAAATTCATTTGGTGGTAAAAATTGACCTGAGCTAATGTGAGGCTACTTCTGGTTTTTATCATCCCATTTAGTGTCCGTATTAATCTGTTCTGCTGTGGAAATTTACATGAATTTGATTATGAGACACTGCTAAAAACTCTAAATTTTGAAATATAACTGGCCCCAAACATTTCAGATAAAGGATTGTGAACCTGTACTAGGTTTCCATGTACGCTTAAGCCTACTTCTAGAATTCCTGTTGTAGCTATGCTCTTATTTTCTTTTTTTCCATTAATGCAATAAATTACATTGATTTTCAAATGCTAAACCAATCTTGCACTTCCAGGATGAACCCCATTTGGTAATGATATATTATCCTTTTTCTGTTTTGCTGGATTCCATTTGTTAATATATTAATGATTTTTGCATCCATGCTTCAGGCTACAATTTTTTCTTATAGCAGCTTGGTCAAGTTTTGGTATCCAGATTATACTGGCTTCCAATTTCTTAGTCTGTCTACCATTTTGTTTATATTTACTATATTTTATGTTTTAATACTTGATGAGATAAAATTTTCCCCTCTTTTTCACTCTTCACTAGTCTCAGGCAATGTTTTTCTGAACTTTACTATATTTTATCAAATTCCATAGAATAAAAATAACGTTAAAGCTTATGCTGGAATTCTATTAAATTTTAGGTTAATGTGGACAAAAAGTGATATTGACATATTTACTACATTGACCCTTCTCACCAATGAACATGTTTCTCTATTTATTCAAGTGTTCTTTTATGTGCCTTAGTTAAGTTTGGAAGTGTTCTTCATAAAGGTCTTGTCCAATTTCTGTTAAGTTTATTCCTAAGTATTTTATAATCACTCTGATCATTTCAACTCTACTCATGGCTGTGCTACCATATGTCATTAGTTCTGATTATCAGTTATAGATAGCTGCTATAATTTTTTCCTTGGAAGGGTGGAGTGCCTTGTGGAAGAAAGGAGCCAAACATCACTGCTTCATTTATTTAACAAACATGTGTTGAACACGTAATATGTACCCGGCACTGAGAATTCAAAGAGTGATAAGACAATATCCTTGTCCTCAAGGGTTCACAGTCCAGAGGGCAGATAAACAAGTAGCATATACTAACACGCAAGTTCTGTGTTAGAGGAGAGGACAGGAGAAAAACACAGTCTACCTCCAGAAGTAGAGAGTATTGTCAGGAAAAACTTCTATAGAGCTGACTCTTGGGATGGGTCCTACTTTCCCCCTTGAACAGGTGTGGTGATGAGGAGGCACATCCAGAAACTGCATTAAGTCCTGCAGACTTAAGAATGTCATCAATACAGAGCTGAGTGCACCCTGCCTTCCGTGTCAGAGCATGGCAGCAAATCCCTCTGGCTTGCTGGCCTCTCCATGGCTCAGCTCTCCTGGTTACCTGTCACTGAACTGGGCGCTGAGCACTGTGGGTCACCGAGCCACATTTCCCTTACCTGTCTCTGCTCATATAACTTCAGGAAAAGGAGGTCAGTGTCCAGTTGAGTCATTACAGCTTCAGTTGCTAACTGGCCTGGCTCTAGACTCCTTAACGCCCATAAAGTGCTATCACTTATTACTACACAGGAACATCATGTTCTGGGAGAAAATGGTTCTATTTCATGCCTAAAATGGTAACAAAGCAAATGAAAGCTGATCTGCTGTGTGACTCCTGGATAGTGACAGGTTCTGTCCCAAATAAGCAGACCTAATGAAGCTCTCAGAGATTCCCAGCTTGGATGAACTATTTACTCCTCATGAGCTCAATATTAACTGTAGAGTCATCCTGCAACTACAGAGCCCTTTGCAGACTGATCACAGGAAGCCAGGCATGGAGGAAGAAGGCGAGAATAAGCAGTCACTTGTGTTATTACTGAAAAGACCACAGGGATCTGTCCAATTATTCAAATGCACATCTGGAAAAAATTCACCTGTCTTGAACTCAGTTTGCTCAACAGCAAAACAAGCAAAAGCACCACAAAATGCTCAATCAGGGCGATCTTTTCAACTGTGGAGGCTGAACGTTTTCCCACCTGAGCATCATAAATAAGGCAAATTGCATAACAAGATAATAAGAGTTGTTGCTGAAAGATGCAATCACAAAATAAAAGGACCTTTCGAAACCCGAGTATAGATGGTAATTATCCAGGAATGGAATATAAACAGGAGCAATTTCAAGGTTCCTGCTTCGTCATGTTATCATGAAACTGAGACAGCCAAATGCCAAAGAGGGCTCTTTCAGTTACAAGAGACTTTCCTATGTCTTTGACAACAGTGCTATTCCCTTCCGTTAACTAGATTGCTGTAGTACACCATCTTGTATATCAGTCTAATCTCAAATGCCACAATTCACAAAGTTGCCACCTGTTCTTTCCTGCTACCAAAACCAGAATTCTACCTGGTAAGCTCCCCAGTGGGAAAAAAAAAAAAACAAGGAAAAAAGTAATAAATTGTGGTTATTGATACTTCAGTGTTATTATTGTATTTATAAATAAATACAATGTATGTATGTATGTATCCGAATAAGATTCTTTCATGATAAAGAGATGCACCCCTCTAACTAGAGTACTAGTAAAGCTTCCTTCTCTAATGTAAAAAGCAAGACCTGAGATAAATAAAATAGGTAAATATGAAAATACATTTATAGCCCCAAATAAATACATGCTCTCAAATAAACAGGCCTAACAAAGTTCAGGGAGTCATTTAAAAACTAAACGATTGGCCAGGTGCTGTGGCTTATGCCTGTAATCCCAGCAATTTGGGAGGCCAGGGTAGGCAGATCACCTGAGGTCAGGAGTTCGAGGCCAGCCTGGCCCATATGGTGAAACCCCATCTCTAATCAAAATACAAAAATTAGCTGGGCATGGTGGTGGGTGCCTGTAATCCCAGCTACTCGGCAGGCTGAGACAGGAGAATCACTTGAACCCGGGAGACAGAAGTTGCAGTAAGTCGAGATCACACTACTGCACTCCAGCCTGGGTGACAAAAGTGAAACTCCATCTGAAAAAACCGAACTATTTACTCTTCACCAGTTCATGAACATGAATTAGCCACAGAAACAATTAAGAGTCACAGACTTTGCAAGCATTTGGGTTAATTCAGTAGAAAAATCACGGGTCTTGAAGTCAGCCCTGGGTTTGAATACAGCCCCACAATGTACTAGCTTTGAGACTTTGGAAAAGTTCGTCTGTCTGAGCTTCCTTATCTGCAAAATGGGGAAAATACCTACATTACAGACAGGGGGTTTTGAGGACTAAGAGAGAAAGGTATATATAAACCCCAACAATGAATGGTACAGACAGGCGCTCTATACCCACCTACTTTCCTATTCAAATTCTCTACACACTAAATGGCAAAATAAATCTCCTCAGCTTCTCAACCTACAATGAACCCTTACTGTTTAATATAGCAAATCCTTTCCATTAACAGTGCACCAAATTTTGCATTACAATACTCCACAAGTCAAATTCTCCGCTTCAGCAAAATCTGAATCTCTTATATATTCTCAGCTTTTTATTTTCATGCTCTTACCAATATCATCACACCACCACCACCAATAGCATTTCCCAAAGTAGTTCACAAAGGAATTGGGGTGACAGGAGTAGGGCAGGATTGGGTGGAATGAGGGCCTTTCAAGTCAATAAAGATAGTAATAGCATTTGGTTCAATTTCTATGTTTTAAAACATTCTTTTCTTCAACACAGAACGGTGTGAGAACATGCAACTGCGTATCTAGGGAGTATATGCAGTAGTTGGTGACAACTGGGAAACAGAACTCAGCTAAACACTGCTAGTAGTCATGGTGGTTTAAAATTGCTTTATTCTTAAGACATAGATTGTTCCACTGATACCCATATTGGACCACTGGTTAAAAAGGAAAAGCAAAGGGAATATTGTGAGTGAAAGATAATTAACAGGGAGACGAACATAAAAAATTGTAAGTCTGGGCCAGGTGTGGTGGCTTACGCCTGTAATCCCAGCACTTTGGGAGGCTGAGGTGGGCGGATCACGAGGTCAGGAGATGGAGACCATTCTGGCTAACACGATGAAACCCCGTCTCTACTAAAAATACAAAAAATTAGCCAGGTGGGGTGGCAGGCACCTGTAGTCCCAGCTACTTGGGAGGCTGAGGCAGGAGAATGGCGTGAACCCAGGAGGCAGAGCCTGTAGTGAGCAGAGATTGCACCACTGCACTCCATCCTGGGTGACAGAGCAAGACTCTGCCTTAAAAAAATAATAATAATAATAATGCCTGTTCTTTACAGATACATGTCACATTCTTCTGCTCAGTAAAATATCTAAAACTATGCTAAAAAATGCAAGACAGTAACAATTATATCCAATGTGCCTTATCGTTTACTGGCAATACATATTATCTACCTTGTGTTTTTGCATAACAAACCACACCCTGAAAGAGAAGTATTAACTTTTTCCAAAGGCAAAAAATGAAAGGTCAAGAGGCTTCTGGTTTCCAGTTCTGTATTTAAGGAGCTGAAAAGTCACCACTCCATCCTAACAAGTAAAAAGGCTGAACAAACTGAAAAATCAACAAGTCTTCTTAGTTTTGTAAGAAAAGTGAGATCACAGTAAACTGATGCCTCTGAAATTGAAGCAACAGACAGGGAGATACAGAGAATCCCAACATACTGGAGCAGAAACTTTTGTTTCTGTTTTTGGTTTTTTTGAGACAGGGTCTGGCTCTGTCGCCCAGGCTGGAATGCAGTGGCACGATCAGGGCTCTCTGCAGCCTTGACCTCCTAGGTTGAAGGGATCCTCTTGCCTCAGCCTCCCAAGTAGCTGGGACTACAGGCATGCACCAAACACCCAGCTAGTTTTTGTATTTTTAGGAGAGACCGGGTTTCTCTATGTTGTCCAGGCTGGCCTCGAACTCCTGAGCTCAAACAATCTGCCCACCTTGGCCTCCCAAGGTAAGTGCTGGGATTACAAATGTGAGCCACTGCACCTGGCCTGGAGCAGAAACTTCCCCAAGAAAAATCCCTTTCCAGCAGCAGCAGGAGGAAAAGGAACCATTCTGAAATATGCCAGAGCACTGGGGTCTTCCTAACACGGCCTGTCCTCAGGAGAAGCTGTCTAACCAGAGCCTCATCTGACAGTGGATTTTACCAGAGCCTAACTGGCCTGGAGGGAAGAGAAATTCTCAGCTCTAGCCCACTCAAGCCTTCCATGTGATGAACAGAAATATATAATTCCAACCGAGTCTAGCGACCCTGTCCCACTTAAAAGGAAATAAAACCCGAGAAACACTGTGAAGTTCACAGTCCAGAGGCACAGGCTTACTCAAAGACTGAGACCTACTCACAGGACAAGAGGACACTTCCGTATTCACCAGACAGTTTCATCTTTCCCACCGCCCAGCAAAGCCGATGCACTGAGAACAGCAAGTTTTTGCAATAGAGAAAGAGTTTAATAAACCCAGAGGCAGCTAAACAAGAGGACAGGAGCTTATTATTACTCAAATCAGCTTTTCCAAAAATCCAGAGGCTATGGTTCTTCAAGGATAATTTGGCAGGCAGCAGAGTAGGGAATAGGGAATGCTGATTGGTTGGGTTGAAATCATAGGGAGTCGAAGTTTGTCTTCTTGTTCTGAGTCAGTTCCTGGGTGGGGGCCAAAAGACCAGATGAGCCAGTTCACCAGTCTGGGTGGCACCAGCTGGTTGGTTCATCAGAATGCAGGGTCTGAAAAATACCTCAAACACCACTCCTAGGGTTTTTGCTTTTTTTTTTCTTTTTTTTGAGACGGAGTCTCGCTGTCTCACCCTGTCACCCGGGCTGGAGTGCAGTGGCACAACGCGATCTCAGTTCACTGCAAACTCCGTCTCCCGGGTTCACGCCATTCTCCTGCCTCAGCCTCCTGAGTAGCTGGGACTACAGGTACCTGCCACCATGCCCAGCTAATTATTTTTTTGTATTTTTAATAGAGACGGGGTTTCACCATGTTGGCCAGGATGGTCTCGATCTTCTGACCTCGTGATCCGCCCACCTCGGCCTCCCAAAATACTGGGATTACAGGAATGAGCCATCGCGCCCAGCCCAATCTTAGGTTTTACAATAGTGATGTTATCTATAGGAGCAACTGGGAAGTTTAGGAATCTTGTGGCCTCTGGCTACATGACTCCTAAAGCAGAATTTCTAATCTTGTGGCTAATTTTTTTAGTTTTACAAAGGTGGTCTAATCCCTAAGCAAAGAGGGGGTTTGGCTCAGGAAGGAGCTGTTACCATCTTTGCTTCAGAATTAAACTATAAAGTAAATTCCTCCCATATTTTGCTCGGCCTATGCCCAGGAATGAATAGGAACGGCTTGGAGGTGAGAAGCAACATGGAGTCAGTTAGGTTAGATTTCTTTCACTACCATGATTTTCCTATGTCAGATTTTTCTCACTGTCATAATTTTTGCAAAGATGGTTTCACTTCCTCTCCTCCCACACTTCTATCACTACATTACTAAAGGCCTACTTAAGAGTGATCCCTTTACCCCATATTCACGCCCAGCTATCAAGAGTGATCCCTTTACGCCATATTCATACCCAACTATCAAGAAAAAATTACAAGGCATACTAAAAGGCAAAACAACACAGTTTGAAGAGACAGACCAAGCATCAGAAAAAGATGTGACAAAGATGATGGAATTATCAGATAGGGAATTTAAAACAACTATGGTTAATTTGTTAAGGGCTCTAATAGACAGTAAACATGCAAGGACACATAGGCAATGCAACCAAAGAGATAGATAGGCAATGTAACCAAAGAGACAGAAATCCTAAGGAAAAAAAATATATTAAGGATCAAAAACATTGTAACAGAAATGAAGAATGCCTTTGGTGGGCTTATTACTAGACTGGACATAGCTAAGGAGAGAGTATCTGAGCTTAAGGATGTATCAATAGAAACCTCCAAAACTGATAAGCAAAGAGAAAAAGACTGAAAAACAGAATATCCAAGAACTGTGAGACAAGTATACAAGGTTTAATATATGTATAGTGGAAATACTAGATGGAGAAAAAGAGAGAAAGAAACAGAAAAAATATACAAAACAATACAGGCTGAGAATTGCCCCCAAATTAATGCCAGACACGAAACCACAGACCCAGGAAGCTTAGAAAATACTAAGCAGGATAAATGCCAACAAAAACTACACCTATGCTATCATTTTCAAACTACAAAAAGTAAAAGATAAAGAAAAATTCCTGAAAGAAACCAGAGAAAAAAAGTAAACTGGCCATAGAGAAGCAAAGATAAAAATTATATCCACCTTCTCAGAAATCACATAATCAAGAAGAAAGTGGAGTGAACTATTTAGTGTGGAGAAGAAAAGAAAACACTCACCAACTTAGAATTCTTGTACGTTGTGAAACTATCCTTCAAAATTGATGGCAAAATAACGACCTTCTCAGACTAACAAAAATTGACAGAGTTTGTTGGCAGTAGACCTGCCCTGCAAGAAATGTTAAAAGTTCTTTTGAGAGAAGGAAAATAATATTAGGTCAGAAATAAAATCTACATAAAGAAAAAAAGAGCATCAAGGAGGAGTAAGTAGAGGTAAAATAAAAATGTTTATTTTTATTTTTCTTATCTAACAAAGTTTGTTCAAAATAATAATGGCAACAATGCATTTGGTTATGTATGCTTATGTGTCTAGTTCCTTATTATCCATGGGGGATTGACTTCAGGACCCCACCCCCAGTGGATACCAAAATCCATGAATGCCCAAGTCCCTTATATAAAATGGTGCATCATTTGCTTTTAATCTACATACATCATCTTATACACTTTAAATCATCTCTAGATTACTTATAATACCTAATACTATGCAAATAGCTGTTATACTCTATTGTTTAGAAAACAATGACAAGAGAAAAACATCTGTACGTGTGCAGTACAGATGCAGCTATCCATTCTTTTTCAAATATTCTGATCCACAGTTGGTTGATTCCATGGAGGCAGAGCCCACATATATGGAGGGCTGACTGTGTGTGTGTATGTATACATATGTGTTTGTGTATGTGCATACACATTTATATATGCCTATGTATAAGTAAAATGAATGACAGCACAAGAGACAGGAGGGAGAAATTAGGAATATTTCATTATTATAAGGTACTCACACTACCCATGAAGCGGTACAGAGTTATTTGAAATCGGTCTTGGATGAGTTGTAAATGCATACGGCAAACTTCTAGGGAAACCACTTTTAAAAAGTTTAAAAAAACAAACAAAAAAAAGAGCATGGTGGCTCACACCTGTTAATCCCAGCACTTTGGGAGGCCAAGAGGGGAAGATTGTTTGAGCCCATGAGTTTGAGACTAGCCTGGGCAACACAGTTAAGACTTCATTTCTACAAATAATTTTTTAAAAGAAATGTACTTGATATGTTACAAAAGAGAAAATGGAATAATGTAAAATTATTTAAGGCTAAATATTAAACCACAAAAGGCAAAACAGTGTGGAAGATAAAAATAGAAACAAAAAACAAGGGCAACAAATAGAACACAATAACAAATATGGTAGGTATTCATCCAACTATATACTCAATTAACAATCACCTCAAATGCCAATGGTCTAAACGCACTAAATAAAAAACAGGAATTGTCAAGGTAGATCAAAAAACAAAACCCAACCATATGTGGTCTACAAAAAGTCCACTTTAAATATAAATACATACATAGATTTAAATGGTTGAAGAAAGCTATACCACACTAACAATAATCAAAAGAAAGTGGGAGTAGCTACAGTAATTTCAGACATAGCAGACTACAGAGCAAGAACAGTTGTCAGAGATAGAGTCATTACAAAATGATAAAGGGGTCAATATTCCAAGAATACATAACAATCCTTAATGTGTATATGTCTAACAACAGAGCATTAAAATACAAGAGGTAAAACTGACAGAACTGCAACAAAAAAGAGGTGAATCCACTATTACATTTGGAGGCTTAGCATCCCTCAGAAATAGGCATATCTAGCAGGCAAAAAATCAGGAAGGACATAAACTCAACATCAATCAATTGTATGTAAATGACATCTATAGACTAGTCCATCACACAACAGCTAGACTAGTCCATCAAACAACAGCAGATTATACATTCTTCTCATGCTCATATGGACTATTCACAATCATAGACCACACTGTAGGCCATAAAACACACTCTAATAAATTTAAAAGCATAGAAACCATATAAAACCTGCTGTCAGATCACAATGGATTTAAATAAGAAATTAATAACACAAACATAGCTGGAAAATTCCAAAGTACTTGGAGATAAAACAATACACTTCTAAATTACATACGGGTGAAAGAATTCTGAAGATAATTTAAAAAAATATTTTGAACTAAATAAAAATGGAAACAACTTATCAAAATTTGTAGTTTGCAGCTAAAGCAAAGGGAAATGCATAGCATTTGGATGCAAAAATTAGTAAAGAAGAAAGGCCTTTAGATCAATAACCTACGTTTCTCCCCTTCAGAAACTAGAAAAAGAAAAACAAATTAAATCCAAAGTAAACAAAAGCAAAAAAATTATAAAAATTAGAGCAGAAATCAATGAAAGAGAAAACAAGAAATTGATAGAAAAAATCAATAAAGCAATGTTTGCTCTTTGAAAAGATAGATGAAATCAGCAAGCTTCTAGACAGTCTAAGAAAAAAGGAGACAGAATACAAATTACTAATATCAGAAATGAAAAAGAGAACATCACTACAGATTGCATAAACATTAAAAGGATAAAGAAATTTTATAAACAACTTTATGTCCACAAATTTGATAACATACATGAAAAGGATCAATTCATTGAAAAACACAATCTACCAGTACTCACACACAAAAACAAACAATCTGAGTTGGCCTACATCTATTAAAAAATTGAATCAATATTTAATAACCTTTAAAATAGAAAGCACCAAGCCCAGGTGGGTTCACTGATAAATTCTATCAAACATTTAAGGAAGAAATTGTAACAATTCTCTGCAATATCTTTCAGAAGCTAGAAGTAGTGGAAATACTTCCTAACTCATTCTATAAAGTCAGCATCACCCTAATACCAACACCAGACATTACAAGAAAAGAAAACTATGGACCAATATCTCTCTTGAATATAAATGTAAAAATCCTCAAAAAACTATAAGCAAATCAAATCTAAAAATGTATAAAAAGAATTATACACCATTTTCAAATGGGATTTATCCCAATTATGCAAGGCTGGTTCAACATACAAAAATCAATAAATGTAATCTAATCAATCACATCGACAGACTTAATTAGAAAAATCACATGATCATATCATTTAACAAAACTCACCACCTATTCATAATAAAAACTTTCATCAAACTAGGAATAGAAGGGAATTTCCTCAACTTGTTAAAGAACATATTTTTTAAAACCCTACAGTTAACATCATACTTAATAGTGAGAAAGACAGCCAGGCACAGCGACCCACACCTGTAACCCCAGCACTTTGGGAGGCTGAGGCAAGAAGATTGCTACAGCCCAGGAGTTCAAGACCAGCCTGGGCAACATGGCAAAACCCCATCTCTACAAAAAATACAAAAATTAGCAAGGCATGGTGGTGCACATCTGTATTTCAAGCTACTTGGAAGACTGAAGTGGGAGGATTACTTCAGCCCATGAGGTCAAGGCTGCAGTGAGCCATGTTCACAACACTGCACTCCAGCCTAGGTGACAGAGCCAGACCATGTCTCAAAAAAGGAAAAAAAAAAAAAAAGAGAGAGAGAGAGAGAGAGAGAAAATTGAGGCTTTCTCACTAAGACCAGGAACCAGGCAAAGATGTCCCTTACTACCACTGCTTTTCAAGATCAAACTGGAAGTCATAACTGATGTATTAAGACAAGAAAAACAAACAAAAGGTATGTAGATTAAGAAGGAAGACACAAAACTGTCTTTTTCACAGATGACATGATTGTCTATGCAGAAAATTCCAAAACGATAAACAAAAAATTCCTGGAACTAATAAACAATTATAACAAGATTCAGAATAAAAGTTTAATATACAAAAGTCAATCACTTCCTCATATACCAGCAATGAACAAGTGAAATTAAAAATTAAAAACACATTACCATTTACATTAGCACCCCCCAAAGATAAAAATGCTTAGGTATAAATCTAACAAAATATGTACAAGATCTATAAGAGGAAAACTACAAAACTGGTGAAAGAAACCAAAGAAAAATTGAATAAACAGATATCCCATGTTCATGGACTCCACACTGTCAAAATGTCAGCTATTCTCAACTTTATAGATTCAATGCAATCCCAATCAAAATTCCAGCACACTATTTTGTGGATACTGGCAAACTGATTCTAAAGTTTATATAGAGAGGCAAAAGGCCCAGAACAGCCAACTCAATCTTAAAGGACAAAGTTTAAGGACTGCCACTACCTGACTTTAACGCTTAATGTACAGCTACAGTCATCAAGACAGTGTGATATTGGCAGAAGAACAGACAAATACATGAATGGAATAGAACAGAGAACCCAAAACTACACTCACATAAACAAAGTTAAGTGATCTTTGACAACGGAGCAAAGGCAATACAATGGGGCAAAGACAGTCCGTTCAACAAATGGTGCTGGAACAACTGAATATCCACATGCAAAAAAACCAAAAAGAATCCAGGCACAGATGTTAGGCCCTTCATAAAAGTTAACTCAAAATAGATCACAGGCCAGGCGCAGTGGCTCATGCCTGTAATCCCAACAGTTTGGGGGCCCGAAGTGGGTGGATCACTTGAGGTCAGGAATTTGAGACAAGCCTGGCCAACATGGTGAAATCCTATCTCTACTAAAAATACAAAAATTACCCCGATGTGGTGGTGCATGCCTATAGTCCCAGCCACTTGGGAGGCTGAGGCAGGAGAATTGCTTAAACCCCGGGAGGTGGAGGTTGTAGTAAGCCAAGATCACGCCACTGCACTTCAGCCGAGGCAACAGAGCAAGACTCTTCAAAAATAATAAATAGATCACAGACCTAAATGTAAAACACAAAACTTCAAAACTCCTGGAAGATAATATAGGAGAAAATCTAGGTTATTATGGGTATGGTGATGACTTTTTAGATATAACACCAAAGGCAGAAATCCATGAAAAATAATTGATAAGCTAGGCTTCATTAAAATTAAAAAATGTGCTCTGTGAAAGGCACTGTCAAGAGAATGAGAAGATGAGTTAGACTAGTAAAAATATTTGCAAAGGGCACATATGATAAAGGGCTGTTACCAAAAATAGATAAAGAACTCTTAAAATTCAACAAGAAAATGAATAACTTGATTTTAAAAATGAGCCAAAGGCCTGTACAGATATCTCACCAAAGAAGACATACAGATGGCAAGTAAGTATGTGAAAAGATGTTGAATATCATGTATCATTAAGGAAACACAAATTAAAACACAATGAGATACCACTATACACCTATTAGATGGTCACAATCCAAAACTCTGACAGCACCAAATGCTGGTAAAGTATGATGCAACAGGAACTCTCACTCATTGCTGGTAGGAACACAAAATGGTATAGCCACTTTGGAAGACAGCTTGGTAATTCCTCACAAAACTAAACATATTCTTAAAATATGATCCAGCAATCATGCTCCTTGGTATTTACCTAAATGAACTGAAAATGTATGTCCACATAGGAACCTGCACACAGATGTTCATAGCAGCTTTATTCATAATTGCCAAAACTTGCAGCATTCAAGATATCCTTCAGTACGTGAATGGATAAATGGTGATATCCAGACAATGGGATATTATTCAGCACTAAAAGGAAACGAGCTATTAAGTCATGAAAAAACATGGAGCAAACTTCAGTGCATATTACCAAGAAAAGAAGCCAATCTGCAAAGGCTGCACACTACATGATTCCAACTATACAGTAGTCTAGAAAGGCAAAACTATGGCGATAGTAAAACGATCAGTGGTTTCCAGGGGTTGCATGGAAGGAGGGATGAATAGTCAAGAGCACAAAGAATTTTTAAGAGCAGTGAAAATACTCTGTATGATACCATAAATGTGGATACATGTCATTATATATTTGTCCCAACCCATAGAAAGTACCATATGAAGAATGAACCCTAAGGTAAACTATGGACTTTGGGTAATAATGATGTGTCAATATAAGTTCATCAGTGATAACAAATGTCACACCTTTCCTGGGAACTGTAGACAGTGGGAGGAGCTGTGCATCTGTAGGGGAAGGGAGTATATGGCAACTCTTCATACTTTCTACGAAATATTGCTGGGAATCTAAAACTGCCCTAAAAAATAAAGTGTATTAATAAAAAATAAGCTTTATAAGACCATCTTCAAAAATTAGCTCATCTAAGTATCTTTTTTTTTTTTTTTTTTTTTTTTTTGAGATGGAGTCTTGCTCTGTCACACAGGTTAGTGTGCGGTGGCACAATCTCAGCTCACTGCAACCTCCGCCTCCCGGGTTCAAGCGATTCTCATGCCTCAGCCTCCCGAGTATCTTGGATTACAGGCATCTGCCACCACACCTGGCTAATTTTTGTATTTTTGTATTTCACCATGTTGGTCAAGCTGATCTCGAACTCCTGACCTCAAGTAATCCACCCGCCTCAGCCTCTCAAAGTGCTGGGATTACAGGTGTGAGCCACTGCCCCCAGTCTAAATAATTTTTTCTACTTCCGATTACTTCTTTATCATAGACCAAAGAAAATGAGGAAAAAGGATTTAAGAAACTCCCAAGAGGCTAGTAGAAGTCTGTTATAGCCACAGAAATCACAAGTAAAAAGAGTTTGGAAAAATCTGTTATACCACCAATTCACATATACTTCCACTAAATATAGCTCTAAACTATATTGTTTATTTCTCCATTAATGTTAAAGATGAAGAAATATTTTTTAATTTCTATTTATTTATTTTTGTAGATATGGGATCTTGCTATGTTGCCCAGGCTGGTCTCAAACTCCTAGGCTCAAGCAATCCTCCTGCCTCAGCCTCCCAAAAATAGTTTTTTGACAAAACATTCTAACACTAAATTTCACCCAACTAGTTTCTTACCTCCTCTATGGTAGAGGCCCACTGTCTCAATTCTTTCATATTTCTCATCACAAGCAGGTTCCTCTACAATAAATGCCCGTTCACAGCTGCTAACATGTGTATTTGTTTAGCAATGTTCTTGTGAAGTATTTTTGTGACAAATAACTACTGTTATGGACATATCATTTACAGATAATGAAAAATAAAGCCAAGATTCTCTTCTTTGCTGATGAAGTCAGGAAGGTGGAAAGGGCAAAGTAAGAACTCTCACTCTTACCCTATGAGTAATTTCAATAGAAATCAAAGGCGTGAACTTCTCAGGTCCTCAATTTTCTCCTCTCTAAAAAGAAAGAATTGTTTAATAAAACTCCACCAAGTCTATAATCATCAATGGCAGCTAAAACCATTTAGTGAAAGAATCTTTTTTAATAAAAAAAGAAAAGGACATTGCATGATGTCTCAACTCCCAGGCACTTGTGTCTGACTTGGGAGTGGTACCCTCAGTCACACCCAAAACTATCTGTGGCCGACCCTGTTCTTTTTGGCTGACATAAATGCATTCCCAACCTCCTTCTCCTCCTGTCTTGTCTCAATCGTAGAGTCTAGAAGAGCAAGCATTCACTTTGCAGCCTCCCTTGCACTAAGGAGTGGCCATGAGACAATTCTGCCTAATGAATCAGAAGAAGAATTGTGTTAGGGATTTCTGGAAAGACTACTGCTTTTCCTGAGAAAAGCGACAGACGCAGTAGGGGCTGCGCCCCTTCCGTGCTTCTTCCAGCCTTACAGACGCACTGTTGGTAGCTGTGACTGCCTTGCTACCACGAGGAAAAGGAAGGCCAAGAGAATAGCAGAGACACTCGCTCTGATGCCTTTGAGCCAATGAATCAATGCCAGAAGCAGCTGACCTCCAGAGTTCTTGTTATAGGATTAAAATAAATCTCTACTTATTTGCCATTGTCACTTTGGTTTGCTTGTTTGTTTACCTGTTGCCAAGCACATTCCTAACTGATACACTGTTCACCAGATTCCCTGGGATTAGACAATCAAACATCTTTCTGTAACCAAGAATGCAAAGCTCCTCAACTGGAAAATATTCACGTGAAAGTTTAAAGGAAAAGGACAGGGAGTGAAATAAACTGCTTTCTTCTCCTGCCCATAGAATCCATTTATTTCATGTAGCTGTAAAATCAGCCCTTTGCCCAATTTCAAGTCACAAATTCTCAGGATTAGAAAGGCATTAATTTTAACCACCTGACCTCCCTCTAAACAACCTAATTAGGCAGCTATTTACCCTTTTCTTGAATTATGTATAGTGACAAGGAATTCATTCTCTCTAGAAGGAGCCTATATCATCTTTGGACAACTATTTTAGAAAGGTCTATCTTATATTAACTTGCTACTTCTATGTCTTCCTTCTACCTTTTGAGATATACAGAACAGAAAGAATCTCTTTTATGAATGAGAGCCATCCAAAGAGCTGAAGGCAGCTGTCATATAACCTCATCTGCATAGTGATATCCACCAGTTCCTTCCACCTTTCCTCCTGAGAGAGGTATCAAGTTCTAATGAATGCCAGTCACATACATAATTTTAAATTGTCTAGTAGCCACGTTTTAAAAAGGAAAAGCCAGGTGAAATTAATTTTAATATATTTCATGTAACCCAATATAGCAAAAATATCATTTCAACAGATACTCAAAATAAATCATGAGATATTTACATTGTTTTTTCATACTAAGTCTTTGAAATCTAATGTGTATGCTATAGTCAGCCCTCCGGATCCTAGGTTCTGTATGTGTAGATTCAGTCAACTTTGAATTGAAAATATTTTTTAAATAAACAATAACAATACAACCATTAAAAAAATACTTTAAAAAACCAAACCGTATAACAACTATTTACATAGCATTTACATTGTATTAGGTATTATAAATTATCCAGAGATCATTTAAAGTCTACAGGAGGCTGTATGTAGATACATGAAAATACTATACCATTTTTATATGAGGAACTTGAGCATCCACGGCTTTTGGTATGTACAGGGGGTCGAGGAACCAATCAATACCCGTCGGACACTGAGGGGTGACTGTATTACATGGTAGTCTATGATCAGCTTAGAGGAGTCGCATTTTCACTGCTCAATGGCCACATATGGCTAGGCACAACCATATTAAACAGTACAGGTCTGACAGAAGAACATAACACTGTATTCTGCAGAGTGACTACAGACAGCATTCAGTTAATCAGATAAACTGGCAAAATATCATGGTACCAAGTTTCTGAACCTACAGTACTGCACAGACCTCTTTTAAAGTGGTGGGAAAGAGAACTACATTTCCTGGGCTCCTGAGACTATGTCCTAGAACTTTCAGAGGTCGATGTACCCCAGCTGAGAAACTGTTTCAAAAGTGGCTTTTTTAAAAAATGATCTTCAAAATACACACCAAAAGAGATTATATTTTGCTTGAATGTGAGCATCTCTGTGGTCCCAGACCGAAAACACTACTGGAACAGAGAGAACACTGGTCTGGAGTCAGGGAGTCATTATTCTCAATTCTGCCACCAAGCTCAGTAATCACCTGAAAAGAAATCAATTCATTTCTCCAGGACTCTTTTCTCTGAGGGTGCTCCACTTTCCCGCTAAACAACACTGTCCTAAGCATTCACAAATCATCCTTTTAACAATTCATTCTAGAATTCTGCCCACAAGTAGCATAAAGCTCCTAGTCTACAGTTTTTAAGCCCACATTTCTCACTCTTGAAAATCAGAATGTCATTTACCTGTCTTCATAATTCCAACAATTTCCCACTCTTCAAAATTCCATAAAAATAAAAATTAACAATGAATTATCCCTAGGGTCTTTCAGTGTCCTGGAACAGAATGCTTTTGGACCAAAAATCCTAAACCCATTTTGAACAACTAAACAATCTTTTACAATCCATTCAGCTTTCGCAAGCTTTAATTTAATGTTACCGATGTTTTTTCTGGCCTGTTCAAAATAAACATTCCTGCCTTTCATTTATTGACTTTATGAGTACTTGTCAAGGACCTACTGCGCATGACAACACACTAGGAACACGGATGAGCTGTAAAAAAGATACGTAAATGCCGTCCTTTCTTGCAAAAGGCTGACACTCTAGCAATGAATGAAAGACAATAAACTAGCATATAACTAAGCAGGACAATTTCAGGTAGTAAAGAATGATATAACAATAAAGCTAACATTTGAGAGCAATATCATGCTCCAGATACTCTTCTAAATAGTAACTAGTTTAATCCTCTTAACAACTCTACGAGGTATGTGCCTCTATTATTGACCCCACCTTCATACATGAGAAAATTGAGAAGAAGAGCAGTCAGTGCTAGAAAAAACAGAACATAGGAACTGTAAGAGGGCAAGTGTCTAGTGCACTATCAAGAGTCTAGGAGACCAGGTGTGGTGGCTCATGCCTGTAATCCCAGCACTTTGGGAGGCCCAGGTGGGCAGATCACCTGACGTCAGGAGTTCAAGAGCAGATTGGCCAACATGGTGAAACCCCAATTCTACTAAAAACACAAAAATTAGCCAAGAGTGGTGGCTCACGCCTGTAATCCCAACTACTCAGGAGGCTGAGGCACAAGAATCACTTGAACCCGGGAGGTGGAGGTTGCAGTGAGCCGAGATTGTGCCACTGCACTCCAACCTGGGGGGACAGAGTGAGACTCTGTCTCCAAAAAAAAAAAAAGAAAGAGTCTAGGAGGGTACAAAAGGTCTCTATGAGGTCCTCTGGGCTGACGCTTGAATGAAGAACTAGCCACACAAAGATCTAGGGCCAGAGTGTTCCAGAGAGAGGGAACAGCAAGTACAAAACCCCTAAGATGGGATGAACTTGGCAGGATGAACCTCGAGGGCTCAAGGAACAGAAAGAAATAAAATGTGGCTGATAAAGACGGAGGGGAGAGGAGTAAGAGAAGAGGTAAAGAGGCAAGAGTAACAGCTAATTTATGATGAGGAGTCTGGATTTTATTACAAGTACAACGAAAATCCCCCTAGGGTTTTTAAGTTGGGGAATAACATGATCTGATTTACATCTTTAAAAGATCCCTCTGCTTGCTATGTGGGAAATCAACTGTAGAAAGCAAGAATTGAATCAGAGAAACAAGGAGAGAGAAGATGGAAGCCAATCAGCAGTTGAGTAACTCAAGCTTCCCTCTGCCATTTAACATTATATCAGCCCAGAGCAACTGGTTTGTTTCCTTTTTGCTTCTTTTCCTGAGTTTACTTCTCCTGCTGATGGAGCCACTTGCTCTAGGTTACAGTAAGATCCAGAGAAGAGTTGAGGACCCCTTCAGATTCCTTTGGCTTTTGATTTTAACCTCTAATATACCCAGAGGAACATGTACAACACAATATGAATGGCAAGTAAAGCCAAAAAAAAAAAAAAAAAAGGCAGAGCGAGGAGTCAATCAATGATCATCTTCAGCTGCGGCTCAATAAAGCCCAGAATGTTCACAGCAATTCACTCTATAAACAATTCATAGCTCAAAGCCAAAGGGTTCAAATAATACTCAAAGGCCTTGGACTTCACTAATAATACCTATCTCTTACTGAAAAGATAATACTAACAAATATCTAAGCATACTGAGGAGAACTGTCGGCAAACATCACCACTAATCATTCTTCCTATCCCTGTCTCTGCATCCCAGCTATCCCATCAAGAAGGGGAATTTACTTCCCCTCCCTTTGAATTTGGGCTGCCCTTGTGACTCACTTTCACCAATAGGATGTGATGAAAGTGATGTGCCAGTTCTAGATCTAGGCTTCAAGAGACATAGAAGCTGCCAGGGCATGGTGGCTCACGCCTATAATCCCAGCATTTTGGGAGGCAAAGGTGGGTGGATCACCTGAGGTCAGGAGTTCAAGACCAGCCTGCCCAACATGGTGAAACCCCATCTCTACTAAAAATACAGAATTTAGCTGCTGTGGTGGCATGCACCTGTAATCCCAGCTACTAGGGAGGCTGAGGAAGGAGAACTGCTTGAACCCAGTAGGCAGAGGTTGCAGTGAGCCGAGATTGTGCCACTGCACTCCAGCCTGGGCAACAGAGCAAGACTCCATCTCAGAAAAAAAAAAAAAAAAAAGTAAAAGTAAAATGAAGTAGAAGCTTCCTTATTCTCACACTTGGAACCCAGCCACCATGCTGTAAGGTGGCTGGTCTAGATACCAGAGGAAGTGAGAAATTATGGAAGAAAACTAAGGAACTCTAGTCTACAGCCAACAGGAAACATGAGAGCAAAGCTTTCTTGGACATTCTAGTCCAGCCAAGTTCTGAAACTGAAAACATCTGCTGTATTAGTGATGCTAGTGGACACCACCACATGGAACAGAAAACCACTCAGCTTAACCCAGCCAACACACCAAATTGTGAGAAATAATAAACTGCTGTTTTAAGTTACTATGTTTTGGAACATTTATGTGGAATTTCAACAGGTCAATACAAAAAGCAGGACATTCCAGACAGAAATATGAGCAGGAGCAAAGACAAAGAAATGGTATAGTAAAGAATATTTTTCAAGAAAGGCAAGTTCTCTAATAACTGCCACCAGTCATGAACCAGCTATTCTAGTTCAATGGTTAAAATGAACCACTTGTGGAAAGTAGTACGGTGATTCTTCAAAGATGTAAAACCAGAACTACCATTCAACCCAGCAATCCCATTACTGGGTATATATCCAGACGAATATAAATCATCCTACCATAAAGACACACACACATGAATGTTCACTGAAGCACTATTCACAACAGCAAAGACATGGAATCAACTGAAACGCCCATCAGTGACAAACTGGATAAAGAAAATGTGGTACATATGCACCATGGAATACTACACAGCCACAAAAAAGAATAAGATCATGTCTTTTGTGGGAATATGGGTAGAGCTGGAGGCTATTACCCTTAGCAGACTAAGGAAGGAACAGAAAACCAAATACTGCATGTTCTCACTTTTAAGTGGGAGCTAAATGATAAGAAAATATGAATACAAAGAAGGAAACAATAGATAATTGCGGTCTACTTGACGGGAGAGGGTGGGAGGAGGGAGAGGAGTAGAAAAGATAACTACTGAGTACTGGGCTTAATACCTGGGTGATGAAATAATCTGTACAACAAACCTCTGTGACATGTGTTTACCTATGTAACAAACCTTCACATGTACCCCCAAACCTATAATAAAAGTTAAAAATAAAGAAAAAAATAAATCATTTCCTGTGCAAGTCCTATTACAATGCTTATATATTCGCAAAATGGTTTGCAGGACTCAAAGTTGTAAAATAAGGATCCCTGATGTCAGAGAGGTGAAGCTGATGATCTATGAATACATTATGTAACTTTCTGCTTCTCTTTCACTCTGCCTTGCAGGCATCCAGCAATATCATCTATTCTTCACTTTGCTAAATCTTATCCTTGGCAGAGCCTTCATAAATAAGATTGGCACCCAAATAAAAGATGCCCCAGAGGGCTACCTTGACCCTTCTACCATGTGAAGACACAACAACAAGGTACTGTCTATGAACCAGGAAATGGGCCCTCACCAGACACCTAATCTGCTGGTGCCTTGATCTTGGACGTACCAGCTTCTAGAACTGTGGGAACTAAGTTTCTATTGTTTATAAGCTACCCAGTTTACACTGTTTTGTTATAGCAGCTCAAAAACACACCCTGTTTCAAGATTCTGCATTCATTTACTCATTCATATATTCAACCATATTTTATTGGGCACTAATGATGCCAGGCACTGCTCTAGGTGCTCAGGATACAATAATTAACAAGGCAGACAATACCTCTGGCTTCATGGAGATAAACTGTGTTGATGAGCAGGAAGTAGACAGAGTGGTCAGAGAAGGCTGGAGGAGAACACAGTTGACCAGAGATCTCTATCTGATGGAAGTGAGAAAGCAAACTAGGAGAATATCTGAAAAAAAAAAAAAAGAGCATTGCAGGCAGAGGAATGAGCAAGAGGCAAAGATCCTCAAATGCCTACACATCCATGGGAGAAGGCCAGTGAGTGACGAAAAGAGAGGTAGCAAAGGGGATCAGAGAGGATGCAGGGATCCAGATCCCAGAGGGACTTTTGGGAATGGCCAACACTTTGGACTTTATGTTTTCAGAGTGATAGAAAGTATCTCCTTACAGCCTTTCCCAGCCCCTAACTAAGCCTCTATTGATTCTTCTCCTTCTTGTGTTCTTATCACCTGTACTTTTATTTACCAGTTAGTCTATATTCCATGAATTTCTGTTCATCTCTTGTGTATCAGTTCTGTGTCCTCAGCTATGTCTCAATGGCAAGAATCAGTCATATTCTCCTCTGTATTCCCAGGGTCTGGCACCTAAGAGATGCTCAATAAATCTTTCTGGAAAGTGATAATGATGATGTAATCTCTTAGAGTCTTTTCTAGCTGCAAGATCTATGATGCCTTTGAACCCTCTTAACAAACTAGTTTGCACAATGACTCAGAAGACTGACATCTTTCTAGATATTTTGAGATTATATTCATGCCACATTTAGAGTCTCCATCCATCAAATGACTAGAATGAATTACATTAGAGTTTTGTTTAAATGAAGGCTGTCACTTGGAATGGGATTCCCTTACATGGAACTACCTACTAATATTTGCACTTTAAGCCACCTGAACCTCAGGAGAGTAAAAAATTGCTATTAAATAAATGCTATTCTGATGTGATCTCATCACTAGTCATTAATGAAGGCCTCAAATCCTTTGTTTCTTCTCCCAGTGAAAAGTGAAGGATAATGCTACTCCCCTCCCCGACTCCCTCCTGACCCCAAGTCTGGGTTGGACTTAGTGTTTTACTTGACCAATAATATGCAGGAGGACTGGTATTCTGGGACTTATGAGGCTACATCCTAAGAAACCTTGAACCTTGAAGCTTCCATCCTCACATTTTAGGAAACCCAGTTCCCATGCTGAAAGAAACCTAAGCCACATGGAGAGACCACATGCCAGTGCTCAGGCATGCTGGGCCCCAGCTAAGCCACCTGCCCAGAGCCAGGCATCCCAGTCGAGGCACCATACGTCTGAGTCTGAGATCTCAAAAGTGGATCCCCTATCCCCAGATTCCTCAGCGGACACCATGCGGATCAGAGACAAACTGCCCAGCTGAGCCCTTTGTTAATTCCTAACCCACAAAATCACAACCAAGATAAAATGGGTTATTTTAAGGTATCAAGTTTTGGAGTGGTTTGTTATGTAGCAGTAGACTTAAAAAAACAAAAAACAGAAACATAATCATATCACTACTGATCCAGAACTCACAAGAGTGCCTTCCTCCCAATCATTTATAAAATTGACAGACGGACACAGTCTGAGGTTTGTCCAAGGTTCAATGACCGCTCTGCCCAGAGATTTGATCCATGACAAATGGCACAGACAGATTAGATGACTTTGAATGAGCATCCTGAATCAATCACACTAATAGAATTTCAGGCCAATGAAAGTCATTTGAAATGTAACCAAGGTAAAAGCCACAGCATCCATTTGGATTGTAGAGGTCACAGAATTAGGCTATTGGCCAAATTATACATATTTTTTTCACTCAAGTCACCCTGCTGGCAAGAAAATAATTTATTACACTACTTAAATACATGGATAGGACTTAAAACAGAATTGAAATGTACATTTCTATCATAAAGTTAAAAAGATCCAGCTACTAAACAATGATTGCATGCAATACTAAGAATTTCTGAAATGATTTTCAGTCAGATGCTGCCAGAATGGAAAACACTCAATTGCAAACAGTCCTCTCCTTTAGAACATCCTTTGTTTGTACAAAGAAGTTATATTATGAAAACAAAAGCTCCCCAAAATGGGTAGGGAGTTTTACCCCCATCAGTATGATCACTTCTCCCAACAGCTGTCACTTCAGGCTCTGTGATTAAGTGGCTTCTGATAAAACAGCACACTCATTTCATATTGCCCTCCTCCCTCTCCCTCACTACCTTCAAGTCATATTTGGCTCTCCGAAAAAACACAGAACCATTAAGTGGACCCAAGGAGAGGAGTAAAGGTAACACACACATATAAAAACAAATTTTGGTAGTAAATGCTTTAGAGCATCAATTTTTCATATAAACTGCTATCTTGAACTATGTCTAATCATAGTTCTAATCATAGTCTATCACCCACATTTTTCACACTATGAATTCACACTCACCATTGGTACATTTTAAAGAATCAACAAAAGAAAATAATGACTCAAGAAAACACCCTGAAAACTAAGGGCATGGCAATGTGAAAATGGTAAAATGCTTTCAAGAGAAAATATCACCTTCCAACTTCAAATTTGCACATATTTGCTTGAAAGTACATATTTGCTCCAAAAATAATTCATTATCAATAACAACAATAAAACCATAACAAAAGAAACCAAAACATCAACACTTGTCTCATTGGCAGCTATATGAGTACATGTATTTTTTATAAGAGAACTCCAGAATTAGAGAAGAAAAACCATTAACTTCTGATGAGAATATTTAATGAAAAAAATAACCACTGCCTTCACATAGAAACCACTCCTTCCACAGCAGTGAATCATTAACTCAGAATAATACATGTTTAAAAACATGTACTCATAGTCCTATACTACATCGCATTTCCAAAACTGCTTAAAAAGCAAAAGTAGATGGTAATGCCGTCAAAGCAAATACAGTGACATTTTGGTTATGTGGCTCTGACAAATGAAAGTTCAACAAGAATTTAAGAAATGAAGCTGAGGATATAAATTGTGTTCTTTTCATTTAAGTGAGAACATCAGCAGCTCCATCTGTTCCAGCTCTAGGAGCCATTACTGACACATTAAATTCCAAACAAGAGGAAGGCCTTTAGGTTAACAAGGAAAGCAAGCCTGATTAAATGTCAAACCACGTGATACTAAGCTCTTGCACCTTCTGTATCATCAAGAAAGTCAAACCCTGCTCAGTGCTAATGCAAAAGCACTGCTGATGGGGGAAAGGAACGTATTTCCAATGCATCTCTTCTGATCATTAAGGTCATCTGTCTAATGTGTTCAAGGCAGACAGGAGACTGTCCCTAGAGTACAGAAAACTTATCTTTCCCATCTGAAATGGTCCTGCCTCAGGAAAAGAACTTTTACTAAAACACGACTACACAATAGTAGTCGTCTGTAGTACACAGAAATTCAATCGTCTGTAGTAGTCTGTAGTACATAGAAATTTAATCATAGAAGTTCCCTTCAGAATCCCCCAAAATTAATGACTTTAAACATTTCATTTAATTAAGTAATTTTTTCAATTTCAAAATTTTCTGTGATGATCTGGTCCATAAATGCGTCTGCTCAACAAATAATTATTGATGGGACAGGCACTGTCCCGGGGTCTGGGAATGCAGGATAAAGCAGGCAGTTAAAGCTGCCTACTTCTCAAGAGTTTACAGTCTAGAGAAGGAAAATTCACTTGTCAAGTAACAAGTCCAATCAAGTGCAGAGAATAATTCCAGATAGCATTAAATGCTGTGTAAGACACAAAACAGGATAATGTTGCAGAAAGTGACTTGGGAGGTGGCTAATTTGGACTGATGAGGCAGGCCTCATCAAGGAGGCCTGACACCTAAATTACCAGAGGGAGCCACTTATTAGAGCAAAACTGGGAGCAGGGCACACCAGGCACAGAGAACGGCTAGGCTGGAACAAAGGCCTCGAGGTGGGCACTGACTTGGCCGACTGGAGCGACAGAAGAGGCCTGTGCTGGGCTACAGGGAGAAGGTGGGGAGTGGTAGATATGACTAGAGAAGCCAGCAGGAGTCCCCACGTCACAGGTGTCCCTTTTGAGCCCTGGTGAAGAGCTCTGATTCTCAGTGCAATGTAAAATCCTCAGAGGAGGTTTTAAGCAGAGGAATAACAAAGTCTGATTTCTATTTTTAAAAGATGGCTCTGATTGCCAAGTGGAAAACGTTTTATGGGAAAGTACATGTGGAGGCTACTGCAGTAATTCAGGCAAGGGATGGAGTCAAGTAGACAGATTTGGGGAATGTTGTAGAAGGCTTGCTAATGGAATATACAGAGGGAAGGAAGGTAGGTACAGCAAAGAAGGAAACAAGGATAATGCCTAAGGTTTTGGCTAGAACAATCTGGTAAAATACAGATGGCGCCTTTTAAAATACAGTAGACATAAGGCGGTTTAGAGAAGGGAAAGTGGAAATCAAGATTTGTTTCATTTAGCTCACTCATTTCAGAGATGAGTAAATGATGTACCAAGTATGTAAATGACTTAACCAAAGAAGCTTAACTGCCTAGTTGAAGAGCTGGAATTAGAACCCGACTTTCTACTTTCTAATCCAGTAGTCTTTAGTATTAATCTTTAGTATTAATCCAGTATTAAATTGAGATTTCCAGATTAAATAATTTCCAGTTATGCTATTATTAATTATTATTAATTATTCACGCAAAGGCTCCAAATAGGCCAGGTGTGGTGGCTCACACCTGTAATCCCAGCACTTTGGGAGGCCAAGGCAGGCAGATCCCTTGAGCTCAGGAGTTCAAGACCAGCCTGGGCAACATGATGGAACCCCCATCTCTACAAAAAAAAAAAAAGGTTCCAAATAATTTGAAGGTAAGTGAGCATTAGAAATCAAAAGTATATATGAATTTATAAAGGTAACAAAATTTCACAAAACTACACACACTAAAAACAGATTGTATGTAAAAACTATTCCACTAAGGTCTGTTCTTGAATTACTAGTATTGCACCAATGTCAATTTCCTGCTTTTGACAATGTGCTATGATCATGTAAGATATGATCTTACATTGGGGGAAGCTGAGTGAAGGGCACCTGGGATCTCTCAGTACTATTTTTGCAACTTCTTGTCTTAAATTATTTCAGAGTAAAAAATTATTTTTTTAAAAAAGAGACTGGGTATGGTGGCTCACACCTGTAATGCCAGCACTTTGGGAGGCTGAGGTGGGCAGATGGCTTGAGCTCAGAAGTTCTACACCAGCCTGGACAACATGGTAAAACCTCATCTCTACAAAAAAATACAAAAATTAGCCAGGTGTGGTGGCATGCGCCTGTAGTCCCAGCTAACTGGGAGGTTGAAGTAGGAGGGTTGCTTGAGCAATTGCTTGAGGCAGAGGTTGCAGTGAGCCAAGATCGCGCTGCTGCACTCAAGCTGGGCAACAGAACCAGACTCTGTCTCAAAAAAAAAAAGAAAAAGAAAGTAAACTTGCCCAAGAACACTGAACCAAGGGAGACTGCCAAAATTTGAGACTTGATCAACTGATTTGTGGTTGACTATACCATAATTTTTATTCAAATGTTGTTTAATTTCACCTAATGGCATCTACTTTCTTTCACAGATAAAGAGAAACTTCTTTTGTGACCTTTTGGAAGGTAATCAGTCTTTTTTGGCTGGATCTGTTTCCTTCCGCACTCAAGAACATAGTCAGCATGCAGTCAGCGATCTGGGAGCCAAAATCTGCATTTGGCTGGCTTTGGGAGTCTATATTAGGTGTAAAATGCTGTTCTAAAACAATTAAAATGGCAATGCTTTCATTTCCTGAGTGGATTGAACAAAACAACATAAATGATTTAAGCCATTTGTGAAATGAATCGGAAGGGAATTTACCAAAAAGGTGATTCTATCCAATTTAACCAAGGCCACTGCTGTCAAGAGCCTGCAGAGAACTCTCGATATCGCTAAAAGGCTGGCAGCTACATCCTCATTTACGGGACCACCAGAGCACCTGTATGATACACTTGCCTGAAAAGAATTGTGTTTTGGTGGGGGCTGAGGGAGTAGAGCTAATGGAGGTAAAGATTGGGGGTGGTGGAACAGTGTAAACATGGGCCGGGCGTGGTGGCTCAAGCCTGTAATCCCAGCACTTTGAGAGGCCGAGACGGGCAGATCACGAGGTCAGGAGATCGAGACCATCCTGGCTAACATGGTGAAACCCCGTCTCTACTAAAAATACAAAAAAATAAGCCGGGCGAGGTGGCGGGCGCCTGTAGTCCCAGCTGCTCGGGAGGCTGAGGCAGGAGAATTGCGCGAACCCGGGAGGCGGAGCTTGCAGTGAGCAAAGAGCGGGCCACTGCACTCCAGCCTGGGTGACAGAGCGAGACTCCGTCTCAAAAAAAAAAAAAAAAAAAAAAAAGAAGCCTGTAGCCAAGAAAACCCAGAGAAGGAGTCAAAGAACAGGTTGAATTGTTTCCCTCTTACAAGAGAAATTGCAGAGTTGAGAGCATTATATCACATAGTGCCACATTCAGATACCACCTAGCATATGGGATTCTCAGTTCCTCCCAAAGTCTATCACCATCAGGCCTAGCAGCAGCATCAACCTGAAGCTAACTCAGGTTGGATTTTCTTAAGGTGAGAAACAGAATGAATGTCTCTATGTCAACTAAGATCTGGGGAAATCTGGTGGATGTGGGGCAGTTAATGAAGTCAACACCCTGGAACACAGGAGTTGAAGTGACGGTTTTTATCTCTCCCTAGGCCAGTTCCCTTATATTCAGGACTCACTCACCTACCCTACCAAGCCCAGATCCAAAGCCTAGATATCAAGATCATCCAACAACTAATCCCCTCTCTCTTTACCTGTGTCTCTTCTAAACACATCAATTCTTTACTTGAGCCAAAAAGTCTATTGATATCAAGATCATCCAACAACTAATCCCCTCTCTCTTTACCTGTGTCTCTTCTAAACACATCAATTCTTTACTTGAGCCAAAAAGTCTATTTGCTTTCCTTCCCTCACAGCAGGCACTCATTTAAGATTGAAGAACTTACTTTATTAAAGGTTCTGTGATGGCTGCAGCAGATGTGAACAAGGCATAGACCCTGACGTAACTCAAGGGGATGGCATTCGATGGTGAGAGGGAGCTAGGGAAGAGTTAGCTACATTTACAGGTAACTATGTTAAAACATGGAGAAAGATCATCACAAAAATCTGTGGAGGTTCAAAGAAAAAAAAAAATTCCCAGTTGAGGAGAATGTGGAAAGGCTTCTGGGAAAAGAAAGGAATTAGGCTCTGAAGAACAGATAAGATTTTGGGAGGCAGAGATTAGAAAGTGGGGTGGGGGGAAATTATAGTCCAAAAAAAAAAGAGCTCAGGCAAATGCCTACTGAAAAGACATTACAGCATCATTGTAACAGTGGGGGAGAGATAATGGCTCCTCTCTCATCCTCCAAAGATAGGTCCAGATCCAGGTAATTTCCTCCTTTGCCAGCACAGAGAATGTTACTCATTAACTGAATCATATTCTCAGGAATTTGGAATTTTCAAAGCAGTAAAAAGTTGTGGTCTCCTAGAAACTCTTTTCTTCTCAGAAGATCAAAGAACTAGCATTTGACGAAAAGGCTGTTCTCCCTGGAAGACTGCTGGCCAATCTCTTTTTCATGTTAGCTTCCTTTTTGTCTTCCTCTCTCTGAGTCTCCCTTCTACTCTGCTAGCACTATTCCCACGAGGGACAAGATGGCTGGGGCTCCAGCAGTCACTTAGGACCGTGAGGGAATCTTGAGAATGGAAATCATGTGCCAAGGGTGGCAAAGCATAAAGAGAGAAGGAGCCTTAGCCTCTGGTAACTGTGGAGCAGTCATACCAGCCCACAGCCCTGGGGACTACTTACAGACGTGTGTGTGTGTGCGCGTGTGTGTGTGCGCGTGTGTGTGCGTGTGTGTGTGTGTCTGTGTGTGAGAGAGAGAGAAAGAGAGAAAGAAAGATATGGAGGAGAAAGAGGAGGAGGAGGAGGGGAAAATAAACCTTCCGTCTTATTAAAATCTCTGTCATTTGGGTTTTCTGTTGAATGTTGCCAAATCTAATTCAATAATTAATATAGATAAGGTCGGGCCATATTACGGGAGGTCTGGAATGAATTTTAAAATGTCTGAAATTAATTTTGTAGACAATGAGGAAAATTTAAATATATTTTCAGAGAAAAACATCTTTTATTTGAGCACTCATCATTTGTCCAATAGCACTAGGTCCCTGCCCTCTGGAAGTTACAACCTATAGAGGAGCACACCAAAGAGGAAGTGCAAGGTGCGCAGAAGCCCATGATGAGGGGACTTACTCCAACACAGAAGGTGTAGGAAGGCTTCCTGAAAACACACCTAAGCTAAACCCCAAAGGAGGAACTGGAGTTAACATGGCAAAGAAAGAAGTAAAAACATTCACACTATAGGCAAAGACACTGAGGCAAAACAAAAATCAAACAAAACCCAACAGCACAGCACCTTAAAAAACAAACTGGGCCGGGCGCGGTGGCTCACACCCGTAATCCCAGCACTTTGGGAGGCCGAGGCGGGCGGATCACGAGGTCAGGAGACCGAGACTATCCTGGCTAACATGGTGAAACCCCGTCTCTACTAAAAATACAAAAAATTAGCCAGGCATGGTGGCGGGCGCCTGTAGTCCCAGCTATTCAGGAGGCTGAGGCAGGAGAATGGTGTGAACCTGGGAGGCCGAGATCACGCCACTGCACTCCAGCCTGGGCAACAGTGCAAGGCTCCATCTCAAAAAAAAAAAAAAAAAAAAAATACTGAAGGAAGTCAAATTTGGCTACTATGTGGAAGAACGGTTCTCCAGAGAATGGCACAATAGGATGCTGGAATGGTGTGCAGGGGTCACAGTGATGGGAAGAAAGCTTTGGAAGACAAACCTGGCAGCTTCTTTGTACAGGCAGACCAGTTACACAGTAGTTTGGAGAAGCAATAAAAGCCTAAAGTAAGAGACAGGTGCATAACTCAGAAAATCATGACACTGATGGAAATACTGAGGGCAGGAGCAGGAACTAGATTCAGTGAGAAAAACTCATTCCATCTGCAACATGCTGGGTTTAATGTTCCAGCAAGGCATCCTGAGATGTCAGGGAAGTACTTGGCATCTCCTCTGTCTGGACTGGCTTCTTTCCTTGGAACCAATGACTCTACCTTCCATAAAACCCAGATTCACCTTAGAAGCCCTCCCTACTTTATTCCCTTCCCCGCCGAGATCGCTCCTTCATGCTGCATGCTCTGGTGGAATTCCATTCACTTTGTAGGCTGCTAGTACATGTTCAGAATTCATAAGCATGTCACCCCTCTCTTACCATACAGACTTCAACCTCCTTGAAGGACAAGGGCTCTCTAGCTTCTATTTCTGATGGAATGCTTTTGATACCTTTTAGAGCCCACAGCACTCTACGAGCACTTAAAATGTTAAATTCCTTAGGGGATTGAGAAACCTAATATAGGCTTCACTTCTAAACAACAGACAGAAATATTAATAGTACAATGGCTATCTCAGGGAATGGGAAGAAATTTATACCCTTGCTTAGCATTACTCATCAGAAGGTTTGAATCTCAATGACAAAAGATTCCCTTCAAAGGAGGTGAAAACAGAGACAAGGTGGGGGGATGTAAAAAATACATTAAATGCCTAATGGATGGGAACAAAAGGCAAATGCTTCATGACTGCAGACCTTGCTTAATGCTTTCTGTGGTTAGTATTCAAATGCTAACATTATCTCATCATGCCAGTACTTACAAATCTTGAGACTAAACCATGAGTAAATACACAGGATAAGCTGAAACTAAATCCTTATGTGAATGTGCAGAGCACAAAAGGGTTTTATCTGTTTGGTTTACCTAATTCTTTTTCTCTTATGTACAATTTTAGAAATGAAAGAAAAGCTTCAATGGCCCTGGTATGACAAATCTCTTCTGGCAAAATCTAATTCAAAAAAAAAAAAAAATGGCAAAGATAATGATATATATTCAGAGGAAAAGTTTACCCTGAAGAAAAGCCTCCCGAGTTTTGATTCTCGAAACAATTTTAGAACTAAGCATTTGCTTTAATCCAGCACTCAGTTAGGCACCAAGTAAAGAAAGGCAAATAAAGCTGATTCCGGTCATAAGAAAAAAAACCAAAGGTTTTTTGGTAAAAGCCACAGTTTTTTTTTTTTCTAGTTTCTGGCCTTTCTCACTCTATACCAGGGGTGGTAGGCTTTTTCTGTAAAGGGCCAGATAGTAAATATTTTAGGTTTTGTGGACCATAAGGTCTCTATTGCAGCTACTTGACTCTGCCGGTATAGTGTGAAAGCAGTCAGAGACATGTTCACAAATAAGCATGGCTGTGTTCCAATAAAACTTTATTTACAGACACTGAAATTTGCATTTCATGTGATTTTCAAACATCATATAATCTTCTTTCTTTTTCAACCATTTAAAAGTGCACAAACTATTTTTAGCATCTGAAGGATATAAATATGTTTTAAAATGCCACTGGTAAAAGCTTACTCAGAGTCCAACAATTTGGGGAAAAACAATGAAGAGAAAAGATTTAGAAACTTAAAAACATACACAAAGAAGACACTGAAGAACATCAGGTTATATAATAATCTAGTGAAACACTTTGAAACAGTATACTCATAGAAAGACAAACAAAATACTTTCAACAGCAGAGTGAAAAATGCTCTTCCTAGTTCCTGAAGACTCATTTAGAGAAGGTCTTTTAAGTCTGGTGCTATCCCTCTAATAGTTGAAATAGCAGCATGCCTTGATAACAATTTGAAAACACTACTTCAAGTTAATTCAGAAGTTTTACTCTCTGAAGAAAAAAGTATATATACTTTGTTAAACACACACATACACATAATCTTCTAAATTTTCTTCTTTATTTGGCATCACATAAGAAATTCCAGATTTCAGCATCAGTGTCCAGTTCTAGAAGTAACTGGAGGTTAGCAAAGAGTGCGCTTCTGAAATGGAATTTCCTACGGTAATGATAGGATTCAGGACACACTGGCCCAAGATATGGCACTTGGAACCCGAGAAGACAACATAAGCAGGCAGGTCACCCTAACCTCCCCTCAGCTCCCACGATTCTCCCGTAAAGCAGGTTGTAAACCAGAAAGGATTTTCTGACCTTCCCCTGAAGCAGGTAAGGTGACTCTCATGTGCAATGCCTTCCCTATCCCCAGAGGAAAGGAGCATCCTTATTTTGGAAGATGCAGATCACAGAGAGAATAGGAACACACAGCCTAGCAAAGTGTACCCTAGTCCATTATCATTAGAGCTCATATTCTTTTTCCAATCCCATTTCCCCACAACCATCCACATGCCATCAAACCTAACATAAAAATACACAAGTGTAACCATCTCTTTGGGTCTTCACTCCCTTATAAAAGTTCCTGTGTCATGTAAAATTTATGTTAAATAAATTTCTATGCTTGTCTCTTGTTTATCTGTCCTTTGTTATAAGGGCCTCAGTCATGAACCTACAATGAATGAGGAAAAGAGATTTTTCTTCCCCTACAGCAAAAACTCAAATGTTAAGATGATTCATTTATTATAAACACTGGCTATCTCTTTTTTTAAGTAATTAAAATGCCACTGGCAAAAGCTTACTCAGAGTCCAACAATTTGGGGAAAAACAATGAAGAGAAAAGATTTATAGACACTGAAATTAGTATTTTAATCGACAAATAAAAATTGTACATATTTATCATGTATAACATGTTTTGAAATATGAACACTGGCAGTCCATTTTTGCTGCTATAACAAAATATCACAGATTGGGTAATTTACAAACAATAGAAATTTATTTCTCACAGTTCTGGAGGCTGGAAGTCCAAGATAAAGGTACAAGATCAAGCATTTGGTGTCTGGTGAGGGCCTTCTTGCTGCATCTTCACGTGGCAGAAGAGGCTAACACTCTGTCCTCACGTAGCAGAATGCCAAAGGGCAAGAAGAGCCTAAGCTAGTTCCCTCCAGCCTTTAGTCAGGCACTAATCTATTCATGAGGGTAAAGCCCCTACGACTTAATCACTTCATCTCTTAATACCACCCCTTATTACCATCCCTTAATACCACCACAATGGGGGTTAAGTTGAATTTTGGGAGGAATTGGGACCATAGCTTATACATTGCAGGATGGCTAAATAGAGATAATTAAACTGTGCATTACCTCATATACTTATCATTTTTTGTGAAGAAAACATGTCAAATTTACTCAGGTGATTTTCAAGAATGCAATACAGTCTACAGTCATTTGTCAATATCTGCAGGGGGACTACAGGCCCCCACTACCATCCAAGATCCCAAAATCCATGGATGCTCAAGTCCCTGATATAAAATGGTACAGTATTTCCATATAACCTGCATACATTCTCCCATATATTTTAAATAATCTCTAGATTACTTATAATACCTAATACAAAGTAAGTGCAATGTAAATGGTTGTCCTGCTATATTTTTACTTGTGCTGAATTGTTATTTTTCATTGTGGTTTTTTTTCCAAATATTTTCTATCTGTGGTTGGTTGAATCCATGGATACAAAGGGCCAACTGTAGGTTGTTAATTATCTATAGTCATCATGTTGTACAACAGATCTCTTGGACTTATTTCTCCTAACTAACCTTTGCATTCTGTGACCAACATCTCCCCAGTCACATCTCCCCCAGCCTCTGGTATCCACCATTCTACTCTCTGCTTCCATGAGTTTAACTTTTTTAGATTCTACATATAAGTGAGATGATATGGTATCTGTCTTTCTGAGCCTTGCTTGTTTCACTTTGCATAATATTACCTAGGTTCATCCATGTTGTCACAAATGACGGTATTTCCTTCTTTTTAAAAACTGAATAGTATTTCATTATGTATATATGCTATATTTTCTTTATCCATTCATCTGTTGATGGACACTCAGGTTGATTCCATATCTTGGCTACTGTAAATAATGCTGCAGTGAACATGAAAGTGTAGCTATTTCTTTCATATACTGACTCCATCTTCTGGATATATACCCAGTAGTGGGATTGCTAAGACATAGAGTTCTATTTTAAATTTTTTGAGGAACCTCCATACTGTTTTCCATAATGGCTATACTGATTTACATTCTCACCAAGTATGTAAAGGTTCCATTTTCTCCACATCCTTGCCAGTACTTTTTATCTTTCATATTTTTAATAAGCACCTAGAATTCTAACAAGTGTGAGGTGATATCTCATTATAATTTTAATTTTCATTTCCCTGGTGATTTGTGACATTGATAATTTTTTTCATATACCTGTTGGCCATTTGTATGTCTTCTTTCGAGAAATGTCTATTCCAATCTTTTGCCCATTTATTTATTTATTTTGAGATGGAGTTTCGCTCTTGTTGCCCAGGCTGGAGTGCAGTGGCACAATCTCAATCTTTGCTCACTGCAACTTCCACCTCCTGGTTTCAAGTGATTCTCCTGCCTCAGCCTCCCAAGTAGCTGGGAATACAGGCATGTGCCACCACGCCTGGCTAATTTTTGTATTATTAGTAGAGACAGGGTTTCACTATGTTGGCCAGGCTGGTCTCGAACTCGACCTCAGGCAATCCACCCACCTCAGCCTCCCAAAGTGCTGGGATTACAGGCGTGAACCACCATACCAGCTGCCCATTTTTTAATTGGGTTGTTTTCTTGCTATTGAGTTTTTAGAGTTCCTTGTGTATTTTGGACATTAACTCTTTATCATATATATGGTTTGCAAATAATTTCTCCCATTCTATAGGTTACTTCTTTACTCTGTTGATTGTTTCCTGTGCAGAAGCTTTGGTTTATCCCCTATGTCCCCTCTTGTATTTGCTGCCTGTGCTTTTGGGATCATATCCAAAAAATCCATTGTCCAGACCAATGTCATAGAGCATTTCCCCTAGGTTTTCTTCTAGTAGTTTCATAATTTCGGTCTTATGTTTAAGTCTTTAATATATTTTGAGTTTATTTTTATACATGGTGTGAGATGAGGGTCTAATTCCTCTGCATATCCAGTTGTTCCACCACCATTTATTGAAGAGATTGTCCTTTCTCCAGTGTGTCCTATTGGCACCTTTGTTGAATATCAATTGATCATAAATGTGTGAATTCATTTCTGGACTATCCTGTTCCACTGGTCTATGTGTCTGTTTTTATGCCAATACCATGCTGTTCTGACTAGTATAGCTTTGTAGTATATTCTGAAATCAGGGAAGGTCATATGATGCCTCCAGCTTTGTTCTTCTTTGCTCAAGATTGCTTTGGCAATTCAGGGTCTTTTGTGTTCCATATAAATTTCAGAATTATTTTTTCTATTTCTATAAAATACATCACTGGAATTTTGATAGTGATTGCATTAAATCTGTAAATCACTTTGGGTAGTATGGACATTTTAACAGTATTAATTCTCTCAATCCATGAACATCAGGTTTCCTCCCATTTATTTGTGTCTTCTTCAGTTTCCTTCATCAATGTTTTAATAGTTTTCATTATACAGGTTCTTCACATCCTTGGTTAAGTACTCCTAAGTATTTTTCTTTTGGTAGCTATTGAAAATGGGATTATTTCCTTGATCTCTTTTTCAAACAGTTTGCTGTTTGTGTACAGAAACACTACTGATTTTTATGTTAATTTTGTATACTGCAACTTTACTAAATTTATTAGTTCTAATAGTTTATTGGTAGAGTCTTTAGGGTTTCCTATATTTAAGATTATGTCACCTGCAAACAGGGATAATTTAACTTCTTTCTTTCTAATCTGGATACCTTTTCTTTATCTTGCCTAATTATTCTGGCTGGAACCTCCAGTACTATGTTGAGTAAGAATGGTGACAGTGGGCATCCTTCTCTTGTTGCTGATCTTAAAAGAAAAAGCTTTCAGTTTTCCAATGTTGAGTATGAAGTTAGCTATGAGTTTGTCACATACAACCTTTTTTGTGTTGAAGTATATTCCTTCTATACCTAATTTGTTGAGAAATTTTATAATAAAGGGATGTTGAAGTTTGTCACATGCTTTTTCTGCATCTATTGAGATGATTATATAGTTTTTGTCCTTCATTCTGTTAATGTGGTATGTCATATTTATTGATTTGTGTATGTTAAACCATCCTGGCATCCTTTGATCACAGTGAATGATTCCTTTATTGTGCTGTTAAATTCAGTTTGCTAGTATTTTGTTGACAATTTTTGCACTTAGGTTGATCAAGAATATTGGTCTGTAATTTTCTATTCTTGTATCCTTATCTGGCTTTGATATCAAAGTAAATCCTGGCCTTACAAAATAAGCTTGGAAGTATTTCTTCTTCTTCAATTTTGTAGAAGTTTGAGAAAGATTGGTATTTGTTCTTTAAATGTTTGGTAGAATTCAGCAGTGAAACCATCAGGTTCTGGGCTTTTCATTAATGGGAGGCTTTGTATTACTGACTCAATATCCTTATTCATTACTAGGCTAATCAAAATATGTATTATTGATACTGTTGGATGGAATGTTCTGTAAATGTCTGTTAGGTGCGTTTGGTCTAAAGTGTAGTTTAAATCCACTATTTCTTTATTAATTTTTTTATCTGGGTAACCTGTCCATTACTGAAAGTGGGGTATTAAAGTTCTCTACTATTATTATACTCTAGTCTGTCTCTCCCTTCAGATCTATTAATATTTGATTTATATATTTAGGAGCTCCAGTGATTGGTGCATATATATTTACAACTATTATATCTTCTTTATGAATTGACCCCTTTATTATTACATAATGACCTTCTTTGTCTCTTGATAATTTTTGACTTAAAATCTACTAACATAAATATAGCTACCCCTACTCTCCTTTGGTTTCCATTTGCATGGAAAATCTTTTTCTACCCCTTAATTTTCACTCTACATGTGTTCTTAAAAAGGAAGTGAATCTTTTGTGGGTGGCATATAGTTGGGTCTTGTGCTTTTTATAAAACCCATTCAGACACCCTATGTCTTTTAACTGGAGAATTTAATCCATTTACATTCAAGGTAATTAATGATAAGGTCTTGCTTCTGCCATTTTGTTAACTACTTCCTGCTTGCTTTGTAGATGCTTTGTTCTTTCCTTCCTCTGGCTGTCTTCCATTGTGATTAGGTAATTTTCTCTAGTGATACCCTTCGGTCCCTTACCTTTTATCTTTTGTGTACATACCACAGGTTTTTGTTTTGTGGTTACCATTAAGCGTAAAAAAATCTTATAAATAGCCGGTTATTTTAAGTTGATAACAACTCAATTTTGATCACATACAAAAAATTCTACACTTTATTCCACCATCACTCCCATATTTTCTGTTTTTGATGGCACAATTGACGTCTTTTTGTTTTGTATATCCTTTATAAGTTATATCTATTTTAATAGTTTCGTCTTTTAACCTTCAGACTAAAGACGTAAGTGATTTACGTACAACCATTACAGTATTGGAGTATTCCGAATTTGACTATGTAAGTTTTATACTTTAATATGTTTCCATGTTATTATTAACCTTCCATTTCTTTCCACTTGAAGACTCCATTAGCATTTCTTGTAAAAACAGGTGTGGTGGTGATAAACTTTCTCAGCTTTATCTGGGAAAGTCTTTATCACTCTCTCCTTCACTTCTAAAGAACTGTTAGCAATTTTTTTTTCCATCAACATTTTGAACATATCATCCTACTCTCTCCTGGCCTATAAAGTTTCTGCTGAGAAATGTACTGTTAGGCTTATTGAAATTCTCTTAAAAGTTATTTGCTTCTTTTCTCTTGCTGCTGTCAGGGTCTTCTCTCTGTCTTTGATTTTTGACAGTATATTTATAATATGGTTTAGTGTATTCTTGTTTGGATTGAATCTAGTTAGAGACTTTGACCTTCCTGTACCTGGATATTATATCTTTCCCCAGATTTGGAAAGTTTTCTGCTAATATTTCTTTAAAACAGCTTTCTACCATTTTGTCTTCCTCTGCCTTAATTCCTATTACTCAAATGTTTGTTCTTTTGATGGTGTCTCATAAATATCATAAGCTTTCTTCACTCCTTTTTATTCTTTTTCTCTTCTAACTGTAATTTTAAATAATGTGTTCAAGTTTACAGATTCTTTCTTCTGCTTGATAAATTCTGCTGTTGATACTCTCTATTGCATTTTTCAGTCTGTTAAGTTTTATTTTAGCTCCAGAATTTAATTTTAATTTTTACTTTAAGTTCTGGACTACACGTGCAGGATATACAGGTTTGTTACATAGGCAAATGTGTGCCATGGTTGTCAGGCCTCTGAGCTCAAGCTAAGCCATCAACAACAACTCCTTTCCTTCCTAAGCATGGTTAGCTACTTCTGCCTTTGGATACCTAGTTTTACCATCCTGACTAAATCATTATATAAACTCACAAAACCAACCTAGCTGACCCCATAGATCCTAAATCCTTTTGCCACTCCTCTTTCCATTCCTTAAAAACAGCCCTAGAAGCTGCCCCCACACTAGCTCTAGCTCTCCCTAACTCATCCCAACACTTTTCATTACACACAGCCAAAGTGCAGGGCTGTGCGGTTGTTCTTACACAAAAGCCAGGACCACACCCTGTAGCCTTTCTGTCCAAACAACTTGACCTTACTGTTTTAGCCTAGCCCTCACGTCTGCGTGCAGTGGCTGCTGCCGCCCTAATACTTTAAGAGGCCCTCAAAATCACAAACTGCGCTGAACTCACTCTCTATAGCTCTCCTAACTTCCAAAATCTATTTTCTTCCTCACACCTGATACATACACTTTCTCCTCCCTGGCTCCTTCAGCTATACTCTTTGTTGACTCTCCCACAATTACCATTGTTCCTGGCCCAGACTTCAATCCGGCCTCCCACATTATTCCAGATACCACACCTGATCCCCATGACTGTATCTCTCTGATCCACATGACATTCACCCCATTTCCCCATATTTCCTTCTTTCCTGTTCCTCACCCTGAACACATTTGGTTTATTGATGGCAGTTCCACCAGGCCTAATCGCCACTCACTAGCAAAGGCAGGCTATGCTATAGTATCTTCCACATCTATCATTGAGGCTACCACTCTGCCCCTCTCCACTACTTCTCAGCAAGCTGAACTCATTGCCTTAACTCAAGCCCTCACCCTTGCAAAGGGACTACGTGTCAATATTTATACTGACTCTAAATATGGCTTCCATATCTTGCACCACCATGCTGTTATATGGGCTGAAAGAGGTTTCCTCACTATGCAAGGGTCCTCCATCATTAATGCCTCTTCAATAAAAACTCTTCTTAAGGCCGCTTTACTTCCAAAGGAGTCATTCATTACAAAGGCCATCAAAAGGCATCAGATCCCATTGCTCAGGACAATGCTTATGCTGATAAGGTAGCTAAAAAAGCAGCCAGCATTCCAACTTATATCCCTCATGCCAGTTTTTCTCCTTCTCATCGGTCACTCCCACCTATTCCCCCACTGAAACTTCCACCTATCAATCTCTTCACACAAGGCAAATGGTTCTTGGACCAAGGAAAATATCTCCTTCCAGCCTCACAGGTCCATTCTATTCTATTGTCATTTCATAACCTTTTCCATGTAGGTTACAAGCCACTAGCCTGCCTCTTAGAACCTCTCATTTCCTTTCCATCGTGGAAATCTGTCCTCAAGGAGATCACTTCTCAGTGTTCCATCTGCTATTCTACTACCCCTTGGGGATTGTTCAGGCCCCCTCCCTTCCCTACACATCAAGCTCAGGGATTTGCCCCCACCCAGGACTGGCAAATTGACTTTACTCATATGCCTCGAGTCAGGAAACGAAAATACCTTTTGGTCTGGGTAGACACTTTCACTGGATGGGTAGAGGCCTTTCCCACAGGGTCTGAGAAGGCCACCGCGGTCATTTCTTCCCTTTTGTCAGACATAATTCCTCGGTTTGGCCTTCCCACCTCTATACAGTCCGATAACGGACTGGCCTTTATCAGTCAAATCACCGAAGCAGTTTCTCAGGCTCTTGGTATTCAGTGGCGCCTGGTTTTACTTCAAACTGCCACCCTTAAGTCTCTAAGTGGATAAAAGATCTTCAGTGACAAAGTACACTCCAATACTTTCACCTTGATTAAGTCCTATTCTTTACTTTTATACTCACTCTTATTCTCATTCCCATTCTTATGCCACCCTCTACCTCTCCCCAGCTATCTCCACCACACTGTCAAACTCACTCTCCTAGCCATTACTAATCCTTCTTTAACAATTGCTGGCTTTGCATTTCTCTTTCCTCCAAAATCGCCAAGGCCTCGACTTACTCACTGCTAAAAAAAAGAGGACTCTACATTTTTAAACAAAGAGTGTTGTTTTTACCTAAATCAATCTGGCCTGGTATATGACAACATAAAAAAAACTCAAGGATAGAGCCCAAAAACTCACCAACCAAGCAAACAGTAACATTGAACCCCCTTGGACACTCACTAATTGGAAGTCCTGGATACTCCCAATTCTTAGTCCTTTAATACCTATTTTTCTCCTTCTTTTATTCAGACCTTGTATCTTTCATTTAGTTTCTCAATTCATCCAAAACCGCATCCAGGCCCATCACCAATCATTCTATATGACAAATGCTCCTTCTAACAACCCCACAGTATCACCCCTTACCCCAAAACCTTTCTTCAGTTGAATCTCTCCCACTGTAGGTTCCCACGCCGCCTCTAATCCTGCTTGAAGCAGCCCTGAGAAACATCACCCATGATCTCTCCATACCAACCCCAAAAATTTTTGCTGCCCCAACACTTTACCACTATTTTGTTTTATTTTTCTTATTAATATAAGAAGACAGGAATGTCAGGCCTCTGAGCCCAAGCTAAGCCATCATATCCCCTGTGACCTGCATGTATACATGCAGATGGCCTGAAGCAACTGAAGATCCAATTTGTGAGATCCACCCCCTGCCCCCAAAACATTGCTCTTAACTCCACCGCCTATCCCAAAACCTATAAGAACTAACGATAATCCACCACTCTTTGCTGACTCCTTTTTCAGACTCAGCCCACCTGCATCCAGGTGAAATAAACAGCCATGTTGCTCACACAAAGCCTGTTTGGTGGTCTCCTCAAACGGACATGTGAGACAATGGTGGTTTGCTGCACCTATCAACCCATCAGCTAGGTATTAAGCCTGCATGCATTAGTTATTTCTCCTAATTCAGCTCCAGAATTTCTATTTAACTTTTTAAAATAATTTCAATCTGTTAAATTTCTCATTTTGGTCATTTATTATTTTTCTGACTTCATGCAATTATTTCTCTGTATTTTCTTGAAGTTAGCTACCAGGTAGGCTGCTCTTACAGACCAGCTAGTGTGACAGTCACTTCAACTCCACTGAAGTCTGAATCTCAGCCTTAGAGGTGGGGAGGGCTCTCCTCCACATTCTTAGTAACTGTATCCTGCACTACCTCTCAACCTCAGAAAAAGTAGCTTCTGCCATTTGTGATTTCTGTATTACTTAGAGACCTCTTTTACCCCATTTAGTGGTCAACCATGGTTTGCTTTTCACCAGTTAAAAATTCTTTATATTGGCTGGGCCCGGTGGCTCATACCTGTAATCCCAGCACTTTGGGAAGCCAAGGTGGGCAGATCACCTGAGGTCAGGAGTTTGAGACCAGCCTGGCCAACATGGTGAAACCTCGTCTCTATTAAAAATATAAAAAGTAGCCAGGCGTGGTGGCGGGCACCTGTAATCCCAGCTATTCAGAAGGCTGAGGCAGGATAATTGCTTGAACCCGGGAGGTGGAGGTTGCAGTGAGCCAGGATCGCGCCATTGCACTCTAGCCTGGGTGACAAGAGTAAAACTCCGTTTCAAAAAAAAAAAGAAAGAAAGAAAGAAAAAAATTATTTATATTAAGTTTTCCCTATTTAAATTACTGTGTGGTTTCTGTCTCCTGAGTGAATCATGACTGGCACATGACAGAGTAAAAGGGCTCAAACAAATATAAAAGGCCTGAAAAGGCACATTTGCTGGTAGCACATGACTAATTAATAATAAAGAGATTGAAAGGGAAGAGATACGTTTAAAAACTAAATTAACAAAAATGTCCATGTCAATCACATTCAAAACCTTTATTTTACCTAATCATATTTCTTAGAAAACATCTTTCATTTTCTTTGGTATTTTTAAAAATTTGGTAACTGTTAAAAAAGAGACTGACATACCCATAATAAAAATGCCCAGATATATGTGAGACCTGAGGCAAGCAAAGTTCAGAAAATAAAGAAGCTGCAGCTAGGCCAGGTCAGGTCATCTAAGCCATGTGACTCCAATCAGATCAAAAACTGGTAGTAGACTGATAGAGATAGGACTCTAGTGATTAGAAGCACAGACTGTGAGCCAGACTGTCAGTGTTCGAACCTCAGCTCTGCTACTGCCAAGCTGTGTGACCTTGAGCAATTTATCTAACACCTTAGTCTCCTCATCTGTGAAATGCAAATAACATTAGTACCTACTTCAAAGGGCCATTATGATGATAAAGTGAGTTTATATATCTAAAGTCCTTAGGCCAGTACCCAATTCAAATTCTCTTTCTAAACCTCCTCTTTACATCGACATTCTCAATCCATTTTTCTTCCCCAATATATTCTCATTTTGGAAAGGTTTAAGGAGACCTATGCTGCTCCAAAAACTGCTCTCCAGTGTTTATCTACCACCTTTGGTCCTCAACCTGGGCCTTGCTGTGTGAAGAAGATGTAGAGCATCTTCCTCCCTTAAACAGCTATCATTTTCTTTTCCAGGCCCATGGGCGTGAGACCTAGTCAATCCAAAAAGAAGGAGGATGACACAGTAGACAACTTTTGCCTCAATCAGCTTTCACCTCTCTCTTTTGGAACTTCCTTTCCCCACTTCAGGTGATTCTGGTGTCCTAGGGGAAGGGCTCATGACCCTTCCTTCAGGTTTGGCCAATAGTCTGAATCTGGAGGCAAGGTACAGTGTAGAAACTTGATTGGAGATGACCATCTGATGGCCTGAGATCCCTAACTGTTGCCTCATTCCTGCCCTTATTAAGCCCTGAAACCTTTATCATTCCTTCAAAGACGTGAACTACCCAATATATTTCAGAGAGATTCCTATTTTTATGTTATACAAAGTTCTACTATTTGAACAGAAGAACCCATATGCATGCTGTTAGACTTGGATATCCCTTCGTTTCCTCATCTATAAAGTGTTTCTAAGATCCCTTCCAGCTCTAACCTTCTATAGTTCTAGTAACAGGACAAGTCACTGCAGATACACTCTACTTGATCTCTAATTCTCCACAGCAACTTCACCATTACTATTTAGCACCCACAGACTTTATCAACAAATGGTAGAATTAAGAGATGCTTTTAAAGTCTTTTATTTAGGTTATAAAACCACAAGCCTCTCATGTGCCACTTAGTACATCTCGGCGGTATTATTTTGGTAATGGTATCGCCACCCTCTCTGCTACGGTGCTGAGCATAAATAGATATAGAACATGAACATTTCCAGGAATTGTCAACTTGGCACTTCTTAGAAGGAGTTAAAATTTCTTTCATAGCATTAACAAAATAAAGCCTAGGGGTAAAACCTGCCCCAAACTTCTTCTAGAAACTACATTCCTTTTCAATTAAAATTTACTGTTTGAAAAAACACAACATACCTTTTTTTCTTTTTTTTAGTCTGGGGGAAATGCCCCCAAAGAATAGTATATATATACTCCTTACTGCTTAAACTGAGGAACAAGTATAAACACAGCTGCCTATTAAAATTATGTAAAGCAAACATTCCCACAGCTAGCTACAACAGCAGCCTACAAGTCTGAACTATACCCATAAAAAGAGAACACTACCTTGCTATGCATTTGGTGAAACTCTGAAGCTGCATCACCAGAAAAGCTGGTTATTGGAACTGACGGCTTTAGATAGCATGATTTAAGAGCTGCAAAAGTGGGACTGGATTCCAGTATCAGGGGAGCCAACACACTATCTCCTGATCACAGCCAAGGAGATTTAGTCTTTTTTTTTTTTTACTCTCAAAGTAGCAAGTTGAAATGGGAGAGATTCAGAGGCTCTGTTCCATGACCCCTCCCCACCATATGGTCTTCCATTAGAGCCTAGCCTTCCCCCAACAACAACAACAAAAAAAGCATAAAATGAGAGAGAGGAGAGAGAGACACCAACCAGGAATCAGCCTTAGGACAAGAGGCAAGAAAGAGAAAGGCTCCTGAGTCTGTGTGTCTGGAAGAAACTGGAAGTGGGGGAATTCCTGAAGAAGAATGAGGGTGATGGGCTCTGGAACAGTCACAGGTTATCAGAATTAGGAAGAGGAGAAAACCGAATGCCAGGAAAGTGCTTTTATAGGATATGAATCAGTAGGCTTTGAAGTCAAATTTGACCTTATGTGTGTGACTTTCAGCAAGTTATTTAATATTTCTATGTTTACATTTTCTCATCTGTTCAAAAGGGTAATAACATCACCTCCCTCATCAAGTTATTGTCAGAATTAAATGAATTAATAAACACAAAGGGCTTAAAATATAGCCGGCAGACAGTAAGTCCCCATGAGCTACTATGACTATTTTACTGATGTTAGCTGAAGTTCTTTGTGAGACACAAAAGACACAAAAGATTTTTTTTTTTTTTTTTTTTTTAAGACAGGATCTCACTCTGTCACCCAGGATGGAGAGTGCTCTTGGCTCACTGTAACCTCCACCTCCTGGGTTCAAGCGATTCTTGTGCCTCAGCCACCCAAGTAGCTGGGATAACAGGCATGTGCCACCAAGCCTGGCTACTTTTTGTATTTTTAGTAGAAACAGGGTTTTGCCTTGTTGCCTAGGCTGGTCTTGAACTCCTGACTTCATGTGTTCCTCCCACCTTGGTCTCCCAAAGTGTTGGAATTACAGGCATGAGCCAATGCACCCGGCCTGAAATTCGTTTTTAATTATAAACAAAGACCATGAGCAGACAGACAGCCAGTCCGAAAGACTAAGCCAGTCCCACTCTTCCCAACTGGCCATTTGTCTCTCCTTCTCTCTTCCATCCTCAAGCCATCTTCGGCTCACTTCTTAACTGAGAGGAATATGCAACTCGTTCTTCAGCAGGAGATTCTGTCTCCATTTGGACACAACCTGATCTACAGAGCACAAGGTACTGCATGTAGTTTGTAATGACTGTACTAAATGATGTGAATAGCAGTAAAAATAATTCCCAAATTCACCAGCAATCCAAAATCCTCCAATTTTTGCCTCACGTGTGTAGCCTATATATCCCCATAGAGCTCTAATGGATTTTAATGTTGGTAGTAGCATCTCCCACTGTATGGAATCTGAGATTCTGGAACATTCTTGAGCAACAATGCTCAGGAAATTCAAGGAATAGAAGAATTTGCGAACTAATATCCCTCTACACCCTGATTCCTACCACCTTTCCATCTGGTGCTACCTGAAAATAAGAACAATGCTTCAAGCCAGTACACAGCTTTGGGAAGCAAGAACTTGGAAGCAATGAGTGAGGAAGGAGGCACACCCCTAGCCAGCTGGTCAGATCTCAAGGTTCTCAACCCTGGCTGCAATTTAAGATGACCTCAGGAAGCATGTGTACGCGTGCCTGGCTTACTCACGGGCATGCCCGTGTGTGCCTTTAACATCATTGCCTAGACCCCACCCTCCAGAGATTGTTTAAGGGATTCACCTGGAGTAGAGCCCAGGCATCAGCAGTTTTGTAAAAGCTCCCCAGGTGATTCCAAAGCATAGCCACAGTTGAGAAACACTGAGTTAAATCAACCCTGATGGTCAATACAGTGTCTCATGCAGCCGAACGATCTCTATGTCCACAGAAGGGAGAAAAAAAGAGATAGTCAGAATTTCTAAGTGAAAAGAATACCAAATCCATGTTTTAAAGTGAAATGGAGGCATCTTTGCTGGGGCAAGACCTGTCACATGTTTGCTATTCCTAGAAAGACCTGGAATTAGCTGCCAACAGATGCATTATTTCATCAGTCCCATAAATACTCGATAAAAGTCTTCCGCTTTTCCTTTATGTCAGCCTTGCAGAGGTAGGGAGAAAAAAATCTTCTGATAGAATGCAGTACTGAACGATCATCATTTCCTTTTAAATGATTAAAATTAGCATTCATAAAAATAAAATATTTTAGTAAAATCTCATTCCAGCATACCTCTAAAGGCCCTTGGAAACTATCCTCTTAAAATGAAAAAAAAAATGCCTTAGTACAATTTTTTAAAAGGCTCTTTCAATTATTAACACTGAAGCATAATACAATTCCATTTCAAACTCAGTGGGAAGCCAAGATTGCGCAGCAGAAAAAGTTCTAAATCAAGAGTTGCAAGGCCTGGATTCTAGTCCCGGTAATAAATTACATTAACTAGCTGTGTGATCGTGGGCAAGTTGACTTAATCTCCCTAGGCCTCTGTTTTCTCAGAGAAAAATTAGATGATCTGTGAGTCCCACCCAGTTCTAAAATTCATAATACCAGCATATGGCTCCATCTTGCTGACTCTGTTTCACTAGCAAGTAAATGTGTTTAAAATTTAGAGAACTTATGAATTTTGAAATTCTAGTTAATTTAACCAGTTCCTGTCACTGTGCATAAATTGAAAGAGCAAAACTGTGAAGCATCATGAATACAGCTCTATCTTCTATCTATACTAGAACTGGAGCCTTCCTGCTTTATGCCAGCCAGGTGAGAGGCTCCTCCCCCAAATGCCTGTCTTTTCTTTTCAAATTAAAAAAAATATAAAAAGCAACTTTTGGTCACATCCTCACAGCATTTTCTTTTTCTTTTTGTTTGTTTTTAGAGACTGAGTCTCACTCTGTTGCCCAAGCCGGAGTGCAGTGCCACAGTCTCTGTTCACTGCAACCGCCGCCTCTCAGGTTCAGGTGATTCTCCTGCCTCAGCCTCCCTAGTAGCTGGGATTATAGGCACGTGCCACCACGCCCAGCTAATTTTTGTATTTTTAGTAGAGACGGGGTTTCACCATGTTGGCCCGGCTGGTCTCTAACTCCTGACCTCAAGTGATTCACTTGCCTCAGCCTCCCAAAGTGCAGGGATTACATGCATAAGCCACCATGCCCAGCCATTATTTCCTTTCTTTTTTTTTTGAGACAAATCACTCTTGTACCCCAGGCTGGAATGCAATGGCGCAATCTCGGCTCACTACAATCTCCGCCTCCTGGATTCAAGTGATTCTCCTGCCTCAGCATCCCTAGTAGCTAGGATTACAGGCACCTGCCACCACACCTGGCAAATTTTTGTATTTTAAGTAGAGATGGGAGTTTTACCATGTTGGCCAGGCTGGTCTCAAACTCCTGACCTCAGGTGATCTGCCCGCCTTGGCCTCCCAAAGTGCTGGGATTACAGGCGTGAGCCACCGTGCCCGGCCTATTTTCTTACAGTCTCCTTTATGTTGACGCATTTCTACTTAAATATAAGTAATGTTTTTTTCCTAAATAATTTGGTATACTTTCAATCTTATTTCCTATTCAATACTCCTATGTAACTTTTTTCTTTGTATTTTCAGTTGATACATAATACTTGTACATATTTATGGGATACAGGGTGATATTTCAATACATGCATACAATGTGTAATGATCATATAAGGGCAATTAGTACATCCATCACCTCAAACATTTATTCTTTCTTTGTGTTGGGAATATTCAAAATCCTTTCTTCTAGCATTTTGAAAACATATAATAAATTCCTGTTAACCATATTTACCCTACAGTGCTAGGACATTAGAACTTATTCCACCTATCTAGCTATAATTTTGTATCCATTAACCAACCTCCCCTATGCTTGCCTCCCTCATACCCTTCCCAGTCTCTAATAACCACAATTCTACTCTCTAAAAATACATGTATTTTTAAAAGTAACTTCATAAATAGAAAAGTTTTGCTTGCCATAAATGGAAGGAAGCCATTAAGTTGACACACACAAAAAAAGCAATACAACTAGATTCTAGCTAAATACTGTTGCCCACAGAGGCTTTAAGCATGAGGACCTCTTATCATTCTTACATGAACAGAAACAGAAACAGAAAGGAAGTAACTTTCTCATCATGTAATTCAAGATTACTCAACCCCACATCCACATATCAACTAAAGTCATGCTAGGAGTCACCCAAGATCACGGCTGCACACACATCTCACATGTTGAGAAGCGCAGCAAACGATAGCCACTGAGCCTCTGCTGATGTGGAATGTGATTCATCCCAGGGAAGAAGGTGTCTTATTAGCCACATTGTCACCTGTGGCTCCCACTCGACTTCCTGTGTATTTGTGGTCCCCTCTATCTGAAAGCTCTCCTCCCTGTATCAACTCTGCGGCCAGACTCAGTTCTCTGCTCAGTGTCCCCTCATCAGAGAGGCTTTTCCTGACCACCCCCACCACCACACACACTGCTTCTCTTCATAGCGCTCTTCACCACCAAATGTTATTTATTCATTCTCTGATTATCTGTCCCTGCCCTTATCCCCTCCCGCTACTAGAATACAGTGAACTCCATGAAAACAAGGGCTTTGTTTTGCTTACTGTTATATCTCCAGCACCTACTGTCTTGCACAGGGGTCCCCAACCCCCATACCGGTCCGTGACATATTAGGAACCGGGCTGCACAGCAGAAAGTGGCGGGCAAGCAAGGATTACTACCTGAGCTCCGCCTCCTGTCGGATCAGCAGAGGCATTAGACTCTCATAGGAGCGTGAACCTGTTGTGAACTGCGCATGCCAGGGATCTAGGTCGCAGGCTCCTTATGAGAATCTAACGCCTGGTAATAATCTAAGGTAGAACAGTTTCATCCCAAAACCATCATTCCCCCCAACTCCCCCACTGGTTGAAAATTGTCTTCCACAAAACCAGTCCCTGGTGCCAAAAAGGTTGGGATCCTCTGGTCTAGCACATGGTCGATACTCAGCAAATATTTGCTGGATGAACGCATGAATGCCCTCAGCTGATCTGGAGATCCTCCATTTATCTTTATATACCCAGCACCCGCATGCAGTAGGTCCTCAGGAAGTATATGAACATCGGGCTGGGTACACACAGAAATCTGGGCTCTCTGCAGACTCTCCGCCTCCCAGAGGGAAGGGTCTAGATATGGATGCTGATGCACTGTTCTCGCTGTAGCACACAGGAGCCACTAGGCGAACACTACTCAGCCACAGTGGAAGCACGTGGATAGACCGCAAGCTAGATACACTGAGATCAACACTGAACTTCCATGCAGAGCAAGGTCAATTACATGGTATGATTGGAGGAAACTATGAAAAGAATCCCAAGCTAGAAACCTCTCTCATAAACCCATCACAATATCTAAAATGTCTGCCATTAAGAGCTCAGTGACTTCAGCTGCACCCAAGGATGCAACTCAGAGATAGAGTGTATCTCAGGAGGGCGGCAGGTGTGGTTCTGCGTCGTCAGTCAAGGCTGGCGCCACAAGGGGCAGGCAGAGCCCTGGAGCCCACAGGTAGAGGGGAAACGGACTAGCCAGTCCTGAGCACCGCTGCTGTACGAGCCACCAGGGAGTCCAGTGCACAGAGTCTATGGGGAGGACAAGGTCAAGTCCAGAAGATTGAAGCAAGTGTCAGCTTAGGGACAGCCATTCTAACAGGCTCAAGAGTTGAGACATCCAATGCTGATGCTGGAGACACTGAGCTGTGTTCCTAGGGCTCTGTTCTTCGCTCTCGTGTGGCTAAGAATACATAAAGCAGGAATCAAACCAACGGAGGAGAGAAGAACAAAAACACTCCCAAGCTTAAAGGAAGACTGGGGTAAAAGGCAGGGTTACCAGGCAGAGAATCATGGCAGACACCCAGACCCACAGCCAGGGCCAACACAGTAGAACAGGGGGTCCTGTGGCCCAGGAATCACTCCCACCATGATTTATGCTGAGTCCCACCAGATGGGGAGGCTGGGCTGCCATCAACCTCCTTTCCAGATCCAGATTAGCTCAGGCCCTGGAGGGAGTTGTCAGCGTGGACAGGCCCCATGAGCAGTGAGAAGCCAGGCAGGCAGGCACAGGCTGCCTTCACCCAGATACAGCACTGTCTCTATCTCCCAAATGACCTGACAGGAGCCCACAGAGGATTTCCAACTGATCTAATGTCTAGTATGTGACCTTAGCCAGAGAGACAAACCATGAAGTGTTCTTTCCATGGTGCCAAGGTGGATTAAGTCATTTTATCACCAGAATTCCTCTTTTAAAAGGTAAGAGTCATCACAGGGTGAGAAAAACACAAAACCAATGATCCATTAACAACTTTAACAACTTAGACCTTTTTTTTTTTTTTTCCTAGCAGAGATTGGGAGACCAGTCACCTAGGCAGATTCTGAGAGAATCAAAAGGTTTAGGGTGTTTTTGTATGCTTTGAGATTTGATGGGGGTGGGGTTCAGAAGAGTAGAGAAGAACAAGATACATTTCAATACGCTAAAAAAATTACATCCAGCACGTAAGTAAAAACCAACTAACCAGGATCAATCACCAAAATAAAGCCTCTGAGACAGCTCAAAATTTACAAGTGGAAAAACAAAAATTAAAACAACAAACCAATAAAGGAGAAACCAAGCATCTCTGGGAAGACCAACACAAGAAAACTTTAATAAGATAAAATCAGTTCATTCTTAGAGATGGACCAACCTCTTGGCTAAAAAGAAGGCTATTCCTTCCCATTTGTTCTCAAGGCCTCCCAATAGAAGACTACTGAAGCCTTACAAATTAATTAATAAGTATGATCAAAATGAGGAAAAGGTAAGAAGAGTTTAATGTGTACATACATTAAGAGGTTAATGAGTACACACATTCTTCTGTAGTCTAGTTCCTCCAAACTCAAAGATACCTTTACAAAAATTTAAGTGGACTATTTTAAATCTTATTAAAATTACTCTATTACAACACCGGGGAGAAGTACCGGGGTCTTAGGCAGTAGGTTCTGGATTTCTTTTTTATAGGGATGTTAAATTGAAGGAATTTCAACTCCGATACTCTTCCCAGGATTTACAAAAGAACAAAACCTAGGTTTCCAATTCAGTAAATCCCAATTTAATTTTAGAATTAAAATACTGCCACCAATTAAATTACTTTAAACATTTAAAAAATATTTTAAGGTCTGAAACAAGAGAAGGTGTTAACTATCAAGTTTAAATGCATCATTTCTTCCATTGCTTCCACCCTTTCCTTTATATATATCTTTACATATATATACACATACATACACACACACACACACCCCTCTAGAACTTATGGTATACAGGATTTTCAAACACATATGAAGATTTTAAAAGTGATTTTTACGAGATAGAAAACTGTACAGTGAAGAAGTGAATGAATGATAAACCCCCAATTCAGGGCTTTTCACTGAGTGGGGGTTGGGAATGAGACAAAATTGGGAAGGAGTGGGTTCTTAAAGGCAATCGTAAATTATTTTTCTTAAACTGAGTGATGGGGAGATGGGTGTTCGCTGTACCATTATTCTCCATATCTTACTTGTATTTTGTAATATTATTTAAAATAGTCAGTATTTAATAAATACAAGTCTTTTTTAAAAGAGTTTATATGCTTGTCACTGTGGAAGATATTGAAAGACATATATAAATCAAATCCTCACTTCAGAATGTTTTTTTCAATAGCAGTGTTACTCAATAAAAACTAAAACAATTATGACTGTACAAATTTGTTCCAGAGCCAACCTTCTACAGAATTAACAAATCTTGAGAAAAACCTTATTTTTCTAAACTTCTACACAGATACGCTCAAGTTTCTCCCATTATGTACTGCTTCATTCTGTTTGCTTTTTTAAAAAGCTATTTTTCCTTAGCTTCTCTGTAACTTTCATCATTTTGTAAAAAAAAAGCATTAATTCTTTCTAACTCGCTGAATGAATCCAAATAAATAAAAATGGGGTTATGGCCGAGCATGGTGGTTCACACCTGTAATCCCAGCACTTTGGGAGGCCGAGGTGGGCAGATCACCTAAGGTCGGGAGTTTGAGACCAGCCAGACCAACACAGAGAAACCCCATCTCTACTAAAAATACAAAATTAGCCAGGCATTGGCGCATGCCTGTAATCCCAGCTACTCGGGACGCTGAGGCAGAAGAATTGCTTAAACCCAGGAGAAGGAGATTGCAGTCAGCCGAGATTGCACCGTTGCACTGCAGCCTGGGCAACAAGAGTGAAACTCCATTTCAAAAAAAAAATGTTATTATGCCTCTATGAATGACATACAACAGCATGATTTGTATCACCCAAAATGACCATAAAATTAAATTCAGTATTTTGATAGTGAAAGGCTTTCAGTTCACCTGTTTTGTTGTTTCCAACTATATGATGCCAGCAGAAACCTCTTAAGTCAAATATCAGGAAAGCACCATAATTTTTAACATTTCTCCAACTCTATGTTATCTATTCTGCTTTCAATAAAGTCATAAAAACATCTTAGACACATTTTGTTCAGACATGTGGAGTATTTAATTTTGTAAGGACAATCCAAGCAGTGAATTCCAGTGGTCCTCAAAAGCCAGCTATTTCTAATATTTCAAAAAGCCTAAAGATACATTTACCTGTAATGAGCCCAGGCTAGGAATGAAAATACTTTTGCTTTTTCCACTGGGATCTTACCAGGTCTTCCTAAAGTTAGCTGGCTATCTCATGCTGATCAGGTATTCAGACATATGTCAAAATACGAGGTCCATGGAGCAAAAATAGTAAAAGTGGTCTTATTATCAGTATTCATTTTTTTTAAATCAGTATTTAAAATATAGCAACCACGAAGCCTGGGGCCCACTAAACCAGAATAGTTCTATCACTGTTATCACAAACCCCAGAGAACCTTGATTCTCTAACTTTGTTCAAAATTTGCAAGTCAACTTTCAATTACTTTTTTTTTTCAATTTTTAATTTTTCCCAGTTCAGTTCTCTGCCCCTCCATCTTTGTAAAACAGAGTCAAGGGAGGTTAAGAAGAAGCAAGTGTTTCCATGTCACATCTTCTTCCTGCTGCAAGCCAGGCTAACAGACCCAGAACTGTTTCTCTCTTCTCCAGCTTCCAATTCTCCTTCAAATTAAACTGAGACCCTCCCCAAACTACTGCTCTTTGCAAAATTAATTACTCCGGTGTCTGAACAAAAGCTAAACTGAAAAGGACACTTTCAACAAATAACCTTTAAAAACAAACTAAGTCAGCCTTCAAAATAATCCCCTTTGGCCACACAGGACAGCCCAGGGGACAGGTACAGGGCATTCCTTCCTAGAGGCTGTCTCCTCCTCCATGAATCTGACCTTTTCCAGCTGGTAGCTCTGGCACCTCACAAATCACTTGTCAGTAGGCCGAATGCCTGCTTTCCCATCTGCACTTTCCAAATGGTTCCTGATGCCAACGGCTGAGATATGACCTGACTCTCTGATGAGAACATGCTTCCCAAGGGACATGCCAGGTTTCCCTGGAAGCATTTCTAAATGCATTCTCTGAGCTCCCTCCCTCACCTCCCAGTCACGGTTCATTCTTCCTTCCCTGCACTTCCTAATGCTACCTCCTGATCCTATGCCTCTAATGTCATGTCCCTTCAGTCCCAACTCCTTACCCACTTTCATCAACCGTTGACCCTTGTCCTGCCTTACATCTCAACTTCAAATCCAAAGGGCAGAGTTCTGGCTAGGTGTGGTGGCTCACGCCTGTAATCCCAGCACTTTGGGAGGCTGAGGTGGGTGGATCACCTGAGGTAAGGAGTTCGAGACCAGCCTGGCCAACATGGTGAAACCTCATCTCTACTAAAAATACAAAAATTAGCAGGGCGTGGTGGCGCAAGTGTGTATTCCCAGCAACTCGGGAGGCGAAGGCAAGTGAATTGCTTGAACCCAGGAAGCAGGGGTTGCAGTGAGCCAAGATCACGCCTAGCGAGATCACTGCACTATAGCCTGGGTGACAGAGCGAGACTCTGTTTCAAAAACAAACAAACAAATAAACCAAAAAGCAAAGGGCATAATTACAACATTTTGGAGCTGGTTTGAAGTGATCTTTCTGAGGCCTACCTGCAGGTAGGTCGGTCATGGCCTCTTTCCTTGCCTTCTTCAGCTTCTCCCTGACCCAGGGAAACTCCTGTAGGGAATCTAGGAATGTATCGAATGCTTTAGGGCCCCTGGAAGGTAGGATATCCAGCAGGAGCATTGTTTTCCGGAGGCCTGTGGTTTGAGCATTGATTTCTTGAACATGGTTTTCCGTCAAGATTCCTTCCTGGTAGAGGTACTGAAGAACCAGTCCCTCCACCAATACCTCTGCACCCAGCTCCAGGCGAAGTGAGCGGAGTACTTGCTTGTCTCTGGTCTCCATTTCTCCCTGGAAAGAGCCGAAATCACAGCTCAAATTACAGACATGCTGATGTGGCCCGAAAGACAGTGTCACTGCAATGTAAGTTCCTTCAGGTCAGGCATATCTTCAAACCGTGGCAGAGTGCCAGGTCATGGTATTTAATTCACGAGTTAAGCCAAGCCAAGTTAACTTTGAATGTTTCCTAACATAATGAACAACACTGAAGATGAATCATCTTTTCTGTTCCTGCTTTTCACACAGTGGGGTCCCAGCTCAATTCCTCGTTCAATAAAGAAATTTGGAAAAAGAAAAAAAAAAAAAGTGGGTCAGAGACCCTTCTGAAAAAGCAATTTTTATCTGAAGATTACAGAGCAGCATTAATTTTAACATGCTGGAGAAGAAATCGTGGTTTTATTTTAACATTGCCCTCATCAGACCTGCACCACCACCACCACGGCAGAAACTGCCAAAGTGGGCGCAGGTGTCCTTTTTTTGATCACAAGTATTTGCAAAACCTGATCAGTAACAGGAGTGCAGGACAGAAATCAGCAGGAACAGAGTTTAAGGCTCTTTTCGCTAAAATTCCTCTACACCATCACCTTTAAGAAAATTGTTGTTTGTGCCCAGTCTACAATAAACCTTACACAATATACAGTCACAGACTCCATTCCTTCCCACTAAGAATTCCGAATCTCCAGCACAACACTGTCGTGGCCACACATGCATGGGACATTTTATGGGATTTTTTTTCTTTAAAAAACAACCCAGCGCCGGTCAGTAGCCAGGCACAATTTGAAGGTGCAGTTCCACCACCCCTGCAACCGTGTGCTGTGGCTTGGTTGTGTGTAAGGCAGTGAAGGTCAAGTGACCGGGAAGGCAGGTAGGGATGACAGATGCGGCTTCAGATACACCCGGGCAGTAAGACCACGGCTGGGCAACACCCGATCCCACACTCCCCCTTGCAACCCTGCAAAGTTTAGGAGGTGACAGGTGAGGAGGGGGAGGTGTTCACATTTGGCTGTGAGCGCCCATTGGGAACTTTTTAAAAAGTCTCTGCCTCGGCCGCTGAAATCCTTGTATCAAACAGGAAGACTACGGGCGGTTTCTCCCGCAATTTGACCCGCTAAAGAGGGAGTGCTGGGAATGAACTTAAGAGCGGACCAAGGGGAGAGCGGGCCTCCGGCACTACCGCAGCCACCCAGCCTTGGCCCGGATCGGAAATGCAGAGCAAGTTAGTGGGGCGGGGAAGCCCCCGCAGGGCCCAGGTCGCAGACGCTACAATGCAGGACTTTCAAGAAAAAATGGATTCCTGTTACTTACGTCTGCAACCACGTATCTTTGGGGCGGGGGAGAAAAACTGCAACCGGAATCCTGACTGTTAGGGAACCTGCCCCATAAGCACCATCTTTGTTAAAGGCGAAAACCCTAAACAGGAAGTGTTGACACCATCTTTGTTGAGGGCAAGCACAGGAAGTGCTGTCGCCATTTTTATTGAGTGTTCAAGGGTCGGATCGAAGCTCTTCCCGCCATGTTTACTGTGGGTAAACAATTCAATCACGGGGAGGTGGACAACAGTAGCGTCACTTAGAGGGTATCTAAGTAATGGAGTAATTGAATCATTGCATTTTAACACAGTAACTACACCAGGGCCTTACACACAATTGACATAACAGAGAGGCAGGTCAAAAGTCACCCTGGTAGAGACGCCTTCTCTGACCTGATTAAAACGGCAACACAGCTGCGCTCATCTCCTGCACTCCCCATTCCCTTAACCAGCTTTATTTTTTACGTATCACCATCTTATTAAAACTTTTTACTTATTCATTTGTTTATCCCTCTGCTTCCCTCCATTAAAATGCAAGGTATTTATTTATATCAAGGGTTCCTGTCCGCAAAAAGTTTACAAATCTGTCAGTCAGGATTTCATTACAGCACTCAGCTAGCTACTCCTAGTCAGAAAGGGATTTGTCAGGGGGAATTCGGGACATTTGAAATGATTGGAAAGACTGGAGAAGGGCTGAACATCCATGAATGACTACAAAGATAAGATTGCCATACTGGCTCCTGCCCACAATCAGGAAGATGGCATCAGGAAGTTGCCATACCTCGTCCCCAACCTCTCAACACCGACAGAACAATTAACAGGACACTGGAACACTGCTGCAAAAAGCCGTGGTCTCCACGGCTGCATTTGCCAGTAGCATGAAAACAGCACCTGCAAATATTGCTCTGCTGCGTGCAATTGGTGAGATCAATTTCACATGCAGAATATTAGCAGCAAGGATGTCTAGAGCATGTAGTTTATAGCTTTCCAGCTTGAGAAACACAAAAAGGTATAGTAAACGAGGGAAGGGCTGATACTAAAGGCCTATCTACTGCATCCACCACATTTTCAATTTGGAAAGCAAGAAAAAATGCATGACCCAAATAGAAACACAGAAATGCCAAGTTGGGTGTCCTTCCTCACATTCCTTTGTGAAGTGAGGCAGTCGATCAATAAATACATTCATTGATTCATTTTTAAATCAATTGGATGATACATACAGAAAGTCATATGCTTACTAAAAATTAGTTGACAATACAGGGGGAAAAACTCCTGAAATATTGTTTCTGCAAAGGTTTTCATAGCCAAAACCTTTGGTGGGAAATGAAAATATCTTTGTAAGCAAATCAATGGAGAACAGTTCTGAAACTCCCTCCTCAAAACCTTCTAAAAATTGTATCTACTTTACAGTGTTACTATGCCAGTTACCATTTTACTACACCATTAATGACAGTATTTTTACCTATGTGGCAAGTATTATTATTACAGTCATGCATTGCATAACAATATTTGGGTCAATGATAGACTGCATATATGATAGTGGTCAGAGCAATAGGCTATGCTATATGGCCTAAGTATGTAGTAGGCTATACCATCTAGGTTTGCTTAAGTACACCCTATTTTGTTTGCACAATGACACATTTCTCACAATGTACCTCCATTGTTATAACTGTATTAGCATTTTGCATGTATAAAGACTGTGGAATCAGAATGGTCAATTGTCTTAGCCAAAATCTCACAGCTAATATAGAGCAAAACTTGAATTCTAATGAAGTTTCTCTGATTTCATGCTCTTTCCAATACACCATACAATCCTGTATAGTGAAGAGTTTATTGTTCTAATGATAGCCAAATATTACTTGCAAATCATCCTGTTGCCACCTCCTACCTCTCTCCCTTTTTCCCTTTTTCTCAAGAATCATTGTCCTTTCCTCAGCAAGATTTCCCATCTGTACATAGACAAGTGTTAGCACCATTCTTTGTCTTCGTCCAGATAAAGTGCAGACCACTTGCAACACTGCCAAGCGTTGAGGTTTATAGGTTGAATATCCCTAATCCAAAAATTTGAAATCCAGAATGCTCCAAAACCTGGCTGGGAGTGGTGGCTCACACCTGTAATCTGAACATTTTGGGAAGCCAAGGCAGGCAGATCATTTGAGCCCAGGAGTTCAGGGCCAATCTGGGCAACATAGTGAGATCCCATCTCTACAAAAAATACAAAAAATTAGCCAGGCATGGTTGTGCACATCTGTAGTCCCAGTTTCTCAGGAGGCTGAGGTGGAGAATCAATTGAACCCGGGAGGTGGAAGTTGCAGTGAAACAAGATTGTGCCACTGCACTCCGGCCTGGCCAACAAACAGAGACCCTGTCTCAGAAAAAAAAGAAGAAAGAAAGAAAGGAAGAAAGAAAGAAAGAAAGAAAGAGAGAAAGAGAGAAAGGAAAGGAAAGGAAAGGAAAGGAAAGGAAAGGAAAGGAAAGGAAAGGAAAGGAAAGGAAAGGAAGAAAAGAAAGAAAGGAAGAAAGGAAGAAAGGAAGAAAGGAAGAAAGGAAGAAAGAAAGAAAGAAAGAAAGAAAGAAAGAAAGAAAGAAAGAAAGACAGACTCCAAAACCTGAAACTTTTTGAGTGTCAACATGACGCCACAAGTGGAAAATTCTACACCTGACCTTATGTGATGGGTCAGTCAAAACACAAACCTTTGTTTCATATGCAAAATTATTTAAAATATTGTATAAAATTACTTTCAGGCTATGTGTATAAAGTATATATGAAACTTAAGTTTTGTGCTTAAACTTGGGTCCTGTCCCCAAGTTACGTCATTATGTATATGCAAATATTCCAAAATCCAAAAAAATCCAAACTCCAAAACACTTCTCATCCCAAGCATTTTGGGTAAGGGATAGTTCACCCATGCTAACTTTTTTAGAGAGGAAAAGCAAGTGGATTTTTTCTAACTGTAAACTTTGATAAATTTCAAACATATAGGAAAGTTGAAACAAATAGCGCAATAAACGCCCATATAAAGTTCCATATTTCTTGATGACTCATCATATTTGGAAAGACTTGAGATCTCCTAGGAGCTAGAAGGTGAGCCTTGATGATGATACCCAGGAGGAGGTGGGGAGCCAACAGTAGGATCCATGAGGGTTCACAGAAGAGAAGCAGCAAGAGACAGCAGGAGAGCATCAGGGCAGCAGCCAAGGGGCATGGCGTCCTATGGTAAACAACCTGAGAGGGTGGCCATTAAAGATCTGACTTAAATCTGCAGCATGAAGCCTTTAACCATCAAATTCCTCTTCCCATGGCAAATACAAATGAGTATCCATGCTGTGTCTTAAGCAACTAGGCTGAACGACTAGCCCACTGCCATCAGCCACCCCACCTCAGCATACAGCAATACTTTGTGGCAGCACACCAAACACCCAGCTTTACTTAGGCAGATTAGCTAAGGCCAGAGGGCTTCTAAGGAATGGAACACAGATCAGAATCATTATCACAGGTGGTTACTCCTCCGCTCTGGCCAGTCCCTCTCTGTAGTCTGGAATTGTGCCCCCACGGAGGATTAAGCACCTGTTACCCAGTGGTAACAAATCCATCTTCAGGAAGGACAGATATTTTCATTTTTCTCTCTCCCCTAGTATGTTTACTTGTGTCAAGATATCCCTATGTGAGTTTGCAAAAGAAAGAGTCAAAAAGAACAAATGCAGCATTTTTCTCTTTCGATTGGTCTTTGGTTTTGCAGCCTTCAAAAAATAAATCAAAGGAATTGCATGTTTTGGTTCTTCCTGTTTCATTGATGTAGAAGTTAAGTCATGGGGAAAAACAGAGTATTTTCAAGCATGCTTGAAGCATTTATTAAAATAGATCATAAATTCGTTCACAAAGAAGCATTAATGAATTCCTGAAAATCAATAGAATACAAACTATGTACTCTATAATTATACAATAAAATTAGGAATTTTGACAAAAGGACAGATTCCATAAATCCCATAAATTTGGAAACTAAATAAAACAATGCTTAAACCCTCAGGTTTAAAAAAAAAAGTCACACATGTATAACTAATAAAATATAGAAAGAAAAGAAAAACTTGATATTAGAGAAACTTGGCAAACATCGCCTTAACCAAGTGATCAAGGTTAAACATCCCCAGCAATGAGTCATGGAAGTATGTACTCCAATACGATGTGACAAGAAGGGCATATCTCCTTTGTGATATTCTCCTTCAAAATTCATAACCTCAGTCTTTTTGTAAGAAAACATCAGATAAACTCACACCGAGAGACATTCTATTAGGTTGGTGCAAAAGTAATTGCGGTTTTTGCTATTACAAAATATCTGACAAGTACTCTTCAAAAGTGTCAAGGTCATGAAAGACTGAGAAATAGTTACAGATTTAAGAAGACAAGGAGGTGTGACAACTTGAGGAAGGGAAGGAGCAAGAGAGGGAGGATCAGAGGAGAAAGAAGGAGAAAACGAACGCCATAAAGGACTTGCCCATAGTCAGGGAGAAATGAAAACTTCTGGGCCTAAATTCCTAGTCCTCATTTTATCTTAGCTATTTTCTTGACATGCAGCATAGAATTTCATATGGTCTATGTTCCCCAGACCAACCTTCCCCAAAAACAGATAAAATAAAAATTTGTCAAAAGAAGTACGGACATCTATCCCTGTAACTGTAAATCCTTAAAAAAAAAAAAAAAAACCCACTTGGAATATGCAAATGTTGCCTCTTTTGGTGTAACTTTTGATTAAGATATGCTGTAGATAATATCATCTGCACTAATAAATTATTATTTTACCAAGTTATGAATTCCAATGATTCATTCAATTCTTTGCTAATTTTCATCTTAATTACTGTTTGTTGTAAAAATCCTGAGACTTTACAAAAACCTTTTAAAAGAGCCAAATACATTATTATACAGAGTATCATGTACTAATTTAATCCTCCAACAATTCTAGAAATTTGAAGCGTTACACCATAAGACTTTAGTGGTTGGTAATACTAGGACTATTATAATTATGAATAATTGACAGCAACAAGTTTCTGCTGAGCATTGATTACATGCTATGGTCAGCTAGGGATAACCCACTGAAAGAGAGAGATGGTCTTAGTCTTCATGGAACTTAGAATCCAGTGGAGAAAACAAACTTAAACAAGGAAACAAAAGAAAAGTAATAATTACAAGTTGCTATAAGTGCAATGAAGGAAAGGTGCTTTAATAAGATAAACTGGTTCGGGGGCTGGGAGATGGGAGCTGATTCTAATTCAGTCTTCGGAGAAAGCCTCTCTGAGGAGATGACCTTTCTCCTAGTTTTCTTCCAAAGACTTAGCAAGAGTTATAAAACTGTACTACACACGTTTAAAAGATGGCCGGGCATAGTGGCTAACGCCTGTAATCCCAGCACTTTGGGAGGCCAAGGCAGGCAAATCACTTGAGGTCAGGAGTTTGAGACCAGCCATGGCCAACATAGCCAAACCCTGTCTCTACTAAAAATACAAAAATTACCCCACCGTGATGGCATGTGCCTGTGATCCCAGCTACTCGGGAGGCTGAGGCAGGAGAATCGCTTGAACCTGGAAGGTGAAGGTTGCAATGAGGCGAGATCGCGCCACTGCACTCCAGCCTGTGCAACAGAGAGAAACTCTGTCTCAAATAAGTAAATAAATAAATAAATAAACAGCTGGATTTAAAAAAAAAAAACAAGAATTTAAGGTATTAGGACACAAAAAGGTATGAGGACATGTTAAAATAAGTTATTAGTTTCCTGGCACTCACAGTAAAAAGACAACATCATTCATATTGTAGAGTTCTTATCTCTCAAAGAAAGAAAATATACTGAGTCACCTAAAAGGACTAATATTTCTCTGGCACTGGTTTCAAGCAGGAATTTATCATGTGATTCTTTCTATAAGGAACATCAGATAAGTTAATAAACTGTCACTTTCTCATGTTATTTTGCATAAGATACTAAAATGTTCTTCAAATGACATTTCTGATTGTAACCCAATATAAAGCACAAGATAATGCAGTCCAGGTAGTGACTTTCTGGTGATATAACTACATGCAAGGACTGAAAGAAACTAGTAAATGAATGCCACTTAGATTCTCTCAGGTACTAAGTAACAACCCTGAACTTCGGTATTCTGAATAGCAAAATTTTATAGCTAAAATCTCTGCTGAATATCTACTGGGCTGACACTGCATATCACTGATGAAAGAGAAATACGTACGGTTCAGACAGCAGACACGAAGGGGACTGATTTAACATTTTGTGGCGAACCATTTAATAGCTAACCTTCCATTTTCATTCAAGAAAATTGACATAGAAGCAGGCTGCACTGGTACCAGGGAAGAGGGCCAAGATGTTTCTCAGTGTACAACAAAAAGAGTTTGAACCTGTTTCAGAAGATGGCCAAGTATTTGGAGATCACAGAACTTGACATCACCAAGCATAAATAAATTATTTTGATATCCTCCCCCCCACAAAAAAGTCCCTGAGTACTTTATTTGACCATTTTGACCATGAAAGAACTTCACCATGAACTCTACTAAGAATTTCTTTCCAATCAGAATTACATCACCATTGGTCTGCTAGGATGATTTATCAGTAAATGTCCCAAGTAGTTGAAGGAACAAAGCTTTTATCTGGGGTTATTTAATAAAGTTCATTTAAAAACTAAATGACTGCTAAATATAATGATTTTTGTTTCTGCATAATTAATGTTGGGCTGTTCTTTCTGACAATAAGCCATCAAAAGCCTCTGCTGTATCTTTTTTTTTTTTTTTTTTTTTTTTGAGATGGAGCTTTGCTCTTGTTGCCCAGGCTGGAGTGCAATGGCATGATCTCAGCTTACTGCAACCTCCACCTCCCGGGTTCAAGGGATTCTCCTGTCCCAGCCTCCTAAGTGGCTGGGATTACAGGTGCATGCCAGTACACCAGGATAATTTTCGTATTTTTAGTAGAGAAGGGGTTTCATCATATTGGTTAGGCTGGTCTCGAACTCCTGACCTCAGGTGATCCACCCAACTCGGCCTCCCAAAGTGCTGGGATTACAGGCATGAGCCACTGCACCTGGCCTCTGCTGCATCTTAATAAGGCAAATACAACCATTGGCCTAGAAAAGGGTGCTTCCCTTCTCTCCCATTTTTGCTGATAAGTGGGCATGCATCCAATCCACATACTAGCTAGACAGGAAGCATAGCATGTTGAACAAATAGTGGATTTTTTTTCTTTTTTTTCTGAGAGACAAGGTCTCATCTTGAACTCCTGGGCTCAAGGGATCCTCCCGCCTTCGCCTCCCAAAGTGCTAGGATTACAGATGTGAGTCACCACATCCGGCCCAAATAGTGGATATTAATGTGAAAGTGGAGATTGTGTTTGATTTAACAGGCAAAAAAATCAAGCCATTAAAAATGTCAATGTGGGAATAATAATGGGAATATGAATGCTGGGATGCCTGGAGTACCAGTTGGCTAGCAATAAAATATGGGCTGAAATATGCTTCTCTTTACTCAGAGAAGCCCGCCTATTGTCACAAAGTGGAAGGGAGGGGAAAAGACAGACTGAGTTATGGACTATGGCCTACCTCACCAAATCCATTCAGCACAAACGGGTTTCTCCTAGTGGCCTAAGAACATCAGATATGTGGAAGGAAACATACTGTCTGATATGGCTTAGATCTGTGTCCCTGCCCAAATCTCATGTCAAACTGTAATACCCAGTGTTGGAGGTGGGGCCTGTTGGGAAGTGATTGGATCGTGGGGGCGGAATTCCCCCATGCTGCTGTTCTCATGATAGTGAGTGAGTTCTCATGAGATTTGGTTGTTTAAAAGTGTGTGGCACCTACCCCACACTGCTTGCTTCTGCTCCGGCCACACAAGATGTGCCTCTTTCCCTTTTGCCTTCTGTGATGATTGTAAGTTTCCTGAGGCCTCCCCAGAAGCCAAGCAGATGCCAACATCATGCTTCCTTAACAGCCGGCACAACCATGAGCCAATTAAACCTCTTTTCTTTATATGTTACCCAGTCTCAGGTATTTCTTTATAGCAGTGCAAGAACTCCTAGTGGCCTAAGAACATCAGATACGTGGAAGAAAAAGGAAACATACTATCCTTGAAACTTTTGAGTGACTTGTACTCCCTCACTAATTTAGACTATTTTTTCTTGGGACAGAAAATTAATTTTCCATATTTTAGTCTCTACCCACATAATCTGGTACTATGCACACAGCATGTGCTCGGTAAATGATTGACCAACATCATGACTGTGCTATATTAATTTCCTCTGACATACCTGCCTAGCAGTAGGCAGCCAAAAATGTGGGTCAAAGAATGCGTAGTGTATTATAATCAGACTTATTTCTGATCCCCATTCATGTACGCTAAAGAATGTGAAAAGGCCAAAATTCTATCAGTTTATTTCCATATGGGTAATTCTACAAGGATTATATTTTATTACTATAAGTTTTTGTTATGAGTCATAGATACCAGGAACCTCTTCTCTTTTTTAACTCCCATTGTTGAGAAGTGAGAGTGTGCTCTTTCCCCTAACCATTCTCATCCCGCCCACTCCATTAAATATTATGTAAAGGCAAAAATCCCCCAAATGTTTAGCTCTGACCTCATGTATCCAATTTTCTACTTGACACCTCCACCAGAGTTCAATAAGCATCTCAAACTTAATCTTTCCAAAACCAGACTCCTGATCCTCTCACTCCCAATTTACTCTACTCAGCCTGCTCCACTTTTGTAAATGGTACCACCATCCACTCAAGCCAAAGACTGCAGGGTTCATCCTTAATTCCTCTCTGTCCCTCACACCGACTGTCTGACCCATCAATAAGTACTATTGCTCTTCCTCTACATCATCACCTAACCCATTCGCCTCTCTCCATCCTAACCACCACTGCTCTCTTCTACATCATATCTTGCTTGGACTCCGGAACTTTGCTCCATCTTTTCATCCATAAAGAGGCCTTCCCTGAACACCCAATCTAAAATTGCTCCCCAGAGTCTATCACATTGCCTAATTTCATGTTTTTCTTAGCATTTATCACTACCAGTTAATTTTCTTATTTGTTTGTTTTTTTATTGGGAAAGAGGATATTTTCTGTCACTCCCCATTCAATTGCACGTCCATAAGAGTAGGGACTCTTACTGTCTTGTTTGCTGCTACATTTCCAGTGTTTATAATAGAGTTTGACACATAATAGGTGCTCAATAAATAGTCATTGAATTAATAAATTAATGAATCAATTAGTGAATAAGCCTAATGTGTATTTGAACATGAAAGATGAGCAGAATGCAGAACAACACAGGTTTTTATGTAAGTAATAGATTTATTGAGACTAAATTTAAATTATCCAATTTCCTTTGACAGCTCTCACCCTACTATTTTTTAGTTAACAATCGTTGAACATTTATTACATGCCAGAAACTGGACATTTTTTACATATATTAGCTCAATGAATTTCATTCCATCCTTGTACAGCCTTATAAAGTAATTACAACTAGCTAAGTGGCAAAGCCAGGATTCAAATAAAAGTCAGGCTTATTCCAGAATCCCAAGCTCTTTACTACCATATTAATATGAATATTCCTTTCAGATTGGCCAGATTCCCTAGAACACTCATCCGGCAAAGTAAGGTCAGGGCAACTTAGCCTCAATGTAAAGCCCCATGGCTCTCCCCTGAAAAGCTGCAGCATTTGTGTGGTTTCCTTTGAGAGCACATCGAGATCAAAGCTTGGCTATACAAGACCATTCTTCTCACGATGCATATCCTATGAGCACAGCAAGACATTAGCCAAAACAGCATTTCTTCAGTTAGTTAATTAATAAATTTCTGAGTGTTCTGCTGAACCTGTACAATGATTATTACACATTTTCTAAGATTCAGGCCTCCAAAGTTGATACTTAACAAAATTTTCTTTTTACATACAGAAGGATTGGGCTCTTGTAAGGATGAAGTGAGCTGGTGCATATGATATCTCTTTGAAAAAATATAAACTATTACATAGACTATGCACCATAATATAATCACAGAATTCTGGAAATGGAAAAGAACTAAGAAATGGCACCTAATTTTATGAAAGTGAACAGTGAGGCACAGAGAGGTGAAGTGACTTGTGGTTGAGGGGCTGGTAGCCAATAGAATGAAATTACATTGTTTACCAAATTTAATTTTCTTTTTTCTTCTTCTTTTTTTTTTTTTTTTTTTTTTTTTGAGATGGATTCTCACTCTGTTGCCCAGGCTGGAGTGCAATGGCATGATCTCAGCTCACTGAAACCTCCGCCTTCCAGGTTGAAGCAATTCTCCGACCTCAGCCTCCCAAGCGGCTGGGATTATAGGCGTGTGCCACCACGTGTGGCTATTTTTTGTACTTTTTTTTTTTTTTTTTTTTTTTTTTTAGTAGAGATGGGGTTTCACTACATTGGCCAGACTGCTCTCAAACTCCTGACCTCAAGTGATCCACCCGTCTTGGCCTCCCAAAATGCTGGGATTACAGGCATGAGCCACCACGTCCGGTCCCAAATTTAATTTTCAATCTGAATCTCAGTAATGGTCTTTACAATCATCTTAACTGAGTCAACACACCTGATTTCAAACTTTCAGAATGATGCCAAGTTTATGGTATTGATGTGGACATATTTTTTCTGGACCTTATATTTTATGTAACATTTTTTGAAGAGACCAGTTGCCCATATAATGAGCAGTGGACATCATTTCACCTTAGTGTATCCAGGAAAAACAAAACAAGACAAAATTACTATATGTTTATGATCAATGAGCTCTTCAAAAATTAATTGTCACAGATGGAACCATAACATATGGCACATTTGAAGAGTAAAAGTCCTGCAGATGGACACTCTCAATGGTACTTTTTTCCCTAGTGACTCTCAACTGGAAGTGCTGACAATTGAAAATGTATGAAGATTTTTTGGGGGGTTGTCATAATGATTAGAGAAAGCTCCTGGCATTTGGTGTCTAGAGGACAAGGATGTTAGTATAAATGGCCTGTAAGCCAAGGGATAGTTCTACTTAAAGAGCCATGTCACCCAGAATTCCAACAGCTACCCCAGACAATGGAAAAATGACTGCAAGCATCTGCCTGCTTCAGATAACTCCTTTAATTATGTATTTATGTTAATTTGGAACTGTCTTAGTTCATTTGGACAGCTATAACAAAATATCATGAACTGGGTGACTTGTAAATAACAGAAATTTAATTTCGTACATGTCTAGAGGCTTGGAAGTTCAAGATTAAGGCACTGGCAGATTTGGTGTCTGGGCAAGGCCCGCTGTCTGGCTCAGAGATGGCACCTTCTTACTGTGTCTTTCCATGGTAGAAGGGATGAACTAGTTCTCTGGGACTTCTCTTATAAGGACACTAATCCCCTCCATGAGGGCTCTGCGCTCATGATCTAATCACCTCCCAAAGGCTTCACTTCCTGATACCATCACACTGGGGATTCAATTTCAACATAGGAATTTTGAGGAAACACAAATATTCAGACAACAACAGAAACTTTTATGAATAAAGAAGAAATTTATCAGAATGTCCAAGAGCCTGGAAAAACATAATAAAGTTTACTAAATACTTAAAATTATAAAAAATAGTTTCAACATCTCTGACAACATGGTAGATAAGAGATCCTGCAATCTAATGCTACACAACGTTAAAAGTGCAAGATAAAATATAAAAGTTACTATTTTATGAATACATAAGCCTACAAAAAATAAGAAAATTGCTCTGAGGCCATGACTAGAGTGGGTGCATGGGTGCAGGGAGGTGGCCGAGCCCTGCAACACCTGATACTCACCTACAAATTATAGGGCTAAAAATTTAGCAGCAGTGGGTGAAGTGGGTAGCAGAGTGGGAGTGGGGGAAGAGGAAGGCTAGAGGTAAAGCTCTGGACTCATGGAGGTTGGAAGGCTGAATTGGAGACCATCTTGTATAGAGCTAGGATAGGCAATGGACTATACTTTCAGGGGAAAAAAAAAAAAAAAAAAGGTTGATGAGGACAACAAAAGTCAGAAGAAAACAAACGCAAAATGAACAACAAAAGGCTAGAAGAGATTACGCTGCTCTCTCTTCCTCGGCTCTCCAATTTTTTGCCGTTGCCTCCTCTTGGCTGAACCCAACTGGAAATCAGACAACACACAGCCCAGGAAGCTCAGCATGCAGAGCAAGTCAGGGAAAAGACAAGGCATATATTCAAGGTCAAGCAGACATAGAACCTGCATAGCCAGGTATTCTGATAAAGCACTTCTATGCAGATTATCTGATTTAATCTTCACAACAGACAGGTACTATTACATCCCCTAGAGTAAACTGAATCTTAACATGGCCAAGTTTCTCTTCTAAGCATGCAGCCAGTAATGATGGCACTGGGCTCTAACCCCAAGTTGGCCTGACTGCATACCCTGCACTCTTAACCATTTTGCTGTATAGTTGTAACAACAGTGTGATTCTGATGTTGACTTCTTGTGTCTCCTCACTGGGTTTTGGGAGAAACCCTAACTCAGAAGTGGCCTGTTCTAATCCAGTCCTAATGAGTCCACGTCTGACTGTTTACTCATGTCGGGTCATTTTCCATCTCTGTCAGCAATGGTTTAAAGTGCAGGGTTATCCATTGCTTCATAACAAACTGCCCCAGAGTTTAGAGGCTTCAAACAACAACAATGTTACTATATTTCACAACTTTGCAGGTTGGAAATGTGGTCAGGGCTTGGCTGGGTGACTCTTCTGCTCAAAGTGGTGTTGACTGGTGTTCCTTGGTGGTATTCATCTGATGGTTCATCTGGCTTCATTCCCAAGTTTGGCTTTTTGGCAAGAACAATGAAAGGCTGAGCTCAGCAAGACTCCTCTCATTATCCACGTAGTCTCAGGGCACTTCACCTGCCCCCTCCAGCAGGGTAGTTGACATGGTTTGGCTGTGTCCCCACCCAAATCTCATCTTGAATTATAGCTCCCATAATTCCATGTGTTGTGGGAAGGATGCAGTGGGAGATAATTGAATCATGGGGGCAGTTTCCCCCATATTGTTCTCATGGTAGTGAATAAGTCTCACGAGATCTGATGGTTTTATAAGGGGTTTCCCCTTTTGCTTGGCTCTCATTCTTTCTTGTCTGCCACCATGTAAAATGTGCCTTTTGCCTTCCACATGATTGTGAAGTCTCCCCAGCCACATGGAACTATGAGTCCATTAAATCTCTTTTTCTTTATCAGTTACCTAGTCTCAGGTATGTCTTTATCAGCAGCGTGAGAACAGACTAATACAGTAGTCTAATGCCTTACTTGGCAGCTCAGGGCTGCCGGTCTTCTTACAAGCCTAAGCCTGAAACTGTCATACTCTACTGGTTAAAGAAGTCACAGCTCAGATCCAAGGAGAGGGGAAATATATCCCACATCTCAATAGCAGAAATTATTTGACATCAAAGAATTTGTGGTCATCTTTAATCTGGCCAAAGGAATAGAAACTTCACTAACTATATTTCTGTATCTTTAGTTATTTATGTTCCTATTCACTACTCCTTTTATCTGTATAATTTCCAGTTTCCAAGAAATATCCCTCTTCTTCAACTCTGCATAAGCCTATTACAGCTGACTGGGCAAAACACCATATATTTATTACAAACAATTGTTTGTAATGCTACCATGATGCCTGGCCCATTGGAGTTACCCAGTAAATACTGGATGGACAAATGACCATTTAAAATAATGCCCTTTTTTAATTGTTTGGAGACAATTGGGAGGTGCATTAGGGTTCTCTAGAAAAACATAACTAATAAGAGATATAGATATATGAGAGGGGATTTATTAGGGAAATTGGTTCATGCAATTATGGAGGCTAAGAAGTCCCATGACAGGCCATTCACAAGCTGGAGACCTGAGATGCTGACAGTATAGCTCAGTCCAAGTCCAAAGGCCTTAGAACCAGGGAAGTCAATTGTGTAACCCTCAGTCCAAGGCCAAATGCCTGAGAGCCTGGTGGGGCTGCTGATGTAAGTCCTGAAATCCAAAGGCCAGGGAGCCCAGAGTTGTTGTCCATGGCCAGGAGGGGAAGAGCACACCCCAGCTCCAGCAGAGAGATCGACGTGTTCTTTTCTCTGTTTTTGTTCTCTCCAGGGCCCTAGTGGATTAGATGGTGCCCACCCACATTGAGGGCAGATCTTCCCCATTTAGTCTAGTCAGACACACATGCTAATCTCCCCTGGAAATGCACTCACAGACACACCCAAAAATAATGCTTTACCCAGTTTCTAGGTACTCCTTCAGCTAGTCAAGTCAACACCTAAAATTAACCATCCCAGACAGTGTTTACAGACAGCTCCAATTTCATCAGGAAGTGAAGGCTACTGTGAAGCATCTCCTCCATTTCATATGCTATTTTCTGCATGCTTACTGTCTGAGTTAACACTATAGATTTCTTCCCCAGTTCCAAATGGCTTGGGAGTTCCACCGGTTCACAGGGCTCACTAGTACTAAACAGGACCTAACTCGTTACTCCCTACTTCTTTGTGTCTCACACAGTGATCTGAATCCCTTAACTCAGTTTTTCTCAAACTTTGAACTATAAAGGAATGACCTGGAGAACCCGAGAAAGCACCAAGCACTGAACCCGTCTTCAGAGTGTTTGATTCAGTAGGCCAAGGATGGGGCTAAATAATCTGAATTTCTTTCTTTCTCTTTCTTTCTTTCTTTCTTTCTTTCTTTCTTTCTTTCTTTCTTTCTTTCTTTCTTTCTTTCTTTCTTTCTTTCTTTCTTTCTTTCTTTCTTTCTTTCTTTCTCTTTCTCTCTTTTTTTTTTTGAGACTGAGTTTAGCTCTTGTTGCTCAGGCTGGAGTGCAATGGCATGGTCTTAGTTCACTGCAACCTCCCTCTCTCGAGTTCAAGTGATTCTCCTGCCTCAGCCTCCCAAATAGCTGGGATTACAGGCACCAGACATGACACCCAGCTAATTTTTGTATTTTTGTAGAGAAGGGGTTTCACTCTGTTGACTAGGCTGGTCTTCAACTCCTGACCTCAAGTGATCTGCCCACCTCAGCCTCCCAAAGTGCTGGGATTACAAGCGTGAGCCACCATGCCCGGCCAATAATCTGCATTTCTAACAGGTTCCCAGATGCTGCTCATTTCAAGTTATGCCAACAAACAACATAGTTCCATCAACATGAATGGGTATTGACATTACTTGAGATGGATTTTTATAATCCTGAATTTAAACTAAAATACAGGGATTGGTGACTTCTAATTCATACATTAGATCCATGCCTTTTATAAAATTAATTATCTGAAACCTTCTTGTTGAAGTGTTTCATTTAGAAAATAGAACAGTGAGCTATTGTCAGAGACTCCCATGAAAGTGAGATATCAACTGCTGATTAGTACTTTAGAAAATCATAAGGAGTATTGTTGCTGCTAGAAACCTATTAAGCATTTTCCGTTTAAAAATTCTTCATTACACTGAACAAAGAAGAATTTTTGCTCCGGTGCAGTCTAGACCTGGTTCTGTTGCTTAGCAATGGGCTCTGCCATACCGTTACAGCCCTGTGTTTTCCTCTTCAAAAAAGAACAGTATGCCACAGGTGCTTTTTAACTTTACCACCGTGCTCCCATGAAGAAGAATTCATGATCATTTTGTATTTAATCTAGCAGACTGAAAATTCTCAAGGTGAGAGCTTTCTTTTAGGATGTTGAAAATGCACTGTGCTCTTTCTTCAAAGTGAAAGTCTATGATTCTCTTTTTTTTTTTTTTTTTTTTTGAGACGGAGTCTGGCTCAGTCGCCCAGGCTGGAGTGCAGTGGCGCGATCTCGGCTCACTGCAAGCTCCGCCTCCCGGGTTCACGCCATTCTCCTGCCTCAGCCTCCCGGGTAGCCGGGACTACAGGCGCCCGCCACCTCGCCCGGCTAATTTTTTGCATTTTTAGTAGAGACGGGGTTTCACCGTGTTAGCCAGGATGGTCTCGATCTCCTGACCTCGTGATCCGCCCGCCTCGGCCTCCCAAAGTGCTGGGATTACAGGCGTGAGCCACCGCGCCCGGCCTATGATTCTCAATCATTGAAAAAAAGTTCTGGAGGGATTCGCCTTTCTGACAAAGAGCCATCAATCAGTTAATACAGATTGTGGTGTGCCTCGCCCATATTCAGCTGTGGGCCGAGCAAGTGGAGGAATCAAAAGACATGTAAAAGAATATCTGTGCACACATTTCATACACTGTAAAGCAGCAGGTTTAGATCTTACAATGCCTCCTTCATAAGATCTATGAGGCATAAGAAAGATAAGATTCACTTAGGAGAAACAATAGCAAACTGTATAAGACAGTATGTAATTAGCTACTAAATTATGAGGCTCTCAATGAAAAGCCTCTTAAGAATTCAAGGAGGGTAGAAACTAATAAGAGGAAGGGCTGGCATTTATCAAGTGCCTGCTATATGCTAGGCACTTCAAATGCATTATCTGTTTCAGTAGTCACAACCGTCCTGTGAAGTCAGAATTATTATCATCCTCATTTTCAGATGAGGACTGCAAGTCTTAAAGGCTAATTAGCTTGCATGTAAACAAACCCAGGTCTGGATTAAGTAAAGGAGAAAATCGAGGAGTGTGGATAGACAGAGATCCACCCACCATGCTGCCCTTTCCCTAGTGTCTCTTTGCATTATTCATAAATGCAGGGCCAAATTCCAGTTCTCATGGCCCTCAGGGAGAAAACCTAAGCTTTAATTTATGCCGATAAACCTCTGTGAATACCTATTCTTCTAGCCAACAGAAAATCTCCTGGGACAAAGGTGAAGGAAGGAGGATTTCTTTTCATATTATTTTTGAACAATGAGTTCTGTGGAGTGAGACATGATTTGCATAGAAGTGTGTTGATCTATAAAAGCGTACCCCCTATTTTCATAACAGCGGAATCACATCAACCTTCCAGACTTGAACTGTTTAGCGTTTCTGTCCAAACAATCTTTCTCCTTGATTGCATTCATAACACTCTGCACCTCTTCTGATTAACCTGTTTTTGATTCAACTATTCCTTGAATTTTATCCCCACTCCTGTCTTAAAGTGCTCCAGACTCTCCAAATAATGGTACCTATATCCTGTATATGATTTCACTCTGACACTCTGCCCCAAGTCCTCATATGCACATAGGAAAACACAAGATAAGAAGTCACGTTTTCCTGGAGGCTTTTGAGACAAAAGATAAGACTGGCTAGGTCCCCTCTACTGCCAGACTTGGGGTAGGGATTGTTTTTATTCTTTTATGAGATTGTCTCTCAGGGGCACCTCCAAGAGGTGACATAGGAAAGGCTCAGGAAAACAAAGTTTATGACCTGGCACAGTGGCTCAATCTAAAATCCCAAAACCTAAAATCTAAAAAACCTAAAATCCCAGCACTTTGGGAAGCAAAGGCAGGTGGATTGCTTTAGCCTGGGAGTTTGAAACCAGCCTGGACAACATGGTGAAACCCCATCTCTACAAACAATTCAAAAAATAAAAAATAAAATAGCCGTGGTGGCCCACACCTGTAGCTCCAGCTGCTCAGGAGGCTGAGGTGGGAGGATCACCTGCACACAGGAGGTCGAGGTTGCAGTGAGCCATGATCGCACCACCACTCTCCAGCCTGGGTGACAGAGTGGAACCCTGTCTCAAAAAAAAAAATTTATTATACTCACAAGTCCTAGAGATACAGCAAGCCACACAGAGCCAGGTGGGAAAGGCACCAGGGTAGGCAGGAGGCAAAAGACAAGAGCTAGGGGAGAACACTAGGCCACTGCCTTTATTGGAGTTTCTGCAAGAAAAGCAAGATAGGGCAGGGTGAATGGTTTAGGACTGGCAAGTTTGTATAATTTCATTGGGCTCTAAACTCTAAGGGTGGTCTTTAGTTGCCTGGTACCCGAACCTGGGAGGATTGAGAGAGAAGAATATTGTGTGCTGGGTTGTGCAGCCTGATAGAGAAGGCATGGCTCTGCACTGATTAGTTTCCATACCAAAGCCGTGCTCCTATCTAGGCCCTTTGCTATCTGTAAGAATTGGCTAGCACTGGGAGGGGCAGTGTCTCCCCACCTAGAAAGGGTTCTTAAGATATCAAAACATCAAAATACACAGAACATTTACAATATATACAATACAGGGTACATTGCCAGGGCTCAACCCAAATCCCAGGCCTACAACTTTGCCAACTACCATAGAATATTTCTGAAAATGTTGTGGAAGGTAGAGGGAAAAGAGCATGATAGGTTAATATTTGAATCAACTACTGAGCCCTAGGCTGGAAATGAGTCCTGGGTTCTAGAACTATTTCTGGCCAAGTCTCAAGGCTATAAAATGTGAAGGACAAGAACAAAAAAAGAAATAGGTATTATCTAGCACTGTCAAGGATGCAGTGAAATGAGAACTTTCATACTAAGCCAGCAGACATGCACATTGCTACAATCTCTTTGGAGAGCAATTTAGCACACAGCAAGTACTGTCCTAGAGAAACTCTCTCCCATGTGCACTGGAACTCCCACACAAAATGTTCATTGCAGGTCGGACTCAGTGGCTCACACCTGGAACTCTAGCACTTTGGGAGGCTCAGGTGGAAGGATCACTTGAGGCCAGGAGTTTGAGACCAGCCTGGGCAACATAGCAAGACCTCATCTACACACACACACACACACACACACACAAAATTAGCCAGGTGTAATGGTGCACACTTATAGTCCCACCTATTGGAGGCTGAGGCAAAAGGATCCCTTGAGTCCAGGAGGTTGAGGCTGCTTGCAGTGAGCTGTGATTGCACCACTGCCTACCACCCTAAGCAACAGAATGAAACCCTGTCTCAAAAAAAAAAAAAAAAAAAAATTCATTGCAGCATTGTTTATAATAGTGAACCACCCAGTTGTTTGATGACAATTTCTCTTAGGCACATCAGATGTAAAAGCCAAAAGGCTGGGTCCACTACATTATTTGTTGGGCATCCTGCTAAGGGGTGCTGATGCTTGGAAGAGAGTATAGCAGATAGAAGTATCACTTGTGTATCAAAGACACACTGTCTCCCTCCTCCTCAATGAGAAACCATTGCTCCCTTCTCGGAATTCCCTTGCAACTTCCCTGATGAAATTCACCACTTTTTCTAATACAATCATGCATCACTTAATGACAAAGATACATTCTTAGAAATACATCGTTAGGTGATTTCATCATTAGGTGATACCATCATAGAGTGTATCATGCAAGTATAGCCTCCTACACACCTAGGTTATATGGTGTAGCCTATTGCTCCTAGGCTGCAAACCTGTACAGCATGATACTGTACTGAATATTGTAGGTAATTGTAGCACGGTAGTAACTACATGTGTATCTAAACATATCTAAACATAAAAAGGTACAGTAAAAATACAGTATAAGAATTTTAAATGGCACACCTGTATAGAGCAGTTCCATTATAATCTTATGCGACCACTGTCATATTTGTGGAATATCATTTACCAAAATGTGCTTACGTGATGTATGACTGTATATTACTATTATTTGCATATTACTCTCACATTCTCTACTCCACCATAATCTTCTGAGTTGAGTTGCTATCTATCTGATTCATCCTCATATCAAATAAAATAATTATATGAAAAACTTTTTAAACTGTAAAATGTCGTAAGAATAAGAATAAGGTGAATCCTGTTGCAATTCTTGTATGGGCCAGGAAAATGTTGAATATATCCATGAATGACTATATATGAACATCACACAATTGTATCTCAATAATTTTTTTAGTTTTATGTTACTGTTTTCCTAATTTCTTTCTCATTTTTACGTTTTATTTTCATTTGTGGTAGCTTCATAAGACTATCATTGAACGCTTGTTTTTTTGTTTTTTTGTTTTGAGACGGAGTCTCACGCTGTCGCCCAGGCTGGAGTGTAGTGGTTAATCTCGGCTCACTGCAACCTTTGCCTCCCAGGTTCAAGCAATTCTCCTGCCTCAGTCTCCCAAGTAACTGGGATTACAGGGATGTGCCACCACGCCCACCTCGTTTTTTTGTTTGTTTGTTTGTTTTTAACTTTTAGTAGAGATGGGTTTTCACCACATTGATCAGGTTGGTCTCAAACTCCTGACCTCAAGTGATCCACCTGCCTCGGCCTCCCAAAGTGCTGAGATTATAGGCGTGAGCCACTGAGTCTGGCCTAAATATTCTTCATTACATCTATTTTCATACTACAGAAGCTCACAACTTTTTATTTTCCTAGTTTGTCATTTCTTTTTTCTCAAACTACCTTCTTACGAGTAACTTTTTAATCTTGGCCAGCTGTGGCTTTTATTAGTCCCACAAGGGAAAACTCTTAACTGGAAGGAGAGTGATCTTTGATTTGTTTGGTCATGTTTCACATTCACCTTCACACACACAAACTATTACAGTGCTCTGCAAACCATGGATGTTCAAAAAAACACCATCTCAGTCATGATAGCACAGTCTGAGATACTGACACAGAAGCATTATTTGGAATGGGTTTGAAATGGCAAAGGAGATTCAGTCTCCTTGGTCTCGTGTCAATGGATGACTTGCGTCAGCTGGAGGTTATGAAAACTTAGATTCTGTATGAGTCAAGTGAGAGCTCAGGGCCTTGTCAGAAAGTGGACAGTGAGTCTTTAATATTTTATGTCCTATTTTGTTGGTTAAATAAAATAGAGTGGGTTGAAATTGCAGTAAACGGAAACTTAATTTACTTTCAGAAAAATATTCTTAACAATGAGTATTGTAAAAAAAAAAAAAAAAAAAAGTATGTAGGAAACTGTATTAGTCAGGGTTCTCCAGAGGGGGAACAAGTAGGGTGTGTGTGTGTGTGCGCGCGTATGTGTGTATGAGTTTATTAGGGAGAATTGGCTCACACGATTATAAGGTGAAGTCTTACAATAGGCTGTCTGTAAGCTGGGGTAGAGAGAAGTGGCTTATTCAGTGTCCAAAAGCCTCAAAAGCAGGGAAGCCAACAATGCAGCCTTCAGTCTGTAGCCAAAGGCCCAAGAGCCCTGGCAAACCATTGGTGTAAGTCTAAGAGTCCAAAGACTAAAGAACCTGGAGTCTGATGTCCAAGGGTAGTAGTAGAAGGAAGCATCCAGCACAGGAGAAAGAAGGAAGCCAGAACACTTAGCAAGCCAGCTTGTCCCACCGTCTCCTGCCTGCTATGCTCTAGCTGCACTAGCAGCCGATTAACCGGTGCCTACCTACATTGAGGTTGGATCTTCCCCTCTCAGTCCACTGACTCAAATGTCAATCTCCTCTGGCAATACCCTCACAGACACACCCAGAAACAACAATTTACCAGCCATCTAAGTATCCTTCAATCCAGTCAAGTTGACATCTAATGTTAACCATCACAGAAACCAACATCATATTTTCTTTTATAGATTGTTTAAAATAGAATGGCTTTACACTTGAAGAGTTTAACAGAAGGGAAAGGCCAATGGACTTAAAACAAACAAACAAAAATGAACAAACAAAAAAGCCAGAACTTCAACACAAAGTCCATCAGTTATTGATTATGTAATTAAGGACAAGTCATTTACATTCTCTGTTTTCAGTTTTCTACATCTACAAAAATGGATAGTAATTCTCAGGCAAAGACAGTAGTTGTTCCCTAACATCCACTCTCCTTTTCCATCTTTGATAAGGGAACGCCCAAGTTCTGGCTGCGGACATGGCCACTGAGCTAAAGATACACTTCCCAGCTTCCTTTGCATCTAAATGTGGTCATATGATTGAGCTCTGGCCAACGGGATGTGAGCAGAAGTCATGTGTGAAATTTCTCAGATAAATCCATAAAAAAGGGGGGCATGCCCTGAATTTCCCTTTTCCCTTTCCAGAAGCTAAAATATGGACCTCCCTGGATCACTACCTTCAGGCTGTCACATGAGAGAAAGTTTTATTTTGTTTTAAACCAGGCTAAGTTGATCTTTGTTAAAGTGTCTGAACTTACACATTATTACATTTCTACTTGAAAATGCTACTGGGATATCCTTATTAGAAGAAAAATAAAGATAGCATCTTGTAAATGTTGAATTGTTTACTCATTAGCCAGGATTATTATGATGTGTCTGAGTTATTTCTGTAACTTCCATTTCTCATTTAATCACAGCCATTTGTCATTTAATCACAATTGTTATTTAATTTTTCATGTGTGAATGTCTTCTCAGATAAAGTGAAATCCACTTGAAGCCAGCAACTTTTCATTAATTGCCAGCATCGCTAAATATTTTCTTCATATGTACTACTCAATATTTATAAATTGATTTTTTTTCATAGCACCCAGTTTGGTGCTGTGCAACTAGTAAGTATGAAATAAACGTTTGCAAAAAGAGAGAGAGAGAGAAAAGGAGCAGGGTAGTGGGAGGGAGGGAAGGAAGATTGATTTATTTCATTATGCTCATGCCTAACGATTTGTGGTGATTGATGCTGGGGCCTGAAGGAATGGTTTAGATCAATGGTTCTCAAAGTGTGGCCCTCGGGTTAGCAGCATCAGCTTCACCTGGGAGTTTATTAGAAATTAATATTCTTGGGCCAGGCATGGTGGTTTATGCCTGTACTCCCAGCACCTTGGGAGGCCAAGGCGGGCAGATCACGAGGTCAAGAAGAGTTCGAGATCATCTTGGCCAATATGCTGAAACCCCGTCTCTACTAAAAATACAAAAATTAGCCTGGCGTGGTGGCGTACGCTTGTAATCCCAGCTGCTCAAGAGGCTGAGGCAGGAGAATCACTTGAACCTGGGAGGCAGAGGTTGCAGTGAGCCGAGATCATGCCACTGCACTCCAGCCTGATGACAAAGCGAGACTCTGTCTCAAAAAAAAGAAAGAAAGAAAGAAATTAATACTCTTGAGCTCCACCATAGGCCTATTGAGTCAGAAAGTCTGGGAGTGGGACTCAGCAAAGATATTTCAACAATTCTTCCAGGTGATTCTGATGCACATTTTTGTCTGAGAACCATTGCTTTAGCTGTTCTCAGCCACCCTGCCTATGAGTGTGATGGACTCCTGTCCAATCCAGTAAAATTAGAGGATCGGTGGTACTATTCACAATTGTGTATTAAATGTACATTTTGCATTAATTCATGTAATTAACTCATGTAAATTAATTACATGACCACTTATAACACCACTTGTAACAATGCCAGGCATATAGGTAGTCCCAATAATTAATGATTGTGTTGTTTTATTATTGTTACTGACAAGGTTCTTATTGCAATTGCATTCAAATGATGAAGCAATTTCCTAGGTAGGAACAACACCTTCTTGAAACAATTAAAATGCAGTCAGAGAGTTTCTTTAAAACGGGATTTTAAAATTCCATTTCTAGGCACCTAGAGAATACTTCTTTAAGAGCACAAGGGATATATATAGTAATTAATTAGTGTATATATGTGTGTGTGTATGTACATGTGTATATATATATGTGTGTGTGTATGTGTCCCTTGTGCTCTTAATTCTGTATGTTCAATTTGTTCATGATTTATGACCTATGACACACATATATACACACACATATATACAGTAATAATTACTATATATAGCGCTTGTGCTCTTAAAGAAACATTCTCTAGGTATAAATGCCCATTACATTACTAATTCATAGCCCTTCCAAAAAAAGTGAAGGAATAATCTGTCTACATCTGAACACATCTCAAAAATATATGGTTACATGAAAATGCAAGTTTTAGAGGAATACCATTATGTGCATTTAAAAAATACATATAATTTACAAAAATTAGCCAGGAATGGTGGTACATGCCTGTAATCCCAGCTACTTGGGAGCCTGAGGCACGCGAATGGCTTGAACTGGCGAGGTGGAGGCTGCAGTGAGCTGAGATCACACCACTGCACTCTAGCCTGGGCAACAGAGCTAGACTCTGCCCCAAAATAAATAAATAAATAAATAAAAATATAGATAACAATACTATATATACATATTACTTACCAATACAGTAAGCATTCTAAAATGTGTGTGGTGATACCTATCCATTTCAGGATAGTTATAACTTCTGGACAAGGAAAAGATAAAGGGATGAATGATAGAACTTCAGCTGTAACTACTGCATTTTATTTCTAAAAATTAAAAAAAAAAATGAAGGGGAGTGTATTAGTCCATCTTGCATTGCTACTAAAGAATACAGGCTGGATAATTAATAAAGAAAAGACGTTTATTTGGCTCACAGTTTTGTAGGCTGCACAAGTAGCATGGTGCCAGCATCTGTTTCTGGGGAAACCTCAGGAAGCTTCCAATCATGGCAGAAGGCAAAGGGGGAGATGGCATGTCACATGGTGAGAGAGGGAGCAAGAGAGGTGCCAGGTTCTTAAACAACCAGCTCTTGTAAACTGACAAAGTGAGAACACATTCATTACCATAGGGAGGGCACCAAGCCATTCATGAGGGATTTGCCCCCATAACTTAGCTTCCACTAGGCCCCAACTCCAACATTGGGGAACAGGTTTCAGCATGAGATTTGGAGGGGACAAATATGCAAACTATTTCAGGGAGATGTCTAAAATAAAGTTTACCTACATTAAATTTGGATACATGAAAGTCTATTAGAGTATTTTCTATATTTTCTGTATGCTTAATTTTTTCATAATTTATGATCTATAGCATTTAAAATATTGATATTAACTTTTACATGCAGTTTTATTACTTAGTAAAACTTAAATATCACCTCCTTTGGAAACCTTGCTGGAATCTTCCGGAAATCTCCCTCCTTGGGTTCCCACAGGTCCTGGTTCAGTTCAGTACCCTTTTGTGGCCCACATCATTTATTTATTTATGACTCAGGTATAAAGTGTTAGGATCTCAATTGCAGTGACTGGCACTCCTTCCTCTTTGTATCCTACTCAAAGTTTAAGTCTAGGATGGCTGCATTATTATATGCCCTAAAAATACTTATTCAATAAAGTAATGAAACCAACTTATGTATTCCATAATTGCTGATGAGGTGTGCCGACAGTTGCTGATAAAAATGAGGAAGGAAATACATATGAAGGAAGGTACAGTCATGAAACAATACCCTTGATAAACCCAGTTGTTGATCAAATCCTCAGGCTGCCACAACAAAATACCATAGACTGGATGGCTTATGGAACAGATTTTTTTTTTTAAGACAATCTCACTCTGTTGCCCAGGTTGGAGTGCAGTGGCATGATCTCGGCTCACTGCAACCTCTGCCTCCCAGGTTCAAGCGATTCTCCTGCCTCAGCCTCCTGAGTAGCTGGAACTACAGGTGTGTGTCACCACACCTGGCTAATTTTTGTATTTTTAGTAGATATTGGTTTTCACCATGTTGGCCAGGATGGTCTTGAACACCCAACCTCAGGTGATCCTCCCGCCTAGGCCTCCCAAAGTGCTGCGATTAACAGCAGGAGCCACTGCATCCCGCTGGAACAGAAATTTATTTCTCACAGTTCATGAGCTTTTGAAGTCCAAGACTGAGGTGTCAGCTGATTCAGCTCCTGGTGGGAGCCCCCTTCCTGGCTTGCAGATGGCTGCCGTCTCTCTGTATCTTCACATGGCACAGAGAGAGCTCTGGTGTCTCTTCCTCTTCTTACGAGGACACTAATCCCATCATGAGGGCCCTACCCTCATGTTCTAATCTAACCCTAATTACCACCCAAAGGCCCCACCTCCAAATACCATCATATTGGGGGTTAAGGCTTCAACATATGAATTTGGGGGAGACACGAACATTCAGTCTATAACATCAGTCCAAAGTTAATTCCCTACCTGTGATCATTTTACAGAATGAGCAGGCAGAGTTTCTGCTCTAGGGGATGCTACCCCTGGTCAGAGACTCCTGTGGATTTGGCAGGGAGGAAACTGGTCAGAATTGTATGGCCTCTTTCTTATTGGCATGTTTCTATAATCTCTTCACATACCTGAATGCCCAAAGAATAAATGAATTTCAACATATATGTGCTTTGTAATTCTCATCAGTTTGTCATTGTCATTGATAGCTCTCCCTTCAAGATGATGGAGGATTTTAGCTTTTGCAATCAATTATAGAATCTCCTAATCAATTACACAGTCCTTGAATGGTCTGCATATCCTTCATGCAAAAGTCATTTCAATTTTTAATTATTTTTTTAAAAAAGAGTGATTTGATGCATTCATTCTTTAGGGTAAAAAAAAAAACTATGCACACAAGCAGTTAGAAAGAATTAGATAAATTATTGTAAACGTCAATTCAATAATCAGTTATTACAAAATCTAAATATGTACTTGCACAAGACGGTTGGGTATTAACATAACCAGATAACTGGTTATTGATAGACCACAGGGTTCATAATTATTCATTACCTGGATGCAATGCTGATTTCTCACTGTGTTGATAAATATCATTAGCCATGTTTAAAAAAAAGACCTTATTCACTTAATTAAGGCCCCCATAGAAGGTAGATCTTGTTTTTTAATCTCTAAACAAAAAAAATTCTTTTTTTGTTTTTTATCATGACATTTTAAAATTGTGTACTTTCCTCGTTTAGAACTTCAAGTTCCTGGGTTTGTAAGACCAACTGCCAAGCCTCCTATTGTCAAAAGAAGTTTCTGGGAGTCCCTCCTGCTTATTCCATTTCCATAAACCTCAGGATTCAAACTGATGACTCACCGTATTAGGTTTCTGTCAATAGACTGATGTTTCTCACCATTGCTCTCTAGAGCACTGTAATTTTAGCTTTAAGATACCGTGATAATTTCTCCTACCTGCAAATTCACACTCATTAAACTGGGTGATAATTATGCAAGGACTCACTAACAAAAGCATTACAGCCAGGGAACAATTCCATAATTAATGTCTAGGTTTTGTTATTGTTCTTGTTTTTCCTTTGGGTGATGGATTTTTTTTTCTCTCTGTAACCCAAAAGATTTTTCAGCTTAAATAAAGGTGGCATCGTAGTGGTCATTGTAAAATTGATTCAAAAACTAGCCAGTGAAAAAATACATTAGACTAATAGAAAAGAAAGCGGATTTTGTTTTATTTTACTTTTGAGACAGGGTCTCACTCTGTTGTCTAGTTTGGAGTGCAGTGGCATGATCACGACTCACTGCAACCTCAACTTCCCTGGACTCAGAGGATCCTCCCACCTCAGCCTCCTGAGTAGCTGGGACTACAGAAGTGCACCACCATGCCCGGCTAATTTTTGTATGTTTTTGTAGAGACAGGGTCTTGCCATGTTGCCCAGGCTGGTCTCGAATTACTGGGCTCAAGTGATCCACCCACCTTGGTCTCCCAAGGTGTTGGAATTACAGATGTGAGCCACTGTGCCTGGCTCTAGAAGGCAGAATTTTAGACATGACTGCCTGATGTCTTATTCTGTTTCAGGACTACCTTAAGTCTGTTCTCCACAACTTTTTAGTCTCTATAGGCCAGTTGCACTAGGAGCCACTCTCCCATCTATTCTTACTTATAACTACAAAACACACAGCAAACTGTGTGTAGGCACATACACATTTATTCACCTGATGAGCTTTTTACTTTGTGCTAACTATATGGCTGACATAATTTGCAGCTCTGTAGAATTCAAAAACAAAACAGTCACTTTTTAAAGGACGCATAGGTATAATATAACTCAGTAAATCACAGAAGAAATACAATGACCAACACGTATTTGAAAAACTGTTCACATCTACCAGTAATCAATAAAATATAAACAAAGATGACAATAAGGAACTGTCACCTATTAACTTAGAACAGATTTTTTAACATTTTATTATTCTGTAGCAAGTATGAAAGGGACTTGGTTCCTGTACCACAGCTACTCCCAAATCTTCCTAATTAACAGCAAAAAAATTTTCTGAGTTATTGAATCTTATAGGAATATCTGGATGGTCTAAACTGATCATAGTCTCACTAACCATGCTGGTACCTAGTTTCTGCATATGCATGTAATATGGGTTGGCTGTGTCCCCACCCAAATGTCACCTTGAATTATAATAATCCCCATGTGTCAAGGGCAGGGCCAGGTGGAGACAACTGAACCATGGGGATGGTTTCCCCCACACTGTTCTCATGATAGTGAATAAGTCTCGTGAAATCTGATGGTTTTATAAATGGGAGTTCCCCTGCACAAACTTTCTTCCCTGCCACCATGTAAGACGTGACGTTGCTCCTCATTTGCCTTCTGCCATGATTGTGAGGCCTCCCCAGCCATGTGGAACTGTGAGTCAATTAAACCTCTTTCCTTTATAAATTATCCAGTTTGCGGTATGTTTTTATTAGCAGCATGAGAACAGACTGATACAGCATGTGATGTAATTCTGTCTGTGAGACACAAAGGGAAATCTGCTAGGGAGAGGGAGTGGCTAGAAAGATTCTCTTCTTTCTTAGAAAGGGACCCAAGACAGTAATACTCTCTGCTTTCTTGCCTTGTTTGTGTACCTCTTGATCCAGCAATCTAATCCCAGGTTTTTATCTTAAAGAAATAACTAAGAAAATATGCAAAACTTTACATACAAGTCTGTTTAGTTGCAATCGGGCTGCTCTTTTGAATAGGACAGCCTTGAATGGAGTTCATTTACTATAATGAAAAATTAGAAACAGTCATAAATGTCCAACAATATGAATTTGGTTAAGAAATTATGAGACATCCATAAGCTACTACATATTCATAAATCGTATTGTAAATGAGTAGAAAAATCTTCATGACATACTGTTAAGAGATAAAAGTGCAAAAGCAAAAATTTTTGGAAGCATATTGTGTGTGTGTATGTGTGCATGTGTGTGTGTACATATATTCCCCTAGAGAGTGGAATAATGAGACACTTATTTTCTTTTTTGAGCTTATTTGGACTTTTTCAAAGTTTGTAGCATTAACATTTTTTCCCTTTGCAACTCAAGGGAAAAAAATGTTATTTTTAAAAACTGAATCATATTTGAGTATTATAATAGAGCGCAAAGGAGAGGTAGCCTAACCCTAAGAGGGAGTGGGCCATTTCTAGAAGGTGTCCTGGAGCTGAGTCCTGAAGTCAGCCAGTATTATCTGTTGGTGAAGGGAAAAGGGTATTTCAGGCAGAGGAGAAACCATACATGGAGAATCAGCTTTGGAGAGAATCAAACTCCAATTTTTTTCTGCCATATCTTGCAGCACCATGTCAAGGTCACTTTATGGAGTTTCCTGCACCATACTTTAAGAACCAATGCATGGATAATGATTCTTACCCCTTACTTACTGCAGATATTAGCATGGTTCTCGTGCCCTGTGTGGCTCACAGACCAGAGCCTGCAGCCCGTAACTCTGTGCCTTCCAACACTGGATGGGCAATATTGTTGCATTAAAGCTATATAATTTGAGAACAATTGGGAAAAGCTACCCAGCCCCAAAATGTAAATTACTAACTGAACACTGAAAAGACATCCATAGAGATTCATTCTTTTGGGGTATATAAAAAGAAGAGTATGTCTTCACTCTCCCCATGTTTCTTTTTAAAAGTGTTAACTACAAGCATGGAGCACAGTGTCAACTATGCTTTAGGATGGCTGCCAACCACCGTTTTTCTGGGGAATCGTCTTTCCCCTATCCTCATAGACACTACATGTTGATTGGTTCAGTCAACATCCAATACCAGCTGGGCTTAACCCCATCTTCTCAAAGGAATTTGAAATAAATGAAGTGTTTTTAGTTGCAGTCAGCCTGTTTCCCTGAATAGAAGAGAGGTCAACTTGGTTGTTATTCCTGGAGGCCTTTTTCCACCATGATGAGTAAGAAGGCAGAGAAAGTGGTGTGCACCAAGATAGATGAATGATGCAGGGGGCAGGGAGAAGCAGACCTGAGATACAGTGTATGTATTAAGGTAGACTACCTACTATAAGAAACAGCCCAAATCTCAGTAGCTTAAGACAATACAAGTTTATTTCTTGCTCATGCAAAAATTCAAATCTAGTGATGCTGGTTGGATAGCTCTCCTGTGAGCTCTTTCCAAGCAGTGACTCAGGGACCCAGGCTCCTTCCATCTCATGTCTCCATCATCTTATGGCTTCAAGAGCCCCATGACATCATCCCAACCAGGAGAGGTGAGGAAGAGAGAGAATGTGAAAAATCACAAGAGACCTTTTGTGATGTATGCTGGAATAGGCATACCTCACTTCTTTCCACTATCCATTAGCCAGAACTCAATCACATAGTTCTGTAACTGCACTGGACCAATCTGATTCAACTCCTATGTAACAAAGCTGTGAGTTAATTTTTAGTTGCCATGGACCCCATCCCCCCAGCTGAAGGTCATGTAACCTGAGTATGCCCAGATGAACCCAGCGTGCAACCACAAGTGGAACCAAAGTGCTTGGACTGAGGGGCAAGGACTGAATCAAGAAGCAGACATCTTGGAACGTCTTGGATTCCTTCATGGTAGGATCCAGAATCTAATCAGATTGAGCCCTGGTGTCACTCCATGGCAAAATCTCATCATATCATGCCTCCTGGCACTACCGCATTGTAAGATCCAATCAGATCACACCTCACTACACTATGCTTATAAAACCCGACCCAGCCCCCAGCTTGGGGAGACAGATTTGAATATTTCCTCCTGTCTCCCCGGCAGTTCACTGGCAATAAGCCTTTTTGCTGCAAAAACTCAGTGCTTCAGTGTTTGGCTTTCCATTGCATGCAGACAAATGAACCCAGTTTGGTTTGGTAACAGTTCTACCTAGATGCAAAGAAGACTAGAAAATTTAACTCCACTTTGTGCCTACAAAGGTAAAAAGAACCCTAGAAGGATCTGCTACATACGGGAAAGAACGTCTTGGATTCCTTCTTGATCTTGTGCTATATGACACTTGATTGGTCGAATCCAATATACTTACTCAAGCTGGCACAAGTGAGCTTCTAGTATTTATGGGCTAACAAATAATCAAAACACTTTCAGATGATAAAACATTTTGACAATCTCATTTAACTTTTACATCAAACCTGTGAAGTAGGTCTTACTATCGTGCTGAAGGAGAAACAGAGTCCCAGAGAAATGATGTGAATTGCCTAAGTACTGCAGCAGCAAGTAGAGCCATGGCTGGAATTAAATCCTTCAAACTCTAAAGCTGGGCTCTCTTTCCACTCAACTGTGTGCAAGAGCCTCTGGAAGAGACAGAATTAAACTCCTAACCCCTTAGTGTGAATGATTTTATTAGATTACTTACAGTCTGGAGGAAGAGAGAATGACAGCGTGAAGCCACCAGCTCTCAGGAGAAAGGGTACGTGGAAATGAAATGAAGGGTGCAAAGAGGAAAGTCCAGGCACACCACATACTTCATCTTCTTCATAATTTTGCAGAGGTTTTGGTTGGAAGTCAGAAAGAAATCCAACCAAAGCCAAAAGGGTAGGACTCCTCTCTCTATGGTGGGCTGCATTTTGTGTTTGACATTGGAACACACTCCAGTGTCTGACATGAATAACTTACAAAAAGCCCTGAAGAAAAGCAAGACAAATGATGAAGACCTTGAGTCATGGCACCCAGATGAAAGGCATTGGGTTGTCACAGCCTGGGTGACGAGGACAAGGATGAAGGAGAACTGAAAAGCCACCTTCGTGCACAATAAATGATGAGATAACCCTGGAATGACAGCAAACAGCTGCTCGGTTTCCTCAGAGCTAACAGCTGCCACCTCTGCTGGGCTTTTTCCACCACCAGCTCCTTTGACAACCAGCCTAACATAATTGATGATCAAGGCTCTCCCGTGTGGCAGCGAAGCCTTTGCTGGGGGAAAGGTCTTTAAATGTTACTGGAGCGACAGGGGAAAGTGCCAGGTAGGAACAACCTTGACAGAATAAAGTGAACAACAGAAAGTGCTGGAAGCAAACTGTTAAGAGGGTGTGGATAGAGTTCTTGAGGCAGCAGTTCCCAAATATCTTTGTGGAGGTTTGCACTGGTCCCCAACAGAAAAAGGACAATGTAGCAAGTTTCCCTTATACATTTCACTTAAAAGACTGTCCTTTATTCCAAGATTTCTTCTTTCATAGTTTTGATGTTAAATCTCCTTTTGTGAAAAGATAATGATAGAAGATGGTATTCTTTTTTTTCCTCTCTTATATTCATGGCGAAATAAAATGTTGGCAGCACTCTATCAGTCCTCAGTCTTTTTTTTTCTTTTTCACAGGTCCATGAAATTTAAAAGTCTGGTACCCATGCAAATGCCCAGAACTGTTTAAGAATCATTCACAAAGAAAGAAAAAAAGAAGACAACTAAGAAAACACCCATTTATATTAAAAGGATAAGCCACACAAATTTCAAGGACAAATCAATGCTCAGAAGTTAAGTAAATAGCAACATCTTTGAGAAAAGTCATAGCAGGAAACAAAAAAAGATTAGTCAGTTTCTATCAGCCTTAGGAATCTGAACTCTCTGCCTTTCAAAGACATGTTGAAAAAGGGAATGGATGGTTCAACCAAGCTTTGACTGTTGCTCACAATTATCTCTAACATGAGAAACACAGCTGACTTGAAAAACTAGGGGCTATTAAACTTTTCAGAATGGATTACAAAATACTAGCCAGGAGCCAGCTGCAAAGATTTTGACAACAGAACAGCTCCCAATGTTCACAAGAGTACTGAGAAAAACTAACAATAGCAGCTGTTTTGCAAAAAAGTGCAAAAGAAGGTTGAAAGAATGAGAACAACAAACAGATTGTGAAAATTCACCATGTTAACTCTTGGAATAGAAGCTGTAAATGTTTTCATGGAAAGGGGACTCCTCTACACTTCATCTGCTTATCCTTTCGGACCAGAGTACATGACAAAATGACAGTGTTCAGGAAAGAAAAAGGCTTGGACGAAAGTGCACAGAAATGGGGTGAAAGAGGAAGGCAGGTGTGAAGATAGGTTTCCCTTGAATTTCAGAACTCGTGAACCCATCCATGTAATTGCAAATTGTGTTCCTGACTAGCAATAACTTAAAGAAACACAACTGAGATATAAATGGAAAAAATAATGAATGAAATGTAAAGATATTCACATTTGCTGACAAGTCATAGAATTCATTCTCTTGCCTTATGTTTATAACTTTATGATGGAAAGAAAAATGATGAGGAATATTTTGGGGAAGGATCTAGAATTTAGTAAACATCTATCAAGGACCAGGCACAATGCTTGAAACTCATAGCCTCTCTATATAGTATTTCATAAACTTCTAACAACAACATTCTAAGGTGAGTATTATGACCTCAGTTTCCAGATGAGAACACTGAGGATCATAAATAAGATGCTTTCCCAGAGGGTTGTAGCTGTCAAGTGTCAGAGCCAAGTACGCATTTTCACCACTATTCTCAATATCCAGTTATCCTCTCTGCCAAGATGCAGAATGAATGATTATAGAAACTGAGGGATTCTCTGAGAATCCTTCCTCCAGGGTTGCCCCCTACATCACCTGAGGTGCCAATTCCAAACTCCTAGGTCTGCTGTTCCTTGTGCTGAACGCTCTTATGAGCCCACATTAAAATTGATTTACTTTATGTCCTCTCAGGTAAGTACAGAACGTCACTTCTGAGTGTCAAACTAGAAGGGAATTTATCTGATTAAATAATATGTAGTTATGTACTAATGGAAGAGGACAAAAGAACAATTCTCCTTCCAGGTAGAGATAATGGCCCAATCTTTATTAACAACCTGGGGGATGTAGCACTACTCCCTTTCAGGACCTGACTTCAGCACAACACTGATGTACTGATCACTCCCCAGTGCACGTTGCCAACTATAGAAGCTGATGCTCCCAGGGGCATCGAAGCCCAAAGAGAAAACAAAACAAAACAACACAAAAAAACCCCCCACACACCTGAAGAGCATCACTATAAAAGGAAATACGACAAAAAGAAGACACAGAATGAATGTAGTAGGTAAATAACAAATGCTAAATAAGCATAAAAATCTTCAAACAAGTAAGAGACAATATTGGCAACATGAAATAAGAACTAACAGAATAAGGAAGAACCAAGTGTAAAACCTGATTACAAAAAACATGATAGCTGAAATAAAATAACTCAGTAATTATGATAAATATCTCAAGGAATACACCTGAGAAACAAATTACTGAGCTGGGAGTCTGCCATATCATACCCAGAACAAATAAAATAATAGGCCCAGTGTGGTGGCTCACACCTGTAATCCCCGCACTTTGGGAGGCTGAGGCAGGTGGATTGCCTGAGGTCAGGAGTTCAAGGCCAGCCTGGCCAACATATAGTGAAACCCCGTGTCTACTAAAAAATACAAAAATTAGCTGGGCATGGTGGTGCTCACCTGTAGTCCCAGCTACTTGGCAAGCTGAGGCAGGAGAATCACTTGAACCTGGGAAGCGGAGGTTGCAGTGAGCCAAGATCAAACCACTGCACTCCAGCCTGGGCGATAGAGCAAGACTGTCTTTTTCTTAAAAGAATAATAATGATAATAATAATAATAATAATAATAATAATAATAATAAAAGTATATAAGGAAAGTTGAGAGATAATAGTAATCTCAACATGTATATAATGAGTGTACCAGAAGGAGGAAAAAGAAAAGAGAGTAGTCAATGTTTGAAGGCATGACAGAGAATTACTAGGATTAAGGAAAGTTTCTTAGCTTGAAAGTCCTTATAGAATGCCAAATAAGATTAAGGAAAAAACAACACCTAAATGTGCTATGTTGAAATTTATATCCAGCTAAACTGTCTTTTCCATGTGACTGAAATCCCAGCACTTTGGGACGCCAAGGCGGGCGGATCACGAGGTCAGGAGTTCAAGACCAGCCTGACCAACATGGTGAAACCCCGTCTCTACTAAAAATACAAAAAATTAGCCGGGCATGGCAGCGTACACCTGTAGTCCCAGCTACTCAGGACGCTGAGGCAGGAAAATTGCTTGAACCCGGCAGGTGGAGGTTGTAGTGAACCGAGATTGTGCCACTGCACTCCAGTCTAGGTGACAGAGTGCAACTCCATCTCAAAAAAAAAAAAAAAAAAAAAAGAAATAAAAAATAGAAAAAGAGACTAACTTCGATAAAACATAATGACATGAGCATCTCTCCATTAAATAAAGCAACAGCTGGCAGAACTATGGGAAGAAACAGAAGGTACATTCATTAGATATTTCACATATTCTTTTCAGAAACCAATAAATCATTGGACTGATTCTTGATATCAGAGTTTGAAAAAAAAGAAACTGATAGATCAAGAAGATAAAAACAAAAGCAAATGTATGGATCATTTGAAAAAACAACGAATAAAATTAAATATAAGCCAATTATTTCAAGCAAATACAAAATTTTCTCATTTTAAAAACCACAAAGTAAACTTTAATAAATATAACATTCTTTCCAACCCTCATAAAAATTAATCTCAAAATAAAATTTAATAAATTAGAGTTAACATCTTACCAATCATGCTCTAATAAAATTAAAAGTCATTAACCAAAGGATATTAAAATTATTCTTTATGTCTGAAAATCAAAATATATTCTACTAAAGTAACTAAAGAGTTACTTTAACTAAAGACTCTTTAACTAAAGAGTCTACTAAAGTAACTAAACTAGTTACTTTAGTTGCTAGTTAAAGTAACTAGTTAAAGTAAACCATTAAAGTAATGCTTTAGAAATTCAGAAATTCTAGAATTCTAAAGAAATTCTAGAGCAGAAATTAGCAGCATTAAATGTGCTTAGAACTGAACCACATTGAACATGCTATATGAAAGAAAGTACAACAGAGTGAAACTCTGTCTCAAAAAAAAATGAAAGTATGAACCACAATTAAAATAGAACCAAAACAATAGTTTATGGTTTTAAATACATTGTTAGAAAACAAGAAATAAAAATAAAATAGAAAACAAGAAAATAAAAATAAAATAAGCTAAACTCTGAATCTGTGAAACTGGGGAAAATCTAATCAGTCTGGCGAAATATAAAGGAAAGAAATAATAAAGATAGCTACAGAAAATAAATAAAAAATACTAATAAGCCAAAAATTGATTATTTGAAAAGACTAACAAAATAGACATAACACTGTTAATAGTAAGACTCATAAAGCAAGAAACAGAATGATCTGTGGGATTTTACCATTCAATGTATATTTTAGGTACATTTTACAAGAATTCAAGGACCTAGAGCAAATACATTAAATTAAATGTCATTAAATAAGCATATATTATATAACACATTAAATTAAATGTCATTAAATAATCATAAATTAAATAATCATACATTATTCAAGGACCTAGAGCAAATACATTAAAGTGGGTGTCTACAGATCATATAAAATGGGAATGGGATCAGTAATGAAAGGGAAAAATGTAAATAAAGAGAAGAGCCTCACATGGATGAAGGAGGACAGAGTCCCATGGCATCAGATACAATAAGCAAAGGAAGGGACATTCGGTATTCTGTGTGAGCACAATTTTGGGAATAAACGTAATGTTAAATTTTTCTTTACTCCTTACAATTTTTTCTCAAGTCTGTTAAAAAGTTTGATGCTAAAAATGAAACCAATAGCTAAGTAAATAGATTATCTTATCAATTTGGGGAAGGATGTTGAAAGCACAAAGATAATAAAAGAAACAAAAAAGGAGAAAAATGACTTTAAAAATGAACTCTTTAAAAAAATCTTTTTGTCTATCAAAAAGTCACAAAAAATGAGATGTAAAAAAGCAAATAGGAAAGAATATTTGCAAGAAAAACTACAAAATAAAAAAATATAGTCACAATATATGGGTTTATGTAAATAAACGAGCAAACACAAAAATACTAATATTATTAAAAATTGGACAAGAGAAAAAAGTTTTTAACACTCCACAGAGAAAATAAAACTGGTTAATAAACATGAAAAAATATTCAATTTCAGTAATAGTATAAAAAATGCAATTAAAACTGAAATTTCCCCTCTACAAAATAGCAAGCCAACACTCTCATACACTCCTCTTGAGAATATAAACTGGTTCTACTTCCTGGAAAGCAATTTCATACTACTTGTCAAGAGGCTTTTGACTCAGTAATTCCTCATCTAAGCATCTATCCTTGGAGAAAAACCTACACATTCATCAAAATGAGAATGCTAAATTTGGTACGTTCATACTGTGATGAATAGTCGACCTCCATGAGAACAGTCTCTGAATCTCCAGGACCTGCTACATTAGTAGGGATCAACAAGTATTTGTTAACTGACTCTGGAATTTTATGTGGTAGCTAAAAAATAAAAAGGAGTTCAAATTATGACTTAGAAAGATATACTAGACCTGTTAAATGAAGAAAACAAGGTGAAAAAGAGGTTGTACAAGATGATCCCATTGATGTAAAACTAAAACCAGAACCAAAGCAAACAACAAATAAAAAACCTTCTCCCTTGTATTAGCCTATTCTCACACTCCTGTAAAGAACTGCCAATACTGAGTAATTTATAAATAACAGAGGTTTAATTAACTCATAGTTCCTCATGGCTGGGGAGGCCTCAGGAAACTTAAAATCATGGCAGAACGTGAAGGGGAAGTAGACACCTTCTTCACAAGGCAGCAGGAGAGAGAGAGAAGCCCAGGGGAAATTACCATTTATTAAAACCATCAGATCTCATGAGAACTCCCCACTATCATGAGAACAGCATGGGGGAAGCTACCTCCATGATCCAATCACCTCCCACCAGGACCCTCCCTCAACACCTGGGGATTTGGGTGGGGACACAAAAACAAACCATATCATCCCTATTCCTCTTCATCTCTCGGTGTATGTGTAAATGCATAGACAAACATAATAAAAGGTGCACACAGTAAGTCAAGAAGCATGATTATGTTTGGGAAGGAGATGGGGATGTCCAGGGAGAGCAGATTTGGAGGGAAATTTTGTTATCTGAATGGTTTTACATATAAATATATTCTCACACTACTTGTATTAGTTTGGTTTTACACTGCTATAAAGAAGAAGGCACCTTCTTTACAAGTGGCAGGAGAAAGAGCAAAAGGGGAAGTGCCAATTTTTAAAATTTATTTTAATTTTTTTAGAAGGAGTTTCACTTTTGTTGCCCAGGCTGGAGTGCAATGGTGTGATCTTGGCTCACCACAACCTCTTTCTCCCGGGTTCAAGCGATTCTCCTGCCTCAGCCTCCCGAGTAGCTGGGACTACAAGCGCCTGCCTCCACGCCCAGCTAATTTTGTGTTTTTAGTAGAGATGAGGTTTCTCCATGTTGGTCAGGCTGGTCTCAAACTCCCAACCTCAGGTGATCCGCCCACCTCAGCCTCCCAAAATGCTGTGATTACAGGCGTTAGCCACAGTGCCCAGCCAGAAGTGCAACTTTTAAAACCATCAGATCTCATGAGAACTCACTCACTACCATGTGAACAGCACGGGGGAAACCACTTCCATGATTCAATCACCTCCCATCAGGTCCCTCCCTCAACATGTGGGGATTACAATTTGAGATGAGATTTCGGTGAGGACACAGAGCCAAACCATATCATTCCACCCCTGGCCCCTTCCAAATCTCATGTCCTTTTCACATTTCAAAACCAATCATGCCTTCCTAACAGTCCCCCAAAATCAAAGTCTTGACTCATTCCAGCATTAACCCAAAAGTCCAAGTCCAAAGTCTCATCTGAGACAAGGCAAGTCCCTTCCACCTGTGAGCCTAAAATACAAAACAAGTTAGTTACTTCAAAGATACAATGGTGGTACAGGTGTTGGGCAAATGTTCCCATTCCAAATGGGAGAAATTGACCAAAACAAAAGGGTCATAGGCCCCATGCAAGTCCAAAACCCAGAGGGCAGTCATTAGATCTTAAAGCTCCAAAATGATCTCCTTTGACTCTATGTCTCATAATCAGGGTACACTGATGCAAGGGTTGGGCTCTCAAGGCCTTGGGCAGCTCCACCCCTGTGGCTCCGCAGGGTACAGCCCCTACAGCTGCTTTCAAGGGCAGGTGTTGAGTGCCTGCAGCTTTTTCAAGCACATGGTGCTAGCTGTCAGTGGATCTATCATTCTGGGGTCTGAAAGACAGTGGCCCTCTTCTTATAGCTCCACTAGGCAGTGCCCCAGTAGGGACTCTGTATGGGGTCTCAAACCTCACTCCTGATACCAATTTTCTATATTAGTTCATTTTCACACTGCTATAAAAACTGCCTGAAACTGGGTAATTTATTAACAAAAGAAGTTTAATTGCATCACAGTTCTGCATGGCTAGGTAGGCCTCAGGAAACTTACAATCATGGCAGAAGGTGAAGAGGAAGCAGACACCTTCTTCACAAGGTGGCAGGAGAGAGTGAAGGGGGAAATGCCACTTTTAAAACCATCAGATCTCATGAGAACTCACTTACTATCACGAGAATAGCATGGGGGAAACTGCCCCCCATGATCAAATCACCTCCCATTAGGTCCCTCCTTCGACAAGTGAGGATTACAATTCGAGATGAGATTTGGGTGGGGATACAGAGCCAAACCATATCACTTGTATACTTTAAAAAAATGTTTTCTAAAGGATGTATATGCAAAGATGTTTATGATAGCATCATTTGCAGTGATTAGAAGTTAAAAACAACCCCTTAGGAGAATAGTTAGATACGTGCTGGTCACAACATTTCATGTAGACATAGTAAGTTGTGCTTTAAAAGAAGAATTGACAGGAAATGACATGGTGGATTGTTATGTGAAACACACAAAGATTCAATGCAAAAAAATATAGGCACACTACCAGAAACATTAAGGAAATTTGTTTGAGCTAAAAGCAAGTGATCCCAGAGAATAATTTGATTCTACACAAAAAAACCGAAGAGCATCAATAAAGGTAATTATGTAGGTGATTATAAGAGAAAATTGAAACACATATTTATTTCCCTTTCTTCTTTTTATAAAAGCAATCATACAAAATAATATATATATAATTGTATTGTTAGGCCCATAACATAAAGTCATGTAATGTATTTGGCAATAACAACACAAAGGAGGTAGATGGTAGCAAAATTGTATTGGAGTAAGTAAGTAACACCAGATAGTAGCTCATATCCAAAGGAATAAATGAAGAGAACAAGAAAAGGTAAATAAGGTCAGTATAACAGACTCTGTAAATATACACTTGCTTTCTTTTCTTCTCTTGATTCCTTTAAAAGACATAAAATGATATGAAATAATAATTATAATAATATATTGTTGGATTTCTATTATATACACATATTATATATGTAACAACAATGGCACCAAAAAAAGGAAGGAGAAAATAGGGCTATGTAGGAATAAAGTTTCTATATGTTACTATAATTAATTTAGTATAAATCTGAAGTTAATTCTGATAAGTTAAGATATATATGGGAGCACCTAGAGCAACCACTAAGAAAATACCTCAAAAATGCAATGCAAAAAAAAATCATTCAAGGAATTAAAATGTTATGCTAGGAAATAATCACTTAACGCAAAAGAAAACAGCAAAGGAGAATAGAGGAACAAAGACAAGAGGCAGAAAACACGAAAACCAAAATAGCAGATATAAAAGCAATTACATCAATAATAACAGTAAATATGAATGGATTAAACAAGCCAGTCAAAAGGCAAAAATTGCCAGTATGTTAAAAACAAGATCTAATTATATGTTGTCTATAAGAGACACACTTTAGATTTAAATATTCAAATAGGTTGAAAGTTAAAGGATAGAAAAAGATATACTACGCAAACAGCAGCCATAAGAAAGCTGAAGTGGCAACACTAATTTCAGGCAACACTAATTTCAGACAAAACAGATTTTTAAGAAATGTTTCTTGAAATAAAGAGGGACATTTTACAATGATAACAAGGTCAATCAATCAGGGAGATATAACAATTATAAACATATCTCTGCACTTAACAATGGAGCTCCAAAACACATAATATGAAAAATAACAAAACTAAATGAAGAAATAGACAATTCAACAATAATAGCTAGAGACTTCAATATTCTACTTTCAATAATTAATAGAATTAGGCAGAAGATCAACAACAAAAAAGGAAGACTTGAACAACACCATAAACCAACTAGACCTAACAGATACCTATAAAACATTTTACTAAACAACAGCAGAATACATATTCTTTTCTAGTGCGCAGAGAACATTTTCCAGGATACATGATGTGGTATTGGCCCTATTTTTTTCTTGCTGTTGTTGTCGTTGTTGTTGTTGTTGTTGTTGTTGAGACAGGGTCTCACTCTGTTGCCCAGGTTGGGGTGCAGTGGCACAATCTCAGCTCACTGCAACTTCTGCCTCCTGGGTTCAAGCAATTCTCCTGCCACAGCCTTCCAAGTAGCTGACACTACAGGCAAGTGCCACCACACCTGGCTAATTTTTGTATTTTTAGTAGAGACGGGGTTTCACCATGTTGCCCAGGCTGGTCTTGAACTTTTGGCCTCAAGTAATCCACCCGCCTCAGCCTCCCAAAGTTCTGGGAACATAAGCATGAGCCAACTTGCCCGGCCAGCCCTACTCATCTCAACAAATTCTAAAAAGATTGAAAATGTTTTTCAACTTTTTTTTTTTTTAGATTCAGAGGATTCATGTGCAGGTTTGTGACATGGGTATATTGCATGATGCTGAGGTTTGGGGTCTGACTAATCCCACCACCCAGGTAGTGAGCATAGTATCCAATAGGTAGTTTTTCAACTGATGCCCCATTCCTCTCCTCCCCCTCCTATCTAGTAGCCCCCCCCCCATGTCTATTGTTCACATCTTTGTGCCCATGTGTACTCAATGTTGAGCACTCAGTTATAAGTGAGAACATGCAGTATTTGGTTTTCTGTTTCTGGGTCAATTTGCTTAAAATAATGGCTTCGGCTGGGCATGGTGGCTCATGCCTGTAATCCCAGCAGTTTGGGAGGACGAGGTGGGTAGATCACAAGGTCAAGAGTTCGAGACCAGCCTGACCAACAGGGTGAAACCCCATCTCTACTAAAAATACACAAATTAGCCAGGAGTAGTGGTGCACGCCTGTAATCCCAGCTACTCGGGAAGTTGAGGCAGGAGAATCACTTGAACCCGGGAGGTGGAGGTTGCAGTGAGCAGAAATGGCATCATTGCACTCCAGCCTAGATGACAAACTGAGACTCCATCTCAAAAAAAAAAAAAAAAAAAAGATAATGGCCTCCAGTTGCATTCATGCTGCAACAAAGGGCATGATTTCATTCTTTTTTTAATGGCTGTGTAGTATTCCATGGTGTATATATATCATACTTGCTTTATGCAATAAAAGGTTTGAAATTATGCAAAGAATATTCTCTGACCACAACAGAATTAAATTAGACATCCACAAATATGTGGAAATTAAACAACAGATTTTTAAATAACAAATGGGTCAAAAAAAATCACAAAGGAAATTAGAATATGCTTTGAGGCAAATGAAAATGAAAGCCCAACCTACAAAAGAAACTGAAAATGAACTAAATAAATGGAAAGACATCCCCTGTTCATTGATTAAAGACCTAATATTGTTAGGCTAGCAATACTCCCCAAATTGATCCACAAATTCTGTGCCATTCCTATCAAAATTCCAGCTGGCCTTTTTGCAGAAGTTGACAAGCTAATCTTAAAATTCATATGAAAATTCAATAGTCCCAAAAATAATCCAAACAATCTTGAAATAGAAGAGTAAAGTTTAGGATTCATACTTCCCAACTACAAACCTCACAAGAAAGTTACAATAATCAAGACAGTGCACTATTGGCTCCAGGATAGACATATAGATCAACAGCATATAATTCAGAGTTAGAAGTAAACCTTCATACTTACAGTCAATCGATTTTTGACAAGAGTGCCCAAACAATTCAGTGGGGGGAGAATAATTTCTTCAACAGATGGTACTGGAACAATTGGATTGCCTACTGAATAAAGTAGGACCCCTATCTCGCACCATCTACAAAAATTGGATCAAAGTAGATCAAAGACATCTTAAATGTATGAGCTAAAACTATAAAACTCTTAGAAGAAAAGATAGGTTAAATCTTTCTGACTTTGTATTAAGCAATGGCTTCTTAGATCTAACATGAAAAGCACAGCAACAAAAGGAAAAATAGATACACTGAACTTTGCCAAAATTAAAAATTTTTGTGCTTCAAAGTATACCATCAAGAAAGTGGAAAGACAGCCCACAGAATAAGAGATAATATTTACAAATCACATATCTTATAAAGGAATTGTAACTACAATATATAAAGAATGCCTACAACTCAATAATTTAAAAGACTAATAAGCCAACTAAAAATTGGCCAAGGATTTGAATGATCTTCCCAGGAAGATACATAAATGGCCAGTAAATACATGGTAAGATGCTTAACATAATTGGCTATCAAGAAAATGCAAATCAAAGCCACAATGAGATACCACGCAAAAAAAGGTTGCTAATAAGTGCGGGCAAGGATGTGGAGAATCTAGAATAATACTGGTACACTGCTAATGGGAATGTAAAATGGTGCCGCACCTTTGAAAGAAAAAAGTCTAGAAGTTTCCCCAAAAGGTTAAACATAGAGTTACCATTTGACCCAGAAATTCTATTCCTAGGCATGTACTTGAGAGAAAAACAAACACATATGTGCATATAAAAACTTGTACACGAATCTTCATAGCAGCATTATACACAACAGCCAAAATATGGAAACAACCCAAATGGCCATCAACTGATGACCATATAAATAAAATGTGGTATATTAATG